>NC_140503.1:34225112-35616362 GCF_964339955.1 Pipistrellus hanaki | reverse complement strand
ATCCCCCGCCTGGCAGGTTGTTTAAAGGGGGACCTCACGGTGCACCCACTGCCCCAGCATCAGGGGACCTGAGGCTGTAACCTGTCGTCCCGTCCCCCCCCCAACACACACACACACACACACACACACACACACACACACACTTGATGGGGCTTGACAGAGGATCTCAGACTGCACTCCCAGCCTGGCAGGGCTTGACGGAGGACCTCAGGCCACACCCTGGCGCCAAGCCGATGCACTTAAGCCATGCCCCCTGTGCAGCAGCAGGGCTTGACAGGGCAACTGAGGCTGCACTCCTACCCACCTGGGTTTGATGGGTTTGGGGTCAGCCAGGTCTGGATCTCACCCAATGAGGGTGGGACTGGCTGGGTATGGGTATTGTGCAATTTTGAGGTCCCCGCAGGTGGGCTGGTACTTGACTCTGGGTCCCATGCCATGTCCCAGACTCTGACAGGAAGAAGATTTTCATGTACATTTTACTAATTTTCTTTCATCTCTGACACTTCTATTATAGAGAAAAGGCAAATAGCAATATTAAAATATTTATTCTAATTAACCCCCTTTTAATGTGCACGAATTTCATGCACCACGCCATTGGTGTGTGTGTGTATGTGTATATGTGTGCGTGTGTGTGTGTGTGTGTGTGTGTGTGTGTGTATATATATATATATATATATATATATATAAAAGCCTAATATGCAAATTGACCGAAGAGCAGAATGACCGGTTCTGACATGCACTGATGACCAGGGAACAGATGCTCAATACAGGAGCTGCCCCCTGGTGGTCAGTGCACTCTCACAGGGGGGAGTACCACTAAGATGGAAGCCAGACTCATGGCTGGTGAGCACAGTGGCAGTGGTGGGAGCCTCTCCTGCCTCCACAGCAGTGCTAAGGGTGTCCGACTGATGGCTCGTTGGGAGCAGGCCTAAGCCATCAGTTGGACATCCCCCAAAGTCACCCAGACTGCAGGAGGGCACAGGCTGGGCTGAAGGCCACCCTTCCCCATCCCCCATCCCCCATCCTCCATCCCCCATCCCTCTGAGTGCATGAATTTTGTGCACCAGGTCTTTAGTCAGACTATAATCAATTATCAACAACTATGACCCACAGAATTTAATATCACAGACTGATCAGAATGCTTTCAAGGAGATTTGAGGCACATAATGGCAGGTAAACTTTGCAGTCATGGTTTTGGTAAGAAAGTTTCCAGATTGCATTACTATTAGAATCATGAATTCTTTATGTAATATAGGATTCTCTATAGGATTGAATTTATTTTAACTCAGTATTTTTATTTAATATATATATTTTATTGATTTTTTTACAGAGAGGAAGTGAGAGGGATAGAGAGTTAGAAACATTGATGAGAGAATCATTGATCAGCTGCCTCTTGCACAGTCCCTACTGGGGATGTGCCTGCAACCAAGGTACATGCCCTTGACCGGAATCAAACCTGGGACCTTTCAGTCCGCAGGCCGACGCTCTATTCACTGAGCCAAACCAGTTTCCGCTTAACTCAGTATTAACATGAATGTTGGTCTTAGATGTACATTACCATTGTAAATCTAATAGTTCTATGAAGAATTAATATGTATAATAATGATCCTTTATCCAACATCATAGAGAATATAAATGAATTTTCTAAAGTTTAACCTTTAATTATGGGATTTTTAAATGGTTTCTATAGAAATTTTGAATTTTGCCAAAACTGGTTTGGCTCAGTGGATAGAGCATTGGCTTGTGGACTGAAAGGTCCCGGGTTCGAATCCGGTCAAGGGCACATACCTTGGTTGCGGGCACATCCCCAGTGGGGGGACGGTGCAAGAGGCAGCTGGTCGATGTTTCTCTCTCATCGATGTTTCTAACTCTATCCCTCTCATTTCCTCTCTGTGTAAAATCAATAAAATATATTTTTTTAAAAAAGAAAAGAAATCTTGAATTTAAATTACTTCCAGGCCTCAATATGACTTACTAGATGTTGTTTAAATTTTTTATTAGAGTACAGTGGTCATGTCAGGTGTTCATTTTATTATCACTGTCATTACAGTTGGTGCTAGAATCACAGATCAAATGGCTACTAAATCTGGGAATTTGCTTTTTCAAAAAAGGCTTTTCTATAAACTTGCATTTTAGACATTTGTCTCTGGCTCATTAAGAAATAATGTTTTTTTAAAAATGTCACTGTGTACTCTGTAGAGAAATGTGACTTAGCTGCCTTCATAAAGAATTAATTATTGAATCAGGAGCCAAAGCAATCTTCTCCCAAGTGATTTTTTTCATATTTATTTATTTTTTATTAATCCTCACCATTGATTTTTAGAGAGAGAGGGAGAGATATACAGAGAGAGAAATACTGATGTGAGAGACACATTGATTGGTTGCCTTCTGCACACCCTGATCAGGGCTGGGGATCAAGCCTGCAACCAAGATATGTGCCCTTGAACGGAATCAAATCCAGGACCCACAGGCCAATGTAAATTTAAAAAAAAAAAAAGCTCTTTGCAGATACCAACAAAGATCTTTGATTTATCTGTACCTTTCAAAGTATTTATTATTCCTGTACCATATAAAAATGGTACTTCATGTAAAGTTTTTCTAAAATGAACTTTTTAGCATAAGTTTTTTAAAACAGTTACTGTCTCAGTAATTTTAAGATGTTTCCTGTACCATGAAGTGATCAGTTTTGTTTTGTTCTGTCTTTTTTATTTTTTTATTTTTTTAAGAGCACTTAGTGAATTTCCTTCAGTGTGGCTTCAAGCTACTATTGTAGAATACACCTCCCCACCGCCTCACCCCCAACACCTTTAATCGTCTCCTCAGCTCCTCTGCTGGAGAACTTGGCCTGTAGGATGACAGGCTGCTTTGGGAGCTTTCCCTTCCCCAGAACTTGAAGTCTCATCTCATCCCATCGATGTTAGGAGCAGCTACAGCCAGCATTTACCTGTCTCTGCTCACTGACCAGTATCACGGTTGACAGTTGGGTGGAAGCTCTGGTCCCTTTTTAACTAAGGCGAATACCAACTTTCCCAAAGTAACCTGGGTGATACTTGTCCAAGTTTATCCTATGATGATGTAAGCCACCAGCATTACCTCAGCCTCTCGGGTGCGGGTGCTTTCAATACAGCCGTGTGGTTCAGGTGGCCAGGAAGTTTCTGGGACTTCCTCAATCACTAGAGCGAGTCCTCTTCGAAGTCTTGTGCTAGCCTTTCTTTCTTAATAGATCTGCTAAGTAACTTCTAAAAGCTGTTATCCCAGTAAAATTCATCACATTTAGAACACTTGTCATTTTGTAAAAGAAAATTGTATAACTCGTCTTAAAAATTCAAAACTTACGTATTTTGCCCTGAGATAATTAGCAAACCTTGTGTGTTATAAAATTCCATAATCATGTTTATTTACAAAGTATTATAAAGATTCTCTTATTTAAGATTACATATTCTATAAATCTATTCAGCAACATGCAAGCAGTTGTGATACACTGAAAAGTGAATAAAGAAATGGAGAGGATGAAATCAAGTTCTCAGCTTTTTGAAACTCCAAATCTTACCTCAGAAACAGCGCACCATCTGACAATGAGTGATTGGGACATTCTAAACCATATATCCAGTATTTATAAATTTTAATGTTTCTAACTTTTAGAGAAATACAAATTGAAAATAAATTTTATTCATACTTTGAAAACTACAACATTAAGTGACATTTTGGCCCATATATTGATATGCTATGTATGTCTTGTCAAATCACTTTTTGCCATAACAGTTTTAAAAACTAGGACTTCTGAAACATGAACTTAGTTTTCCAGCAAAAGAATAACCCTGTAAAAGATGCAAAAGATAAAAGATTTTCTGTGCATTAACTTTAAGTTCAGGTAAATGTGTGGAAAATTTAAGGAAATGATATTTTTCACTTTATTTTATGGACACCTGCAGCCCTAAGCACAAGTAAGAATGGTTAACCTAAAATTCAGAGATACTTGATTGATTGGTACCTATTGTATACAAGTTGGTAAGCCTTGCCAAAGTAAACCTGTAATGTTAGCATGTAAATATGTATAGTTATCTGGGAGGAAAAGTCAGATTGCTTTGTATCTTTATGGTCTGTTGAGTTTCAGTATCTGGCATATTGACTTTTTTACTTTGAAGAACAGTTGTCCTTCTAAAAATTATATTTGCTCATAAACTATGGTTTGCATTGGGCTAGAGACATATTCTGTGATTTCTTCATTATGAGTCTAAAATTGGCTTTGATGCTTTAAATGTTAACATTTATTGAATACATAACACATTTAGAATCTGAGCTTAGTACTTTATATACATTATTTCTCCAGCAGCCCAATGAAATAGATAGCATCAGTACGTCTTCTTTACAAAGAAACTAAGGTTTCAGGGTCATAAGGCTAGGTATAAAATAAATTGGACTCAAACCATATTTTTAATGCCTGCTGTCACCGTGTTGTAGAACTTCTTCCTTGTCGCCGAAACCGGTTTGGCTCAATGGATAGAGCGTCCACCTGCGGACTGAAAGGTCCCAGATTCGATTCCGGTCAAGGGCATGTACCTTGGTTGCAGGCACATCCCCAGTAGGGGGTGTGCAAGAGGCAGCTGATCGATGATTCTCTCTCATCGATGTTTCTAACTATCCCTCTCTCTTCCTCTCTGTAAAAAATCAATAAAATATAAAAGAACTTTTTGTCATATACATGGATACAGATACTGAAAATGTTAAAAATTGTTACTGGATGGTAGGATTATGAATAGTTTTTACATTTTTCTTTACAATTTTGTCTACCTTGGATTTTTCACAGTGAGTATAAATTACTTTAAATTTATTTTATCAAAATGACATATGCACCTAGCTTAAAAATTAAATTAAGCTGAAAGGCTTAGATAAGCTTGCAAACACTGCACTTCTATCCTGCCCATCCCAAAGGCATCTACTTTCAAATTATTTAACTGTTTTTCTGATTATTTCTTTCATGCTTCTAAATGTTTATACTATGCTTTCTTGATTCATCATTAGACATTATCTTATATGAGTTCCTGTGATACATGAGGATTTACCTCTATTTTAGTCTCTTCTTACCATTCTTTTATTATAGTTATATCACAATTTTGGTGACTATAAATATCATTCACTGTTGAGCCATATGTTTGATAATTCTATTTTATTTCTTGTATGTTTTAATTTTTTTGTAATCAGTAATTTCCCAATTCTTTTTCTGTTGCTTATCAATTGAATTTTCCAGAAGTCAATTCTATTTTTTTCACTTAAGATTTTCCACCTTGGAGCCTTATTGTCCTTGTGTGTATATATGAATGACTTGCTCTCTAGAAGCTCTGAATACCTTCCTCTCCTATGTTAAATATCTTATGTCCTGTGTTGCTTCCTTTGTTTTGACTTTACAACCTAATTTTAGAAGAGCACTTTATCCAAGATGAGGTAAAATTGTTGATACTTTGCACATCTGGAAATGTTTTTATTTTATCCTCATATGTGATTGTTTGGCTGGTTATCTCTTCAAGGTTGGAAACTAGTCTCTAGCTGCCAGGGTTACTCTTGAGAAACCAAAGGCCATTTTATTTAGTTCTTTGACTATGACTTTTCTCCTTCATGAAGACTTTACTGGGGTGGAAGCTACTTTTATTTAGTCATTTACTTATTATTTTCTTTTACTGTGGTAAGAACACTTATCTTGAGGTTTATCCTCTTCAACGAATTTTTTTTTTAATATATTTTATTGATTTTGTACAGAGAGGAAGGGAGAGAGATAGAGAGTTAGAAACATCGATGAGAGAGTCATCATCGATCAGCTGCCTCTTGCACACTCCCTACTGGGGATATGCCCGCAACCAAGGTACATGCCCTTGACCGGAATCGAACCCGGGACCTTTCAGTCCCCAAGCCGACGCTCTATCCATTGAGCCAAACCGGCCTTGGCTTCAACGAAATTTTTAAGTAGGTATACAGAACAGTATTGTTAGCTATAAGGTAGGAAGACTTTAGTTATCTCTTTACCTTAAGGATTCTAACATTTTAGAATAATGTAACTTTATGTGTATTTCCCCCCAGCATTACTGAGTGCTCAATGGGCTCTTTCATTATAGAGGCTTATGTTCTAATACAGTTTCTTTGATAATTTCCCCCCTACATTTTGTTATTTTCTATGAAATGTCTATTGATCCTCTAAATTTTTTTTACATTAAAAGTGATTTTTAAACAAAGAAAGCAGAACTAGAACATCTTAAATAAGTTTTAATCCTTTCTTTACAGGTTACCTAGACCACTTTGGGTTGAGAAAACTGTAGGAAGTTAGTAACTGCCGCAAGCGAACGCCAGGTGGTGGCCCGTGTCCATGTTCCGCAGAGGCCTGCTTGGCAGAGGGTCTGAATGCGCCGCTCAGGGTCTCTGCTCACACTCCCTGCAACCAGTCACAGCAGATATTAGTCCACAGGTCGCTTTTCTCCGTATTTCTTTGTAAACTCTTCGGCGTTCTTACAGAATTTTTTTCGGTCCTTAGAGTATTCTTCAGCTAGGTCAGCCCGAAGCGGGTGTTCGGTCTGGGGGTCGTTTACCAGTGCGATGAGGGACTGGATTACTTGGTCGGTTTTGGTTGCTGGCTTCCAGTTTTCAGCACTAATTACTGGCAGGCAGACCTGCCCCTTTTCATCGATGTTGGGGTGATAGATCTTTGTTTTAAATGTGATCATCGGTGGTTTGAATGGGTACTCCGCTGGAAAGCTGATTTCGATTTTGAAGGCCCCCTTATCATACGGAGGGTTGTCAGGAACAATAAGCCCTTGCCAAGTCAGTAAATTAGATTCATCAACCTGAATGTTACAGAAGTTTTTCATCCCACATTTGCGGATTTCTTCAAGCTCCTTCATCAGCCTCCTGCTGGCTGCCATGTTGGGTCTGGTGCTGTTGCTTTCCCAGGGTGCACTGCGGGCAGCTGAGGCCCCTGCACTTTCTGATCGTCTAATCTTAGCTTCCTTGTCTTAATCACTATTTTCTTATTTTCTCAACTCATCCTCTAACTTTCCTATTGAGTGTTTTATTTCTGCATTTGTGATTTTAATTTGCAAACCTTTATTCTCTGATTGTCCTGCACCTTCTCTTATTCATTCTTAGGTGTAATACCTTCTTTTCATTTGGAAATAGTCAACTTAATTTTCTGCTCCTTTTATGGTTACTGCCTTCTCCAGGTTCCTTATGTTTTAGTCCCCGTTGTTTATATTACAGGCTTTCTTCAAAACTGATAACCTGTGAGCATTCATATTCTAGAGTGAATGAAGCACAGCAATGCCTGAAAAGCTGCGCCTGAGTGGGCGGGGCTTGTGAACTGGTGAGGTTCACTGCAGGTTTGGCTGGCCTTCTAGCTTTTTATTCGAGTATTCCCAGATAGCAGCACTATAGGTCTTTTCTCTGTGGCCATTGTTTCTCCCTGTTAAGGGAAAGAGGAATTTTCATTCTAATTTCAGTCCGAAACCTCCCCTCTGCCCTTACTGTCTGATATCCAAAATCCTGATATCCGCCTCTCTGGTTCAGTTTCTCCGAATATCTCATCTACTCTAAGTGACAGAGTAAGAACCATAGAGATCTAATTGCTGTCATGCAGATTTTCAACCTAATTCCCCATTTTCCACTCTGTTCTCTACTCACACGTTCTGTAGTAGATATCTTTCAATTTAATTGAAGACAGAATTTGTGTTTTTATTTCTCATTTATAGGGGGCGGGGCAGCTGCTTTCATTTCGAGGGTAAATCAAGTTATACTACTCATTAAGAAATGTAGTAATGGAAAGCAGCAGTTATAACTAGAAGAAGCATTATAATCACTAAAAGATTTTATAGAAAACTTGGTTGTGTTTGAAGGCACAGAAAAATTTAAGTAGGTAAAGGTGGGAAATGTTATTACGAATAGAGGTTAGCCCTGGCTGGTGTGGCTCAGTTGGTTGGAGCATGGTCCCATACACCAAAAAGTGGCAGTTCATATTCCTGATGGAGCCCATGTAGGTGGCAACTGGCTAATGTTCCCCCCCCCCCCTTCCTAAAATAAAAATAAAATAAAATAAAGAATAGAGGTTAGAGAGCTTAGCTGTGATGTAGAACTGACACAATTTTGAGGTAGCAAGGAGGCAAGATAGAGCTCACACCCAGTGGAATAGAGATGGTCATATATTTAATTAACTGCTATTTTAGTACTTTTTAAATAAGTAAAATAAAAGCATTTCAAACCTTAAATGATATGATTTCCATATTCTTGTGCTGAGTTAAAATTTGAAATTATGTAATAGTAACAAAAAATATCACTCATCATTCCTTTGTTTGTATGTTTGCCCTGAATCATAATTTAATGGCTGTGCAGGTGCTGGTCTCTTATTTCTACCGCTCATGGACCTCCTTTATTATCTTTTTTTGTTTTTATTGATTTTTTACAGAGAGGAAGAGAGAGGGATAGAGAGTTAGAAACATCGATGAGAGAGTCATCGATCAGCTGCCTCTTGCACACCCCCTACCGGGGATGTATCCACAACCAAGGTACATGCCCTTGACCGGAATTGAATCTGGGACCTTTCAGTCTGCAAGCTAACGCTCTATCCACTGAGCCAAACCGGTTTTGGCTCTCCTTTATTATCATTTATCTTAAAAAATATATTAGAGTGTAAGCTCCTAGGCAGTAACAGAAGTGTCTCTTCTAATCAGTGACTTCATTTTCTTCAGATTACTTTGTTGCTTCTGCTTGTTGTTGTTTTTCTGTTTAGTGGAATTTAGTCTATGATTAGCCAAAGCATACTGTTGAGTATAATTTTAGTGTTTGTGATGTTAAGTGGTGATGTTTCTTTCAAAATTCTATTTTAAATATTTTCCCTTATGGACTTTAAATGATTATATATCCGTGAATTTACTAAATCAAAACAATAAGTAAATTATTAGATGCTATTCAGTTTAGAAATGCAGTACTTTATATAGCAAATCTGTGTCATCAGATCACACTTTAAGCGTGTAACAATCATATGCCACTGCAGATGCTTGTTTCAAACCCAACTGCCTTAAAAGGATTCAAGTGGCTCTAAACATTTACTTAACTGCTGGGATTATTGATGTTCCTCTGACATAATCAGAAACTTAATCATAATCAAAATGTTGAATGTGATTGATTTTCTTAGTCACAAAACTCAACTTTAATTTCAAAACATTTGAAATTATAGAACCCTTCCCCCCAATTCGGGACTTAAATCTTATTCCACCTAATAATAATTAAGTAAATTTCATCTATGATTAATCATTAGCATTAGTCTTAATAAAATTCAATATTTTACATTGTAAATTTTAGTATATCTAGCCAATTTCATAGGAAAGGCATTGCCCCATAGAAATGTATCTGCTTGTTTGTCAGAATTATCAAGAAGAATACAAGTGTGTGTGTGTGTGTGTGTGTGTGTGTGTGTGTGTGTGAGAGAGAGAGAGAGAGAAAGAGAGAGGGGGGGGGAGGGAGGGAGGGAAGGGAGAGAGAAATAACAAATTTTTGTCCAATTCTGTATTTTCCAAAAACTGCCTAGATTGATAGTGAAGTTGACTAGTTATTGAAATCAATTGACAAAACTACATTGGAATTATTGGAGTTTTGTTCATTGTTAAAGTCTTTACCTGAACATTAAACATGAATCATCTAAATGGGTGTATAGAACATTGCCCATTTCCACAGGTACTTTGATTTTTTTTTTCATTGGGTGGTTTATAGTACTTCGTGGTTTTTAATACATTATCATCAATCTATTTATACTGTGTGCCAGCTTCTGTAGTGATATTGGAGAAAAAACTGACATAGAATATAGAGTCTCTGGCTTCAAGCAGATTACAAGGTGATTAACTTCGTTTTGCCTCAAGTTGGCCTGATGTCTCCTCCCCAAAAGCTTGTGGCACCAAAATGTGGGTAGACGCTGAAATTCAGCTGATGCCAAATACCACCACTCCAACTCCAAAAAACTTCACCTTTAGCCAAGGTGGTTAGGAGCTTGCCTGAGCTAGAAGGTTTCTTTAGCACATATTTAATCCTTCCCCATCAGAAGGATAGATTAAGAAACTCTATAGAAGGGCATATGCCTGTCCAACTTTGAAAAGGAAAATAACTATCCTACTCTAAGAAGATACTTAGACTCCTCTGACTTAAGTGTTTCTCAAAACCAGGGCCTCTGATTCCCAAGGAAACTAGGATATCATAATGGGTGTCAGACTTCCTCCTCCTCTTTCTTTCTCCCTCTTTCTTCCTTTTTCTTTTTCCTTCTCTTTCTTTTCTTCCCTCCCTCTTTTCCTTTCTAACTCCGTTTCTTTTTTATTTTGTTTTTTTAGCATTTCAAAACTTCAGTGGATATTCTTCATTTCCTGGAAGAAAAAATAGCTAAAAAAAATATTTTGGGGCGTGCTGGAACTTGATAGCACTGGTTGTCTCAGAGTGATCTGAAACATGATAGCTATTATTTCTGTCTTTTGTAAATAAAAATTGGAAACTTTCCTCCTCCCCAAAAAAACAACAACAACAACAAAAACTGCATTGAAAAATGCTATGTGGCATTTGTACTATTCAGTGGTGATAATTTTATAAGTTCTTTATAACTTAAAACTTCACATTTTCAATAAATAGGAATAAAAACAAGGGGAGGGAAGTGAAGAAAACTATATAGGATAGTGGACTTCAAACACCAGCTCACAGATTTCTCAGTGTCTCTTACAACCTATTGACTGGTTTTCTATGAAATAAAAAATATAAGGGTTTTAAAAAGAGATTGGCATAAGATGTACCTCAACACTAGAAATTATATCCATTTTGAGCATATGTTTTGGCTAATAGAGGAGACTTGGCATCTTTTTCGTGTACTAATTATGCTTTTTCATCTTGGGTATAATTGGGTCTTACTATGTAAACTATATAATGTGAAAGACAATGATTAATAATTTTTTTTCCTCCCCTTAGGTATATCCAGAAAGTGCCCAGAAGAAACTTCCTGCCAGAAAAATTGAAAAAGCAGTATTTATAACACTGGAATTTTTGGATAATTTCTTAAAATGGCAGAAAATAGTGAAAGTAATAGTAAAAATTTAGATGTCAGGCCCAAAACTAGTCGGAGTAGAAGTGCTGACAGAAAGGATGGTTATGTGTGGAGTGGTAAGAAGTTATCTTGGTCAAAAAAGAGTGAAAATTTTTCAGATGCTGAAACAGTAGATGTTATAGAGAAAACTGAAGTTCCTTTACAGAGCCAAGAAAGAAAGCACAGCTGTTCATCCATCGAGTTGGATTTAGATCATTCTTGTGGGCATAGGTTTTTAGGCCGATCTCTTAAACAGAAACTGCAAGATGCCGTGGGGCAGTGCTTCCCAATAAAGAATTGTAGTAGTCGGCACTCTTCGGGGCTTCCATCTAAAAGGAAAATTCATATCAGCGAACTCATGTTAGATAAGTGTCCTTTCCCACCTCGATCAGATTTAGCCTTTAGGTGGCATTTTATTAAACGACACACTGCTCCTATAAACCCCAAACCAGATGAATTGATAAGCACAGATTTGTCTCCGAGTGAATTGAGGGATGGTCAGCTAACACAAAGAAGAAGCATGGAAGAAGAGATGAACTGTTTCTCACATCCCGATGCTCAGCCCTGTGTTATAACCACCAACGATGCTTCATGTAGTGGTCCTGTGGCTGGCTCTTTGATGAACCTGGTTTCAAATAATAGCATAGAAGACAGTGATATGGATTCAGATGATGAAATTACAACACTTTGCACAAGTTCCAGGAAAAGAAACAAACCCAAATGGGAAATGGATGAAGAAATCCTTCAGTTGGGAACAACTCCTAAGTACCACACCCAGATTGACTATGTCCACTGTCTTGTACCAGACCTCCTTCAGATCAATAACAATCCATGTTACTGGGGAGTTATGGATAAATATGCAGCTGAAGCTCTCCTAGAAGGAAAACCAGAGGGTACCTTTTTACTTCGAGACTCAGCACAGGAAGACTATTTATTCTCTGTTAGTTTCAGACGCTATAGTCGTTCCCTTCATGCAAGGATTGAACAGTGGAATCACAACTTTAGCTTTGATGCACATGATCCTTGTGTCTTCCATTCCCCTGATATTACTGGGCTCCTAGAACATTATAAGGACCCAAGTGCCTGTATGTTCTTTGAACCACTTTTATCCACTCCCTTAATTCGGACTTTCCCCTTTCCCCTACAGCATATATGCAGAACAGTTATTTGTAACTGTACAACTTACGATGGCATTGACGCCCTTCCAATTCCTTCTTCTATGAAATTATATCTGAAGGAATATCACTATAAATCAAAAGTTAGAGTACTCAGGATTGATGCACCAAAACAACAATTCTAGGTAAAGGGTAGGAACATGGGAATTTGATATCTTATTTTTCTTAATACTACTTTGAATTTTTCTATAAGGGCAGTTAAGAGTCCGAAATAAACCTCTGCCCTAAATTTTGCTTCCAGATCTGTTTATTTTTCTTATAATACACTAATTGTTTAAGGTTACACACTAAGGGTTAATGGATATTTTTGACCAAGGTTTTTGTTTTTATTCTGTAGGGTATTTACTTAATTTCTTTTTTTCTTTTCTTAATTGTAATTTGCTTAAGAACCGGAGATATTTGAAAACTGGTAGACTTTGTAAACACGGTTAATAATTTGTATTTTGTTATTTCCTTTAAAAATAATCCTATGTCCTTTCCTACATGTAAAATGCTTTGTTAACCTATGCCATTTGCTTTCCTATACATAAAATATGGTTTCCACATCCCCCTTTCCAGAGTTGTTTTCAAATTCTTCAGTAAAGCTGAGTGTTGTGATTCACAATCCATACTAATGTAATTGATTTGTAATTTACTAATAGGGATGTTAAAGGTAAAAACATAGCTTAAAATCTAACTCAGTGTGTTTTTACAGTATTTTAAATATTAACTCTAAAACGGGATTACTAAATTTGATTAATCTCATCAGTAAGAATCAAATGGAGCATAACATTTTTGGAGGTGAATGTATTCTTCTACAATGTGGAATGGTCATTTGTTATTCCTTTAATAGGTCCCCCTTAAAACCTGAAACATAAATATTGTTCCTTTCTCACTGAGAGCTTTAAAAATAATGATAACACTGTTAGTAACTAGTAGTTACTAAAGTACTAAAACAGTTGTGGGTTTTTTTACTTATTTACTTATGAACTGTTGCTTCTACTTAGCTCATTTATAAAAACTCAGTCTGTTACTTGGGGAGATACTATAGTTTATAAACAGCCACACATTTTCATTGGTCCCTAAATAAGTTTTCATAATTTTTAAATGAACTTGAATAAAGATTCAAGAAGTGATCATAGAGCTTAGTATTCAGAAAGCTTAATATTATTTTTAATCCAAGTTTCAAATAATTATTCCTATCTTCAGAATTAACATGTCTTTATTGTAGCTTCAATAAAAGGAAAAGATTTTGAGAGCTACATGGCTTAGGCCAGCGGTCCTCAAACTTTTTAAAGTGGGGGCCAGATCACGGTCCCTCAGAGAGTTGGAGGGCCGGACTATATGAACTACTAATTCCTACTGTAACACCTTGGCTGCGCTCACTGCCCAAAAAACCTGGCGGGCAGGATCAAACTCCCCTGGGGGCTGCATGTGGCCCGCGGGCCGTAGTTTGAAGACCCCTGGCTTAGGCGATACTGAACAGTACTAGGCAACAGGTGTAATATTTTAAATATACTATTCCAAGAACAGGAAAGCATTTTTAGAAACACCATTATCCCTATGTAAGATAAATGAAGTAATATCCTATCTATCCCCTCTTTTTTAAAGAATCAATGAACAATAAATTTCCTAGACAATTGTTTCTTCTGATGAGCTGTTTACATATAGTAATTTCTTGATGCTAGTTTAGCTGTAATAGGAAACTTTCTGCCTAGATTGAAAAAATTTTGACTCAAATTTCCAAGTTATAATGTTTCTTAAATATCATTGCTTTTATGTTGAAGTAACATTTCTATTTCCTGAAGTTCTGCTAATATAGCATTTTTCAATAATAGTGTTAAAATAAATTTTTAGCAATTACCGCAAAATTAAACCAAGAACATCTGCTTCCATTATCTTCTACCATTTTTTTTTCTCGGTGATCTCAAGATTGTCTTGGTTCCAGTGAAGGGTAACTATGAGAATAGCTCCTTTCTTAGCAGATGAGGCTCAGGCTTTCAACACCAATATCAGGATAAATATCTCTTCTAAAGATGCTATTTTCCTTTTACAAAAGAAAAGTCTCATACTACCTCATCTTTATTGTGGCACTTTTGTAGTTCACTGAGAAGCTTATCTTATTTACTGATATTACACTTCCTAAATACTTATCTTTGGTGAAAGAAAATTAATAGTATGGTAAGACTCTACCCATGATTATAATTTTTTATCAGAATTTGATAATGACACTTTCTGTTTCTATGAAACAATTATTTTAAATATTTTTCTTTAAAAATAATTTTTTATCAGTACAGAAAAACCTAAGGAATGACAAAAACAAATATTCTGTTAAAAGGTATTTTATAAAGAAAAATGAAGCATAATTATGTTGTCTTTTATAATGGTAAAAATTGGTGTTTATATAAAAATCAAAATCTAAGTAGCTTTTCATATAGTTGTAATATATTTTCTTTGGCTTTCTCAATTTCAAGATATTAATAGCTATTAACATTTTCAAAATACTGCCATATATATAGCCTCAAAGTAAATGATCTAATAAATGAGAGCAGGAAACAGACTCATTTACTCTGAAATGGTTTGCATTTTTCTTTGGTATTTACTACAGTAAAAAGAAACCTGGAAAACCTATATATAAAAGCCTAAGTGGCCGAATGACTGGTTGACCGGTTGCTATGATATGCACTGACCACCAGGGGCCAGATGCTCAACACAGAAGCTGCCCCTTGGTGGTGAGTGTGCTCCCACAGCCAACCTCCCATGCCCTCCCCCCACCGCCGGTTCCCCCATTGGTCAGGCTAAGGAACCCCACCTGTGCATGAATTTGTACACCAGGCCTCTAGTAGAAATATAAATACTTGGGAAGGAAACTTTACCATAAAGGAAAATGAAAAGAGTAATCATAAATTAATTTTTAAATTAATTTAAGAGGTCTGAATTTAGAAAGGGAAACCCCTTTCTCAGTGACTTTGTGAGGACATATTTGGAAGAGCATCCAGTATTCAGAAACAAACTCATTTTAAAATGCAATTATGGAATATGTAAGTAAAATGAATAAGTTCTGAGAGGGACAATGTGGAAAGACACCAATATATATAAATTTTGTCTTTAGAGTTATTGCCTCTTGGTGGTCAGTGTGCTCCCACGCAAACCTAAGCAGTAACTCTAAGATATTGTGACAATTGAAAAAGTAAATTCTAGAATTGAAAAACCATCATGGTGGAAATATGTAGGCTTACTGTTAAAAGAGAATGAGGCTAAAAGAAACGATAAAATATTAAACTTAAGAATTTAGGCATTACCTCAGGGAAAAGCCTTGACAGTGAAAGGGAACTACTTAATCTCTAATAGCTAGTCTGGACCACACACTTAACTGCACTTTGGGAATCATCCTGCACAAATCAGGAAATAAACTTGACTTCTATTTCTCTCCAAAGCTTTTCAGGACATTAATTCACTCCCCTTTTTAAGCTTTAAGCTGATTCATACTATAATTCCGAAAATATGGTGATGGATTTTTTTAGGTTTCTTGAGTATTTTTGTATGAAGAATCGTGTGACCTTTCTATACCTGTACCATTCACTTAAATAATTCATAATGGGAATGGTTTAATTTAAAGGAAGACTTAATAGGAAGATTAAAGGAAGCTTTTAGTCAGCCTACGGCTAGATTTATTGATTTAGTGATCAGTCCTGTGTTCTTTCCTGAATTTCAGCTGATAGCAAATTGTGGTCCAAGAATGGCTTTCAGTTAAAGTTTTGACTTCTTATTATAAATAATAATAGAAAATGCCTTAGAAATTAGAAATCCTTTAAAAAGTAAAACAAATGTGGCAATTAAGATTCATCATTATATAAATTCCATTTTTTTAAGTCTTAAAAATATTTTTATTGATTTTAGAGTGGAAGGGAGAGAGAGAA
Source organism: Pipistrellus hanaki (assembly GCF_964339955.1). Taxonomy (NCBI): domain Eukaryota; kingdom Metazoa; phylum Chordata; class Mammalia; order Chiroptera; family Vespertilionidae; genus Pipistrellus; species Pipistrellus hanaki. The sequence continues at coordinate 35,600,199 of NC_140503.1, read as the reverse complement.
ACATCAATGTGAGAGAATCATTGGTCAGTTGCCTCCTGTACACCCCACACAGGATCAAGCCGTCGATCTGGGCATGTGCCCCTACTAGGAATCAAACAGTGACCTCCCGGTTTACAGGTGTACACTCAACTGCTGAGCCACGCCAGCCGGGCTCCGTTCCTTTTTATAAGAAGAACAAACCATTATCATTTATTCAAGAGCCAAAGCCATTAAAATAAATCCAGTTAACAGCTTCCTGTCTCTGGAGTTTGGATCATTTTATAGATCCACATAATAGCTTCCTTCCTATGAAACCAAAACTTTGAGACCTAACTCATGAATAATATGCTTAGTTTTCATTTAAAATATTTTGTCATTTTAAGCTATAATTAGTCAAGTCAGCTATGTATTGATTTTTGATAGACCAAATTTCATAGGAAAGTACTTAAAAGATTCCATGAGACAACATAAAGAAAACAGTGCTGAAATTTAAAATATCCTGTGTGTTAGGTAATTTAGTGCCCAAATGAATAAAAGATTTTAAGTCAAACAAATTGTTTCTACTTTGAAAAAACAACATCTTTGTAATTTTGATTTTAATATGAGTTTTACAATCATTTTTATTTCTAAAGAATTAACAGAAAGCACAAAGGGTTTACTTTTTAAAATATATTTTTTATTGACTTCAGAGAGAAAGGGAGAGAGATAGAAACATCAGTGATGAGGGGATCATTGATTGGCCATCTCTTACTGGGGACCCAGCCCACAACCTGGACATATGTTCTTGATGGAAATTGAACCAGGGACCCTTCAGTTCTCAGGCTGATGCTTTATCCACTGAGCAAAACCAGCCAGAACAAAGGGTTTACTTTTTTAATGACCTACTAGAAATGAGCAACACTACAAGAATCTGTCTACTCTTCTAACAAATTAAGATATTGGGCACAACACGCAGGTAACTCTTTTGATATGCGTTGGTTTCTAATGGGTATAAACCAATTGAAAGGGATTTGGTGCACATTAATATTATTTCAAATGAAGCCAGAATTGGTTTTGTTTTGTTGTGTTTTTCTTTTCAATAGGTTACCCAATCCTAAATCTTTGTCTTCATTTCCTGGCATATAAAATGTAGATAATACTTGTCACTTGACTTCTGAATTGTTCAGTTAAGAAGTGACCCTTGGAGCATACTTGAAAATAATTTCTGTACAGCTGTTAAGTGCTAATGTGTTAGTAGGTTTTCAAAGTATCTCCTTAGTGGACCCCGCAGATTCACATTCACTTATAGTCTGTAATAGGTTTTCATGGCTTGATATAACAATAGAGATAATACATTTTGAATTGATGGTGTAGAGTCTGCAATTAGATGAAGACTTGCAATTAATAAGGTTTATGTAAAATTGATGTTTGCCTAAGTTATTTTAAAAGTTAATTACACTTGCAGGAAGTAAAGATACAGGCATACCTTATTTTATTGCGCTTCACTTTATTACATTTTGCAGATTTGGAGATCTTTTAATTGAAGATTGGTGACAGCCCTGTATCAAGCAAGTCTATCAGCACCTTTTTTCTAGCAGTATTTGCTTATTTCGTGTCTCTGTGTCACACTTGGTAATTCAATATTTCAAACTTTCATTATTGTATTTGTTATGATCTGTGACCAGTGATCTTTGTCAACTCTGTTTGATGGTTAGCATTTTTGGCAATAGGGTATTTTTAAATTAAGGTATATACTTTTTAGACCTAATGCTATTGTACACTTAATACAATATAGTGTAAACATAATTTTTATATGACTGGGAACCCCCTTGTTTCATTTCGATATTTTATTGCAGTAGTCTGGAATTGAACCTGCAATATGTCCAAGGTATGCCTGTAATTATTTTGCAGTGGTTATAATAAAATCTGAGCTTTCAGACTTGAGAGAGTGTAAAACTCAAGGTTACTTACAGTATGCTAACTTTGCTAGAATTGGAGAAATTCTGTATAAACCAAGTATTAACTTGATGTATATTTGAATATACAGAGTTTAAGTAGTAACTTTACAAAGCTATTAGTGCCCTTGTCAATCAGGCTTGTATGATTCACCCCTTATCCAAAAAGAAGACTGTTGCCATTTTTATTTCAAATCCTAAAGTTAGATTTCTTCTTAGATGTAATTTCAAATAAGTCGATCTGAATAAATTTTTGTTTCTTCTTAATTAAAACTTCATATATAAAATCCAAAGGCTCTGTATTTTGCTTTTAAAACAGTGTGTGTCCTTACATCATACATTAAACTAAGAATCGGAAAAAGAAATTTTAAAATCTATTCTTACACATCTTCTAATTTATAATACATTCCTTTCAGTTTGTAATGTATCAGTTTGGGTCTTCCAAAATCGGATGTCATGGTGTGATTAAATATGTAAGATTTATTGGGGTGGAGCAATAAATATGAAGGACAAAACTGGAGGAGATGAAATCTTCATACCATAATGTAGGACTGACATCTGTGAAAGAAATGGAAGGATTGGATTGGGTGAGCAGTTAGTTCAATTCTAAAATAACTAGATGGCGATTTAGTTTCCAAGCAGAAGTTGTCTGTAGGAGCCTACCATGAATTAAAAAAAAAAAAAAAAAAAAAAAAAAAAGATTAAAGATAACACGTTTCATGGACTTTGTTATTGCCTCCGGCTTCCTTAGGCTCCACAAGACTGCTGTTTTACTCCTCCTATGAGGGCAGGTTAGGTCGTTCACACTAATGGTATCATTCTTCTTATAGACCACTCCCTTATCCAAAAATCTGCCTTCCCAGGCTTAGATATCTGAAGTTCCTCTATAGTTCGTTAATCGGTATGAGAATTCTGTGTGCGGTGCCACATATCTGGAGATAAGTGTTCATTTAAGAAGTTTATAGTAGGCCCGGCCAGGTAGTGAGCATCCTTCAGCTATGCCAAGGTTTAGGTTGGATCCCTGCTCAGTGCACATACAAAATCAACCAATGGCCAAGACTGGTTTGGCTCAGTGGATAGAACATTGGCCTGCGGACTGAAGGGTCCCAGGTTCGATTCTGGTCAAGGGCATGTACCTTGGTTGCGAGCACATCCCCGTGTTTCTCTCATCAATGTTTCTAACTCTCCCCTCCTCTCGGTAAAAAAAAATCAAGGAATTATATTTTTAAAAAAATCAACCAATGAATACATAAATAAGTGGGACAACAAATTGGTGTTTCTCTAAAATCAATAAAATAAAAAAAGTTTTTAGTAAAATGTCCATCCGTTGACCCACTTAACAGCTTACACAAGGATGCAAAAAGCATGTTTTTACATGTAAAGTATATGTACATAGTTTGCACAACATGTAATTGTGGCATCATGACTGGCAGATTCCCGTGTTCCTTTAGGTCTCCCGTTAGGGCCAGATTAAGGTTCGTGCTCCCGGGCTTGGGGCCACAGAGCGCGCTTCCGGTGCTGTAAAACCCGCCCAGCGCAGGGAATCCAGACCTGCCCACGAGCCATTCCGGGAACAAGTTAGGCATTTCCGCCAGGCCGCCCCGACGTCACCAGCCACGGTCGCTTCCTCTGAGTGAGTGCTCGGAACTCCGGGAACCGGAGGAACTTTCCAGCCGTTCCCGGGAGAGAAGAGTCGCTCGCCCGGGAGCGAGCGCGGGAGAAGCAGCCGCGCCAGAGGGCCGGCCGGGCCGCAGCGCCGCCGACGGCCTGCAGGGGGCGCGCGCGGGCCCGCCCGAGGGGAGGGAGGAGCGCCCGCGGGGGCGGGGCGCGCGGCGGCGCCGGCGCTTCCTGTTCCGGCGCCAGGAGGAGCCGCGCGCTGTTGGTGCTGCCGCTGCCGCCGGTGCTGGTGCTTCCGCCGCTGGTGCCGTGGTCGCCGCCGCCGTCAGTCGGGCTGCGCCTGGTTCCTCAGCTCTCGGCCTCCTCGGGCCCATCGCTGCTCCCGGACCTCGCCGCGGGCTCGGATCTGCCGGGTGAGGCTGCTTCGGCGCTAACAGGGGCCGGGGAGGCGGCGAGGGAGCGCGCCCGGGCGGGCGGCCGGCGCCGTGGCGGAGCGGCTGGAGGCGCTCTTCCGGGGCTGAGCGTGTTTTTCCAGGCTCTTCCTCGGGGCCCCGGAGGAGGCGTCGGAGACGGGAGGTCGCGCCCTCGGGTGTCTCCGCGCCTGACTCAGGCCGGGCCGGTACGGGGCGGGGTGGGCGGGAGCGGCCGGCCCTTCCCCCCGCGCCTGGCCGGCCGGGCGACCCGCTCCGCGGCCGGTTCGCTCCGGTTCCCCGGCCGGTCTCCCTCCCTTTGTTCCCGGGGCCGCCACCGCGCGCCCCGGGCCCCCACACCCCTTTCGTTTAATTCCTAATAAAAGGGAAGAGCTGGGTCCGAACAAATTCTTGGGGCAATCTCTGACCCTAGTGTAAGACTCCCCGCCGTGTGACGCTGTCCCGGCCCTGCTCCCTGGAGGCGCTGCTGGCAGATACGTTCTGTGAAATGCCCATCGGAAACCCCGGAGTTGTGTAAGGTGTTGCTATTTAGGAGCGCTTCCTAGGCATGGTAGCTTACAAATGGCTGACCATTTTCCGTTTTGAAAACCAGGAGTAGTGAGTGCTTTTACTATATAAAGAATTCTAATGTCGAGCATCAAACCATACGCACCAGACCGGGGGGGAAATTTTTTTTGAAGGCGTTGCTACTAAAGAAAGACTCGCACACCTGGTGGTTTTTAAAGGCCTGAACTCTTATTAGAGGCGGAGTTGTCTTCAAAAACCTTCCCGAAGTTCTTTGTTCCGGAGGGTTCGTTGCGCAGGAGGAACAACTTTTCCTTGCTCCTGGCGTCGCGGGCCCTCCCATTCAAAGGGAGTTTGTCTCAGGAACTTGAGGTTGAGCTGCGAGTGTTGGGATGTTGGCCGCGTGCTTTTCCTCTCTCCTGGAGGAACAGAGACCCTTTTTCTTAAATATATAAATTTTATTGATTTTTTTTTTTTTTACAGAGAGAAAGGGAGAGGGATAGAGAGTTAGAAACGTCGATGAGAGGAACATCGATCAGCTGCCTCCTGCACACTCCCTACTGGGGATGTGCCTGCAACCAAGGTACATGCCCTTGACCAGAATCGAACCTGGGACCCTTGAGTCCTCAGGCCGAAACTCTATCCGCTGAGCCAAACCGGTTTCATCGAGATCCTGAGGCCCGGTGTGTTTTGAAGTTCAGAAATATTGTAATTTTCACCTGTAGATTTTAGAAACATGGTAATGGGCACAGACATAACACCATCACCACCACCACCACCCCAGTGGGGTTGAGGCAGCATCCCCTAATGCAGCATTAATTAATATTTGTGCAGCCATAGGTGTTTGTTAATGGAAACTGTAAATAGCCTCAGGTCAGATTTTACCACCAAATAAGTTTTATGCCAAACTTGAGAGGCACCTCTTTCCATTTCAGAGGTTTCTGCGTTGAGAACTGGATATAAACGTTAATGGATCGATGGTCGTGACTGTAAAAGAGAACAACACTTGTTGAGTTTTTGCTCTATGCCAGCCAGTGCCCAAGAGATTTGTTTGCAGATCTGTAAGGTGGATACTATTCCCGTCTCCTTTTACATCTGAGATTTGGAGAGTTCATCCAGTTCAGAGCCAGCCAATGAAGAGCTGTGTTCTAGTCAGGCATACTTGTAGCCTTTACTCTTAGCCATATGCCTATATGCTATATGCCTGTGTGTAAAGGAAGACAAGAGAATATATCTGTTGCCCCTCAGTATTTTTCTACCACTATTATAGGCACTTGATTTATGAGTCCCATTTAGCCTCTGGCATTACTAGCCAGTTCTTTACAGCGGAAGAAACTGCGGTTCATTCATTCAAGTAAGCTGACCCAGACTGAGACAGTCAAACCTTGGTCTAAAGGCCCTCTGCTAAGACTTTCATATCCCTCCCCTTTCTGTATTCCAACCCATCATACCTGCTAACACTACCCACAGATCCTTTCTTACATGCCTCAGCCTCTGCCCAAACTGCTCTCCTTTCCCTAAGCCTATCCCACCATCCCCTATTCATTGTTCTTCAGACTGCAGAGGCACTGCTTGCCTGAGTTCCTCCCCAGGTCCTCCCTTCCTTCATTCCATTACAGTTCTTTGAAGTACCCTCTTAGTGCCCTGTGCTTAGCACCCCAGGTAATGTTCAAGCACCAGACTGAACTCCTGAAGCATTTCATACAATACAGTGCCTAGCACATGTGTTCCAAGAAGAAGCTGAATAAAAGTAGACAATACGGCTAACAGGAGGTTGTTGGGGAAATTATTTTAAGATATATTGATTTTTTTACAGAGAGGAAGGGAGAGGGATAGAGCGCCAGAAACATCGATGAGAGAGAAACATTGACCAGCTGCCTCCTGCACACCCCCCACCAGGGATGTGCCCACAACCAATGTACATGCCCTTGACCGGAATCGAACCTGGGTCCTTTCAGTCCGAAGGCCGACACTCCATCCACTGAGCCAAACTGGTTTTGGCAGATTTTTTAAAATTGTTTTTAAAAAGTTTAAAATGATCAAAAACTTACAAATTCCCAACTTCTTCAGTTGCCCAAATGTAGGATAGCTAAAAAACTAATACTAAAAACTGTCATATATTTAAGTCAAAATTTATATATTTAATTTAACATATTATTATCATCCCCCCCCCCCCCCAACTAAACAGATCATACCAAAAGTCCTGATTTATCTTGATAGGAAGAGCATTTTAATAAACACTATTGATTGTTAAATGTTACTTATAATTGTCTGTGAAGCAGTGGAAATTATAACTTTCGCAGATGAAAACATGGGCTCTGATTAAGCTTGCCTTTGTCAAAAGATTCAGTTAAAAGGGTTGATGTCCAGTCCTGGTGGGTGTGGCTTGGTTAGTTGGAGCATCCTCCGGTGCACCAGAGGGTGGTGGGTTCAGTTCCCGGTTAGGGCACATGCCTAGTTTGCAGGTTCCATATGGTCTGTTTGCCTGCTGGAGATAACAGATTAATGTCTGTGTCTGTCTGTCTGTCTGTTTCTCTCTCTCTCTCCCTCTCTCTCTCTCTCTCTCTCTCTCTCTCTCTCTCTCCCCCCCCCCCCCCCATTGTCTCCCTCCCACTCTTTCCCCTTCCTTCCTCTCTAAAATCAATTAAAAAAAAAAAAAAAAAAGATAAGCAACTTCTTTAAAATAAATTCCAGGATTGATGTCCAGTTTTTATAACTGAGTAGTCCCAAACTGTTTTCTCCATCACAGTTTGGTGGCCTTTTGAAATATTTCTTGTGTAGTAGTCAATAGCAATTTATGGAGTTCAACTTCCTTAAGCCTTCCTTTGATTGAATTACCTTTTTTACCCTAAAGGCCAGAGAAATTACAGAAATGCTTTACTTTTCTAGTGTATGTTAAAAGACATTTCATACTCTATTTTAAAATCACTATTCTCACGGCTCATAAATGTAAATGATTATTTTTCAGTTGATGTAGATATCTTGCCATAGTGGTAGTGAGAGTTTTGGAGGAAATAGCTTAGGATTATTCCAAGAAGAAGAAAAAATGAAAATCTTGATTATAAGCCTTTCTTTTTTGTTTTTGCCATTTTAAGGTCGAATTTACCTCATCTTAATTAGCGTAATCCATATGTTTTGGAATCGTTTAGAAAAATTTAATTTTTTAAACTTTCTGCAACATTTCTCATATTGAGACACTGATGCCCTGCTTGATTTTGTTTTTTTACCTTTTTATGATGAAATTATTCCAGAATGTACATTGGAATGTTTCCAATTAACATGAACACTGTTCATTCTATGTATGGAGAGCAGGTCACTTTTTCCTGTGCAGTGATGTAGAACAGAAAGTGACCTACTTCTAATTCCTTTTGTCAGGGCTTCATTATTTTAATGATATGATTCTAGAGCTTCCTCTGCCTTCCAGGATTTGATTTTGATTTAAAATTTTGAAAGACATGGGGGGGGGGGGGCAATGGTAAGATATGTACACAGATAATAATTTAATTTAAAAAATATATACAGAAGTAGAAAGTAAAAAAATTTTTTTGAAAGAATTGTGAGTCTATTTATGGGATAACATTTTGATAGAATTCTATGACTAATTAACTTTATATTATGTATAAAAGTTTTTCAAAATCTAAGGGAAACAAATAATTCTAAAAATCTGAACAGCAAGACCATATGAAATGGAATTGGTTGCTTTGTTAGTTCTTTGCTCCAAAATTAATGTGAACTTTGATACAGAACCATTTTCTGTTTCAGCAAGACTTACCTGTTTGAAAAGCATGTTAGTCTTATGTGGACTTTAAACTTGTCATTCGCTGATAAGTTTCTTCAGGTGTTAGTCCTAAGAATTTACTATTGTGCAAGTGGCTTTTAGTATAAAACAAACTGTAACTTAGGAATGAATGGATAACTATATTTGCTATACATTCAAGGTGTGTTTTTTCGTATCCTGAGCAAAAAGCAAATTTATCACAGTTGTGAATCAGTAGGCCTCATGTTCTGTTTCTTCATCATTCTTATGATAACCAAATCATATTTAATAAAACTCTTTAAGAACTCAAGGATGGGCTCAGTATTAAGCAAAATACGTGTGTGTGTGTGTGTGTGTGTGTGTGTGTGTGTGTGTGTCTATATACACACACACATATATATAAATAACTGTTGATTGGGTCAGAGGGAAACAATAAGATAACTTATTAGATGCCAAAAGATCTTTTAAATTCCAAACAAAATTAATTAATTAATTTACTTAATCTCAAACTAAAAATGAGAATTAACTTAAACATTAGATGCAGTCCCAGGAGATTTGGGGACAAAACTTACTTGCTTACTCTCACTATTTAACATTTCTTTGTTGTTTTAAGTCCTAGTTGATGCAAAAAAGAAAAGAGCTATAAATATGGAAAACAGAACGTAAAATTATTTTTTGCAAATGCCATAATTCTCTATCTGGAAATCCAGGTAATTAACTGAGAAACTTTAAAGAATAAAATAATTCAATAATTCACTGCTTACAAAAGTAATACACTGATTTTAAAAAGCCTTTCCAATGTATGAACAATCAATTAGAAAATACAGTGAAATAAAAGAGGCAGTTTTATAACCACAAGAAAAAGTTTACCAGTTAGATATTTATCTCATAAAGAAATGTGTAGGAGACATTTTTTTAAACTACTGAGTGATGATAAATGACAGTTATGGAAACTAAGAAAACATACCTTGTTCTTCAATGAGAAGATATGATATTTTAAATATATCAGTGTCCCCTGAAGTAATCTGTAAATTCAATGCAGTTCCAACCAGAACACCCAACATACTTTTCAGAATTTTTTTCTTTACAAAATGACCAGGGAAAGGTAAATATGAAAATATTGAGGAAATTTTGGAAAAAGGGACAGTAATAGTAGGGCAACTGACATGAAAATGTATTAAAAATTAAAGATTCCATAATTAAGATAGGGTTTTATGGTGCAGATAAGTAGAAAAGAATAGAGTCCACAATACCTGTGGGAAATGATGGCGGCCTGTTGGTAAAGAGGCTTGGTTCTGGAATCAGACTGTACCTGGGTTTGAACCCCTTCTCTTACTGGTTACTTTAATAAGTTACCTTAAATAAGTTAACTTGTTAAGCCTCTTTTTCCTCAGCTGTAAACAGGATGGTAATAGAATTTGCATTTGTGGGGCTCTGAGGCTGTTAAATGAGATTATGCCCTTAGCATGGTGCCTGTTCCATGGATGTCCAATAAATATTGGTTTAGAGGTGTTTTTTTTTAATTGATTGCTTTTAGAGAGAGAGAAGGGAGGGCATTGATTTGTTGTTCCACTTATTTATGCATTCATTGGTTGATTCTTATATATGCCCTGACAAGGGATTGAACCCACAACCTTAGAATACCAGGATGATGATGTTCTAATCAACTGAGCTACCTGACCAGGGCTAATTAGTTGTTAATAACAGTAGAATGTGTTAAGGTTGTCAAGTAAGTTGAGAAAAGATAGATTATTTCATAATTATTGTTGGGAAGAACAAAAAGTTTAAACAACTTAAATTATAAAAATACAGTAAGAAAGCATAGGTGACATTTTAGGGGGATAGTTGGGGGAGAGAAACAATGATGTGAGAGAGATACCTCAATTCATTGCCTCCCATACACACCTGACTGGGGATGGAACCTGCAACTTAGGTATGTGCCTAACTAGGACTGAATCCAATACTTTCCAGTGACAAGACAGTGCTCCAATCAACTGAGCCACACCTGCCAGGGCTGGTGACATTTTTTTTTAAACTTGGAGTAGGTAAGGCCTTTATAAGACAGAAGCTGCATGTAGTTGAAAATTCATAAGTTTGACTACACAAAATTAAAAGTATTTGTAGAGCCTAAATATACCATTTAAAGGATTTACAGATAAAAGGAACTCAGGATAAATTCTTTTTGTCTCATGTATGGCAGACAGAGCTAGCTAATTTCCTTATTATCTTACAAAGCTTTTTTTTTTTTTTTAAAAGAAAGATGTATACTACTTAGTAAAATTATCAAAGGCAAAAGACTACATACAGTCTTACTCTATTTACTAGAGGCCCGGTGCATGAAATTTGTGCATGGGGGGGAGAGGGAGCTGTCCCTCAGCCTAGCCTGCACCCTCCCCAATATGGTACCCCTTGAGGAATGTCCTACTGCCCATTTAGGCCCAATCCCAGTGGGGCCCTTTCCTCCCCTGCCAGCCTGGTTGCCCCTAACTATCCTCCCCTGCATGCCTGGTCTTCCTCTCCCCCGGCCCCCCCCCCCCCCCCAACAGCCCTTCCCTGCTGGCCCAGTCACCCCTAACTGCTCTCCCTTGCCAGCTTGGTCACCCCTAACTGCCCTCCCCTGCCAGTCTGGTTGCCCTCAACTGCCCTCCCCTGCCAGTCTGGTCACCCCCAACTGCCCTCCCCTGCCGACCTGGTCCATCCTCCTCCCCGCCCCAAGTATCCTCCCTTGAAGGCCTGGTCACTCCCAACTATCCTCCCCTGCAGGCCTGGTCTCCCCTAACTGCCCTCTCCTGCAGGCCTGGTTGCCCCCAACTGCCCTCCTCTGCCGGCCTGGTCACCCCTAAGTCCCCTTCCCTTCAGGTCTGATCGCCCCCAACTGCCCTCTCCTGTCAGCCATCTTGTGGTGGTTCACATGGGGGTGGCTATCTTTGACCACATGGGAGTGGCCATGTTGTGTGTTGGAATGACTGTCAGTTTGCATATTACCTCTTCATTAGATAGGATATGAAGTCTAAGAACAAGCAAAAACTAAGAAAGTGATTGCTGGGTAGAAGGGGAGTTAATTAGAAAGGAGCATGAGTAAACCTTCTCAAGTAAGGGAAATGTTCTGTATCTTGGACACTGTTGACCTAACATTTAAAAGATCCTTGCATTTTATTAAATGTTCATTTATTTCAAATTAAATAAATTGATAAAAGTGGTCTAAGGACATGAGCAGATTTACAGAAAAAGAAGTATAAATGAATATTAAATTTAAAAGATGCTCTACTTTCTACTTAAGTCTAAGTTAAAGTAATATGCCAATTTTAGTCTACTATAATCGAAACAATTTTTATAAATTTAATATCCAGTGAAGAAGAAGAGTTAGAAGGGAAAGGTAGGCAGTGTAAATGGGCAAGGGACTTTAAAATTGGCATAGACTTTTGAGATGGAATTTAGATAACTACCCGTTGACTGGAAATTTTACTTCAAGTACTTTTTCCTGGTGATAGATCTCACTCACGAGTGAGCAAAAATATATATATTTAGACATGTTCACTATATCTCAAACACAAAATGCAAGCAAACCTAAACTATCACCAACATGAGTGTGTCAGCTAAATTATGGATCACTTTCATATGATGTGCAGGCAGTAAAAACGGATGAAGTTGATAGAGCTGTATGAATTGTTACAGAAATGTTTCCTATATAAAGTAAAACCCCTTACATGAATGAATAAGATTCCATTTAAGTAAAAGTAATATATGCATAGAAAATTCCTTAAAGAATATATAAGAAATAGTAAGCACTGGTTTTGAAATATTCCTTCTTCCTTTCTTTTTCTTCCTCTCTTTTTGATTTTAGGAAAATGTCTGATGAATTTTCGGTAAGTTGATGCACTTATTCTTTACAAGTTTTTAGCTCTTAAGAAAACAACATAGTCCTAATAGTGGGGCATAATTCTTTCCATTTAAAAGAGATGCTTTCTGTGATTCTTGGGTTTTGGTGGATCAGGGATGGTGGTGGTATGTGATTTTGATAGGTTATTTGCCTTAATTTACTTACATATAACGTTTGAAAATATATTTTGAATTCTATATGAATCCTTAAGTAAAGAATTTCTAAATATTCTATTCTGTTCTCTTTTAACCTCATTATTAATAATAGCCAGCGTTCATTAAAAATTAAATGCCAGGCACTGTGTTAACTGCATTACATAAATTATCTCATTTAAGCCTCAAATTAACCCTAAAACTATTTTTGAGGAAGCTAACTTTCAGAGAAAGTATGTAACTTGTTTGAGGTAAAGTGGAATTCAGATCTATAGTGTGTTAATTAGTTGTATTTAGAAAACGAGCTTCTTTGAGAATTTTGCAATGCAAAGTTGATATTCAGGATAACCCCTCAAGTTTTGTATTAAATGAATTGTTTTTAAACTGAACAGCTTTGCTTTTGAAGATGTTATAGAGTCTTACAATCATGTTTGGCGTGACTTATTCCTAAATAAGATCGGTAAGACATGCCTTTTTTGTATTGCAGTTGGCAGATGCGCTACCTGACCACTCCCCTGCCAAAACTTCTGCTGTGAGCAATAAAAAACCTAGCCAACCTCCTCAAAGCTGGCCAGGTTCCACCTCTTGGAATAACCCAAGCGCTCCACCTGCTGTGCCATCTGGACTCCCACCGAGTGCAACACCGTCTACTGTGCCTTTCGGATCAGCGCCAACAGGAATGTATCCCTCTGTGCCTCCCACTGGACCACCTCCAGGACCTCCAGGACCCTTTCCTCCTTCCGGACCATCATGCCCCCCTCCTGGTGGTCCTTATCCAGCCCCAACTGTGCCAGGTCCTGGCCCCACAGGGCCATATCCTACACCAAATATGCCCTTTCCAGAGCTTCCGCGACCATATGGTGCTCCCACCGATCCAGCTGGTCCTTTAGGTCCATGGGGATCCATGTCTTCTGGACCTTGGGCACCAGGAATGGGAGGGCAGTATCCTACCCCTAATATGCCATATCCAGGGCCATATCCCACACCACCTCCTCCCCAGGCACCCGGGGCAGCACCACCTGTTCCATGGGGCACTGTTCCACCAGGAGCCTGGGGACCACCAGCACCATATCCTGCCCCTGGAGGATCGTATCCCACACCAGGACTCTATTCCACACCCAACAATCCTTTTCAAGTGCCTTCAGGACCTTCTGGTGCTCCACCAATGCCTGGTGGCCCCCATGTGAGTGTTTAATTTGTTATTCAATGTGCACTAATAGTTACATACGCACAACTAAAAGATTACTTGTCTCCAGTTTGTGATGGAGGATTAGAAAGCTTTTTAAACTTTCTTAAAAAATGGTGGGTAGGTATGTGTAGAGTAAATTTCAAATTTCAGGTAAAGCATTTAAAAAGATAAAAACACAATTATGTTATTCCCAGTATTAAAAATGAAAAGAAAAATTTTCTAAAGGTCCTCAAAGGCATTTTTGAGGTAAAGTGAGAGATGCATTACATTAGACTTTTAAAAAACATTTCTCAATAATATAGTATCTCACCAAAGCACAGTTTAATAATAGCAATCTCAGCCTTGCTGGCTTGATACAGAGGTAGATCTTTTTTTTCCGGTTGTTGACACTCAATACTATATTTTATCTGTACTCACTTTTAGTAGTGTAGTTGTTAACAAAAGCTTCAAAATAAGTCCAGCTTCTTTTTTTAGATGATGAATCAGTGGTATATAGTTTTATTACATATATTTTTAATTGAGTCTTTTTTTTTGAGAGAGAGAAACATCAATTTATTGTTCCACTTATTTATACATTCATTGATTGATTCTTGTATGTGCCCTGAACCGGGATCAAACCCACAACCTTGGTACATTGGGATGATGCTCTAACCAACTGAGCTACCTGGCCAGAGCTCATTATATTTATTTTTGTATAACATTTATGCACAAACTATTCTGTTACAAGCAGACGGAAGAAACGGTTGGTTACTAGAGGTATATTTTTAGATCATCCAGGGCAGTGAATATGTAACATTGCTGAAACTTTGGTACAACTTTTTGTAGTGTTTTTTAGCCAAAGTTTTGTTAGATTCTTAGCATTTAGTTCAAGGTCCTACCACTGTTATAAATTGTCAGTATGTGTAATGCTTTATACTCTACTGTCAGCCAAGCTGGAGTATTGTTGACATCTTAGTCGAGGAGCCTGTCTTGGGCATATGACCAAATAGAGAAACAGCCCACTTCTCCCATGAAGTAAGCTAAGTGAGTATTCAAACACAGTCAGGATGCTCCCTGAGGAGGGGGAAATCTATTTTAACAAAAAAATCAAATATGCAACTAGATTAACTAAACATCTACCTCAACTGTAAAGGAAGAAAATCTTAGTTAAGTAACTCCAAAGCCTCCTTTCATTATTTTAACTATTTGCTAATATTCGCTGTAAAAATTTATTTTTGTAAATTGTATGCCAAAATTAGTGGGATAGCTTGCTATTTGGATTTAATAAGCAATAAGTTTAAGCCATAGCCAGGAGTTAAACTCCATTTACAAAATCTAGAGGTTTACTTTTTTTTTTTTTTTTTTTTTTTTCTATTGCAGTCTTACCATTAAGTTAATGGATGAAGAGATGACGCTTTGCTTTTTGAAGTACATATGTATGCACATGAATGCATATATAAAAATTGCTGGTTTCACTATTAGAGGGCATTCATGAAAGAACAACAACTGCTCCTCTCAGAAGATATCTGCCTCTTGTTCTTGGATGTATAATATATCAGATGGATACAATCAGATAAAAATGTAAATCATTCAAATGTGATTCTTACTCAGTTTTTATGGAAAGTGAAAATAAGTTTATTGAATAGCTCTTTGATAGAATTTGTTTAAAACAAATTTTGGATTTGTTTAAACTATGAAACTACAAATTTAAAAATCTAAGATGATGTGTGGATTATTGTTAGAACCTGCAACCTCATTGGCAAACTATTTCAAGTATTTTTCTATAATCACTTTTTCCTTAAATGAACACACTTTGAAAAATGTTGTCATGGTTTAAAAAATTATGCCTTTCAACATCTTGTGCTGCTCTATCCATAGAATAAACAAACATAGTCCTCTTGAGGTTATACTTTCAATATACATTTTTAAACTGGCAGTAATTAATATCAGATGTTGAGTTTATTAGGAAATATTAATTTTTATCCTTGAAATTTTAGTGAAAGCTTTTGTTTTGAATTTCACCTGATTTGTTTTACTTTTAACCAAATGGGTCAGACAGCTCTTAAATCTGCCATTTGTATGGAAATTTCTTTTTATTGCAGGCAAGCATGTATGTAAATTATACTCCTAAAGCATTGGTGATCTCTATTGCTTTAGAATAGATTTGAGGTGTCCATACTGCTTTGAGAAGAGCTCAAGGAAGGAAATAATTCTCTCCTTTGTCTTGAACCTCACAGTAGAAGCAATCTTAGGAGTTGCTTCATAAGGACAAGTAATTGTATTCCCACAAATCACTCTTCCACCCAGTCCCTTATAGCCCCTTCTTCCTCGGTTTTTTAGGAGCACATCCTTTATTCCTCCCTGACACTGAAAACTGGCACACCCTCGGGGCTGTTATAAACACATGTAGCCATTATGTTTAAAGAACCTTAGTCACACAGGCATGACTGTTCTCTTTGTACAAGTTGATCAAAATACGATCTGTCAGAATCTGGTTAAGCTATGTCATTGTCTCTTGCATAGTTTCCTGGATCTGTTTGTAAAGTGCTTAAAGCTAAACAGTTCAGTTCTGTATTTGTTGACAGGTAAATAGGTTGAATTAAGTGCCATTTACTCTTAACAGTGAAAATAATAAAGTGTAGATCTCTGCAATTGAGTTTAAAGAAGTGTGATTGTATTACTTAAATAAGTGTTGTTTGTAACCACCAAAACAGTCTGAGTAGTTTCTTGGCACCTTATCTTTTAAATCAGATTCTTAATTTTGGGATAGAACTGATCATGTTTTTCATGAAGTAACATTTTGAAACTTTTAATATATCCATTGGGTTTCGAAAATGTATTGTTGATTTCTTCATTAATATAAGCAGATTTATGCTAGAACTCTTGTTTTTGCTTAGAAATACTTAGTAGTTTGTTTTTCTGATAGTTAAAATGTGGAGAATGTCAAATGCTGCCAATTTAATGATTTGATAGCTACCTCCTTTTACAAAACCAAGATGGTCACCTTTGGGAGGAAAATTTCAGTGTTTAAACCTCCCTTTAAAGTAGAAGATAGATTCAAGCTTACAGAATTGAAACTAATTTGTTTAGATATTTTCAGACTGGTGAATGTTGTTAGATAGTTCTTACATAGTGGCACAAATGGTCTTTTTATCTTTCACCTCACTGCAAGGCCAAGTAGCAGCTATTTACAACACTTTGGGACTCTGTTGTCAAGGTAGCCTCCAATTCACAAGGCAGGTAGCCTTAGAGTGCCCTGTCTTAAATTATCCAGTCAGTGTCCTGTCAGCTAACTGGAGGCATAAAGTGAGGAAAAATGAGGTGGCAGCAAATATATCACTCCTTATGCTTATTTTGGTTGTCCTGTACTAGGATTAAGTTGACAGCTCTGGCTTAAGATGGGATAATTAATGTCATACTAGAAAGGATGATGTTTGACTAAATGAAGAAGAGGTAGCAAGTTCGGGAGTCTAATTGAGGAGCCCGTTTATTTTTGGTGAAAATCTTTTGTTAAAGGATTTGAAAGACCATGATGAATACAAGCTTTGGAATTACTATTCCCAATAAGTTTATTAACTTTGCTAGTGACCCACACTGTGCCCTAGACAATACTGTATTTTAATCTTTGCTTTCCAAAACTTTTCAACGGAATTTAAAAAAAAAAATTTTTTTAATGGAAATCAAAGGGAACAGAATTTGCTTCTATATTTGCAGTTCTTCAGAGGATCATTTCTCAAATCGAGGGAGAGGTTCTCAATTCTCAAAGGTACTCTGGGCAAAAAGTATTTTTAGGTTCAGGGTGTAGTTAAGAAAAGCAGACATTTCAGTGGGGGAAGCATCTAAGGAAGCTTTCTTTTTACAAAAGAATAATTTGCTTTCAAAAATAAGTCATGCTAGGCTAAGATGAGTTTATAGAAGACTACTTGTTAGTCTGAAGGGAATGTGAACTATAGAATATGCTGGCATTTGGACTTGAAGAGAAAGAATTTTAAAAATAAATTTGATGGAGATAGCTGAGATGTGTTTAAGAATAGTGTTTCTGGAGTTCAAATGTTAGACTTTGAAATGTTGAACCTAAAAAATGACAATGAAAAATTAAACTTTGGACCTTATAGCTACACATTCAGTTTTCAAGAATCAAGGAGCCTCAAAGAAGTTTAATATCTTGACTTGTCTTTGCTGGACTCGGCCTGACACCTGTTCATGCTTGAGGATGGCTTCTTGCAGCTCTGACTCCTCAGCCCTGTTTTATTTAAAGCTATATATTGGTTATGCAGGGACAGACAAAACTTTTTCTTTTTTTAACCAAGCAATCTATATTTGCAGTCACTGAGGCTCTTTCTTGCCTCAGGGGTGAGAAGTGTTTGGTCTGCCTTATTCACAAAGGCTTCCCAATCATAGTCTGGCTGCTCGGTCATCTCGGAGAGCTCAAGCCAGCCTGGCCCTTGGCCCTTGCTCTTTAATCTCCTTGAGCTCTCCCATGGTCCCTCTCCTCCAGCTCCCTGATCAGAGCCATGGCCCCAGTAAAGCTGAACATCTGGGAAGACAGTTCCTCCTCTTTAGAAAAATCGCCTGCAGTCAGGGACCCATGAGAGCTGACTTCTGTCTCTTCTGTTTCCATCTGAGTTGGCTGCTCACTGGGCCCACTCTGGGGGCTCAGCTCCGTGATGCTGTCTGCATGTCTTGGTGTGTTCAAAGTATATTCGCAGGAGCTTGTGCCTGGTGAGATCACTGCAGTCCATGGCTCTCAGCTGGAAAAAGCAGCCAGACATTAATTACCCAAGGGCTTCCTCCCTTCTTAGCCCACTTTCCTGCTTATTGTTTTGAGTAGATAACAGTAATAGAACAGAGAAGAAAAGGGGTGTATTTTTGGCCTTGGTCTGTCATTCCACTGCAATGGAATATTAGAATATTTTCTGGGAAAGAAGTCAGTTGGGCCCATATTTTACCTCATAAATAATTAGTGCTACCTATTGTACTCAGATGTACAGCTTTTGAAGTTTTGTGTAGGTGAACATAGTTCTCAAAGTTTCAATAAAACACTGTGCCTAGTTTGCCTATCAATCAGTTGCCTACACTTGTAAATGATTAGTGCCATGTCTTCCTTCCTTACCCTGAAAAATCTAGTGCTGGCTTTATTTAAGTGCCACAGCTATAAATCCTGGGAATTAAACCTGAGCACAGACCTTCCAGTGTTAATGTTTTTGAAAAGCAGAAGGCTAAATTCAGATGAATCATGCTGACGTACTTCGCTATACATAGAAAGTGGTGAGCGGCTTTCAGGGAAGACTATAATCCTAATAAAGCAATATTTAGTATGAAGACACTTTATTTTCAGAATTCTACCAAGTAAAACAAAAATGCCAATAAAATGATCAGTATTAAAGAAATGCAATCTTCTGGCAGTAGACTATTTCTGAGAACTGCATTCATCCAACAGACACTTCAATGTCTGTGATCCAGGTGCTTTGCCAGATGCAGAGATACAGAGATGAAAGCGAATGCCTGTCCTTGAGGGTCCCAGTCTAGGGGTGGCATTCCAGAATTCATTAGTATGCCCGTTAGTTAACCTACATCAACCTATTTTGGTATTCCTGCTGGTGGAAATTATAGACCAGCCTTGGGGCATTTTAAAGAGCAACGTATGCTCTACTTTTTTTTTTTTTTTTCCTTTTGAAGAAGTTAATGTTTTCCAAAATGATGGTTTTGTCAGTATAACTTTTCAAGCATGCAAAATAATGGGATGTTTTTCCTCCTCACTTTCCCCTGGATGAAGGCACTTGCACTGCCTGCCATTGATGAGCAGATACTGATTTGTTGCCATTAAGTAAACTTGGTTTCTTTGTGCTCTCTAAAGGGTTTCTGTATTTTTTTTCTTGATATTATTTTTTTCATTGACTTAATGACAAATTTAATGTATGTACAATAATTGTCTATGCATTTTAAGTTAAACTGCGTAGAATGTGATTTGAGACATATACATTTGTATTATGACCTGTAAGCAATGTGTTTGAGACGTTAGGTTTTATCACCTGCTGCTGTATTTGTAAACAAAGACAAATGTTGCTTTAAGAAGTAATTATAATTAGGACTAGACAATGGATGTGATATTTGATATTTTTAAAGATAAACTTTTTTGCTTTTGTGTATTATACCTGAAAACTTAAAAAAAAAAAAAAAAAAAAAAAAAGTATTTTCATGGCTTCACAGTTTTTCCATGTATTTTATTCTTAGGCCCAATTCTGGGCTTCCCCGAACAAGTCCAGAGCCTAATTGACTGCAAATTTGTTGACATAAAGAAAGACAAAGGGCCTGACACCCCTGTGTTTGTGACCTGCATTCACTGAGGCATTTATATAGGCTCTCTGGGAACAACCCTTCCTCCACAAACCCTCTTTTTAGCAACTTGTGCCACTGTGAGGATTTCCTCAGCTGTTCTTTGTAGCCAAGTTATTTATATACAAAGTTAGGGGACCTTCCCTATCTACTCCGGCTGCCACCACCCCCACTTTCTTTTATGAAAGACAGTTTTGCTCTTTCCCTAACTGCTATGCCATTAGTGAGGATCACATTGTTAAACTTGGTATAGTTTGCCATTTCTTTTCCACGGATGGAGTGTGGGGTTACTAGCCATTCTTTAACCCCAGTGTGAATGGGCTGTGAATGAATGAATAATTTGTAGTATGTTCTACTTTGGAAAGGGAGTTTTGCTTTTTGCCTTATAATTGGACAAAATGCAGCTATAATTTTTTAAATTGCATTTGATGTCTTATTTCATATCCCCTAGAAGCTATGAGATATAAGACCACTTGGGAAAGACAGTTTTTCCCCCCAAAGTGAAATGACATTGCTTTAATAAGCTTTTCCTAGGTACCTGACCCAAGTAGGTTTGGTGTTTGTTTTTTAATCTTCACCCAAGGACATGCTTATTGGTTTAGAGAGAGAGGGAGGGAGAGAGAAAGAAACATGGATGTGAGAGAGAGCATTGGTTGCCTTCATAAGTGCCCCACAACCTAGGTATGTGCCCTAATCAGGAATTGAACCCACAACCTTTCGGTATAAAGGACAACTCTTCAACCAGCTGAGCCACAGCAGCCAAGGCCCAAGAAGCTTCTTTTGTTACCGCCATACTAAAACTTAGCACCCTTTTGCAACAAATCTGTAAAGCAATATAGAATCCTAACTATTAGCATGTTTGTTTATTTTCAATAAGACAGTACTATAGAATTTCAATACCAGAAGAGAATTTGGGCCATCTCCTAGTTTGTGTCTGTAGCATTTGGACATCATTCATATTTGGGCAGGTTTTTATGCTGTTGCATTAAACAATTAGTTTTTATACTGTGCTTTGTGGTAACCTGGGGCTCCAGCTGAGGAGGGGACCCAGCAGGTAAAACATTTCCTCTCTGCTCCCTGCTTTCTCTAGAGCAATCCCATTCTCCCACTTTATTTTTATTGGTTTTAGAGAGAAACATTGATTTGTTGTTTCACTTACGTACTTATGCATTTATTGGTTAACTCATGTGCACAGACCAAGGATCAAACCCGACACCGTAACATATCAGCACAACCCTCTAACCAGCTGTGCTACCTAGCCAGGTCTGTTCTTCCACTTTATTTTACCTACTGTATTAGTCAACTGGGGCTGCCATAACAAAATATCAGACTGGGTGGCTTAATCAAGAGCAATTTCTTTCTCATAGTTCTGGAGGCTGGGAAGTGGGGGAGCCTTCTGTTAAACTCTCTGGTGTCTATCAAAAGGGCACTAATCCCATCATAAGGGCCCCATTCTCGTCACCTGTTCTAACTACCTCCCAAAGGCTCCATCTCCCAGTCCCATCACATTGTGGGTTAGTGCTTCAACATGAATTTGGTGGGATACACATTTGCTCTATAGCACTTAGAGATAAGTTGTTTGGAGAGACAAAAGGTTGCTGCTTTTAAATTTTAAAAATAGATAATGATGTCTCCTAGTTGAGATTTGCTAAAATCTTAATCACAGATTCACAAGTATAATAGAATCTTAGGCCATCCAGAATTCTAAGCCATGCTTAAAATGTTAATGTCACATAAGAAATGAGGAAAATTAATGTTTTTTGCTATTGTCATGTTTTATGTTAGACATTTTAAAATGGTTATTTTGACTAGCAATCCTTAAAACTTACTTAGATTTTAAAAATATTCTTTTCCCTAAAATAAAAAGAAACCATTATAGAGGTTAAGTAAATTCCCATGGTCATACTACATAAACGATGGCACCAGCTCTTTAGTCATAAATATTTAGGACTTTTTCACTAGATTATATTTTGCTCAAGCTTTTTTTTTTTTTTTTTTTTTTTAATATATTTTATTGATTTCTTACAGAGAGGAAGAGAGAGGGATAGAGAGTTAGAAACATTGATGAGAGAGAATCATCGGTCATCTGCCTCCTGCACACCCCCTACTGGGAATGTGCCCGCAACCAAGGTACATAACCTTGGCTCGGGACCTCTCAGTCCGCAGGCCGACGCTCTATCCACTGAGCCAAACCAGTTTCGGCTGCTCAAGCTTCTAATACCCTTTTTATGCAGTTCCTTGATTACCAGTCTAGATCCTTGCCTTCTCTCATCCATCAGACATCCTGACTTGTACTTGTCCTCTTAAGACACCACTGAAGAGAGGAGGTTCCAAAGCTTTGGGAAAGTGCTAAGATAAAACCAGTTAAACTCAGGCCAGGTTAAATTGAGCGTCAGGTACTGTCCTTGTTCTTACAGCTCCATGTCCTGGTGGCTAATAATGAGAGCCCTTAGGTATACTTTACATCCATTTTTAACATTCCTGCCTTTGAGATGCACTCCAGGAGGAGACGGAAATAAGTCTAGTTGACACTACTAACCCCAGAACAATCTTGATTAAGCCAACAAACCTCTAAGACAAGGATAATTCTAATCCCCAATTTGCAGATGATGAAACTAAGGCTAAGCTATAGATAACACGTAGGTCATATGTTATGGAACAGAACCTTGTGTGCAATTGGGTATCAAAATTTTTGCTATAACCACTACACTGCAGAGTGCTGCTTTCCTAAGAACGGGTTCTCGGTATTCTATGTTCCTGCCATGGCTGCCTTAGTGCTGTAGTTCTGTTTCCAAAATTACACCTGGAAGGTCATGTCCATCTAACACTTATTGGACATTTTGTAGTAAACGTTCTCACACATTTTGTCACTGAATGGATTTTAATGGATATTCACTTTAAAAAGCTAGTGCTTATTTTTGAGATGTATGTCCTTCCAGTTTAGTAGTTTGGCAGAGTTCTTAAACTAAGGGCTTAGTTATATTTTCTTAAGCAAAAGCAAATAATGTCCAAGGGGTAGCAGTTACGAGTAGATGTAGGATATGGGTGTGAGAGTAGTAAAAGCTACTGAATGATCAGGCCACCAGTTCGTTCCAGTCCTGCCAATTACTGAAGACCTTGGGTGTCCAGCTGCCCTGCAGGGGAGAGACTCGGGCAAGCCTATCCCAGTGGCTGAAACAGAGAGGTCTCTGTGAGCAGTGGATGAGCAGCCAAGATGTACAGAAACTGTATAGAGGGTGGGGGAATCCAAGGGAGTTTCTGCCAAGTATGGCCTGACTTCTTTTTTAAGCTTGCCAATACAGGACATGCTAAATTAAAACATCTCCACTGTTGCTTAGTTACCGTAACACACAAAAATCCCAAGTACTACGCTTAATACCTGGATCCCTTGAATACCCAAAGAAAGCTTTACCAAAAAAAAGACCAAAGTACGTGACTAACGATCAGGACTTGTAGTTGAGCTTTTTATAGAAGTGGTATGAAAAGGAGTATAGTAATGTGAACTAGGAAAAACCTCTTTACAAACGAGATTTTTTTCATTGATTTGAGAGAGAGAGGAAGGGAGAGTGAGAGACATCGATCTGTCGTTCCACTTGTTCATACATTCACTGGTTGCTTCTTAAAGGTGCTCTGACTGGGGATGGAACCCATCACCTTGGCGTATCAGGATGATGCTCTTAACCAACTGAGCTACCCAGCCAAGACCTTCACAAGACAGCTTATTTGAAAGCTGGCAACCCCTCTCCACCTGGGGGGAATCTGTAATAGAAATCCCATCACGTTCTAGATGGCAAGCTTCATGATTCTGTGAGCAGCACAATTGCTGGGGATGGGAGGGGCAGAGTTGTGAGCTCTGAGCACAGCTCTGCAATGATTTGGTACAACTGACTAGCTTCCTGCGCTCATTTATTGTCTGTAACACAGATAATATTGCTCAAAGTACCACAGGAAAATGGAACCTTCTTCCTTCCCTAGACAAATGGGTCTCTTTAGTGTATTAGCATAACAAAAAGAACACACATTGAATAGTATCTATAAAAATGTTCCTTTTTTTTTCTTTCAGTTTGTCAAGTTTGAGAGCTGAAAGTTACACAACATGATAATACATGAGCATTTATTGAACACCAACTTTGCACTGTAAGTGGTCAGATATTCCAGTTTGCTTGGAACGATTCGGTTTATGTTGTTCAGGCGTAGTTATTAATAGCACACACAATGCATTCTCAAAAGTGTCCTGGTTTGAAGGGTAAATTATATGGTTGTTCTAACTATAATAAAAAATACGAGGGAAGATCTTTTTGTGCTTAATTCCTGAGAAAAGAAACTTGTCCTGAAAATCATGTCTTCGCCTCGAAGTTGAACTTTGATTCACACACCAGCATATTATTGGGTATTATTTACACTGCATCCAAGTCACTTCATTGCAGCTGCATGGCCCTCAGCAAATCCCAAAGCTAGAAGGGAGCACATTTCAGTCCGACAGGAAGCCCGGCTTTCTGTGGGGATAGCGAAGCTCTTTAGAGAAGGAGAGAGGGGAATAAGGTTTCCTACTTTTCTGGGCATCTCGCCAGCAGTTTCTGCCTCGTGACCTGTGTCTCTTCTCCCCCAGTTCTGAAAGCAATTTCCCTTAAAGGTTCCAATTTTTCCCCTAACTTAATCCTCTCATGAACTGAGTAACATTGAAATTATTTCCAGCGGTTTTTTGTTGTTGAGGAAGGGGGGGTTCTTTCAACTGCTGCATACAAACATTACCACATCTATGGTGGAATTGCGTTTTATTTCCTCCAGACAGTACTTTCTAAATCACAGTAACGGTGGTGGGGAGGAGACAGGGAAATTGTTTCATGGGTGCATTCGTGGCAGGAGTAAGTGACAGAAATGTGTTAAACCGCTTCAGAAATACCTATTGGTTGAAGTACTAGTTCTCAATAGTTTGGGGCACTTTTAATATATATATATATTTGATTTCAGAGGGGAGAGAGGGATAGAAATATCAATGATGAGAGAGAATCATGGATCAGCTGCCTGCACACCCCACACTGGGGATGGAGACTGCAGCCCGGGCCTGTGCCCTGACCGGAAATCGGACTGTGACCTCCTGGTCTACACTTAATCACTGAGCCACGCCGGCTGGGTTGGGGCACGTTTTTTAACACTAAGACCTGTAGCTCTCCTCTAAGGATTAGAGGCTGATTGAGTTTGCACACGAGTTCTCACCAGGCTGTGTAGGAGGATGCCTACTACCACAGCCAAGTCCTTTTACATAGTTACACCCGTTTCTCGTTTCTCGCACGTCCTAGGAAACACTTCTTCTTTGTTGCTGGCTTAAAGGGGTACTCCCTCTTCCCTCCTGCAGCTCCTCACCATCTGTAGCACCCTGTCAGCTTAACATTCCAACAGCCGTTGCCATGCAAGTGCCTGTCCCCCAAATGGCAAAAATTCATTTTGCACATGGACCACATTTTGTGACACAGCTGTTCTCGGTACTCCGTTATGCTGCAGGGTTTGTGAAGTTAGAATCCGAAACAGCTCACTGAAAACATGAGTTTGAATAGACAGTGAAACCTCAAAATACCCTAAATTTGAATATGCATTTGCTTTTAGCACCTTTCATAACAAGGACTAAGGAATCACACCTGACTTATTTATCCAAAAATCATCACTCTCTATTCATAACTCTCATATAATAAAAGCATATTGCATTGCTCAACAGGGACTGGAGGAGGGATGCAATGGGGGAGGGGGACCTAGAGGACTTGGTACAGTTTGATAATATTCTGTTGAGGGGGGTGGCTATACATGAGTATTCATGGTATTTATTTAACTCCAAAAACATGTAATACTCTTGTACGTATAAGCCACATGTTTTTCTAAAAGCCAATGGCATCTGAGCACCTAATATGGAAAGGAAACCCCAGTTTCACCCAGGCTCTCTGAGAAAGGCCTAACTTAGTGGTGACAGATCCTGAGGCATCTAACAGTCGTGCCTAGAGTCTGTGTGATTTCCTTCATGCTACAGTGAAGCTCTTGGTTGCTTCAGCAAACAAACAGTGGTAAGCATACAGGGTCTGCGCAGAGGGCCACTGAGTCCAGTGTGAAGCCTGACAACGGCTCCAAGAGATTTTTTTGTGAAAAAGCGCAATTGCAACATAAATCCAGCAAGCCACCCCCAGCGCTAGACGTGCAGAGGCTATTGTAAAACCTTCCATTGTGTAAGGCTTTGTGTTGGGCCAGCACAAGGAGAATCATAGAATACTGAGTCCCACAGACACAGGATGGCATGTTCCTCGGTGATACCAGGTAGGAGGAAAAGGCATTGGAGTGCAGCTTAGGGGGGTGCAGTGGTGAAGAGCACAGGTTCTGGAGCTGACCAGCTTTGTGTAAATACTGGGTCTACCACTCACCAGGTAGAGCGTGGGGCAAAAGTAGGTTTTCAGTTGTGAGTACACAAAAAGGTTTATTCTTGTATTGATTGATTATTGTATTATTTTCCATACAAACAACTGAAACCCTACTTTCTCATGAACTTAACCTTTTTGTGCCCTCATTTCTTCTTCCATAAAATGGAGATAAGGATAATTCTCAGCTTCATAGGGTTTTGAGAATTAAATGGAGTAATCCATGTAAAGCACTTAATTGATTGATAAGCACTCAACAGATGAGAGCTGGTGGGACCTGGAAGGCACTTTTCTAGGTGTTGGGACTACAAGGGTATTAGTCTAGCAGAGGAAAGAGAAAAGAGAGCAGGCCATTTAAAATTATATATAGATAGATAGATAGATAGATAGGTGATAGATAGATTGATTTAAAGGGGGGGAGGTGAAGAAGGGAGAGAGAGAAACATTGATTTGTTGCTCCACTGTCTTGCATTCCTCGGTTGACTCCCATCTGTTCCCTGGCTGGGGACCAAACTTGCAACCTTGGCCTATGGGACAATCAATGCTCTAACCAACTGAGCACCCGACCAGGGCCACGAGCAGGTCATTTTCACCCAGTGTGAGGTTGCTGATGCAGGAGGCTAGGTTACTCTGAAAACAACCGAGGAGCACCTAATAGCTAAACACCATAGTCTGAGCACTAAGGACGTGCCATAAAATGCCCTAAAGGATGTAATTACATTATCTCATTAGGTTCTCACAATTGTAGAGGGCTGCCCGGGAAGGCACATGGGCACTTCTTTAATTATCGTCAGCTGAACTCAGGGCGATAGGCAGAGCCACGCCCTGGGAGCATGCTTCCCAATGAGGCTGGACACGTCAGCTTGGCCTTCATATCAGCCCAGGTCTGCATGGGCGCGTCTAGATATGTAAATCCAGTCATGCACTAGGAATGCTAGGGCTTACTCAAGAATGCAAATAAGCTCCTTTGATCCTAAGTTTTGGTGATACTTCCTGGTATTGGGGGTATAAAATAAATGTGCTGCATGGACTCTCCATCAGAGAGAATGGCTGCCCAGCCAGCTCCCAGCTTTAAATCTATTTCTGAGTCTTCTTTCTTTCTACTATTTCTCAATCCTAACTGCCTCCACTTAGAACCGGTTCGTTCGTCTCTCTTTCTGTGCTGGATGCAGAAAAGAGAGATCCCCGCCATATCTGGCCCCCGCCGCATCTGGGCCCCACACGCAACAGCTTCAATCAAGGGTACAACTGTGCTTTGTCAAAGGCAGAGCCTGTTCTCCCCGCTTTACGACGCAGGTCTGCATCAGGGCCTCGAAGTACCTCACACTAGAAAAAGTCCCGTCTCCCCAGAGTGTACCAGAGGGAGGCTGCCCTCCCCGCCAGCTCTTCGGACTCTAGCATATTTTCCTAATCACATCCACACCCCGTGTGAAAGCAATTGCCTTTGGAGATGGGCTAAGAAGGACATCACAGGCTCCAGGCCTGGGAGTGTGCATGGGTTTGGGGGAGAGATGAGAGGCAGGCAAGGAACGGACTGGAGCAGCTGAGTGTAACTTCACTGCCTCTGACTAGCCCCGCTCCCAGCATTCCAGAGAACGCCCGCACCCGGAGCAGCTTTCCACGAGCCGTGCCCAAGGACGTCAGCAGCGCATACCTGTGAACATGACCCGCTTCGTGGCTGCCCGCAGCGACGCCGCCGTCATTCTTGCTGGGCTTTGCGAGTACACACGAGCTATTCATTACAGAGTCTCAGACCCGCTACACACTTTGAAAACCTCACCGAAAGTAATTATATGTATTGAGGTACCCTAGTAACATTATATACCTTTCAGGTGTACAACATCCTAATTCCGACATCTGTATACCCTATGGTGTGCTCACCACTGGAAACCTAGCGTCCTTCTGTTGCCATGTATTTGACCCCATTGACCCACGTTGCCTTCCACCACCCCTTCTTCCCCCCCAAAACCTCATATTTAGAAGGAGAGTGCTGCTTTTCCCGGGCTCCTTGCTCCAGATTACCTGAGAGACTAGCCTGTATACAGGATGTCAGCTCTTCTGATCCGGGGCGGGGTGGGTGGGGGGGAGGGGATAGATAATAGAGGCGTGTCTTGGAATGAGGATCTGAACCTTGGACAAAGGGAACTGGGAAGACTCTGACTTAGGACAAAGGGAGACAGAACAGCCCTGAATTAAATGGCCAGCACCTAGATTTTTGAACCATTCCACATTTACTTAGGGCCCACCTACTTACTCTGTGCCTTGTGCTGGTAGTCCGGGAGGGAACTTTTTCTGCCCTCATGCAGCTCACGTGCTAGTGGAAGAGACAATCATTAAATAGTTTTAATTACACGTACGAGAAGTGATGGGGGGAAGTTTAACCTAGTGTGTCGGAGTTGGATAAAGTTCACCAGGAAAACATGTGTGCTGCTATCTGAGGGACGAGCAGGATTTAGGCAGGGGACAACTTGGGGTAGGGTGCCAGGAAGAGGATGCCAGAGGAGCAAGAAAAAGGCTTCCCTTGTGCTCAGGAAGGAATGGGCCAGGAATGCGGGCAGGTACGTGCCTACCTGCTGATGGCGTCGAGTCAGAAGATGTGAAAAGGAATGCAATAGGGGCCCGGCTGACGTGGCTTAGTGGTTGAGCGTCAACCCAAGAACTAGGAGGTCACGGTTCAATTCCTGGTCAGGGCATATGTCTGGCTTGCAGGCTTGATCACCAGTACAGGGTATGCAGGAGGCAGCCAATTTGTGATTCTCTCTCATCATTGATGTATCTCTCTCTCTCCCTCTCTCTTTTCTCTCTGAAATCAATAAACACGTGTTGTTGTTTTTAAAGGAATGCAATAGGGTAGAAAACGTATGATCAGCTCTACTCTGCTTTGTTTACTAGATTACGCTAGCTGCCCTCCCACTGGCTCCAATAATCTCACTTGCAAGTCTATAGAATCACTTGGCCCTCCAGGTAACCATATCAGGGCGATCCTTGGCAAGGAGATCTGGGTTCCTTGAGGTCTCATGTTCCCAGCCTGGTGGAAGAGGAAAGCCCCCTTTTTATAATCTTAATTTTTTTGAAAGCACCTGATTATGAATCAATCTATGAGCCATTTGTGGAAAATTGTTCCCACTGTGCTGGTTGGGGGTTGGGGTCTCACTCCTCTATTTACTCCAAAAGGGAAATTAGAGAAACCCTTGACTGAATAATTTGGTCAGCTCACACCCTGAGTATCTTCAATTTCCCTGTCTGGCCTCTTGGCATAGTTTTCTTTCTAACGAAGAAAAGCAGAATGTTTATCCCTTAAATGGAACACAAGGGGATTTCAGATCAACTGCTTGGTGTATGGCTGCTATGGTAACATCTACATTTCCCAGCCCTTGCACAGCAACCCCCAAGACTGCATTTCCCAAGACATATTCTGTAGAACACTAATTGCTGGAGATGCACTTCACATAAAGAGTCCCATGGTCAGTAAGTTTGAGGAGACTACATATGACAACCTACTGGTGGGACAGTACCACCAGCGTACAAAGCAATCACCAGTCTTACTGTAAAGAAACCCAATATGTCCCTCGTGTGTTTAACTACAGGAACTCTTTGTCTGAATAACTCCATTTGCACGGCAAGGCTACCTGAGGGTATTCCCACTGTCGAGGATGTGGAACATCTGGACCCCTACACACTATTGGTGGGAATGCAAAATAGTATGAATGCTTGGAAAACAAATGGGCAGTTTCTTAAAAACTTAAACAGATACATACTTATAACCCACCCATTGTACTTTAAGACAAATGTAAGTATATGTCTATACAAATATTTGTACACATATCTTCATAGAATTTTTATGTCTAATACTTCAACACCATAAACAACCAAAATGTCCATTAGTATGTGAATGGATAACCCAATTGTAGTAAGTCTATTGAACAATTGATACACCCAGCAACACGGGTAAATGTCAAAATATGATTCAATTTACAATATTCTGGGAAGTGTAAGCTAATATGTATAGACAAATAGTCTGAGGACAGGGAAAAGTATTACAAAAGGATATAAGGAAACCTTGGGGGTTATGCAGATGTTCATTAACTTGACCATGTTGATGGTTTTACAGATATGTACATGTCAAAACTTATGACAATGTATATTTAAACATATATAGTGCATATTATATGTCAATTACCTCAATAAAACTTTTTTGAAAGATCAGAAAATAGTTTTCTGAAATGAATAGAGTACCTATTTAAAAAATAATAGCTAATATTTATTGAACACTTTTAATATGCCAAACTCTATGCTAATTAAGAATTATTACTACCACCCTGACCAGGGAGCTCGGTTTGTTAAAGCATCATCCTGATACACCAAGGTTGCCGGTTTGATCCCCAATCAGGGCACATACAGGAATCAACCAATGGATGCATATGCAAGTGGAACAACAGAACAATGTTTCTCTCTTTCAAATCAATAAACAAAATTAAATAATTATTACATCCTTTCATACCCTCAATAACTTTATGACAGAGGTACTATTATTTCCATTAGGTAATCAAATCACACAAGCCAGTGAGATGCCAAGCCAATCAAGCCTGGAGTCATTTCATTTCACTACCCACAATTATAACCACTGTATAACTTGATGTCAGGAGGCTTCTGAGGAAACTGCATTCCTTTGGGGACTGTCACCCCTTCCCCCAACTTACAAGAGAGTTCGTGAAGAGGAAATGTTAGTGAAGATGAAACTCATCTCTGGGTTCAAACTGGACCATGGACCCCAATGGCCTGGGCAGTGCTCTGGACACAGAGCCTGGGGAAGGGCGGGCAGCCTATGGCCGAGACCAAAGCAGACGGGACCATGCACAGCTGGTTCAGGCAGCTCCCCGAGTCCCGGCTCTTCCTGTTCTGCCCACACAAAGACAACCAGAAGCAACAAAGCAGACACTGTCTTATTCCACTGCAGGAGTTCTGAGATAAATTTTATTTATTTATTTTTAAAATATATTTTATTGATTTTTTTACAGAGAGGAAGAGAGAGGGATAGAGAGTCAGAAACATCAATGAGAGAGAACATCGATCAGCTGCCTCCTGCACACTCCCCACCGGGGATGTGCCCGCAACCAAGGTGCATGCCCTTGACGGGGATTGAACCTGGGACCTCTCAGTCCGCAGACCGACGCTCTATCCACTGAGCCAAACCGGTTTTGGCCTGAGAGAAATTTTAAATAGAAAACATTTGAGATTTAGAACCGTGAGTGCTAAATCCTTTAGCTGCTCAGTGTTCCCACTTCCTCATCTCTAAGTAGGGAAGTTGACAGGTGTTGTTGCTGTGGTCCTTCCTCCGTCTCCCTTGCTCTGTCCTGGCCTGTAAGGTTTTCCATAAAAGGCTCTGTGGGCATCACGGACACATGGAGGAGGATGACTTGACTTCTCTCAGCAGCTCTCCTGATTTCAGGGAAATGTACTGAGATCACAAAGCAGAGTCATCAAATTGCCAAAAAATAAAAATAAAAGAAAAGAAACTCGTTAACGGTGGGTGACTTTCTATTAACGGTCACTTTTCTGATTATAAAAGTAATACAGGTTCGTTATGGGCATCTTAGAAAACGCAGACTGAGAGGAAAGAGTTAACACAGCATATCTGGTTGCTTACTCCTTACATGTCTCCAAGGGACCCAGGGTTAACCCTGGGCCAGTGCTGGGAATGCGGTCTCTAGAGTGTTCTTTCTGTTAGTGATGGATAGGTTGGTTCTAAACACGGAGCAATGGCTCTACCTGCTTGGCAGGTTGCTTTGCACAAACATCAAGATCGACCATGTGCACCTGGTTTCATTATGAGGGTCCTGAGTTTGTTTGTCATAAGTCGTTGCATAGCAACATATCCCTACGTGACCAGCTCCCCATAAAAGCCTTGGACTCTGAGACTCAAACAGGCTTCCCCGTGCAAACACATTCCACACATGTCCCCGTAGTGAAGGGCGAGAGGAGTACCCACTGTAGCCTCAGACAATGAATGGCATTGGAAGCCTGTGCTGAACCTGTCTGGTCCCCGTAAACGCTTATCTTTTCCTACTGTCTTTGCTATGTACCCTTTGCTGTAATAAATCTCCGTAAGTGTATAACCTGCTGATGACTCTCGTGGGTTCTTCTGGTGAATCACCTAATGAACCACCCACACACACACACACACACACACACACACACACACACACGTAAAAAAAGGAAAGGAAGAAAATATAAATTAACCCAAATCCCTCCACCTAGAGATCATTGGCTAGCTTGAGTAACAGGTTTTGACCAACCAAATCATCTTGCAAAAATCCTTCTCACTTGGAGAAGCAAACAAAACTTCTAATTAAATCCGTAAGTTGCATTGTGGAGAAAATATTAAATTTTATAGAGGCCCCCAGGTTAAGTGTTGAAAAGAATAATTTTACTGTTTTAAATGGTTACCAAGATTTACTGAACTTGGCTTTTGTGCCATAATAATGGTTTCTCCTATGATGTAGTCCTCAGTGTGGACTCTGACTTTCGATCTTGATTGGGTTCCTTTGGGAGGAGATGCAGCACTTAATAAGAAATTGTTTATTAGAGTCCCAGGAACAGGCGGTGAAAAGCAGAGGCTGCCTGTCCGTGTGGCTTTGGGAGACAAGGGCCGGGGGAGTGAACGGGGCTAACTACCCTTCCATGTACCCCTCACTCCTCTCTGACAGCTTCCCTCAGGAACCGTAATAATAATAACTACTAACCTTTATCAAGTACTTGGAGCCAGACACTATTCTAAGCACGTTTTCTCTTAGTTCATCTTTATAATAACCTATTCTTTTATTATTATTATTATTATTATTATTATTATTATTTATACAAGCGAAGAAGCCAAGGCTAAGCATGATTAAGTAGCTAGACAGGACCAGGACTTAAACCTCAAATCAAAAGATCAATTGCTACAGTTTGTGTCTCTTTATGTTCATTCAAAGGAGATGTCCCTGTTATAAGCAGAATTTCTTCTTTAGGAAACTTCAGTTTTTACTCTTAAAAAATAAGGCTCACCCACATTATGGAAGGTAAAAAAAAAAAAAAAAGTACAAACGTAAATGTTAATCATACATAAAATCAACCATCACCATTTTTTTTTACAGTGTGCATTCAACACTTTCATATTAGTTTCAGTGGATAGATAGTCACATAGGTTACAAACTGTTTCTTCCGATATTTTAAGTGTCCATCTGGCACTCATAAATATCTTATTTTTCCATGTATAAGACACCCCCATGTATAAGATGCCTACCACTTTTCCAACCAAAAATTAAGATATCAATATTTTATTTATTTATTTATTTATTTATTAATATATTTTTTATTAAATTATTATTTTTGTACATATACCAATGCCCCCCCATACATACCCTCCCTCCCCAGAGTTTTGTGTCCATTGGTTGTACTTATATGCATGTATACAAGTCCTTTGGTTGATCTCTTATCTCCCCCAGATCTCCCCAACCTCCCCACTGTAATTTGACAGTCTGCTTGTTGTTTTACTGTCTCTATATAAGATATCAATATTTTAAACATTTTGCTGGGTTTCCTCTTAAGGCCTTCTTTTTTGGCATCTTAAAGAGTTGTTCTTCCTGTTTTCTCTACTATCGGATCATACACTCAGTGGGAGGAGGTCCAAATGGTCTCTCTGCAGCTCTATTTCCAAACTCTTGCATAGCTGACTACATTCAGTTTGAATTTTGCAGAATAAGACAATCGCTTACAGGTATTTATCTTTTTATTTCTTTACATCTTTATGGGCTCAGAATGCTCAGGTCCCTGTTACATCTGCACACTCTCCACCTCCCCCTCCAATGATTGCATCAGCTGATGTCACTAACAGTAAAGCTCATGATTGGAGGAAGCCTGTTTGACAAGGTATGGGCAGCCAGGCACCCACACAACTCCCTCCTGGGCTCCCTCCATATTTTTCTGTGTATAAGATGCCCCTCGAGTTTCAGTCTAATAATTTTAGAACAAAATAGTGTCTTATACACGGGAAAATACAGTGGCTTTTATAACATTGTTGACCGTATTCCCTAGGCCAGTGGGGGGCAAACTCATTAGTCAACAGAGCCAAGTATCAACAGTACAACGATTGAAATTTCTTTTGAGAGCCGAAAACCGACTTCTCTGCATGGGCTATGAAGTTTCAATCGCTCTGTATGTGTGCACCCGCACGTAGTATTTTGTGGAAGAGCCACACTCAACGGACCAAAGAGCCGCATGTGGCTCCAAACTGCCCTAGGCTTTACCTTTCACCTCCCTGCCTATTGTGTAACTACCAACTAATATTTCTTAGTCCCATTATAACCATCACAGTTTTGAGTTTTCTTTTTTTCGAAGAGAGTGTATCCCCAAACATGCTTTACTTAGGACTCATCCCAAGGGATCCTGCTCCCAAGTGAAAATCATTCCTGGGTGTTGGCAATCCCCATGTTTAAGCCATGCAAGTGTGGCATTGGCCAGAAGAGGGCGCTGCCTTCTACTTGTGTAACAATCCGCATGGGAACTAGTAAGGATGGAAGAGATTTTGACACCACTTTCAATTAATTATTTTTGCAGCCCCTGATTTCAGTTTTGGTAAGATAAGTGCCCATGAACTTTTAGTTTCACTATGAGACCAAAGCACCTCATTGACAGTGCTCGCACTTTAGATTCGACACTGCAGACATAAAATGACTGTGACCTTTGGTTTCCTGGTGTGGTAACTGGTCTAGTCAGGCACAGCCCAACCAGTTTTTCCGGATCAGGCCAGCTCAGGCTGATGCAGGAGAAGGAAGAAGCTGGGGCTGTTGGCAACTGAGAGAAAAAATTAGGGGGACCCCTGGGACTCCAGGCAGTTGAGAAATCTTCTGGTGAGAGACTGGGGCAGGCTTGGAAGATCCCTCATTGCGTTTGGGTTTGAGAGAAAAATACTACAGCAGGCCCAACCAGCGCTACAATTCTGTCTAGCAGAGCAGTTAATCTGATCTCTGGGTTTTTAATCCGAAATGGAAATTCACATAAATACAGTTTTTCTTTAGTTCTCATTAATAATTAAAAGCCTCCCTCCTTTGCTCTCATTTTAATGACAGCTTACACTCGAGCAGCTTGAGACTTCCCACAGGGCTTTCCCATCCACAGCAAGTACTAGAACAAGTACTAATTATTTCCAATTGACATTCAGCTTGTTCTGGCTGCCCTGTAATTCAAGCCTGGGAGGGGACCAGAGGCCTGGGGCCTGGTCTTAGCTCAGTGTTCTGTCACCCGTCAAAAATACATTCCCGCCGAAACCGGTTTGGCTCAGTGGATAGAGCGTTGGCCTGCAGACTGAAAGGTCCCAGGTTCGATTCCTGTCAAGGGCATGTACGTTGGTTGTAGGCACATCCCCAGTAAGGGGTGTGCAGGAGGCAGCTGATTGATATTTCTCTCTCATAGATGTTTCTAACTCTCTATCCCTCTGTCTTCCTCTCTGTGAAAAATCAATAAAATATATTTTAAAAAATATATTCCCAACTCTCATGCATTGCTATTTCCAAGGTCCATTAAAGCTGAATGTATGCAAACACTGGGATCCAGCAATTCCACTTGTAGGAATGTCTCTATTTCTACAGAAGTGTCTGCACTGTTCATATAGCATCATTTGAAATAGCCAAAAACAACCCCAAATGTTATTAGCATAGAATGGATAAATAAACTGTGGCCTATTTCTTTTTTTTTTAATTTAATTATTTATTTTTAATCCTCACCCAAGAGAATGTTTATTGATTTTAGAGAGAGAGGAAGGGAGGGAGAGAAACATCAATGTGAGGAAAACATGTTTATTGTTTTAGAGAGAAAGGAAGGGAGAGAAAGAGAAAAAATCAATGTGAGAAAAATATACATCAGTGGCCTCCTGTATGCACCCAACCAGGGACCAAACCTAGAACCTGAGTATGCGCCCTGACCGCGAATCGAACCCACAACCTTTTGGTGTGCAAGATAATGTTCCATTCAATTGAGCTACCCCAGCTGGGCAGCTGTGATATAATCCTATCATGGAATACCATATACTAGTGAGAATAAATGAATAAGAGTTCACAAGATGTAAGTAAGTTTCACTTATCTACATAAAGTTCAAGAACAGGCACAATTCGTGTACATCTCTAGGGTGAATGAAGTTGAACTTTTGACTCTGAAACAGCTCTAATTCCAGAAAGTTAACACCCCAGTGGAGGTAGAGAACCTTTGACTGATTGATTATCCCCTTTGAAGTCCAAGAAAGCCACCCTGACTACGAGTGCTTATGCTACACTTACTCTAAGTACGATCTTTATTGTCTTCTGGGCTGCATAGTGGACTGCATTTGACTACAGTTTTGAAAGACATCTGTAATGTTGCATACTAGACTGTCCACCTTAAAAACTAAATACATAGTATATCAAACTGTAAAAAAAAAGAACAGGCATAATTAATAAGAAGTGCTGAAAGTCAGGTTATAGCTGTACCTCAAAGAGGTAGTAAATAGGAGGGGACTGGGGTCTTCAGGAGTGCCGTTAATGTTCTACTTCATGACCGAGGTAGAGTGGCTACCTGGGTGATACAGGTGTGTCCACTTCGCACACATTCACCAATCTGTGCATTTATGATGCAAGCACTTTTCTGTGTGTATGTCCCACTTCAACTGTGTGTATGTCCCACTTTAAAAATCCTGATTTGTCTAAATAAATTACTTTCCCATGAGCAGACTTGAGTTTTGCTTAAACTGCCCATACGTAGCTTATCTCTGATTAAAGCAGATTTCTTTGTTGTTCTACCCTGACAGGGATCACACCACCATTCCCTGAGGAGTCTCTGAAGGGTTGCCAGAGCAGGTCAACATCTGCCTGCGCATCTGTGTGTGCAAGAATGCACTTCACGTCGAAACCGGTTTGGCTCAGTGGTAGAGCGTTGGTCTGCGGACTGAAAAGTCCCAGGTTCGATTCCGATCAAGGGCATGTACATTGGTTGCGGGCACATCCCCAGTAGGGGATGCGCAAGAGGCAGCTGAGAGATGTTTCTCTCTAATCGAGATGTTAATGTTTCTCATTTCTAGCTCTCTATCTCTCTCCCTTCCTCCTCTCTGTAAAATATCAATTTAAAAAAAAAAAAAAGAATGCACTTCAGGAGGCTGCCCCACAGGAAGTTCATCCCCTGCCTCCAACGCCACAAACACACGTTCCTTCTGTAAGGAAGAAGGAAACTTCCCATTAGGGCATGCCAAACACAGCAAACATCCAAATGACTGTCCATTTTTAACAGCCAGTGACACTGGCACTAATTTTGCAGGGAAAATGAGAAACCTAACCCCTGTGTCCCAAAGGTTCAGATTGTACCTCTGGGTGAGAGAGGCCGAAGGCATGGAGCAGCACACAAGCTGCTCAGAATTGCATGGCAGGCCCTGGCGAAGTCATAAACGGAACCAGATTTCCTGTTTCCCAGAGTACCGCCTGCTTCTCATTAGCCCTTATTGCTTCTTGCAGGACTTGAGAATCTTAAAGGACAAAAAGTACGATGACACATTAGATCAAAGGTTGGCTGTCTTCGTCCATGAGCCAAGGACATTTGGTTCAGGGCTGAACACATTTGCATGTGTACACATGCACACGCACACACACACACACACACACACACACACACACACAACACACCTCTCTAGCTCCCTCTGCTGCTTTGCAGAGCTTCTAGCATCACTTTAGCTCCTTGTTATCTTCTCTGTCAGTGATTCACTGCCATTGCAGTCCCACACTCCATCCCAGGGGCAAAAGAGAGTCTTGAAAACCACTTTGATAGACACCCACTCTCATGCTTTCTCTAGCTGAATTGCATTTGAAGAAGCTGGCCCCCTTTCTTTCTTTCTTTCTTTCTTTCTTTCTTTCTTTCTTTCTTTCTTTCTTCCTCCTTCTTCTTTTTTTTAAAATATACTTTATTGATTTCTTACAGAGAGGAAGGGAGAGGGATAGAGAGTTAGAAACATCGATGAGAGAGAATCATTGATCAGCTGCCTCTTGCACATCCCCTACTGGGGATGTGCCCGCAACCAAGGTACATGCCTTTGACCAGAATCGAACCTGAGACCTTTCAGTCTGCAGGCTGACGCTCTATCCACTGAGCCAAACCGGTTTTGTCTGGCCCCCTTTCTTTCCTCCAAATGGTCAGAGGGACACTAGCTGTACTTTTGCACCTTTCCATGTTATGGAAGGGTCATCAGAACGGTGATGGCTGGGCCATGAGGTGGGCGGTGACCATCACAGCGGAATAGTGGGGTGAGAGTGGAGGCAGCACCGAGCCAGGGGCATTCTTCCAGGGTCTAATTGAGTCCTGAAAGTAGCAGAGATGCTGTAGGGTATGCATAGTTGGAACCCCACACCAGGAGTTTTCTGGCAGTGGCAATACTCCAGGCCAGGTAGATGGCACAAAAACATGTATACAAAGGAGTTCATTGTAGCATTGTTGTTACAGAGATAAAATGAGAAGCCACTGAAGCATCCAGCAACAAAAGTATCGTATCATATGATATCTTTGTGGGCTATGACGCAGCCATGAAAAGAATGAGGCAGCTCTATGTTAACTAACACAAAGTGGTCTATGCTATAATGCTAACTGATAAAGGCAAGGTGGGGAAAGGCACATTTGATGGGAGTGGTCAGCATA
The DNA here is from genome assembly GCF_964339955.1 of Pipistrellus hanaki. Taxonomy (NCBI): domain Eukaryota; kingdom Metazoa; phylum Chordata; class Mammalia; order Chiroptera; family Vespertilionidae; genus Pipistrellus; species Pipistrellus hanaki. The sequence goes on along the minus strand of NC_140503.1, from coordinate 35,561,359 downwards.
GTCAGAAGTGAATCAGGACTGAGGCTGGGAAGTGGGCTCTCCCACGTTTAAGGGAGAGGCTCCACACTCCTGATGATGCATAACCAATCCTTCTTCTTCCTTCTTGTTTGCCCTCCTTGGGACCATGTGCTCTTGGTGCTCTGTCATCGGGGTCATGTGCACTTGGTCCTCTGTCTTTAGGTGTAGACAGCGCCTGGGAAGGCAGATGGGCATTTCTTTAATTATTGTCAGCTGAAACCAAGGCGACTGGCAATGCCACGCTCTGAGAGTGTTATTAGCACTGACTCTTACCTTTGCCCAGGTGTTGGATAGTGGGACTTTAATATGTAAATCGAGTCAAGCATCAGGAATGCACAGGCCTACTCAAGAATGCAAATAATCTCCTTTGATCCTAACTTTTGGTGAAACTTCCTGGTATTTGGGGAACATAAATTAACACTCTGCATCGGCTCTGGGTCCCTATCCCTCCATCAGAGAGGATGGCGGTCCTACTTGGCTCCCAGCTTTTTCCTTCTATCTTTGTGTCTGGTCTCTTTCTTTCTTTTATTTCTCAATCCCCAGCCGCCTCTATTCAGAACCGGTTCGTCTCTCATTCCGTGCTGAACACGGAAAAGAGAGACCCTGCCATATTTGGGCCATGTGCTCTTGGTTCTCTGTCTTTGGGCCATGTGCTCTTGGTTCTCTGAAGCTTTTTATGTTTCCCCAATGAATTCTGATTGATGCCCGGCTGAGAGAGAACCATTGGCCTGGATCCGAATGACACCTCACCACTCAGCTGTGGCCCATTCCAGCTCTCCTAGGTGGAGTTCTACATAAGGTACCAAACATCCCTGGCCTTGTCCCTGTATGTGGGGACTAGTGGGTCATGTGGTGGCCCCAGTAGAAAGTTAATCATAAACTTGGGATCATGGCCAAATACCTTTACATCTAATCACAACCAGACAGGTCTACTCATTAGGAAATAGTTAAAATAAGCTAGGGGAGAGTGATGGCTTGAACTGGTCAGGACAGCAGTGGGAGGCAGATCCTACACAGCTGGACACCTGAGCAAATGAAGGAGACTATGGAGTTGGAACGAAATCCTGGAATGTTGGTGGCATGTGGAGGAGGGGATCCAGACCTGCAGAGCCCCTGGTTGTCTGCCTGCAGGTGTCAACCTCCCACAGTCTTATTATTAGGGATAAAGCAGAATGCTTAGAAGGTTTGCAACGAGGAGATTCTGGCAAGAGATGCATGCATACAGGGCTCTTTAACAAGAAGATGGTACTATTTGTTGTTGGGCCAAAGGAAACATGAAAATGTAATAGTAGAGAGAAAACAGAAAAGGCAGACAGCCAGAAGGGTCTATCAGCAGAATATAATGATCCCTTTATGAACCAACCTTCTGAGCCCCTCAGGAAAAGAGTGGCAGTGATGTGGCATGATTGGTGGGGCACCAAAGAGACCCCTGCTCACAAATGTCCTCCTCACCCAGGCTCCCTGTTGCCTATAATTCCACTCTTAGGTTAATTCCACTAGGATTATTGAGTGTTACATATTTATGATTGACCTCTTATAAAATGCACACTCCTGAAAGTAGTAACACATTGACTCAGCAACAACTTAGTGGAATTATGGTTTACTCAGACAATTTGAGTACATTGTAGTACCCACCGGTACTTGGTACTACACTGGGAGATAGGTAGGATACAATGGAAAGAAGACTTTGTTAAGATGCTAAGACTCAATTCCATTCAGGAGTACCTCCTGGACACTTGTCACCTGATAGGGAGCTGGTGCTTAGACAGGAGGAAACAGAAAAATGCACCACACTGTCACCTCCCTCAAGTACCTTTTAGCTTTGTTGGGGGAATCCAGCACACAAAAAACAGATGGAAAAAGCCACTGCTGCCCTAACCGGTTTGGCTTAGTGGATAGAGCATCGGCCTGTGGACTGGGTGTGTGTGTGTGTGTGTGTTCCAGGTTTGATTCTGATCCAGGGCATATGCTCAGGTTGTGAGCTTGATCCCCAGAAGGAGGCGTGCAGGAGGCAGCCAATCAAAAATTTTCATCATTGATGTTTCTATCTCTTCTTCTCCCTTCCTCTCTGAAATCAATATAAATAATTTTAAAAAAGCCACTGCTTATTAAACTGTTAATATAATCAAGGGCCAACATGAAGAATGGGACTAAATGTCTGCATGTCAAAGAGCCTTTTCAGACATGCTCACGATTGAACCACACTAACTCCTTTCATTAGGAAGCCTGGAAAAGAAGCTATTATACACCTACTGTTTTCTGAATATTAACATGGGTGTGACTTCCTGGTTCTGAGGCCTCACCTTAGTTTTTGCCCTACACCATATAGCTCTGGCTAATCCGAGCACTACTGAAAGGGAGTTATTCATTAAGAATTTGTTTATAGGGTATATGGGCGCCCTTCTCTGCCTTTGCTCCCAGTGCTGGCCACTCGCCAGGTCCGAGTTCAGGTTTCACTTTGAATGAACACCCACGAGATAATGTAGTTTCTGTTTATCAGAGTCATGTCCACCAGCTATCCTCCTGAGAAAAGCCTACCAGCTGCTGGCCCTGGCTGTCACTAGGGGGGGATGACTGTGACGGTCACCCAACTGGAGTAAGAAAGCAAGATTTAGTAACAGAGGAACAGACATGGCTCAGAATCCAGGCATCATGCAGGGCCAGACAGGGTGATATTACCAAATCTTGAAGAACCGTGCCTGTTTATGAAATTGTCATTGGTAAATTATGTTATCCTGGAAGCACTTCTGAGGCCAGAGATCCTTTAGGGCCCAGGAGAAAGGAGGAATGTAGACAAATTGATATCTAGCCTGAAGGAGGAGCGAACTTGCTGGCTCTGGGGATAGGGAAAGACTGGGGGCCGAACTGGAAATACAGGAAGCATAGACAAAACACAACCTGAGGCCAGGCATTGAGGGGGCGTGAGCCTCAGAGGGGAAGGAGCTCAGAGTGGGCACAAAATCAGAAAGTTCACTGAGACTACAGGATAAGCAAAATATTCATTGCTTCTGGTGGTGGTGGGACTGACTGGGAAGACAGAGAGAGAACTTTCTGAGAAGATAGAGATTGTAACAGTGAGGAATTGCAGCCCACCCCACCATTCTTTTGATGTTGTTTCTGTAAATGCTGACTCTGACCAATAAGCAGCGTGTAGCTAAACAGCATGTTTGTATAAGAATCCTGGAAGCTAACTTCATAAGATACAGACTCTGACCAACAGTCATCTCAGTTCCGGGAGATTCGCTGACCTTCAACTGTAGAACCAGGATGATATAGAAACAGGATGATAAAGACCAGCTGATATACACCAGACCATTATTTGACCAGTTCTAAGGTCCTTATTGGAATGGACTGTGCTGGTCTGTGTGTAGAGAACTTTACAACCTCCTCCTCTTGATCTATTTGTTCTGCTTTCCCTCTCCCTCCTCATAAAAACTTCTGCCTGAACTGAGATGTTGAGATGGCCACTGGGCAAGAGTCCCCCATCTTCTCAGGTGGCCGACACTTGAATAAACCTTTTTCCTTTTTCACCAGCACCTGTCTCACAAGTTTGGCTTTCGTGATGGCAGGCAGCCAAACCTGGATTTTGATTACAAGGTGAGTATCTTGTATTTTGAAAGAAGTGTGGGTTACCCAGGTGTATCCATTTGTCAAAAGTCATTGAATTGTATATGTAGGTTTTGTGCATTTCAAGGTTTGTAGATTTTACCTTAAAAATTATAAACAAATTGAACTCTCATAGATTTACTTTTAGCAATTCTGAAATTACAATCAGTATAGTATTGAGCTGGAGGCTAATGGAAGCTGGATTCCTCACTGTTGGCAAAAGAAGTTACAAATGCAGAAGAGGTATTTCTGCATTGGAGTTGCAATTATCAGTATGACTATATATCTCTGTCTAATCTTAATCTCTCTCTCTCCATATATATATATATATATATATATATATATATATATATATACTATATATATATATATATATATATATATATATATACTTATCTGAGTATTCGTGTATGTGATATTATCTATTACCTAATTCTGTTTGCTAAGAGTGCTTAGAAGCAATAACACGACAGTATGAATGAGCACATTTAGTACTTATAGCTTGGTTTCTAAACACCATTCCCCTCTAAAGGAACCAGGAATCCTTGAGAAATTATTTTCTCAAGGTCATGCCATGGAAAGTAAAGGATGAGCTTGGCACATCTTGTTTTATGCAAAAAGAGTGGGGGGAAAGTGTTTAAAGAATCATGGGGATATGTTAAAAGAACTCAGAAGCCAACTTGCAGAGACTCCCAGTGGCCTAATTGAAGAAAATTTGAGTATCAGAATAAGTAATATTTGTGATGGATTAGACCCCATTGAATAAATAAGTATCTATGTTAATATAAATAAATAAATAAAAGAGGTGAAAGGAAACCTCTCATTACAGTAGAATGCCAACTAATAAACAAAAAAGGAGGGACAGAGGTAAAGTCATTAATGGATGCTAAAACTGATGGGGTCCTAGCCAGTTTGGCTCAGTGGATAGAACATCGGCCTGGGGACTGAAGAGTCCCAGGTTTGATTCTGGTCAAGGCCAAATACCTTGGATGCAGGCTCCTCCACAGCTGGAGTCCTGGTTGAGGCTTGTGCAGGAGGCAACCAATTGATGTGTTTCTCTCATATCCATGTCCTCTCTGTCTTTCCCTCTCTTCCACTCTACCTAAAAAAAATCAATGGAAAAGTGTCCTCAGGTGAAGGTTAACAAAAAAATAAAATAAAATAAAATCAATAATACTGATGAGTAGTTTGATAAGAAATAGATAATTAGAGAGCTAAAAGGTATGCTCTCACAAAGTACTTGTTAATTACAAAGAAAAAATAACTTCACAGTAGTATATATCACTTAACTCATCAAACCTAACATCACTGTATTGGTTTAAACCAGTGTTTCCCAAACTTCTCTCATGATGAGAATCACCTGGTGGAGTTGTTAAACTACAGATTCCTGAATCCCAACTAAGAGGTGCTAAACTAGAATTTTGGGGAGCATATAGGTAAAATTGTACAGAGCACTAAGTTAAGTATACAATTTTACCTATATGCTCCCAAACATTCTAGTTTAGCACCTCTTAGTTGGGATTCAGGAATCTGTAGTTTAACAACTCCACCAGGTGATTCTCATCATGAGAGAAGTTTGGGAAACACTGGTTTATTTTTTTTTTTTATTTTTTTTTTTTAAATAAATTTTTATTGTTCATATTATTACAAGTGTTCCTTTCCCCCCCCCCTTCCCACCCCACCCTCTGCCCTTTCCCCACTCCCCATTGTCCTCATCCATAGGTGCACAGTTTATGTTCAGTCTCTTCCCACATTCCCCTCTTCCCTTTTCCCCAAGAATCATCAGTTCACTCCCCTTCCATACCTCTGATTCTATTATATTCAACAGTTAATATTGTTCATCAGATTTTTTTTTTAATTTCCTTGGTTTTTAGATTCACTTGTTGATAGTTACGTATTTGTTGTTCATAATTTTTATCTTTATTTACTTTCTCTTCTGAAAGAACCCCCTTCAGCAATTCATATAATTCTGGTTTGGTGGTGATGAACTCCTTTAGCTTTTTTTTATTAGTGAAGCTCTTTATCTGACCTTCGATTCTGAGTGATAGCTTTGCTGGGTAGAGTATTTTTGGCTGAAGGTTCTTGCTATTCATCACCTTGAATATTTCTTGCCATTCCCGTCTGGCCTGCATGGTTTCTGTTGAGAAATCAGCTGACAATCGTATAGGTGCTCCTTTATAGGTAACCACCTGCTTAGCTCTTGCTGCTTTTAATATTCTCTCTTTGTCCTTTGCTCTTGGAATCTTAATTATGATTTGTCTTGGTGTGGTCCTCTTTGGATTCCTCTTATTTGGAGTTCTGTGTGCTTCCTGGACTTGTAAGTCCAATTCTTTCCCCAGGTGGGGGAAGTTTTCTGTCACTATTTCTTTCAGTATGTTTTCGATATCTTGCTCTCTCTCATCTTCTGGGACCCCCATGATTCTGATGTTGGATCGTTTGAAGTTGTCCCAGAGGTTTCTTACATTATCTTCAATTTTCTGGATTCTCTTGCCTTCTAGCTTCTGCAGAGGAGTGTCTTCTGGCTCTTTATGTTCCAAATCTTTGACTTGATTCTTGCGATCTTCTATTCTGTTTTTAGGACTCTGTAGAATATTTTTTATTTCAGACAATGTATTCTTTATTTCTTGTTGATCCCTTAGCATTTCTTGTTGATCCCTTTTCATATCCTCATAGGTCTCATTTATTTTATCGGCCTTTTCTAGGAGTCTCTTGAAAAACCCTATAAGTGTGGTTTTGAACTCTATATCCAGTCGCTTTTTGTCCTCCATTTCTTTCGTTTGTGATCTATTTGGTTTAGGCATTTTCGCAGGCAGCTTTCCTGATGGGGGCGGAGTTTCAGGGTGGAGCCTACAGCCTTGGCTTCCCTCAGCCCCGCCCTATGCGACTCCTGAGACTCAGGGTCCTTCAGTACTTGTTGCAAGCGCCTCTGAGAGAAAGGTGCCCTCGATTTTCGCCTGCTACCAAACAGTGTAAGCTCTCCCACAATGGGCCCGAAACTGGGGTTCAGTTCAGTTGGAAGTGGAGTTGGAGGTGGCGTTCAGAGCAGTCTGGAGCCTGTCTCCTTCCCGCCAGGGCAGTCCTACGGCACAGCCGGCCGGCCCTTCTCTGCGCGCTGTGTGCGCGCCTCTGGGACCTCCTTTCGCTGCTTCCCCGAGTACCGCCTTACAGCCCAGCTCCCTCTGGATGAGCCTGGGTCCCCGGGGTCTGGCCTAGAACGGGGGTTCAGAGCAGTTGGGGGCCCAGCACAGTCGGAGTGTTTATCTCCTTCCCGCTAGGGAACGCCAGCCAGGCACTCGGCCTCCCTCCTCTCCGGCTCCGTCCTCTCCACGCGCGCGCCGCGTGTCTCCGTACCTTGGGCTTTTACAGCTCCTCCGCGCTTCCTTCTGGTTTTCTCCTTGCTTCTCGTTGTAGAATTTCCAGTCAGTTGACTTTCCTGTAGTTCTGGGTAATGTCCATTTTATATTTTAGTTGTATTTTATTGAAATTGTTGCGTGCAGCTGCGGCTAGGTGCCTACCCGAGCAGCCATCTTGGATTCTCGGGAAACACTGGTTTAAACCAATATTGAATACTATGTGCCTTTTGTTGGGATGCTTGAAGAGAGACACACCTTCAATTCTGTGATATTCCTACCAAAAATGCATCATCTGTATCTAATCAGGAGGAAACGTGAGGCAAACCCAAATTAAAAGACATTTTACAAAAGAGCTCTATTCTTAAAATGTCAGGGTTGAGAAATGCAAAGAAAGGCTGAAGAAATGTTCCAAAATAAAGGAAAATAAATAGGTCTGACAACTGAATGCTATGCATGACCAGGAGAAGGGGTGGGGAGGGCAGGGGAGAGAAGGACATTTTGGGCAAATTGAGGTTGGGGCAAAAGTAGGCTTATAGTTATGAGTACATGAAACAGTTTATGCTTATATTATTTGTTTGTTTATTTGTGTTCAATTTATCTATTATTGAAAGTATTACAGATGTCCCCCTTTTTTCCCATTGACCTCATTCTCCCCACATCCACCACTCCCAGGCCTTCACCACACTATTATGGGCTATGCATGTATGTGTATAAATTCCCTGGTTAATCTCTCCCTACCCAGCCTTTCACTCCTGCCTTTCTTCTGAGATTTGTCAGTCTGGTCCATGCTTCTATGTCTCTGGATCTATTTTTTCATCAGTTTATTTTGTTCATTAGATTCCACATATGAGTGAGAACATGTGATACTCATCTTTCTCTGATGGGCTTATTCAACTTAGCATAATACTCTCCAGGTCCCTCTTTCTGTCCCAAAGGTAGGAGATCCTTTTTTTTTATTTTACAGCTGCATAATATTCCATGGTATAAATGTACCACAGCTTTTTTTTATTATTATTTATTAATCATTGTCCACATGACATTATTAATTATTTTCCATATGATCAACGATAAACCTACTTTTGCCCCACTCTGTATATAGTAGTTTATTATTCATGTTTACTTTCCTGTTTGCGGTTATATAAGAGTACAGCCACCAGGGGCAATCAGGCCAGCAAGGGGGAGCAGTTAGGAGCCAGGGATCCCGGCTTGTGAGAGGGAAGTTTAACTGCCGGTTTAGGCCCAATTTCTCAAGGAGCTTTTGGGAAATGCTCACTGGAGTATTTATGGGTAGAGGGGCACCACATCAACTTCCTGTTAATTGGGAGAGAGAGAGGAGGAGAGAGAGTGAGAGAAAGACAGAGAAGAAGGCAAAAATGTAAACCAAAATGCAAACAAATGGGTCAAAGTTTGTACAATTCTTGCAATCTTTTTGTAAAATGGAAATTATATCAAAATAAAAAGATCCTTCCTAAAATAAAACAAGCAAATAAACCTACGGCTGTGGTCAGTAGCCTGGCAACCAACAGTAGGCTCACCACAGCCAGGAGGCCTGTGCTTCCTGTTGGGTGGGAGCCAGCCCAGAGCATGGCCATTCCAGAGCCTGCAGGAGGGGACGGTAGTCACCTTGTGGGGTGGGCTCAGTCGGCTGCAGCAGGTAATATGAAAAATCTGTCCGTGAATAAACCACAAATTGGTGTGCAGTTCCTGACAGTGACCATCATGTTCTTACAGCAGAGAGGCCTTGTCTACAGCAGTTTTGTGTCAGATGATGCACAGATACCATGTAGGAAACAGAGAAGTCATTGGTAAATGTGTGAACTGTACTCAGATTTCATCTCTTTTTATAAAACTAATAATTGTGTAAGTCTTTTGTTTTTGTTACAGCCCATCAAGAAATAGAAATGTGTTGGCATTTTTTAAAGGAGAACTGATTTCTTTTTTAACCTGGTAAGAGTTTAAGGTAAAATCAACGTTTTCTCATTTAGTAAGAGTACAATTAAAAATACTGTTTCCCACCGAAACCGGTTTGGCTCAGTGGATAGAGAGTCGGCCTGGGGACTGAAAGGTCCCAGGTTCGATTCCGGTCAAGGGCATGTACCTTGGTTGTGGGCACATCCCCAGTGGGGGGTGTGCAAGAGGCAGCTGATCAATGATTCTCTCTTATTGATGTTTCTAACTCTCTATCCCTCTCTCTTCCTCTCTGTAAAAAAAAATCAATAAAATATATTAAAAAAAGAAAAAGAAGAATCAATCAATGAATACACAAATAAATGGAACAACAAAAATCAATGTTCTCTCTCCCCACCTCCCTTTTCTCTCTGTCTCTGGAGTCAAGAAATTATAATTATTATTATTATTATATTAGAGGCCTAGTGCACAAAATTCGTGCACAGGGGTGGGGGAGGTGCCCTCAGCCTGGCCTGCACCCTCTCCAATCCAGGAACCTCGGGGCATGTCTGATTGCAGGTTTAGGCCTGACCCAGCAGAAATTGGGCCTAAACCGGCAATTGAATTTACCTCTCATAAGCCGGGATCCCTGGCTCCTAACTGCTCCCCCTTGCTGGCCAAATTGCCCCTAAATGCTCCATCATGCTGGCCTGATCACCTAACTGCCCTCCTCTGCCATCCTGATCGCCCCTAACTGCCTCTGCCTCAGCCCCTGCCACTGGAAGGAAGGCAGGATGACCAGAAGATGACTGGTTGACCTGGTCTAATTAGTATATTACCCTTTTATTAGTATGATATACCATTTCTCTAAGCCAGTGTTTCCCAAAGTGTGGTACGCGTACCCCCAGTGGTATGGGAAGAGTTTGGTGGGGGTAAACGTTGCACCAGAGTTTGGTGGGGATATGCACTGCACCGTGCTTAGCTGTGCCTAATTCTACGTTCTCATGAGTACGAGGGGTACTCAGCGTTACGAAAATTATAGAAGGGGAACACATATGTCAAAAGTTTGGGAAACACTGCCCTAAGCAAATCCTTCCCAAAGAGAAGCATACGTTTATAAGCAAACACAATCCATTACTATCTCTTTGTGGTCATTATCCAGTGCCCAGCTATTGCCACAGCTCTAGTGCCCAGTAATCTCGTTTCCTGTGCCAACATTTTAATTAAAATCTCTGAATTGCTAATTATATTATTTTCTCCAGCTTGCCCTCAGAAGCTTAATAGTCAGATCATTTTTTCTCCCAGTGAACTGAATGCCCCACAAATCAAAGACCCTATTCATTTAAAGTAAACAGGTTTCACCAGGCCAGCGTCGCTCAGTGGTTGAGCATCGACCTATGAACCAGGATATCATGGTTCGATTCTTGGTCAGGGCACATTCTGGTTATGGGTTAGATCCCCAATGTGGGGCGTGCAGGAGGCAGCCAATCAATGATTCACTTTCATCATTGATGTTTTTATCTCTCTCCCTCTTCCTTCCTCACTGAAATCAATTAAAAAAAAAAAAAAAAAGTAAACAGACTTCTCCATGAAACCCCTAGTAACTGTCTTTTTCTCAAAGAGGAAATCACCCTGCCAGATGCCTTCAAATCAATCCCACTGTGTAAGTTCATCCTGACATTTAACTTTCACCTCCCAGGCTGGGCCTGGGGAGGGACAAGAGATTGCACTGTTAGGGAGTGGAACAACCAGAATTCTCCTTGCCTTTCCCTCAGCCTGCCTGTGGGGGGCGCTCTTCACTCCCATCCTGGGCAGTCCCTGGACAACGGCAGAGGAGGCGCTGCCCCAGGAAGCCTGGAAAACACAGCTCCTTAAAGCTGGGCTGAGTCACTGGGGTGTGGAGGCTGTTGAGTCACATTCTTGTACCATAACAAACAACCTGAGAACAGGGAGAGATTCTATAAAACTCTTTTAAGGTTAGGCTCGCCCTCACTCTCCGCCAGCTGCCGGGGCAAGGTCAGCAGTCATCAGGGAGCAAAGGGGAAGGTGCCGCCAGCCGGCAGGGCTAGAAGCAGAGCCTGTACTGGCGACTCTGTGTCTCCCAGCTGCTGGGGGACACGGAACACTGGCCCACAGATAACCGGGAGCCCGTCCTCACGCAGTCGGTACAGGAGCTTGGAGTCCGGGAGACCTGGTTTCAGTGAAGAAATCCTTGGGCTGAGTCAATGAAAGAGAGACACCACATGACCTCACTTACTTATGGATGATAAAGAACATTATAAACTGAAGAACCAAAAGATAGATATAGAGACAGTAAAGCAACAAGCAGACTGTCAAATTACAGTGGGGAGGTTGGGGAGATCTGGGGGAGATAAGAGATCAACCGAAGGACTTGTATACATTCATATAAGTACAACCAATGGACACAAAACTCTGGAGAGGGAGGGTATGTCCGGGGGGTTGGGGGGTGGGCCCAAGGGTATATGTACAAAAATAATAATTTAATTAAAAAAATATATTAAAAAATAAAAAAATAAATGATGGAGAAGTATTTTCTCACTGTAGGTTACTAGATTTAAAAATTACTAATAAGTCAAATGTAATATTAAGAGACACGTTTAAAATAAAATGTTGCTATGGAAAAAAAAGAAAAGAAAAGAAAAGAAATCCGTGGGCTGTATGACTCCTTCCTCAAAGACTGGCTGTACATGCACCCCCAGGGCAACAAGAAGCTGTTTGAAGAGGAGAAACTGCTAAGACGAGAAGGAAAATGAGAAAAGATCCAGGCCAAGGCAGGTGAGGTGACAGTGACATTTCTGAGAAGCTGTCACTAGGGGTGGGGATGAAGAACAATGTCAAATGGGAGCTCAACCCTGAAGCAGTTGCCTCCTACTTTCCCAAAAATCTGTAATAGAGTCAACGACAACAACAAAGTCAAAAATAAAAACATACTTTAACAAGTTGAAGAAACAAATCGTGGTGTTGTGGTAGCCCCTCCAGCACTGAAATTACCAGAGAGCCCGTCCCCCGGTGGGGCTAGGATTGGTGTGCGGCCATGGTGAACAGGCTTGACCCTGTCAGGGTAGCTGTGACTGCAGTGAACTTTGAAGGCCCAAGACCAAACGATGTAAGTATTGCTGAGGCCAGCAAGCTGCCAAGAGAGTGACACCCCCAACCCCACCCCCTCACCCCCTCCAGCTTCCAGGCGATCTGAATCTATTCTCCCTCAGAAGCCGGGACGCAGAATCCAAGGCACAGTGGAGCCAAGATGAGCAGCTTTGACCGAATATGGAATTTTAGGGAGCATATGGGGACAAGGGACTAAGCTGCGTACAAGTGTTGAATTCTTCATGTTTGCCCTCTCCATCCTTGACTGTTATCATATCCGGCCTTCCTGGGACAGTCCTGCTCAAGAGGTACCGAGCTGTAGATTTGATAAGCTGAATATTAATAGACCAAAACAGTCCAGATCCTGTGTCCTCCTCCTCCACTGGAATTCATTGGAACAAATGGAAGAGCTAGCTTGGCTCATCCGCATCACCCAAACTGAACATTGATGTCTCAAGAAGAAATAAAGAGGTTGTGTTTTTTGTTTTGTTTTTTAATCCACCAAAACCCTTTTTCAAGGCTAGTTCACAAAGCACTTACAGCTCTGCAAGAGTGAAAAGGTGAGCAGAGCCACAGCTCCTAACTCAGGCCAGTCCAGCCTCAACAGGTTAGCTTGGGGCTGGCCCAGGAGAGCAAAGGAAGAGGCCTCTTGAAAGGCAAACACTCTCTGGGGTCTGAAGGCTTCGGCAGAGAAAGGGCATGAAGTCCTAGTCATGAAAAAGGCTTAAGATTGGGAAATGTCCCGGGCATCTCGGCAAATCTCTTACCAGCTTCCTGTCTCCAGCTGTAATTATTCTCCGTCTTGAACACCTAGCCAGGCAGAATTTACCAAGATAGAAAGTAGCCCTTCATAGCCCCAGGCAGAGAGGAGTGCTTTGAAACTGAGATCTGTTTCCAGGACATAATTGGTTCAGACCTCTGAAACCGGAAAACAAAACAAAAAAACCACAAACAAACAAACAAAAAAACCAGTTTATTAGGGATCAAAAGCATCGGAGAGGCAGGTTTGTTGGAACCTGAAGTTTCACTGGACTAGTAGAGGCAGGCCTGGCTTGTTTTCCTCGGAGCTCAGCACCATTTCTTTTAGGCAATGGCCTGCAGTGAGACCCAAACTAAATGTTCATCCTTGTGAGTAAATGCGTCTGATAAATGATGGGAACCCACAAGAAGCAAAGAATGCCGAGACTAACACGCTGGTGCGATGGCCACACCTGTCTCCAGTGTGGACACCACTTCCCCGACAGGACATCTCACCCTTGGCTTTCACTAAGCTATGAGACGCTGCTTTCACTCTCTTGATGAAAATATGGGGAGATGCTTCCTGAGTTGGGCTGGGGAGAGTCAGAAAGAAAGGGAAGGAGAAACCCCGGAAGACAAGAGAAGCTGCTCTGGTCCTTTGACAAATTTGTGCTGTGCTCCTCTGGCTGATCGGCCCCACTCACATTCTGCTCATTTTCTCTCTACAATAAGGCTGACCAGTACCTCCTCTTGTGTTGAATGTCTCCATCCAGGGCCTGCGGACAGCCTTGCAAATGTGACATTGGCAGCAAAGAGGTCTGGTTGTGGATGGTGAGATGCAAGTTCATCTTTGCCTCTGGAAAAACAAGTCAAAAGGTAGGGCTTGCTGTAGGTAGTTAGATTCTCTCTAAATCCAGTATATTTTACTGCAGTGTGGGGTACAGAAGAGACAAGAATTAACACTTATAAGTGTGCTGGCACTTTAGTTATGTTCTCACTTATTCCTCCAACAAGTCTGGGGCAGACGGCATTCTTCCCATTTCACAGATGATGAAACTGGGGCTGTGTGTTTGATAGGTTCTAACTATAGCTGGTGAGTTAGATTTGAAGCCAAGTTGGTACATTCGGTAGTCCATGTGTTTTCCACAGGATCATGCATCCTGTGCTATAACCACCTCTGGTCATCCAGCACTTCTTTTTTTTTTTTTTTAAATATATATATTTTATTGATTTTGTACAGAGAGGAAGGGAGAGAGATAGAGAGTTAGAATCATCGATGAGAGAGAGTCATTGATCAGCTGCCTCTTGCACACCCCCTACTGGGGATATGCCCGCAACCAAGGTACATACCCTTGACCGGAATCGAATCCGGGACCTTCCAGTCCCCAAGCCGATGCTCTATCCATTGAGCCAAACCGGTTTTGGCCCAGCACTTCTTTTTTTAAAATAATTTTTAAGCCTATATTATGAAGCACTTTTTAAAAAAATATATTTTATTGATTTTTTACAGAGAGGAAGAAGAGAGGGAGAGTTAGAAACATCGATGAGAGACATTGATTAGCTGCCTCTTGCACACCCCCTACTGGGGATATGCCCGCAACCAAGGTACATGCCCTTGACCAGAATCGAACCTGGGACCTTTCAGTCTGCAGGCCGACGCTCTATCCACTGAGCCAAACCGGTTTCGGCCATCCAGCACTTCTTAAATTTTCATGATTTTTCAAAGAGTGCCAGGAGTGATTGGCATTAGTGATTTTAATTTCATCTTTTAAGCATAGTATTTGATTTAAATTTTATATTTTAAATTTATTTGAATTTTACATTTTAAATATATTTGCTTTGTATTTTAAAAAATATATTTGCTTAAAATTTTATATTTTTAACATGTTTGGATTTTATTTTAAAATATATTTAAAACTGTTTTTAAAAATTATAATAAAAAACACAAACATACAGTTGTTAGCTATCAAATTATAACACAGTGGAAACCAATGGCACATAAACTTGTGCTGACAGATTATTGAGCCAATCTGGAGATAAAGTTTTTTGGGCACTCCCTCCTCTTTCTCTCTTGCCTAACAGAACTTTAAAAAAGTATTATTTTTTATTTTTTATTTTTCATTTTTTTACTGATTTTGGAGAGAGAGAGGAAAGAGACAGAGAAAGATTTGTTGTTCCACTTATTTATGCATTCATTGGTTGCTTCTTAGCTTCCCTGACTGGGGGGTTGAATCCAAAAACCTTGCCATATTGAGATGACGCTCTAATCAACTGAACTACCAAGCCAGGGCTCCTAACAGAACTTTTACATATAAATGTACCTATGGTAAAACCACACGGTTCCTAATTATATAGGCCATGAATATTCACACAAACAGCATACTACACTCCACATAACTACCACCTCTGTCAAGAGAGCCACAATGTCCAGCACTCCCAAATTCCCTTGTGCCCCTTTCAAGTCACTAGAACCCCTTCCCCCTCACTAGTCTGACTCTAGAACCATAGACTAGTTAATCATATACCATTGATTAGGAAGGTTGTGGGTCTGCACTTCTAAGAATGTAGCGCTCAGTCAACAGCCACACAAGGCTTAGAAGCATGTATTTGGTCCATGCCCCTCTCAGGCCTTTGTGAGCTCCCACAGGCCCATGTGTAAGCTGCTCCATGGCTCCACTGCTTATAAAAAGTGCTGTGTATTTCAGGTCTGACTTTTGTATCTAGGTCAAGAAATTTAATAGTCCTAATAATAATTTGATTTGGAAATTTTTAAATGTTCTAGTGTCAGTTGGTTACTAAACTTATCAGAGCAATCTGTTATTAAATGCCCAACCACTATGTTGTATACCCAAAACTAATATTGTATGTCAACTGTAACTGAAAAATAAAATAAAAAACATCTGTGGAAAACACAATGAAATGTGGTGTGCCTATAAAAAAAATGACAAGGCACACTTTAAAAAAATGTTTGCTTACTCTTTGCAACTAAACTAATAGAAGTAAGTTAAATGCTGAGCTTGATATAAAATCGCAATGGTTATATTTTATTAATTACTTCAAATTTTGGTATTGATCAAAAAAGTAATTTTTTCTTCATATGTTAATTTTATGAGAAGTATAAGCGAAATAATTTTTTTAAACTTAAAATGTATAAAAGTAAATTATTTTTAAACTATTTAAAAATTAGGGTTCATATAAGATTTGTCTGAAAAAGTTATACTAAAAAGTTTGCAATCCACATCCTAGGACATAATTTGTTGGGGCATAGAAATGTGATGCCCCCCAAAGCTGGTTTGGCTCAGTGGTGGAGCGTCGGTCTGCGGACTGGAGGGTACCGGGTTCAATTCCGGTCAAGGGCATGTGCCTTGGTTGCAGGCACATCCCCAGTGGGAGGTGTGCAGGGGGCAGCTGGTCAATGTTTCTCTCTCATCGACGTTTCTAGCTCTCTGTCTCTCTCCCTTTCTCTCTGTTAAAAATCAATAAAATATATTTTAAAAAAAAGAAAAAAAGAAATGTGATGCCCTTCAAGTAGATGGATTTTTCTCTTCTTGGCATGCAATTTATCTCAGACTTACATTTTTCTGGACTGCCCTTGTCCTTTTCCTATCTAGTTTGAGGCACTTCCTTTCTTTGTGGGCACAAGGGAAACAAAGTAACTACCATTCTGCCACCTTCACCAGGAGAGCCCCACCTGAGCCTTTCCTTGTAGGCCTGGATTGTGGGGAGTGCGTGTGTATGTGTGTGCATGTGTGCTTGCTAATAGCATTGGGGATTGTCATTCTTGTTCCACATATCTAAAAAGAATTTTACTATTTCTTTCTCTCTCTCTTTCTTTCTTTCTTTCTTTCTTTCTTTCTTTCTTTCTTTCTTTCTTTCTTTCTTTCTCTCTTTCTTTTTTTTCAAAGAATAGTTTATTGATTTAGAGAGAGGAAGGGAGAAGAGAGAAACATAAATGCGAGTGTGTGACATCAATCAACTGCCTCCTGCACACCCCCTACCAGGGATCCAGCTGGAAACCTGGGCATGTGTCCTGACCAGGAATCAAACCAGCAAACTTTCAGTGCACAGAAGGACACCCAACCAAGTGAGCCACACCAGCCAGGGCTTAGTATTATTTTAAAAGAGAGACAGAGACCACCCTCAAAAATCATTTCTTAAAGTGGGGGTAGCAGGGAAGAGGAGGAATGCTTGGGCCTGTGGGCAGTGATTCATCACAAGCAGCTTGGAGAGAGCACAGAAGTGTGAGCAGGTGAGCTGGGGAACCTCGCTTAATCCTCACAGGACTCAGGTCAGTGAGCTGCGCTGGACATCGGGCCCTTCTGACATGAGGACCAGAGGGACGGATGGATATACAAGATGGTGATCATCAGGGGTTGTTGGCGGTACTGGTAGAAGGCAGATGGGTCCTGGGATGTCTGATGGGGCCTTTGAGCTGCTGGAAAATGGAAGCTCAGAAAGTTGCTTGGACTGTGTGAAGCTGGACTGAGGATAGAACCAACCGAACACTTGGTTGGGCAACACACACTGAACTGGACCACGGAAACAGGCAGGACTTCATGGTGGGAAGCGGGAGAGGAGAGTGGGAGCAGAATGGGCAACTCAGTGCAAAATCCTGAGGCTCCGAGAGAAGTCACAGGGCTCCCAACCGGGACTAGGCTCAAGCAATTGCTGAGTAGAAGGGCCAAGAAGCAACCCAGAGGATCTAATCAGAATGGAAACTGAGGAAGAGGTTCTGAAAGAGGCTGCCCGGCTCACAGTCAAGCAAGGAGGGCAACCCAATCCACTCCCCACCTGCTGTAATTGGAGAGCAGGACTGGTGCATCCAGCCCTGTAGGCTGTGGGGGTGGAGGAGGATGACTTTCTAGATAAAACCTAAGAAGGAATTAGGGAAGTGGGACCACGAGACGCCTGGTCCCATTGGTGACATCACCAGTGACTCATTCTGCTTTGCTGTGGTTAACTGCCCATCCCCTGACTTGCTACCTTTGCTATTTTCTATTTTTCAGTAGTTATCAGTGCACAGCAGTGGTTATGGCGGTCAACCAGACTGTCTGGCTTCATATTCCAACGTTGCCACTAACTAACCGTGTGGACTTGGCCAACTTGTTAAATGTCTCTCAGTGTCTATTTTTTTTCTCTGTGAAGTTAGAATAACAATAGGACCAACTCATGGGGTAACTATAATTAAATGAGATTATGGATATAAAAGCCCATGGCTCAGGGTAAAGGTTCAATAACCATTTGCCTGTGTTGATGGTGAGGGTAGAAATACTGGTAGCAGTAGAAGCAATGACAAACCAGTGGTCATGCATTTGTTTCAGAGATGGGGGGTAGAGGGGAGGAGAGGATTAGGAAATGGTGCCCTATTGGCTTGGGCAGAGCTTCCTACTGTGATTAATCTCTGGGCACTTCTCATTCCGGGTTGGTCCCCAGAAGCCTGCCCACAGCTCTGGACATCCTTCCTTCAGGTCCCTGCATTGATACCATCTCAGTAGATTCTTTTTGCTGCTGGGAACCTGACTGTCCCAGTCCCTGATTGTGTTGTGTGTCTTTGCATCAGTCTTTTGTGCTAGTCCTCAAACCAGCCCCTTCTCCCGAGTTGGCGGTGGGTACCAGCATTCTCCCAAGCACCTGAGTGTGACTTTTAGTCATCCCTGAGTGGTTCTTCCCTCCCCCTGAGGCCCCATAATCCAAAAGTCCTCGAATCCCAAGACTCTTACCCACGGAATCCCTCAGATCCTCCCCCTCCGTTCCCCTCCCACGCTATTTCCTTCCCACTCAGATCCCCTTTACTGCTCACTTGGGCTATGACAAGAGCATCCTAAACTTCCAGCCTCCAAGTTCCTCCTCTGCATTCCTAATTTAGCCTATGATTTGCCACCAGATTAATTTTTCTACAGCTAGAGTTTACCGAGTTTTTTTGGCAATGAATCACAATAAGAAATAAATCTTACTTCCCAACCCTGTACATACATACAAAACTTACAAAGCAATACTGTGTTTTTTTATTATTATTAAATTATTATCTGTGTACATATACCATTGCCCTCCCCCATACATACCCTCCTTTCGCAGAGTTTTGTGTCCATTGGTTGTACTTATATGCATGTATACAAGTCCTTCGGTTGATCTATTATCTCCCCCAGATCTCCCTACCCTCCCTGCTGTAATTTGACAGTCCGCTTGTTGGTTCATTAGTTTATAATGTCAATATTGTGCTTTGATATTGTTTTTATTCATGACCATGGAATTGACTTTATAACTCACTAATGGATCATATTCCACAATATGAATATGGATATGAAAACACTGCCCCACATAACTCTCATTATGTCACCATCTTAGTGAAAGCTTCTGGTAGTCCCCATCATTGACTGAGTTTACTACAAGTTCTTTCTTTTTTTTATAATATATTTTATTGATTTTTTTTACAGAGAGAGAGAGAGGGATAGAAAGTTAGAAACATCAATGAGAGAGGAACATCGATCAGCTGCCTTCTGCACACTCCCTACTGGGTGTGTGCCCTCAACCAAGGTACATGCCCTTGACCGGAATTAAACCCAGGACCCTTGAGTCCGTAGGCTGATGTTCTATCCACTGGGCCAAACCGGCTTCGGCTACTACAAATTCTTTAACCTAGCATTGAAGGCTTCTTTCTATAGAATGACCCCAATTTTTCTGTCTAACCATTTCGGTACCTATTTCCATTCATGTCATTTAACCTCTCTGGGCCTTAATGGCCTAATATATTAAATGGGAAAAATATTCCCCCAGCCTGAAGGCCAGAGATAGAACTGATGATCCATTTAGTTTCTTCTATAACAGCTATGATTCTGGGATTGTAAACGCCCAATATCCAATAACCACACATCTCTCTTCTCTGGTCTCTAGACACTCCCATATCTATGTCTTTATTCCCGTTGCCTCCTCTAGCTTCCTCCTTTGAAATCCCATCCAAATCCAGCAAGAGCAAAGGACACAAGAAGAAAAAGTCAGGACATACTCAAGGAATGCAAGTAGTCCAGTAAGAATGGAGCCACTAAGCCTGGTATTTTAGACAGCGGTGGGAAGAAAGATGAAACCAAAGAGGCGGGATAAGCTAGTCTATATCAAACGTAAACCCTCAGACTGAGATTTCATCTTAATTTGGAAGTCATTAATATTTTCTGAGAAGGTGTGACACGAGCAAAGGTTTAAGAAGACTGATTTGTCTGGAGCTGGGGACATCAGAGGTTATTTCAATAGAAAAATTGAAAATGGATGCAGTTGGTGTTGGGACAGGCCAGACCAGAGATGGGTCCTAGAAATCCAGGCAGACAACATCAAGGAGGTTCAGCTCCAGCCACTGATAAGCCTCCTGGAGAGCAGAGGGAACACATTGTCCAGATACAGGGGGCAGACTCAAGCAGAGGACCAAGAAGGTGCTGGTTCCTCCCAGCTCTGGCAACACAGCACCGGGCCATAGCCAGGAATTTGGACTCCTGAGCAGGAGGCCACTCCCTGACAGGACTGCTGAGAGCAAAGCTTCTGGCGGAAGAGAAGAGGAACCACCCTTCCCTCAGGTCCTTTATGTGACAGGTTGACTACCAGCCACTTTCGCACGCTGGTCTGACTCACAGCCTGAAGTCTGAGTGCCATCACACTGCCCCCAAGGCCTCTGAGGATCAGAAGCAAATTCTCTCTTCTCCTGGGCCCGGTGCACTGCTCGTTCACAGTTAGCCTACATACCTGTGTGTGGGATTGGATTGAAAAGGGGTTATGATCTCTATCACCCCACAGATGTCACTGGCTGTTTGTCTACCTTCACTTGATGATGGCACCTTACACCAGCGTTTTTCAACCGCTGTTCCGCGGCACACTAGTGTGCCGCGAGATGTTGCCTGGTGTGCCGTAGGTGCAGACAAGACAAGAATTTTATAATTTTTCACTATTTTGTTTACTTAATATTTCATAATAAAGTAATTATAAAATACTTTCTTTGTGTTTATTTGATTCCTATTCAAGAGAATTACTTTATATATAGTCAATATAGGCACAGAGTTAAATTTTTTAACATTTTCTAATGGTGGTGTGCCTCGTGATTTTTTTCATGAAACAAGTGTGCCTTTGCCCAAAAAAGGTTGAAAAACACTGCCTTACACTGTGTACCTGAAAAAGCCTGAATACCAATGCTCTCTGGTGGATTATGTTGATGTTATGAATTCATTAACCTGAATGTCTTTCTAGATGAAAGGCTTGAGGTGCAGCCTCGACGACAGTGGTGTGTGAACGGCTAAGGGAGAAGTGAGAGTTATGTGTTCTTGAGATTTGTTTCCCCTCGTACAGAGGGAAACCAGTACCATTCCTATTTCTCCTCATGTGCTGTCTTCCGAATTTATCATCAACAACACGGTCTCCCACCACCCAAGGTGCTCAGGGGCTCGGTGGAGCCCCTCAAGGCGGAGTGGGGGTTGCAGGGGCGCTCCGTCTTGTGCTGGAGCTGCTGGGATCTGTGTGAGTCCCACCATAGACAGTCTGGCAGCCCCACAGGTGGGAGAGGCTGGCTGTGGTCCCTGTGGGGCAGCACCCTGCTGGGGGTGGACAGAAGGCACCTGACTGCCAGGGAAAGGGCATAGAACTGTTTCTCTTGGGAAACTCTCTATAAGCACTCGTTAGTGAGATTCCATGGTTCCTACTAAAAGCTGCCAGCAGGAAAACAGAGAGAAGGCAGATCAATTCCACTTTTGTTTTTTGTTTTTAAAATGTATTTGTATTGATTTCGTAGAAGGAGAGAGAAATAGAAACATCAATGATGAGACTCGTTGATCGACTGCTTCCTACATGCCCCCCCCCACCCCCCACTGGAGATGGAGCCCAAAACCTGGGCATTCCTGGTGACCAGGAATCACCATGACTGCTGGTTCATTGGTAGATGCTCAACCACTGAGCAACGCTGGCTGGGCCCCTTTTGGGGCTCCTAGTATATATTTTTAAATATACAAATGGCTAAAGATTTCAAAATCATAATGTATTTTATTTTTAAAAAATATGTTTTTATTGATTTGAGAGAGAAAAAAACATTGATCAATCAGTTGCCTCCTTTATGCACCCCACCGGGGACAGAAGCTGAAATCTGGGCATGTACCCTGACTGGGAATGGAACCAGCAACCTGTTGGTGCATGGGACGACGTTCAACCAACTGAGCCACACAAGCCAGGGCTAAAAATCAGAGTGTTTTGTCATGTTTGTGTATTTAAAATTAAAACTGCATTATGAATATTGTTTTCTTTTCCTCCTGCAAGTACAACTTGTGTCTGAATTCATAATTTCATTCCCAGAAAACACAGAAGTCCAAATTCAAGGCTCTTTATGAACATGGAACCTGGATCTCTTGCCATTCCCTGTCCCACCCCGATCTCACCCAGTGCTCCCCTCCAAGGCCCTGATGCACAGAAGACGGGTCTCCCTCTCATTATGGCTTCGATTAATGCCAGACCGCTCACTGCTTTCATTCAACCACAGAGGGATCTCCCTTAGACTTCAAATCGAGCCTGGAGCTTTGCTCTGCCCCAAGGGACTACACCTAGATGCAAAACTCTGTCTATGTCTGAAGCAAGTCTCCTGGGTAGTGAGAGCCTTTCCTGCCATCTCCGCCAGTAAACCGTGCTTCTTGGCCTGAGTTCTCTCTGTGATTCTCCATAAGCACTAAAAAACGGGAGAACGCCCTATTTCTGAGGGCTTAGGCATGCTCACCTGTAGCAACAGGAAAAGAAGGGATTCCCCAGAGAGACTCTTTGGTGTGGGCGTGTAACACCCGCCTCTAAACCACGAAGCCAGCAATAGGAGGTGCCCCAATGTCCAAACACAGAAGCACATGATTTGATTTCCATCGAGATAATACGAGGAACTGCCAACACCTCTTTTAAAGAAACAGCCAAAAGGACCTAACCCAAAGCATTCACATATTTATAAGGTTTTGGTTTTAGGGAGCAATGGTCAGAGGGACCTATTTCTTTGAAATCTGCTTCTTTTCCAGCTTTGAGGGGACCCACACTGGAGGTCAAAACCTTGCTGGGTTTTCCTTACTCAGACTTTCCCCCTAAGAATTTCAAGCCAGCTTTGAGAGGATTAAGGAGGTAGCACTCAACCCTCACCATCTTTGTGAAGAACAGGGAGATCTGTCTCTTCTACAAGTGGGGGATCTGAGACCCTGGCACCTGTTCTGTGTCTTGGGTGGTGGGCCTGATCCCTGCCCCAGAACTCACTGACAGCTGAAAATACAAAGAGATGGTGAGGACCAAGGAGTGACGCAGGTAGAGAGAACTGTCGAGAACTCGGTAACCTGGAGAGTGTTGATGAGGAAAAGGGCCTACTCTTCAGAAAAAGGAGATAATCAGGTGAGAAAGAGCGGAAGGAATGATATAGGATCTAATAATAATATGATATCATTAAAGGAATAAAAATATTTTTTCATATCAACCTCATCTTAATTATAAAGAGGTACAAATATGATGATGTAGTTGCTACGATTGTGGTTTTTGGCAAACAGCTATGTAATTTTGTTTCTTCACAGGCTGTAGCAAAGGGAAACATTTGAAAAATGTTTTTCATCCCAAGGAGGAAAAAAAGGCACAAGTAGAAGAATCATTCCCCCTCACCCCCAAGACCTGATTACACATTTGAAAAAGTAGGATACCCTTAAATATATTTATTTTAGGAAGTTTCTGTCCAGTAGAGAAATGCTAGAAAACAGAGCTAATTACTCTGTGTTTATCTTGTGTTAGTTTTTGAAAGAAGAGGAAATTATACAGTACCACATCCATCATTGACTACCTAGCATTGGACATCCTAAGTCAAGTGACCTTTAGTGTGTAATTCTAAAGGAAATAATGACTGTTTCCTTCCCTTTCTTTGCCTTTAAGAGTGAAAATTCAGGTATAGATTTTTATATGACTCCTGGTAAATGTGATCGCCACAAGATCTCCATCTCCTGCTAGCAAGAACATTGTTCCTAGTGACTCTTCTTTATGTCTAAGGGGGAAAAAATGCCATTCAGCATGTATTTATTCAGTGTCTGGTGTTTTACTGGACATTGGAGATAAAATAGTGACCACTTACCCCCCCTCAAAAAAAAATAGAGCCTTGTGAACAGTATGGAGACTCCTCAAAAAATTAAAAATATAGCTACCATATGACACAGCAAATCCACCTTTAGGTATTTATAAAAAATAAAACACTAATTCTAAAAGCTGATATACCCCTATGCTGCTTGCATTATTATTTACAATAGATAAGATATGAAGCAACCAAGGTATCCATTAATAGATAAATAAATAGTGTGAGATATAATGAATTATTATTCAGCAATAAATAAGAATGAAATCTTGCCATTTGTGACAACATGGATGGACCTAGAGAGTATTATGCTAAGTGAAATAAGACAGAGAAAGATGAATTACTGTGTGATTTCATTTATATGTGGGATCTAAAATCTATATAAATATGAAAGGGGCCACATGCTACCCTGACAAGCTCAGGAAAGGCCTGCATGGCAGTCTTGCATATTCAGAGACCTAAAGTAACCACAGAGGATGGTCTGAAATTAAACTTTAACTGAAAGCAGTTATGGTGGACAGTTATGTCCTAGGCTGGTATCTTCACTGACAAGGTCAACCTTTACCTTACCTGAGCCTATCTGTCTTTTTGCATCTATGATAACATTTCCTTGAAATGTCTTATAACCTCCCTTTGTGACCCCTTGGGGCACAACCTAGTGTGCCTGCTCACCAGGACCCTGCCTCCAAATATCTTGGAAGAGTAGATTTAGATTCTTCACCTTCTTTGCGGCCTCAACACCGTGTAAGTTGGTTCCCACGGACAGAACACGCTCCCTCAATACCGGCAACAAGGGTCTCCCCATTACTGAATCCTCAACCTCCCCAAGTGTCTAACACCCTGACCACCTCCACCTGCTAATCACCTTTCCTTATCGGACAGTGCCTTTTCTCTCTCCTTACACCACGGAGAGAGTGGTGCTCCTGGAGTTCTGTCCTCAACTGTCCGTGTCTCTGTCCATTCTGGGAGGTGGTCTTCACTTTCCAGGCTCCAGTGACACTCTCTGTAATCATAGCTCCAGCCTGATCTCCCCTGAGTTCAGGTCCACATTTCCATCTCAGCCTGTACTCTTGGATGCCCTGTGGTTTCCACTGCCCGGCCCCACTCTCCCCAAAGAACGCATTGTTCCTCTCTCGGTCTTCCCACAGCACGTGCCACACCCCTCGGTGCCAGCAGCTACCACATTGTAGCGTGTGTGTCTGACTCGGTAGTTGGGGGTTCCTTGAAGGCAGGGAACGTGTCTTACTTTTATATCCTCCACTTCTAGCATGGGGTAGATCCTAAATATTAAATAATAGTTTATCTTCAAATAAACTATCGCAGTAGTAGGTAAATTTTCTCCCGATCTACTAGTACATGGCCAGGAATCAATTACTCAGCTCTGACTTCTTCTCTCCGCCACCCACCACCAAGGGCTTTTATTAACTTAAATGCCAAAATGCTCATTCTCATCTCTAGAAACATGCACTACACTTCTCCTGACCTAATTCCAACCCTGCCGATTCTGTGCTAGATTTAGAACAAAAAACCGAGAAACTCGCTATTTGATTGTAAGACTCTGGACCTTTAGTCCTGATGGGACGATGGGCAAGAGGTCTGAGGGTCGGTGCAGAATATGATTGTAACTAATATCAATAATAAGGGACTTGGAGAGCTTTGACTTACAAGTTGGAAGAGAAAGAATCAGCCCGCTCCCGAAAAACACCTACGGCTGTGCTGCCACGTTTTCTGGGCGTAATTCAGAATGTGCTTTTGTGGGCAACAGACTTCACCGTGTGTCTGAGAACATCCAGGCCTGACAATATACCTCTTAGTTCTCTGTGAAGTTTCTGACTTCAGCTCTGCCTTTGTAGATTCAGAGCACCTGGCCTGCCCTTCAAAAGTGCAGAGAAAAATCTCTCTCTAGGTTCTCCCTCTTTCTGCATAAACCACATCCCCAAACATTTATAGTTGCTAAGTACCAGATGCACTGAAAATACACACAGCGTGTTCCGATGTGCATATCTGGACGGATCTCTGAGCAGGAACCTGTCAGTTCTGCTCTGCCCCAGCCTGCCACCGCGCTGGAGGCAGAGCTCTGTTTGCTTTGAGAGAACAGGGGGTGGGGGAGATGCTGATCAATAGCTGGTGGCTCCTTTCTGCTTCTCCTAACCTAGCAGGCAGGTTGGAAAAGACGTACCCTGAGGATATTTCTGTTCCACTTTTAGTAAAACGCTGGGGGAAATCCATACAAAGTACACCTGTGTGTTTGGGAAGTGGAGAGTATGATTTTAGGGGAGAGAAGATAAGAATCTGCTGAGGGAGTGGTAAGCAGAATGACAGTCCTGGAGAATGCAGCGAAGTGGAGGCCAGACTCAGGAGAGTTTGTTAGGGGTGAAGACCAGAACATTGTGGATCTGAGCAAGCCTGAGCCACCAGTGGGCGGGCAGCTTAGCAGAGATGGCCCAGCCCAATGCAGTTCCCATTAAAGCCTTCCGGGGACAGGGTGTCTCTAGGGGCCCTGAGCGGTGTGGGATTCGGTGGGGAAATTCTGGAACATGAGTCAAACAGCAGTAGCGATGGCAACAACACTGAAAGCCAGTTCTGTCGGGCTCAAGTCTGGAGCAACACACGCAGGGCACCCAGCCTCCCACAAGTCACATGGCCCTCACTGAGGTCCCTTGAGGGCTGTGTTGGGGCTTCCTGCTGGCAAGTGACCAGTTTCAACAAGCCCCAGCAGAAAAGGGCAGGGGTGGGCGGGGCATACGTGACATATAAAATCCAAATGCAGAGACTAGGCCCCCGCAAGGGCCTGGAAACCAGGACTGAAATACTTCAGAACTCTCTGTGTGTCTCATCTTCCTCTCTATGCAGATGCTTCTCCCCCCCACCCCCACTTTTTCCTGCGCAGATTCTTGATTCATCTCTGCAGACCATCTTTCTCTGCTCCTCATTTTGAGGAGCAAAGAGTTTCCTGCAGTTCCCAAGTTTCCTGGTACAGACAAGGCCACATATACCACATCTCTCCAGGGCCCAGATCCAAGCTCCCAAGTGAAAGAATCCAAATGGCCAGCTTGTTTCAAGAGCTCACTCCTGATTTTATCAACTCCCAGCTGGGGTGCAAGGTCACAAATTGCCAACGCGGCTGGCAGGAGCCACCCCTGTGAGGATGGCATGGAGGGAGTTCTGAGACAAATAAGCAGGAGAAAGGTCCAATCGATGTCTATTCGATCCCTTGTCTCTGTTGCCGCTCTCAGTGTTGTTCTTGGTGTCCTCTCTTTCCTGAGATCTTTACATGGTGGCACCCTGCTCACCTCCTTGGAGAAATGTCCCCTGAGCACACTTATTAATAACAACTTCCCTCCCTCTCCCTTTCCATTCTCTCTCTGTTACGGGCTGAATTGTGCCACTCCAAAATTCATGTGCTCAAGTCCTAACACTCAGTATCACAGAATGTGACTGTATTTGAAGAGAAAGTCTTTAAAGAGGTAATTAAATTAAAATTAGGCCATTAGAGTGGTTCCTAATCCAATAGGACTGGTATTCTCATAGGAAGAGGAAATTTAGACAAAGACATGTACAGAGGGAAGACGACATGAGAATACAGGGAGAAGACAGCCACCCGCAGGCCAAGGAGAAAGGTCTTTGGAAGAAACCAACCCTGCCAATCCACTGGTCTCCAACTTCCAGCCTCCAGAGCTGGGAGAAAATACATTTCGGTTCTTCAAACCACCTATTCGGTGGTACTTGGTTACAGCAGCGCTAACACACTAATACACTCTATTCCTTTCCCTCATTTTATGTTTCCTCAAAGAGACAGTTTGCATAGTGGTCAAGTGCATAATGCCCTAGATCTGGGCTCAATCAGCAGGACTGGCGGAAGCTATGACGGGTCTGGTGGGTGTGCCAGTTATCTGTGGGCGAAGAGAAGCGGCTGTGGTTGGAATGTGGGTTTGGGTGGTAGCTAAAGCAGAAGGCAGGCCTGCAGTCCGGCTTGAAGGACAGACAAGAAAGGACTGAGGCTGGGCTGGGGAAGGACCTGCTGTCGCATCAGGGAGACCTTCCACTCCCTGGTGCTGCTGCTTCCCCATCCAAGATCGGGGAAGGGTCCCCTCCTAGGCAGGTTATGACCTCCTCTGCACCCCCGGAGGGTATGCAGTGCGGCAGAGAACCTTGCAAACCGGCATTTGGCATGTCACTGCCACCGAACCCATTTCATTTGTTGACCAGGTTTTGCTGAACCTGTTCATTTTATGAGTTTTGTGAAATGGTTGAGGCATATGTTAGGACCCCCATAAACACCTCTGAAATGAAGAGCATGTGTGCACATAACGAAGTAGAAACAGCAGACAGGCCCAGTCGTTTTGTTCTGGATTTGGAAATTACTCTGTCTTCAAAGCATATATTGTGTCCAGTCCTCCGTCTGCCAGCCATGTGTTTCACATGTTTCAAACTCCAAATCCAGTGTTGGCATCAAATAGACCGAATGACCCAATGCCTGACTCAGCTTCTCACTTGTCACCCGGAAGTGTTGACAGTCTGGGGACACAGAATTGCTAAACTTGCCATCAGTTCCCGAGCGTTCAAATGTAAAAATTGGAAAGATCTGTTTGTTTCCCCATTTCCTGGCCATTGATGTATTCTTCTGTCTACAAGACTTACCATCAATATACTACTTTTGTTTATACCTCGTAAGAGTTTCATCTTTTGTGAGATCTTCCTTCCTTATTTGGCCTTGTTGTGCTTGCTTTCTGGTAGTTTCTCATCTCTGCCTCACAATTCTACTTTCCAACTTAAAAATTGGCTCTCTTGGTGTTATTTTGAACGAAAAAGTGGGTTCTGAAGTTGTAAGGCTTGTGAGGAAGGGTAATGTTTGTAAGCTATAGAAATGACACACTCCAGTAAGCCAGGACGGACAAGTAGAATAGGGAAACTGAGATGGTTAAAGGGCAATTTGGAGCTGTCTAGTAAATCCCATCTTCCCTAAACCAAGGACACTTAAGAGTAAATGATTTGCATTTTTCCTCCCTAAAATGAACATACCCAAGGACAAATGGAGCTAAACTTTTATTCTTGACCTAGAATTGGCCTTCAGTGATTTCATTAGGCCCTGGAATGCCTCAAGATCTTCCTAAAATGGAGACTAGGCACCAATTTCTTAAGAACTATATACTGAGTATCTCTTCTACTTTAATGTTTCTCAAGTACCTTGGTTGAGGGCACATACCCAGTAGGGAGTGTGCAGGAGGCAGCTGATTGATGTTTCTAACTATCTCCCGGCCTCTCTGTGAAAAACTAATAAAATATATTTTAAAATACTTAAAACAAACAAACAAACACACAGTTAAAGGGATAGCTAAACAGCTAGATGCCAGCAGCAGGATGACGTGGGAAGATACGCTGTTTCCCCGAAAATAAGACAGTGTCTTATATTAATTTTTGCTCCCAAAGATGTGCTAGGTTTTATTTTCAAGGGATGTCTTATTTTTCCATGAAGAAGAATACGGTACACATTTATTGTTAAATGAAAATAAAGGAAATTTATTACCTGTATACGGTACGGTAGTACGGTAGTTGTCAACACAAACCAGACAAACTGTGAATCCTACAGTATCAAAAATTTACTCATTTATTCAATGACAAGCATGTCATCCTCTTCTGGAACATCATCATAACAATCCAGTTCCTGAATTTACTAATGAATTTCTTGTGACTCCATTTCTTTCAGAATCAGTGGACCAAATCTCTCATGTTTAGCCTAGGGGGGGCCTTATTTTCGGTGGCTGCCTTATATTTCACTCAGAAGGAAATCTATAAGTAGGTCTTATTTTCAGAGGATGTCTTATTTTCGGGGAAATGCAGTAGATAGGCCTTGGATATGATTCTGGCAGAAAAGGAGGAGTTTGTGTAATGTTGGGGACCAGTGTTGTACATTCATCCTTGACAACACAGCTCCAGACAAAACCATCACTAAGGCCCAACAGAGATTAACAACTTTAGCTAATGAGTCAGCTGAGAATCCTGGAACTGAGAATCCTTTATCTGATTTAGCAATGGTTCAGAGAATGGAAGGGAAAGACAGTAGTGGATGTTATATCATTCCATATATAAGAGGTCTTATCCAAAGGTTAATTGAAACTGCATTGACCACACAGCAAAATAATCTTCCCTTAGACACTGCAGAGCATGAAAGTCAACGAATGTTAACCAAGTTTGAAGAAAAGAGTTAAGTAAGAAAAATTGTGAGAATAAATAAGTAATCTTTTCAGACAAAGCAGGGAGTTTAGGCAGCCACCATTTTGGCTTGCATGACTTGCAGCTCCCCTGTGGCCGCCATTTTGAAATTGCAAAGGTCAACCCCTTCCTTTAAATTAGCCAATCACGTAAGAGTGTGAGCCTAAGCTCTGTGACCAATCACGAGTGAAGGACAGATCTCATGCATCAGAATAAAAGCCCAAGCAGACCACCCACTCAGTGTATTTGCTGCCAGACTCTGTGTTGGTATGTACCCTTCTGCAGAAGTAAAAATTGCCTTGCAAAAGAAAAAGAAAAAAAAGGCTCTTGTCTCTCCTCCAATTTTTTTCTTTCTCTTTTTAAATCATCCTTGAAAACCCTTTCTTTGCTCTTATTTTCATCTCATACTCGCTCCTGGCTCACTCTAACCCAAGTTCCACTCATCCAGATTGACCTTTGGCATTGCCACCAGTTCCCTCAAACTTCCTCTTCCCAATCCTTGAGAGATGCCTCTCCTATGGTTCTGGATTTTTATCAGGGTCCCCAAGTCTCTGCATTAGTAGAAATCAGCCATCCTATTGCTTGAGGGCTAATACTGCACTGATCCCTTATTTTATTTTGTAAGTTTTTATTTTAAAAAAAAAGTATCTCGCCGGGACCGGTTTGGCTCAATGGATAGAGCGTCGGCTTGGGGACTGAAGGGTCCCGGGTTCGATTCCGGTCAAGGGCATGTACCTTGGTTGCGGGCATATCCCCAGTAGGGGGTGTGCAAGAGGCAGCTGATCAATGACTCTCTCTCATCGATGTTTCTGACTCTCTATCTCTCTCCCTTCCTCTCTGTACAAAATCAATAAAATATATTTTTTTAAAAAAAATATCTCTCTCCCTTTTCCTTCCTCTCTGAAATAAAAAAAAATATGTATGCGTGATATATATATATAACATACATATATAACATATATATCATATATATCACATACATATATAATATATTATATAAACATATATATCACATGCATATTATATATATATTACATACATATATTATATATATATATTACATATTTTTTTATTTCAGAGAGGAAGGAAATGGGAGAGAGATAGAAACATCAATGATAAGAGAGAATCATTGATTGGCTGCCTCTTGCACACACCACACTGGGGACTAAGCCTACACCTGGTATGTAGAATCATACTTTGACTCATAGGTCAATGCTCAATCACTAAGCTACATCAGCTGGTCCTGATCCCTTATCTTAAATAACACAGCGGTGCATACATAAAAATTACTTGACAATATTTTTATCATTTTTATTAGATTGCTTTTTACACTTATCTTAGAAGAGTTTATATAGTCTTCGGGTTGGGTACTAATGAGCCATTTATTGCATGGGCACAAATTTAAATTCCCATGCACACCCTGGTCACAGCAAAATCCTGTTAGCTTTAAGGGGCATGAAGCTGGCACCCAAGGATACCTGGGGATGTGCCAGGAAGTGTGGCACATCCATTGAAGGACATGAAACCAAAAATGTGTCTGATCGAACTATGTGCAAGGTGTGTGTGAGCCCAGGCGTAAGTGAATTGGAGCATGAGCTCTCCGTATCCCTGAAATCACCAAAGATTACCAGAGAGACAGATAAGGGGGTGACTCACCCATCGTTTTCGCCACAGCCCATTGGCTATCCCTTTCTCTTATTTACCAGCAGCTAACCCACTAAGAGCAGTAGAGCCACACCTGTCTATTGGGCCTCCTGACTCAGAATCTTAAGATTTACATTTTCTTAAGAGACAAAGGCCATGCCTGCGGGTGACTCCTTTGCAACACCCTAGGTTAGTCATTTATTGCAGATGATCCATTCGTGTAAACTGGTTGCCAGGTTCCCTCTTCAGAGGAGAGGTCATGTCTTCGTGATTCGTTCCCAGCACACCGTGTGCCAGCCCGGAGGGAACAACGAGGCAAGGGCAGTACCAGCCACGAAGGAGGAAGCCAAGACGACGTCTCAATCCCAGGAATGGGTCCTTCATTCCACATTTCCCCTACGCTGAAAACTGGGAGAAGTAATTTGTCTTTCCACCATTTATTAGTTATTTGGTTATTTTAGGAAGTACAGGAACTACTGAGGAACCAGATAATATACCTGGTTTTCTCCCTGGTTCACATAAGCCAGTCCCTGCAAGCATTCTTTGCTCAGGGTTTTTCCAGCTGAGTTATAAAAGTCAGGACTCTGGATCACTTTCCCTGACAGTAAATTGTAATGCCCAAGTGTCATAAACCCCAAAGAGTACCAGGGAGCCGAATCCGATGCAATTGCAGAAAGCCTGTATTTATTTCAGACTAGTCCGAGCTCAGTCCCACTTACACCAACGAGGGCATGGCGAGAAAGAGAAAGAACTTAACATATCAATGGGTTATATAGGGAGGGTGGTGCCGCTACCTTGGCTGACCTGATTGGTTGGGTTAGGCCTAGGGTCCAGTTACCGGGAGCTGGACCCGCTCCACCCTGCCCTCTCACCCCGCCTGCCCTCTCGCCCCACCCTGCCCCCTCACCTCACCCTGCCCTTTCAATAATACCTGTCTATTTCTTCCAAGAAAAAGAGAGTATACATAATTTGAATTTCCTGTGCAAAATGTATTAAAGAGGTGGCTGATAATTGCTTCATAATGAAGTTGCTTTGAGACTAGGTTTATTTATCCAAAGTAAGTGGTCAGTCTTGAATCAGTTTCTTGGGGAATAGACATTCATTTTTTTTTTTCATTGTATTTCACAAACATAGTAATCCATTCATTGAAGTTTTCATTCTTATATGTTTTATCATTTTTAAGGGGCGTTAAATAGCTAACTAGCCCAGCCAGCGTGGCTCAGTGGTTGAGTGTTGACCTATGAACTAGAAGGTCACAATTCCATTCATGGTGAGAGCATATGTTCAGATTGCGGGCTCGATCCTCAGTACGGGGCATGCAGAAGGCAGCTGATCAATGATTCTCTCTCATCATTGATGTTTCAATCACTTCTTCTCCCTTCCTTTCTGAAATCAATAAAACTTTTTTTTTTAAGTTAACTGAAGGAAAAAACTTTTAAAATGATAATAGCAAATAGCTAAAGGATTTTCCTCCAGTCCCTACACTATATGAATTTAATCATTTAGCAAATATTGAATGCCTACCATGTACCACTTGGATTCATCAGTCAATAAAACAGCAAAGACACATGGGCATGTGCGGGGGGGGGGGGGGGGGGAGGAGGGACAGGGGAAAAGGGTACGGGGGAGGTTGGGGAGAAGTCAATGGGGAAAAAGGACACATATGTACTACTATTTGTAATACTTTAAACAAAAATAAATAAATAAATAAATAAATCAGCAAAGAACTCTACGGTCGGGGCTGCGGGGGGTGGGGGTGAAAGAAAGGCAGGGGAACCAACAATAAATAGTAGATATAAGAAATAAGTAAAGTCTATAGCATGCTGGAAATTAATACTATGAAAAAATTAGAAAAAATAGAACAGCGTAAAGGAGGACCAGCAGCATGAGGAACTGGGGAAGGTTGGAGCTGCAATTTAAAAAATATATATATTTTATTAATTTTTTACAGAGAGGAAGGGAGAGGGATAGAGAGCTAGAAATACAGATAATAGAGAAACATCGGCCAGCTGCTTCCTGCACACTCCCTACTGGGGATGTGCTTACAAGCAATGTACATGCCCTTGACCGGAATTGAACTTGGAACCTTTCAGTCTGCTGGCTGACGCCAAACCAGTTTTGGCGTGGAGCTGCAATTTTTTTAAAAAATCTTTATTTTTTAAAATTTATTGATTGATTTGAGAGAGAGAGAAAGGGGAAGGGAGAGAAACATCAATTTGTTGTTCTACTTATTTATGCGTTCATTGGTTGCTTCTTTGATGACCAGAGATGGAACCTGCAACCTTGGCATGGCAGGTGTTATCCAAGCAAATCATTGCCAAGACCAGTGTCGCGGAGCTTCCTCCCTGTTTTCTTACAGGAATTTCTTTTAACGTTTTATTTATTGATTTTTAGAGAGAGAGAGAGGAATGGACAGAGAGACATCAACAGCTATCCACACATTCACTGGTTGTTTCCTGTATGTGCCCCACCAGGGACTGAACCCACAACCTTGGTATATGGGGACCACGCACCAACCAACTGAGCTATCCTGCCAGGACTCTTCTAGGAATGTTATATTTTCAGGTCTTCCATTCAAGTCTTAATTCATTTCAGATAATAAAGTTAATTATCTGAACTTTAAAAAAAAAAAAAATTGCCCTGACCGGTTCGACTCAGTGGAGAGAGCGTCAGCCTGCAGACTCAAGGGTCCCAGGTTCGATTCCGATCAAGGGCATGTACCTTGGTTGCAGGCACATCCCCAGTGGTGGGTGTGCAGGAGGCAGCTGATTGATGTTTCTCTCTCATCGATGTTTCTAACTCTCTATCCCTCCTCCTTCCTCTCTGTAGAAAATCAATAAAATATATTTTAAAAAATTAATCTTGGACATCCTTAACCATTTCAGTCAGCTGTTACCCAGTTAAAGGAAACCAAATACTACATGCAATCCCTCTCCCAACCATCAATATTCTTTGTAACAGCCTTTCCTAGAAGAGTAGCTATGCCCTGTTCACCCTTTACTAAAGGGACTTTGTATTTAACTCCCTCCTCAGGACTCTCTCCACCTTTGGTGAAAAAAGATAGTCAGATTTTCTAAGAAGTGATTCACTATCTCATTTGTTCATTCACGAAGCCGGTATTTCCGGGGGAGAACCTGCTACGCACCCAACAGTGATGGAGCAAAGAGCAAAAGCAAATGAGCTCTCCGTGTCACAGCTCAGAAAGCCAAGAGCGTGGGAGCAACTCACCGAGGATCTCAGAACACTGGGCAGCCCCCCTCCCCCGCCCCTCCACACACACACACACACACACACACACACACACACACACACTCACCCCAGGGATCTCAGAACACTAGACAGCCCTCCTCCCCCGCCCCTCCACACACACACACACACACACACACACACACACTCACAGGGATCTCAGAACACTGGGCAGCCCCCCTCCCCCGCCCCTCCACACACACACACACACACACACACACACTCACACACACTCACCGGGGATCTCAGAACACTGGACAGCCCCCCTCTCCCGCCCCTCCACACACACACACACACACACACACACACTCACACACACTCACCGGGGATCTCAGAACATTGGACAGCCCCCCTCCCCCGCCCCTACACACACACACACACACACACACACACACACGCACACACACACTCACAGGGATCTCAGAACACTGGGCAGCCCCCCTCCCCCGCCCCTACACACACACACACACACACACACACACACTCACACACACTCACCGGGGATCTCAGAACACTGGGCAGCCCCCCTCCCCCGCCCCTACACACACACACACACACACACACACACACACACACACACACACAGATGACTGTGCACTTCTTGGGACGACTTGGATTCCGAGGGTTACGTCAAGTCAGTGCAGAAGGCATGAGATAGCTTTAGGCACAAAAATAAGTAAGCATCGTTAAAACAAGCAAGCAAAGCAAAAAATAAGTAAACACCATTAAAACAAGCAGTCTGGCACACTGTGTGCTTCGTAGACTCTTCCTCCCTCCCCCCCTTCTTCCTCTTCTTCACCCCCCCCCCCCCAGTCCAGGCCCGTGGGGGGGACTGGGGAGGGGGCCGCTCTCCAGGGTCCCGCCCGCCGCCTCCGGGCCGGACCGTGTCCTTTGCACCCGGCGGGGCCAGGGCTCGCCCAGCCGGTTCCGCAGGGAGAGGCCGGTGGGCAGGGGCGGCGGCCCCGCCCTGGGAGAGGCGGGTCGGGCCCGGCGTATTTGAGGCGCGGAGCTGCCTGCCGCCCGGTCCTGGACAGCCCAGCGAGCGAGTGTGAGGAGCAAGGTGAGTGGCACGAGCGTCCAGGGCGTGGGCGTCCGCTGCTGGGGACCTGACCTGCTGGGTTCGGGCAGGGGCGAGGGCATCGGGCCCCTGTGCAGGGCTCGGGGGCACCGGGCCCCTCTGCAGGGCTCGGGGGCACCGGGCCCCTCTGCAGGGCTGGGGGCACCCGGCCCCTCTGCAGGGCTCGGGGGCACCCGGCCCCTCTGCAGGGCTCGGGGGCACCGGGCCCCTCTGCAGGGCTCGGGGGCACCGGGCCCCTCTGCAGGGCCCGGGGGCCGGGGATGCCTAGGGAGGGACTGGGCTTCCCGGGTCCCTGGGCGGCGGAGAAGGCTGGAGAGCCCCGAGCGGAGCGGTGGGCGCGGGTCCCTCATCTTTGACCCCTCGAGACCCCCGAGAAGCGGATCAGGCGGAGTCAGCAGCGTCTCCCTGAGACTCACACGCACCTCCAGGGTGTGGTGGGGCCGGGTGTGTCCGGGCTGGGAGGCTGAGCGCGTCCCGCCCTCCCGCTGGGGCGGCCGCTGCTGGGCGCTGCAGCTCGGCGCTGGGAGCCAGGTCCTCAGCCCGGAGCAGCACAGGACGTGCCGCCCAGGGTCTCCGGGCGGCCCCAGGCACCCGCGGCTGGGCTGCCCCCGCACCTGATCCTGCTGGGAGCTGTCTACCCAGCCCAGCAGCGTCGGGGCTACAGCTCCCTCTGGATGCTGATCCCACAGGAAAAGGTGCTGCTGCACGCCCTGAAGGGACAGGTGACCGGCTGAGCAACGACCGAAAGCCCTAAGCTTTTGCAAACCCCTGATCAGACTGGCTCATCTGAGCAGCACAGGATCGCAGATCTGTGCTGAGGCTGTGTTTGGTGCGGCAAAGTGTTGGTCGGAGTGTGCAGCGCTCTAGTTGAAGTGGCGTGTGTGTGTGTGTGTGTGTGTGTGTGTGTGTAAAACACGTTTGAGGATTTATTCTGAATTATCAGGTATGCAAATAAAAACACTACAATGCATCAACTCTGAGGATTAGGAACTCAACACCAGGGAATCAGGGACACATAGGTTGAGGCTGGGACAGGTTTCAGGCTAGCCCTTAAAGCCAGAGATTCCTGTTCCAGATGCTGAGGAATGTGTGTAAAGTGACTCCTGGGAGTTGGGTTGCTGGACACTGAGGACAGCTGGTTCTCCATGACCCAGTCTGTTTCTGGTATCCTGGGAGAGAAATAGGAGCCTGCCTCTGGCGATAGGAATGGCAATAACTAAGTGACAACGTGGGCACAGAACGTGAGGAAAAGAGATTTCACCAACTTCCAACACTCTGACTCACTTGTCTCAAGTTTAGAACGTTCCTCTTTCATACCAGGGAAGTCTGTTTCCATAAAAGTTAACATTTAATAATAAAAATGTATTTTCCCACAATGGTCACGGTGGAAAAGACATTGACTTTGCATCCTTAGAGTTCCTCATCTCTGCGATGGCCGTGCCTCATGCTTGATCTCTGGGAGGTTGGAGCGCTTCCTAAATTCATAATGTGTGTGTGTGTGGTGGGGGGGTTACACTTAGAATCAGCACATTTGGTGACAGTCCTTGGACGTTCCTGAGACTCGTGGTAACTGGCCTGAAAGATGGCCTCTCCTGGGGAACACAGGCTCCTGCTGGGGACAGCAGGGTAGCATTGTGTCTGGTGCCTCCCCGGGTTCTGCTCATTCAATCCTGAGTGGTAAGCCTGTCAGACAGTGCTTGCTGCAGGCTTACAATTTGCTGCTAAGTATCATGTGTTCTGCCTTGACCGATGATCAGCTTTTCCATGGAGGGCGAAAATCAGTAACGGAGCCTAAACCGGTTTGGCTCAGTGGATAGAGCGTCGGCCTGCGGACTGAAAGGTCCCGGGTTCGATTCTGGTCAAGGGCATGTACCTTGGTTGTGGGCACATCCTCAGTGGGGGGTGTGCAAGAGGCAGCTGATCGATGACTCTCTCTCATCGATGTTTCTAACTCTCTATCCCTCTCTCTTCCTCTCTGTAAAAAATCAATAAAAATATATTTAAAAGAGCCGGGACTGGTTTGGCTCAGTGGATAGAGCGTCGGCCTGCGGACTGAAAGGTCCCGGGTTCGATTCTGGGCAAGGGCATGTACCTTGGTTGCGGGCACATCCGCACATCCCCAGTAAGGGGTGTGCAAGAGGCAGCTGGTCGATGATTCTCTCTCATCGATGTTTCTAACTCTCTATCCCTCTCTCTTCCTCTCTGTGAAAAATCAATAAAATATATATTAAAAAAAAGGCACCCAGCCAAAAAAAAAAAATTAAAAAAAAAATATATATATATATATATATATATATATATATATATATATATATATATATTTAAAAGAAAATCAGTAACGGAGAGGCACAAAGTAACATTACCTTGCTGGATGCTGAGGAAGTATGATGAGCAAGAAATCCCAGTGAAGGATCAGTTTCCTTTATTCCAGCTCATTCTCACGGACTTTGGCTCTGGAGAGTGGACTTTCCCCAAGTCCTGCTCCGCGTTTCAGCAAGATCAGGAAGTCAACGCCCTGCCTGTGTTCGTAGGAGAGAAGTGTGGGCCGTGGGGTTCTGAGGAAACACACTCATGACCGACTTCCCTTAGGGCTTGTGTAAAAGTCAGGGCCCTTTGTGAGCAGAAATTGCAGAAGAGCTTCTGGGAGCCGGAGCTACTGGTTTAATTGCTAGGTGAGCCTGGAATACCATAGTAGTGTGGACACTGCTCTTTATTAGAGAGAAAAGCTACAGTTAACAGACAGTCAACCTGCGGGCTCATGTTTAAGTTCCTTATTCCAAACCAAACTGCAGCACTTCCTGCAGGATTTTTCAAGGGTGAAGATGTTGTTCTTTATTGTTGTATTTATTTATTTAAGTTCTAAGGTGGCTGACCTTGATTTCAAAAGGACATTGGTTGCCCTGGCCAGTTTGGCTCAGTGGATAGAGCGTCGGCCCACAAACTGAATGGTAGCAGGTTCAATTCCCGTGAAGAGCACACACTTCAGTTGTAGGCTGGATTTCTGGGCCATTGGTGCAGGAGGCAAACAATTAATGTGTCTCTCTTCCTCTCTCTCTCTCTCTCTCTCTCTCTCTCTCTCTCACTCAAAATCAACAGAAAAAAATATTTTCAGGTGAGGATTGACAACAAAAAAGGATCATTGGTTATAATCCTTTAAAAAAAAGAGAGAGAGATCTGATGGTTATGAATTGACAAAATCAAAACAGGACACACCCAATTTTTGGAAGAGTACGTGCTGTTGGTTTAAATGTGTTTATAATCAGCCCAGCGACTGTTCACAATGGCATTCTGTGTTCGATATCATTGCACACTGAATGAGTCACCCAGCTAGGTTCCTGACAAAAATAATGATCTCCTTTCAAATTTGTTTACAACCTCAGCAAGATATGTAGTTCTGAACGAATAAGCTACATCATTTCTAAATGAAGTAGTTCACACTTTCAGATTTCAAAGTGTGAGGTTTGATATTAGTATAAAATGAGCCTGAATTAGGGGTCAAGTTGCTGATCCTGGTCCTTGGCCTCCCAATGACAGAATGACTTTGGGCCACCGTGTCAGCCCTCTGAGCCTCGGTCACCTCACCTCTAAAGGTGGGAATATTTACTTTTCCCTGTCAATTTCGTAAGATTATTACCAGACTCAGAATAGCTAAGGTATGTGAAAGTGCTTTGTAGACTGCAAAGCGCCACACGAACGCAGGCTGCAGTTATGCTGCTGGGCTCACCTACTGTGTCACCGCACAACCCACGCTGCCATCCGAGGCGGGTGGGAGACCCAGGACGTGAAGGGAAATTGGCTTATTGTTCTGGTCACGTTGGAAAAGGAACTGAGTGTGCTTGAGCAGAGACTTTATAAAAAATAAATGTTAAATTTTGGAAATGTCATTTTTATGTGAATTTCTGGTTGCCTTTAATAAACACATCTTAGTTTGATTTGGAGTTACGATAATAAGCCACTTTATCAGGCCAACGGCACAGATTTGGCTAGTTCTCATCATCGAGACTACCCTTGTTTCTTACGGACCTGTGTGTGCACATAGATGTAGGGAATCACGTGAGAATCAGTCTAGACCAATAGTTCTCAACCAGACAGAGCCTGCCTCTTCCCCACTTCCCCCAGTGACGCGTGGCAATGCCTGAGGACATCTCTATGTCACAATGGGTGGGGAGGTTGGGGGTGCTGCTGACTGTGCATTAAAGCCAGGCAGGGATGCTGCTAAACATCCTACAATGCACAACTCCCCCCAAAAAACAAAACAAAACAACAACCAAAAAACACAAAGCATCCGACCTGAAATGTCAGTGGTGCCAAGGTTAGGAATTAGCCCCTACACAAGGGGGATATTTAAAAGAAGTAAAGATACTTGTCAAGTTATTGCTGGGTCTTTGGTATGTTGCCCAGGAATGGACGTTTATGCAATAAAAGGAACTGAGCTCTCTGTCCACCTTGAAGTTCGAGATTGTTTTCTACCAGTGTCCAAAGTGATCCTAGGAGAGGCTTTATTTTCTTGACTTAAGTAATGTCCTTTCTTTTCCTTTTCTGTAACAACTCTTCTCTCGAGCTCCCCGGGGGGTGGCAGCAGCTTCCTAGGCAGTGGCAGCCTTTTGGGGAAGGAAGCACAGGCAGAAGACCACCCGCCTTTCGCTTTCAAAGGTAGATTCCTATAGGAAACACAGTGAGTGGAAGCCCTGGGAGAGTCACGGGACCTCTCAGTCAGGGCTTCCTCACCTTGGAAGATGGACACAGTGCTTCCAAATACATTTGAGAATGCCCAGGTTATAAAAGAGGTGTGCAAGAAATAAATACCGCGTGTATTTATTCTCCACGCCCGTGCAGAACAGGCACACATGGAGTCCTAGAGGAGCTGTGTCTGAGTTTTTACCAAAACACCTAATATTTTACGCTTTTAGGACCTATCGAATAGTCACCATTTGTTGGATCCCTTGTCATTTTTTAAAATAATTGAGCCCGGCTGGCTTGGCTTAGTGGTTGAGTGTCGACCTATGAACCAGGAGGTCAGAGTCCACGCCTGGGTTGCAGATTTAATCCCCAGGATTTTCTCTCATCATTGATGCTTCTATCTCTTTCTCTCCCTTCCTCTCTGAAATCAATAATATATATATATATATATATATATATATATATATATATATGGAAAAAGAAAATAATTGAGTAAATATCATGAGTGAGCAACTCAAGGAAAACAGATTCTGTGTGTTTTTGTTTTGTTTTGTTTTGTTTTTTACAGAGAGGAAGGGAGAGGGAGAGAGAGTTAGAAACGTCGATGAGAGAGAAACATCAACCAGCTGCCTCTTGCACACCCCCTACTGAGGATGTGCCCACAACCAATGTACATGCCCTTGACTGGAATAGAACCTGGGACCTTTCAGTCTGCAGGCCAACGCTCTACCACTGAGCCAAACCGGTCTCGGCCAGATTCTGACTGTTTAAGGTCTAAGTAGGTAATTTTGACCATAGCATGGGTGATCCTGAGTCAACAAAACTCACCCTCAGGCCTCAGGATTGGGAATCCGCCCTCCTCCCCTCAGTGCTGGAGTGTCTGCCGTGGGAGCAGGTATCAAACACCCTGGCAGTTACAGGGAGGAGCAGGAGAAGGTAGGAATGGTGTGTCAAGCAAGGCCAACCCCTGAGGCAGCTTTGGGCAAGGCACACCCTAAAATATTTTCCTCCACATTGCCCAACTTTTTAAAAAAAAAACTTTTATCTGTTATAATGCCAAATATCTCACTTGGAACAACATGTACTTTTTCAGAACAGCAAGCGTTTTGTGCCTGCCTGACTTTTTCATTGCTCCACATCCAAGGCTTAGCTCAAACAACACCTCCCCTTGCTTCTAAGAGCCTGGTTGTGACTTCCCGAAGCACACCGTCTGGCTCCTGCCATGGGTGTTTGTGATCCCTCCGGCCTGTGGAGCCTTTGACCACACAGGCCTTGGCCTGTCCATCTTCACACCCAGGCAGGAGCCTGCACCGCGCCAGTGCAGAGCAGGCACAAATGTGTGCACAAGAAGGAACCAATCGGCAGAACTATATCTGAGGGGCGTGTCTTTCAGATCCTAAGAATCAACCACCTCTGCTTTCTTCCTAAAACCCGGAAGAGGGCAAGGGGCTGTCTGTGGGAACCAGGGGATGCGGGGGAGGTTGATATTAACATGCAGAACCTTTGTAAGAGGTGGTGGGGGAAGGAACACAGGAAGAACGGTGAAGGAGGACCAAAGGGAAGCCAGGACTGTGCGCATTCGTTACCCAGGAAAAGGGCAGAACATGTTCGCCCTCTATCTTCTCTCTCCTGTGTTGTACGGCCTGGCACTCCCAGGATTCAGAACACCTGCTAGTGTGATGGGAGCCAAAAGCTACGGGTTAAAGAGGGTTTGCTAATCCAGTTGGAGTGCATCTCCACGCTCGGATGAGACCCCAGTGTGGTTCCATGCTATTGATGTAGACGTATTTTGGAAACAGATTGCCTTGTGCTAGAAGAATGCCCGTAAATGGACTAGAATTACACAACAAACTACTTGCAATGTTCAATTTAAATGGAAACTCATGAAATCTTTTCAGATCAAATTGTAACCTATCTTCTTCTTTATTTTTTTCCTCCTCTCAGGAAAATGGACAGCTCTTGGGTAAGTGTTCTATGTCTGCTGTCTTACTTTCTAATCATATGTAGGTGGAGAGTTTTGTTTTCAACACCAGACTTTCCCTACTAACGCCTGGTGCCTTCCTCTGGCCTCACCTGTCTAATGAGGGTTTGTTGGCCAGAGTCATGTTTTTCCAGTAATAGATTTGGGAAGAAAGCCAGGTAGAGAGGCCTGGGCCTCACTAAGAGGAGCCCCTCAACCAAAGGCCTGGGACTGAAGTGGGTGGATTCCATGGGCCAGGAGCTGAGAAATATT
Organism: Pipistrellus hanaki; assembly: GCF_964339955.1. Classification (NCBI taxonomy): domain Eukaryota; kingdom Metazoa; phylum Chordata; class Mammalia; order Chiroptera; family Vespertilionidae; genus Pipistrellus; species Pipistrellus hanaki. The sequence goes on along the minus strand of NC_140503.1, from coordinate 35,518,460 downwards.
CCATGGGCCAGGAGCTGAGAAATATTCCCGACAATGGGAAGTGCGGTAAGTCTGAGCATCCTGATTTTTGTGATTATTTTTCTCATGTCAGTTAAAAAATACATGCTTTTACATTGAGGATGGATAGCTCTATTTTAGCAAGTTACAAAAATGCAACCCTGCACAATATGAGATGATGGGCAACATGTACTGATAAAGTGCATGTAATCCCAAAGTCTAATTTTAGTCTTGGGAACTCAAAACTATATAAAAGATGGAAAATTTTTTATGGATATGAGTTGTATATTTTCATATGTCCCTCCACTTTGGATGTCTTATTCCTGTTTTCCTGAAAATTCTGTTTTTGTGAATGTTTTTCACCCAGGAATTGTTTGTATCTTTTTTTCCAGCTTAATGATGCCAAAGCTGAGTCTGGGAACCCCAACCCTCAAGGATGGCCCGGTCCATGGGGAAACCCACCTGCTGGGGCAGGAGGCTGCCCGGGAGCTGCCTATCCTGGGACTTACCCCGGGCAGGCACCTCCTGCTGCCTACCCCGGGCTGACACCTCCTACTGCCTACCCTGGGCAGACACCTCCTAATGCCTACCCCGGGCAGACACCTCCTAATGCCTACCCCGGGCAGACACCTCCTAATGCCTACCCCGGGCAGACACCTCCTAATGCCTACCCCGGGCAGACACCTCCTAATGCCTACCCCGGGCAGACACCTCCTACTGCCTACCCCTGGCAGACACCTCCTGCTGCCTACCCCGGACAGACACCTCCTACTGCCTACCCCGGGCAGACACCTCCTGCTGCCTACCCCGGACAGACACCTCCTGCCTCCTACCCTGGACAGGTACCTCCTCAATCCTCCCTTGACCCTCCACCACCTGCTTATCCCGGACAAAATACCCAAGACATCTTCCTTCCACAACCAAAGGTGCCTGCTGGAACACTGGTAAGGTGGAGTCAGTCATTTCATGCACTTGATTGTGACCAGGACAAAGCTAATGGAGAATACGGCCATTGTGTGGGCTGTGGTGCCATTAGCTGGTTCTGGGCACTCACCCCTGCAAAGCACTGCAGGGAGACCTGAAGCTTTACTCTCACTGCTTAGGGCCATATTCTAGGACTAGCCCAGTGTATGCTAATCCAATAGAAAAAAATCATTATTTGTATTGAGTTTAGCATGTGCAGTGTTGGCATAAAGAAAAGCTAATGCGTCTGTTGAAGGCATCTGTAAAGCAGCTTTAATAAAAATCAATTTAAGAGCATAGTAATGGGAGAAAGTTTTCAATATTAGTATTAATAAACACTATGTAGACAACATGTCCAGCAGTGTGCTTCTACATGGATGATCTCATTTGAATCCATAACCACCTGATAAGATACTGTTATTATCCCCTTTCCAGATGAAGAAATGAGACAATAGCATTATATTAGCTTGCCCAGGACCATAGAGAGAACATGGGGGGAGAGGAACCAAGATAATCTAGTTTTAGAAAAAACCTTCTAAAGATAATTTTGTCATTTAAGGATAGAATTTCCATTTATATTAAAATGCATTTTAGTAAAGAAATTCTACGCACAAAACCTTAAGTCTGTAGGGCTTTAGACACATCTCAGACACAGATCCTTCCCTTCTAGAGTTATAGTCCAGCTGGGAAGTAAGCAGATATGAGGAAAGAGTTCAATAACAGCCTGGGAGCAGATCCTTTCAGGAATAGGTAGAAGGTGGCACAGGTGGCATCTGATTTGCTTTTATTGTAGGTCAACTTAGAGGAAAGTGCAGAGAAAGCGTTGGGGGTGTGGGTGGCATTGGGCAGGGTCTAGACCCAGATGGTTAGTCCACTGCAGATACAGGGGCCAAGGAGTCTATACAAAGGAAGAGGCAGTTGGGAGAGAGGCTACAGAGGGAGAACCTTAGGTCTGCGGGTTAAGTCTTAGGAGTTAGAAATGACTGGCTTTTCAAGACAGGATATCTAGGGCACCAGGAAAAGGATTGGCCGGAGCGGAGGCAGGAGAGACAATTCCAGTTCATACCTGTTGAATCTGCAGCACCAGTAGCAAATCCAGAAGGAGGAAGTACGGGGCTAGTACTGATCAGGGCTAGAGAGAAAAGACTTGGATGATAGTTGGACCTGGGGGTAGAGGGAATTTAAAAGGGAAAAAAGAAGAGACCAGTGATGGAGATTTGGGGAATATTTACAGTACCTACTATTTGCGGAATGAACTAGGAAAAGTATTAACTGGAAGATGTTTATTCCACAAATATTGAGTATCTGCCACACACTAAGTACTCTGCTGAAGCTGAGAGTAAAACATATGAGAACACAGAAGCCCAAGAATGTGACATAGTGAAATATGTTATGTGATAAGAGCCTTAAGAGTGGCACAAAATAGTTAATGTTGATTGCAAGGTCTAGCTTAAGCCCCTTCAAAAGATAGTCTAAAAAAAGAATGAGTTACAGATTGGAATGGTCCTAGTAGTTAGAGCTACAGTGCTCCAAAAAGAACTATGTTCTGCCTTTGGCATCAATTAACAATGGCTTAATTCTCAATTATTAGTTGTGCATGTAGGGAACTTACCTCTTCAGGCCCTGGGCAAGGTGGCCTGAGAGTCTGACAAATGGCTTAACTTAAGGTTATATGTTAGTCACATGTATTAAGTGTTTGAGCATTAGCAAGTTCTTTTTCTTTCTTTCCCCAAGAAAACATGACTCTGTATTAATGCACATATTTTTCATTCCCAGACTATGCCTTATGAAAATGTTTTCCCTGAAGGACTCATGCCCCACATGCTGATAACAGTGATGGGTATAGTGAATCTCAATGCAAAGAGGTAAAGAGCAAACTTTAAATATCTAACACATTTGTTGATTGGTTTTTGAATAAAGACTGATCTCCATTGAAATTCAATAGAATTTCTAAAACTACACATTTAAGAGTCTTGGCTCTTCCATAGTATGGGATTACTCCATAAATCAATACGTGTTCCCACCAACGAGACAAGGTTTCCCTCGCCAAGTCTTGGTTTTCTCCCAGAACCTGAATGGAACTGAGCTCTACATTGTGAGGAGAAAGAGGAAGAGCTCGATTCCTCCTGGCAAGGGAAAGCTTTAGCATTAATGGCCAGTAGAGTCTTTGTAATGTCATGTTTGGCTTCACTCTGAAGCATATAGTATCTGAAAAGCCAAGCACACATTTTAGATAACCATAAAAAATGAGGATTCCAAAGCAAGAGGTCTCACATGTCATAGTGGTGAGTGGATCTGAAAGCTTGAATGGTATCCCACTGTGTCCTCACACCCATGCAAGTCTCCCTGCAGCACACAGGTCTCAGCTCTCGAGCTTGGCTGCCATGCCCGTCTTCACAGTGGGTGCCACTGCAGAGTCACAGATTCCCATGGTGTTGGCCTGGTCTACAGATGACAAGTGTCAGGGTGGGGAACCCTGTTTTCTGAGTAGTCACTATTTACTTGAAAGGTTTGAAAAGATTGTTCAAGTTAAAGACTTCATCCAAAGAAGTCAACTTTTTCTTGCCAAAACCGGTTTGGCTCAGTGGATAGAGTGTCGGCCTGCGGACTGAAGTTCGATTCCAGTCAAGGGCATGTACCTTGGTTGCGGGCACATCCCCAGTAGGGGATGTGCAGGAGGCAGCTGGTCGATGTCTCTCTCTCATCGATGTTTCTGGCTCTCTCTCTCTCTTCCTCTCTGTAAAAAATCAATAAAATATATTTTTAAAAAAAGAAGAAAAAGAAAAGTTTCAAAGAAGTCAACCTTTTTCATTGGAACTGGTTTGACTGAGGTGAGCTAGGAGGGATAAGACTTTAAGCTGCTTCAGAGAAATCCATGCTGACTTGTGGCTGCCCTGGGACGCCCGGCTCTGGTGATCAGCCCTGGCTATGCTTACATATAATACAAACAGACTAAGGATATCTATCCTAAAGCCCTCCAGTCTGCTGAGGTTAGTGGTACCTCTAAAGCTCCTGCAGCCATTAATTAATGTCTCTGGGTCTTATAAGTAGTATACAAAAGATACTGACTCAAGCTGTGTACACAGGTTTATTCAAGGATCCACAGCCAGCCTCTATGAGTCTGTCACCTTGCTCCTGGTGAATCAACAGGAACCACCTCTTCTGTTACCAGGAGATGTACTGGCTTCTGATCTGTTCAATTTACATTCAAATAGCCCATTCATTCCAACCTCTAGCCAGCTTCCTCTGGCTTCTACTCTAAAGCTTATCTTACAGAAAATTACAAAACATATATATTCTTCTGCCCATGCACTTATCCATCTTTCCTCCCAATAAGTACACCGTATTCTGTGCATACAGCATTCACAATTTGTTAATTTAAAAAATATATATCTTTATTGATTTCAGAGCGGAAGTTAAGAGGGCGAGATAGAAACATCAGTGATGAGAGAATCATTGCTATACTGCCTCCTTTACACCCCCTACTGGGGGCGGGGGGTGGATGGAGTCCTTGCCTGGAATAGAACCTGGGACCCATCAGTGTGCAGGCTGATGCTCTATCCCTGAGCCAAACCATCTAGGGCACAATTTGTTAAGTTCTGCTCCCCTCTTTCAACCCCTATCCCACAGAACTACACTGGTATCTTTGTCTTTATTTAGGGTTATTGTACTGGAATCTTAAACTCCAATTACATCAGAGATGTAGACTGAGACTGTGGTAGATCAAAACTAATTTTGGTTGAAATGGCCAAGGCGATAGGAAACTGAAATAATTGTAGCTTGGTCCTGCACATTCCATGTAAGGAATAAGAAAAGAGAATGCTTAAGGTGGTAGAGATGACCATATCTTCAGCCATTGGATATTTGGTCAAATACTATTTCTATTGCCATTTGACTCTTTTGATCCTTTCCCTGTGAATACATCTATGGTTGGTTCTGTCACTGGGTGAATCCAAATACCCAGGGAATTATTTTTATTTATTTTTAAAATATATATTTTATTGATTTTTTTTTTTTTTTTTTTTTTACAGAAAGGGAGAGAGCTAGAAATATCTATCAGCTGCCTCCTGCACTCCCCCCCTCCCCCTCCAGGGATGTGTCTGCAACCATGACCTTGACCGGAATCGAACCCGGGACCTTTTAGTCTGCTGGCCGATGCTCTATTCACTGAGCCAACCTGGTTTCAGCGCCCGGGGAATTATTATTAGTGGGTCAGGAGTGCAGATTGTTTTAAAACAAGAGTACTAGCAGATTCTGATGTTGGTGCTCTGTGGAGCACACTTTGAGAAATTGGGGGGTGGGGTTAGTACTTTAATAGTCAGGGGACTTGTGTTTGTGTTAACATCCAAGGAGAAGGAAAGAGGTCAAAAAGTTAAGCCAGCACTTGCATCAATTCCACTTCACATTATGGAAAGTTCAACACATCGTCATGATTTCACAAGTTAGCAACAGGACATTAAGTTCATAATCTCATTCTGTTTCAGGACTAGGTTTTTGGTTAACTAGGAGGAAGCCAGGAAGTTGACCTCTTATTTATGTGACTGGCTTGCCATCAATAGGGATTAAAAGCAACCTGCAGGGCATGTCCACCTGCAATTGAAAGCATAACCTGCCCTTAAAGTGGCTTCAAACCTCTATAAGGAAACCTTGAAGGGTTTTCATGAGTAGAAGGATAAATAGGGGATTTACAAATGAAGAGAATATGACCAAAGACAGCAGGGCAAAACAATTCAGCACGTACTGTTTTGTTTACTTCTAGTATTTTACTAATATTGGGCCTAATATATAGTTCGAACACATTCTCTGATTTGTTTTCTGTTAAGAAAATTTCCCTGTATTCTTCTGTGTGTTCTTCACTTGATGCAAATATAAAACTTGAATCATTTTACTAACTCTTGCCTTTGGTTTGTACAGTTTTGTTTTAGATTTCAAGACAAGGAATGATATCGCCTTCCACTTTAACCCACGTTTCAACGAGAAAGTCATTGTTTGCAATACAAACATAAATAATGGATGGGGACAAGAAGAACGAACGGCGACTTTCCCATTTGAAGCTGGTAAACCATTCAAAGTAAGTTATTGCTATTGTTATGTATTGATAATGTGTATCGCTCATAGGAAAATCACTCTAAAATTGTGATGCACTTTGAAGTGAATTTGGGGGAGCTATCCTGGGACACCTAATCAACTCCTCCCCATCCCAGGCGCCCATAATTATCAGTAGGCTGGAACTGGGCTAGGGGCACACTCCCCAGCTCCTCACTGTTACCACCTCAGAATTTCAGCTTTTCTGGAAATGAGAAAAATAGCATCTTTAATAAAAAAGGCAGAAAGTCTCAGAAGGACTGATGCTTAGTTCCTTAAAAAAACACAGTGACATAGAAACCAAAACAAAACATTTTTAAATTAAAAATTAACTTAAATTAGTTGACATTTAATATTATATTAGTTTCAGGTGTAAGGCACAGTCAAAATATTTTAATCCTAAAATTAATAATGCTTAGGAAAATAAAAATATATAAACTTTTAAATTAACTGAAAATGTTCTCTATCCTTTACATTTTGAAGGTTGCAACTTAGTGAATATCTTTCCAGTATTTTCTATGACATACAGCACTTTTGATTTTTAAGCACTGCTTCACCAAATATTTAGTAGGTTCACAGTACTAGTTGGATTGACTGTAGAGTGGGTAATGACGCAACTAGAGTAGAAGATCCTTAAGGGGAGAGACAAATAGGGACCATATTCTACATTTAATGTATAATCTTTCAGTATCAGAACATTGTTTAGATATATTATAATTCAACCAGTACTCTATTGATGAAACTTTGGAAATATTACCAATAAAATCTGGGAAGGTTTTATTTTACTAAAATACTGTACTAACTTTGCTTATTCTTCTCTGCTTTCTAGAAGAATAATTTTATTAAAATATACATGTTTAAAACTGAGATATTGCCAAAGTGCAAAAAGGGTGTAAGGGTTAAACACATTCACTATTGGGAGACTGTTTTCCCTCTTCTTGCCCAAAGTGGTCATTAACCAAATTCATAGCATTTGCTGCTCTGTTAGGGGATACCTACTTTAGTGTTTATTTTTACTTTTAGATGCTGTAGGCCATATGAAAACTTTTTATGTAGACACATTCTTTTATGTAGATACATCATTTATGTAGAGAGTATTTATTCCTTTGTGGCTTCAACTATATATATTCTAAAATTTGTCATTTTTATTTTGTGTAAATTTTTGAATAGTCTGGAATTTATTTTTTGCTGTAAAGTTACTTTCTCAGGATTTTAATTTGTTCCACAAAAGATGAAATGTGGACACCTTGAGCTCAGGACAGACTGGTTTTGGAATCAACGGGTCATTTCTAACATTTTGTGTATGTGCCATTTCAGATACTAGTACTGGTTGAATCCCAGCACTTCAAGGTTGCAGTCAATGACAATCACTTGTTGATGTACAATCACCGGATGAAAAATCTCAAGGATATCAAATCATTGGTAGCTTCTGGTGACATCAGTCTCACTTCTGTTTCACACACCGACATAACCTTAACGCAGCCATATTTTAAAAATTAAAAAGGAATGTAAACTTTACCCATTTAAAAGTTTCATGCTCACTCTAAGTGAAAAATTTTGCCTTTATTCAATATCCTTCTTATAAATCATCCACTTAATAAATATTCTAAGAGCTAACTATTTATTTGTCATTAATCTGGGGCAGTCTATTCTTGATAATGAACAAGGGACTCAAGGGTAAAAGAAATATGTAGAGCCCTAACTGGTTTGGCTCAGTGAACAGAGTGTCGTCCTGAGGACTGAGGGGTCCCAGGTTTGATTCTAGTTAAGGGCATGTACCTTGGTTGCAAGCACATCCCCAGTAGGGGGTGTGCGGGAGGCAGGTGATTGATGTTTCTCCCTCATCGATGTTTCTCCCTATTCCTCTCCCTACCTCTCTATAAGAAATCAATAAAATATATTAAGAAAAAGAAATATGTAGCAAAGGGGCTATGATATAATAGGTCCTCAATAAATGAAAATTCCCTTTTGATTTTGGAAAGGGTTTTGTTCTACCCAAGCAATTTTCTTTCATTTAGTCTTTAAGGATTTTCCTAATACATCATAATTCTGGAGTCCAATAGCCCAAGAACACTATCTATTTGTAGGGGGACACCGATAGCTGCCAACACAAAAATCCATTCCCGATGTCCTAATAATTGTGATTTTATTCAGGTATGATCCCAGATTCAGTAGGGAATCATTAGTTTAAGCCAATCCCCCCGCTCCTCAGTCTTACTGCAGAGAGACATGTGGCATTAGCTGGTCTAACTAGACCACAGGAAAGGACACAGCTCTGATTACCACTAGCAACCACATTATGACCCCAAAGGACCCAGCTTCAGACACGTGCCAAGGACAACAGAATGAAGGGGTGGGGGGGGAAGGACAACAGAATGTTGGACCTTGACGTCAACATTGAACTGTTAACCTGTTAACCAGGAAGTTCCCTTTTTAATGATGCAACCTGTAACGGGCGCGTACTCTTTCACAGGGCGTGTCAGTACGTCATGCCTGGAGGACGTAATTTCATATTATTTTTTTTTATTTATACTTAATGAAAATAAATGAAATATACATATTTTTTTGTTTATTTATATATATAAAGCACAAAGGAAAATACAAAATAACAAAAAAAATAGAAAAGAATACCGACAAAAAAAAAAATGGACACGTTGAATTAAAAAATTATAAATTTTACAAACAATGATAAAGATTACAAAAAATAGCCGAAACCGGTTTGGCTCAGTGGATAGAGCATTGGCCTTCGGACCTAAAGGTCCCGGGTTCGATTCCGGTCAAGGGCATGTACATTGGTTGCCGGCACATCCCCAGTGGGGGGTGTGCAAAAGGCAGCTGATCAATGTTTCTCTCTCATCTCATCGATATTTCTAACTCTCTATCCCTCCCCTTTCCTTCCTCTCTGTAAAAAATCAATAAAATATTTTTTTAAAAAAGATTACAAAAAATATATACCGTCCCTCTCGGGGCGCAACATACATTTCAAGGACGTATGAATACGTCCTACCCATTCCCGATATTGTTTACGTTTGACGTATTTATAGGTCCCGCTTGGTTAACAGGTTAATTATAAAGTACCTACAATCACCCTGACAACTTACGAAATATATTTCCTTATTGCTAAGCCAGTTTGAGTTCATTTTATTATTATATAGCAGCAAAAACTTTCTAAATGATTCACTAGTACACCTTATCAAACTTACCACCATAGATTCTAAGTCTTGGGTTACTTTGCACCAATATCTTTTACATATTCATTCTTGAGCCCTTAGAAAACTCTAACTTTTATATATATATACTACTTTGTTTTGCCTGTCTTACTTGAATTGTTCAATTACAGTCTGTTAAAATCAATATGCAAAGCTTTAAAGTTGTTGACAAATTTAAAGTTCAAACTAAAAATAAAGTATGAAAGGATACAAATATTTCTGTCAAAGTTTAGTATTATATTTTCATTAAGTTGAAGCTTACTCATAAGCCGAGCAAGTGTTGTTAGCTTTAAGCTTATACATCTTAAAGAAGAGAGGCAAGGCATGGTACATCTTTTATTCTGCATGGCTGTTGTAAAAAATATCCCCACTTCCCTTAGAAACAGTATCATATGTAAAACACACTTGGATGAACACTGAGTATTAAAATATTACATGACACCATATAAATGGGTTGAGTAGAAGTGAACAAAAGTACAGTCTTCAACCTTTTGGTATTCTAAGAATATACCCCACAGCATTGATAATAAGAAGGAAAATGTTTGGAATTATTTTCACATTCAAAGTTCTTCCAGTTGTTCCCCTCTGAGGGCCCTTAGCGGTGAAAAGGTAATCAGGTTACCACCAAAGGAGATGTGTCTGGCATGTTCTCGATGTCTCCTCTCCACAGGAGTAAATGGATTACTGCAGTTTAGGTCCGTCTAGAGAATAAATTCAGAGAAGTCACTTAAGGAACCATTAAGAGTTTCACCAACTGACTTCAACATTGCAAGCTAATAGTAAATTAATAACATAAATAACATTTCCACATAACAATAAATTAATAACACAATGATTGTGCAACTTTTCAGATTTAACTTCAAATAGTTTTTCATTGAAAAGGTATATTAACAATACATGCCTAAAAGGGTGATTAGTAATATGCAAATGCACTTCAGTAGCATCTGCATGATGAATACAATTGAGGCCATATCTTACATCATAGGCAGATTTCACAAACCTACTCTAACCATATAACAGCACTTAATGGGCCTTTTACTTGAAGGCCTATTTTTATACTTTTTGTTAACCCTTATCCGAGGATATTTTTCCATTGATTTTTTTAAAGAGAGGGGAAAAGAGAGAGAGAGAGAGACAGAGAGAAAAACATTCATGTGAGACACATCAATCACTTGACTACTGCACACAGCCAGACTCCAGCCTAACCATGGATGGGGATCGAGCCTGCAACCGAGGTATGTGCCCCTGACTGGAATCCAACCCAGGACCCTTCAGTCCACAGGCCAATGCTCTATCCACTGAGCAAAACCAGCTAAGGCTGGTCTAAATATTTTGGTGTAAAATAAACAGATGAACATATAAAAAATTTAAATATAATTTCTAATATTTATGAAAGTAGAAAAGAATTCACAAGGAGAAAGAAGCATAAGGTACTAAGATTTACCAATAAGATAATGTATAATTTTGAAACAATTTGAATATTATGAATATATCAGAACCATCTGAATTCCCTTATACATAATAAGTTGTTTTTCTCTGTCTGCATTCAAGATTCTCTCTTTTCCCTTAACTTTTGCCATTTTAATTATAATATGTCTTGGTGTGGTTCTCTTTGGATTCATCTTATTTGGAATTCTCTAAGCTTCTTGGACCTGGATATGTTTTCTTTCACAGATAGGATGTTTATAGCTATTATTTCTTCAAATGATTTTGCTGATCTTCTCTTCCCTTTTTGGGACCCTTACAATGTAAATGTCATTCTGCTTGATGTTGTTCCAGGGGTTGCTGAAAGTGTCTTTACTTTTATTTTATTTATTTTTAAAATATATTTGATTTTTCTTACAGAGAGGAAGGGAGATAGAGAGCTAGGAATGTCGATGAGAGAGAAACATCGACCAGTTGCCTCTTGCACACCCCGCACTGGGGATGTGCCCGCAACCAAGGTACATGCCCTTGTCTGGAATCGAACCTGGGACCTTTCAGTCCGCAGACCGATGCTCTACCGCTGAGTCAAACCGGTTTCGGCAAGTGTCTTTACTTTTAAAAATTCCTTTTCATTTCACTGCTCTGTCTGGGTGTGTTTCGTTGCTTTATCTTTTAGCTTGTTGATTTGTGCTTAATTTTTATCTGGACTTCGGTGAATCCCTCTAGTATATTTTTCATTTCATTTATATTTGCTCTTTGGCACTTTTTATCTCCTTGTAGAAGTTCTCATTGAATTAATCAATTCTTCTTGCAAGATTGGTGAGCATCTTTATGAAATTACTTTGAACTCTTTCTCAGGTAGGCTGCTCAGTTCTGTTTGATTAAGGTCCCTGACCCATTTGGCAGTGGGCATTGGAAAATTTCAAGGTAAGACTGTAAACCAGAGTTGTCAACCCTGGCTACCCAGTAAAATCACTTGAGGAAGGACCTACACAGTTCATTGAAATAAAAATCTCTGGTATAGGGCTGAAAAACAATGTTGTAAACACTGAGTAGGCAATAGAGCACTTTTTCATTTGTGTCACAATGAATATAAATCAGACAGCTCTGCCTACAGAGGAATTTATAGTCAATAAGGAAAATGGATTCCTGAAATTATAATAAGTTAAGAATATAATATATTCATATTATTCTTTTAAGAAGAGATTATATACAACAATAATAAACTAAAAAAAATCCCATTTATCATTGCAACAAAAAAATTAGGATACTTAGGAATAAACATAACTAACGAGGTAAAAGACCTGTACTTGGAAAACTACAGGATGTTGAAAAAAGAGATAGAGGAAGATATAAATAAGTGGAAGAATATAACATGTTCATATTCATGGATTGGTAGAATCAACATCATTAAAATTTCCATACTACCCAAAGCAATCTATTTATTCAATATAATCCCCATTAAAATACCAACGGCATATTTCACAGATCTAGAACAAACTCTCCAAAAATTCATATGGAATAAAAAAAGACCCCGAATAGTGACAGTAATCTTGAGAAAGAACAACAAAGTTGGAGGAATCACAATACCAGATATCAACTTACATTACAAAGCCACTGTTCTCAAAACTGCCTTGTACTGGCACAAGAACAGACATATAGACCAATGGAATAGAACAGAGAACCCAGAAATTGACTCAAGACATTATGTTCAATTAATATTTGACAAATGAAGCAAGAGCATACAATGGAGTTAAGACAGTCTCTTCAGCCGAAACCAGTTTGGCTCAGCGGTAGAGCGTTGGTCTGCGGACTGAAAGGTCCCAGGTTCGAGTCTGGTCAAGGGCATGTACGTTGGTTGCGGGCACATCCCCGGTGGGGGGTGTGCAGGAGGCAGCTGGTCGATGTTTCTCTCTCATAGACGTTTCTAGCTCTCTCTCTCTCTCCCTTCCTCTCTGTAATAAATCAATAAAATATATTTTAAAAAAAAGACAGTCTCTTCAGTAAATGGTGCTGGGAAAATTGGTCAAATACTTGCAAATAAAAGAAGAAGAAAAAAGAAAGAAACTACACCACCAACTTACACCACATACAAAAATAAACTAAAAATAGATAAAAGACTTAAATGTAAGATGGGAAACCATAAAAATCTTGGAAGAATCCATAGGCAGCAGAATATCAGACATATGTTGCAGCATTATGTTTACTGATACATCTCCTAGGACAATGGAAACTAAAGAGAAAATAAACAAATGGGACTACATCAAAATAAAAAGCTTCTGCACAGCAAAAGAAACCATCAACAAAACAACAAGAGAGCTCTCTGAGTGGGAGAATTTATTTGCCATGTTACCTCCGATGAGATTTTAATCTCCAAAATTTACAGGGAACTCATACAACTTAACGAAAGTAAGATAAATAACCCGATCAAAAAAATGGGCAACGGACCTAATAGACACTTTTCAAAAGTGGACATAAAGAAGGCCAAAAGGCACATGAAAACATGCTCAAAGTCACTAATAATCCGAGAGATACAAGTCAAACAATGAAGTACCGCCTCACACTTGTCAGAATGGGAAGAAAAAGGAACCCTTGTATACTGCTAGTGGGAATGCAGACTGGTGCAGCCACTGTGGAGAACAGTGGAGTTTCCTCAAAAATGAAAAAATGGAACTCTCATTTGACCCAGTAACCCAATTTCTGGGAATAGATCCCAAGAAATCAGAAACACCAATCAGAAAGGATATATGCAGCACAATTTACAATATCTGATTTGGAAACAACCTAAGAGCCCATCAGCAGGTGAGTGGATTAAAAAAAACTGTGGCACACCTACACAATGAAACACTACACTGCTATAATAAAGAAAGAACTCTTACCATTTGTAACAGCATGGATGGACCTGGAGAGCATTATGCTAAGCAAACTAAGCCAGTTAGAGAAAGATAAGTATCACAATATCTCACTCATTTGTGGAATATAATGAACATAAACTGATGAACAAAAATAGATTCAAAGACACAGAAGCATTGAATAGACCATCAAACCTCAGAAGAAGGAAGGGGAAGGTGGAAGGAGGGTTAAGAGAGCAACCAAAAGACTTGAGTGCATGGATATAAGCATAACCAATGGACACAGACACTGGGGGCGTGAGGGTCTGTGCTGGGGGGCTGGAATGGGCTGGGAGAGGTCAAAGGGGAGAAAAGGAGACTCATATAATACTTTCAACAATAAATAACTTTTTTAAAGAAATTAAATGTGTCCAATTGCATGCACCTGTGCCTATACATTAATTAACATGGAGAGATGAGAGGTTTTATAGGAAGACTTCACAGAAGGGCTAGTGTCTGAACTAGACTTCGAGGCAAGAGATCACCAAAAGTAAAGCCAATGGAGCTTTCAAATAAAATAGCTTCCAAATACAGTTATCTAAAAGCACTGGGATGAAAATAACCAATGACTGAAGGTAACACAGACATTATCTCCCCAAGTTCAGATACATTTTTCCTGTATCGCTTAGAAATATACCTGTCATAATCCAAGTCACATACTAGATATTAAAATATTCAATTTGTCATAACAAATTTGACACATAAGTCACATGGCAAAATAAATCTTCAGTTTAATACTAAAAATTACTATATTTTAAAGTATATAAACATGAAAACTTTGTTTCCATTTTGACAAAATTAACAAATGGATGTCACAGTAAAAAAAACAATGAAAAGATGTAAATTTTAAACTTTGTACACAAATTAAAAAGTGAGTACTATTCTTTTTATAAAACAAATCTAATACATAAAGACACTTTGCAAATTAAGTTGAAAAACTTACTGACTCAAGAAGATGGCATTCAGTAGTAAGACCTTTATTATCAAATAATACTGAAAAACAAAAAAGAATTTTTTAACTTTTTAAAGAATGTTCTTGCAGTTAGAAATAAAGCACTGAGAAATATGAAAAGTTCCATATTATCAAATGCTAAGACAAAAATACAGGTTATCTTATGTTATAAGGTTTTTAAAAATGTGTTTGACTTTCGCCCAGCCGGTGTGGTTCATCGCTGAGCACTGACCCATGAACCAGGAGATCACTGTTCGAATCCTGGTCAGGGCACATGCCGATCCCTAGTAGGGCATGTGCAGGAGGCAGTCAATCAATGATTCTCTCTCATTATTGATATTTCTCTCTCCCCCTTCCTCTCTCCAAAATCAGTAAAAACATATTTAAAAAAAAATATGTTTGACTTTCTTAATAAAATTTAATTTTAGTATTTTAAAGAGTCTTCTATAAACAAATCTCATGCTTGTAATAGTAAAGGTAGGTGAAAAATGCTAGAAGAAGAACACAGCTGGAGTGTATTAAATGTCTGACCAAAGTAATGATGTTTTGCCTTAGGCCCCAGCCAGGGCAGTACCACAGAGTAGCAGATGGAAACAGTAGGTGAAACTGTCATATATTATAACAAAAATACAAGAGCCAGGATTAAAAATGGCGGCGGAGAAAGTGGATACTACACAGACATGTTCCCAGGACCAAAAATACAAGAGCTGTTTCCTACTGCAGAACAATCACAACAAAGTAGGTAGGAATTAAAACATTAGGGAAGAGAAATAGGGCATTTTGAAAAAAGGCTTGAGGATGTATGTGCGTTGAAAGGAGAACTAAAAAACACTTCAGGGAATTTTTCTAATTCATAGTTTTCATAAATAATGAAGGATCCCAAAAAGTTAGGTCTAGCCCAGCCAGTGTGCTCAGTGGTTGAGCATCTACCTATGAACCAGGAGGTCATGGTTTGATTCCCGGTGAGGACACATGCCTAGGTTGCAGGTTCGATCCCCAGTGGAAGGCATGTAAGAGGCAGCTGATCAATGATTCTCTTTCATCATTGATGTTCCTATCTCTCTCTCTCTTCTTCATCCATCCTCTCTGACATCAATAAAAATATACTTTAAAAAAAAGTTAGGTCTAATATAAAATGCTACTTATGTCCAATGCGGACTAGTATCTGCTGTTGATTTTTAACAAGTTTACCTCAGAAGGTTTTGGGTGAAGAATGGGGCCCTACAACACAAACTAATTCTCATAAAATACCGACTTTGTCCAATTTTTCAACCTTTATTCTTAGAAACTTGTACCCAGAGGTATTTATAATAATCTATGCATTAGTGCAATTTCATTTAGTTAACAAAGCCTCATTAAGTATATTAAAAAAAACCTCACCTGACTGAAAAATTTTAGTCTCTTCTTTCTCTGAGATATTATATTGTGATGGTATATCTTTTTCAGGGCTACTCATCAAAACATCCTGTGCTGTCATTGAAGAATTTAGTTCCATTCCTTCCACAACATCTGAAATTTCTTCTGTTTTGGTAGTATTAATATTACATGCCACTTCACCAGCAAGTAGAGGCAAGCTCATTCTTTCACTGGGTAAACAATCCATCTCAAAGTTTATCTTACTTACAACCTGGAAATAAAAATGATTATATTTAATTATCAAACATTGATACAACTATAAAAAATCATTTTGCTATTAAAAATAATAAAAACAGAAGGACAACATTCTGAACACAGGCTAACAAACACTGTAAATCCTACTATTTTCTCCTTAAATAATGAGTCCAGATAATATTATAGCAGCAGTATGATTGGAGGAAAGTTTCTCAACAAGTATCTGTATTCACTTGAGACTGGCAAACATTTTCTGTGAAGTGCCAAACAGTTAATCATTTTAAGACTTTTTGAGCCATAGGGTCTCTGCCACAACTATTCAACTCTAGCCGAGACCAATTTGGCTCAGTGGATAGAGCGTCGGCCTGGGGACTGAAAAGTCCCGGGTTTGATTCCGATCAAGGGCATGTACCTTGGTTGCGGGCACATCCCCAGTAGGAGGTGTGCAAGAGGCAGCTGATCGATGATTCCCTCTCATCGATGTTTCTAGCTCTCTGTCCCTCTCTCTTCCTCTCTGTAAAAAATCAATAAAATATTAAAAAAAAAAAAGTTTATAAAAAAAAAAAAAAAAAGAAACAGGGAAGACACCTGTTGTCTTAGGAGAAAAGGGGTAGGGAAAGATCAAGAATAAAAAAAATATATATAAAAAACAAAACAAAACAACACAAAAAACTATTCAACTCTATTCTATTGCAAAAGCAACCAGATAAAGACATAAACAAACAAATTCGGCTATACTATAAGAAAATAATTTACAAAAATAATACTGATGTGAGTTGGAAAATACAAAATGTCACTATGGTCTCAAAGAAGCTAAAACAAGAACTATCATTTAACATTACTGATTTTATTTTAGTTTTTGAATATGTTTTTATTGATTTCAGAAAAAGGAAGGGAGAGGGATAGAAACATCAATGATGATAGAGAATCACTGATCAGCTGCCTCTTATATGCTCTCCACTGGGGATCAAGCCCACAACCTGAGCCACACCCCGGCCAGGCTTGACTTTAGATTTCTAACGGAAATTCTGGGGGCTTTTTATAGAGTTTCTATGTGTAACTGTGTAAGTAAGTAACATGCTGGGCTGTCTAGTACACTAGAACAGGACTTACATGGTTTACTTCAATTAAATCCGGTAATCTAGGACACTGAGCATCTTCTACCATGCTGTTCCTGAAAAAAAAGAAAAAGATAGCATTGTACTCAGATAATCAAGCATATTGCAAGCTTTTGTGTTTAAGACTATCCTTTATGGTCAAAGATGGCGCCTGGTCCAAGATCAGGCCTGATCCAAATAGATTAGTTTAGGACTATAGCTACTACAGGATGGTCTTATAAACCAAAAGCATTCTTCCCCAGAAAGCTCATGAGCTTGTTTCATGCTGGTCAGTTCACCAGCAACTCTTTGAACCTCATACAAATCCAGAGCTACACACTAGAGAAAGGCTAGGAGAAAGCGGACTTCTGGGGGGTAAGGAGAAGGGGTAAAGCAACAACTCAATTATTGTACAGCTGGAGTTGCCTACATTTACTTGTTAGTTTTAGAATACATAATACATAATACATAATACTGAAGTTCTTAACTTGCAATTTTTTAAAAAATATCTGTCTCAACCTCATGCAAGTTGTGGGGTTTTTTGTATGTGTGTGTGTTTTTTAATATACTCAACTTTTCTAGTCTTCGACCTCACTTTGCCTTCATTGCAAGAAGTCATTTATTTGCAAGATACTTTCTTTCTGGACTATTTTTTGGAATTAAGCAAAAAAAATTTTAAAGAGTACCTGTACTAATCACTTAAATAAAATATGGATCTTCTTAGAACAAGATAATAAACTACAGGACATACAAACAAAGTAATTTGACTTGCATTTAAGAAATGACAATCAATTGGTATCTTATAATTCTTAGATTTCTAGAACATCTAAAATATTTTAGTCCCCACAAAGACTAAAACCTGCTCCATGACTGACTCTTTCGGAAAATCTGAAACCTCAGGAGAAGACATACTTCAAAGACCCTGTGGAGACAGCTTTGTAGCATTTTAGTCACATCTCTCAGCTGTGGAGTTTCCAGAACACAAACAGATTTCCTCACTGACTTTTATAAACACAGAATTACAAAGTTAGAAGCAGCCATGCAGGAGGCGCAGCCATGCAGGACTGACCAGAACAAAGAGTTATCTGTCTTAAGGAAAGAGAATAAGAGAACTAAAGAAATTTCTAGCCATCCTGAAGGAATCACAAGTTGGTACCAAAGAAGCAGGCCGACCACACCTCGACCAGTGGGTATTACTTCCCGAACACCGTCAGTTCTCAGCATAGCAGTCACGTGATCAGTCCGTCCTCCTCAGTGGCATCTATCTCTCATAGGGTGGCATCTATCTCTCATAGGGTGGCATCTATCTCTTATAGGGTGGCATCTATCTCTTATAGGGTGGCTGGCTTTAGCAGCGTGGGACAAGGAGCCAGAGGCCTTCAGGGAAGAAGCACTCCCAGAGACTTATACTGAAACCCCTTCACCAGCTTCCACTCATGGCTTATCTCACAGAACTTCATTTGCCTCCTCTGGACTGGGGATTTTTTCTTTCAGACCATCCCTAAATAGCAGGGATTCAGGCCACATACAAGTACTCACCCCCAACAATTCAGATCAGAGGGAAAGTAGAAGCCCACTAGAGAGGCTTCTTGGTTTCCAGAGACCAGCCCTGCAGACTCTACCAACAAAAGCAGATGAGATTAGCCAGGGAGAGAAGCATGGGCGACTCCCAGACAGATCACCTTCAAGGTCTGATCTACACATACTGCTGAAGGACAGACAGTAGCACCCAATATCCATTAGGCATGATGGCCTTATAAAATGTGCCCCTGGCTGTTTTCACTCTGTACTTCCTATCAGTCTTTACCATGTACACCAAGCATGTCAAATTTGCAGCCCATGGGCCACATGCAGCCCACAATCAATATTTTTGCAGCTCAGCCATTATAACAGTATGCAAGAAGGTTTTAATAAAAGTTTTGTAATTTAATTTTTACAATATCCTATTATACATAACATATATACATGTGTATATACATATACATATACATAAACATATACATATGAAAGCCTAATATATAATACAAATCATCCCCCCAGGAGTTTGACCAAGAGACCAGGAGTTCAATCGCTCGCTATGACTTGTGCTGACCACTAGAGGGCAGTGCAGAATGAAGGAAGGCCCCGATAGGCCCTAATCACTGGCCAGGCCTAGGGACCCTACCCGTGAACAAATTTTATGCACTGAGCCTCTAGTTATTAATAACAAACTACGTTTGCTAATGACTAATTACTATAATCATGTTGCATTCATTTCCCTTTTGTGCCTTACGCACAGACACACCATTACACTCCACTAATACTAGCAGCAAATATTTTAGCAGCCAATTGCCACGTCATTAATCTTGGACTGACTTGTTGGTGTGCACAACAGGAAATATTTCGCTTTCGGAGAACAAGAAAAATGGGTTTATTTGCGTTACACTTATAATTTGTGGTTATTCAGTGTCTGGTAAGTTAATGTTCTATTATTTTATGTTAATGATTACTTATTTATTTCAGCCCTTTGTATTCAGAGTATTTCTATAGGAATAAGCCTATGTTTCTATGAAAATTGAAGCTTTTGGTTTTTTGTGGCCCACATAAACTTAATCTGGCTCATGTTAGCCTTTGAATTTGACATGCTTGATGTACCACCTCCTTGAAAAGTGGTTAGGTCTTATGTAAGGCTAGTGCTTCAGGAAACTTACATTTCTCCTACAAGACATGTAGTTCTCTTATTTCTTTCATTTTTAAAAATATATATATTTTATTGATTTCTTACAGAGAGGAAGAGAGAGCAACAGAGTCAGAAACATCGATCAGCTGCCTCCTGCACACCCCCTCTAGGGATGTGCCCAAAACTAAGGTACATGCCCTTGACCGGAATCAAACCTAGGACCTTTCAGTCCACAGGCCGATGCTCTATCCACTGAGCCAAATCAGTTTTGGCGAATTTTCCTATTTCCTACAACTTGAAACAGAGGCTAGAGGAACATTTCTTGTCATCCTTGGGGACAAGGGTAATATGTTCATCAACCATGTTTCAGTTCTACATTTCACTTTCTAGTTTTGAATATATTCTCCCATTGCCAATGTTAGCAAGCACCAATTCTGCTCCCTATCCTAATTTGGTATACTTCTTTCTGTTGCCCATCGTTTCCTCTATGCCTAGTTATTATTAAATGTTTATTTTCCTTTCTGTCTGATAATAGTTGGAGACAAGATGTTCAGCTTACTAAAATACATAGATAATAAAAGAAAGAGGATGTGTTTTAAAAAAAATTCTAAAAGTTACTCCATGAATTATTTAATTACAACAACTTTTGCCCTGGATGATTTTTCTCAGTGGTTCGAGTGTCAGCCAACAGACCAAGGGTAGAGGGTTCAATTCCCAGCCAAGGGCACATACCTTGGTTACAGGTTCCCCAGCCCCCATACAGGCTTGCCTGAGAGGCAAGCATCCATGAGTCTCTCTCATGTTGATGTGTCTGTTTCTCTTTCTTTCTCTTTCTCTCCCCACCTTCTTTCCTCCCCTTCCAATCTCTCTAGAAATCAATGAAAAAAATATCCTCGGGTAAGGATTAAAAACAAAACAAAACAGTCACTTTCATTTGTTTCCCCTATTTCAAAGTAATATGGACATTGTGAAATTAAAAATATGTCTTGTATATTTTACCAGGTTAACAATCTGAAATAGTATTTAATGTCATTATCTATTAAACTCTTAATAACATATTAAAGAACTACCTGTTTTCAGGAATATCTGAAAGCAAAGTCTTCTCATCAGCACATTCCCTTCGGGTACTCTGAGGACCAGGATTGTCTGGTGATGCAGTTTGGCTTAGAAGGCACAGATCAGCCCTGCCGCCCGACACAGCTTTGCTGACAGACGTAGGTGTCCGAAGTCTTTGAGAAAGATGTTCAGAAGAGATAGAAAGTCCTAGAAGATGAGAGAAATCACCACAATATCAAAAGTTCTTTCATTTACTTTTCATTATAACTAGGAAGGCAGTGAAAATTCTTCCAATTCCCCTACCAAGTACTCTCTTTTTCCTGTAAAATAAAGTTTGTTCAAGTTAAATGCCCAGGACCTTCAGTTAAAGACAGTATTGAACACACACATTACACTCTGCTTCATCTCGACATCCTTCTATTGCAGTGGTAGGCAAACTGCGGCTTGCGAGCCACATGTGGCTCTTTGGGCCCTTGAATGTGGCTCTTCCACAAAATACCACATGCAGGTGCACACGTACAGTGCGATTGAAACTTCGTGGCCCATGCCCAGAAGTAGGTTTTCAGCTCTCAAAAGAAATTTCAATCGTTGTACTGTTGATATTTGGCTCTATTGACTAATGAGCTTGCCAACCACTGCACTATTGTCAGCAGGAAGAGATCAACTAAAAGGCAGAATACTACAAAATCAAGGAAACTAAAAAAAGACAATAACCAGAAAATTTTGGAAGCTGAGGTGTAGATGGGTGAGAAGAATTTTACTTAGTAGACTCAAGAAAAGAAATCCTAAGGAACTAGTCAGGAAGGATGAGAACCCAATTTATTCCTCAAAAAAAGCTAGTGGCCTCGTGTTTCTCTGGAAGTGGGGATGAAGATGGAGCTAAAACAAGATTGGTTCAAAGTCACTTCAAAGAACAATTAGAGCCCAGGTTTCTTTCCTCATTCTGCACAGCTGGGCAACTGTCATCATCCCCTCCCACCACCAATATCTTAATATTAGAGGCCTATTTCCCCCCCGAAAAAAGAATCAGAGGGTCTCTGGCTTAGGGATAACAGGTAAGGCTAAAAGATGGTACTATATGGAAAGCAAGGGGATTAAGTGAGCATTTACAAATAGGCTGTTGAGACACTCAGGTTACTTCCCCACACAGTTCCTGAAAGACTGGCAGCCAGAATTATAACCTCCAGGCAACAGACTAAAAGAATGTTCTCTGGGGAATCTAGCCCAAGAGAAAAGACAAAAATAGTGATATGCAGGTTCCCAGCATGAGGGCCCAGCTAACCCACCACAGTAAGGACCCTGCCCGCAACCATGAGCGGGCTGTGAACCATCATCACCTGCTGTGAACCATCGCCAGCACCCGAGGAAAGCCTCTACTGTGAGAGGAAAACCAAAACCAAACAGATGCAAGTATCTTGGACCAAACACGGACGACACAGGGGGAGGAAACATAAAAGCTACCGTTAACGCCCGCAGAAAGGTAAGATAGTACAGTTATGAAACAAGTACAGACTGAAATAAAATGAAACATCCAAAGAATGAAAGAACTATTGGGCATTAAAAACATGATAGCTAACATGGAGTTGAGGAAATCCGGAAAGTAGGAGAAAACAAGCACAGGAAAGAAATGTAAAAGTCATCTCTTTACCAGGAGGAAAAATATGTATTTCTGAAGAGAAAGATCAGAGAGAACACAGGCGAGGAAATCAAAGAAATAATTCAAGAAAAAACAAAAACTACACTTGTTTAGAGAGGGCTGTAAACAAGCCTCGGAAACTCTGTGAAGAATTACTAATCACTATGCTATACACCTGAAGCGAATATAAATAAATTCAATCAAGAAAAATAAATCCAATCTAATAAAGATAGTCTATGAAAAATAGCTATTGAAAAATATAACACAAGTTAGAAAATTTTAGGAATTGTTTTCCGAAATACTAAAAACTGGTTTCACTGGAATTTTTTAAAGTTAGGAAATTAGTATACTTACTTTGTTCCCAAAAGATCAAAATTTTCATACAAATGAAAATAAAACCAAAACCATTTGTAAGTTTCATTTTAAAGCATAGCTAGTGCTGTGATAGCTCGTCACATTTAAATTCTAATCCAATTTCCAACTAAGAAAATCCCTAATTTCTCACGCTCTCGTTATGTTCCTTACCTCTTGGGATCTTTAACCTACCTCACAGGATTGTGGGGGTTAATATTAACAGATGTGAAATCACTTAGAAAACATAAAAGTAATTTCAGAAGATATATCACACGTAAAGTACCCATCCAAATATGATTTGCATGTGTTTGTGAGTATGTAGTCTGTTTTCCAGAAATCAAGAGAGCTTATATCCCTTCATGTGAAAACTCTTTCACTTCCTATACAACCTCCCATCCAACCCAAATATTTCTCTTTAGTCTCAGCAGAAAAACTAACCTGAAAATGATTTAACGGGACTTTCAACTCTGAAAAAGCCAGCATCAAACACAATTTTATCAACTTCCTTTGGTACCACAGAGGCTGCTGCCTCAGCATGTTCTTCCTGCTTAATTCTCTCTCTCATTGCATTTTTTATGGCAGCGAGGCGATTTCTAGCTGCAATTCTTCCACCATCGTCCTGTTTTGGTTTACTTGCTATACCCGAGATGACTTTTTTCTGCAAAACGAAATGATGGAATTTATTAAAGCTACTCATTACTACCTTATAGGAAAAATAAGGCGTACATAAAATATTTCCCACATTCATCATATACTTATCAAGTCCCTCGTGTGCTAAAAATGCTGGGGGTCAAAAGGTAAAGGACAAAGTTCTTGCTCTCAAGGAGTTCATAACTTCACGGTGGAAGAGCTAAATAAGGACACTGAGAGGCACAAATGTCGTGTTAGAGACAAATCCAGAGGGCTGTAGAACATAGGGATAACACTTAGATCAATCTCAGAGACATCAAGAAAGGCTTGCAGGAGGTAGCACCTAGGCTAACATCACAGTTAGCCAGGCTAAAAAGTGATGTGAGGGAAGGGCTAGATAGGGAAAATAGTATGCTTGCAAAACCAGAAGCAAAAGCAAGCATAAAAGAGTTGGCAAGAGATCCACAACAGCTAGATTATAAAATGTTACGGAGCCACATTTATACAAAAAACAAAGGAATAGAGATTATTGATGATTTTAAATCATGAGATTAAGATTATTGCATTTGTATTTTAGAAAGGTCACTCTGGCTATAGCCTCGAGAATAGACTAGAAGGTTACAAGCAAGGGAAAAAGGAGACGGCTACAATGATACTGGGAAAAGATGATGGTCCTTAAATGGAGGAAGAAAGGGAAATATGTGAAGAGATATTTAAGAGCCCCAACTGAGAGGACTTAGTGTATTAGATGGGTGTGGAGTGGAGATAGTGAAATAGAGAAAGGAAAGAACTAAGAACTTATCAGGTTCTATCTTGGTGGGACCATAATAGCATTCTGTGAGCCAGGGAAACATCAGTATGTGTGGAGGTGATTTCAGTTTGAGATACACTGACGTAAGTATAGTGAATCAGAATACATGGAACTTAGCACTAAGTATGGTTTGATTTGGGGGATCGTGACAGGGTGGGTAGGATTTCACAGGAAGAATATGGAAGGAGAGAAGAGAGTTGAGGTAGGAATTCTGAATATGACAAACTTTGGAGATAAATGAAAAAGAAAAAAAAAAAACTGTGCAAACATAACTAAAGAGGGAGGGAGGAAATCAGTAGAATATAATTTTAAGAAAGCAAGCACACTGGGTTTAATACTGCAAAAGGATCATTTTGTAATTAAGTGTCTGGTAACATCAGCAACTACTGGATCAATAACCTTGGTGATATCTGTTCTAGAGGAATAAAGAGGGGTCAAGCTGAATTGCACTGAGTTGGAGAAATAAATGAGAACCCAAATAGTATGGACAACTTTTTTAGGAAGCTTGTCTGTCATTGCAAGAAAAATGAGAAAAGGGGTACAGATAACTAGAGGGAGGTGTGGACAACACAAATTTCTTTTTTTCTCTCCTTTTTTCACTGGAACAAATATGAGATCCTAAACATGTCTAAAAACTGATATGGAAAAAGGGAAAGAGAAAGCAAAGCTAACTAACTGATTGAATAAAAAGTCAATGAATAAGAAGTAGAAGAGAATGGTATCAAAGAACAGATAAAAGATTCATTTTATTTTATTTGATAATCTTAACAGTGGCCTAAAATATAAAGTAGGAGAGAGACATCTGGTGATAAGGGGCAGAATTACAAGGCTCTGAAATAATGCTAAACT
Source organism: Pipistrellus hanaki (assembly GCF_964339955.1). NCBI lineage: Eukaryota > Metazoa > Chordata > Mammalia > Chiroptera > Vespertilionidae > Pipistrellus > Pipistrellus hanaki. The sequence goes on along the minus strand of NC_140503.1, from coordinate 35,493,235 downwards.
CATATAGCTATCATCTACATCCCTGATATTAATGTTTCCATGACTCAATAAGAAATACCCACAGTAGCCGAAACCGGTTTGGCTCAGTGATAGGGCGTCAGTCTGTGGACTGAAAGGTCCCGGGTTTAATTCCGGTCAAGGGCATGTACCTTGGTTGCGGGCACATCCCCGGTGGAGGGTGTTCAGGAGGCGGCTGGTCGATGTTTCTCTCTCATCGACGTTTCTAGCTCTCTATCTCTCTCCCTTCCTCTCTGTAAAAAATCAATAAAATAAAATAAAAAATATATATATATATAAAATATCACTTTCAAAATATTCCCAAAGTGCTGAATGTGCTTTTATTAAAAAAGAAAAAAGAAAAAAAAAATACCCACAGTAACTTCAAAGAATTCAAGCATCCTTCACTCTAGCAGATTTGAAATTCATTCAATCTATTTCATCATTGTATTCAGAATATTTGTCATGAGACTTAATTACTACAATAATTATAAGGTTCTCTCAATACTTTAACATCTTTAATGGATTCAAATGAGTTTTTATTTAGATTACATAGCATAATAAAAAAAACAAAAAACCTAGAAACCTGATTTTATAACCAAAGGCATTTTTCTAAAATCTAAAAGAAAAACTGGCAATCTCCAGGGTGGTTTGAGAAGTTTTCGTTTGAACCAAAAACTCTGAGTTAAAACATTACTAGAAAAAAGAAATCACTGCAAATAGATTAAGAACAGACTCTATCATGTTAACAAAGAGAATTTTACAGAAAAAAGTAATAGGAAATTTTATAAGAAAGTAAATAAAAGAAGGTAGATGTTCTAAAGAGCCACTGTTTCTCTTTTCTATTTAAAAAAAATTATTTCCATTTTGAAATATATTACACAAAAGGGTATATATAACAGAGAGGTATATATAACAGAGAGGTAGCATAGCCTACTGGTTAAGAACAAGGATTCTGGACTGAGAAAATGTGGCTGGAAACCCAGTTCCAACCTGGACAAGTGATTTAATCTTTCTGGCTTCAGATCCCTCTTCTGTAAAATGGGGATAACAGTTCCCATCTCATAGGATTGTTGTGACACTTAAATGAGTTAATACATGTAAGGTAGTTGGAACAATATTTGGTACAATATAAATGATCTACTACTAGTAGTAGTACAGAAAATATGTAAGAATAGTTCAAAGAGTAAAACAAATGTGCACATATTCACTACTTAGCAACTTAGAAGCTCTCAGGGGGCCCTAATTCAATCGCAGCCCCTCCTTCTCTCCCTCCAGGACACCCGTCCTGAATTTTGTGTTGATCATTTCCTTAGTCTTTCTTCGAAGACCGTCAGTATATTGTAAGTAATGTATGGAACTCATTTTGTAAAATGATGAAAAATCTGAAGCTAAATGTTTTTAAAGCTTGAAAATAAAAATTCATTGAAGTAGAAGAGTCTATATTAGAAAGTCACAAACTTACCCGAAAGACCTTTTTGCTTATATTATTATTATTATTATTTTGCCACCCGGACTCCTCAAGTTTGGTCAGATTATTGAACTTTTGGTTTACATCTTCTATCTGTTAATAAATAAAGCACAAGCTTCTCAGTTTAATGCTAGCCATGCTATATATAACAAACTAATGAACTGAAACTTCAAAAAAAATTAAGAGTGACTTGGATTGGTGACATATAAAATTAGATTAAATCATTCTCAATTTAGTATTCAAATGAAGAATTCTTATGGTAAAATTGTTCATTAATTTTGTTCTTATAATCCTCCACAATCTATAAAAATAATTTCATATATGAATAACTCCCCTAAATTATTTTTGATCACTAAAACAGTAAGAAATATATTCTAAGTTATACAAGGTGAACAAAATAACTGTCTCTTTTTCAACAGTTTATCTATTCTCCTGCTCAAGGACATATATTGGTTGCTTTCCAGTTTGGGCAACATGTTTTCATGTAGACATATGTTTTCAACTCTTATGGGTGAATACGAAGAAGTATAATTGCTGAATCCTATGGTAAGAGTATGTTTAGTTTTGTAAGAAACTGCCAAGCTGTCTTCCAAAGGGGGTGTACCATTTTGCATTTCCACCAGCAATGAATGAGAGTCCCTACTGCTCTCCATCCTCACCAGCATTTGATGCTATCAGTGGTTTAGATTTTTAAAAATATATATTTTTACTGATTTCAGAGAGGGAGAGATAGAAACATCAATGATGAGAGAGAATCATTGATCAGCTGCCTCCTGCACACCCCCTACTGGAGATCGAGCATGCAACCCGGGCATGTGCCTTGTCCAGAATTGAACCCAGGACCCTTCAGTCCGCAGGCCAATGCTCTATCCACTGAGCCAAACCAGCTAGTAGTGGGTTAGATTTTTGTGTTTCTATTAAGTATGTAGTGGTATCTCACTGTAGTCATAATTGGCAATTCTGTAATGATATGCTGACCTGCCATATATATCTTCTTTGGTAAAATGTCTGTTCAGGTCTTTTGCCTGTTTTTAAATCAGGTTGTTTTCTTATTGTTGAGTTTTAAGAGGTCTTTGTATATTTTGGGAACCAGTCCTTTATCAACTGTGTCTTTTATAAATATTTCCTCCCATTCTGTGGCTTGCCTTCTCATTCCCTTGACTCAAGTTCATTTTAAAAGATTCAAATAATGTACTAGCAGCAGGATGGGAATGTATGATCCCCATTCTTCTGGTATTTCCTGTCTCCTCCAAAGTGGTAGTCACTTTGGTAAACTTGTTTTGATTCCCCTTACTATGCATCTATACACAGCTACTCACAATTTCTCCTTAAAAAATTGTATAATATGAAAATGGTACCTCAATACAGCTCTTAAAACATAAATAAACAAACAAACAAATAAATAAATAAATACCCCAGAGCCAACTTGAAGAGGTCCCCCACTGGCCAAAGTTGAAAAATGAGCATCAGTAAAGATAATAACTATAGCCAAAACCGGTTTGGCTCAATGGATAGAGCGTCGGCTTGGGGACTGAAAGGTCCCGGGTTCGATTCCGGTCAAGGGCATGTACCTTGGTTGCGGGCATATCCCCAGTAGGGGGTGTGCAAGAGGCAGCTGATCGATGACTCTCTATCATCGATGTTTCTAACTCTTTATCCCTCTCCCTTCCTCTCTGTACAAAATCAATAAAATATATTAAAAAAAAAAAAAGATAATAACTATAGGGGGCTGGGTGGGGACGGGCTAAGTGGGGAACAATGGAGATATCTGTAAAAGTGTCAACAATAAAAATAACATTTGAAAAAAACAATAACATATAAGTACAACCAATGGACATAAAACTCTGGGGAGGGAGAGTATGTATGGGAGGGAGGGTGGAAGGCAAAAAATAAAATCAATAAAATATATTTAAAAAAAGAAAAAAAAGAAAGAAAAAAACAATAAAAGGATAAGCAATGCAAACACATCAAATACTTTTAAATTCAGAAATAATATGATACTTAAAAACAAATGTAAATAGTCATCACTAAAGGATTCTAGTAAACTAATTATTATGAAAACTGATAAATATATGAAAACTGATAATAAAGTAATACATTATGATGAGTAATCATTGTTAGCTACAAGTTATTGAAAGAGTATTTTATCTGCTTATTTTTGAAATAAGCTCAAAAAACTAGAAAGTGTCACCCCCTCCACACCTTTACTGATCTTCCTAGTAATTCCTTCTATCACAGCATTTTTTTACATTAGATTGGAATTGCACGTTGAATCTGACTCACTAGTTTGCCTTATTAACAGCTCCTAGTACAATGCCTGGCACAGTAGGAACTCAACAGCAGCTAGAGGAACTGAAATACTAAGACTGGAGTCACTCATTTTCTCACCTGTATAATCATTATAGACTATTCAACCTTTGACTAATCTCAACTTCCAACTCATATAGAAATTATCTTGACAATATTGGGAGGGGAGACATCAGTCATAAAATATAGACAGTGCTTTACAGTTTATAAAGGTGCTCTGTAATATCTCATTTACCGTTATAGGTATCTAAGCAGCTACTAATGCCTCTATTTTACTACTGTTACTTCATTTAAAGAAAAAAAGAAAAGACCAGACTCAGTGTTAGTGTATTCAAAACACTTGACCACATACCTGGAAACTAACCATGTCCCAAAACCCATCCAGATCTGTACAGGTAGTCTCCTTTTCACCTCGTTTATATTCACAGTCATCCACGAGGCCTTCAAACTGTTTGAACCTTTCTTTCATAAGGAGTCTTGTTTGACCAACTGTTGTGCGAATAAGATCTTTAGCTAAAGGAAATACAATGTTTTTAAAAGTTAAAGGACAAAGCATGACCTTTATTGCAAAGCCAACCAACTGTTAAGAAGACCTTATCCTCAATATCCTAGGGCTTGTAGAATCAAATTCTTATCTTAAAGCAAAACAAAAATTTCCTTAAAGTAAAACAAAAATTTCTTCTACAAAGTGCTGTCATACAAATACTGTTCCATATTGATTTAGGTAATTTTCATTTAGAAAATATTTTTTATATAATTAAACAATACCAGATATGGATGTCACTCATTGAGTCATGAAGAAATCTGATAACAAAAAAGGCAAATTCTGCCGGGACCGGTTTGGCTCAATGGATAGAGCGTCGGCTTGGGGACTGAAGGGTCCCGGGTTCGATTCCGGTCAAGGGCATGTGCCGTGGTTGTGAGCATATCCCCAGTGGGGGGTGTGCAGGAGGCAGCTGATCGATGACTCTCTCTCATCGATGTTTCTAGCTCTCTATCTCTCTCCCTTCCTCTCTGTATAAAATCAATAAAATATATTTTTTTAAAAAAAGGCAAATTCTCAGGAATGACAATTAATATTCTAGCCCAGCTGGCGTGGCTCAGTGGCTGAGCGTCGACCTATGAACCAGGATGTCAGCCTGGGTTGAGGGCTCAAATCCCAGTGTGGGGCGTGCAAAAGGGAGCCAATCAATGATTCCCTCTCATTATTGATGTTCCTATCTCTCCCTTCCTCTCTGAAATCAATAAAATATAATGTTTTTAAAAATATTCTATTTATTTACATCTTTTAAATCATATATCATTTTAGTATAGAGAGGTTAGTGAACATATATTGAGATATGCAAAAATTATTGTTTTAAAATAAAATATAAAGTTGGATAACACTAGATTTTTAAAGTTTCAGATCAATGTAACCAAATTAAGATGAACAAAGCTAAAATGTAAAAAATACATAAATGTTCCCTTACCATCATCTGGGATGTCCAATTCAAGCTTCCTGTCCCATTCGAGGCAGTGGGAAGTTAATTTCTCAGTTTCTGACTGGAGAATATTTCTAAAATTATGACATACATTTCAGTTGTACAAGTGTTTCTGACACTAATATCTAAGCATTAGCATTATGACATATAAAATATTAATTTATCAGAGGTGATTTATGAACTGTGATATATTAAAACCCAAACAATACAAGTGCATATCCTACATATATGTCCATCCTTCTACATCTAAAACTTATATGGATGATTAATGCCAAGAACCCACTTCTCATGCTAATCTTTCTATTCTTATTTTTCAGAAGCTGAACAGAAAGAATCAGACATCCTATAGTTCTTAGTTCTCTGTTACCATCTGTGGAATTAAGGCCAATCCAACTACCAAGAGTAAGTTGAAGATAAAAACTGTGAAGTCTGGAATTTCAGTGATAGGGCCTTATAGACTCTCTGATTATTAAACTTTGCCTGTCCAAAGGCAGTGGTTCTCAACTAGAATCAATTTTGTACCCTCATCCCCCTTACCACCGATATCTGACAATGTCTACAGACATTTTTTGGTGTGTGTGTGTGTATGTGTGTGTGTATGTTTAGGAGGTTTTTGTTTTGTTTTGTTTTGAACTAAAGGAGTGCTACTGGCCAGGGAAGCTACAGGACATGTGTGGAGGACCCCTCCCCAACCACACACCCAATGAGAATTATCCAGTCTAAAATGTCAACACGCCAAGGTTGAGAAACCCTGGCCTAAGGTAAACTGAATGTGACTTAAAAGAGAAAATTTAATTAATGAGGAAGGAGACTTGGCTTAGATCTGACATTATTTAGTTGGCAATGTCTGGAGGCATTGCTTATCATCTCAGTGGAACAACACAATGGACTAGGTAATCTCTAAAATCACTTACAATTCTAAAACCTTATGTCATAAAAACAATTAAAATGGCTCTCAAACATAAAAAAGATGACTCATTCATCATACAGCAAATGAATATTAAAACTACAGCAAGATAGTATTCCTATCTATTTGATTGGCAAAGCTCAAAAATTTATTAATAATGCATTAGAAAAAGTATTAGAATTTTCCTGCTACTTTCACTCAAGAATAATAGTGTGTAACCACTTCCGATGGGATGTGCTGGGGTCTTTCTCCGACTGCAGCGCTCTCATTTGTTTCCAAGGGATTTAGGTGACATGGATTGTTAATTTTCACTCTTCCCAGTTGGAGAAACAATCCCATCTCATGATTTAGTGGGCCAAAAGGCCTCCTACCATCACCCACTATCCATCCTATATAATAAAGATGTAATATGCAAATGGTCATTAGTCCATGAAGTGTAACGACTAACCAACCGCATAACGACGAGATCACGGATCAGCAGAAGGGTGGGGCAGTGAGCTACAAGCGGGCAGCGGGGACCTACAGGAAGGGGCAGGACTGCAAGCTATGGGAGGGGGGACAGAAGGGTGAAGGGAACTACAGGAGGGCAGGGCAGCAGGCAGAGAGCTACAGGAGGTCAGCTTGGAGCTACTGGCTACAAGCAGGCGGCAGAGAACTACAGGAGGAGGCAGGGCAGCAGCTGGGGGGGTGGGGGTGGGGGTGGAGGAGACTTCTCATGCGTACCTTTTTCTACCTTTTGAAAATCACCCTAAATCAGTTTCCCCCAAATCAACTATTACATTAAGGTGAAAGCAGTTTAATTTTGGTCTTAAATGTCTAGACATTACAGATTTCTTACAGTAGGAACAAATGGACAAACCTGAAATATGGCACATCATGCTGTGGCTGAGATAACGGATCTTCATTTATTTCAAGTGATGGGACTTCTTTTATTGGAAAGCCACTTGCATTTTTAGTAGTATCATTTGTGTTTAAGACATTTTCTACAGGTTAAAGAAAATATTACATATAAATTTCAAAGCAGCAACTCCTAAAATGACATCCCCCCCAAGACAACATTTTTTAATTCAATTTTTTTCACTGTTAAATTTCAAAACTTTATTTCTGCTTCAATTTCATTCAACACACCTCTAAAGTGTCTTTCAAAATTTTCATCTTTTCAAATTTAAATTCATGCCCCCTCTTCTTAATGAACTGTCCCTCCCTCCAGACCTTTTCCTATGCTTTCTAATCTTTACTGACCCTGAGATCACATCCCCGAACTATATGGGGAAGAGGGGCTTTAAAACAAATCTGTAGTGAACAAAAATCCAGAGAAGTAAAAATTTAATTGAAATACCACACATACCCTTATTCCAAACTGTTAGAGAATCCAGATGACATTGTAATTTATTTGAATCTTGATGTACTGTATTGGCAGAGTCAATTTTACATTTTTGTGCCAAGATTTCTTTTGTTGTGTCTTGAGTTTTATCACTAAAAACAATAGCAAAAATATACTTCATGAAACATGAACCCTATATATCTGATTAAAGGATCTCAAAAGTATGTTGCTTTTTAAAAACCTGTGATAAAATGGAAATTAGTTTCCTTCTTTTTTTTTTTTTTTTAATGTGTCTATTCTATAAGGGGAAAAAATTAAAGATCATAGTGAGAATGTCCATCTTTACTAAATGTAATGAGATCCAAAGATTCTGAGGATCTCTTCATAGAACATAAGCACTTAGTAGTCTTGGATGCTGCTGTTACTAGTAAATTTGCTGCCAGCCAGTCTTTGCCAAACAACCTTGTTCTTTCTTTTAAAGATTACAACTCATTTCCTCCCACCCATCCCCTTTGCAAGCCAAGCACTTTTGTCTCTATAGTTTTCTAAAGTAATACTCAGCAAAATACACAAACAAAAACCCAAACGATGTCTAAACTACAGTGTAATAGCAGCTTCTTCTTTCCAAAAATTTATTTCTAAGTATTATAATAAACTCACTTATTAAATGCAAAAAACTACAAATTGTATCATAAAAACGATAATAAGAACACATAGGAAATACCAAAACTGTCAAACATTATTGTAGCCTTCTGAAGAGTTTTTTTAAAAGACCAAATTTTCATGATTTGTAATTACATCATTTACTAACTAAACAACAATTTTAAAAAGCACAAGACAAATCCGAGAGACATTTGTTATCCATCTTAGCAAGGAACCTGCTATTAATATTACATTCTTACACTTCTGTTTTTAAAGGGGTCCAGGTGTAACTGGGTGTCAAGAAAGCATTGGCACTTCTTGGAGTCATAGGTGTGACTTGATAGGTCTTCAGACCATCTAGTGGTTGAAACATAAAATCTTTAGGTGCGAAGGAATTCTTTCCTTTCATTTTTGCAGTATTTGTGTTAGGTAAGTTTTCCATTTTTGCTAAGACTCCATTTTTTGCAGTGGTTTGCGAATCCAAATTATCTTCTTCACTATCAACTTGAAAAGAAATGACCTAGATGAAAATAAACAAAATAAAGTGAAAATTTATTTGGCCGATTTTTACAGGCCTGAAAATGTTAAAGTTGAGATATATGTGCCATGTACATAATTTAGGAGTGAAAAACAAATACATATAAATGTATACAAGGAATCAGAGAAACAGCTACACTAAACCATTGCTATGATCCAGAAAGAGAGAGAACCAATCCTATTAAAAGAACTAAAAAATAAGTTTTAGGTATTACAACAAATTGAAATGTATAAAAACTAAGGTGGAAAAATTTACTCATCTAACAAACACATTTAATTATACTTTAATTATAGTGATCATTATAATGGTGTGAGAATCATAAATCCAAAATTTATTGGATGACTACTATTGTCAAGGATCAACTCCTTTATCACATGATCAAAAATATTTTTCAATGTGACAGTAAAATTAATCATATAAAATATGAACCATAGTTTCTTTTTCAAGTCAATTTAAATGCTACTTGATTTGTTTTACTGGTAACATAATTGACATTTAATATTATACTAGTTTCTGGTGTACAGCATAATGATTTTATATTTGTGTATTTTGCAAAATAATCACCACACAGTTACAATTTTTTTTCTTGTGATGAGAACTTTTAAGATCTATTGCCTTGGTAATTTTCAAATATATAATGCAGTATAATCTATATCTATCTATCTATCTATCTATCAATCAAAAGCCTATCTATCTATCTACAAAAAATCCTAAGTGACCATTTGACAGGTAGCTATGACACGCACTGACTACCAGGGAGCAGATGCTCAATGCACAGGCATGGAACATGGGACAGACTGATGAATCTCAGAGGGAAGGGGGAGGGGGAGAAGAAATTAACCAAAGATCTTATATCCATACTAGAGGCCCAGCACACGAAATTCATGCATGAAAGGGGGGTTCCTCAGCCGGCCTGCACCCTCTCCAATTTGGAACCCGTTGGGGGATGTCCAACTGCCGGTTTAGGCCCAATCCCTCTCGCAATCCAGGACTGCTGACTCCTAACTGCTCATTTGCCTGCCTGCCTAATCACCCATAATCACTCTGCCTGCCTGCCTGATGTCTGTAACTGTTACCCTACCTGCCTGATCACCCCTAACCACCTCTGCCTGCTGGCCTGGTCACCCCTAACTGCCTCTGCCTTGGCCCCTGCCACCATGGCTTTGGTTGGAAGGACATCCAGATAGATGTCCAGAAGATGTCTGGTCTAATTAGCATATTACCCTTTTATTAGTATAGACTAGAGGTCTGGTGCAGATTCATGCATCAGTGGGTCCCTGGGCCTGGCCTGGGGGATTGGGCCAAAACCAGCAGTCCAACATCCCCTGAAGGTTCCCAGATTGTGAGGAGGTGCAGTTCAGGCCAAGGGACCCCACAAGTGCACAAATCCATGCATCAGGCCTCTAGCTAACTATAGTTACCATGCTGTACTTTATATCCCCAGGACTTACTTATTTAATAACTGGAAGTTTACACCTTTGACCACTTTTACTCACTCACTTAAACATAATTTTTAGAGGTTTCTATGTGTCTGATGCTTAATGAATTATGACCTGAAACCAGAGTATTTCAATCTGGACACAAGTTTAATGGTAACATTGTCCCTGAGGCCAGCATGAGAATGAAAGTAAAAAGGAGTGATATACGGATCATGTATCATAGAAATGTACATTTGAAACCTATATAATCTTATTAAACTAATGTCTTCCCAATACATTTCATAAAAAAAAAAAAAAAAATAGACAACAACAAAAGAAAACAAATGATAATCCTTAAGAAGAAAATCAATGTGAAGGGAGGAGCTCTGAGGTACAGTTGATTGTCTGTGAAGATTCACCCTATATTGCCTTCTTGGAGGATCTGTTTGATTTTCAGTAGAATCTAGTCAGATTTTTACACTTTGACATAAACATTTACACTTTGTTTTGTCTTTAAGGTTATGGAATTGTAGTATTGATTATAAACCAAGGGATTGGTCTTCAAAACTGTGGCTTTTTTGAAGACTCTACGAGTCCCTATCCTAGATGTTATCAGAAATGTTAGGTTATTTAATTCTTCATACTAGTCTATGTAGATATTACATGTTAGACATGGGAAAAGAAATGCGTATCTTGTCCAAGGTTATATAATTAATGGGGGAATGGAGCCAATATTCAAATTCAGGCTTAATTAAATCCAAAGTCAACGGATTTCATCCTTCCCCTTCAAAGCTAATTTTCATAAGAAGGTTTCTGTCAACTGTGTTCTTTTTCTTTTTCCTTTTCTATGTCCGGTTAACCAAATTATGTTTTTTCTACCTATAAATCTGAGAATAAGATACCTGAAAACAACAATAAATCCTCTTATGCCTCCTTATGATTCAAGAGTTTTTAAAATTCATGTAGACTAACTTCTTGAGCAGTTCTGTATGTTTAATTTCAACCTATGAAAGTAGCAATAAAGTTTCCAAAGTATCTAGAAATAAACAGATGTTTATAAACTACCTTGTCAGATTTAGTATCTACATTTTTCGCAGGCCTTCCTTGACTTGCTGCTTTTCTTTCTGCTTCATTAGCTAAAATAAAAATAAAATAAGTCAACCATTTTGACTAGACAGAAAATGCTTCATTTAAAGCACTAGGGCCTGGCCAACATAGCTCAGTGGTTGAGTGTTGACCTATGAACCAGGAGGTCACAGTTTGATTCCAAGTCAGAGCACACGCCCAAGTTGTGGCCTCAACCCCCAGTAGGGGGCATGCAGGAGGCAGCCAAACAATGATTCTTTTTCATCATTAATCTTTCTAACCCTCTCTCCCTCTCCCTTCTTCTCTAAAATAAAAAAAATACTTTTAAAATTTTATTTTATTGTTTAAAATATTACAAAGAGTAGTACATATGTCTCCTTTTCTTCCCTCATTGACTTTCCCCACAAAAAATGTATTTTTTTAAAAAGCAGTAGGTAATTTGGGAAAGGAAACAACAAAAAAGGTAACAATAGGAATGTATATCTTAAAGAATTTAATGATTAAAAGTCTTATTATAAAATAAGATAAAAACAAATTAAATTTCATGCCAAGTATAGACCATCTGTTTTAAAAAACAAAACAAGCCCTAGCTGGTTTGGCTCAGTGGACAGAGCATCAGCCTGCAGACTGAAGGGTCCCCGAGTTAGATTCAGGTCGGGGACATGCTGGGGTTGTGGGCTCAATACCTAGTAGGGGGTGTGCAGGAGGCAGCCAATCAATGGTTCTTTGTCATCATTGATGTTTCTATGTCTCTCTCCCTCTCCTTTCCTCTCAGAAATAAATATATATATATATATATATATTTTTTTTTTAAAGGTGTTAAGGTACTTTACCTTTTGCCTCTGAATTTCAAATATATATGGTAGAAAATTAGGAAATTTTTTAAAAAGCACAAAACAACAATAAAAAAATAATCACCCAATATTGTATTAGTAATAATCACTGTTGACCTCAGGGAACATTTTCCCAGTTGTTTCCTATGTTCACATATTCACATACATATCTTAGAACTGTGCTCATACTGTTCACCTTTTAACCTGTTTTTCTTTCCCCACTTAATATACCATTAAGCATTTTTTCACATTGCTCTTAAATGTTACACCACCCCATTTTCCAAATAGATGGACTGTAATTAATTGGGGCTATTAATTCTTCACTTTGAAGCACTGCTTATAGTTGGTCCGAAGGTTGTGGGTTATTGTTAAGCTGAAGCACTGCTTATACCAACTGAAGTATTCCCATGTTCAAGCACCCACTGCTAACTGGACGTTGGGGCACGGAAACTTATCTTCAGGTAACTGGAATCTCTCATTTCCTCCTCTCCTACTCAAGGGAGTACATGATGAATACCTCAAGGACCAAAACATTCTACAATAGTTTAGTTATTCAACAAGCAGTTCTTACCATTAGTAGCTCTTGTCACTGGCTTTCTTGTTGTAGTGGATGAGACTGTTCTGGCCATCTGCTTTGCTGCTAGAGTAGCTGATCGAGTCATTCTTATTGATGTGGGCATTTCAGGCTGTTCAACTGTGAGGGGGAAATAATCAAATCAAATGCTTTTTATAATTATTAAATTATTGTTATGGCAACATCAGAGCTTATCATTGCTAATACTCCTACCTTTTTTCTCTTTGTTCAACACTTTCTTTTCAGAAGTTGGTCTTTGACCAGGTCGAGTTGCTTGAACATCATTTCCAATAGTAATCTATTTAAAAGATTAGGTGCTATGTGATTTAATTGCATAATGAATCAAACCACCACATTTCTAATCTGTAAACTGAACCCCACATCTGAAATCAGCAAAATATCCACTACCTCAAATAAAATGGGATAAAGAAAAAAGTTTTCCATTATAAATTTTCTTACCATTTTTTTTTAGATTCCTAAATTTTAGAAAATGCTAATAATTCAGCATTTTCTAAATTTTAAACACAATCAAAGCTATTAAAAAGAACTGACTATAATCATCTGAGAGCCCTTAAACATACCAGTCATGTCTTTACCTCAGGACTTTTGAATTTTTGTCTAGAAAATCATTCTCCTAGATAGAAAACTCTGTCAGAGTTCACTCTTCTATTTCCTTAAAGACTTTATTAAAAATGCTACCATCTCAGTGAAGCCCAATCAAAATTCTACCTAATTCAGTAACCATCATCTCCCTTCTTTTTTTATTCCATCTGACTTAATATGTACTTATTTTCTTTTTAAAAAAATATATTTTAATATATTTTATTGATTTTTTTACAGAGAGGAAGGGAGAGGGATAGAAAGTTAGAAACATCAATGAGAGAATCATCAATCAGCTGCCTCTTGCACACCCCCGACTGGGGATGTGCCCGCAACCAAGGCACATGCCCTTGACCGGAATCGAACCTGGGACCTTTCAGTCCGCAGGCCGACGCTCTATCCACTGAGCCAAACCGGTTTCGGCTGTACTTATTTTCTTATTGCCTATCTCAGATAAAAAGAGAATTATTTTGTTCCCTATTATATCCTACCTAGAGCCTAGAACATGGTAGTGCCTCAAAATATATTAGATACGTGAATGTTAGTTTCCTTACCCGACAAAGAGGCTTGCTACTTCCTCCTTCCTCTCTTTACTTTCAGTCATCTTCCTAGTAACTTTATCCATCACAGTGCTCTGAAATCCATAATTTATAACACCCACCCTATATGTATACATTCCTATCTGCATTTTATGGTGTCATAAACTACATAATAGAAGACCAGTAAACTAACAAACAAAAAAAAGAGTGTGACTCAAAGACAAAGTTTGATATAGATTTCATAAGGGATATCTGGGCAAAGACTACTTTTAAAAAATTTTTTTTACTGATTTCAGAGAGGAAGGGTGAGGGAGAGATAGAAACATCAATGATGACAGAGAATTGTTAATCAGCTGCCTCCTGCACACCCCTCACTGGGTGGGCAAAGACTATTTTAAGAGAATATTTCTTAGCATTTAGTAAAAACTGCTCTATGTCACCATACTAATAACAGTGATTCTGGTACTATTAACTCTAATAAAATAATCACTATACTTGAAGCTGGCAAATTAAAAATAAGTTTATTTATTCTGAGAAAAGAAAGTATAATTTGCCATTTTAGTAACAATTATCTATTGTCAACTATACCTTAGTTTGCTCCGTTTGGTCTTTGGTCTTTGACCTTGTCATCCGTACAAAAGATGGAACAGCCTTAAAACAATCAAAACAAGATAAAAAGTTGTTTAAATGAACTTGTAAAATTACCTCCATGTTTCATTATGAAATAAAGTTCTCATTTTAAAGTTAAACTTTATTTGTAGTCATTTATGTCCAAAAGATACTTGCTAACATAAATTACTATTTTTTTCTGGTTCTGACCTAATTTAAATTATCTTTAAGTTAACTGAACCTGCCACCTTTTGGTGTATAGGACAATGCTCCAAAGGAGTCACACTGGCCAGAGCTCGTCCTGCATTATTAATTTTTAAATAAATATATTTTATTGATTTCGAGAGGAAGGAAGAGGGAGACATAGAAATATCAACCATGGATTGGCTGTCTCCTGTACACCCTTCTCCTTGGGATCAAGCCCAAAACCTGGGCATGTGCCCTGAGCAGAAATCAAACCACGACCTCTTGGTGAATAGGGAGATGCTCACCACTGAGCCATACCTGCCAGGCCTGCATTATTAATTTGTTAATGGTACAACCTCATTTAAAAACCTTCCCTGACTCTCCGTATCTCCCAGGATAAATGCCACGTCCTCTGGCATAACATTCATTGCCCAGCCTGGGTCTGCTTGCTTTCCTTGTTTTATCACAACGGGAGATCTGATTTTCATCTTTAGAGCTACTACTGGCATTCCTACCTCCTAGTAATTGAGTGAATAAAGGAACTAAGAGGAATGGGTGATTTTAGTCATTTAATCTCTTAAAATAAATTTTTCTCAGCCTTTTGGCTAAAATCGAGTATAATCTCTTAAAGAAAAAGGATCTGTTAAAAGGAACTATTCCTCTATGTCTACTTAGGATACTAAATTTACCTTTATTGGCTCAGCTTTCGTAGGATTCCGGTTTGAAAAAAGAAATGAAGGCACATCAGGTCTATAAAGACCCACTTTAAACACTCCTCGTTTAGCTTTCTCTCTTTGCTCTTTCAATTTTTGAAGTTGCTTTTCTTCTTTGTATTTCTGGAGCATTTGTTTTCGTTGCTCATATAGAAGAGTTTTCGCTGATTCTAAATAGGAATAACAAACAATCAAACACAGTATACAAAATTTCAGGTCAAAAGTTATACAAATGTCAAAAAAATCATTTTGTCTAACTTGAACAGCAACTAAGTAATAACGCTTTGAGAAACTTCTTAAACTCCTGAGCACTCTAAACACAAGTTATTTCAATCCCCATTCTTGTAAAATTTCTATTTCTTTTGCTTTTAACTGTTCAAATATTTATTAACTACTTGCTATGTACCAGACGTGTATTACTAACCCTTTCACTTAATTAAATTCTATGACAGTTAGCATCTAAGCTGACCTCCTGTGATTCTAACCTCCTGGTGAAGAAGTCATGCCCCATGTGTTGCCACCCCTCCATCAATGAATAGGGATATAACAAAAAAAAGTACTATGGAAAAGAATATGACTTCCAAGACTAGATCATGAAAGACATTCCAGCTTTTGCCTTGCTCTCTCTTGGATCACGTGCTTTGGGGGAAGCCAGTGGTATGTGGAGCCAGAAAGAGAATTAGGCAGCCCTATGGAGATGTCTACCTGACAAAAACTAAGGCTGCCTGCCAAAAGCTAGCATCGACTTGCCAGTCTGAGTATCTTTAGAAGCAGATCCTCCCGTCTTAGTCAAGCCTGCAGATGCACTATTGGACGACAACTTGACTGCACCTCCAGAACTACTATACCCGACTGAGCTGCCCCTAAATTCCTGACCCACAAAAACTGTGTGAAATAATAATGTTCTTTGTTTTAAGTCACTAAGTTTTGGGGTAACTAATACGATGTTTACTTTTAAAAATATATATATATTTTTATCGATTTCAGAGAGAAAGGGAGAGGGAGAGAGAGATAGAAATATCAATGACGAGGGAGAATCAACCTCCCTGAGGATAGAGTTCACAACCCAGGCATGTGCCCTTGAACAGAATCAAACCCGGACCCTTCAGTCTGCAGGCCGATGTTCTATCCACTGAGCAAAACCAGCTAGGGCTATAATTTTTTCCTTTGATATTAAAACTACTTGTCAGTTTCCCTAGCTCCCTCTTATTATTTTTCTTTCTTTCTTTATTAAGATATTACATATGTGTCCTTATCCCCTCATTACCACTCCCCCACTCATGCCCTCACCCCGCTGTTGTCTGTGTCCATTGGTTAGGCTTAAAGGCATGCATACAAGTACTTTGGTTGATGATCTCTTTTCCCCACCCTTCCCTACCTTCCCTCTGAGGTTTGATGGTCTAATCGATGCTTCTCTGTCTCTGGATCTGTTTTGTTCATCAGTTTATGTTGTTCATTATATTCCACAAATGAGTGAGATCATGTGATACTTATCTTTCTCTGATTGGCTTATTTCACTTAGCATAATGCTCTCCAGTTCCATCCATGCCGTTCCACATGGTAAGAATGCCTTCTTTTCTAGTGCAGCTTGTATCCCATTGTGTAGATGTACCACAGGTTTTTGTGTTTTAAAAAAATATATTTTATTGATCTTTTACAGAGAGGAGGGGAGAGGGACAGGGAGTCAGAAATGTGGATGAGAGAGAAACTGATCAGCTGCCTCCTGCACACCTCCACTGGGGATGTGCCCACAACCAAGATATATGCCCTTCACCAGAATCGAACCTGGGACCCTTTAGTCCGCAGTCCAACTCTCTATCCACTGAGCCAAGCTGGTTAGGGAGTACCACAGGTTTTTAATCCACACATCTGCTGATGGGCACTTAGGCTGTTTCCAAATCTTAGCTATGGTAAATTGTGCTGGTATGAACAAATTGTGCTAGCCTGGCAAATATCCTTTCTGACTGGTGTTTCTAGTTTCTTGGGATATATTCCTAGAAGTAGGATCACTGGGTCAAATGGGAGTTCCATTTTTAGTTTTTTAGAGGAAACTTCATACTGTTCTCCACAGTGGCTGCACCAGTCTGCATTCCCACCAGCAGTGCAAAAGAGTTCCTTTTTCTCTGCATCCTCACCAACACTTGTCATTTGTTGATTTGTTGACAGTGTGAGATGGCACCGCATTGTCATTGTTGTTTTTATTTGCATCTCTTGAATGATTAGTGACTTTGAGCATGTTTTCATATGTCTCTTGGCCTTCCTTCTATCTTGTTTCAAAAAGTATCTATTTAGGTCTGTTGCCCATTTTTTGATTGGGTTGTTTATCTTCCTTTTGTCAAGTTGTATGAGTTCTCTCACTTATTATTCTTAACTTAAGGTATTCTCATGTTTATTTAAACTGGTTTGAAAAACTGTAGGCAGTAAGAATAAGTAAGAGAATTTTGCCCTTGAAGGGCTCACACAGTATTGTAGGGAGATGAACACAGTTTCAGTTTGGTTTAGCACAGATCAAATAGTAGGAGAATAGAGACTTGGTACAAACCTGTCTGGGGAGATCAGGAAAGGTTTCTCAGAACAGAGATTACCTGAGAAGGGTTCTGAAGAATGACTATATGTTTGCCATTGGCTATGTGTTAAAAATTTTCCAGAAAGATACCTGCATACCTCGGTAAATTTACTTTTAAAAAAGCATATATTTAAATAGGTGAATTTTATGCTGGAAATTCAATTTAAATAAAGTTGCTTTAAAAAGATAATCCAGACAGAGAATAGAACGTGCAAAAGGTCAGATGATGAAGTGGTCAATCAACAACTTCTGATTGTTCCCTTCTTTTGATCCCAGTAAAACTGGCTCTCCCTTGAAGACGCTGCTTCCCCAGCTGTCCTCTCCAGTGTTTGACTATTTTTTTCCTCCCACACTGGTAACACCACTGGGCCTAAAGAGGGGAGGTGTCTCATCACTGCTTCCCACTATTTCTTCCTCTTCTCTAAAAGATCCCAGCTTCCCAGTTCATGTCATCAGATCATACTATCCAGTACCACAATTAGTCATCTATAGACCTTCCAGGTTTCACCCTTGTTCCTCAAAAGCTTTAGCCCCTAGTTCACTTTCACTGTCTCCATCACTATTCTTGTACAAACGTTGATGACCTCTTCAATACCCTGGCCTCTCAATTCTTAGGCTTCATTTCCTCCAAGGATCTTGCTTCTACTATGCCTCAGCTACCCATTCCCATGGTCACATCCATACCAGGATTTCAACCTTTTTCATTATAGCAGACATAAAAAAATAACATTTACACAGCACACTGGAGAACAGAGAGGCTGCTTGTGATCAAATGCAACTAGTCAAAGAGAGAGAGGTCTGACCAACCCAGGCCCTGCGTGAAATTCAAGGGCTGAGAAGACCAATATCTTGCCATACCTGTATTCATTTATGAGACAACTAGGCCCTTGAAGAAACTTCATTATTACCAATGAATAACTGTATGTCCTTCATAAGCCCAATTTCAAGCAATCCACTCTGATTACCATATCTCACCTTTCCAACAATTCTTTGGTCCTACCAAGACTTACACTTTACTGCTCTACAACCATCTTTTCACTGTCTCTTACCTCTCTTGTGTTATCAAGTTTCTTCTTAACCAACTTAGATTCCATGATTCATCATCACAATCACTACTTCAACTTTTGACCCCTCTCTCACTATGCTGTACCCTGGCAAAATTTGAACTGCTTATCTTCCACTTGGCAATGCATAACTGAATGGGGTTGGAAAAATAGACAAAAGCATGCTACTTCATCTCTGTTTGTGACTATAAACCACAGCTGGACCCTACATTTCCCATTTAATTATTCTTATTCTCTTCAATTACTATTTCATACATTATTCTCTCCTCAAATTTGAAATGGCTCCTCTCCCATCTGCATTCAAAGCTCCCACCTTGGTATCCGAGCCTGCACACTTCACCTTCTTTTCTAGGTAAGCTAGGTATGCCCCTATTAATACCCCCTCCATATACCCCTCGATTCTGTTCCTTCTCACCTACTCAAGGACACTCTTCCAGTTATTGACCTTCTCACTCATCTATTTTTCTCTTTGTACTGGGTTGTTGCCCTCATGAAGTTACCAACATGCAATAATTCTCCCCAACACACATCCTCACCTAGCTACTTGCCTCATTTTTTTTTAGAATATATTTTATTGATTTTTCACAGAGAGGAAGGGAAAGGGATAGAGAAATAGAAACATCGATGTGAGAGACACATCGACCAACCGCCTCCTGCAGAACCCCCACTGGGGATGTGCCCACAACCAATGTACATGCCCCTGACCGGAATTGAACCTGGGACCCCTCAATCCGCAGGCTGACACTCTATCCACTGAGCCAAACCAGTTTCGGCGCTACTTGCCCCATATCTCTATTTCAGTTTAAGGTAAAATTCTTCAAGAAAATTCTTTATATCCATATTTCTTTCTTTTTTTTAATATATTTTATTGATTTTTTTTTTTTTTTTTTTTTTTTTTTTTTTTTTTTTTTTTTTTTTTTTTACAGAGAGGAAGAGAAAGGGATAGAGAGTTAGAAACATCGATGAAAGAGAATCATCGATCAGCTGCCTCTTGCACACCCCCCACTAGCGATGTGTCCGCAACCAAGGTACATGCCCTGGACCGGAATCGAACCTGGGACCTTTCAGTCTGCAGGCCGACGCTCTATCCATTGAGCCAAACCAGTTTCGGCAATATATCCATATTTCTAATTCTCCTTCCATCCCCCTCACTTTTTTCAAAATTATGAAAAAATTCAAATATACACACAGTAGACTATAATAACATATCTATCATCCAGATTCAACAAGTATGAATACTTGCTGCACTTGCTTTGTTTCTGAGGTATTTGAAAACAAATTCTACTCAAAAAAACTTTATCTGTAAATATTTCAGTATGCACCTCTAAAATTAAAGACGTTTTCTTTCAGAGTCACAATATCATTAACATGCCTAACAAAATTAGCAGTAATTCCATGTTACCACCCATTACAGAGAGCAGATTTAGACCTCCTATTTGTTTCAAGTAAGTCTTTTTTAAAAAAAAAACAAAAAACCGTTGGTTTGTTCAAGTCAGGAACCAAACAAGACCTATATATATATTTTTTAAATATATTTTATTGATTTTTTAACAGAGAGAAAGGGAGAGAGATTGAGAGCTAGAAACGTCGATGAGAGAGAAACATCGACCAGCTGCCTCTTGCACACCCCCTACCGGGGATGTGCCCGCAACCAACGTACATGCCCCTGACCGGAATCGAACCTGGGACCTTTCAGTCCACAGACCTACGCTCTACCACTGAGCCAAACCGGCTTCGGCAAGACCTATATATTGTATCTGGATGTCTTTTAAGTCTCTTCATAAAGATATTCCTCCCTGTCCTTCTTTTCATGCAATTATCCTGTTAATAAAAGTTAAGTCCTAGAGAATGTCCTACACTCTACGTTTGTTTGTTCGATTTCTCCTATTTCTTGCTCATTCCTCTAGCCCTCGTATGTTTTCTATAAACTGATAATTATATCTAAGGAGTTGATTAGCGTCAAGTTCAACTTTGAGGGAAAGAATACATCCCAGGTGGTGCAGCCATTCTCTCTTGATCCATGTCAATCTGGCTACACTTCCTGAACTTCACTCTACAAAAACTACTTACCAAGATCACCAGTGACCTCCACAGAGGTTCAAATTCTCATTTCTAATATTTCTTGGCCTAATAAGAAGCACTGACGTAATTAATCAGGCTATCCTCTTTGACATGCTTGTTTCACTTGGTTTCTAAGATGCCACTCCCTTCTGGTTGAACTCTTTCTTTATTTGCATTGCTCCTTGTTTTTTTCCTAGTTTCCCCTCATGTCCTCAGCTTCTAAATGTTGGAGTGCTCATTCATTTTCTCTCCTTTTTCCACACCAAAACTTTAGATGATCATATCCAGTCTTATGGCTTCAAACACTGTGTATACATTGACAACTCCTGAATTTATTATCTCCAGTTCAGAATCCTCCCCTGAAGTCACCTTGTATATCCAACTACCTTTCCAGCAAACCTTATTCCATAGGCACCTCAAATTTAACGCATCCCAAACTGACCTCTTAATCATATCATCGTCCCCACCACACAGACACAAAACATTGTTCCTCCCTCAGTGGTTTATAATTTAGTAAATGGCTACTCTGTATTTTTAGTTGCTCAGGTCAAAAACCTTGAAATCACCCTGACTCCTCTTTATCAGCCCTACAATCCATATTAGGAAATTGCATTGGTTCAAACTTCAAAATAAACCCAGAATGCAACCCCTTATTTTTGCTCCTACCAATCTGGTCAATCATCAGCTACCAACTAAATTATTGCAGTAGTCGTCTAACTGGTCTCCCTGTGAGGCCATGCTTGTCACCCACAACCTATTCTCAACACAACAGCCAAAGAGACACTTTGAAAATGTAAATCAGAAGACATAAATTCCCATTAACCCATCAATGGTTTCTCATTTTCCTCAGAGTAAAAGTCAATGTCCTCATAAGGATGGCCCTCAGGGCTCTACAGGAGCTAGCCCCCTTGTTGGTTCTCACATAGCCATGCCTGCCTACTTGCTTTCTCTGGAACATACCAGGCCCACTCTCACCCTATAGACCAGGTGTCGGCAACCTGCGGCTCTTTTGAAGCTTTACCGCGGCTCCGACAACTTGCAAGCCTGTGTGAAAATGAAGGTAACGTCTTACAGCCCTGATGTGCTGACACTGTGCATTGAGGTTCAGGAGCAAAAATCCCATTAACCAGGTAAATTAAATATTTTAATTAGCTATTAATTTGCAAAAATATATTTTACATTGTTAAGTGAAAAAGTCCTTTTTTTCTTCAGATTGACAGCTAACTGCACGATCCGGTATATAGCATTAAGGTAAGAAACTATATATGCAATGTTATATTTGTTTTAAATGTCGCAATGGTTTTGCGGCTCCCAGGTTTTTTTTTCCTTCGGAAAAGGGTCCAAGTGGCTCTTTATGTCTTAAAGGTTGCAGACCCTTGCCCTAGACCTTTGCAAATAGAAAAAAACAAAAGATATCTTAATAGATATTGACAGGGTTAGACTTGTATTTGAGAGATTTTGGTCATGGAATTGAATATTTGAGAAGGCAGGAGTAGAAGCAAGGAGACAACCTAGAAAGCAATATCACTCTTAGGCAAAAAATGAACTAGCTCTGCCTTTAAAGGTCATCCTATATCCCTCTATGGCCCAGTTTTTATTTCTTCCCAACTCCAAGAGTTGTTATTCTTTATTCTCTCCCTCAAAAACCAACACTCTTCCTTTAACCTAAAACATGCACTGATCATCTCATCTCAAAAACAAAGAACCCTAAAACACAATTATCCAATTTTTGCTCTTTCTGATAGAATCGTTAAAAAAAATCTGAAATGTTTTAGCCTAACCCTCTCTTTTATAGAAACTATTACACTCAATTATGTTGAATGTCTTTTTATTTTTATAAGTTTATTTGAGCCAAATTGATGACATATGCTAAGGAGCAAGTAATTCAAATGCTTTATGTTGAATGCCTTGTTAAGTGCCACATAGTACACTGGTCCTGGAAAATGATAGAATTGGAGCAATGAACATTTAAACAACTTTACATCTCATTTCTTTCTCTAATTAATTCATCTAAGAAGACGCTATATCTTTCTGCCATTTCTTCATTTATCCTTGCTTTATTTCTTTATTTCACTGTAATCTGCTCCTAGTGCCTACCATATGAACACAACTAAATAGGAGTCCAGTGACTCCTCTGGTTAATGCAAAAGTTACTTGCTAGTTCTCTTTCTTCTCTATAGCATCCTTTGCCTTCTAAGATACTATCATTTGTTGACATCATTTCTTTTTTTACCAGTTGATTTTTCCCCCTTCCTGATGACCCTTTTAAGCAAACTGCAAGGAAGAATTCCTTGTCTTTCTAAGAAATGTTTTCATTGGCAAAGTATCTCATTTCATAGCTTCTTCAATCAGTTCTACTTTATGTCCCTTTTCAATTTATCTTGTCAACACATATCCTACCCAAGCTCCAGAAATAAGAACTTCAGAATTCCTATAAGGCAATAAAGAAAATAAAGTGTTATAATATTCCATAGGTGAATGGCTCCAACCTAGCTAAAATAGCTTTAGCCTAGCCTTTACTTTAAATAGACAGCAGAAAACACCAAGTTATTCAAAATGTATTACAAAACTCCATTCTTCTGGTTAGGGATTTTTTTTTTTTTTTAACCTCACTTATTAAATCAATTTTTCTTCACTCTTCAAAGCACTTAAAATTACAATAAACCTTTACTTACTTGGCTTGACACTGGCCTTTTCTGGAACAAGCTCCTGAGATGTCTCGTCTAATTCAAGAAGATGTCTACCCTCTAGGGTTGGAATGTTGACATCTTTCAAGCCAAAGTGTCTGTTTCGTTCATACTCCTTATGTCTGTGTTCTTTTTGAGACAGAGATTTCCTATGAGCAATTTTAGTTCTAATCATATCCGTACTCAAATCCTTTCTGCGTCGACTGGCAAAAAGTGAAGAAGCCATCCTGTCAGAGAAAAGAGAGAGACCAACTTACATGGTTTTTCATTTTATTACTTAAAAAAATAAAAATAAAAAACAAGATTCCAGTTCATCTCCTGTCCCAACCTCAGAGCCTTCTGAAATAAAAATGTTCAAATACAAAATGGAAAGTGACGCTGAAGAGTGGGAAGGAGGTAACCAAAAGATAAGACAGTACGACCTATTTTGGGGTTCTAAATAGGACCTTGTTTGACAGATAAAGTGAAGCTCAGGAAACTACAGTCCATAATAATAATACAGGAGAGTTTCTTAACTGTCCCCTAGTGATGAATGCAGGCAACCTGCTATATTTTTCTCAAGCCAAAACAAACAAAAAAACAAAAATATGAGATGCCTAGTAGACAAGTAAGGAAGGCACTGAATATATGAGATTAAGAAAAAGAAGGGTTTTCAGAAGAATTACCATGGTGCCATAGAAGGATAATCAAATCAGTTTGCCCTGGGGGGAGAGGGGGCCGAATAAAAAATTTTTTGGCCATGTAAGACATTATGTTGGCATATACCCTTTCTATAGAAAGATCCTTGGAGAATGTATTAATGCAATACAAGGGAGAAGGACAAGAAAGAGGGTGCCACGGGTTCCAAGAAACCATGGGTCGAACTGACAAAAAGAATAAAGGCAAGTGGAAAGTCTAAGGGAGTTACCGGTGCATCTGGTCTAGAGAACAACCAAGACAAACTGGAGGAAAAGGACTGGTTTTCCAGAGAAAACTATTGCCAGCTTAAAAGAAAAAGGGGGGTGGGGAAAAGAGGGAGGGTCTGCAATTAGGAAGTTTAAAAGGTTATAAGCACACCATGTTCTTCAACAATAACAACTAAGGAAGTCCATTAGAAAACTACAAATAAAAGAAAAACCTGCACAAGAAATGCAACAAATTCAAAATGTCACATGATTTTTAAGCAATCAACAAGAGTAAAAAAATGAGAATGCTCTAACCTGGATGCTAATAACATTCTCCTTTAGGAGCCCCAGGGAAATAACAAAGGGCTGTGCTTTTCATCAAGAACTCTCCCCTATATGATTTGCAACCTCCCACAAGCATTAATTTGCTAAATACTTAAGAAAAAATAAAACATATAGTAGTTGTTTTGAAATACAACGTACCACTATACAAAGCACCACTATACAAAGCACAAAGGGAGGGAGGGAGGGAGGGAGAGAGAACTAGTACTGAAGGCATATTTAATTATCTCCTACACCCTACTAAAGGGTAATTAGGTATTCTTGCCATTATACAAATGAGGTAAATTAACTGC
Organism: Pipistrellus hanaki; assembly: GCF_964339955.1. NCBI lineage: Eukaryota > Metazoa > Chordata > Mammalia > Chiroptera > Vespertilionidae > Pipistrellus > Pipistrellus hanaki. The sequence goes on along the minus strand of NC_140503.1, from coordinate 35,468,113 downwards.
CCGCGTGAGCACAGCTAAAAAGTGCTGCAGCTGGGATCCCAAGCCGGGCGGTCTGGCTCTTCACAAACATGTACATTCTCTTCTCCGGCTGCCCGGGGTTCCTTCCAGCTTCACAGTCTACCACGCCTTACTCTTGCTGGCCTGCACGGTCTCACCCAGGGTGTTTACAGTTGTCCCAGGATGGGAGAGGAGCTACTGAAATTTGCTGTCTGAGCCAACGATGCTAAATATCTATCTGCTCCACAGGGCCGGAGCAGATTGCGCCCCGATGGCGAAACGCTGACAGCTACCCAAATCAAGGCAACAAATATTTAACGCGGAGGACTGACTGTGTTTTCAGGAAGCGCAGGTAACGTGGTGCCAGCGGACCCTCCCCCTGCCCGCGGCGCGTCCCGCTCGCAGCTGTAGATCCTCAGATCCTTCTAGACCTTCTAGAAAGAAGCAGGCCAGCGCTCTCCCTCCAGCACCCCCGCACCCGCCTACCTGAGGCAGGTCCGGCGTGAAACCTCAAGCAAAGAGCAAAGAACTCCCTCGGTCCGGAAACCAACGCTGCGCTGCCCCTAAAGCAGGAACGTCTGCAACACGGGCGCCAGCTAAATTCAAACTTCCCACGCCCAGCCTCTGATTGGAGGGATTTTAACCAACACTTCCGGATAAACATGCCCCGCCTCTTCCCTTCGAAGAAGCTTGCGATTGGTTCGCTCCTGGCGCTATTTGAATTGATTGAAAGGTGAGCGGACTGTTGAGATGGGTGTGAGCGGGACCAATGGGCGGGTCCGCGACGCGCTATTGGCTGGGGGCGGGGCAGTGGGGGAAGAAGCGGGAACCTGGGCGGGTGAGGGCGGGTCTGCATCCGCCCCGACCTCCCAGGGGCCCGCGGGTAGCCGAGAAGAAACGTAGGAACTGTGATGGAGAGGGCGCTCAGAAAGTTTGCAAGGATTTTTAATGTCTTTATTTGGTTGCATAAATCCAGCTAAGCTTATTGGACTGTTTCTTTTTCCTTTTTTTAAAAAAATCTTTATTGTTGAAAGTATTACATAGGTCTTTCTCCCCTTTCCACCCCCCATTAACCTCTGTCTGTCTTCCCCCTGCCCCCCAGTTCATCACCCCCCCCCCCCATTGTCTGAGTCCACGGGTTATGCACATATGCATATAAGTTCATTGGATGATCTCTTCCCACTTCCTCCCCTGTCTTCCTTCTGAAGTTCAACAGTCTGTTTTAAAAAGGGCTTCCCATACCAAATTTCTCCTTACATGGGTTAGTGTTACTTTTTAAAGCCACCAGTCTTTTCTTACCCCCATCCATTTTTTTTTAATTGAGGTAACATTTAAATACAGTGGAAAAGCATAGTTTTTTAAAACACGATTTGATCAATTTTGCTAAATGTAAACAGCTGTGTGACTGCCAGCCAATCAGGATAGAGAGCAATTCCATCACCCAACAACACCATTTTCCAATATGCCTTAAGCAGCCATTCCTCTGATTCCTATCATCTCAAAAATAAAGGTGGCAGGTACTCGTTAAAGTCTGTCTTTTTTCCCACAGCACATTGTTTTGAAGACTCATCCCTACTGTTGCATGAAGCAGCAGTTATTTGATGAAAAGTATTCTACTGAATACTTTATCCGTTCACCTGATGATGGACATTGGATTGTTCCAGGGTTTAGCTGTTATGAATCAAGTTGCTGTAAATATTCTTGTGGGCGTGTTTCATTTATCTTGGGGAATATAGATGTGGAATTTCTGGGTCATTCTGTAGATGCTTAACTTTATAAGAAATTGTACAGCAGTTTTCCAAAGTGATTGTTAGGATATCTCAGAATGTTTTCCTGTCACTTTTTCCTGTGGCTATTAGGAAATTTTAAGTTACATGTGTAATTCACATGACACTTCTATTAGAAAATGCTGTCATAGTTTATAAGAAATTTTGCTCTTTGAAATATCACTCACCCCTATTCAAAAGATCAGAGCACACAGAAGCACCCTCAGCTGCCAAACCAGAACTTCAGATAAGAGGTGTGAGGGTCAAAAAATAACTTTCCTCCCACTTTTCAAAGTTCTTTTGGCAGGCTAATAATTAAATCAACATGAGTCACGCTGAAACCGGTTTGGCTCAGTGGATAGAGCGTCTACCTGCGGACTGAAAAGTCCCAGGTTCGATTCCGGTCAAGGGCATGTACCTTGGTTGCGGGCACATCCCCAATAGCTGATCGATGATTCTCTCTCATCGATGTTTCTAACTCTTTATCCCTCTCTCGCTTCCTCTCTGTGAAAAATCAATAAAATATATTTTTTAAAATGTCTAAAAAAATAAATTAATTAACATGAGTCAGATTAACAGGAGAAAATGTCAAAAACTTATTACGGATACACATTCAGGAATGCCATTAGGATATGAGACCCAAAGCCTGACCATTTTGCTCAGTGGTGGAGCACTGACCCATGAACCAGGAGGTCACAGTTCGATTCCTGGTCATGGCACATAACCTGGTTGTGGGCTTCATCCCCAGTAGGGGGCAGCTGATCAATGATTCTCTCTCAGCATTGATATTTCTCTCTCTCCTCTCATCCTCTCTTTGAAATCAATTAAAAATATACATATGAATATGAGACTTAAGGATGCATTGGGTCATTGAAGTTTAAAACCATTCTGGATTAAGGAGAAAGGGGACAGGAGTCTGGAATTTCAAAGGGAAAGTAGGCAATTCACAGGTAGAAAGAGCAAATGTAATATACAAATTCTTGATGGATTACCAAAAAGGAACAATCATTGATTGATTCAAGAAAAGTTTATAATGTAAAAAGTGGAGAGCGGGTTTTTATTATTATTATTATTATTACAATATTAAGGTATTTATATGTGTACATATCTTTCCATTGCACCCCCCCACACGCCCATACATGCCTCCCCCCCCCCCCCCCCCGCAGAGTTTTTCGTCCATTGGTCTTGCTTATATGCATGCATACAAGTCCTTCGGTTGATCTGAGAGCAGTTTTAGAGTCCAATCCACCTGGGCTCTAGTCCCGGAGCTGCTCCATTTCTGTTTTTAAATTGCCAACCATTTTAAACTGCCATTGACAGGGATAATATCAATATCTACTTCATAGAGAATTAAATAACCTACGTAAAGAGCGTAGCATAGACGCTGGCATATAGTGAGCACTTTAAAGATGGTGATTACCATTAGGCAGGGGTCCTCAAACTTTTTAAAGTGGGGGCCAGATCACGGTCCCTCAGAGAGCTGGAGGGCCGGACTATATGAACTACTAATTCCTACTGTAACACCTCGGCTGCGCTCACTGCCCAAAAAACCTGGCGGGCAGGATCAGACTCCTCTGCGGGTCGCATGTGGCCCGCGGGCCGTAGTTTGAAGACCCCTGCCATTAGGTGACCACAAAGGGGGGAAGTTAGGATGAAGCCCAATTCCTGTAGGAATTCCTCTGTTCTCTCTTGACTGGCCCTATTTCCAGCAAAGCAGGGAGTGGCGATTGGGTGGCCAATTAATTATGTAATCAATCCACTTGCCTTTAACAGTTAAAGCTGAAAGGAGGGTAAACGGGCTCTAAATTCTCTATGGCAATTAAAGGATGAAGGAATCACATATCTTTTCCCCCATGTTTTAAAGATGCTCTTACTTTATATGCCTAATAAACGTTTAATGCCCAGGGGACAGAATCCATTTAAACCAGGACTTGGATTTGCAGGCTAAGATGAGTATTTAAAGTAGTAAGGAGCCAAAACTGGTTTGTCTCAGTGGATAGAGCATCGGCCTGCTGACTGAAAGGTCCCGGGTTCGATTCCGGTCAAGGGCATGTACCGTGGTTGCGGGCACATCCCCAGTGGGGGGTGTGCAAGAGGCAGCTGATCGATGACTCTCTCTCATCGAATTACACTTACAAGTCCAGGAAGTGCACAGAACTCCAAACAAAAGGAATCCAAAGAAGACCACAGCAAGACAAATCATAATTAAAATTCCAAGAGCAGCCGGGACCGGTTTGGCTCAGTGGATAGAGCGTCGGCTTGGGGACTGAAGGGTCCCGGGTTCGATTCCGGTCAAGGGCATGTACCTTGGTTACAGGCACATCCCCAGTGGGGGGTGTGCAAGAGGCAGCTGATCGATGACTCTCTCTCATCGATGTTTCTAGCTCTCTATCTCTCTCTCTTCCTCTCTGTACAAAATCAATAAAAAATATATTTAAAAAAAAAAATAAAAAAAATAAAATAAAATAAAATTCCAAGAGCAAAAGACAAAGAGAGAATATTAAAAGCAGCAAGAGCAAAACAGGTAGTTACCCATAAAAGACCACCTATACGATTGTCAGCTGATTTCTCAACAGAAACCATGCAGGCCAATAAAATATATATATTTTAAAAATTAGTAATAATGACCAAACTTAACATTAGTTGGTCACTGCTATGAACTGGCAGAATCTTTCTAGCAAATAAACATAAGAGATGTTTTCCAATAAGTCTTCTTTTTTTTTTCTTCTTTGATTTTTTTTCTTTATTGATTAAGGTATTACATATGTGTCCTTATCTCCATATTGTCCCCCTAAACTCCCCCAAACCTCCCCTCGTGCCCCAATCAGTCTTACTTGTGTAAAAGGTGGTTAAGGTTTCACACAATTCATATCTCCATAAGCCATTGCTCACAGCATTCTGCACCCTACCCCTATGCCAAGGCTCATTTTGAAATTTAAAGAGTGTAGAACTTATTTAGACTTTCCTTATCCACTTATTGCTGCTTTCTTCCAGGAATAATTAAAATCTGTTTATGATTCTTCTCTCAGAACTCTCTGAGAAAATATAGCAGTTATGCAGTAAATATGTTGATTGACATTTTTATGACATAGAGGTTTTATATGAAGTGACAACTATTTCATTCTTTATGGTGCTATGAATTCATAAAATATGATTGAAAACACTTTTTAAAAATCTCTGTAAAATTTAAGTATATGCCCCCAAAATCATCTCTGAATATGTGTAAGAGTTGACAAATTACAATTATTTAAATTATGCACACATATTGACAAAGCCTGGAAAGAACTGTTTGATATAGCAAAATTGTTGAGACTTTCTTGTGTTTTAATATCTGCCAGGATTGTAATAATGGTTTCTGTACACTAAATAGCTTAAAAATTCTTGCAAATAGCTGAATCTAACTATAAGTCCCTGAGGATCTAATCAAATGCTATATTTTTGTTATTTAAAAAACAATCTTGCCAGCTGGTATGGCTGGGCAGTTGAACAGAAACTCATGAATCCAGAACTAGGAGGTCACTAGGTTTGATTCCGGTCCAGGGCACATGCCTGGGTTGCAAACTTGGTCCAAAGTAGGGGACATGCAGGAGGCAGCCAATCAATGATTCTCTCTCATCATTGATGTTTCTATATCTCTCTTCTTCTCCCTTTCTCTCTGAAATCAATAAAAAAAATTTTTTTAAAAGAATGGTTTATTGATTTTTAGAGAGAGTGGAGGAGAGAGGGAGAGAGAAACACTAATGTGAAAGCATAACATTGATTGGCTGCCTCCTTCAGGGCCCCTCAGAGATGGTGCCCATAACCCGGGCATGGCCCTTGACAGGGAATTGAACCAGCAATCTTTTGGTGCATGAAATGATGCCTAGCCACTGAGTCACACCAACCAGGGCAATAATGAAATGTTTTGAGTGAAAGACTGCATGCTCATAAACATTGCTTTGTCACTCTTGATTATTTTTGTTAGTATTTCTTTTCCTTCTAGTTGTTTCTAAGTATTTCTTTTTGGGTAAATTATTTGTTTATCTATATAAGGCTAAAGAAATTTTGTTTTTGATGTGGATTTTTAGTTTAATAATATATGCTTATATACTTTTAAAATTAAAAAAATTAATTTTGATGTTTTTCTCTTATATTTTGTTTGCTTTTGTCTTTTTGGTGTATTTTTTAGCAGCTGTTCATATTATTGTGAGGAATTTAATAGTCAATTTTTAAAGTAAAGGTCTAATGCCATATAAATATTTTAATGAGTTGTTTATTAAATATATCTTATTAATATTAATGAAGCAATATGCTAAAATAGCTTTATTTATTTTGAATTAATATAATTTTTGTTAGAAATAAATTCCACGCACATAATAAAAAATTAGAATAAGAAAGCTTAAAATGAAAAGTAAAATTCTCCCTCCCTTTCCTAACTCTCCATTTTACCCTAGCCCTAATTCATTTCCCAGAAATCACCCCTGTTAACAGTTTCTGCTTTTAGTTTAATGTTATATTCTTTCATTTCAAGTTTTATCAATTTAATACAGAATCTATTAATATCCCACTGTGAAAGATAAGAATTGTTGTGAACTATCCTCCCATCTCTGCTTACATTTTATTTTATTATATTTATCTTTATTGCTAATGTCTAATTATTTTATTTTCCAATTGTTGCCTTATTGACTTTAAATAATACATTTAAATGTTTAATTCTTGATTTATCCAATTTAATATGGACTAAGTACCTACAATGAAAAGTGAGAATACTAATCTTTCTACTTCTATCTACATCCCAATGTTTCCTTAATTACATTACTATGTGTTTGAATAACATTGTATGATAGTGATTTTTATTTTTCTGTTCCATTTCTCCACTCAAGCAAGTAACAGGCTCTGAATTTTATGACCTCAGGATGTGGGAGGAAAACAAAACTAGCCTGTAAAATGTTTCTTGGCTTTTGCTTTCCATAAGCTAAACTCACTGAGGAGCACAGGATTTCACCAAGTGAGGGACTCATGTGACCAGGAGAAGCAGAAGCTGGGAGGGCCTTCTCCCCAGAGATTCCATGAGGGTCGGGTGGTGGTGAGAAGCTACGTGGGACCCAAACCCTGCTCCCTGGAGGAGCCCCGAGAGGGGAGAAGCCTCAGAAGATACAGCAGTGCCAGATACCTGGGAAAGGCAGGACCCTAGCACAGGCTTTCCAACCTTGGCTAAGACTCCCCTGCTTCCCGGGACCCCAAAAGAGCAGAGATCTGCTGCATTGGGAACAGTCATTTGTGGAGTCTCTCTGTTACCTGGAGGGTCCCTCTTCTCTCTGAAGCTTTGGCAATTGTGTACCTTGATGGGACCCAGGGAGAGAGTGTCTATGGTTATATTTCCCATCCAGCAGATTGTATGGCGGTGACGGAAGGAGATAGGGGACATTTATCAGAGGAAGAAATTAAATTGAAGTGTAGAAAACAAAGTGATATTTCTTCTACACTTCAGTTTGTTGGCTGACATTATACCCTGCCATGTAATTTTCTTAATTCTCAAGGTTTATGACATTTACGTTCTACTCTGTAATATAATTATTAACTCTCCTATGCTTTGGGCATTATTTGACACTCAAAGGTGAAAACCAAATGTATGGTAGTTACTATAATTATAATAGAGGCCTAGTGCATGGATTCATACACTGGTGGGGGCGTGGCCTGTGGGATTGGCCTGCTGTGGGAGCACCACTCATCCCCCCCGTCAGCTGAGTGGCTATGGACCCTCCCTCTGAACAGCTGCTCCCGCCATTCCGGTCAGCAAGCGGACACAGTGGGAGAGCACTCACTACAGTGGGAGAGCACTCACTACCACGAGGCAGCTCCTGTGTTGAGAGTCTGCCCCCTGGTGGTCAGTGTGCATCATAGTGACTGATCATTCTATATAGACTAGAGGCCCAGTGCATGAAATTCGTGTGGCGAGGGGGGGTTGTCTCTCAGCCTAGCCTGCACCCTGTCCAATCTGGGACCCTTTGAGGGATGTCCAACTGCCCATTTAGGCCTGATCCCAGTAGGATTGGGTCTAAACGGGCAGCCAGACATCCTTCTCACAATCCAGGACTGCTGGCTCCCAACTGCTCGCCTGCCTACCTGCCTTCCTGATTGCCCCTAACTGCTTCTGCCTGCCAGCCTGATCACCCCCTAACCACTCCCCTGCCAGCAGTCTAACTGCTCCCCTGCCAGCCTGGTTTCCCCCAACTGCCCTCCCCTGCAGGCCTGGTCAGCCTTATCTGACCTCTTCTGCTGGCCATCTTGTGTCCACACGGGGGCAGCCATCATTGAGCACATGGGGGTGGCCATCTTGTGTGTTGAAGTGATGGTCAATTTGCATATTACTCTTTTATTAGATAGGATAGATAAGTGTTATTCACTGTAACCAAATATTCTGATTGGATTTAGAGGGAAACTATGACATTAAAACTGTGCTGCTTAAATCTTTCCTTTCCTTGTTCTGTTTCACTTAGTTGACACCATTATTGTAAAACGTGATGCCTTGGATTCCTTTTTTGTGTGTGTGTGCTGAACTCTTCAGGTAATGTTTTTCATGTAGGTAAACTTTTAAATTCCCAGGTGCCTTTATTTTATCTTCGTGATTAGTTAATAATGAAGCTAAGCTCAACAATTTTTTCTTAAGCCTCTGAAGACATTACTCCCTTTTCTTCTATATTCTTGTTTTTTACTTGCTCCAACATAAATTAAAGGAAGTGAATTGATGTCTCTTTCTCTACTGTTTTTCTGATTTTCCTTGTATCTTCTAGAGTTTTTGCTTTCTGAATATTGATGCTATGTTATCTGGTGCATAGATTTTATGTCTTCATTGTGAATTCTGCTTTTTAATATTACAAAGTCTCCTGTTTAAATTTTTTTTTTTGGGGGGGGAGCAAATTCTGAAGTTACTAAAGTCTGGCTTTGATTTTTCTCTCAGGCCCCAACACTCTCACCAGGAAGCATCTTTAATGAACTACGTTGATGATTGCTCCACAGTCAGCTCCTCTCTTGAATTTGCTGAGAGCCTGGAGCTTATCTGAGACTTCTTAGAAAAAAAACCTTTGTGGCAATTTCTCCTCTTTTTATTTTTCTCAGGAAATTCAACCCCATTTGCTTTCTATTTTCCAGGTAGTCTTCAAATTTTCTGGTACACTGATGATACTCCAAAAGTGTTTGTACTTTTAAAAAATATCTGTGTTGGAACATCGGTGGGAGGGTGTGGAATTAGTTATGTGTCACCGTCTACACCTTGATCTGAAGCCTTTCCTATTTAGCGGAATAAAACATTGCTTAGAGTCCATCCATTTTCCTGCTCCCCTCTCTTTTGTGTGCATTGCATGTACACACAAAATCATTTAATTTCTCATTAACTTACACTTTTCCTCTAGTTTTCATTAAAATGTTCCTGTTCTCTTTTCTCCCCATCCCCCAAATGTAAAATGCTGGAAAGACCTATTTGAATGATATATCTCTACCGAGCATTCAAAATTTCAGTGTAATTTAGGAGATATTACTGTTATGTAGCCATTGTAGAATGGCATAGTTCCAATGAAAATTACAGCAATTTGTACTCAGAATAAAGTACAATAATAAAAAAATATATTAGTAGGTTTAAAGGACTGGCATGTAATTTTATTCATATACTTTCTATACATTACCAGCTTCAAGGCATTTTATAGTTGGTGGCTCATAATATTTGCAATGTCATTTTTCCTTTAGATGCTAAATATACAAGCAGAAAGTAATATATTCAATTTAACTATAAATGTATATGAAGTCATTATATACCTGATCTTAAACCCTCATTTTGGAAGAGAAATCCTTTTTTATCTTTGAATAGAAACATTAATTCACCTATTTTGTTAGTCGCATCAGAATCTGTAGTATTACCTCTTTTCATTTTGGAAATCGAATTACTTGAGTCCGTTAAGGCAGCGTTTTCAACCGCTGTTCCGCGGCACACTAGTGTGCCGCAAGATGTTGCCTGGTGTGCCGTAGGTGCAGACAAGACAAGAATTTTATAATTTTTCACTATTTTGTTTACTTAATATTTCATAATAAAGTAATTATAAAATACTTTCTTTGTGTTTATTTGATTCCTATTCAAGAGAATTACTTTATATATAGTCAATATAGGCACAGAGTTAAATTTTTTAACATTTTCTAATGGTGGTGTGCCTCATGATTTTTTTCATGAAACAAGTGTGCCTTTGCCCAAAAAAGGTTGAAAAACACTGCGTTAAGGGAACCTAGTAGCAGTACAGCATATTGACCACATGGTGGCAGCCAAAAGCCCCCAAACCAGTATCATGCAGCGCTGATAATTTAGGCTCAGGTTACCTTGTAGGTAGTGGTAACAGGAAATAAATTGATTAACCTGAACCCTCCCTTCCCCGCCCCTCCCCCTCCTCCCCCCCACCCCCCGCCACCCGCACACAGATTTTTCCGTTAAATTGAGGCAATGAATTCACTCGTTTCTTAGGGCAGTTAGAGTTTCTATTTTCTGTCATTGGCAGCAGAATCCATGCTGATGTAATAAAGGTCATAGAAGAAATAACATGTTTCTTTCCCATTTCCAGGCTCCATTCTCATATCCTACAGATAACTGTACATTTCTTTCAGACACTTGTTTGCACATATAGGCATAAAGCATGCCTTTTTGTGCAAATAGAATTGTATTGTATATGAGGTTCCACCACTTGCTCATTTTTGAACTTAGGTTATATTGTGATCATTTTCATTTGTTGATGCATAGTATTCTGTAAATTGAACATGTAGCATCACCAATTTAATCTGTCTTTCGTAGATAGAAATGATTATTCTTCATTTTTTACTATGATTAGCAACACTTTTATACATACATCTTGTGTGTTTATGCAACTCCACCCAATAGAAAACATCTTAGAAATGGAATTGCTCTTTATTTTTTTAATTATATTTTTATTGATTTCAGAGAAGTAGGGAGGAGAGAAAGAGAGAGAAACATCAATGCTGCTGATAGAGAATCATTGATTGGCTGCCTCGTGCATGCCCCCTACTGGAGATCAAGCCCACAACCTGGCCATGTGCCCTGACTGGGAATCGAACCATGACCTCCTGGTGCACAATCAACGCTCAACCACTGAGCCACACTGGCAGCATTGTTTTATTTCTTTTAAAACATTCAAGAATACAGAAAACGGGAGAGAAGTATATAACGAGGACATACCAGTGTATGTCTGCCATCCGGTTTTAGAAATATTACCATTTCTCAATACTTGCTTCACATTTTTAATTTAAAAAGACTACAATGTTAAAGATACAATTGAAGCTTCTTTTATGCTTTCACTGGTCCTATTGGTCTCCATCTCTCTAGGTGAACACCACCTTGATGTTCATCTCTTTTTGAGACCTTTCTATATCCCTGGAAACCCCCTCCAGCCAAAGGTTTGAATATTTTCCTATGTCTTTCAGAGGAAAAGGAAAGACAGCAATAACAAATTGACTGTCAACAGCTGTTCCTGAGGGAGTCTCACCAGGATCCGCAAGCATCTTTCTAAGAGAGATTAATTTCAGGTTATTGCAATAGGAAGGCTTGTAAAGTTCCCAAGAGAAGCTGTTCACAAACGGTGTCAGCCTTCAGATTAATTTTGCTAAATGAAGAACAGAGAAAAATCTGCCCATCAAACTTGCTTCAAATAAGGTCACTGAGTTATAATCAGATCTGTATCAGATATTATACTATAATTTCTTTTGACCCCAGGGGAAGTTAATTTTTATAAGGCCATAATACCTTTTTCTGTACTTTGAAGCATACATTACTTGGGGTCAAAACCCTCGTGTCTGCCTCTATAAAAGGTGATAGTCATGAGGACTGGGGATGTTCAGATATGCTTGGACATATTAGCTTAACAATAACCCACAACCTTCAGACCAACTAAGCTTGGACATATTAAAAAATGAAGAAATTTCATAAGCAGCGTGATCAAACCAGTGTGGTCATGCCTGAACATTTTTGCAGAAAGAATTAAAAGACACGAAAATCTTTGAGTAATATATAGTCTTTTGATATTCTGAAACTTCTACCTCATTGCTTATTTTAATTTAATTTAAAAAAGTTATTGGCTTTTGGAGAAAGAGGGAGAGAGAACCATGGATGTGAGAGTGAAACATCAATGGGATACCTCCTGCACACCCCCTTCCAGGGATTGAGCCTGCAACCCAGGCATGTTCCCTGACCAGGAATTGAACCAACAACCTTTTGGTGCATGAGAGGATGCCCAAACAACTGAGCCACAGCAGTCAGGGCTCATTCCTCATTTTTTAAAGAACCCAAATTAGCCTTGGTCTAAATAAGAGAGTCCCTTGTGATTTTTGACAAGCATCTTAAACAGTATACTTCTATGTCTTTATACTTTTTCACAGACCTAGGTGTCTTTTTTAGTGTATCATGCCCTAGCTGGTTTGGCTAAGTGGATAGAGCATCAACCCATAGGTTCAATTCTAGTTAAGGGCATGTACTTCAGTTGCAGACTCGATCCTGGCCTGGGTTGGAGTGTGTGCAGGAGGCAACCAATCAATGTCTCTCTCTCATATCGATGTTTCTCTCTCTTTGTCTCTTCCCCTCCCTCCCACCTTCTCTAAAAATCAATAGAAAAATACCCTTAGGTGAGGATTAACAAAAATGTGTATAATATAATTTAATTCTGCAATATAATATCATTCTGCAATTCATCATGGTTATTCAGCGTTATTTCAAAATTTATCCATGTTGATACATCTTAACGACTGAATAGTATTCCTTTTAGGAAACACTACTTGAAAATTAATAAACATTAGGTTATTCCCCTTGTTTCTTTTAGTCAAAATATTGCTGCATTTAACACATCTCCTTGTGCACACATCTGAGAATTTCTCTTGTGTATCTATCTACAAAAGAGACGGTATGTTGTGATTCCTGCACACTTCTTTACTGGATATTGCCAAATTGCTCTTCAAAAGGGTTGTATCATACAACTTATACTACTTTCCCCAGCAGTAAATGAGGATTCCTGTTTACCTATATCCTTTCTGTATAATTAACCAAACCATTGTCTTATGGCTTCAGGGGTGTGTGTGTGTGTGTGTGTGTGTGTGTGTGTGTGTGTGTGTGTGTGTGTTGTCTTGTTTAGAGGGGTTTTGTCGTGTTTAGTTTTGGTAGTAAATAGTTATTGCAGCTTAATGTGCAAATGAAGTTTTGTGCTCATTTTGTTTCGCAAAGGTGAAATGAAAAGAGAACAGTGCTAATAGTCCAGAAGTCTGGTAATTCCACAGCAGGGTTCCATTGGGTTGGACAGCATTTTGCCTGCCAAAGAGTACAAAGGACTAACAATAAAGTTAAATTAAACTCAGAAAACTGGGCCAAACGCGGCATGGACTAGCCAGACATTTTTCATTGAAAGGTTTTTGCTCACTGCTCATAACTGGGTTATCTGATGCAGCATTCATAACTGTACCGGGTCCAGGGTGGATAGTGAGTGAATCTGGAGGGGTTCGGTACTGACCTTTCTTTCCCCCTATCTTCCTTGTCCTACTTCTACTGAACAGTGCTCACTTTCTCTTTCTTATCAGGCCAATCTTAAAGATTCAGGAAAGTCCTAGATGTAACAAAGTTCAAGCTAAATTTTTTTTTGCAGTGTAAGCTTCCCCAAGGTATCAAACTTTCTCATGCCATCCAACTGAAAATAAACTAGAGCTGCAAACTTGCAGGATAACCAGATGTGACATCTGCTGAGCTGTCCTGTAAAAACAAGCAATACACTGTAGAGTGAGCAAGGCATGGAGCAGGTGTGGCAATCAGGAGTGGGTTTTGGACATGAACTGATGATTTTTACTTCATGCAGAACAATCAGGAGTATTTTCTTTTTATTACATGTCCAATCTTGTTTAATGAAACATTGTTTTTACGATAGTATAAAATCTAGCAACTGTTTATTACACTATCTGTGTGGGGGGTGGGGGGTGGGGGGAGGGATGCTTCTTTCATCATCTAAATGTCCCTAAATGAAGAATTTTTGCCCCAAGATATGGATTCCTTCAAAGTATGTGGGAAACCTCCTTTGAAGAGAGCCCAATGACTTCAGAAAAATTTAAAACCTGCTTATGGAAAGTCATGTTGTTTTTCAATATTTATGATTTTTAGAAGGTGACAAAGTCTTTACACCCTTTTTTGGCCAGACATGTGTTTTTTTTCTTTTTTTCTTTTTTAATTTAAATAAAACAAATAAGTCTTTGTTCAAGATACGTGGAAAGATATCACTAATTTACAAGTCTTCTCAGACACTGAAGGCCCGAAAATATTAAATAGAAAATTCCAGAAATGAGTAATTTGTAAGTTTTAAACTGTGCGCTGTCCTGAGCAGCGTGGTGCAATCTCATGCTGTCCCGCTCTCCCCACTCCTCCGAGAATCACCCTTTGTCCTGCGTGTCCACAGAGTACACACTGCCTGCCTGCTGGTCACTCAGGAGCCACCTCGTTTCTCAGATTGACTGGCACCGTATCACAGTGCCTGTGTCCAAGTCACCCTTATTTGACTTGGTAACGGCCCCAAAGCGCAGTGTGGTGATGCTGGCAATCTGGATACGCAGAAGAGAAGCCACTAAAGTTCTTCCTTTAAGTGAAAAGGCAAGAGTTCTGGCCTTAACAGGGAAAGAATAGAAACCATATGTTGAGGCTGCTAAGGTCTACAGTAAGAAGGAATCTTCTACCCATAAAACTGTGAAGAAGGAAAGAGAAACCCATGCTAGCTCTAGCTGGTTTGGCTCAGTGGATAGAGCGTGGGCCTGTGTACTGAAGGATCCTGGTTGGATTCTGGTCAAGGGCACATGCCTGGTAGATTGTTTATTTCTTAATTTATAAATTAAACTTCACCATAGCTATGTATGCATAGGAAAAAACACGGTATATATATAGGATTCAGCACTATCTACAGTTTCAGGCATCCACTTACAGGTGTTGGAACATATTCCCTGTGGATAAGGAGGGGTTACTGTCCCTTTTTTTGGTGATGTTATTATTGGAACTCACTGTGTCATCAATTGGTGCTTGCCATTTACCTTCTGTCTGCCTTCCTGGTTCCTCCTTACTTCTACCTTTCATTGCCTTCAGCTCTCAGGTGAAATGGGTAGTCAGACCTGAAGGGGGAAGTGACTGCAGATGATAGAGGTGTTGGATTTAGAACAGCTGCTTGGGAAGCAGGCATTTGATCTGAGCAAGAAGTCTAAAGTTCTTCAAGGTTATCACACAACCCAGAAATAAACGTTTATAGAACACTTATTTTAATTCTTTCAAGATGAACTTCATAACTCTTTTTTTTCCCCGAATGTTTAATATATTTTATTGATTTTTTACAGAGAGGAAGGGAGAGAGATAGAGAGCTAGAAACGTCGACGAGAGAGAAACATCGACCAGCTGCCTCTTGCACACCCCCTGCTGGGGATGTGCCCGCAACCAATGTACATGCCCTGACCGGAATCGAACCCGGGATCTTTCAGTCCGCAGACCGACGCTCTACCACTGAGATTTCGGCTTTTTTCCGAATGTTTAAATACCATCACTATTAACCCATTGTTTTTTGTTCCTTTTAGGACATTTTGACAGCATTAGGCAAAGGTGTGCAAATCTTTATAGAGGGGATGAAGCTACATGAAATTATTCATTGGTGAGTCACTACTATCATAAGATCAATCTATATGTAGTGAAGCATTTAGATAGAGTGGTGATTCGTATGTTAATACCTCTCTTTGTGGTTCCTATTAGATATGAAATGGTCAATTTATTAGCTTAAGAAAGATACTTCACTGTATTGTAAATTGTCAAGAAGTGAAAATATTAGTTAAAAGCATTGGCTGAGCCTGGCCAACATGGCTCAGTGGTTGAGCATTGACCTATGTACTAGGAGGTGAGGATTCAATTCCTGGTCAGGGTACACATCTGGGTTGTAGGCTCCATCCCCAGTAGGGGGTGTGCGGGAGATAGTTGATCAGTGATTCTCTCTCATCATTGATGTTTTTATCTCTCTCTCCCTTCCTCTCTGAAATCAATAAAAATATATTTAAAAATAAAAACATTGGCTGAGCTGTACCCCTGCTGTAAAAATTTTATATATGTAAACATACCATCATATGCCAATAGGCACCTGGCCTTCTAGAAAGTCGTGAGAGATCAAAGACAAAAATCATTTAATATGGCAATAGACGCATTAACAAGAACCAAATATGATTTAATTACTTTTCCCTGTTTCAGATATTACCCTGAGAAATTTTGTTTTTCTCAGCACATATTGACTATATTTTGAAGGAAAAGGAGCATAATATAATCTTTGAGTCCTGAGAAGAGCAGTGTGAGTTCATGTATTTAATGTCTTAAATTGCTTTTATTATCATCTTTGATGGTTTGTAAAAAAAAAAAAGTTAATAGATCCTCTCTTTCACATCTGGAACTATAAATCAATCCTGCTTAGTAGATTGTGTCTCTTTGCGCTCACTAATAAACTCATAGCAGCTGATGGTTGTAATTAATCTCTCCCCTAATTAGAGAAGAACATGCTACAAATTCATCATTCTGAATAAAAGTAATGGTGTTTAATCTGTTTCTCTGCTCTTCTCGCTTTATGTTCATCAAACAACCCATAATGATTATTCAGTTTTTCATACAGAGTTTGGGGTTATAGTATAACAATGGATTTGAAAGTATACGGCTTGGATTTGGGTCCAGGCCTCTAATTAGTTGTGTCAGGCCTGTTACCTAATCTCTCTGAACCTCAAATTCTCCATTTGTTAAACAGAGTCATTCCAGTTACCTGACAAGACAGTTAGGATGATTAAATGAGGTAATACATGGGAAGAGCATTACACAAATACCTTTTTAAAACTTTTAATTATTGAAAACTTCAATCATATTCTAAAGTTGGGAGAAGAGGGTAACATTGTATATATCTGTTATCTAACTTCAACAATCATCCACTCATGGTCAGTGATGTTCACTGCACTCCATTCAGTGCCCCCTCTTCCTCCAAAAGAGATATTATATTGTAAAACCAAGTCCAGATATTAGGAAGTTGTCATCCTTAATTATTTTAGTATGTATCTCTAAAAGTAAAATACATTTAAAAGAATACCTCTAAAACCACGATCATACTTTAAAAATTTAATTAATATCCAGTCAGTGTTCATATCCCCAATTGTCCCATAAAATTAAAAAAAAAAAATTTTAAATATATTTTATTGATTTTTTACAGAGAGGAAGGGAGAGAGATAGAAAGAAACGTCGATGAGAGAGAAACATCGACCAGCTGCCTCCTGCACACCCCCACCGGGGATGCGCCCGCAGCCAAGGTACATGCCCTTGACCAGAATCGAACCCGGGACCTTTCAGTCCGCAGGCCGACGCTCTACCACTGAACCAAACCGGTTTCGGCCCATAAAATTTTTTAAAAATATATTTTTATTTATTTCAGAGGGGAAGGGAGAAGGAGAGAGGGAGACAGAAACACCTATGGTGAGAGAATCATTGATTAGCAGCCTCCAGAATGCTTCCTACTGGGGATCAAGCCCACAACCTGGGCATATACCCTTGACTGGAATCGAACCCAGGACCCTTCAGTCTACCTATGGGCTAATGCTGTATCCTCTGGAGTATGTCATAAAATTTTTTATAATTATTTTGTTTGACTCAGGATCTAAATAAGGTCTACACATAGCATTTGGCTGGTATGTATTTTGATTTATTGTTGACTAGAGGCCTGGTGCGTTGGCAGGGAGTTGAGGAGATCCCTCAGCCTGGCCTGCGCCCTCTCACAGTCTGGGAGCCCTGAGATTGATCGATTGATTGCCCTGCAAAAGGAGGCGCCACCCACCCGCCGCAGTGCATCCTGCCAGGTAGCCTGGGCCTCCCTCTTTGGGGCGATGGTGGAGCCCCACGATTGATCGCCCCACTGACCGGTGGCCTGGGCCTCGGTCTGTGGGGTGATCATGGGGCAATGGCTGGGCCCCAACCAATTGCATCACACCTTCCTTGGCTGGCCTGGCGCCTGTAGCGTGGTCGTCTGGATAGTCGTTCTGCTGTTCAGCTTTCAGTCTATTTGCATATTATGCTTTTATTATTAGAGAGAGAGAGAGAGAAGAGAGAGAGAGAGAGAGAGAGAGAGAGAGAGAGAGAGAGAGAGAGAGAGAGAGAGAGAGAGAGAGAGAGGGAGGGAGGGAAACATTGGTTGCCTCCCAAATGCACCCTGATGGGAGGTCAAACCTGAAACTTAAGTATGTGCCCTGACCAGGAATGGAAACCACAACTTTTTGGAATATGATATAAAAAAAATCTACATTTGTAATAAGTTCTTCATCATAATGATACAGTTATAAGTTTGGAAACTGATGGCTTTGTGATGTGTCAACTTGGCTAGTCCCCAGTATTTCCTTTCCAGTATGCTTCCTGTTAGGATGGAAGACAAGAGATCTTCTCTTATTATTATTGGAGAGGAAAAAGGAGGCATTCTGACAGGTGTGAGACAGTACCACATGGTCGTTTTGATTTGCACCTCTCGGATACAAGCGGTTGGTCGAACTCATGGTTGAACTCCCGGTCGAGGGGACAAATTGCATATTAGGCTTTTATTATATAGGGAAAAGCTGGTATTTTGCCTTTTCCTTGCCCCTGACTGCCTTACACTCTATATTACATCTCATTTGGTTCAGAATTAGGGCAGGGCAGAGGGGTGATAGTTATTGGCCTCCTCAAAGGCCCCAGCACGAGGCAATAAAATAAACAACTTACAGCCGAAACCGGTTTGGCTCAGCGGTAGAGCATTGGTCTGCGGACTGAAAGGTCCTGGGTTCGATTCCGGTCAAGGGCATGTACATTGGTTGCGGGCACATCCCCGGTGGGGGGTGTGCAGGAGGCAGCTGGTTGATGTTTCTCTCTCATCGACATTTCTAGCTTTCTATCTCTCCCCCTTCCTCTCTTTAAAAAATCAATAAAATATATTTTTTAAAAATAAACAACTTAACAGAAACGTTTTAGACATGCACAATAGTCATTCACAGAGCAATGATTAGAATCTTAGACTTCTTTTAAAGAGTTGGAAAGGATCCTAGAGATTATTCAGCAGCTAGATTCTCACCCACAGAGGTGAAGTAATGTGTACAAGACTACCCAGTCACCTAGAAATGTATCAGAACTAGAATACAAATTTTCTTTTAGCCCACTGCACTTTCCCCCACACCCTGCTGCTTCCTTCATATGCTGAGGTAAAAATATCCTATTATGCTATTTTTATCATCATCTCTGCTTCCTTGAAAATCAGAATTTTGCTGTTGCTGTAGATGAAGAAAGAAGTGCATTTAAGTTAAATATAATAGGTTGCCTGTGATAATAGGACTTATCAGAGGTTGTACTGGAAATGAAAAATAGTACCCTAGTTTTAGTTCAAGGCTATCCTCATGAGATAACTTTTAAAAAAAATGTTTTTAATTGATTTTAGAGAGAGGAAAGGAGAGGGAGAGAGAGAGATAGAAGCATCAATGATGAGAGAGAATCATCCTTTGGCTGCCTCCTGAATGTCCCCTACTGGAGATCAAGCCTGCAACCTGGTCATGTGTCCTGACCTGGAATTGAATGTGACCTCCTGGTTCATGGATCAACACTCAACTACTGAGCCATACCACCCGGGCACAAGATCACAATTTTTGTTAAAATGTCAAACTGAAATAAATAGGAAAGTGAGACACTATGGAAATACAGTCCCTGTAGGAGAGTCTCTGGTTCACATGCTAACTCAATTGACATTCTCTGGTTCTTTTTCTAATATGATGTCATAGTGTGTTGTGGTATTAAAATTTCCTCCTACCCTGGCTGGTATGGCTCAGTGGTTGAGCATCAACCTATGAACCAGGTTCCGAATCAAGGCATATACCTGGATTGCGAGCTCGATTCCCAGTGTGAGGTGTGCAGGAAGCAACTAATCAATGATTCTCTCTCATCATTGTTGTTTCTACCCCTCTCCTTTCCTCTTTTAAATCAATAAAAGTACATATTTTTTTTAAAAAGAGTGTTCTTGATAAAGCAATAAAATTTAGTTAAAATCTTTTCTGTTTTGGCCGAAACCGGTTTGGCTCAGTGGATAGAGTGTCGGCCTGCGGACTGAAAGGTCCCAGGTTCAATTCCGGTCAAGGGCATGTACCTTGGTTGCGGGCACATCTCCAATAGGGGGTGTGCAGGAGGCAGCTCATTGATGATTCTCTCTCATTGATGTTTCTAACTCTCTATCCCTCTCTCTTCCTCTCTGTAAAAAATAAAATATATTTTAAAAAATATTTTCTGTTTTTAAAAAAGTTTTCCTCTTATAAGAATAGAAGGAAACGAGGAGAATGGGGTGACACTGCCTAACCCCAAAGCCTGTGATCTTAATTATGAGTTAACTGCCTCCCCAGATGTGTGAGGTGAAAGGCCAATGATTTTCAATGGGTGTGCCCCATTGAAAATTTTAAAACATGCAATATCTGACTGTTTAGTCAGCGCACTGACCTCTTTTCCCTTAGCCAGTCAAATAAAAAATTGTTTAAAAAATGACAACAGTGCTCTGGCCAGTGTGGCTCAATGGCTGAAGCTTGGGCCTTGCATCGAAGGGTCTTGGTTCAATTCTTGGCCTATGTCAGGGCATGTGCTGCAGGCAACCAATAGGTGTGTCTCTCTCTTTTCTTCCTCTCTCCTCCCCATCCCCCTCCTTTCCACTCTGAAAATCAATGAAAAAGGTGTCCTCTGATGTTTTCTAATTAATAAAAAAAAAACTAAAAAAGAAACACAACAGCCAACACAACAACAACTGTCTGATATAAGTGAATCAAATTTATATCTATTACTAGAGGCCCAGTGCACGACATTTATGCACTGGGAGGGGGGGTCCCTCAGCCTGGCATGCACCCTCTCGAAGTCTGGGACCCCTTGGGGATGTCCAACTGCCAGCCTAAGCCTGCAGTCAGACATCCCCCAAGGGGTCCTTAGCGCTGCAGAGGAGGAGGGAGGGGCTCCTGCCACTGCCACTATGCTCACCAGCGGTGAGCCACAGAGGGAGCGCACTGACCACCAGGGGGCAGCTACTGCTTTGGACTTCTGCCCCCTGGTGGTTGATGCATGTCATAGCCACCAGTTGTTCAGCCATTTGGTAGATTTGCATATTAGCCTTTTATTGTATAGGATTTTGTCAGATTAGAAAAACGAATCTCTTTTGAAGTGTCACAGAATTCTAGTAATTAGTTTATGTGTGCCATGAGATGAAAAAGGTCCAAAATTGCTGCTTTACACTGTAGTTTACTCTTGCCTGTTTTTTTTTTTTTTGTTTGTTTGTTTTTAAAGCAAACCTTGTTATGTCTTTTAATGCAGGGTCTCCCCCATCCTTTCTTGTACTTTATCTGTTGTGGAACTCGTCTGGTTGGCACACAGAGTGCCTTGCAGTGTGGACTTTGCCGACTGCACACTCCTGATCTAGTTCAGCATGTCCCTGAGCCCTCTGCGTTTCCTAGAAACGGGCAGCTGAATCCAGAGGCTTCATCAGGCTCAGCTTCGATCCTTTTGTGTTCTTTTTAAAGAAAGTCTGGTTTTCACTGTTTTTTATTTTTAATGTTCGCAGCTGTTGATACTGAATTCCAGCATAAAACAGAAGGAAACAACATAAAGCAGATGAGATATTTTCTTTTTAACTAATTCTATTCTTTATGCAAAAAATATACGCATTTGAAATTTGGACTGCTTTATATAATTTATTATGATTTTGAAAATTTGATTTTGCTGTAGAGTCAGATCCACGTCAGGCCAGCCTAAAAGAAGATGTCTGGCCTTTTAGCAAACCTCCCAGCAAGTGCAGGAAACACTATATGATAGTAGGATAGTTTACCTTATTCGTGAGCAATCTGATATTTTACAGATAGCGCAATGTGAGGGCAGACCATTAAAAAGGCCTTTTTCCCCCTCTCTCTTTCGATCTTGAGCCTCCAGGATCAGAAACCCCAACACCATCTGGCAAAGAACTTGACTAGGTCAAAAGAGGGACAAACTGAAGAAAAACCAGTGGGTGCCAGGAGCCAGGAGAAAGGGAGATTAAAAACTAAACAAAGAAACCTGTAGGTACAGAAAAGGAGGCTTCCCTGATTATGGGGGCGAGGGAGAGAGAGGTTGAGATCTGGGCCCAGTGAGAGAATTTGGGGAGCAGAACTGATAGAAGAAAACAGAGGAGTCATTCCTGTATCTTCAGTGCTAGAAGTAAAAGACTGTATATAGTTTCTGACTTTGTGAACTTGACCTGTCTCCAAGTGGTAAGACTGCTTGGGGACAAGGACAATACTATCTCCTTTTTCTAGAATATGAATATCTTTTTAGAATACGAAGGGTTTAAAAAGGGCCTATTTCCAGAGGTGTGGGCAGGGTTTAGGAACACAACAAAGGCCTGAAGAGGTGAGGGAAGTGAGCATTGCCACCAAAGACCTGAGAGCCGAAAAGGTGGGAGAGAGCGCCTGGCAGTAGCTGTGGCCACAGTGTGGTGCCACAGCCCTTGCAAGAGCACATAGGGTGGTAGGGACTAAATCCCCATCTGTATCCCTCCCATCCACTCTCTGGAGCAGTACTTCTCTTTGGCCATCTCCAGGGGGAAAGCCACAAGACAAGGGAGCACAGGTCATGCAGTCCTTGGAGGTCACCCTCCCAAGACGCAGAGCAAGGCAGAGAAGAGCAGAGAGTGAGTCTGTGGGGAGGGGGCAAACCCAGAGCACCTAGCATACTCGGGTTGTAACAGCGATTGTTCTGTTCTGAACGCCATAGCTCTTACTGCGCATACCCTCATTTCCGTTTCAACCGACGGAGCCTAGTGTTTTCTGTAAGTACTAGGTGCTTTGGAATGATACATAAATTGATGAAACATTGGTCCCTTTTGTGAGCTCAAATCTAGTAGTCCACCACTGGGCACTCTGAGTTTGCTATGCTTTGGGTGGGTGCAGAAGGTTTCATGTTTCGGATCGCAGGAGCAGATATGTTCAGGTCCTCTCTTGCCATGTGAGTTCTATGTCAGGCTCTATATAAAAGTAGGATGTTGGTCCAGACACTGTGGTAAATCTAGTGACACCACAGTGGCTTTTACAAGATGAAGAAATCTGGTGATTGTGGCTTTCTGCTTCCTGCTCTTGTCTCTCTCCATCCTTATAACCCCACTCTTCGCTGTCTGCTAACTGTTGCCTCTGTATGTGTCTCTCAGATGTCCTGAGAGAGGGTTCAATTGGGTCAGAGAGGGTTCTTCTCTGTTCTTATTGGATAGAGTTCTCCCACAAGCCACCTCAGAGGGTAAATATTACCCTTATGGTTTGTCTATAGATGAAAAGTTATGTCTTAAGAAGCCAGGTCACATGATACAGGTAGAGCCACTGTAATGAGCATCTGCCATTCATGACTGCCTCAAGTCTTCTGAACCATTTCCCTTTTCCAGCTTCCCTTCTTGGTAGGGTGCAGCCATGTAATGTAGATTCTGCTAATCAAATTCAAGACTTTGTTTCAGAATGGAGTCATATGGGGAAAGAGGAGAGCGCAGGGGATGCATTTTGCTGGCAAACAAAATGGCATGGTTCTGGAGCTGGTGAAGTAAACCATAGCAATAGAAGAAATGGGCATCCACATTTCTCTTTCTCTATCTCCCAGGTCCAAACAGCCTTTAGTCTTCCTGAGGATGAGGACTTTCTGGAAAGGAAAGAAGAGGCTATCAAAAACAATGGTTAATGCCCTAGCCGGTTTGGCTCGGTGGATAGAGCATTGGCCTAGGAACTGAAAGATCCTGGGTTCAATTCTGGTCAAGGGCACATGCCTGGGTTGCAGGTTTGGTCCCCAGTGAGGGGCATGCAGGAGACAACTAATCAATGATTCTCTCTCATCATGGATGTTTCAATCTCTCTCTCTCCCTCTCCCTTCCTCTCTGAAATCAATAAAAATATATTTAAAAAACACAATTGTTAATGCCTTGCTAGCTGAGGGAAACTATAACATGCAAAAGTTCGCTTGTGCCTCTGCTTTTGCCAAGGAAGACATGACTGGGCTTTCCTGCTCTTCTCAGAAAGAGCAAAAACAATTTGAAAACAATTAAGCAAAAACAATTAAGAAAAAACAATCTGAAAGGTACAGAAAAGTTGCAAGTACAGTATAGATAACGTTTTATTGTGAACACATTTGAGAGTAAGTTACCAATCTGATGCCCCAAACACCCCCAAATACTTTAGAGGATGTATGTAGGATATTCTCCTACATAAATGCAATATAATTACCACGATCAGGAAATTAACACTGATAATATCACCTAGTCCTGAGGCACCATTAAATTTAATTGTCCCAGTAATATCATTTATAGCAAAATAATGGATACAATTCAGGAAGAGGAAAATAATTTAGAGACTTGAGCCATCTTTAATGGATGCCACAATTGAGAACAAATGATCAGATAAACACTGGAAGCCATTAATGAAGAGCTGGAAACTTCCAACGATTTTCATAAGTTAAAATGAAGAGTTTGAGGAAAGGACTGAAAACAGAGAAAGCCAAGCATTAAAACAACTTGAGCTGATGATTGACAGTCTAAAAAAGATTCAGTCTTTAGAAGAAATATCAAAACACATAATATTTCAAGTAGCTACAACCCAAACAGCCTTCAAAATACACGACAAGAATGAAAACCAACTTCAGAAGCACTAAACAATACTTAGAAGGAGAATTCTGATTTTTAGGGAAAGGTAAAGCTGTACTCACAAGAAACTGTACAACAAGAGTGACCAACTAAATCCAACAGGAAAAAAAAAGTTAAAAGATGCTAAAGCACACATGGAACAAGTTCTACTGGTAAATGATAAAATCAGTGCAACCCTCAGGTGAGCATGAAGTAAAGATAAGAGATCAGGTTGCTATTCTTGGAGAAGACAACAAAGAAGGTGGGGACTTGGAAGAGGATATAACAAATGCTTTAGAAAAAGGCCATCTCTTAGAAAATGAATTACAGGAATTTTAAAGATTGATACAAAATCTTTAAAACCTAAAACCAAACCTCTCAAAGAAAAAGAAACCAAATGCCCACTAAATTAACTGAAGAAGTTCATTGATACATTT
This sequence comes from Pipistrellus hanaki, assembly GCF_964339955.1. Classification (NCBI taxonomy): domain Eukaryota; kingdom Metazoa; phylum Chordata; class Mammalia; order Chiroptera; family Vespertilionidae; genus Pipistrellus; species Pipistrellus hanaki. Next base: position 35,443,207 of record NC_140503.1, on the reverse strand, counting down.
ATAGACCATAATAAAAGTGTCCAAATGAGTGTCATTGCAGTTAGAAAAAACACACACATAAAGCGAGAAGTCAGAGTTCTGGCAGAAACTTTAACTTCTTTCTGAATTGCAATAAAAAAAAAAATGAATTTTCACCTAATAACCAATTTGGAGAGAATTTGCCCTGCAAAGATAGAGGAGACATGTCCAGAGTAGATATGAAGATTAGCTGTGCATGTGAAGAACTAAACACCCTCCTCTAAGACAGAAACCTAAATTCTTTCAGAAAAATTCAAAAGAACTGCTGGTTATTATCAAAGCTAGTTCATTCCCATTGAAAGAAAGACTCGTGATAATAGGTTGAGAGTACTGTTTGTTGAGATAAACTTTAATAATTTTAAAAAAATACATGCATTGGGAGGTTTTAGGAAAAGATCCTTGTGCTCCTAATATTCCAAATGGGGTATTTGACAGAAGCCTAAGATGTCATGGAGACCTAGGGTCCAATGTCCCATATGGACCAGGTGCCATTTCCACAAGTATGGGATTCCAGAAAAAAGATCCCTCCAACAGGCTAATTCCATCTTGATGTGGACCTTCTCTTCATGAGCAACACAGTTTGTCCTGCTGCTTCTCACACTGACCATCACTTAGGATCTTTTTTGGTTCAATTTCCTGCTCTAACCCAGGTAATTCTTCTCTCAATGTTTTTTCAGGGGTGAGATATTGCAGAAGAGACAAGGAACATTTTCTGAGAAGTAGGTCCCTCGAGTCTTCCATTTTTCTGGAAATGGAGGCTGAAGCTCCCAGGAGTCCTTCCCACCCTTCCCTGGGACATTTCCTTGACCCCCACACATCTTCCACTGGCAACAAAAGTACCTGCACCCCAAGGCTGGACTCTGTCCCTGTCCACACGGCCTAAAAACAGTGTAGTACTTTCCCATTTGATCTCTCCTTTCAATGATTCTATTTCTGAAGATCCAAGACTACAGCAGGTTATGATTTTTTCCTTCACTACTACAGTAAATTAGATTTTTTTGCTTTTAGTTTTATTGCTACTAAGTGATTATACAATGGCTCAAATGGAAGCTTGATAGGATTATAAACTTTTAGGATAATGTTTTACAACAGTAAATTTTTTTCTTTTTAATCCTATTTAATAAAAGAGTGATATCCATATCTCTGCTACACCCATAAGCCATGCCTACCAGCCAATCAGGAGCAAGTATGCAAATTAACCCAACCAAGATGGCTGTAGCCATGAAGCTGCAGCAAGCAGGAGGCTTGGTTTTCCCTGGCAATGGAGGAAGCCAAGCTCCCCTGCTGCCTTGACTGGCCCAGGCCTATACTGAAGGCTACAAAATTTCAATTATAGAAGAAAAATAAACCCCAGATACCAAGGCCTCTGCTTGGGTCATCAGGGAGCGTGGCTGGCCTGCAAACCACCACAGGCCCCTCGCCTAGGCCACCCCACACCCAAAGGGAACCCCCACTCTGATCCGGGACACTCTTCAGGGCAAACCAGCTGACCCCCACCCGTGCACGAGGCTTACATCCTATCTAATAATATCAGTGACTTTGAGCATTTTTTTCATCTGTCTCTTGGCCATCTGTATGTTCCCTTTAGAGAAGTATCTATTTAGGTCCTTTGCCCATTTTTAAATTGGATTATTTGTCTTCCTTTTGTTAAGTTGTATGAGATCCTTATATATTTTGGACATTAACCTTTTATCAGGTGTATCATTGCCAAATATGTTCTCCATAGAGTGGGGTCCCTTTTCATTTTGTTGATGGTTCCTTTTGCTGTTCAGAAGCTTTTTATTTTGATGTAGTCCCATTTGTTTATTTTCTCCTTAGTTTCTTTTGTCCTAGGAGATGTATCCATAAACATATTGCTATGAGAGATGTCTGAGATTATGCTGCCTATGGTTTCATCTAGGATTTTTTATGGTTTCATGACTTATATTTAAGTCTTCTAGTCATTTTGAGTTTATTCTTGTGTATGGTGTAAGTTGGTGGTCTAGTCTCATTTTTTTGCATGTATCTGTCCAATTTTTCAATAGTTGATTTTTAAAATGTGAACCTTGAAAACTAATTTCTTCCATTTTACTTGTAGATAGTATAATAAGAGTATTATTGTTTTTTTTAATTTTTTATTTTATTATTTTTTTATTAAATTATTATCTGTGTACATATTTTAACATTGCCCACCCCCTGTAGAGTATTATTGTTAATAAGTTCATAAAAATAATTCAGAAACACATGTTATGTTTTCTAAAATAATTTTTTTTCTCTTTTGGTTTTATTGTTTTATACAATAGCTCAAATGGAAACTTACTAGGACTATAATTCTTAGATAGGTTTTCTAATTGTGCACTACATAATGTGAATCTTATTAGTAAATTGTTCCCATCTTATTTAATTTCTAGACAGTGTATCATGTTTTGTATTGCTATTTAACAAGTCTCTTCTATTGATCTAGAAACTAGAAACAGCATTTTAAAATCACTTTTATGAAGTGATTTTGAATACTCATTTTTAGTTAAGTGATTATACAATTGCTAACATATAAGCTTGATAGGATTATAGTTCACAGGATAATGTTTTATAACTGTAGTTTATTTAAAATTGACTTTCAGGCCCTGGCCAGCTAGCTCAGTTCCCAATACACCAAGGTTGTGGGTTCTATTCCCAGCCAGGGTACATAAAAGAAGTAACAGTGAATGCATAAATAAGTGCATAAATAAGCTAATTTCAAATGTTAATTATTGGGAAAGTGGGAAAAATAATTGTGTTTATAGCAGTAATATTTTTTTAATTTTTAAAAATATATTTTATTGCTTTTTACAGAGAGGAAGAGAGAGGGATAGAGAGCTAGAAACATTGATGAGAGAGAATCATCAATCAGTTGCCTCTTGCACACCTCCTACTGGGGATGTGCCCGCAACCAAGGTACATGCCCTTGACTGGAATCGAACCTGGGACCTTTCAGTCTACAGGCCGAAGCTCTACCCACTGAACCAAACTGGTTTTGGCAGTAATATTTTTAAATATGTTTTGGTTTTAAAAATAGAGCGGAACAAGCAAATGGTATGGTCACTATATCATTGTTTCATCTAATGCTAGCTTCTCCTTAAATTCTTTAAACTGAGAGAGCTTGAACTCTGACAAAGTTCTGTGTCATGTAAAAAGGACCAAACACATTGCTTTCTTGCCCCATATGTCACTTCGTCATCACAGGGCTCTAAGGTGGGAGCTGGAGCTCACGGGTGCTGCTTATGCACGTCTCTTGCCAATCCCTCATTCAGTGCCTGCACATCAGTAGCTTACACTTGGCCTTGGTGGGAGTATTTACACCAAGAAATAGTCACACACTATGAATCAGAGCTCCCAGAAATAATTCAGTCCCATATGTGACAGCCATGTACCAGCATATCCCTGGCCATAGGCAGTACTTTTTGTTGTTGTTGTTGTAAATCCTCACCTGAGGATATTTTTTTCCATTGTTTCTCAAAAAGAGTGGAAAGGAGGGAGGAATTGGGAGAAAGAGAATCTCCAATATAAGGGAGACACATCTGATTGGTTGCCTCCCACAGGCACCCTGACCAGAGATGGGGAGTGAACCCATACCCAGGTACATGCCCTTGACTTGGCCGGGAATTGACCCTTTGGTGTGCAGTCCGATGCTCTAACCATTGAGAAACACTGGCCATGGCAAGGCAGTAATTGTTTTTGTTTGTTTGTTTGTTTGTTTGTTTCCAATATATTTTATTGATTTTTCACAGAGAGGAAGAGAGAAGGATAGGGAGTTAGAAACATTGATGAGAGAGAATCATCGATCAGCTGCCTCCTACACACACACACACACACCCCCACTGGGGATGTGCCCGCAACCAATGCACATGCCCTTGCCCGGAATCGAACCCGGGACCTTTCAGTCCGCAGGCCGACGCTCTATCCACTGAGCCAAACCGGTCCCAGCAAGGCAGTAATTGTTAATCATCACTGTGCATCAGAATCACAAATGCCTGGGCTCCTCCTCCCAGAGATTCTGATTCAATTGTTGTGGGATGACATTTTGGCATCCTACCTTTCAAAAGCTCCCTAGATGACTTCAATATGTAGCAAGGTTCAGAAAAAGGTGTGTAAATGCGGACTTCCAACCAGCCTTTGATCTGTTTATTGTGAAGGAGACCTTTAGATGTTTCCCTAATACTTCTTTAAGGAAAAACAAATCTATCTTTTCAAGATCTGAGTTCTTATCCACTGGGACCTCTCTCCCCTGAGGTGTGTAAAGAATGGTTTGTGAAAAGACTGCATGGAGCCTAAGGCTCTTCTCGGCTGGAACTCTCTCCTGAGAATACTTGGGTGTAGCTAGCTCTCCTTCCCACCTGGTATTATAGGATTATAATTATCACAAAATGGTTTCTTTATGCTGCTTTTCACATAGGTCTCTGGCACTCACACATTTTAAGTAACGGGCGCCTTTTCCTTTCGTTCAAAAGTCTTTTTGGGCAAAAGTAAAAGGTTTAATGATTATTCAGCTTTCTGTTTAGAGTTTGCAGAGGTGTCATTATCCTTAATATGTTGGAAACGTATTTTGCATGAAGCACAGGAGTAGATTTGGGCACGTGGATGGGGTGGTGGTGGCCTTAGACATATCTTTCACAGCTTAGCCTGCTTTGTACTGGGTTAGCCAGATATTCCTGTGCTTTCTTTGTGTATAGCTCTGGAGGGTATGGAACCAACTAGAGAAAAAAATCTGATAAGAGGATGATTTAGGGATGAGAGCTTTGATATTGTCTCCCTGCCAGTTCTGTGTATGCATTTAACAGCATTATGGAAGCATTTGCCCCTAGAGTTCAAATTCCAGGTGGCTTATAAACGCCTGGGGTTTGTTATTGTCTTCTCACTGGAAAAATTAGAGCAGTAATTCCAGACAAAGAGAGGCAGAAATTTTAGCTTCACTTCCTCCACTCACAAAGAAGGATTATTTCTGTACAGTAAGACTTTTACATGATCAGCTAATAGAGTCTGTGTTTCCTAAATGCTTTGGGATAAGAGGAGAAAATAGAATCTAAGGTTTGTTGCTTTGTTTTTTTGCTTTGCATCAATATTTCTTACAGGTAATAAGCTTAATTATGTGTGAGAAAGGCTAATCTGTCCGAATTCAAATATCAAACTCAGATACGGAAGTATTGCAAAACTGAGACTTTTAATACATTCTTTAGAGTGGGTGTCAGATTGTATAGGCATACATGGAGTAGTAATCACAGCATATTTATTCCCCTAGGTGTGAGAGTCCCTCTTCTGGCTCCTCATTGGCTGAGAACTATGAGGTTAATAGTTTCCTCATATGTTGTCTAGGTCTTGTCTCCTATTGGGCCATTTAAAAAATGGGCTGAGGCCTTTTCCAATTGTCTCCATTTTCTCCAGTCTAGTTGGGGCAGGTGCCTGGGGGGTGAGGGTGGAGAGGATTTTCCAACAAGATATTGGCTCTTTGTTCAGTTCTTTGTTCTTAAAAAAAATTTTTTTTTAAATTGATTTCAGAGAGGAAGAGAAAGAAAGAAACATCAATGATGAAAGAGAATCATTGACCGGTTGTCTCCTGCACACTCCCCACTGGGGATGGAGCACACAACCTGGACAGGTGCCCTTGACCGAATCAAACCCAGGCCCTTTCAGTCCACAGGCCAATGCTCTATCCACGGAGCCAAATTGGCGAGGGCACAGTTCTTTGTTCTTATATCCTCTTAATTCCTCCCTACATTCTGTCTGCCCTTGGGAAATTCAGTAACCATTTCCATTAAAAGTTGAATATGCTGAAGATGGATCACAGAGGCCCACTTCCTACGTTATTAAATTATTAATAAATAATAATAATTGGTTTTCTTCCCAAGGGTATTCTTCACATCACAACTGCTTCTAAAAATTTCAAGTGAATTGAAATGGTTACATTTATGAAATACAACTAAGATGCAAAAAAATTTCAGAGTAATTTTACAAATACCTATATATTCACCACTTAGATGTTAAAACATGTTAACAGTGAACCAGCCTATTTGGATCAGATATTTTCTTCTTAAATAAATAAAATGCCACCAATATGATTGAAGTTATTCTCTGTGCCTTTTTCTACTCAAGTATTCTCCCTTTCTTCCCAACTGTTACTCTGAAGTTGTTTTGGACCCTGCTCACCCATGTCTTCATTATATTTATTGTCATTTAGGCTGTCCATAAGCAAGACCTGGCATTGTTGCATGTCAGTTTTTTGGGTTTTTCTGTTTTTGTTTTTGCGTGTTAAGACTTGTGCAAATGGTAACATAGTGCTGAAACCGGTTTGGTTCAGTGGATAGAGTGTCGGTCTGTAGACTGAAAGGTCCCAGGTTTGATTCCAGTTTAGGGCATGTACATTGGTTGTGGGCACATCCCCGGTGGAAGGTGTGCAGGAGGCAGCTGGTCGATGTTTCTCTCTCATCGATGTTTCTAGTTTTCTATCCCTTTCCTTTCCTTTCTGTAAAAAAACAAAAAAACAAAAAAACAATAAAACAATAAAATATATTTTAAAAAAATGGTCACATACTGTGTAGCCACCTACAATTTTCTTTTACACAGAACCAAATATTTTCTGAGATTATCCATATTGTTCATGGATCTAGATCAGTGGGTCTCAACCTTTCTAATATCTGTGGGACTCTGCTAGCGGTTCTCAACCTGTGGAACCCAAGACCATCGGAAAACACAGATATTTACATTAAGATCCATAACAGTAGCAAAATCACAGTTATGAAGTAGCAACGAAAATAATTTTATTGTTGGGGGTCACCACCACATATAAGAAACTGTATTTAAGGGTCGCGGCATTAGAAAGGTTAAGAATCACTGATCTAGAAGATTCATTTTAAATGTTGTATCTTATTCCATTGTACAAGTATATCTCCATGTAGTCATCTATCCTCCATTTATCCAGATCCTCTTTTTCCCCATCTCCCTCCCCCTCTTCCTCCTATGTCTCCTTCTCTTCCTCCTCCTCCTCCTCCTCCTTTTTTTTTTTCTTCTTCTTCATTAGGCACTTTCTAGTTCTGCAATGGATTTAAACTTGACTGACAGTTTTATAAGAATGACAGGAAAAGGAGGGAGGGGAAATAAATTTTTTTAATACATTTTATTGATTTTTTTTTTTTTACAGAGAGAAGAGAGAGGGATAGACAGAAACATCAAGGAGAGAAAGAGTCATCCATCAGCTGCCTCTTGCACAGTCCCTACTCTGGAGATGTGCCTGCAACCAAGGCACATGCCCTTGACCGGAATCAAACCTGGGACCCTTCAGTCTGCAGGCTGACGCTCTATCCACTGAGCCAAACTGGTTTCGGTGGGGAAATAAAATTTTAAATTTGCTGGTTCAATTGCTGCCTAAATCAATTAAATTGTACTTTAACAAAAAACAAAATAACCATTGCTACTAACTTATTTAAATGTAATTTAATACTTTTTAGGGAGATTGACATCATTTACCTTTGACAACAATGTACAAATTGTGGTCCCACCCAGGATAAGGCCCAATCTGTTACCTGATGGCATCAAACTCTCTGGGAGAACATGTCAGACATTTTACCCTTGAGGAAGCACTAAAGAAAACATGGGCCTTTGGAAAGGCCAACACCATTCACTCCAGCAGCATTCCAGTCATGAAAACTAACTACCCAGGGAAGAAACACAAAACTCTGCCCATAGTTCCACTTATGTAAAATCAACAAATTTGGCGACTTAAATATTGCACTTGATAGAAAGGTATTTTTTTCCACTGAGTATTTTGATATATTCAATGAAATTGTTCTCATAAATCATTCATCCATTCACTGATTCAACCAATCAGTAGAATATGTCCTTTAAAGAGCTCTCAAAGGGACAAGGCATAGATAAATTCTATTGAAATGTTGTAAGTGAATTAGCCAATGTGGGATAAAGTACCATGAGATCATAGATCATGGGGATGACTCACTTTGTATAGAGATTCAAGGGCAGAGATGTTGCAGTAGGTAGATATCGTGTGTGTGTGTGTGTGTGTGTGTGTGTGTGTGTGTGTACGACAGTTCTTGTCTCTTTTCTGGGCAGCTTGATCACCACAAAAAATGTCAGAGCAATGGCAAAGAGTAAAAAAATGAAGAATGCTAATTTAATCATCTTATGCTTTGCATAGCCTTTTGAAGGAAGAGTGGTGTAGCCAGTGATTTTGGAGCTTGGGAACTATGTGCTTTTTTTGTTTGTTTGTGTGCATGTGATATTTTAATAGGGCTTTAATGATCAGAACACAACTTCTTCCTCAAAGCAGGAAATTAGGAATCAGATGTGCCAATATACAAAATAACACATATGTGAAAACATATTTAGGACAATTTAAAGAAGTACTTAATGAATTTAACATGTGGGGCTCTTACCACACATGTTAATTACACATTGATTTTATTCAGAGAGTGGAGCTCTGGAGTTTTGCTAATACTGGAAATGTAAAAAAAAGAAAATGCGTGCAGCCATGCAAAAGTAGTTCTTCAGAAGCAGGGAATGAAGGGAATACTGAGAGAAGGAGAGGATTCAAACCATATACTCCAGGGATGCCATGAATGGGCCAAAATGAGTCTTCTTCTTGGCTATGAAATTCAAGCCATTTGTCAAGAAAGTCAAGAGATATGGGAGCCCTGGCTGGTATGGCTCAGCTGTTTGAGAGTCATCTGATATACTGAAGGGTTGAAGGTTTGATTCCTGGCAGGGCACATACCAAGGTTTTGGGTTTGATCCCAGGTCAGGGTTCAAACATATTAAAAAATATATTTTTAAAAAGAAATATGGTAGATATAGTAGGGACAGAACCCAAAGAGAGAAGGAAAACATACAGAAAGCTAGAAAAGTGCAACTACGTAAAAGTTACAGACCACAAAGCCACAGGAATCATGAGGCTAAGGAGCATATAACGTGTGCAAATGTTGGCTCTGAGATATAAGGAAACCAGAGTAGCTCTCAACAAGGAGAGGCAATCAGATGCCCTCACCCTTTTCCAAGTTCATCATTCTGCCACTTCGGAGGCACACCTTGGCTTTGTTGAGGAGTGAGCATCTAGAGCAGCCATTTTCAACCCTTTTCATCTCATGGCACACATAAATTACTAAAATTCAGCTGTGTCCTAAATACTTTTATTGTTCACTCTCCCAAGGAAAATATCGTTTGGATACATCGTTAATCAATAAAACAAGTGATTTTTGCAAGGAAATGCTGGTAATGAAGCTCTATACTTTTTTGAAAAGTGATTTTGGTATTTCCAAGCTGGATTTGGCATTCAAAGCATAGTTATGCCTTGTAGAAAATGTCAGCAAATCCTAAAACTGTAGGATACGTGGGTGGCCTTTTTTTTTTTTTTTTTTTTTTTTTTTTTTTTTTTTTTTTTTAACAGAACTCAGTTCTGAGCAAAATCTATCCTCCTGGACTATTTTAGCAAGATGTTGTAACTAGGTTATTTTAGCCAGGCAGCCTCTCCTTTGCTATAGCAAGTGTCTGTGAATTAGGTGTGCTAGAACTTAGGAAGAATAAGGGTAGACTTGCTAGTCTCATTCTCATGCTGCAGGCTCCCTCACATTAAATTTTAATGGCTGGAAAATGTCATTTCCTGAAATATTTCAAGTGTCACATGAGTTCCTACTCATTTATGCATTTATAGACAACGATTCTTTTCCCACTGATTTTTATCCACTTCTGGTATCATTAGTTAAAGATTATTCTGGAAGCAGAGCAAAACAAAATTATTTTATTATTCAAACTATTGTAGAGCTTACCTCCAACAGAGTAGGTTAGTCTCTGCCCTCCCACTTTATTTCCTATTCAACAGCCTCCCAAACACACACACACACACACACAGACACACACACACAGAGACATACACACATACACACACACACACATACACACACACACACACATACACACACACACACACACAGACACACACACCAGGATGTTTTTAGTTACTCTCTAATTCTTGTTCTTATAATAAAATCAGAACTCTTTACTATGACCCATTATAATCAGACATCTCCTCTTCTTCTTTTTTTAAAATACTTTTTTATTGATTTTTTTACAGAGAGGAAGAGAGAGGGATAGAGAGTTAGAAAAATCGACGAGAGAGAATCATCGACCAGCTGCCTCTTGCACACCACCTACTGGGGATGTGCCCTCAACCAAGGTACATGCTCTTGACCGGAATCGAACCCAGAACCTTTCAGCCCACAGGCCGATGCTTTATCCACTGAGCCAAACCGGTTTCGGCAAAGTATGAATATTTTTAATTCAATAGGTATTTATTGGGTGCCAATTAGGTGACTAAGGAAAGTGGCAAGGCTGAAATACTACATTGGAGAGGTGCAGAAAGCTCTCTGAGGAGATAATATTTTGGCCCAGACAAGGGGGAGAATGGAGAAATTAAAGAAGAGGACATGTCTGATTATAATGGGTCATAGTAAAGAGTTCTGATTTTATGATAAGAACAAGAAGAAGGATTGATGAGCTTAGGGATGGTGTGTGATAAGCTGCTTTTCTTTGCCTGTTATATTTTAGTACTTGGAATGCAATAAGTTTCTCAGCTGGATTTAATTCCTTTTGTGCTATAACAGTTAGTGGGGTATGCAAACCTGAATTCTCCTTTTGTGGTCCCCCCCACCCTTTGTTTCTTAAGGTAGTATTGCTGTCTTGGCTTCCAGTCTCTTAAGCACAGCTCTTAGTCCTCCTAGTCCTCTAAGAAGCTGCAACCTCTAGTTTAGACTTTGTGTTCCCACGTGAACAGGGTCTGTGGCCTCATCTGGACTGTCACATTTGATCTTACTCCACTGACCATGGAGAAAACATCTCCTGGGAAAAATCCCACTAGAAAGACTCTTCTTCTTGGAGCAGGCCACCTTAATCTCGTCTCTCTTCCAGCTCCTTAGAGTTTTATAATCTCCCTGTGCCACACCATCCCCACCAGGACTCCCTCCTGAGGGCCTGTGGCCTGATGCACACTGCATGGGTACTCCTGGCGTCATTTCTTGGGATCATTCCCAATGTATGGAGAAACAGAATCAAGGGAAGGACTTGCCTAAAGTGCTTTCACTGCCTTATAGTCTTATCTTCTTTCTCAAAGACCAGTGCTATTCTAAGTGTGACCTGCTGGCCAGCTGTAGAGCAAGTCAATTGCCATTCTCAAAGTTTACGTACGTACGTACGTACGGGTAGGTATTTCTGCTATGGTTTGCATAGAAAAGGATGACAGAGAGGGACTCTCCCAACTCCTTCATTTACAAATGAGAAGTCAGAAGCCCAGTCATCCAGGCTAGTAGCAGAACCAAAATTGGAAGGCAAGTCAATAGGATTTATAAATACGTGGTAATCTAATACCATTTATAGCTCCGGGTGCACCCATGAGTATGAATAAACTTGTCATGCTTATTGACTAAACACTGCCAGTCCTGCCATTCTGGTTAGTCCCGGGGTCTGACTGCTTTCCCTTTATTTAAAGACATTTATCTTTATTGTTGAAAGTAATACAGATGTATCATTCCCGGCTGGAATTCCAGGTCGTGCTGGAGCTCTCACGCTTCGCCACCACTTGGGGGCCGGCAGATGCTTCGCCCCCACTCCTCACGCCCCACCGGCCGAAGTACCACACAATGCCCGGCAGGGGGCGCTGCGATGCCCTGGCCCCCACAGCCCCTCCCTCGGCCAACCGTCGATTGGGCCGGCGCGTGACGTCACGCCGTTTTAGCCAAACAAATAGGATTCGGGGCGAGCGTTGGGCTTCACGGCGCCGCGCTGGGCGCTCGGTCCGCCTCAGCGGTGGGGAGCGAGCCAGGCCTCCCGCCGCCGCCGCGTCGGGGAGCAGCAGCCCCGGGCCAGGCCCGGGCCGGGGCAGGCGCGCAGGTGGGTCGGGGCCGGGTGGCGTGGCGGCGCCGGGGCAGCAGCGCGGTCGGGGTTGAGCGACGGCCACCGTGGCCGCTCCCCGCCCCCTCCCGCCGCTCGCCTGCGCTCCCGGGACGCGGGGCGGGTGGGGGCGGGGGCGCGCCCGCGGGTCCGGGGCGCGCGGCGCTGCGGGCGGGCGCGTCCGGGGCCGGAGGCGGCGGCCCGCACCTCCCTCCTCCCGGGCCGGCCTCCGCCCGCGCGCGGGCCCGGCGCCGAGCGCCCCCGCGGGCCACGGGGGTCGGGCGAACCAGCGGGCGGGCGCGGGGTCTCGGTCCCGGTCCGGGCTGCAGCCCCGGAGGCTACGGATAGGCCGTGAGGAGGCGGCGGACCGGCTCGCCCCCCGCCCGGACCCGCGGCCGGGGAGGAGGTCGGGCCCCGGGTGGGGGTCGCCTGGCGCGGTGGCGCCCGCCCGCCCGCCCGCCGGCGGGCCCGGCCACGCTGCCCTTCCTGCCCCCGCGCAGGTGAGCCGGCGCCCGGCCTCCACCTTCCCAGCGCCCTCGCCTCCGGGCGGGCGGGCGGAAGTCGGCTGCGGGTCGGCGATGAAGTCATAGTGCTGCGGGCCCGCGGGCCTGTGACGTCCGGGCGGGGGGCTGTGATGTCACCGCAGGCCCCGGCCGGGACCTGGGCGCGGGAGCGGGCGGGCCGGGTGATGCTGGGGGAGGGGGTTGGGGGTGGGGGGGAGGAAGTTGAGGCTCCCGAGGCCGGGAATCGCAGTGGATTTGAATCGAAAGTTGTTCGATACCAGCATTTTCCAGTGTTAATGGAATAGTTGTCAAGTTCTTCAACTTAGGTGTAAGACACATCTGGTTTAGAGACAGCTTCATCAGAGGGACTTTTGGGGGCGTGGGGAGAGGGGGTTTAATGTAAATGGATTTCAGGAATCTAAACTCATAGTGTGTGTGTGTGTGTGTGTGTGTGTGTGTGTGTGTGTGGCGGGGGAATAGAACTCATTTGAATGCTGGTGATGCAGTTTGCCTTACTCTTTTTTTTTGCTAGACAGTTTGGAGGTCATCTATGTGCTAGTTGTAATTTTTGTTAGAGAATGGCCTGGGAGAGGGAGAGCAGATCTTTTTATTACTGTTTATTTTTATTTTTATTTTTGACATTTATCTTTATTGTTGAAAGTAATACAGATGTATCATTCCCGGCTCCCCCTTTCCCCCCTCCCCCCATTGACCCCTTTCAGCCCACCCCTGACCCCTCGCCCCAGGCTTTCACAACACTATTGTCTGTGTCCAGGTTATGCATATATGCGACCAAGTTCCCTGGTTAATTTCTTCCCACCCCCGCCTTCCCGCTGAAATTCATCAGTCTGTCTGTTACATGTTTCTATGTCTCTGTGTCTATTTTGCTCTTCAGTTTATTTTGTTCTTTAGATTCCACATATGAGTGAGATCATGTGATACTAGTCTTTCTCTGACTGGTTTGTTTTGCTTGAGAGTAGATCTTAAATGAACGTTTCCCATTGTGAGGAGGAAGGTGTTTGAATTCATCCAGTATTTTTAAATAATAACTACCTGGAGATTTAATTCATTCAGCTTGTCCCTGCCCCATGCTACCATGGATAATTGAGGGTTTCCTTTGGTTAGAGCTCAGCAACAAGACTTTTTCTTACTTTCTTACTAAGGCTGGGCCGTAACAATATACATAATATCCCAGGACTGCTTGTCTAGACATGTAACTTTTTGTCAGTGGTGCTTTCAAATATGAAACTATGGAATTTTTAAAAAAGTTTTCTTGGTTTTCTTCCAGGGCTTTCAAAAGAGATCAGAGTGGAAGAGAGGCTAGTCATTTGCCATTACTCACTCACTCCAGGTTCAGCTTATCAATACTTTCATCCTGTCTTCCTCTCTGTAGAATCATTTACTAGAATCTAATTTGAAAGGTAGACGGCTTAAAATTAAAGGGTAATTGCAGTTTGGTTTTCAATAGGAAGCTTGGATAGGAAACCTCAATCCATTTTCACTGACCTTGACTTGTAAGGTAGGTTTTTTGTTGTTGTGGTTAATAGTCCTTCCAGGCTCTTTATAAATTATTGATAATGTATTGCCCATCTGGATTTTGCTTCAACATATAGAGGAAAGTTATGCTATACACATTTACTCACAAAATGAGAACAAAATTTTACACTCATTAATTACTCTTAGATTTGACTAGAAGTTCACAAAGCTTTCTTGTAAATCTCATTTTGATCCTCACCATACCTTGGAAATTCAACAGCATTGTGTGTGCTCCTGAGAGTTATTATTATTACTTAAAGAAATTGGGAATTGTATGGTGACAATGCTGAGCGAAGGTTCTGAAGACAATATTTGTGTGGATCCTCGGGACTGATAGGTACTGCTGATGTGGAGGATGTTAATCTGTTCTTTATGATGAAAGGATCATGGTAAGATATTATATAATGAGGTTGAAAGACGTACAAAAAGAACCTTTGCATGTGTCTTTTCTGGGTGGCTTCCTGTGCCAGCGGCTACATGGCTCTGTCAGTTAAGTGTACTGGTGTAAATGGGGAGGGACGAAGTCAAACTGAATGCGAGTTTACAGGTAAATAAATTGTTATAATAAAGTATTGATAGCTCCTCCCTGGCAGTGCCTTTCAAATAGAGCGGGGAAATGCACCGCTAAGGAGGAGAAACTTTTATTGTCCCTCATGGAAAATGAATTAATAGGTAGAGAATGAATGTATGTGTAATCTATGTGACTGAGGACTGATGACAGTTATAAAATAAAAAAAAAGCCAGATTATGTATATAGTTGCATAACCTTTTAACAAGTCATAATTCTTCTAAAACATTTTTTCCGAAGGATGTTTTTCACCTAGGCCTTGCTGTTTTAGGCCTCTCAAGCAGCTTTTACTTATAAATGGAAACTTATTTAGGGTCGGGCTTATTATTTTAAAATATTTTATCATTATCCAGTTTACAGCATTTGAAGGGACTAAATCAAATATCAAATAGTCATTAGTGATATAGCATTTTTCTGACAGATAAAAACAAACATCATGCAGAATGAAGTGCTAAATTTTAGAAATTCTTTAGGATATGCTTATTGGAGCAATTATTCTATTAACATTTTATTTTCTAAGCTTAAAGCTTATGCTAAGCCAGTTTAATATGGTTTTGATATTCTAGTAAACATATTAACAACAACTAACTTGTTTTAATATTTTTTGGGGAGAGAATGTACTAATCGTTAGAGACATCATTTGGTGTTATCTTCCAAAATTTGCAGCTGTTCAGAAACAGACACTTGAGGGAAGCTACTAGGATATAATGAATGCCTTCCTTGTTAGATCATGTGTGACAAGTGCATAATCTGCAGTCCTTTGGAATCAACAACAAAAAGAACAGATTAGCTCCAAATGCATTTAGGTCATTTGGAAATTGAATTCCTGTCAATCCTTATCTTTGCATAATTTATCTTCTCCTTTAGTTCATACTTATGGTATTTTGAGCTGATGAACTTACTGTGTTATCTGGGAGCGTATTAATGATTAAAATGTGTTTCTTAGTGATAGTTGAGTTTATCAGACTTTGATTTCCAGCCCCATCTTCTATTTAGCTCCACTGAAGAGGCACCAGATCTTTTCTTTGAAAATCTTTACCTTCAGAATCCTAGCACATACATTTATCATCCTCAATACAATGTGGGTATAAATGTGAAATTAAGCTACATATGTGTTTTATATTATCAGGCATGGGGTTCATTCATCTAACAAACATTTTTTGAGGACCTCTATGCCAGGTACAATTCACTCAGATGAATTGTCCTTAACTGCAAGGACATTTTGTTTTAACATTTCTTTGCTATGGAAGACCATGATTCTAAGGGCCAGAATTGGACCATTTATATTATACCAGGTTGTCCAGAGATCTTGTCTAAAGGCTGGTTTAAGGATGTATTATTAAAAGCTCAGGTAAAAAAAATAGCTAACAGATTATCAAAGGGTCTAGAATCCATGGATTTGAATTATCCTAGAATAAATGGAGTTTAAGTAAGTGAGCTCTTTCTTTGAGGCAAGAATAAGCACTTAAGGCCAGAAGTAGTCTATATATGCAGTCTAAAATTGGAGGTAGAGAGAAGAGGAACAGTCTAGACATCCCAATCTCAGAGGCATGTATAGATCTTCTTTGTCAATCCTTTTCTTTAATTGATAAACTTCTGAAACATGTAATCCTCTCACAGCCTTCGTTTCCATTATTTGCTTTCTTAACATTTTATAATGAAAACTTTCATAGGAAAGTTGCAAGAATTGTTTGTATATTAAATACCCACAACCTAGATTCTGCAATTCATATTTTAAGATTTGCTTTTCTGTATCCATCCTATCTTCCCTCTCCTATCCACTCATTAATGCATCTCATTTTTGTTATATTTCAAAGTAAGTATACTTTATACTTCAGAATGCCTCTCATAAACTGCGGTGGGGTGCTTCTGTCCTGCATGGAAACGGAGGACAGGTTCCTGAGTGGAGGAGCTGGGGATTAAGAAATAAAAGAAAGAGACAAGAGGCAGAAATAGATAAAAGCTGGGTGCCGGGTGGAGGCTGTCACTCTGATGGAGGGACAGTCAACACCCACCACAGACAACACAGCACATTTATTGATTTCCAGAGGGGGTTAAGGTCAAAGTTTTGGGTGTGCCCAGGTCCTATTAAGTCCCTCATTCCTGGGATTTAGCATATCAACACCTGGGTAAGTGAAGGTCCTATTCAGTCCTCATTCCAAGCACATGGATAAAGATAAGAAATCTGTAACCGTCTCCCACATTTGGGAGGCTGTTTCTGGGGGACAGCCATGCCAGTCACCTTGGACTCAGCTGACATTAATTTAAAGGTCATCCATGTGCATTCCCAAGGGGCCCTCTACAATAAACTATTTGTTTACTAGTTCTTTAGATAAAATTTATATACTGCAGTAAAAGTACAGGTCTTATGGGAAGCATTCCCTTAGTTGGGATAGGTTAATATATCTGTGTAACCCATAACCTTGTCATGCTATAGGACCATTACCATTACTATAGAATGTTCCTTCGTGCACATCCAAGTCAGTTTAACTTTTTAATCTCCCGCAATCTCTTCCATCAGTATCTTCTGAAACTACCTGCGCAGAGGGCCTGCTTTGTTAGCACATTTGGGTGACATTTTGTTAGGTAATCAGTATATAAAGATATCAAGAATACAGGCACTGTTCTCTCTGTCTCTGTCTGTCTCTCTCGTTAATCCTCACCCAAGGATATTTTCCCCGTTGATTTTTGGAGAGTAGAAGAAAGGGAGGGAGAGAGAGAGACAGAAAAAGAGAGAGAGGGAGGGAGGGAGGGAGGGAGGGAGGGAGGGAGGGAGGGAGGGAGGGAGAGAGAGAGAGAGAGAGAGAGAGAGAGAGAGAGAGAGAGAGAGAGAGAGAGAGAGAAAGAGAGAAAGAAGCTGGTTTGGCTCAGTGGATAGAGTGTTGGTCTGTGGACCAAAGAGTCTCGGGTTTGATTCCCATCAAGGGCACGAACCTCTGTTGCAGGCTCATCCCTGGCCCAGGCCCTGGTTGGGGCAAGTGTGGGAAGCAACATCAATGTTTTTCTCCGTCTTTCCCTCTTTCTAATCTTTCTAATCAATGGAAAAATATCCTCCAGTGAGGATTAACAAAACAAAACAAAAAAGAGAGAGATAAACATTAATGTGAGAGAGACATCAATTGGTTGCCTCCTGCACGTACCCCAACCAGGGCTGTGTTCTTTTTTTTTTTTTTTAAATATATTTTATTGATTTTGTACAGAGAGAAAGGGAGAGAGATATAGAGTTAGAAACATCGATGAGAGAGAGTCATCGATCAGCTGCCTCCTGCACACCCCCTACTGGGGATGTGCCCGCAACCAAGGTACATGCCCTTGACCGGAATCGAACCCGGGACCCTTCAGTCCCCAAGCCGACGCTCTATCCACTGAGCCAAACCGGTCCCGGCTAGGGCTGTGTTCTTGACTAGGAATTGAACTTGGACCCTTCAGTGCAAGAGCTGATGTTCTAACCACTGAGAAATACAGGCCATTGTGACCTGCTCTCTTTAAGCTTATAATTTAGTTTGGGTTTTAGTTTAGGTATTGCCAGAGAAAGCTTCCTAGGTGTGGGTCTTGAATTGGGCCTTTATTTTAGGGTCCAGATTTATTTATTTTTAATGGAGTGTGATTAGAAGTTATTTTTTTAATTTTTTAATTTTTGATTAGAAGTTACGATGTAAAGGAACAGTAGTAGACAAGGGTGGGACCCAGTTTTGGGAGGAGTGTGAGCATTATGCTGTACCCATGATAATTTAAAATTTTTAATTGATTTTAGAGAGAGAGAGAAGGGAGGGAGGGAAAAGAAGAAAGATTTTAAGCATTCATTGGTTGATTGACTCTTGTATGTACTCTGTGACTGGGGATCAAACCCAAAACCTTGATGTATAGGAACAATGCTCTAACCAACTGAGCTGTTTTTTGAGGAGGGGAGTAATGTGAAAAACTGACCTTTCAGTTAAATTCTTACCTCCTTTGTCATCTTTGGGATTTATTTATATAAAAGACCTCTTCATCTTTTAAATTCTCTTCTCTTAGTTCTTTGCCTCTGATTTCTCAGTTTTGCTGATAATTCTCTTCCAGATCCAAACTATCTAAAGCACATGTGTCAAACACAAGGCCCGCGGGCCAAATCCAGCCCGCCAGGCCTTGCAATGTGGCCCGCACCGCGTTGTCATCACTGCACTCCGCTGTCAGTTTATGACATTGTCAATTTATGACTGTTCAGTAAACCATTCGGCCCGCGATTTAGGCTGGATTTTAGATTTTGGCCCCTTCTCTGATTGAGTTCGACACTCCTAATCTAAAGCTTTGTTCTTGACTCTGTGGTATTTCTTGTAATCATGCCTCACCTCTTAGGGCTTCTCCATTATAATTCTTTTCAGGTTATGCCTACATCTGTATCCATAAGCTGTTAACTCTTGTTAGGCTCCTAACTTAATACAATGTTTCTTTTGTATATCCCTGTTTACTTTAGCAAGAGCATTTGCTCTAAGAAGTTGTAGCAAATGGGATTTATTGGGAAAGGAAGATATGTAAACTTTGAGTGGACTGAATGGACAGTTTAGACTAAGTTTCTTAGAATAAGAAAGATACAGCAAAGCTTGCCTATTGACACTGTGGACTGTGTTGTTGAAGCAGAATGCTGCTGCCACCATACTTTGGCAGAAGTTTTACTTCCTTAGACAGAACCATCATTATATATTACTTTCTGTTCTCCACTGAGGTTTTATGTCATATGTAAAACCTCAGCTTCAAGGGCATCTGGAAATTGTAGTTTTTAGTTGTCCATCCTCTATGACTTATAGGAAGTCCATATGAGAATAGATTGGAGTAAGTACAGAGTGAATATTCAGTACACTCAGTTTGTGAAAACTAAACTAATTTTCCTCAGATCCCCTCAATGTGACAAAGTTAAATCTTCTATAATTTTGCTGTTTCAAAGCATAGACTTAGGTCTTTTATTCTAGTTTCTTAACACATTGTGGATGGATCATGAGAATTTGCCAGCTTTGTTTAGCTCCACTTCATATTACACAGTAGTTTACAAAGTGTCATACTTTAAAAAGATATTAGCTTGTAAGAACATGTAATAAATAACTTCAACATGTAGTAAATAACTTCAAAATGCAGTGGGTATTTAATTTTAAAGCGTGCCGTTAACATTTATGTAAAATGTATTTTGTGCTTGTTCAATAGAAACTTAACTGGCCACTGGGTAAAGCTAGCAATGAAACTACTGGTCCGCAGTATGTTAAGATAGAAACAACTGAAATTAACTGTACCATTTAGATTTTTTATATTGTGATAATAACAAAAAGCCCAACTCAACTCACTGGCTGAAAAGTCCAAAGGTGTAGCTTGATCCACTGTACTTATGTGATCAGAACTTCATCTTCTTCTTTCTGCTTCTATGGGGTGTTGGTCCCTTTGTGGTTACAGCATGTTTGTCTGCAGCTGAAGCTCCACATCCTCATGCCATGAATTTCAGAGGAGGGGAAGGAAGGGTGCTTCTATAGAAGATGTAGGGCAGGTCTCATGATTATTTTGCTCCAAACCCCTTTGGCTTATAGGACCCCTTTTCTGAGTTATATTTTTTTTAAAAAAATTAAATACACAGGACTACAAAGGAAATAGTTATATTAAATGTATATTTGGGCCGAAACCGGTTTGGCTCAGTGGTAGAGCGTCGGTCTGCGGACTGAAGGGTCCCGGGTTCGATTCCGGTCAAGGGCATGTACCTTGGTTGCAGGCACATCCCTGGTAGGGGGTGTGCAGGAGGCAGCTGGTTGATGTTTCTCTCTCATCAACATTTCTAGCTCTCTATCTCTCTCCCTTCTTCTCTGTAAAAATCAATAAAATATATTTAAAAATATATATATTTGGCTTCCCATCGAGATGGCGGTGTAGGTAAATGTGGTACTTACGTCTTCCACAACTGCATCAAAATTATAACTAATCTACAGAACAGCCATCATTCAAAACTATCTGAAATCTAGCTGAATGAAAGACCTACCACTAAAGATGTAAAGAAGAAGCCACATTGGCATTCCTCATAGGAATACTTCTTTAAAATATATATCTCCTCAACAAGGGAAACAAAAGGGGGAAAAATGGGACTGCATTAAACTAAAAAGTTTTTGCACAGCAAAGAAAACCATCAACAGAATGAAAAGATAATGCCCTGAATGGGTGAACAAGTGTTGGCAAGGATGTGGAGAAAAGGGAATCTTCATGCATTGTTGATGGAAATGCAGATTGGTTCAGTCATGGTGGAAAGTTACCTCAAAAAATTAAAAATGGAACTGTCTTATGACCCAGCAATTCTGTTTCTGGGACTTCCCCTAAAGAAACTGAAACACTAATTTGAAAGAATATATGCACCCCTATGTTCATTGTAGCATTATTTACAATAGCTGAGATTTGGAAGCAGCCCAAGTGTCCATCAGTATATGAGTGGATGAAACAGCTATGGTACATATATACACAGTGGAATACTATTTGGCCATAAAAACACAGAATATTTTACCCTTTATGACAGCATAGATGGACCTGCAGAACATTATGCCAAGTGAAATAAGCCAGTCAGAGAAAGGCAAGTACCATATGATTTCACTCATGTGGAATTTAATGAATAAACTGAACTAACAAGCAAAATAGAGATAGACTCATAGATAGCAGTCTGACAGCTCTGGTGGAGGGGGGCCCTGGAGAAGGTGGGTGGAGGGATAGCAAAACAACAACAAAAACTCATGGACATGGAATACGGCATGGTGATTGTGGAGCGGGGGTGGGTGGAGGTGGAAGAGGGTACGGGGGATAAATGGTGATGAGAAAAAAAGTACAGGGTGTTTAGAAAGGAATAAAAATTAAAGAAGAAGCCACATTGAAACTGGTACAGGGAGCAGAGGGGAGCAGGGTACATGGAACAGGCTGGTCCAACATCCACATGTGACAGGTAAAAACCAGGAGGAATATCTTGCTGTGGAGGTTCCTTGAAAGGAGCAAAAGGTCCTAGCCCCACACCAGGTCCCCCAGCCCAGAGTTCCAATGCCAGGAAAAGAAGTCCCATGACTTCTGGCTGTAAAATCCACAGTGATTGTGGCTGAATGAGATGGCAAGCTGCTGGAGTCCCAGGCAGTTTTAAAGGGTCTGAGCACAAACTTGCTTGGGCTCACTCCCTCTGAGTTCCAGCACTGGGGCAACATGTCAGAAGGCATTGGGGGCTTGTGGAGAAGAACTGTCTGGTATCAGAGCAGCTTTCTCCTAGCTGAAGTGCTGGCAGAGGCCATTGTTCTTTTGAGAACTTCCCCCACAGAGCCAGCAGGCAGGTACCAAAACTGAGACTCAATCAACATATCACTGTTTGCCTCACAGTGGTGATTCCTTGAGACCCCCCCCAGCCCCACCCAGTTTGTGGGTCCATTCACGCCATCTCCAATGGCTTTTCCATATAATGGCCTGTCTTGGCTCATGCTTCAGATTTCCCTAAATTCTCAAACAAGCAGCACCTGGCCTCAGTGTGCCCTGTACTCTCACTAAGTGGTCCCAGGCTCAGTATTAGTGGCAGCCCCCGTTGGCTGGAAGCTTTGCTTCACCTGGGCACCTCCAGCTTGCTTTCTAACTCATGCTAGGTGGTCCCAGGTAAAACAGGACTGTGGCTGACCGTAAAAAAAGACATGGAAACCATAAAAAAGAGCCAGTCAGAAATGAAGGCTACACTAACTAAAATTAGTGTTTTATAGGGAATCAATAGAATAGTTGAGGCAAAGAATCAAATCAGCGATTTGGAATGTAGGAAACAACACACAATGAGAAGAGCAAAAAGGAAAAAAATCCAAAAGAATGAGGATAGTGTAAGGAGCTTCTGGGACAACTTCAAGTGTACCAACATATTATGGGAGTACCAGAAGGAGAAGAGAGAGAGGAAATTGAAAATCTATTTGAAAAAATAATGACAGAAAACTTCTCTAACAAGTCCAGGAAGTGCAGAGTTCCAAACAACATGAACCTGACAGGCCCACACCAAGACAATCATTTAGAATTGAAGGACAGATAAAGAGCTTCCCAGACAAGAAAAAGTTGAAGGAGTTTATCACTATCAACCCAGTATTACAGTAAATGTAGGGTTGTTTTTTTTTTTAAGAAGAAGGATAAAGAAGAAATATGAACAATAAAATGGCAATAAATACATACCTATAAACAATTGAATCTAAAAAAAAATGACCAAGCAGAACAGAAACAGACTCCTAGATACAGAGAATTTTGATGGTTGCCATATCGATGGGGGATTGGGATGGGAGAAAAGTTGAAAGGATTAAGAAGTACAAATTGGCAGTTATAGAATAGTCATGGGAATATAAAGCACAGCATAAGGAATATAGTCAATATTCTAATAACTATGTATGGTGTTAGATGGTACACAATTTATTGGGATGATCACTTAGTAAGTATATACTATTGGAGTATATACCTGAAATTAATATAATATTGTATGTCAACTATAATTGAAAAATAAAAACTGATTTAAAAAAAAATCCCAATCCACACTCCAGTATAACACAAAGGATCAGATTGTCAGTTCTAATCATGAATTAGAACTCTTGCCCAGTGTCAGGCTTCACTAATAATTTCTAGGAGAGGGAATCAAGAAGCCGTTCTGTTAAATGGAGGTTGGCTCCTGCGTGACGTGATTTCCCATGATCTTATCATGGCTGACCTCTTCCGAGCCAGTGAGTTGCATGTCTATTACAGGAAGAGAGTACCTGAGAGCCATCCTTAACTATATAGTTTTTCTTCTTTGACTTATTAGTATACAAAACATTTGAAAAAATTCCTAATGATTGAACTATCTTTGATTTGTCATGATATTTACCATTTTTAGGTGTTTTGAAATTTTTAATAAAATCCTGGATTTATAGTAAAAAAAAAAAAAGGAATATATAGTTAACCAAATTATTTTTTTAATTATATGATTAATATGTGCTTTATTAAATAATATTTTAGTCCAAATAATATTAAATAATATTCTTTATTAAATAATAACTTAGGCCAAATAAGTTTAATAAATTCCAAGTAGTGATGAACCAGTCACTGAGAATATGGATATCTATTTGGTTTAGCCAGCATGGGCCTTTCCTGGAGCTGGGGATGAGGTCATTGCTACCTAAGCAGCATGTTGGGAGAGAAGTGAATTCACATCCAAGGATTACTGGATGCTGAGTAGCAAATAGTATCTGTCCATTGTGTCATACTTAGTCCCCTCTCCCTTGTACTCTTAGTTAACCAATTAAAGTTTTAGTGAGTCTTTTACTTGGATTTGTCTTTTCCTGATTAGTCACTCAGGTGGCATTCTAGGCCTCCAATATGGAGTATGTGTGATAGACTATTGGGTTACAAAAAGAAAAATATTTGAGCTGTTTATTTTTCTTGTCCTATTAGTATTGATTTTTGCTTTTGCTTATCTCTATGTAAAATATAGTGTACTAGAGGCCCGGTGCATGAAATTTGTGCACTGGGTCGGGGAGAGGGGGTCCCTCAGCCCACACACACACACACACACACACACACACAATATTTCAGAGAGGTAGAGAGTCTCTTGCATACCCCCTACTGGAGATTGAGCCTGCAACCCGGACATCTGCACCGACAAGGAATCAAACTGTGACCTCCTGGTTCACCTGGTTCATAGGTAGACCCTCAACATTTGAGCCACACCAACTGGGCCGTGGCATCACATTTAAAAGTAGCTCTTGAAACTTTTTGTAAGATCCTATACTCCATCACATGTCTGTGGGATTGTCTGTGACAAATCTGGTGCTCAATTAGGCAGTTTTCTGAGCCTTGCTTTCCCCTTTCCATTTCTCTAAGTGTAATCATCCATTATAGAAAGCCTGTTAGAGTAAAACCTCTTTGGACTCCCAGCCCCTCTACAGTCTTTCCATTTCCTGAATTCCTGTGGCGTATATTGAGTACTCGGCCAATTAGCACTTCATTATTCAGTATATTATTGTTTATTGCTCATTGCTTCATGTGTATTAGTCTTATAGGATCAGGGGGAGGCAGGGCCTCAGGGGTCACTAGGCTGGGGCTTGGCAAACAGTGATGGCTGCGGACAGCCCTCTCTGCCTTTCAGCATTTCCAAGTCCCCGTGCTCCAGTGCAGTAAACAATGATTGCTGCGCGCTCCTCTGCAAAAAAGTCACCTTCGCTTTTGGACCCGATGGCCGACAGGCCAGCTTCTCCCCGTAGGCATCTGGGTCCCCGGGTGTCCCTAGAAACTGGACTTCAGGATGATCGGGAGCTTCTTTCCCTTTTGATTGAAAAAAAGCCACGCGCCCAGTTGCCCGCCACCAGCCGGATTCATGTGCCTCCGTACCTCAGCTTTTCAGCTTTTTAGCGCTTGTGCTCCTTTCTCTTTCCTTCTCCTTGTAAGACTTCCGTTCAACCAGCTTTCCCGTGGTTCTGGGTGATAGACCACGTCTTTTAGTTGTAGTTTTGAAATTGTTGTGCATTAGATTAGTTGTTTACCTTTGCCACCACCTTGGTTTCTCCTGGTTTTTTTTATTTTTATTTTTATTTTTTATTTTATTAATTTTTTACAGAGAGGAGAGGAGAGAGATAGAAACATCGATGAGAGAGAGTCATCGATCAGCTGCCTCTAGCACACCCCCTACTGCGGATATGCCCGCAACCAAGGTACTGTACATGCCCCTGACCGGAATCGAACCCGGGATCCTACATTCTGCAGGCCGACGCTCTATCCACTGAGCCAAATCGGTTTCGGCGGTTTCTCCTGTTTTGTTTTGTTTTTTAAATTCTGTTTTGTTTTCTATTTTGCTGGTTAACTTAGACACCTTCTAGCAGATTCAGTTGTAGGAGTTTGTGTATTAAAATGCTCATTTGCTTCTTGAAAATTAAAAATATTAATATTTTTAATTTTCAAGAAGTATTATTATGAAGTATAATTTGTAATGGTAAAATCACTCTTGGAACAAAAGTATTGATTATCTGGAGTTTCTGAAGGTGAAATTTGAGTTTAACAAAGAAGTCTCAAAGGACACATTTGCTCTATTGTCTAGGAACCAGGAGAGGTAAACTTGTTTCCCAAGTAGGGCAAGAGATTTTATTTCAAGTTCAGTCATCAGAATTATTCTCTTTACTTTCTACCCACCAGTTACTTTAGTCTGTAGTTCAGGCATCTTTGCTTTGATGAAGATTTCTACCTCCATGACAGTGCTTTAGCCTATATGGGATACTGCAAATGAGTATGAAAATGGATCAATTAAGTGTTGAAAGCCATTTTATGTGTGAAATATAATTTAACAAATTCTTGTGAAAAAATTCATGACCTTTTAAACAATGAAAGCAATCTACTAAAAAAATTCACTCAAATGAGAAATATGCCAAAGAATAAAATAATACTATACATAATTTTTTATTATATTTGTAAATTGTACTTATGTTGAAATTTAAAAATATATATTATAATACTATTTTTGTGTTCTATGAAAATATTTGTTGCTCCATATAGACCAAATTTTTAATCAAGAACCCCCCCCCCCCAGGTCAATGGTGTCCCGCTTTACCAATGTTAAAATCTGGTCACCTTACCATTGGGAGTTGTGCAGAAGGCAGCTGATCGATGTTTCTCGCTCATTGATGTTTCTGGCTCTCTCTTCCTCTCTGTAAAAAAATCAATAAAATATATTTAAAAAAAGAATGGTAAAGGATCTGAGATTTTACTGTCTAAATGTATTTAGTTAGCCTGCCACAGCTTTATGGATGTTGATAGAAGACACAGATTTTGTGTTGGTGGAGGGCCCAGAGGCAGAGATGAAGTACAGTATCACTCAGAGCAATAGCAGTACCCAGAGTATTAGCATTCATTTGTGTCATTGTCCCAAGATTCAGTTCCCACAGGACACTGCAGAGAGGACCAGTTAACACTGGTTCAACTAGTAGATTTTGTTACTGGAGAAAACCCTCTGAGTTAAGGGATTTCAAATATTTTATAATGCCATCTTTTGCTCCAGCTCCAGAAGAGAGACAGTAAGTATGCCTGTTATTTGCTCTTTTTTTTTTTTTTTAATATATTTTATTGATTTTTTTTTTTTTTTTTTTTACAGACAGGAAGGGAGAGGGATAGAGAGCTAGAAACATCGACGAGAGAGAAACATCGACCAGCTGCCTCTTGCACACCCCACACTGGGGATGTGCCCACAACCAATGTACTTGCCCTTGACCGGAATCGAACCTGGGACCCTTCAGTCCACAGACCGACGCTCTATCCACTGAGCCAAACCTGTTTCGGCTGTTATTTGCTCTTGAGGAAGCAAATTTCCAACACTGTTTGCTGTATGGGCATCCGTAAAAGTATAGTCCAGAACAAAGATCAGACTGTGCCTTGCTTGCGAGATATAGAGACTCATGAAGAATTATTTCCCACCACTACTATCCTGTTCTCCACCTTCTTTCTGATACATCATTATTTTTAGCTCTCTGATTACCTTGGTAAGTACTGTGTATTTATTTTATTTCACTAACAATAGGTGATATCTTTTGACTTCCTGCTTTGAAAAAGGAGCATTTTAGTAAGGGATAATTTGGCGTGTTAGAAAACCACGTCAATCATAATTTAACTGAAAAAGGAAAATTTCCCCCAGAACTTAGAGTTCAGGAGGATTCAGGTGCTCAAACCTTGCTTTAAATAATTGGTCTTTTACTATGTCTGCTTTCTGTCTTTTAGCTTTATTTTCAGGAACTTCTCCTTTACCCTTTCTCCCACCGGACTTGATTCTAGGCTGTGTGTTTATTTCTGAACAAGTAACTATTGCAAGGTGGAAATAACTAGATTAGAATAGGGCTTGGTTATATGCCTGCCCTTGGGGATGGATGTGGGATCAGCCCCATTTGAATCAGTGTATTGGGGATGGGGAGAAGGTAGTTCTCCAAAGTTAAAACAGGATGCCGTTATCTTCCCATGTCAGAGTTCTCAGTTGTAGGATTTGTTTTTAAAACTTCCTTTATTTCTCCATTTGTATGAGCTTTGGGGACCGAACCCTCAACCTTGGCATATTGGGATGATGCTCAAACTATACAGGGCAGATATTTCATTTTTTTAAAGGTAGTGTAAAAGTTCTAGTATCTCCTGTTTTCATACTTATCTCCTCCTGATGCCCTCTATCAATCTGCGCTTTATGGAGAACTGCTGCTCAGCTGGTGTTCTGTCATTTGCTTTCATTCTCCTATCTCTCCCCCCCCCCTCCCCCACTATACTCCTATCTTACCTAATAATAGAGAAACATGTAAATTGACAGTACCTGTGCTACGCCCACAATCAGAGTGAGTATGCAAATTAGTCCAACAAAGATGGAGGTTAATTTGCATACATACCTGGGTCCTGGGAACCTCCTTGGCATCCAGGTCACTACCAGCAGGCTGTTGGAGGGGCCCAGCCTGCGATCAGAGGGGTAGGATGGGAGGAGGGGGTGGGCGCTTCCCAAGCTTAAAGCCTGGGGCTTAGGATGGGGCTGAGCCTGCGACCAAATGCAGACCATCTGGTAGTCAGCACTGGGTTGCCCAGCTGCAGCCTGGCAACCCAGCACTGACTGCTTAGGTGGCTGAGACCCAGAAAGTGAGTCAGGGTCTGATCTGTAACCTCAGTGGAAGCTGTTGATCAGTGTACTTACCTCTTTCTCTCCCTCTTTCTTTCTGATCTTCATCAGCAGCAGGCTTTTCTTTCTCTCCTAGCCTCCGGAGGCTGCTGTTAAAGCCCTGCCTCTTTGATCAGGCCCAGAGATAGGCCTGGAGATGCTGACTGGCATAGGAACCAACCAATCAGAACCAAAGTTGAGTGCTGTGGGGGACCAATGGCTGCCTAGGAGGCAGCTTCTGACACTGACTAGCATAGGAACTGACCAATGAGAACCAAAGTGGGTGCTGTGAGGAGCCATTGGCTGCCTAGGAGGCAGAGCTTTTGATGCTGACTGGCATAGGAACCGACCAATCAGAACCAAATTGGTCAGCAGAGGCGGGCATCAGGGGTGACATCAGGCCTTCAGGAGAGGGCAGTTAGGGGTGATCGGGCTGCCAGGGAGAAGCATTTAGGGGCAATCAAGCAAACAGGCAGGTGAGCAGTTAGGAGCCAGTGGTCCCAGATTGTGAGAGGGGTGTCTGACTGCCAGTTTAGGCCGGATCCCTGGGGTTGGGCCTAAACTGGCAGTCAGACATCCCGCAAGGGGTCCCTAATTGGAGAGGGTGCAGGCTGAGTTGAGGGAATCCCCCCTTCATGCACGAGTTTTGTGCACTGGGCCTCTAGTTTCCTATATATCTCTTTTTCTTTTATCATTTTCTTTTTTGCTTTGTTTTGCTGGGGTACATATTAAGGTGAGACTGAAATATTTTTATTATATTCTTAAACTGGGAATAGAATTCTAGATTGAACATAATTTTCTGTTAGAACTTCAAAGGTAGTATCCTTATTGATTTTGATGAGATGTCTTAGGCTATTTTAATTCTTGTTCCTTTGTAGATAAGCTGCCTTTTCTCTGAAAGGTTGTCTTTGTTTGAAACTTCCCAATGATATGTCTTGGTTTGGGCCTCTATTTGTTTGAACTTGGAATGGTCCCTACTAAGGGGTAGACTTCTGCAAAGTCTTCTTCTATTAATTTATTAATATTTTAGTTGTGGGAAATTAATATTTCTTTGAAAGTTTCCTCTCTTTGATTTCTGTTTTTCTTTTTGTTCTGGAGTTCTTGTTAGTCAAATGCCTTCCTCCTGGACTGATGTTGTGTTTCCTTTGATATTTTTTTCTTCTTGGTTTTGGTCTGTTTTCTTGATTTTTGTCTCCACAACTTCAAATCTTATACTGCCTTAAAATTTTTTGTTTTTCTAAGAGTCTTTTTTCATTCTTTTTTGCCTTTTCACAGCTTCCTATCTTGCTTTATGGATGTAGTATCTTGACTCTGAGGATTTCAATTAGAAGGCTTTTAACAAGTTCTATTTTATTAATTGTTTCTTTGTCAGATTCTTGTCTCTTTCATGTTTCAGATGTTTGATACTGATTTAACTAATCCAATGGAAGAATGAAGCAATATAAAACTGATTGGGACTTCAGTACCTAGATAGGGTCTCTCAACTGGTGAGCTTTGCATTAGGATAAGCAGTTAGGGAACCCCATTATTTTTGATGATGCCCATAATAGGTCTGTTAATTCTCTCTAGATAGTTTATTTTCGTTAAAACAGGACCCACCAGGTCCCCCTCTCCCCCCCCCCCCCCCAAATAATGTAAAGTCTCAAATATAATTGGGTTTGTGAAGAGGCTTAATGATCTAGGGTTTAGAATTGTTCAAATAGTTATCTTTCCTGTATTTCAGAGTAAAGTTTTAGGGTAGGGTACAGTCTAGCAGAACGCAGCCCAGACATTGGAGCTAGCTGCTTGGGTTCAAATCTGGTTTTGCCACTTAGTTACACGTAAGTTACTTAAGTTACTGAACCTCTCATCGCCCCTTTTCTCATCTGTAATTGGACAATAATAATAGCTACCTAACTGGTTGTTATGAGAATTTAGTTAAACATACATATATTAAATGCCTGGCATATAGTTAGTTCTCAGGTGTTAATTTTTTCCTTTTCTCCCTGCTAATAACAACAATTATGTGATTTGGATATGGCAGTGATTGCCCACAGCAGAAATTTTGGTACGCAGTTGTCTTTTTTTCTTTCTTTCTTACTTATGTGTTCATTGGTTGATTCCCTCCCCTTCCCCCCCAAAAATATTTTTATTGATTTCAGAGAGGAAGGGAGAGGGAGAGAGAGGTAGAAACATCAATGATGAGAGAGAATTATTGACTTGCTGCCTCCTGCATCCCCCCTATTGGGGATTAAGCCTGCAACCTGGGACTCTCAGTCCCCAGGCCACTGCCCTGTCAACTGAACCAAACCAGCTAGGGCTCATTAGTTGATTATTGTATGTGCCCTGACCAGGGATCAAACCTGCAACCCTGACTCATCGGAAAGGTGCTCCAACCAACTGAGCCACTCGGCCAGGGCAGGGTTAGGTCGTTTTAGACTGTGGTTTTCTCTTTAAAACCTCAAAAGAACACTTGGTAAGTGCTGAAATGTATATGTGCAAATGTTTTCATAAAAGTTGTTAAAGGTCCTCTTATTCCCCCACTGTCAAAAAGGATCTCAGTAAAGATAACTTGATAAAAAAAAAAGTAGTCTTGGAGCACAGCCAGAAAACTAGGAATGAAAAGTACGTGGCCAGAAACTCACACTTATAATCATACGTGCTCAAGATATTAGGGAAGTTTTGTTACCATATAAAACACACTGACAGTCCTAGTTTTGGGATTTCAGAAATGTTAAAAGTTTCTTTATAAATGGATGTTTAAGGAAGGACTGGCAGGAGGAAATTACTTCTTAAACATTTTTATTATTTTTTTTTTGCTTTGGTATGACCCATTAGGCTGGAACACGTGAGCCTTTCCTTGCCATACTCTCAACTGTCTATTTGTAAAATTTAGGTGAGTTAAAAGAGTAAAACTCTTTAGTGGTTCCTACACTCCCCTTGTTCCCCCAAACTTGACCCTTTTTGGAACTACAGGTTTTAGTTTAGATTACTTACCTTGTTTCTCCCCCTCCCTTCCCCCCCTCACATGAGTGGAGCAAGTCCTTGAAATCTATTAATGTTACTCTTTTGTCTTCAGTAGGGAGTTTTAGGTAAAGGCAGGTGGCCAGGGAAAGCATAGCCATTCTAAAGAGTTAGGTTGGGTCTGTTTGAGGGCAGCAGGGTGTACAATTTGAGCCACTTGGGCAGGGCAGGTTATGAAACAGCTGGTTACAACAGGTGAGTCATGTCACAAGTACTCATAGTTCACCATTTCTTGTTCCCCACCTCCGGTTGCTGTCTGGTAGATAGTACAGTTCAGAACATAAGCACTGGGTCAGTTCTGGGGTACAGGAAGACAGAGCGGCAGGGGGCACCATGGGGAGCTAGAGACCAAGCAAAGGGACTAGGCTAAAAGATGCAGATGTAGCTCCAGCAGCAAGGAAGGGCAAGCTGGAAGGGCAAAGTTGCATACAGAAAATCTGATAACAAAATCCAGAGACAAATGGTGGGGGGCTGAGGGTGGTGGTGTTAGAGAATAACCAAAGGACTTCTGTGTATGCATATTAGCATAACCGATGGACACAGACACCGGGGCTGTGGGGCTTGCCCAGGGTGGGAATGGCTGGGGGTGGGGGGTCAACCGGGGAAAAAGGAGACATATGTAAAACTTTAGACAATTAAAAAAAAGAAAAAGTAAAGGAGTAATTTTTAATTTCTTAAGTGATAGTTTCTTTCATGAGGCCTCAAAATGGTTTATTGCACATGTGTCAAACACAAGGCCCGCCGGCCAAATCCAGCCCGCCAGGCCTTGCAATGTGGCCCGCACCGCGCTGTCATCACTGCACTCCGCTGTCAGTTTATGACATTGTCAGTTTATGACTGTTCAGTAAACCATTCAGCCCACGATTTAGGCTGGATTTTAGATTTTGGCCCCTTCTCTGATTGAGTTCGACACCCCTAGTTTATTGGTAGGCGTATTCCCACCAAACCTTTAGGTTTGAATAACAGGATATCAAATGGAGGTGACTTTTGGAATTCCTTCATCTTGAATCAGAAGTTTGGACCTGGAAAATGGCTGTATGCTAGTTTGCTTCTGCTTGGTGCAATAGGAAGTTTGTATGATGTTAGGATAGTTAGTAGGATAGAAATTAGAATACCTTTGCACACATCAGGTGATTTGGTAGTATTTGTTTGGGAGAAAGTATAGCTGGTTCTTGAATAATGATATTTTGTTTAGTGTCTTTTTGTTATGAGATGCCATAGGAACTTAACTCTTGTTTATATTAATTAACGTATGGTAAAAGAACCTATTGAGGATGTTAAGTGTAGGAATAAAGGAGTCTTCTCAAGGAAACTCCCTTTAGTAGTTATTTTTGTCATAAGTAACGGTGAGTCTGAATACTAAAATAGACTTTATAATTAGAAAGTATGCTAACTGGTTACTTAGTAGATATGAGAAACACATTTTATGGTGTTTCTGTGGTTTAGAGATGAATTGATTATAGGCTAAGAATTTGTTTGTTTGTTTTTTTCTTAGCAAGGTTCTTTCTAAATCCAGTCTAACCACTCTGGGCAAATAATACGTCATAGTATAAGCGATTTGCCTGTGATTTGAACTAGATCCATTTTCTTTTTCTGATGAATAATGGAAGTGGTAAAGAGGTTAAGAGTTGTCAGAGCTTGTGAGTTAATCATGAGTCAAAATCTTACCATCAATATTTGCTCCTGTTTCTTAATTTAAGCAGCGTAGTTTCATGTTCCTGTTCTGGAATAAACGGAAAACAAATAGTATATTGCGCATATTGGAGCAGAGTAGAGTATAAGAAATAGTAAAAGACATTGTGCATTCATTGCCTGGAGTTAGAAGGTATCCTATACAATAGAAACCACTCTTAGGATGTGACATGGGAGAAAAGCAAAAATGAAACAATTCTTAGCTCCTTAAATTTCAGCAGTTTGTTTGGAGATACATTTATAATAGTAAATATATTTATAAGTGAATTGGACTAGCAAGTTTTTGCTTGGTTGCTGGTGCAATTCTCATGGTTCCTTTCCCTACTGGGAATATAGGTAGACTCTTGAGGAAGGGTCTTGGTTATGTCAACTGGCTTGACAACCTGCTTAAAAACACTTGAGATGTACCTAATATACCCCCATAAACTTAGGACCCTGAATATACCAGGGTTTGGTACTATGATGATATTAAATGAACTTCCTTTTGTATTAGGTTTAAAGTTTGAAAAGCGTGCTATTAATCCATTGGCACAGCTCTCTGAGGTTGAACAGTTTTTGTTGGTGGAATGACTTCTCTACCAGTAGGAGCAAATAATGACGGTAGAGAGGTTCAGACTGTGTGACCTCTTGGGGACGGGTTATAAAAAGGACTCAAATATCATATTGGAAATAAGGAAACTTCAGATTATATGCATATTCTGTTCATTTAAAAATTAAAGACTTTTGCTGAAACCGGTTTGGCTGGGTGGATAGAGCGACGGCCTGCGGACTGAAGGGTCCCAGGTTCGATTTCAGTCAAGGGCATATACATTGGTTGCGGGCACATCCCCAGTAAGAGATGTGCAGGAGGCAGCTGATCATTGTTTCTAACTCTCTATCTCTCTCTCTTCCTCTCTGTAAAAAAATCATTAAAATATATTTTAAAAAATTAAAGCCTTTCCATTTCTAGAAAAACAAAACTGAAAAATACCTTTTAATTTCTTCTCACTGCTGTCCTCATTGTTAGGTATTCATAGTTCTAATTTATCTACATTTGGAAACATGGTTACTTCATGTTAAAGTACAGAGTACTTTAAAAAGGGAGCAGTCCTCTCTTTCCCACCACCCACGGACCTTTATTAACTGTGCTGTAAATATAAATAAAGCTTACTTCCATAGAGTCCATTTCAGCTAACAGTGTAAGTCCCTCTCTATTTACCAGATAGTAATTTTTTTTAAAAAAAGGAAGGTTTTTACGTACTTGAGTGGTATTTGCATATACATTTTGTTTCTAAAATATATAACTTAATTCTAATTCATTTGTAACACAGATGTACTACTAATTATTTACATAAAGGCAAACACAGTAGTCAAATAGAACCATCCTTTTATGCCATTCTCAATTTTTGGTAGCTTTTATTCTTTTGTTTTCTGACATATTTCTGGCTATTTATGAACTATGCTGTTGTGCTAAAGTTATAAGAAACTGGCCATCTTTGGTGAAAAATGGCAGAATTCTACAGCTTTAAATGAACTCACTTAACATTTTCTGATCTCTGCAAATCTTTTCAGGAAAAAGTAGACAGATTTGCTAACATCATTGGGCAAGGGGCACAAACAAAGCACTTTACTTTGGAAGATAGTGACTGTTTTAAATCTTTGTCACTCTCTTTTGAAAATAAAGTACAAAATAGCACCTAAGAGACAGTTGCCAATGGTGCTTTGATATCACTATAGAGTTGAATGTCTCATTTGCAAACACTTTCAAGTAATGTTGTATTGTATAATGGGTTTCTCCTATTAGCTTGTTGAATGTATCTCTCTCTCTCTCTCTTTCTCTGGCTCATCAGTGTTTCTGTGAATGGCTCTGTGAACAAGACTTTACTCACTGGTGGGCCAGATTTCAGCCAGAAGTTCATGATTCCAGTGATGTATCTATTAAACAACTTTTACTTACCCCTTTATAAGTAAACTATAAGCGGCTCTACCAAAGAAAATTTGGAAAAAGTTGGAATAGGAATTTGAACCTAAGTTTTGAAAGTTTACCTTAGAAGGACTTATAAATATATTTTTTGTTTTTGTTTTTTCATGGACTAGCTTTTAAAGAAGTGTTGATTAATTAGAAACTTCAGGAAAGACCTCAGAAGAGCTGAAAATTGAAGTGGTTATAAAGCTAGCTCCCTTTATTGAGTGCTCATAGCATTTTTGCTACGCACTTTATAGTCATGTTTGTTAAAGGTAGAACAGGATCATTGTTGTCATATTATTAGACTCAAGAATGAGGTGTTATTCTTTCCCCCCCCTAAAACTCATTGTTTATTTTTTGAAAATTTTATTCATTAATATTAGAGAAAAGGAGAGAGAGAAACATCAATTTGTTGTTCTACTTGTTTATGCATTCATTGGTTGTTTCTTGTATGTACCCGGGCTGGGACCAAACTTGCAGCCTTGGCGTAGAGGGACCATGTTCTAACCACTTAATACCTGGCCCTGGCATGCTATTCTTTATTTTCCCCAAAGCTCTTGGGATGTACCAATATGCAGGTAAGGTTGAGAACAGTTGCTTTAGGAAGAGTCACAGATTTTTGATTTGGGTCTTTGGGTTGATGGGTGGTTGTGCTTTTTGGAGAGAAACTTTGGAAAAGGGCTTGGTGTGCTTATGTCTGATTGGGGTTTGCAGTTGGAATTAGGATTTGCAGCAAAGTTAGTACTAGAAATGAGTTGTGGGGCATTCTTGGCAGATAGATGGTACTCAAAAGTTTTAGATTAGGTGAAATTGCCTTGGTAGAGCTTGTATGATGAAGACTCCGAATCGTGGGGAAACTTGAAATGTTTTGAGTAGGTGGAAGGAGAGAACAGAGAACAGTGTTCAAAACATCATTTGCAGCAGCAAGCCAAGGAAGAAGATAGGTTCCAGGGGACAGATGTGCCTGGCATATGGTAGGTACTCAGTACATACTTGTTGCAAGCAGAATTTTGTGCATTTTTAGGGAGTCATAGTTTCTACTGGAATATCAGTTTAGGAGGCTGCTCGTGACCTTGGTAAAAATAATTTAACTAAAGTAATATTTCTCCTACTTTAGTCTGGACTCCTTCTGGTCTCCCTTTTAAGTACCTTATCTTCCGCTTTAACTTAGAGTTCTGTAGGGTTTTGCTACAGGCTTTTGGTTCTCCCGGTGTGGTTCCCCAGACCAGCAATATCAACATTACCTTTGAGCTTGTTGGAAATGAAAATCCTTAGGCCCACTCAGACGTACTGAATCAGAAACTTTGTGGATGGGTTTTAACAAACCCTCCAGGTAATTTTGATACTTGCTGAAGTTTGAAACCCAGTGTTTTAAGACCTTTCTCTGTCTATGCTTTCTCTTTAGGCGTTTAGTCTATTATCATGCTGTGCCCAAACTTCCAAATTTACCTCCTTGGTCCAGTTCTTCTGAGGACCAGGTCCATAGATCTAACTGCCTTTTAGTCATCTTGATTTTAATGTCTGACAGTTCTTCTAGCTCAGCTTGTCCAAAACTGAGCTCAGAATTGTTCTCCCAAACATATGTTCAGGCACTATCATCTACGCAGATGTTCACACCAGAAACCTAAGCTTGATCCACATTGTTACCCAAATACTGGTAAGTTTTAAGCACATTCCACTGTATGGGTTCAGGGAACACACACACACACACACACACACAAACACACACACACACACACACATAATTTTAATAATATAATGAGTAAACGCCCTCACTCCCACCTCCCTGTTAAGTGTGAGACAGGAAATACCTTTCAGGAAGTTTCAGTTCTCAGAGCTGCTAAGTGATCAACCTGCCTTGCTGAGTGTGATTCCAGAGATTAAAAGTATTATAAAACATGGTCTCTAAACCCACTTTATTTGCTTAATGAAATAAATTTGTGTATAATTGTGTGGTGTATCTGGTTACTGTAGAGGATGAATGTACAAAACTTTGTCTGTTGTAATTGGTAGGCAATTTCCAGGAAAAGGTGGGCGATAAAGTGTTAAGGATTGTGGGACTTTGGGGTCAGAATGCTTTGGTTTAAGCAATGATAGCACCATTTGCTGTGATCTTGGGCAGGTTACTTTCCTTTACAATGCCTCAGTTTCTTTAAATGGATAATAACCATCTATACTTTAAAGAGTTATTAGGATTAAGTATAATCATATATTTAAGGGTTTGGATAAGCAGTGCCTGGCACATAGGTAAAAGTTCAGTAAACATGAGCTATGTTTTTACTTCCTCTTCCACTCATCACTTAATGCTAGCCATTCTTGAATTCTTTTAGCTACTAGTAGTTCAGACATGCTGTGCCCTTTTTTGCTTTAAAATGCATATATATCAAGTCTTAACTCTCCTCCGATTCCCCAGATTCTGTTAGAGTTCCTTTTTTTATGTTTTCTTAATACCCTGTACTTCTTCACAGAGCTTTATAAACATTATTATTATTTTTTAGGAACAGGCTTATTAGAATATAATTTCACATACCACACAGTTAACCTATGTAAAGTGTACTGTTCAGTGATATTCAGAGTTGTACGGCCATCACCAAAATCATTTTAGAACATTTGATTCAAATCAGGAGAGTACCAGAGAGAATTCCTGTGCTATTAGCAATCACTCCACATTCCCCCCAACCCTCCCAGCCACTGCAACCACTAAATCTACTTTCTGTCTCTGTAGATTTGCTTATTCTGGACATTTCATATAAGTGGAATCATACATTATGTGTCACTTAGCATAATGTTTTTAAGGTTCATCCATGTTGCAGCATGTATAAATACTTCTTTCTTTTTTATGGCTGAATAACCCATTGTATGTATATATCATAATATGTTTATTCATTCATCAATTATGGACATTTAGGTTCCTAATTTTTGGCTTTTATGTATAATGCTGTTATGAACATCTGTTTACAAGTTTTGTGTGGACACATGTTTTCATTCTTATGAGAGCATACCTAGGAGTGGAATTGCTGGATTATATATGCTAACTCTGTGTTTAACTCTTGAGGGAATTGCCAAACTGTTTTTCCAATGCTGTACTGCACATCTTCCAACTTCAGTGTATGATGGTTCCAATTATCCATATCCTTGCCAACATTTATTATCTTTTTGATTGTAGTCATCCTCTTGGCTGTGAAGTGGTGTTTCATTGTGGTTTTGATTTGCATTTCTTTGATGGCTAATGATGTTGAGCAGCTTTTCATGTATAGTCAAGGGCATGTACCTGGGTTTCAGGTTCAATCCCCAGCCCCAGTTGGGGCACGAGCGGGAGGCAAACATCTATGTGTGTCTCTCACATTGATATTTGTCTGTCTGTCTCCCTCTCTTCCCTGCCTACTCCTTTACATTCTCTCTCTCTCTAAAAAAAAAAAAAAAAAAAAAAAAAAAAAAGAAAAAAAAAAAAAAAAAAAAATCCTCAAGCGAGGATTAACAACAAAACTATCAGTGGTTGAACATTGACTCATGAACCAGGAGGTGGAGATTCAATTCCTGGGTAGGACACATGCCTGGGTTGCTGGCTCAATCCCCAGTAGGGAGTGTGCAGTAGGCAGACAGTGATACTTTCTCATTATTGATGTTTCTATCTCTCTCTCTCTCCCTTCCTCTCTCTGAAATCAATTAAAAAAACATATTAAAAATATGAGAAATATCGTAATCTAGTGTAGTGCTTTAACTAAATGTAAATACATTGCTAGATATACTTAAATAGCATTTAAAAAATAATCTGGGTTTAAAACGGCCTCAGTAATGGGTGTTTATTAGAAATGTTTATGTAATTGTATGTATTAAACAAATTTAGTATTTTACATCAGAAAATAAATCAAGCAATCTGATACCTTGTAAGGATACACAAGGGAAAGAATAGTATTTGGATTTATTGCTTAGTTACGATGACATATGTTTACTGCTAAAGTGATGAAATTGTTTAATCTGAGTTAATGTATGTCTCAATTCTAATGAAATTGGCTCTAGGTCTATATTTATGCTTGTGATTTTAGCTTTTACTATGGTAACCTCTCATTCTGTCATTAAAAACTTTTTTAAAAAATCTGCCAGCATTGAGTGCTGTATTTTTTATTTTAAGAACAGCAGATTATCTCTAACATTTGAAACACCAGCCCCCTGTGTCATTAACACCATCATTGTCATACTCATCCATGAAAATATCCTTCAAAATGTATAAATTCGGGTACTCATTTGACATAATATTAAGTAATTTTTTTTGGGGGGGGGATAGAATCTTTGAATTCTCTATTTCTGTATCCCTATACTTACCACTTAATTTTATTATGAACTTGAGTAATTTTATGTTTTTGTATGTTCTTTTTTTCTGTGATCATAGCAGTCAGTTAATTGCAAAGCAAAAGCAACAAAACAAAATATTTCAAATTGCTCTTTTCACAAATATCAAGAGCCAGAGCTCCTGCACTTCAAAGTAGTGAGGGTGAGTTGTGAATTTGATTGAAATGAATCATTTATTAGTCTTCTGTGTTCTGTTTAATCAAGCTCCTTTCTTCTTTTGACCTTTAAGTTGGTTCCAAATACATAATACAGATTGGATTTTCTCATATTTTGTTTTAAAAATAATTGCCTCCCTTAGTATATAATTCAGAAAAGGTTTGCAGCATTCTAAATGTTTTTCTTTATTACGTATGATCATATTCTTCCTATCCTGCCTACCATAAAATCACACCTCCCCACCCCCCAAAAAAGGAAAGGGTTACATGGTCCATTTTTTAGAGTTGAAGAGGAAAATAGAAGCCAATATAAAAAAATTAGTTTTGGGCAGTTTTTTGGAAATGCCATTTTGACACAAGATAAACCTCTGTTTTGCTTTTTGCAGTGCTTTGAACGAGCGCTAAACTTCTTGCATCATTGTCACCTAATCTGCCCAATAAGTTTGAAATTATGGCTTCAGACTTAAATAATGATAAATGATTTTGCCTAAAGTCACTGTAAATAACAAGTAATTTAGGTGGCCAACCCATTTTTCTAGGGTTGGAGCTCTGTGTAGGACTGATTGGGTTTTCAAAATATTTTTATAAAGTCATTTTTTATCATTGTTTAGAAAAATATTTTTTTTGAAAAATGGTTAAAATATTTTTTATATACTTCATGACTTTTGGTGGAAATTATCATAAATGGTTTCTATTCTTAGAGCAAACTAGGGCAGTGGATGCTGAACCTATTGAAGAACTTAAAGACTTTGGGGTTCTATTAAAAATAGCCAATCTGAGAAGACCCTCCCTTTCATTTCTGTTTGAGCAATAGATTTCTCTCATACTCGCAGTGAACTAACCTAAGATATAAGTTCTAATTGCATCTGAAAAAAAATGTTTAAAAAATGAGTCTTGAAAGCAAGTTGTTGAAATTGTCTCATAATTTTTTTTTTTTACTGAATATCAATTCAGTAATGGAATTTCTCTAAGACCTGAACTTTATTTTCCATTTTTCTCCATTTACTTCTCAATGCTATATTTATTTATACTTTTGCATTGCTGTGATTAAAAAGTCCTCTCTCTGATTTTTGCCTTTAAGCCAGTCAATGAAGTATTGACTAATGTTAGTAATAGAGATTGAATGCATTTGATAAAATATTGACGTGCCTCAAGGACAGATAAAATGCCACATTTTAAACCTGTGTGGTCTAGCAGTACAGTAGCTGTAGTGTTTTATCAAATAAACTTTATATTTCAGCTGAAAAACTTACTTAAATATGTGGGCATTTGTATAATTTATAGTCCTATTTCCCCAATCATTTAAAAGACAAAATAGAGTTAATACTAATATGCTTGAGAGTAAGTCATGAAGTTGAATTACGTTATCAACATACTTTGAAAAACAACTGCTTAATGTTTTGGACTTCATTATGATTAGAGACCATGGAGACAGGAAAGCCATAAAGGAGAATAATTTGTTTTTTCAGGAACAAGAGCAGTAGAATACCCACAACAAACCAAGCACTAATCTTTATGGTATTACTTATTGCCTTTATTTAATTTTCACCTTTATTAAATGTTTGTGAAATACTTGGTTTTTCTCTAGAGTTGCAGCGCCAGTATTTAAAGGTTTTCACATAGTTGTTTCTAAAAAATATCCTTTTGAAAATTCCATGTTATCAAATCTAGTATCCAGTGCATATATTTTAAGTTTACAGATTATACAAGGAGATCATCTTTGTGCTTTAAAACAGGCCATATTTAGGTTTTAGCAAATGGAACCT
Source organism: Pipistrellus hanaki (assembly GCF_964339955.1). NCBI lineage: Eukaryota > Metazoa > Chordata > Mammalia > Chiroptera > Vespertilionidae > Pipistrellus > Pipistrellus hanaki. The sequence continues at coordinate 35,402,140 of NC_140503.1, read as the reverse complement.
TTCTTGTCCAGTGCTTTTCAAATAGTAAAAATTTGTATTGTGTTAAGGAGGAAGAGAATTTAGCATTTACATTAGGATAATTTTTTCCTATATCCTATTAGCTAATTCCAAGATTGTTTAATATGGTATCCACCCATTTCATTTGGCTGCAACCTTTGCTCTCATGAAAGTAAGACTGATTGTTCTGAATTGCTGTGTGTATGTGCTTTGGCACAGTATGAAGGTGCCCTTAATAACATTACCATTGTCTTTAAAATAGCTTGCAGTTATAACTACAAATAAAGGGTGTGACAGGAGGGCTTGACAGATAATGGTTCTTTTTTTCCACCACTAGTGTTTAACAGATCTCTTTGTACTGTGAGTCTTTTGTGTTCCCCACAGGACCTACTGTATTATATGTATATTGTTCCTAGTCAGCTAATACGTTTGCATATTTGTCACTATCACTTTGATATGTCTATTGTCCACCCCTTTGAATATTTTTCGTGGAGGCAAGCAAAACAAATTATGTGGGGAAAAGTTGAGTGGCTTTGCCTCTATTGGCATTTTTTCCTACTTGCATGTTTTAATACTTATGTGCTTAAATTATTTTGTATGACTCTTGTCCTCCAAACATTTGTTTACTTCGGTCTGGTTTAGTTATTTGGGAATGGCCTTTAGTTTTAAATCCCTTCCCTTTTTTAGTGCACAGTAGTAATGCTTTCTTTACTGCATGATTTCTTTTAAACAAGGAGTTTCTATAGAAAAAACTTGCTGGCTATTTAATGGCTCTGTTTTAGATTGCTCAGAGATTCTGTACTGACAATGAAAAAAGAATATTATTTGTACCATACTTTATTCTATTTTAAATAACTATCAAATGATGTAAGAAGAGGAAGTAAATACTCATAATGAAGAAATCAGAAAAGCTTCCTTATTACTTCATGAGATTATCTTTGAGTCATGTGTTCCTCAACACCCTCTTTAAGAGAAGGGGTCTGACAATGATCTTCATGACATTTTACTGATTCAGAAATGGAGGATCAGAGAAAACAAGCATTTTGCCTAGAATTGCAAGCACATAGCAGACCCATTTGACAGCATAAAATATTTAATCCTATCTAATAAGAGGGAATATGCTAATTTTTGCCATGCCCTCAAATATGGTGGCGCCCAGTCCCTTCAGCCACTCAGGGCTGTCGGCACAGCTGGGCCCACCCCCATGAGGGTCTGGCCGCTCTGCGTACCTGCCTTCAGAGTCCCCCAGTCCCCTGAGTCCCTCAGCCGCCCAGGGCCAGACTGAGGCTCAGGAAAGCCTTGTATGCGTCTGTCCAGCCACCCAGGGCAGACGCATACAAGGTAACCAGGGTAGGACAAGGCTTGCACTGCCAGCAGTGGCAGCAGCGGAGGTGTGATGGAATGTCGCTTTCCCCTGATCACCAGGTCGCCTCCCGCCCCTGAGGCTCCTGGACTGTTTGAGGGGGTAGGGCGGGCTGAGGGACCCCCCCTCCAGTGCATGAATTTTCATGCACCAGACCTCTAGTATATTAAATAAATCGAACTTTGATGATATTTAAAGTATACTATAGAATAAGAATAACGTCTTTAATTTATCAGGGAATTAATTGATAATAGTCTATAATTCCTTAACATGGATTTTTAAAATTTACTTTTACATTAAGGTTCTTCCATAATTGGGTTATTATCTTCATTTAACACATGATGAAATTGAAGTGGAAGCTTAAAGTGTTAAGTATTGTTAGATGTGAGATTCGGGTTTTCAGAAGAAAACTGGTTTATTGTAAATTAGTTCAGAAGAACCAAGTGATTTAGAATCAAGATACTTCAGGCTAGTAGCATCATCAATTCCTTGTTAGTTTTTTTATCTTTAAAACGAAGAGGTTGAATCAAGTGATCTCTAAATGCCTCTTTACATGCTCTAAAGTGGTAATGCTTTAAAAGCTTCAGGGGTCCATGAACTTTAATAAAAAAATATTAGATACTTGTTTTCACTTTGAAATTTATCATTTTCTGCAAATCAGCTGTCCCTGGGACTGTCATTATTGAAATCACAAATATTTTTATATCACATAGCAGTTGTTGCAGATGTTTTGAAAATACCATTTATGTTGGTCACAATTTGGAAATTATGATAGTTAATAGACTTGTTCTTAGAAATTACTTTATATATTAAAGAAATAAATGTATTTAATATTATAACTTTAAAAATATTTGACAATATGTTTTAATGTTATTGGTTTTCTTTGTGCATGGGTATCTGCTTTAAAAGTATTCTGAGAAAGTTTCTGTATATAGTTTTCATATACTGGCAAAGGAGTTTATGGTATAAAAAGGTAAAATACCCTTGAGCAGTAACTACAAAATGGCCCAAGATGATTCTAGTTGATGTGAAAGAACTTTCTGGATGCTTGGGGTTGGGGTGGAGCTGTGTGGATTGAGGAGTTGCCCCTGTATCCTTCTCTCTCTCAGGTTTCCAGTGTGATGGACTTTGATTACATGGCTTTCCGCTAATACTGAGCAAGCTCCGTAGAAGCCAAGTAGTGATGATAGAAATAGATTTATGATCACCTCTATTTTGCATATCCTTTTTGAAAGAATTAAGTTTCTAAGTAGTTGTTTTGTTTGAGGGAATAGGAAAGACCCTCTTACTTAAGGTTATCCGTTGATGATTTTCTAAGTAGGAGGACTAGCTTGCCAGGAACAAAAATTACACACACACACACACACACACACACACACACACACACTGTACAGAATATTTCTGAAACAAAAGATCAGTTGGAAGGCTATATTACCGCTGCGGTTGTTGTGTGTGTGTGTGAGTGTTTGCCTTTATTCCTTTTTGCTTGCTGGATTCTTGGGTTCTTGATATCTAATGTAGGTACTAATTGAGTATGAGGAAAGAAATACTATAGTAACAAATTCTTTATATTAGTGAGAAGTAGGAGTATACACAGAACTCATAGCTTAATTGGATCACAAAGACTGCTGGAGTCCTGGTCCAGCCCTGAGTCTGTTATTCCATTTGTAATGCATTTATCTTTGGGTAGGGTGGGATTTGCATTCCCCAAGTTACAATGAGTTTCCAGATCCTTATCAGTTAGTATTAGGAGTGACTGTTTTTAGTAGTGATAATGAGGTAGCTATTCCCAGGAGGAGATTTAGTCACTGGCAGAGTTGTCAGAACCCTGAAATAGTTTGGGAAAGCTCAGGATGGAAAAAGCAAGCTGTTTCAAAACAAAACAAAAAACCCAGGCTGCTTTTTTCGGGGGAGGATGAGATATAGGATGGATGGAGGTGGCAAGAAACCAGAAGAACTTCCGTGACGTCTGCAAGCTATGTAGAAGCCGGAAGAGATTAGTATTATTTACCTAAAGCACTCTAGTGTGAACATGAAGTTTTGAGTGTGGTAAGATTAAATTCGTTAGCAGTCACTAATCTGGAAGTATGTTCTCTGTACACTGGCCAAATTTAATTTAACTTTGAGGAAAAAAAAAAATTCTTTTGGTAGCAGCTTGTTTTTGTTACCAGTTTGAGAAAAAAATTAGTATTTTATGCCAAAAGGATATTTCACTGGTATTAGGTGCGTGTATGAGGAGTGCTCATGATCAAACAGGCCAAATTACCATGCTGGAATTCACTAATAATGAAGACAAGATCATCTTTGCCAGGACTAGGCAGAGTAAAGATGAGAAATGTAGATCATGCCTTTATGTATGTTTGTCCCATCTCATCTCAATTTTTAGTGCAAAAGGAATCTTTAAGATTAGGGTTTCTTCATGGCTGCCTGCTTGCCTGCCTACTAATATACCAAGCTGTAAAACTTTGTTTAGTTTTCCTTAAATTCAGAAATGATTCTGTACCAAATCCAAAGAAATCAAATTGATATTAGGGAGGGAGGGAGGGAGGGAGAGAGGGAGAAAAAGAGGGGGAGGGGGAGGGAAACAGAGAAACATCGATTGGTTGTCTCTTGCATGCACCCTGACTGGGGACTGAACCTGCAACCTGGGCATGTGCCCTGACCAGGAATTGAACCCTTGACTTTTGTGCATGGGACTACACTCCAGCTGACTGAGCCATACCGGACAGGGCTCAAATCACTCGTGAGGGAGTGAAAATATGTGTTAGTAAATGCCATGACTGGCTACATCTGTCTGCAGACTGGCTCAGTTCTCTGTGCGCACATTCCTCTTAACCATCCTATGATGACCATCAGCATCATCCAATCTGGAGGTGAACAAGGATATGACATTTATTTATATGAACATTTTTGTAAACTTTGACCATAACTACTTTTCTAGCTAGATAAGAGTCAATGTGAGAGCTCTATAAAGACAGAATAAAACAAATTCTACACAGTTGTGTTAGAATAATATATTGTACATTGCAGTTTATATACACTGAGTGGCCAGATTATTATGATCTCTGAATGCATAATAATCTGACCACTCAGTGTATTTGTGTCTCAACTGGGTGCCAAAAGTATTCTAGACTTTTGCTGGAGATCAACCACCTATTTGCCCTGAGCTTTCTATCAGCCAGTGCAAAGGGGAAAACTGTTCAGGTGCACGATTTATTGTATCTTTGATATCAAATAAATAAGGTACTCAAGAGAAATACACTGAGTGGCCAGATTATGTGTTCAGATATCATAATAATCTGGCCACTCAGTGTACACTGAAGGATTTTAATATAGTGTTGGGAATCATAAAGGTATGAAAGAAATTGAAGTTGTTGCTCCTTTAAGGGAGCATTGTAGAGTTTATTGTGTTTATTTATTAGATTTTCTTACGGGGTTAAATGGAAAGTCTTGCTGACATAAGAAAAGTCTAAACCTATAGAAGATTTTTGTAAGAATTTATTTGAGCCAATCTGACCCTGTGCCTGGAAGCAAGATCTTCTCAACATACTGAGAGTTTGCAGCATCTTTTATGCAACTTTTATCTACCTTCATCTTGAGGGTAGTTACTTTGAAAAAGACATTTCAGAGGTTGTTAACCTAGTTGCACAGAAATAATGGACAGGGCTTGCTTAAGGCAAAGGTAACCTTTTACTAAAGAAGGTATATTCCTGCACCCACCACGACCTGCCCAGATAGGAACTGATGATTAGATCGCCCTGTGAGGTTGAACCTGTTTTTCGTCCACGGTCTCTATATATTAATTTGAAAGAATGTAGGCTAGCAGACGGAAACCCAGTGTGACATTTTGTTCTAAACTACTGAGGGAACTCCTGGAGGGTAAGCCATGACCTTTTCCTGGGCTGGGTCAGATTTGGTATCATATGACATAAGAGAATTCCTAAATAATAGTTGGAATTATAAATAATTTTGAATATCAGATAGTAGTAAGATGATTAATAGTGATAATGAGGCAGCAATAAATGTGTACTGAAGAAAAATTGGAAAATACAATAAATGAAAAAGTTGATTGAGAATGTAATCTGAAAAAGGAATCATGAACTAACACATTCTGAACTTTTTCTGCTAGTTTTTTGTTTTTTTATTTTTATTTTTTATTTTTTAAATGGAAGGGAGAGGGACAATTGGAACAATAGTAGCTACTTGTCCCAGATCTATGGTAATTCCAGTTGTCCATCAGTGGCTTGATTTGTCCACCTTATCCTCTATGAAGCAGGCACTAATGCATCTTCCAATCTTGTGACTTTGGCTCCGCTCTTAACCTCTTCTGCTCAAATTCAGTGGCCCACCTCCATTAGACTGGATTGTTTAGACCAGGGGTCTTCAAACTACGGCCCGCGGGCCACATGCAGCCCCCAGGGGAGTCTGATCCTGCCCGCCAGGTTTTTTGGGCAGTGAGCGCAGCCAAGGTGTTACAGTAGGAATTAGTAGTTCATATAGTCCGGCCCTCCAGCTCTCTGAGGGACCGTGATCTGGCCCCCACTTTAAAAAGTTTGAGGACCCCTGGTTTAGACTCTCATTATCCTTAATTTCACACCAGGCCACCTCATAGTCCACTACATTCTCCTTTGAGAATTGATTGTTACCTTCTGATTAAGGCCAGAGTAGAAAGGTCATAGGATAACAAGGTGGCAACTTGGTAGAAGAAATTGTCATCTCTCAGAGGGGGATGTGGCTCTTCAGACACTTAAGAAACTCCAGGATCCCTCTTTTGAGGTATGTATATATTTTACGTACATTTTTATAAAAGATTTTTGTAGTTCAAGACAATGAAATAGAAATACTGTAGATATATGATAAAGTTCTATTTGACCAAGTTCTATTTGACACTGTACATGTGAAATAGATTAGATGACCAGTTGAACCTTCTTGTTCAAAGTTGTAAAGATAATTATTTCTAAAGACCTAGTGTACAGTAATATTTAATTAACTAAAGTAAACATTTCTACGAAAAGGGCTTCTGGCAACTCCTGCTTATTGCTCCTCTTTAACAGACTCTTCTTCCCTCACCAACTTTTGTGTTTCAAGTAAAGGTGTCATGCCTCCCCCTTTCCCCACACACACCCCCACACATTTTATAGGGTGAAATCCAGATTAGACTCTTTGTATGTGCTAATGGCTGATTGTTTTTTTTAATCCTTTGTAATTTCTGCTGATCTCTTGTCTGGGAAGAAATGTTTCTCTTTTTCAGGATATATGTGAGGTGCGGGTGGGGGTAGTTAGGCCTGTTTTTTTCCATATTGCTATATGCTCAGGAGCAATATTGTGAAGATTTTTTTTAACTTTATTCATAAAAAACCTTTCAAGTACAACTATTAAATCATATTGCACCACATATTTAACAAATCACCTTATGTTTTTTGTTGTTTTTTTTTTAATTCAAAATAGGATTGTCTGGATATCTAAATCCTGTCACTGTCATGCTTGCCATAATCTCTTCCTCAGAAACTGACCTGCACTTACCTTGGCATTATCCACACTATGCATTTGAAATGGGAACTCTGTAAATGAGGGGTCTTGCTGGCATGGTTTGTGGAGAATTATGGTAGAGTTAAAAAAAAAAAAAAAAAGCCCACCCTGGCAGGTGACTGTCAAGGAGATAGTGAATGCCTTCTAGTTTGGCCAGCAACCTCAGAGCAGTTCCTTTTCTCAGTCCTGGGTGGTAAAGCAGCCCTAAGATGGTTTATAGCCCTAAGGAGCTGCTGCCATGCCCCTCACATTTCTAAAATGCCCTAAACTAAATGACACGGTGAATTTTTTGCCTAACTTAGCAGCAGTTTCTTTTTTCTATCAAGGCAGTTAGGGTTTAAAAAACAAACAAGTTTTAAGGTGAGAAAATTAAAAATTATATGTACAGTCATGGTCTTGATTACAACTTTTGTTAAAACTGGCTTACTGTTGAAATAGCAGATGGCTGTGATAAAATGGGAACATGTGAACTATGAAAAAGAAACCAATGCAGATGAAATCATAATTTTAAATATCTCTAATATGATTCACTGAAATGTTTTTTTCTTTGGGTTAACTATTAATACTCTTCCTTTTATTCAGCTTTGACAAAGCCAAAGAATAAAAAAAAGGGACACAGAGCAAATGACCAGGGTGGCTTTGAAATTTACTTATTCAGAGGTTTTTGAGAAATGGATTTTTCAAAGTCAAAGAATCTTGAAAATAAGACTAACTTGAAAGAGCAAGGCTGATATGGGTTTTTGCTGTTTCTATTCACTGACTTGACAAAAATGGATGATAACTCTCGAGAATACCTGGTCCTCTTGTAATAAAAGGATTATCAGAAGGATACTATCCACAGATGCCTTAAAATTGCAAGGGCTTTCACATATATCCCTTCATACCCACTCTACTCCCTTAAAGAAAAAGAGAACAGGCGTCTTTCCTTAGATCTCTTTCACCATTGCCCAAAGTAGGTATATGTGACCTTTTGCCGAGACAATGTGGAGCATGTCTAACAGATCCCAGTGCTTAGCTCAGTGCCAGGCCCCAGTAGGCATTCAGCATTTGTTAAGTGGGGAAATGGATCAATACCTGTTTCCTAACTGGTGCCTCTCAAGTCCATTCTCTGTAAAGGTGCTCCAGGGATCTGTCAAAATTACTGACCCAACCATACTACTTCCCTTTAAAAATCCTCTAATGGTCCTCAGCTACTTAAAGTTCTGCCTCTCAGACATTTTTCTTCTAAATAATTTTTTATATTATAAAATTAATATATACTGTGGTCAGAAACTCAAACAACATTGAAAATAGATGCTTCTAACTCTCCTTCCCAAATATTTAGTTTGTTGGGCATATACTATATTGACTAGTCTCTCCCATTTACCTTTTAATTTTGATATAAATCACACCCTCCTATATAATAAAAGGCTAATATCCACCAAACAGCAGAACAACTGGTTGCTATGATGTGCACTGCCCACCAGGGGACAGGTGCTCAACGCAGGAGCAGCCTCCTGGTGGTCAGTGTGTTTCCCAGGGGAAGCACTGTTCAGCCAGAAGCTGGGCTCACTACTGGCTAGTGCATCAGTGGTGGAGGCAGTAGGACATCCCTCAAGGGCTCCCAGACTGCAAGAGGGCGCAGGCTGAGGCCCCCCCTCCCCTGTTTGAATTTCATGCACTGGGCCTCTAGTACCATAATATTCACCTTTTAAAAGTGTACAGTTTTCTAGTGTTTAAAAGTTATGCAACCATACCCATAATTCTAGGACATCTTTATCACCCAAAAAGGATCTCCTTACTCATTAGCAGTCATTCCTCTCTTTCCCCACTTGTCCTGTCCTGATTCCAATCCCAGTCTACAACCCCATCTCTACCCCTCCCACCCACATACAGATTAGCCCTGGCCAACCACAAATCCTCTTTCCTTTCCATCACTAGGTTTGCCTGTTTTGAACGTTTTCCTACAGATGTAATCATAACAGTATGTGATCTTTTGTGTCTAGATTTTTTTTTCACTGAAGATGATATTTTCAAGAATCCATATTGTATTGTGTATCCATACTTCATTTCTTTATATGGCTAAATAATAACTCATTCTATGTACATACCACAATTTATCCATTCACCCACTGGTGGTTATCTGGTTTGTTTTCACCTTTTGGCTGTTTTAAATAGTACTGTTATAAATTTTTGTGTACAAGTATTTGAATAGCTGTTTTCAGTATTTTGGGGTGTATACATTGGAGAAGAACTGCTGGGTCATGTGTTAATTCTGTTTAATGGTTTTTGTTTTATCTTAATTTTCATGTTTGGTAAATTTTTCTATTATATCAAATAATTTTGATTGTTTAACTTGAAAACCCCAGATAACATGTAGTTTGCAAATGATGACAGATTTTTGTTTCTTCCCTTTGAATATGCTAATCTTTTTGTAATAATCACTGGTATCTTTATTCTTGGCTCTAATTTAGAAATGTCTTCAATAGTTTGCAAGGAGTTTGTTTTTTTTTGTTTTTTTTTTTAAACCAAGAGTGCATGCTAAATATTATTTCTTTTTAAAAATTTGAGATATGCATCTGTTCTTTAAATTGTTAATATTTCAGGAGTATTGGGCTTGCACTACTGTTTCTTCTTTTTTTCGTGGTTACTTCAGTGGATTTTCTTCCCATCCAGATTGTTGGTCACAAAATCTGAAAAACAATCTAAGAACCAATGTTGTACACCTGTTATGCTGAGTTGAGTGATGGTGTAGAGGTGTACATGTTAGAATATAGCCCAGCATGTTTATTTACTTCAGTCCTCTCATTCCTTCTTTTTTCCCCCCTAAGCTCAACAATTTAAACTCTTGGTATTCAGATTCAAGAAACACACTCTTCTAAATGTTTATAGATATACTCCATAATTGGTGCTGCACCTCCCATCTTATTCCTGATAAAAATCAAAGCTTCAGTGAAGTAGCAAATTATCTGTGTTCATAGGGTGCTTATCACCATAGTAACAAGGAGCCAACACATAACCTTGAAGTGGGGCAAAATGCTGGTCCATTGCTTTTCTAAAGGACCTAACACAATCCAAATACCCTTTTATAGATTGGACAAGCATGCCTGCAAAGGTGTGTCTTAACATCCTCAGCATGCACAAGATAAAGCTGAGATGGTTTGTAGAGGAAGTAAAATCCCCTGAGTTGAGATTTCATAATATTACAGAGACTCCAAAACATATTTAGATTTTTTTACTTTCTGCCTGAGGATAATCGGAGTAGCTTCCATTAAGGCTAATTTAATAATCCTCTCCCCCCCAAATCCACATTAAGACAACTGGTCTGGGGAAGTAGAGAATTAAACGAGGCAAAGGTAAAAAGTGATTTTACATTTGGGTCAGATTGCATAGGACCACAGGTAATCTTTGGTTTAAATACGTTGTGGTTATATTTTGAAGTGCTTTGTGTTAGATCTTGCTCTGAGAAAAGGTTTGGAACCTAAATCTTAAAGATTTTCCTTAATAGTTGTGTTTAAAGCTAAGTAAGACTTGAGGAGATGGTTGGTGGAGAGAGAAATAGACCAGGATTTGCGATTTTTTTTTGCCTGGAACATATTCCCTGATTTTTGTAGGATGTCAAAAATATGACTAAAATTTCATGTAGCTGGTAAAATATAGAGGGCTATCTAATTTTTAGTTTAGTAATAGAATTAAAGAGCTTAGGAAAGTCAAAGTATAATTCATTTTGGACTAACCAAATAGTTTTCTTTATGAATAATGATGATTTAAAAAGCTAAATTTAATTCTTATCAGGAAAACAAGAGAGTTTGAGATGCAGGATAGAAAAATTCCCAATAATACAAACTCTGGGACATTTTGATACTAATTAGAAATCTGAGACCTCCTTAAACAATCAGTATAATTTTTATTCAACAAATATTGTGTCTTAAATATAGTGTTTTGGGCCTGGTAGATACAGCAGTGAACAAAACAAAGTCTTCTAGAGCTGTGCTCTAGCAGACAAAGATGCACCAACATGGACACATGTCAGGAGGGAGGGAGGCAGTGCTGCAGAGAATGTAAAGAAGGGAATAGGGAATTTGGGGAATGGGACTCCTTTAAGTGCGCAATCAAGGAGTGCCTCTCTAAAACTATAACATTTGAACAAAAATGAGGAAGGAAGTCAGAGTGACACAGGTAAATATCTGGGGGAAGAAGCAAAGGAAACAGAAAAAAGTGTGAAGGCTCTGAGGTGAGGTTGTGCTCTGTATGTTTGAGGAAGGGAAAGAAACCAGTCTCTCTGGAGCAGAGTAACTACGTAGTAAGCAAAGGGGAGAATGACAGAAAATGAGAAATATTGGGGCTCATCTTAGAAGAAACAAATGAGGGTGTGGCCCAGAAAATGATGTGCTGGAACTTTGTTTTTCTTAAAGGACCTTTCAGGCTGCTGAATGTGAGAGCAGGCCATATGGGGAGCAAGAGCAGAATTGAGAGATTGGTAGGAGACTAATGCCGGAGAGAAACGATAATGGCTTAGAACAGAGTAGTAGTAGTGATGGTGGTAAATGGATTCTGAATACATTTTTAAAAGTAGAGCCAGTGGGCTATAGCAATGTGGTTTGTGAGAGAGAAAAGGAGATCACGGAGGATTTAAGTTGGTTTTTTTTTTTTAGTAATTGGAAAAGTAAAGTTGTTTATTAAAATAGGGAAGATTCTGGGAGAGTGGTGATGTGATGTGCACAGGAATTGGAATTTTTATATTGGACATGTTGAGTTTGAGAAGCTCATTAAACATCAAAGTGGAAAGTTTGATTAGTCAATATTGCCGACCTTAAAAATCAAGTAGCCAGTTATTTTCCCAGCAAAAATGAGTTTATTTGGGAGTGGCAGAGGAATTACAATTTTGGAAATTCAAGCTATGGCAAACCATAGACGAGTTGGGAGAGAACCAAGCAGAGGAACATTATAGAGAAAAAAGGAGGGAGTTGGGAGAGATTCTGATAAACAAAATGTCCTTTGGAGCAGCGGTTGCCAACCTTTGGACCTCACGGACCACCAGTGGTCCAAGGACCACCGGTTGGTGACCGCTGCTTTGGAGAAAACTGGGAGTTCAAATGTAGTGACTTCATACTGGCTGATCCAGGACCATTTTCAATGCCTGAGTCTGTTACTAGGGCAAGAAAATCTCCCTCCTGTTGGAGTCTGCAAGGTGTGGTGAGTGGAAGTCCCCTTCAGGACTTCCAACTCCATTTTAAATAAAGTTTCCTTTATTCAGTTTCACAGGACTGGCCACTTGACATAGTATGTACAATAGGTTGTATTTAGAGTCGTTAGACTAGAGTGTGTAACCTAGACCTTCTGGTTTAATCATTTTAATACCAGGAAAGGGGATAATATGAATGGAAGATACAGGTATTCTAATTTCTGAGTTTGGAATTTTGATCCCTGTTATGACTTACATAGGCACACCATAGTGTGAGCTAGCTTTGGGAGCCTCGTTTACTCAGAGTGCAGTGATAAAAGTGGGTTTCTGGTTCTGCATTAGTATGTGAAATCATGGCTAGGTGGCCATCGTATGATTTCTTTATGCTTCTCAAGATAATTCCAACAGTAAGGAAGTGTCCTATTTAGGACATCAAACTTTTTTTTAATAAAAGGCATTTTGGGATACATCCTTTTTTAAGACCAAAAAGAAAATTCCACAGTAATTTGACTTTTTTTCTGATAAAATTTGCCTAATATTTAAGGAGATTTCCTTTATTCTTCATTCTATGCTAGGAAAAATAACTTCAGTATTGTTTTTCTTTACCTTATGGGCTAGCTTTTATTTTCATGTTATGTTCAATCAAAGATAATTTTTCCCCCCCGTTTGACTTGTCTGGTTTTTGTACCTCTACTAATGTTCCTCCCTCTCCTTCCCCATCTTTCCAAATGGAGCGTGTCATAGGCATTTACCTGTAGTTTTGATTTGTGTGTTTCCTGTAGCCATGCAGGAAATAGAGCTGAATGGTATCAGATAGCCAAGACATCCCCTTTTCTCTTTCCATCCAAATTTAGCTTAAGTACAAAAAACTTAAGAAATACTGTACACATTGATAACAGTGAAGTGACCTCAAGAATAATCTACCATTTTAAAATCTGATTTCTGGGTATTCCTCCTTTTCCTATATTGTCTCAGCCTCCCTTTTAAGTTTTTTTTTTGGGAGGGGACGGGAATCTACATAAATACAAGTCAATTCCTGAAGTAAGACATGTTGCAGAATGTTTCCATAGAGAGAACTTGGTGAATCTCTTTAAACCTTTACTTAAAATGTATTATGTTTTAAATTTTTAGTATGTCAGAAAATGTCAGCGTTTGAAGCAATGGCTACAATCACTACTGTGATCTTGAGCAGATTTCAGTTTCTGGGCTTTTATCTCCTTTTCAGCACAATGTTGCAGATTATGAGGTCCAAGAACATTGAGGGGTGTGAGGTTTATGGTGACATGAGGACCACAAGGGGATAGTATGCAGAGACTGGGAGAAAGGAGCAGCAAGCTGGCACAAAGGCCCAAGATGCCAATGAGCTTCGGAACAGAAAGAGGGCCAACTGAGATGTTTGTAAATACTTTGTAGATATGAAACACTCCTTCACAGCTCAGGTGCTCTTAGGGTTAGGGAAGATGAGTCTGTTTTCTTTTTCCACTGAGCTATGGTTCATTAGCTACAAGGCCACCTTGCATAGGGAGGGTGAAAAGGAGGAGTAGGGCCGAAACCTGTTTGGCTCAGCAGTAGAGCGTCGGTCTGCGGACTGAAAGGTCCCAGGTTCGATTCCGGTCAGGGGCATGTAGGTACATTGGTTGCGGGCACATCCCCGGTAGGGGGGTGCAAGAGGCAGCTGGTCGATGTTTCTCTCTCAACGACATTTCTAGCTCTCTATCTCCCTTCCTCTCTGTAAAAAATCAATAAAATATATTAAAAAAAGAAAAGGAGGAGTAGGACCCACGACTCACAAACTCCAGTTTGTGCATTATGATTACTGTTCCTTCAGTTGTACTAATGGCCTTTTTCTATAAGATTGTCATAGGAAAGAGGAATAGACTTAATGACTAGAAATTTTGGGTAAGCGAGTTTTATATAATTTCTAACTCTTATCATGTTTGGCTATGCTGTTTGGTATGTACAGTTTTGCCACCTATAAATCTAGCACCTAAATCTGATCTTCGGTGTCAGATTTTCTTTTGTGGTTTAGTTATTAACAATTGAAGTATTTAAGGGTTCTGGGTGTGAACTCTGCATGCATTATAATTAATTTGGAGCCAGGGAAGTTAGGATTTTCTGTTGAAGTAATTAATGAAGCATTGTCACTTCAAAAGAAAATTTTGTATCTGTAGAAAATTTACAGGAATAATCAAAACTTGATAATAAGACATAGTTTGTTTCTATAACCCTTAAGGATGGAAAGTATTTTTAAATTTCTTGGTGTGCTCCTCCTTTCTAGTTTAGGTGTGTAGGAATCTGTTTATCAGAAATTTTGGTAGAGCTGACTTTTTTTTTTTTTTTTTTTTTTAAATCTTTGTAAACATGACTCTAGACAGCTGTGTTTAATACAGTGAAGAGCCATGGGGAGACTTTACACTGTTTCTTGTTAGGACTTAGTATCTATGTATTTTAGTATTTGTATTTAAAGGATGTGGTTTGGAACTGAAAATGAGAGAGAGGTTGCAGAGCTGAATGGCTGCATATGTAGACTGTTCTGGCCTGGATGTTATTAAGCAACATGAACGTTGTTTTTACTCTAGTTAAACTGACTAGAGTAAAAACAGTATTAAGTATTAAGCGAAATAACTTTGTTACGGAAGTGTTTGTTTGCACATGGCTAGTGAATAGGATTTTCTTTAAAATCTGATATTGCATAGGAATGACTTAGGTAATTGAAATGCCGGGGAGAGGGGGAAGCTATTACGCAAGCCAAACTACTTTTTACTTCTAAGAAAAGTAAATAAGATTAAAGGTGACCACAGTGTCCTCTGTCACCTTCTCCACCTCCCATCTCTGAGAGAGGAGGGTGCTAAGACCAGGAAACCATGGGTGGGTTGAGTTGCTTAATTGTATCAACTTCCTAGGTTGCCTAAGTATTGATTAGTCAGACACTCATAATGTTTCACTCAAGATGATTCTTGCTGATTGGCTGGTTTCTTTTAAGTCCTTAGGTTTGACATTGATTTCACTCTAATGAATGTTTGCTATATATAAGGCAACACAAAACAAATTACTCATACCTTTCAGGAGTTTGCAGTGTAGTAGGGGAAGGGAAGACAAGATAGACCATGGTAAGTAGTGTGATGAAAGCTGTGAGCATTGAGTTCTTGAAAACCTTGCATGTGTGAGTTTCCAAAGGCCATTCTCTGTATTACTCAGTATCTTTTAACAGACAATAAAGGATTTTCCCATTAAATTGTATACTATTATACTAACCATCTGGACCTCCTGAGGAGGCAAAGTTCAGAATTCCCATGAAATAGCCTTAGAGAATATGAGAGGGGGGTGGGGGGAGGGAAGAAGAAAGGAGGAAGGAAGGGAGGGAGGGAAAGTGAACTACCTGAAAAAATGCCGACCCCAATATTTTGGAGCTCACTTTGAGAAACACCATCTTTTCTGACTTAGGCTGTGTTCTGCTGTTTTGTTAAGGTGCTTTGTTGGGTTGGATGCATTCTGTCAGTGCTTAGATGCCTATAGAAGGAAGCCTTTTTAATGCCTCTGCCTGTATTCACACCCTCCTGATCTTGGCACTTTTTTCTACTTTACTAGCTGGGAAGCAGTTTCTACCTACTTTAACATTTATATTGCTTTCTATGTGATTATGATATGACTGGTTTAATTCACAGTTCTGTGTAGAGGTTACATGGCACTTAAAAATTTGACCCGCCGAAACTAGTTTGGCTCAGTGGATAGAGCGTCAGTCTGCCTACTGAAATGTCCCAGGTTTGATTCCGGTCAAGGGCAGGTACCTTGGTTACGGGCACTTCCCCAGTAAGGTGTGTGCAAGAGGCAGCTGATTGATGTTTCTCTCTCATCGATGTTTCTAACTCTCTATCCCTCTTCCTCTCTGTGAAAAGTCAATAATATATATATATATATATATATATATATATATATTTTTTTTTAAATTTGACCCAATTTAAGAAAAATTGACCCAGTTTGAAAGATAAAGGCTCTTTGAACAGATGGTACCAGAGTTATTTAATTTTATTTAATAAATTTTATTTGTGTTGTAATCGAATCTAAGATTTTATATGCTGTTTTTTTTTTTTGTGGGTTTTTTCTTCTTCTTTTTTTTTTTTTTTTTTTTTTTTGGTAGCAAGGAAAGTATAGATCCAGAAAATTCTTACCTAATTCATATCTTAATTCCACTACTAACTAGCTGTGAGGCTTCAAGTAATTTTAGCTCTGTTATTTACTTCATTTGCAAAAACCTTTGATAGGGAAGGCACCATAGACTATGAGATTTTATATGTACATGTTGCTGGAGTTGCTATCATTTCTATAATGGTTCAGTGAAGAAGGCAGTCAGAAGATGCCCGCTAGCAGCTTTTACATTTGTAAAGAAATAGTGGATTCATTTACTGTATGCTTTCCCCCCCTCTAAAGGTATCATGGGAAGGGTCTTTCAGGGACTATTCTATTTTTATTATTCTGATTTTTTATAAATAAAGAGCAGCTGTTAATACTAATGAATGATGACTCCTTTTTTGGAATTAACAGTCCTGTACTTTTAATGTAGTAGAAAGAAACAGAAAGTGCCTTATCTTCTAAACTGTTTTGATAGGCTAGGCACCATAGACTATAAGTGACAAATTAGAAAGCAGGCATCTATCTGCCTTTCATGTTAGGCTTCCTGTTAGCTCAAAGAAATTCTGTCTTTCCCGTTGCTCGTTGATCAAGTTTATCCCTTCTCAGACAACAGTTAGTGTGGCTCCTTAGCTTTGGGGTTTATCTAAGCACTTTTTTCCCTAAGCAAAGTTAAATTATCCCCATGTCTTCATGTTGGGATTGTATACTATTTTAGTTCAAGAGTTTTTCCAGCTTTTTTGAGTTGAGAATCAGAAGTTACAGACTAAAAGGAATGCTGGAATTACTTGAAAGCAGGATTTTGGAGGAAAGTTGTTCAAGTATTAATTGATTCATTGTTATTTCTCACCTTATTCTTGGAAAGGATTTAAGGTGATAGGTGCTACAAAGACTTTCTCCGCCGCCAAGTTTTGTGAAAGAGTTGCTAAGATTCACTTTCTCACCTTCTAGTTACTCTGCCACTGAGAACTCTGGGTCTGTCTTACTCACAATACAGGGCCTCACAGCAGGGTGACCAGGGATCTCTTTCCCTGGCTAACTGGACACAGTTCTTCATTTGACCTTGCTGCAGGGCCTAACAGTGTCTGTGCCTGCCTTTTATGCACATTTTTCTCCAGATTATAACAGTGATACATTGTGAAATTTTTGGAAAAAGACATCTGTAATTTCTATCCAGAAAACCTTTTCCTCATTTAAATGTTTCTATGACAACTGTCTTATTCCTTTCCTCCCATTCTCTTGTGTTAATCTCTTTACTAGGTGGCAACAACTAAACATCATCTCAAAAAGACAGCTTCTGATCCCCCTGCTCCAGGTCTGCTCAGCTACCTTCGTTACCATCTCACCAAAAGGTACCCCTCTCCATCTAGTTGCTGAACTCTTACTCCTCTCCTTCAACCTCCATTTATAATTAGTGGCTAAAATCCCGCCTGTTCTTTCTAATTCATTTACTTGTCCTTTTTCCACTCATGACACCTTAGCTTGGACTCTGGTTATTTCTCACCTACCTCAGTTTTCCAAAAGCACCGTCTACTTCAAACCTCTTAGGAATTCATTTATCTCCCTTCAACACTTACTTAGCTTTGAAAATCAGGGCTTCTCGACCTCTTTCTACACTTTCAAGACTGAACGTGGTGCTGATAGCCCCCTCTCCTCTTCTCCTACCTTATAACACAGATCACACTCTGTTATAATCGCCTGTTCACTTTTCTGTTCCCTTAAAGGTGGCTTTAGGCCTTATTCATATTGTACAGTTGTCTCCAGCCCAGAGCATGTAATAAACTTTTCATAATAAATGGATAGAAGGAAATGGGTGGCCATTAATATGAAAGTTTTAAAGCTGTTGTTAGTTTTATGGTTCTGGATGCCTTAAAAATTGTATCTAAAAGTGGTATGATTGGCCTTTGTTCACCTGTTCCCATGGTAATGGTTCTGTGGACGAGCTTCCAGAGTGTGAAGTGTGGTGGTAGGGCACAGCAGGAGGGGGTCTGATAGGCTGGAGCTGATATTGCAGGCTGGCTGGGTGGACTCCACCACCTGGCGTTGCGGGGAAGGGTGGGCTTTCCTGTGGGAACGGCGCTGTAGCAGAGATGAGGCAGCTGTTTAAACTAGGGCAGTTGTGCAGGGATGAAGAAGAGGGAGCGTATTAGTGAGTTGGTGATTGG
Organism: Pipistrellus hanaki; assembly: GCF_964339955.1. Lineage (NCBI taxonomy): Eukaryota > Metazoa > Chordata > Mammalia > Chiroptera > Vespertilionidae > Pipistrellus > Pipistrellus hanaki. Next base: position 35,383,794 of record NC_140503.1, on the reverse strand, counting down.
ATGTGAGGTCAGGGTGGAGGAATCAAAGTGACTCAACTTTCTGGACTAGGTACTTGATGTAATCATTAACTAGTTTTGTTGGTTTTTGAGATTCTTTTTGATATCCAGGTGAATATGTCTGCTAGGCAGGCAATAGGATATGAAGTTTGGAAGAGCACATCAGTGGAGAGTCATCAGTTTGTGGTCATTAAAACTAGAAGAGGTCACTTAGATATATGGCTTGCGTGACAATGGTCTAGAAAAACAAAACTCTGAGCAACACTGATTAAGGGCAGGAGAAGAAGAGATCTGGAGAAAAAGCACAGTCACAGAAACGGAGGAGTTGAAGTTGAAGAGGAAATTGGGTGATAGGTCATAAAATTTTTTCAGCTTTAAAGAGAATAACAAGAAAACGGGTCTGTCTTTACCTGTCAAGATGAGTGCTTCAGGATGGACTGGCTGCTTGGCTTTTTGTTGAGCAGTTCCACCTCACCCCCATTGAGGCAGTCCAGCACCCAGCCCAGATCTGGAACCCATGGCACTCTTACACCAGATCTAACACATGACCTTTAAAGTTCCATTACAGTCAATCTAGGGTTAAAAGCAGATTTTGGACCCAACCCCAGAAATTCTGACTCAATGGGCCCAGGGATCTTAATTTTTTACAAGGACATTTCTGAGTGTCTCAGGAACAGTCTTGTGTAGGTAGGTGTTATATCTCTGCAGTTTATTTAATTGCAAGAGAGCAGGACTTTATTATAGAGAACTTTAAAAATACAATTGTGATAAAGAGATTGGCAACCATGGAAACCTGGCTGGAGCTTTCTGCAGTGTCTGTTTAAGGGAGGTAGGTGGGGGTGGGAAAAGCGCCACCGTCTGATGTAATCTATTAGAGATGCAGAGTTTTTTTCATGGATCTTTGCAGCAGATGCCATTGGTGCCCTGCTCAGATGGTGTGGTTCACCAGCGATTTCAACCAAAACCCAGAGTTCTGTTTTTTACTCTTAAGTCTTGCCAGGACAGGGTCTTCCAGGCTTGCAAAGGAGCAGAGAGGTTAATATCCTAGGCAATCTTTAACCAGTTGGGAACTCAAGCCTAAATGCCCTATCTTCAAGGGACCGATAGAATTGTCCCCCACCCTCCAGTAGTCTCCCTGATTGCATCACATGGTTTTGTTAGCTTTTCTCCTTCCATGTTGTATCTTTCCTCCCCTCCCTTTTGTTCCCTGGGATCATCTCCTATTTAATCTGCTATAAAACCTTATCTATTAGTAATATGTCATTTGAGCTGACTTTACAGGTTAAAAAATGCAAACAAAATCCTTCTGTTTCTTCTTAATGTCCCCGTCTATCAATTTAGCACCTAAAATAATGTGTGGGGGAAGAAGGCAAAGAGAACATATTGTGCAATGCAGAATGGTACACACATTGCTGAAGTTTAAATTTATCCACAGACATTCTGTAATAAGATCATTATGTGAGAATTTATTGGATTTTTTAGCAAACTCCATGTCTTTCATTTTACTTCGGAGTTGAAAGAATATGGAAAAAACCAGAAAATTGTTGACACAGAAATAGCTCTAGACGTGCCTCGTTGTTTTTTTTTTCATTTACTATTTATTAGTTTATCTATTTTATTCATATATCTTCTTATGCTTGAGTTATGGGTGGTTCTTTTAAAAAATATATATTTTATTGATTTTTTACAAAGAGGAAGAGAGAGGGATAGAGTTAGAAACATCAATGAGAGAGAAACATCAATCAGCTGCCTACTGGGGATGTGCCCGCAACTAAGGTACATGCCCTTGACCGGAATCGAACCAGGGACCTTTCAGTCCTCAGGCCGATGCTCTATCCACTGAGCCAAACCAGTTTCGGCTGGGTGGTTCTTTTATAAGACCAAATTACAGAATATATAATAGAAAACTACTAAAATGTTATGCAGAAAGGGGAAGATCTTTACAGATTTGGGATATAAATTGCCAAAGATCAAAAACAAAGATCTATTTCAGGGATACGTATCTTTTAAAAAACCGGTTTGGCTCAGTGGATAGAGCATTGGCCTGGGGACTGAAAGGTCCCCGGTTCGATTCCGGTCAAGGGCATGTATGTTGGTTGCGGGTGCATCCCCAGTTAGGGGGTGTGCAAGAGGCAGCTGATCGATGATTCTCTCTCATCGATGTTTCTAACTCTATCCCTCTCTCTTCTCTGTAAAAAAAATCAATAAAATATAAAAATAAATAAATAAAGGATACCTGGTGTGCCTTAAATGCAAGATTTCTGTTTACCTAGCTGGAAGATACTTATATCCACATTTCTTCTTTTAGCTGAGACTGGACTCTAGGAGTTAAAAGTTGAAATGAAAGGTAAACTTGTTCTGGATGATTTCATTCCATTATTAAAGCTGATATCTGAAAGCAGTTACCTCAAAGGCTGCAAAGTTATGGCGTGAATGAGAGGAATATGATGAATTGCCCAGTATGTATGTCTTAGACCGGTGTCCCCATGAGTCAGAATAGGTGAAAGTCCATGTTCTTAGACTGCTCTTGCCTCATCCACCAACTTGAGACTGCAGATGTTTATTTCGGTCTGTAGGTTTATTTTGTAGGACACCAGGCATCCCTACAGAACACTTTCTTGTATAGCAGTGGGCTATTTTAACATTTAAATGATGAGATCTTTGGATAGATAATCTGGTATTCTGACCTCTCAGTTAATGTTTCAATGCAGACTCCGAGAGTAAGTGACTTGTCCAAGGTAAAAATCATTCTGTGTGGTTAATTAGTGATATGGAAAGGACTAGAACTCAGGTCTCTGCAAGTAATCATCTTTTTGTCTAATTTTAAAAATGGTTCTCATCTCTACCCCAGATTAGAGAACAAAAACAGGCACTTTTTCTGAATTGGTTCTAAATGGCTTTTAGAATTAATAAGGATTAGATGTTCTAGATTTGATTTACAATATTCGCAGAAAAAAGCTGGCAGTGAGGAACTTATACAAATAGATTATTTAGAAAATCAAGACTAATAGATGGGCAAAGTACATAAGCAAACATTCATATAAACATGGATATTCAAGTGTGGGAATAGCTTAGAAAACAATATAATAATTTTGATAGACTTTTGCAACCAATAAAATGCTAGTTGCAAATGACTTAGAAATAGTGTTAATCGATTAGGAATTCTGGATGAGTTTCTTTCCTAGTTTCCTTTCTTCTATTCTGCCTTCTACCTACTGGAATATATTCGGTAGATTCATATTTCTTTCTTTTAAGCACTAATTTTATGTATAGAATATTGACTAAATATCAGTTTTCTGAAATTCTCTGTCCAGAGTCTAAAATTCGCCAACTTATTTTCTGGCCTATACACCTTGGAAAATGGTTAGTTTGCTTTTGTTATTCTTTAAAAATTAAAAACATATTTCTATTGATTTCAGAGAGGAAGAAAAAGGGAGAGATAGAAACATCAAGGATGAGAGAGAATCAATGATTGGCTGCCTCCTGCACGCCCTGTACTGGGGATCCAGCCCACAACCCGGGCATGTGCCCTTGACCGAAATTGAACCCAGGACCTTTCAGTGCACAGGCCAATCCTCTGTCCACTGAGCCAAACCGGCTAGGCAGCTTTTGTTATTCTTGATCTGTACATTAAAAACTAGCTGAAATGAGAGTTGGTAAAGATTTAGTGAACTGATAGAAAATGTTTCTATTATTTGCTAGAACTATCTGAGTGTAAATAAAAAATAAATAAATTAAAAAATTTAAAAAATTACCTAAAAACAAAATGAGAATCGTAATCAAATGTGTATTTCTTTCCCGTAGAGCCTCTGTTATGCACCTAAAGCCATATTGGAATCTGCAGAAGAAAGCACAACCTCTTCAAATTAGCAAGGAAACTCTGAGACCTTCCATGAGCCACCAAGAGGCTATAAATGACGAAAAATGCACAGCTAACTACATGAAATCAAGTGTCTTTCCTTCCACCTCTCCTGGGAAAGCATCATCTCGCGAGCCTTTTGGGGTCCTTTCTTCAAATGTTCTGTGCAGCATGAGTGGGAAGAGTCCTGTAGAGAGCAGCTTGATTGTTAAAACCAAGAAGAATGCACCATCTGCCACAATTCACCAGGGCGAAGAAGGGGAAGGGCCGCTTGATATTTGGGCTGTGGTGAAACCGGGAAATACCAAGGAGAAAATTGCATTTTTTGCAGCCCACCAGTGTAGCAATAGGATAGGATCTATGAAAATAAAAAGCTCCTGGGATATTGATGGGAGAGCTACTAAAAGAAGAAAAAAATCAGGGGATCTTAAAGAAGCCAAGATACAGTTAGAAAGGATGAGGGAAATCAACAGCAGGTGCTATGAGCCTGAGCCTTTTGCGTGTGGCATTGAGCACTGTTCTGTGCATTACGTGAGTGACAGTGGGGACAGTGTCTGTGCTGGGAGGCCTCTGTCGGTCATACAGATGGTTGCCTTCCTGGAGCAAAGAGCCAGTGCTGCTCTGCTGGCCAGTTGTGCGAAAAACTGCACTAACTCACCTGCCGGGGGGAGGAGTTCTGGGCAATCCAGAGGTGGGCCGCCAGCCTCGGAGCCCTTTTCTGCCCCAGGAGCTTGTGAAGAACCCACGGAAAGGGGAAACCCTGAAGTTGGTGATCCCCAGAGTGAGCCAGTCCGCGTCCTCGACATGGTAGCCCGGCTGGAGTCTGAGTGCCTGAAGCGGCAGAGCCAGAGCGAGCCTGGGAGTCTCTCGAGGAATAACAGCTTCCGTCGGAATGTAGGCCGGGTGCTACTTGCAAATGGCACTCCGGCCGATGAAGGCAAAACAAACAAAGGCGCTTTGGAGGCCCCTGTGTCTGTGGCCCGTGGCCCGTCAAGAGCTGACCATGGTTCTGCGGAGGGGAAGCAGGCCTGGGGTGGGGCTCCTCCGGGCTGTCCCTCATTGCCAGCGGGGGTGAGTTTCCACGTGGAGAGTGCGGCAACAGAGCCAGCCCAGCACCCTGCTGTGAAAAACAGCAACAGGTGTGACATAGAAATGACAGAGGAACCTGAGCCACCTTACCCTCCTCGAACCTGTCCCCAAACCACTGAGCTGCCCACAAAGGCTGTTGATTGTATGAGTCGAGAAGAGCTTGTGCCACAAAATCCTGATCCGCGAAGAAGAGAATCTGTGTGCATTAGCATCACTGTGTCCAAGGTGGAGAGAGACCAGCCTTCTCGTTTAAAGTCCTGTGGAGACCCACTTCCAAGGAGGCTGTTCTTTTTGCTGCCTGGTCAGCAGCAGTCAGACTGTTCCCAGATGAATGAAAGCACAACCCGAGAGTCTCCAGAGGCCAGCCAGCCTGAAGATGCTGCTGAGGGTGACAGTGCATCTGAGGGAAACACGGTTCCAGCCGATTCGCTCGTCCCAGCGCCCGCCCCTCCTGTGGAAAGTACAGTCCCAGTGCTCGAGGCCGCCAGTTGGAAGAAGCAGGTGTCCCATGACTTTCTGGAGACCAGATTTAAAATCCAGCAGCTCTTAGAACCTCAGCAGTACATGGCTTTCCTGCCCCACCACATTATGGTGAAAATCTTCAGGTTACTCCCCACCAAGAGTTTAGTGGCTCTTAAATGTACCTGCTGCTATTTCAAGTTCATCATTGAGTACTACAACATCAGGCCAGCAGATTCTCGCTGGGTTCGAGACCCACGCTATAGAGAGGACCCTTGTAAGCAGTGCAAGAAAAAATACGTGAAGGGGGATGTGTCCCTGTGCCGGTGGCATCCCAAGCCCTATTGCCAGGCATTGCCTTACGGGCCAGGATACTGGATGTGTTGCCATCGCTCTCAAAAAGGCTTCCCTGGCTGTAAGCTGGGGCTTCATGACAATCACTGGGTCCCTGCTTGCCACAGCTTTAATCGGGCAATCCATAAGAAAGCAAAAGGGACTGAAACTGAAGAGGAATACTAAAGTCTCTGAGAGGTGACCGATGGCTGATTTTTAGTACTGCACACCACCACCTAGACTCACTGCTCAAGTGAGTGTTGCCTCTCAGAGCGTCGCTAGGAGAATCTGTACCGGTTCCTTCAGGACTGCTGTTGCTCGGGCATTTTTTTCATTTACAAGCTGTACAGGAAAACTGGTCTCATTGTTTTACAGTGTCGCCTCCCCTTTGACCCAGGGTGAAAGCCCAGGCTGATTCAGTTGGCTGTGAATAATTATGCCTGTTTTCCCAAACAAATCCATCCTCAGAGGACGAAGACTTGCCATCATCAAAGACGGACAGAAAAGTTCACTGCAGATTGTGCTGGCATCCCCAAAAAGGGTTTCCAGAAATTTCTGAGCACTGGCGGACACCGTATTTGAAATAAGTGAGTAGTGTCCTGTGGAAAGAAGAGCAGCAGTCATGGATGAAAAGGATGCTTATGAAGGAGAGTCAGGCACCTTACCTTAGGCCTTGTATGCTTGATCCTGTGAGATTGATGTTTGTGGATGGAGATGGATTTCATGCCCTGTGGTGTTTACAGTGTATATAATGGTGGTGTTTTCACAGGGCTGTGAAAGTGCACATTAAACCCGAGCGCCTTGACCGTAGATGCGTGCTTTTGGCCCCTCTGTATATAACATGATTAAAATCCATTTGTGTGTAGTGGACTCCGATGGAATATCATCACCACAATGCAGCTAGGATAGTGTTGCGGCTACAATTGTGTGTGTGTGTTTTTTTATTGTTTCAAATTTGTATATCCTGTATAAAATATGAATGTTTTGAAAATAAACTATGAATGTTTCCTGTATAATATATGAATGTTTCTGATAAGAAATTCTAAATAGCTAAGAGTACCTGTTGAAAAGATACCAAATAATGGTTTAACTGGACAACCTTAAAATTAGCATAGAGAACAATCCTACGTTATATTTTAGTGATTCAACAAGATTGAGAGATTATATAGTAAGATTATAACATTCTTGTCTACTTTATTCTGTCTGGTTACAAATTTTTTTAATTTCAATAAAAACATGCATCTTAAATGGGACCTGAGTTGCAGATTTTTCCCCCTCCTTTTTTCAAGTAACAAATAAGGATATTGAAAATTGAGTTGTAAGAATTAAAATTATTTAAATTATTGTATGGGGGGAGGGAGAATTTTTTTCTGCTGTTGAAAAGAGACCATCTGTATATAAAAAGCCAGTGACCGTAATGCTGGACCAACCAGTTACATGACACCCACTGCAGCCAGCGAACCGGCGATCAGGGGGTGGAGCTAGCTGGCCAACCCCCTCCCCTCGCAGCCCTTTCCCCTAGCCAGCCCTGCCCCTGATCAGCCTGCAGCCCCCTCCCCCTGGCTGGCCCCTCTCCTGATCACCCCCACCCCCCAATTCCAATAGGGGCTGTCTGGCCAACCTCCTGCAGACCCGGCCCCACCCCAGATAGTCCCCCCCCCCCCCACACGCACACACACACTAATCAGGGGAAGGGCCAGCCAGCCAACCCCCCACAGCCCCTTGCCCAGGCGCAGGCCCCCTTCGACCCCCCACCCCATTTTGGGATGGGGCCAGCTGGCCCACAGCCTCTCCCCACGGCCAGCCCCACCCCTGATTAGCCCCTACCACCCCATTCAGCCTGTGGTCCCTCACCCCAGCCAGCTCCACCCCTGATTGGCCCTCCCAGACACCAGTCGGGGGTGGGGCTGGCTGGCCAACCTCCCTCCGTCTCTTCCAACCCTGATCCATCTTATTTGAGGCCAGGCTGACCTGACCCCACCTATGCATGAATTCGTGCACTGGGCCTCTGGTTTTAACATAACAAAGCTTACCTTTTTACAACCCTTTATCACTTAGAGTTTGTCATTTGCCCAACAACCACTGTATTTCCTGTTGGATGAGGTATTATCTGACATTCTTACAACTTGTCTGGGCTTAATTAGTTAATTGTTCAGAAGCCAGTCAGATGTATTCAGGCCTGTGATCATGTACTGCTAGTTGGGGCTGGGATGTTTTGGGCCCCAGACAGCAGCTGTGGAGGATCTAAAAATTGGTTGGCTTGAAATCACCCACCAAAAAAACCTTCCAACCTCTGTAAGCTCCAGGCTGTGGAAAAGTGACAAATGACCCCGGGGAGGGGCTGATCGGGAAGTGATGAGTGAGGGCTGTACTGTGATGGTCCCAAAAGAGAACGAGGGAAAGGCTGAGTAGGTGTTGGCCAGGTCTGCCAAGCGGCACCGGAGCCAGGTGGAGCAGGAGCCACCTGTGGCGGAGACTTTGGTTTCTCTGCCCTTATCCTTAGGCAGTTTCTGTTCCTCCCTGAACTAAAGTGTTTCTCGATGCTGAGCAGGTCTTCCCTGTTAGACACATAATAATGACACTTCTGATAAGCTGGATTCTGCAGGCTCACTGACTATGACAGGACGGAGGAGAGGCTGAGAACACTCCTCTGGCCTTTGGCCACACAGGAGGCCTTTGTGACACCTGTCCTTGCCCCGTGGGAAGCCCCTGCTGATGTCCACACACTGGAGGGACGGCTGCCCTGGCACCACGGTCTGCCTTTGGGCATCAGCAGTGAGAATGAGGAGAATTTTACAAACCCCAGAACCCAAGATACTTCCGGGGTAGGTCAGGGTCAAGAGTATAAAACTAAGCAAGGCACAGAACCTTTCTTGGCTTGAAGAAGGATCATGTTGTGTTTGGGATCAGATTATTTGACCAGCTCTTAGGAATCAGGAAACCTAGTCTGACCCAACCGAACCTCCACTGAACCAGCCCCTCCCGCAGAGGTGTGGGGATTTGGGGCTGATAAGCTCCATGCTGTGTCACGGCCGGTCTCTTATCGAGGTTACAGCTTTGCAAACGTGGCTGTTTCTGTTTTCGTTTTCCCACTGGGTTTTAGTAAAGTTACTGGTGAGGGTCTTTCCTCATGACTCACCCCAGCTGAGGTATGTTGGAAATGCTTTTTTTCTTTCAATTACACTTAATATACACTATTACATTAGTTTCCAGTATAAAACATTGTGGTTAGATATTTATATAGCTTATGAAGTTATATATGACTTATTTATATGACTAGGAATGTTGGAAATGCCTTTCAGCCTGAGTCCCCTGGGCTGAAGTTTCCAGTGTTTGTCCTCCTTCCCTGTGGTTTGCTCTAAACCGGCCATCTCAACGGACCTTCCTGTTAGGTTTGTTGTGATTCCGAATGTAGCATTAAAGGAGACACGCACATACAGGACTTACAGTACAGTTCGGTGTATGGTAAGTGCCCAGCAAGTTAGCTATCATTGTTGGCTCAGGCTGGACACACAGGATAAATAACACTCTTGCTTGGTTTTTCCCCCGACTCAAGCCATTCCAGATCTGGTTTTCACATGGGACACAAGCTGTGACTCTGAGGAGCTGGCCTGACCCGGAGCAGAGGTCACGGTAAGGACATGGCATGCCCTTCTCCCTTTCGAATGATGTGGCAGGACCCAGTTCCCAGCGCTCTGTGTGACCACAGAGGTGGGACCAAAGGGCAGCCCCTCCCTGGTCTTCAGTTCTCTCCCGAGGAGAAAGATGCTGTGCTTCAGAGCCCCCTAGTGCCAAGCTGGGGGAACTGGCCCAGTTTTTATTTTCTTCAACGGTCACAGGCTACCTCCTTCCTACACCTTGCTGTAGATTTTAGACTTGTACGAGTCAACAATGGCCCTGACCGGTTTGGCTCAGTGGATGGAGTGTTGGCATGTGGACGCAATGGCCCCAGGTTTGATTCCAGTCAAGGGCATGTACCTTGGTTGCAGGCACATCCCCAGTGGGGGGCGTGCAGAAGGCAGCTGATGATGTTTCTCTTATCATCAGTGTTTCTAACTCTCCCTCTCCCTTTCTCTCTAAAAACATCAATAAAATGTTGTTGTTTTTTTTAAAGAGTAAACAATGTGGAAATCAGGATCCTAGCCCTTCTCCCTTCCCCACTCAAATAAAGAAAACTTCCCCGTAGCTTTTGCTCCGAGGCTCTGATCCACTTGGCCTAGTTTTTATCTCCTATCCCCTAACTTCACCATTTAGAAGAAAAAAACGATTCAGAGAAATCTGGGAGAATCGGAGAGCATCTCCCCCATCTCTGGGCAGTTTGACTTTGTTCCTTGCCCAGGGGAGGAGGTAGCCAAGGAAGAAATGAATTGGAAATGGACAAAGGGTTAAGATTGAATTTCCCGGCCTTGTTAAAATCACTGGCTTTAAAATAGCCCTTCTGGGTTGTGCCCGCAGCCAAGGTACATGCCCCTGGCCAGAATCGAAGCTGGGACTTTTCAGTCTGCAGCCGACGCTCTATCCACTGAGCCAAACCGGTCTCGGATGATTCTTACTGCTCTTTGCCGTTTCCCACCTAGTATGAGAAACCTGAGGGAGGCTAAAGGGGTCACAGTGGCCCCATGGGAACCTTCTTAGTTAGGGATGCTCCACGGCAGCTGAGGACTTTTGGCAGTCAGTGTGCATTTGGTGTGATCTGGGTTTTGTTGTTGCCTGGGACTCCCCTGGTGGCAGGCTGCTTTGGGCGAACTGCAGAAGGTGAGGGTTGGAGATCCCTTCCTGGGCTCTATCCAGCCCTCCTCCCCTTCTAACTGGAACTTTTCAGGGCTTCCCTGCCAACTTGTTAGGACTGTCTTCGAACACTTACTACATGGCCATTCCCAGGCATTTTCCAGGGCTTTAGTTGCCTTCATTCCTTCTTCACTCAGTTGACAGGCTATTCACCCTCTCTTTCATCCCATAGCCTGCCACATACGACAGAATAAAGCCACCCTGCACCAAAACCCTTGTTGCCACATGCCGTAAACTGCATCAATAAGAGCTGGTGTTATCTAGCTCTCTTAGTATCTGTAAGGGACCACATTCCTTTAAGTGCATTCTCTGCTGTGCTCAGCACCCCACATGACACTCTGGGAACCTGATAGCTTCTAATCCGTTTTCCTTTGGGTCAGACAAGCTAGTGTTGCAATCTCTGTGAGTTGGTGAAAGTACCTGTGTGGGAAATGTGCAATCCCTTGTGTTGACATGCACACCATTCCTAAATTTGTGGCCATAGCTGGTGTTTGCACAACCTCATGGGAAGAATAAATATCACTGTGGTTATGCACCCTTGGATGACATCCAGTGTATTTATAGCTAATACGCAGTATTCTTTGGCTTAAGGAAGACCAGTTAGGCAGCACCCCAATTTTAGATGGCTTATTTGACCTTAGTGTTATTTTAGAGGAGCAGAGCCTCTTGAGTTAGTGGCTGGGAGCAGAGTGATGGCAAACATGCACTGCAATGACCCCCTCAAAGGCCCACACCCACTCTTTAATTAGCAGGGAACAGACATCAGAACCAATTAATTTTAGGTCTCTGTCTCAAATTTTCTGGATTAAGATGGACTATAAGAAAGTTACGAATTACATGGTTCTACTAAATTTTGTTTTTCTCTTTGGAATGATAAAACCCAGCAGGGATTAGGTTCTACGGTTAGCAATTTGGGGGAATGATATACCACTCAAATTACTCTTGGACATCCTGTGTGTCATCACCCATGGAGGATGACAGAGACAGCAGTGGGGAATGTGTGAGAAGTGTAAGATGGGCCACTCACTCCTGCAGAGTGACAAGCGGTGTGCAGAAACACACTCGGGGAGCAACAGACCCCACCGCCAGTTAACCGACATAGAATCACCTGTGCTATTTAAATTATTTCCCTCCTACCTGACCCACCCCCATCAGAGAATCAAACAGTTGTTTTACAAACTGGAATTTTCAGATGTCTGTTAAGTAGTATAAAGAAACTGATACAGTTCTTTAAATAAAATTAAAAAAGTGTGCAAACTTATTTGCCAGATGCCAGTAAAATTCTTTTTACAGAGAGGAGAGAGGGATAGAGAGCTAGAAACATCGATGAGAGAGAAACATCGACCAGCTGCCTCTTGCACACCTCCTACCGGGGATGTGCCCGCAACCAATGTACATGCCCTTGACCGGAATTGAACCTGGGACCTTTCAGTCCGCAGACCGACGCTCTACCACTGAGCCAAACCGGTTTCGGCCGCCAGTAAAATTCTTAATTGGATTTTAAGTTATTGGTCTTGAGTTGTATGAGTCCTTTATATAATTTAGATATTAGCCTCTTATTGGAAATATCATTTACAAATATCTTCTTCCATTTCACTGGTTGACTTTTTGTTCTGTTGATGGTTTCTTTTGCTGTGCAGAAGTTTTTTATTTTCGCCTTTATTCCTCTTGCCTTGAAGTTCACAGAACACCTCAGAAACCAAGGTCCATAAATTTAGTGCCTGTGTTTTCTTCTATGTAATTCATTGTTTCAGGTCTCACATTCAAGACTTTAATCCATTTTGAGTAAATTTTTGCATATAGAATAGGGTAGTAGTCTAGTTTCTCGTTTGAATGTGGCTGTCGTTTTCCAACACCATTTATTGAAGAGGCTTTCCTTTGCTCTTGTGTAATCTTGGCTCCTTCGCTGAAAAGTAGTTGCTTGTTTATGTGTGTGTGTGTTTATTTCTGGGCTCTCAATTTTGTCTCATTGGTCTATATATCTTTTTCTGCCAATACTATAGTGTTTTAACTTAAGCTTTGTTCTTTTTTAAAAATTGCTTTAGCTATTTGGGGTCTTTTGTGGCTCTACACAAACTTTAAAATTTTCTATTCAATAGATGTGAAAAATGCTATGGGGATTCTGATAGGAATTGTATTGAATATGTAGAATTCTTTTGCTAATATGGACATTTTAGTTAATTCCTTTTTTTCCAATTACAGTTTACATTCAGTATTATATTGGTTTTCTATGTTCCGAATACTGGTTAGACAATTATATACTTTATAAAGGGGTCACCACCCAGTGTTTCCAGTACCCACCTGTCACTATTCATAGTTATTACAATATTGACTATATTTCCTATGGTGTACTTTATATCCCTGTGACTATTTTGTAACTACCGATTTGTACTTCTTAATCCCTTCACCTTTTTCACCCAGCCTCCCAACTACCTTAGTTTGTTCTCAGAATCTATGAGTCTATTTCTGTTTGTGTGTTCATTTATTTTGTTTTTTAGGTTCTATATATAAGTGAAACCAAAAGGTATTTGTCTTTCTCTGACTTATTTCACTTAGCACAGCTGTGGATTTACTCATGCTGTTGCAAATGCTAAGATTTCATTCTTATGGCCAAGTAATATTCCATTGTATATGTGCACCACCATTTTTATCATTTCATCTATTGGTTAAGTTACTTGGGTTGCTTCCGTATCTTGGCTATTATTAATACCTAGTAGCCCTGCACACGAATCCGTGCGCCAGTAGCTTGCTGCTGCCCTCCTGTAGCTCTCTGCCCGCTGCCTGCCCTCCTCCTTCCCTCCCCCGTCATAGCTTGCTGCCCTGCACACCCCTGTAGCTCTCTGCAGGCCCCCCCCCCCCCCCCCCCGTAGTTTGCTGCCCCACCTTTCTACAGATCCTCGATCAGGTTACATGGTAGGTCGTTACATCTCACAGTGTAACCAATAATTAGCATATTCCTCTCTTTTTATATAGGATGCTGCAATGAACATGGAGGTGCATATATTCTTTTGCATTACCATTTTGGATTTCTTTGGATATGTACTCAGAAATGGAATCCCTGTTCCTAAGGCAGTTCCAGTTTTTATTTTGTGAGGAATCTCCCTAGTTTTCTATAGGGCTACACCAACCTGCACTCCCACAGCAGTGCACGAGGGCTCCCTTTTCTCCACATCCTCACCAACAACTGTTTCTTGGTTTATTGGTGATAGTCATTCTGACAGGTATAAGGTGCTCATTGTAGTTTTAATTTGCATTTTTCTGATGATTAGTGATGTTGACCATCTTTTTCATATCTTTATTGGCTGTCTGTCCTTTTTGGAGAGTGTCTATTTAGATCCTCTGCCCATTTTTTTTAATTGGATTATTTGGGTTTGGGTTTGGAAATCTTTCTAAATTTTGAACATTAACCCCTTATATGATGTATCTTTGGCAAACTCCCTTGCTGTGAAAAAAGCTTTTTAGTTTGATGTAGTCCCATTCTTAAAATTTTTTTGTTACCCCTGTGGACATATATCAGAAAAAAATACTGTTAAGAGAAATGTCAGAAATTTTACCGCTTATGATTTCTTCTAGAAGTTTTATGGTTTTGAGTCTTACATTTAAGTTTTTAATCCATTTTTAGTTTATTCTTGTATATCATGTAAGAAAGTGGTTTAGTTTCTTTTTGCATATATTTGTCCATTTTGCCAAAACCATTTATTGAATAGACTGTCTTTATTCCATTGTATGCTCTTGCCTCTTTTTTAACATATTCATTGACCATATAGGAATGGATTTGTTTCCAGGCTCTCTATTTTGTTCTATGTATAGATATGTATGCCTGTTTTTATGCAAGTATCATGCTGTTTTGATTACTACAGCCTTGTAATACAGTTTGATATCATGTAGCATTATACCTCCAACTTTTTTTTCTTTCTCAAAATTATTGTGCCTATGTTTATCTTTGTAGCTGAGATGGGTCTCCTGAAGGCAACATGTAGTTTTTAATCCATCTGGCTACTCTTCCTTTTGACTGCTAAGTTCTGTCCATTTACATTTAAGGTGATTATTGATATGAGGACTTACTATAGCCATTTTATCTTTTATTTTCTGGTTGTCCTGTGTTTCTGGTTGTGTGTTTTTTGCCCATGTGATTCATTAGGTTTATGTTAAAAATTTTTCACACATAGTCCTTTTTATTCTGATTGTATCTTATCTTTATTTACCTGAGCAAGTTCAGTCCTTTTTCTCTTCCCCTTTATTGTCCTGTTGTCACAAATTATCCCTTTTTATGCTATAAATTAATCCCTCCCTAGGGGACTATTAGAAGATACCATGTCACTGTAGAACAGCAGCATCATGTGATGGCTGCCAAAGAAAAATCCGTCTTTAGAGAAAGTATGTAACTGGTAAGCAACCAGTTTCCAAGCTTCCTAAAGATGTACCGTTATGAATACCACCATGATCAAAAATTTTTTTGAAGTATTAGCAGGCATTTTTCCTTGCTTGGCAAAAAGTCCTTTAAAAAACTATCCTATAAGTTATATAAAATTATCCACGGCTAGATCTCATTAGAATAATTAGTTTGAAAAAGACATACATATTAGCAAAATACTGGTAAAAGGTTTATTGTAATAATACAATAAAAGTTTAGAAAACATTTGTATGACTCAAACTGGTTTGGAAGTTGCAGAGCAATGGGAAATTCCTGCAACATGACACCACGGAAGAGAGTCTCAGACACTGTTCTTTTAACAGCATGCCACCAAATGCTTTTTTCCAAATTACCAACACACGAATCCTTAATGCATCCTGTCTGCTAGACCCAATGCTGACATGTTTTTCGTCTTAATGTACAGATGTGCAAAACTTTTCTTAGTCATACTCCATTACAAAAGTCTTTAGCAGACCATTTTAAGCAGCCTATTGGTGCCTCTGGATTTTTTATTAGTATTATTTTGTTTCAACAAATCATTTTAATGTGGAATAAAGGACCAAGGTCTATGGCTTTTTGTTTAAAAATAAAACCAGCTTCAATTTTTTTTTTTTTAAAAGCTGTTTACATACGGTTCTGGCACCTACATGAAAGAATTTAATGAGCAGCAAAAAGAATAGAAAAAACAGTGGTTGAAATGTATACTTAAGAATATTTACAGGGTGGATCCAGTGCAAAATAATGAAAACCAAAATACCGCAGCAGTGTAAGCCAGTATGTTGGTATTCATAACCACTAAAGGGTTTGATCATTTAACCCTAAGTAAAGTGCCTCTAGTTCATAACAACAAAATATACCCTACCATTCCCTATATTTCCCATATCCTTGCACGGTTTGTTGAATTACTCTAGTTTGTGATCTCTGGATTCTGTTCTTAAGCTTCATCTCACATTCATGGTTTCCAAGAGGCTTACTTAAGAACCATGACTATTGTGCATCTTTCAGCTGAAGTCAAGCTCTACCCTTAAGCCCCAAATCCCAGTTTTTCAGTTCTTGAGACTAAGCTCTTCTCTGTGAGGGTTGGAAGTACCTGGTAAGTCTTACCTCATGGGATTTTCCATTCACTCGGTGTTTGTTAAGTCAACCACTCTATGAATTACAGGCCTGGATGGTACAACACAAGCCCAGCAACATAAAGCTAAGCAGTTAAGAGAGAGCCTGTTTCCTCCTAAAGTGGCAAATTCATATTCAGGGAAGTTGGGACTCCTGGGTAGGAATAAACAACCCTCTGCAACTCTACCCCAAACTCTGCCAAACACTAACTATACCAATAGCAAAAGTTATGTAGCACCTCGGGTTTGGAGGAAAGACCATGTTTAATAATTACAATGAGAAAAGAAGCTAGGGCAGGGCAAACCCCCAAGTGATTTATCTGAGGTACTATCATGCTAATCACACTAATAAGATATGGTGATAATGCCTGTTAGGAATTTTTCATAGGATTTCTTTTGTAGTTACATAGGATTTTTTTTTTTTGCAGTTATTAAAAATAAACTACTTACATATTTGTACATAATGCCTCTCTACGGTTTTCTTGAAAGATTGTCACTAGAGAATGACAAGAAAATGAGCTGAAAATGGTCTGTTGGTGAGGAAACAGCCTGCCCTGGAGCGGCCCCCAGGAGAGGAGACCGGCTGTGACTTCCTCAGCTTTTCTGAGGAAGGTAGTGTCCTTAGAGCAACAAAGACTTTTAGGAAACAAGCAGGATGGTTTTCCCTGGAAAAACCTGCCGCCTACCAAATCCCTCAGGAACAAATTGGACACCGAATACTAACGGTGGCTTTTAACCTGTGCCCAGGCAGGCATTTAACCTACATTAGCAAACAACCTTACTGACTTAATCTTTCACTCACAGAAAATAAGTTTCATTTCAAACTGCACATAGTGTGCATGGTAGGAATTCAATAATCTAGGTGAGAATGAACTAAATTCCACTCAGAATGTAAGAAAATAGGTTTACAATCTCTAGGACATTATTGCAGCTAGAATTTCTCCTGTTCATGGATGTGGGTCCTAAAGAAAAGGCTTAGTTTCTTTGGTGTGTGGGGAGAAAGAAAAACAGGAATGTCTGACGAGCTACGACAGAGCAGCACAAGTGAAATAATTTTTAAACTACTCCCCCCACCCCCCCCCCCCAAAAAAATACCACCCTTCCAAACAAAACCAAAATCCTTGACCTAAAAAACAAACATGACCAAATTATTCAGAAATCAAGTATCTCAAATTGCCTGCTGGTTCTCTGTACAAAAATGATCATATAAAAACAAACTCATATTAAACAGTTTTTTATCTTTCAAGTCCTAATCATTAAGAATCAGTTCCATGAGATTCAATCTCTACGACATAAAGTGACAGTAACAGTCTCAGCATCACCAGGAACGACGTGTCGGCCACGCCTGGGTCCTCGGGCCTGTGATCAGCATCACGAGGACCAGCATGTCGGCCTGTGTCTGAGTCCCCCCGCCTGAGACCAGGGGGAGCCTAGATGAATTTCTGCCTCAACAGAACTGGCCTCGTGCACTGGTCCTCCTTCCACCAGCACTAGTCTGCGTAGAAGGACCTTTGACCCCTCTGTTCCATTATCCTCAGCATGTCTGTCACCACCATTGGCCATTTGACAAAGAAATGCCTATCTCTCTGCTTTAAACAACAACAAAAATAGTTTAGCCTTAGAGAGTTTGGCCTGTGGATTGAAGGGTCTCGGGTTCGAGTCCCGTCAAGGGCACATACCTGGGATGCAGGCTCGAGCCCTAACCCAGACTGGGGCAAGTGCAGGAGGCAACCAATCAATGCATCTTTCTCACATTGATATTTCTTTCTGCCTCTCCCCCCCTCTTCCACTCTAAAAATCAATGGAAAAATATCCTCGGGTGAGGATTAACAACATCAAAAAAAAAAGTTAAACTTTTTGTTCCAGGCATGATCTTACCTAAATACATAGTTAACTAGTTTACTTTCCTGATGCAAATCTGGCACGCTTTGATCCATGCTCGTTAACGGTGTCCAGTGTAAGCTTTAAACCAGGAGGTCACCGAGGCTGCAGCGGAGGAGATCATCCCGCCCGCACTGCTGCTGGCGATGGGCGGGGTGGCCTGGGTGCTCTGGCTCTGGGAGACCTCCACGGGCTGGGAAGGGATGTCACAGAACCGGGGGCTTGGCAAGTTCTCCCAGTCTGTGCCCAAGTCGGTTTCCTCGTCACTTATGTGCTCGTCTCCACTCTCATCTGATTCTCCAGCAACTCCGGGATCCACAAATTCCATGGACTCTTCGAGGTCTGCTCGCACTTCAAAGGGCCCCGACCTGTGTGCCGACAGTGAAGGGTCTCTAAGACACCACCATTCTCACAACACGTGACAGAAGACCTGCTGGCACATAGGAGACCCAGAGCTATCACTGCATCCGTTCCCCAAGTCTGCATGGTGTCCACTCACTGATGGTCTATAATTCAATTTTCTTTATCTAAATAACTGCCATCCAATTAATGAATAATACCACACGTCACAATTCTACCTACTTTATTTGTGAAGACCCTGGAAGACCATCCATTCTGATCCACAGTATGATTTTGTTTTAAACAACTGTACTATCTATACATTCCAATGACACAGTTTTGACAAAAACAGTCACATGATGTATATTCTGGTATATTATTGGAACAGGTATCAAATGGTACACAGAGGAAATTAATATGTTCTCTGCCTATGGAAGCCCTGTTATTAAACTCAAGACCCAAAGGGGCCAAGTGCTATGCTGTGTACGTGTTAGCAAAGCCTCCTGGGACTGGTGTCAACAGCCGGCTCCGGCGCATTTTAAGATCATCACATAATTTTCTAGGGACATGTTTATGGCATAAAATGAGATGTGATTATTTAAGATATAGTCATTTAGCATAGCGCACACGTCTCTAGGACAGAGCCCTCTAAATGGGGCTGACTCAAGGGCAAGCCCAGAGAAAACTCAGATTCCTAGGAAGTCCACCCCTAATGTAAGACTGCCAGTTTTCCTAAACCACCATCAACACCGGATATCATGTCCTTTCCTTTTGCTAACCTGAGAGATGAAAAATGGAAACCTGTTTTGAATCGCATTTTTTTATTCCTGATTGAGGCTAACCATGTTTTTCATCTGAATTTCTGACTACTTGTATTTCTTTTGTGTGAACTGCCTGCTTGAATACTTTCTATATTTTTTTTTATGAGGTTGCTTGCCTTTCTTTATTGACCTAAAAGATTTAAGGGGTCTAGCTTTTAATCCATTGTCTCTTATAGAGATTGTAAAATATATCTATTGCTTGCCTTTTAACATTGTTTATGGTATCTTTTACCAGAGACATTTAGAGTTTTTCCATAGTAAAATGTCTAACTCCTTTGCTTCGTGGTTTTTGGGTTTTGTGGCTTGCTTGGGAATCCCCTCTCCACCCTAGGATTATAAACACTGCCTTTTCTCCTACTTATAGTTTTTAAAATTAAAGTCCTTATTTCATCTGGAGTTAATTTTTGTATGTCAAATAAATCCAACATTTTCCCCAGGTGAATACCCAACTGGCCTATCACCTCTGAGCTATTATGATTCAACATGCCACCCTTATCATATATTATATTCCCACATACACAGGGTCTGTTTCTGGACTCTCTTCTATCTCTCTAATTGCTCCTCTGATTTACATGCTAACAGGGTCTTATTTTAATTACCTTTATACTATGTTTTAAAAGGGGCCAAGACCATCCCTTATTAGTCTAGACGGTGCTTCTAGTTAAACATTAGAGTCAGCCTGTCAGAGTTCCATGAAATATCTGCTAAAATTCTGATCAGGTTTCCTTTTTGGGAGAAGTAGCACTTTTACAATACTGAGTCTTCCTCTCCTAGAGAATCACCACCCTGGCCTTCTTTCATCAGTGCCACACCCCATACAGTGCTGGGCAGACATTCAAAAATTACAAGTTGAATATTTTTTTAAAGTTCCAAAATTTTCTTTACAAAGATTTGCATGTATTTTTTAAGGATTACTTCTCTATAGTTCATAGCTTTTGTTGTTAAAGTAAAAGAGATCTTTTCCCCATTACTTTTTTTTTTTTTAACAAGTTGTAGTTGGCACATAAGAAAGCAACTGTTTTAATGTATGTTGATCTTAAATTTAGATCAACAAGCATCATTTCTAATAGCTTCGTAGTTCTTTTGGATATCCAGCTTAATCATGCCATCTATAAGAGAGCAGCTTAGTTTCCCTCTTTCCAATATAAATGCACTTATTCCTTGTTTAAAATGCCTCCAGAGCCAAGTTACCACAGCAATGAAAATAGGGCATCCTTGTTTCTTCCTGACGATAGGGCACTGCCCCTAAATATCTATGTGAGCAATATGCCATTAAACACAGCTTTTGCTCAATGGTAGGTATCCTTTATTAATAATCTTTTTATTTTGATAGTGTTCTTTATTAAGGGGAGCTGAATTTTATCCATTGCTTTTCTGGCATCTATATCAGGTTAGTCCTATGTCTTTTTCTTCTTTGGCATGTTAATGTGATAAAGTTACTGTGCGTGGGTGAAAGCATGAGTACCTAGTACTTGGGAGTCGTCAGCCAGATGCATTGGGACCTGGCTCCACCACTTTTCCTGGCTCTTTGACCATGGGCACCAGTTACTTGGCCTGCTAATAAGCCTGTTATCCTGGCCTGGCTGCTGTAGCTCAGTTGGGTTAGTCAACTCATGCACCAAAAGGTCACCAGTTTGATTCCCCATGAGGGTACATTGCAGCCTCAATCCCAGTAGTGGGCATGTAGGAGGCAACCAATCGATGTTTCTCTCACGTTGATGTTTTTTCTCTCTCCCTTCCTCTCTGAAAAAGTCAATAAAAACATATATTTTTTTGCAAAGAGAGATTTAAGACATGTAAAGTGTTTAGCCCAGTGTCAATAAATATTAGTTCTTTTTACTAATAATAAATTTCCTAACATTGACCAATTTACAAATAAGGTACAGAGAGAATGGCAAGCAAACAGGTGGAAATCGACCACTAAAATTGGGATGGATTTCTAAAGGTTTTCTGTGGCTCTTAAATTGATGGAAGGGATTTGGGCTAAGGGGTTTGAAGTCCCTAAACAATGGCAAAACACTCAAGGTGAATGTGTAGTTTCCTGGAGAGAGTCCACAGCTCTTTCTAAAGTTAACTACTGTTGTAGCCAGGGGCAGGGAAGAGGGGAAACATTACAGTGGTTGAAGGCAGAGTGTCACAGGAAGTTTACTGCAATGTGAAGGAAGCCAGGCATCCTGGGCAGTGGAGGGACTCCCCTTGAGCCCTGGTTTGTGTCAAAGCAAATGAATGATGGGAAGGGACCCCACAAGAATTTTCCCCTTTTATTTGTCTTTCAAAAGTGCAAATACAATAGCCAAGCCTTATCTGCAGAAATGAATGGACAGACCTCTAAGAACAAGGAAAAAAGGTAAGCACCTAGAGAAGAGGCTCTTGGATGCGACCAAAGATAAGCCTAGTGAGTGCCCTGCTTTTTATGGGCTGAGAAACTGAAAAGACCCCCGTAGACGGTCCTGATTGGTCTTTTTTGTTATTGACACCGGTTTTTAAGCTAATGGATCTTAAACTCTTCATCCCATAAGCATCTCCTACCCTTTACCCAACAAATGGGGGCCAGATTGACTCGGTGACTAAGAGAGAACTGTGAAGAACTGTATGTGAAGGAATAAGCAGGCACAGAAGAAGATGCACAAGCCACAGGCTAGAGGAGAAACAGATGTGGATTAAAGGAAACAGCGTTTGATCTTCAGGGACAGCACAGGAAAGGCCAGGAACCCTCGGGTTCTTCTGTTTTAGGTGTTAAAATGCTATTTATTTTCTCTGAGAAATAATTATGTAAGAACCATAATGGCTCGAATAGGATTAGCCTCTGCTTCCTTCTAGACGGGACCGCATTGTTTTTGTCCGGTTTGGAGATTTGGGGCTGAGGAATAGGCCTCTCTACACTGCCCACACACACAACTCCACTTAAAGTCATCACAACAGCACCACTCCGAGAAAATCAACAAGCACCCTTCTTACCTGCCCAGGTGTTCCGAGTTCGGGCTGACCAGGTACATTAGATTCCTGAGGGTATGTAGTGGTTGTAATTGATCTAAATTTACATGCTAGAAAAAAACAAAAAGTTGATTACTATTTTCAACCATGTTAAGAAATTAAAAATTAGTTCACAGCACATTTTCCATACCTGAGAAAAGCACAGGTAAAGAATATTTGCATTCAGTTTCTTTACTGCTCGAGTAAATTTCTGTCTGCTGAGATTTTCCCCACAAAATTCACTGTAAAACAAACATAATTTGTAAAGTTGTATTTTCTTGAGGAAATTCTATGTTAAAACGTTCAGTTTGAAGAGTGTGCTTTACACTGCAGTTCAGTATAAAACTTACCCTGAGGCCTGTTAAATGTACTTAGAAACGTTTTAAGAATGAACTATTCCCCTCAAGGAACAATTTCACTAAATCTGTAACAATTACAAATACATAGACCCTTTGACTAAGCAATTCCATTTCTGAAAATGTATTCTACACTAATACTTGCAAACTAAAGGAACGATGAATGTGTAAGATCATCCACAAGTGTCAATAGAGGGCTGTACATCCAGGGACCCTTACACAAAGGAAACCTCTGCAGTTGCCCACTTTATGCAGGATGAGCGTGGAAGGCCGCACACCATTTGCACTCCTACCTTCCTCTGTGCTTGCAGCTCTCTCTTCCAGGGCTTTGCAGGCCCTCTCTGCTCACAGCCTCCTTCCCCAGGGTCCACTTGGCTTATTCCCTTCCTCCCTCAGGTTCACTCATGATCACACACCCGCCCACTCAAACACTGTAAACCCTTCCCTGCCTCCACATCCCCCTTCCCTCACCCTGCCTGAACCTTCTCCACGACACTTGTCACCATGTGACATCCTGTTTATTTGTCCCTTCATTAAAGTGAAGGGCCAAAAGGGTAAGGATTATGCTTTCATCACCATTGTGCCTTCTTAGTACCTAGAACAGTGCCTGGCACATAGCAGACAATAAAGATTTGTTAAATAAATAAAAACTTAAAAAGCAAGGTGTTTAAAACACCTTTGTACGGCATGATACCTTCTGTGTTTAAAAGATGGTAACCATATTTATACTCACTTGAAATGCAAGGATAACTAAAGGTTGGTAGGAAAGCATTAGTAGGATTTGTATAGACTGTAAACCTTTACTTTTTTAAAACTTTAAACCACATGTTTTTGTTCTAAAAAAAATCAAACAGCGTCAGCTGGGTAGCTCAGTTGGTTAGAGCGTTGCTAATTTGATCCCAATGAATTTATAAATCAAGTGAAACAACAAAGTGATGTTTTCTCTCTCTCAAATCACTTAAAAAAAAAAACACCAAAAAATTGTCAGTGTTTACCCAGTTCTTGCACATGAGCACACCCTCTGAATATCCTGGGTTTTCCTTCAGTTCTTTTTTTCAAGTGGGAGAATTCTCTGTGGTCTTCTCAAACACTTCACATGCAATTGTAAGATAGCACCAGTTTGTACCACATGAGGCTTATGGAATTAATCTCAGTATCTATGGTCATTTCTGTCTGAATAACACTTAAATTGTTGTTTTTGGTTTAATTAGAACAAATGAGAACACAAAAAGAGCATAAGAGATCCACAACGAAGAAGACATCACTGAATTACTTGCCTGTTGCACAGCTTTTTGGGAAGATTTATGTCGAGTATATGAGACAAAATGTTGGCCAGCTGAGTTGCATAGCACAGCGCAGCGCTGATGGTGTGGGCAGGATTGTTATGCTCCATGTCTAAAGTGTAAAAACAACCACCACACACTAAACAACATTAATTTCAACAAAAAATACGAATGAACCTACATTTTATGATTTCTAATTTTATCATTACATTCTTATGGTAACATTTTACTGCTTCCTAATAAAAGGTCCATGTTCCATTGCTATGATTTTCACTGAATGACACCTAAGTAGACCCAGCATAAATGACATAAAAGTCCCCACCCACAGCACACTCAGTGCACAATGCTTTTGATGACTGCTTGCTTCCTGTCCTCCCCACAGAAAGGGAAGGCACACCTGTCTGGGTGACACCACCTGTGTGTCACTAGTACGTGACAGAAAGCACATCTCACTAAATATTTGCTGAATGACTAAATGAACAATCTCACCGAAGAAAAGCTACAACAGGGGGTTAAAGGATTTCTCTACTGTGTATTCAGTCTCCATTTAGGACTGCTAAAACAGCTCTTTACAAAGTTAAAAACTATGGGATGGGACTCAGGCTAACTAGGCTCCTTTAAATAGTGAGGTCTTTTTATGTAAATAAAGCAGTATCAACTCCCAAAAGGTAAAATATCTAAAATATATGTTTCCAGCACATCCACAGATGGCGAAACAGTATGTGGTATATCCATTCAATGGAATGTCATTCAGTCATAAAAAGAATGATACATCAACAGTGCTGATACATGCAACAATGTGGACGAAAGCCAAACACAAAAGACCATGCTCAGACACAACTAGAGAAGCAGGGCACAGATTAGTGACTGCTGGGCTCGGCTCCGAGGAGGGCGCTGGGAGCGCCTGCTTCATGCCCTGGCGTTTCCTTGTGGGCTGATGAAAATGTCTGGAACTAGACAGAGGTGATGGTTTACAGCACTGTCAATGTACTAAATGCCACTTAATTGTTCACAACTGTTCATTTTGTTACATAAATTTTGCCTCGATTAAAAAAATACATGTTTATAAAAGTTTCCAAACACTATCTTGCTTCTCACCAGGCCCCTGCGTGGTTTTCTTCTCTTCCACCCAATTGTAGTAGGCAGAGTAGTCCCCGTTGTTGGGAAGGCTGATCCATGGCCCTGTGATGCTGATGCTGGTGTCCCCATTGTGGTCGTCACAGACCCATCTCCCTGAGTGGTACGTCGTCCTCCGGGCTTCAGCAAGCTTGCTCACGGTGCTGGAGGTCATGGCACTGTCACTCTCTGAAGACACATCCGCGGGGTCTCTAAAAACCAGAAGATGCATACGGGTTTCAAGGGACTGGGCTTTAAAGAGCAGGCAACATACCTGCCAGATATACAGAGCCCTGGGAAGCAGCACAGCAGCACAGGAAGTGGCGTGGAACATGCAGAGGTAAGTGACTGCTATCAGAGATGGAGATCAAACCAGCTGTGGCACAGAGTCCACATGGGTGAACGGGGGCACTGTGAGCAAGGGCCTCAAATATCAGGTTCTCCAAAGATTTGGTAGCAATATCCCTTTATATGCTTGAAAATTTCTAAGGACCCCAAAGAGCTTTTGTGTGTGGGTTAGGTCTATTGAGCTTTACTACATAAGAAATCTGAGAACATTTTAAATTATCAATTCATTCAAAAATAATACTTATTACATGTTAACATAGTATATCTTTATGAAAAATATCTGAATTTTTCAAACCAAGAACATTAGTAAAGAGTCAAATAACACAATACAGCACTGATCAAGATTTTTTTTTTTTAAAAACCTCTATAATACCCAAGTATTTCAGTTGTTCTTTCATGTATAATAGTGACCCATGAAAAAAAAAAACTACTGCTTACAATTCATTCAAGTGCTTTTCCTCAAGCCAACCACGGCACTTGGGTCTGCAGCAAAAGCAGCTTCTGCACACTTCCCATTTCATCATATGCTATCTTAAAAAGGTGTGTTTGGAGGGCAAGCCAATAAAATTTAAACAAAAATATTTCCTACTGCTTCATCAAGAACATTCTTGTTGCAAAACTGTTTTGGTTTTTTTAAAAAATATATTTTATTGATTTTTTACAGAGAGGAAGGGAGAGAGATAGAGAGCTAGAAACGTCGATGAGAGAGAAACATCGACCAGTTGCCTCTTGCATGCCCCCTACCGGGGATGTGCCCGCAACCAAGATACATGCCCTTGACCGGAATCGAACCCGGGACCTTTCAGTCCGCAGACCGATGCTCTACCGCTGAGCCAACCGGTTTCGGCGCAAACTGTTTATCTGAATACTGCAAGTACATGGCAGAATACAATGACTGTTACTGCAGCTTGGTGTCATTGCCCTGAAAAGGTTTTACCCACCATGGCTTTTGAGCCACCAGTGCCAATGTCAACATAGTGAAAAAGGAAAATAAAGTGTTAGTATTATTATATAAAAACAGTTTGACTGCATGGACGCCCTGAAAGGGTTACAGGGACCCAGAGCCCATAGACCACACTGGGAGACCTGCTGGTCTGAAGCGTGATTGGGATGAGAAGTCATAGCAGGCACAAATGCACAGGAGGGAAGAACACGGTGTGGTGGGGAGCAGAGACAGTCAGTAGGGTTGTGTAAATACACGAAGTGCCTGGAGCTGGTATTAGAAAGGTGGGTAGGAAATGGGAGACTGGGAAGGGCCTTTTGCACTGCACTAAGTTTAGATTCTGTTCTCTTGGCCAGTGGTTCTCGATCCTTTTTCCTTCAGCCACAAAGCATATAGCCTAACTCCTAACGGCTATCACGGTTAAAGCTGGGGGTGAGGGGAACCAGGACAGTTTCAAGCTGTAATGCTACTTCCTCTTTCTCCCACTCAAGGAAATTTGAGAAATAAAAATGAACACGAAATCTTATTAAAGGGATAACTTCAAAATCATCAGCTTAAAAAAATTAACAGTATATACTAATATATACTAACATAAAAGCACAGAGAGCCGAAACTGGTTTGGCTCAATGGATAGAGCGCCGGCTTGGGGACTGAAGGGTCCCGAGTTCGATTCCGGTCAAGGGCATGTACCTTGGTTGCGGGCATATCCCCAGTAGGGGGTGTGCAAGAGGCAGCTGATCGATGACCATCTCTCATTGATGTTTCTAACTCTCTATCTCTCTCCCTTCCTCTCTGTACAAAATCAATAAAATATATTAAAAAAAAAAAAAAAAAAAAAAACACAGGTAGAAAAGAGAAAGTTTTCTCTTCTGTGACTTTGTCTGCAATCGTGAATCTCCATTCCAATATTGTTGTTGCCATCTGCACACATTCATCTACCATAAGATTCATAAAGGAATCAAATCCCCGCAATATTCCTTAGACATGGCTGCCACCAGTTAATTTCTTGTCCATAAATTTTGTTAACTCGGGAGGGTGAGCTTTGCTCATGTGTCTACTCATTGAGTTCAAAGCTCTCTCCAAAAGGAATCTGTGGCCTCTTTCATGTTCCCATGGCAGGCAATTTAATTTGGCAAAATGTTTGTTTTGTCCAGCTTTTTTACCCGCTTTGGCCTGACTGGCTGTCTTTTGAGGGTAACCATGTGCTACTGCTAAGAGTAGCCTGAAGATACCCGGTGCCTGACAACAGCCAGTCAGCAGTGACTGGCTGTCACCATGTAAGACACCCCAAGCGCCAGGTGCTTTCTTCCACGTTAGTTCCTGACCCTATGTGAAGTAGGCATTTATTACCCCTGACTTTGAGGTTCAAGAACCTGCCTCACAGCATACAACTAATAAACAACCCGACTGGGACTGCGGCTGCCATCGGCCATCAGGTGGTTTTTGATCAGGGTGAGTCAGCACCTCCTCGGGAAGCTGTCAGTGTACACAAGCTCCTCCGAGGGCCACCGCCCTTTCCCTTGGCTGCCTCCCCACCTTCATGCAGTGTGCAGTGTTTGCTGAAGCAGATAAGACTTCATTCAGTTTAATTACCAGGAAAGCCAATGGCCCCAGAATGAGGTCAAATAAATGAGGTGCTGACACACTTAAAAATATTTGATTTTTGGAACCTGATCTAGAGTCAAAAGACTTGCTTACTGTACCTCGCACCAGTCTTCACTTCCTCAATTGGAAAAATGACAGAGGTGAGCTCTAATATATGAGATCGCCGAAGATCTGCCAGCCGCTCATAATGACTTTTTAAGTCGATGGTCTTTTTTTCTACTAGGTCCCCAAGTTTGCGGTTATGCCTCTGAATCTTCTCCTTTTTCTCTTGATGCCGTTGTGCTCTAGTATAAAGCTTCTGATTCTTTTCCTTGGTTTTGAGAAGGCCTTCAGAATCTAAAATAAATCAAACTCAACAATTATCTCTACAAATAGTTCCTGGAATCTATGAACTCCCTTAGGCTGTGAGCCTGGCAACGAGCCTGCATTACGTTCTAAAGAGCAGGGCTCGGGGCCCCGGCAGACCGTCAGCACCACCCGCAGCAGCAGACTCGAAGGGTGGCCTCTGCATCTGGGTCCATCTGCAAACTTTTCCCAGACGAGAGATGTACAGAAATACAGACAAAGTTTAGAAAATGTTTTCTTTAACACGGCAACTTGACATTGCTACAACATTCAAGTGTATGAACACTTTTCTAGTAATTTACCTCATTATACTTTATAAAAGTACTGTTATCAATTTATGACAGATTGGAAATCAAAGAGAAAACTACTGGTCTTTTACTACAGTTTCAGAACCACTGACCCAGTCCCCATGTATGAGAGTATATTTCCTAAATCCAGGGTGGGTCCCAAGATTCTCTCTCTAGGTTTTAAAAAGGTTCCCAGTTCTCTTTGCCAGGGATGGAAACTACTGTTTTAAGTTCACTGCTTTAGAACCATTCATTCTATTCTCTGTGGCTACTGCTTTTGTATTTTGGTGTGAGGAATCTATGAGCACTGATCAAAGTTTTAAATTTGCTCACCAGAGAAATGTACAAGGTCAGCAATTTGAGGCGGTTCTCAGATACCTGGTGGCCAAACCCTGGGGTGAACATCACGGAAGCGTGGGGCAAGAGTTCACCAGGTTCAAGGTTAAATGACAAGTCCCTACACTGCTGCTGAACCAGAGGCTCTGGAGGCTGCGTGCCAAACCCAGTGAGCAATGGGCTGTCCGCAGTCCTGGGTGCCCCTTCATCATGCTGCCCTGCTTCTCTCATTAATCCTGTGAAACTCCACAGAACTGTATGAGGAAAACGTCTTCAAAGGAAGCTTTACCTCCACTATGCTCCTCTTACAAGATACTGCTTCTGAAAGCAATGAATAGGAGAGGGATTCACAAGGTCTGATGGTGACTCATTCTAAATGTTAAACACTGATCTTCAGAAATACACATAATATTTCCAAGGATGTAAGATTTCTAAGTGAACTCTCTTAAATTTTGATAACTACCTATTGATAGAGAGTATCAGTAAAAGTATAATGTAAGATTAATCTTACATTATATACACTACATAACATACATACATAAAATACATAAAATACACTAATGGAGGAAAAAAATATTCTATGCCTCTGGTAGGAACTAATAATTATAAATGGACCAAAGGCCCAGTGCATGAAATTTGTGCATGGGGGTGGAGGGGTTTGTCCCTCAGCCCAGCCTGCACCCTCTCCAACCTGGGACCCCTCAAGGGATGTCCAACCCCGTTTAGGCTCTATCCCATTGCAGTTGGACATCCCTCTCACAATCCAGGACGGTTGGTTCCCAACCGCTCACCTGCCTCTGCCTGATTGCCTCTAACCGCTTCCGCCTGCCAGACTCATCAACGCCTAACTGCTCCCAGGCCAGCTCGATTGCCCCTAACTGCCCTTCCCTGCTGGCTCAGTCACCCTTAACTGTCCTCCCCTGCAGGCCTGATCCCACCACAACTGCCTTCCCCTGCTGTCCTGGTTCCCCACCAATAGTCATCCTCTGCCGGCCAGGTCACCCCTAACTGCCCACAACTGCCCTCCCCTGCAGGCTATCTCTTGGTGGCCATCTTGTGTCCACATGGGGGCAGCCATCTTTCACCACATGGGGGCGGCCATCTTGTGTCTTGGAGTGATGGTCAATTTGCATATTACTCTTTTATTAGATAGGATTCCAAGTTAGACTCTCAGTCCTCTTAGCTAAGGCAAATGAGAAACATATGTTCCTTAACTTTTTTAAAGTGAGAAAGGTAGCAGGTTATTTAAAGGTCTTTATATAAGAATCCCTTACACAAGTGTTTCATAAGGAGAGGAAGGTAAGCAATAACTTTTCCAGGTTGCTGTTGCCCCCGTTCCTCTCTCTTTCTCTGCCTCTCTAGTTTATTAATCCCATGAATTTCCACAAGAGCTCTTTATTAGGGCTGGAGGGAGGGGGTCCAATTACTTACTTTTCTTCATTTCTTCATTTCCTTTGCATATTGTTTGTTTCAGCTGTTCAATCCTCATCTTGCAGGACATTATTTTCCATCTCTTAAAAAGTATGCAATAAATATCAGAAATTTTGGCCTCATAATTAACATAATTATCTACCCAGTATCACCACTCATTTTTCAGGTATATCTTAGAAAATATAATGAAAACTGTTACATTTATTATAGCTTCTGTAACTATGTCAGATTACCAAAAAGAAAAAAAAAAAATGTGTTGTTATGGCTCAATGCAGAAGCTGTTAGGAAATTAAAGAGAAATTCACAAGAGAAAAATGTTGCAGTATATTCTCTTAACATGCTCTGTACAATATATAGCCACCTGTCACATGTGGCTATTTAAAAGTCAATTAAAATTTCATAAAATAACAAAATTCAGCCTGGCCAGGGTGGATCAGTGGTTGAGCCACATGAACTAGGAGATCAAGGTTTGATTTCCAGTCAGGACCCATGTCCAAGTTGCAGATTCAATCCCTAGGAGGGGGCTTGCAGGAGGTAGCTGATCAACGATACTTTCTCATTATTGATGTTTCTCTTCCTTCCTCTCTCTAAAATCAATAAAAACATATTTTTAAAAATTCAGTTTCTTACACTATCCATATGTCTTATGTTCAACACCACATGTGGCTAATGGCTACCATCCATATTGGTCTGCGTAGATATAGAACATTTGCATCAAGTTCTGTTTATGCCCAAAGGATTAACAAAACAAACAAACAAACATAAAATGTTTTCTTTTATGGCTTATCAAGGTTCTCACTCCTAGATCACATAAAAAC
Organism: Pipistrellus hanaki; assembly: GCF_964339955.1. Classification (NCBI taxonomy): domain Eukaryota; kingdom Metazoa; phylum Chordata; class Mammalia; order Chiroptera; family Vespertilionidae; genus Pipistrellus; species Pipistrellus hanaki. Next base: position 35,352,861 of record NC_140503.1, on the reverse strand, counting down.
TTTCCCCTATTTTCACATTTTTATGAGTTAACTTTTCACATTTAATCATTACTCCATCTAAAATGTGTGTTTATAATGAGTACGTTTTCTCCAAAAGGATAGTCCATTGTTCTTATATTTCTACTAGAGGCCCGAGGCACAAATTCGTTAGCTGGCCTGCACCCTCTCGCAGGTCAGGACTGCTGGCTCCAACCACTCACCTGCCTGTCTGCTGATCTCCCCTAACCCCTCTGCCTGCCTGCCTGCCTGATCACCCCTAACTGCCCTCCCCTGCCAGCCTGATTGCCCCTAACCATCTCTGCCTCAGCCCCTGCCTCCGTGGCTTTGTCCGGAAGGAGGACTAGACGACAGAAGATGTCTGGTTGACCTGGTCTAATTAGCATATTACCCTTTTATTAGTATAGATGTCACTATCAGACTTCATAACCTCTACAACAGCTCCCTAATGAACTGTCAATATCCCGTTTTTGGTAACAATAAAATATCCGAGAAGCCCATACTACAAATATGTTCAAAGAGAAGACTTCCAAAGATGAACAAAAACAAATTTAAACTCACAATGATTTTTTAAGCACCAACTTAAAAACATGTAACCTCAAGTACAAAGAATATTATTTAAATAGTTCTTACAGCTTACCAACTGATCTGTTATCCATTTTCCATCCATAGCTTTTAACACTCTGTATGGAGAAGAGAGATACTAAATAAGCCCATAAAAAATTAAATTTTATAAAGCTCAAAAATGTAAAATCAACAATTTTTAAACATAACTTCTTATAAATGGCTTGAAATAGCAAAATGGGACTGAAGCACTTAAGTGTTTTCCAAATTCTGTTCTCTGCAATTTTTTCTCACCTCCTTCTTTTTGCCCTAACACAGCCCAGAGCCTTTCTGTAGGCATTCATCATAAACTCCCTTTGTCCTCAGTCATAACTAATAATTCCCATCAGTCATAATTAATGATAGTTACAAGAGAATTCATGATTAAAAATGCTAAGATTACACAAAAGGCACAAATATTTGTGCTAGGGAGTAAAGTGCTCTGTAAAAACAGAAGTTTCTGCCTGTCCGGTGTGGCTCAGTTGGCTAGAGCACCGTCCTTTACACTGAAAGGTTTTGAACCCCGTCCTGGTGTGTGCAGGAAGGCAACTGATCACTGTTTCTTCCCTTTCCATTTGTCTCTTTCTCTCTTTCTCTTCCCTTCTTTCTTAAAAAAATAAAAAAAATAAAAGAATAAGCATGGGGTCAGGGAAGGATTTAAATATATAAACAAATAGTTTCTATGGTTGAATAATTAGAGAAATAACCAAGTTAAATTAATCCAAGCAGGTTTCTCTAATGTGAAGCATCTCAGGCTATTTAATCCACTTATGAATGTGTTTATCTGACCTGGGGTGTGTCTGCAGAACAATGTCTGGGTCAGTTTGAGATAGGAGGCTCTATAGGAAAATTCTCAAATCCAGAGTGTGAGAGATGCACCAGTGGAGCTACGTAATAACTCAGATTCCAGACCTCCCGTCAGACCTACTTAATCAGAATACCTGAGAATAGGATTTTTAAGAATCTGCATTTTAACCATTATCTCTGTTAATGAATTCTGATATAGATGATCTGTAAAAACATTGATAAAGCTAAACGGAAGCAATAACAACCTATAGGAGACACCATCACTAACTTAAGTCTAACATGCCTACTGTCCTGGACCCATCTGCCTCATACCAATGATCAGGCTGGGGGCTTAATTCATTCATCCCGTCACTAGTGCCTACTGTGCACAGGTACCGAGTCTGATCCCAATATTTTCTAGAAACTGGATAACTCTCCTATTTTGCTTCTCCAAGATGCACTCCTCTTCTGTACTTTCAGATTGCATCCTAGATTTAGTAAGTTAGCAATCCATAACTCTGCACACCACAGCACTGAATTAACCCAATGATGACTGGATAACTTCCACAACTTAAAAAGCCAAATGAAGACTCACTCTTTTTGAAATTCTTCCTGCTTGCTCTTAAGTTGGCTTAACCGTTCCTTCTTGTCTATAAACCTGTAAGAAGAAAAAAAAAATAATGTTTTATTTAAATATTTATTTTTTTCCCTTCAGTTCAATCAGATTATATGAACTCTCGGGAAGCCAATCATGTCTGCAGACTCACCTGGAAATGTCACTGAAAGTAAGTACTGTACACAACTTCTCAATGGGATACATGTGGCTGCTCACTACTTGGTTATTTTAAAGTTAAATTCAAACTCTCAGCCTCAGAATTCTGTCATGGGTTTAAAAAGTATGTCTATAGGTTTCCACCCCTAGGTTAAATTATTTCCAAACATGCAAATTGGAGTACTAATGTGAATTTGAATAAAAATTTTAAAAAAACTGAGGCTTCTATTACAAAAATTAGAGACCCGATGCACAAAATTCGTGTAAGAGCAGGCCTTCGAAGCCGCAGCACCTGCCTCAATCCTGCGGCTTCATCCAGAAGGTCATCTGGACGGACATTCGGTCTATTTGCATCTATGCTTTTATTATTATAGATAACTTTTACCCTAGGCAGTTTGGCTCAATGAATAGAGCATTGCCCCACGGACTGAAGGGTCTTGGGTTCAATTCTGATCAAGGGAATGTACTTCCGTTGCAGGCTCGATCCCTGGCCCAGGTTGGGGCAGGCAACCAACTGATGTATCTCTCTCCCCACCCTCTTCCTTCCATTCTCTCTGAAAATCAATGGAGAAAATATCCAACCGTGAAGATTAACAACCACAAAATAATAATTTTAATTATTAAGCTTAATTTAATCCTGCTCTCACCTATCAATTTGTTCCTTATATTTTTAAAGCACAATTTTTTCTCACTTATTTTATTGCTAGTAATTTGAGGTTACAAAATTAATAAGTAAAAGCTACCAAGAGGAAAGGATATTATATTGCAGTGAATCTCCTCTGTCAGTCTTCTACTCTCATACTTATTGTTTTCTTCCTGTTACCTATTTGGTGTTTAGTTTGCCCCTTTTTTGCAGGTTATGGTAAAAACTCAAATCATTGATTTTATGCCCCCCCTTTTTTTAATATAACCATATAAAGTTATAAATTTCCCCCTAAGTATTGTTTTAGCAACACTAAAAATGTTGGTGCAGAATATTTAGTTTGAAATTTCTAATTCTCCTTAAGATTCCTCTGACTCACAAGTTATTTACAAGTATATTGTTTAATTTCCAGATATAATGGGCTTTCTTAGGTAACTTACTGTTATTATTTTCTTAATTCTGAGGTGGTCAATCTCACAATATACTGTGAGATTTCAATCTTTTGATTTGAGACTGCCTTGAATTTGGTTTGCCCGAGTGAGAGTTCCACGTGCACTTGAAAGAACGTGTACTCCACAGCTGCTGGTACAGTGCTCTATTCTGTCAACTAGCTGGAGATGTCTGTCATTCAGATCTTCTAGATCTGTGCTGTTCAATATGGTAAACACCAGTCACACGTGGCTACTGAACACCTGAAATGTGGCTTGTTGCTTAATAAGGATTTGATTTTAGAATCGCATGACTAGCATTGTGCAACTGATTTTCAACCAAGTTAACAGTGGCTCACTATTTTCAAGGAAACAATGGTGCTACAGCAATATGGCATACAGCCCAAGAACAGGCTTTTGCCGGTCTCCTGAATTTCTAGCCTAAATGAAAGCCATTTAACAGAATAACAGCCCTAAAAATCTCTTTCTTACAAGTCTCTCTAAAACACTAGTTTAGTAACACCATGTTTGAAACATACCACCCAAATGGTCTAATTACGACCATTTAATAGCCACTCAAAATGTATAATACATAATATATTAAACAAAAAAGCAAATCAAGTCCAGCCAGTAGGTGAGCATCAACCAGGAGGTCACGGTTCGATTACCAGTCAGGGCACATACGCAGGTTTGGGATTCGATACCCAGTTGGGACCTGTGGCGAGCCAGGGGCGCCTGAAACCAATAAGGGTTTGCTCTCATGTCAGTGTCTGTCTGTCTGTCTCTCTCTCTCTCATCAATAAAAATATATTTTTTTAAAAATTCAGTTCCTCAGTTGCACTAACCACATTTCAAAAGCCTCAAATGGTTGGCTTCCACCATATTGAAAAGTGTAAAAACAGCCGGAAACCGGTTTGGCTCAGTGGATAGAGCGTCGGCATGCAGACTAAAAGGTCCCAGATTCGATTCCGGTCAAGGGCATGTACCTTGGTTGCGAGCACATCCCCAGTGGGGGGTGTGCAGGAGGCAGCTGATCGATGACTCTCTCTCATCGATGTTTCTAACTCTCTATCCCTCTCTCTTCCTCTCTGTAAAAAAAATCAATAAAATATATATTTTTTAAAAAAGAAAAAGAAAAGTGTAGAAACAGAACACCATGGCAGAAAGTTCTATTGGGTAGCACTGCAATGGCCAGTCAGGTGGTGAGTGCATGAAATACTACTAGAAAACTCAGACAAATGTGAAATGTAGACAAACCCAGAGATTCATCAATTAACTTAGCAGTCTTCTATTATGTGCCCGCAACTTATAACAAAGAATCTGCCACAATTATTAAGAAGTTCTGTAGCTGTGTACTCTTGGACATATTATTTATTTTATGCTTTCATTTCCTTGTATATAAAAAAGAGAAACTAATGTGGTATTTATTTCTATCTCACTAAGGCAATGTGGTGATTCATGGTCCCGTATTACTGAAGGGTATGACAAACTGACAAGATTCATCAAACCATGCAAAAAAGGACAGAGGAAGATAAAATCTTGCTTTTAGAAGTTATGGAAGTTCTCCTTTCAGATGTCATAAAATGCCCCTCCACTTTGCACTAGAACAAACTGGGAGGACAAACAACTTAGTTCAGTTTTAAAAGCTGGTTGATTCTCTTGGGCTTTGTGTACACACACACACACACACACACACACACACACACACTTATAACAAATATGCAGGAATAATAAATGGAAGATAATTCTTTCTGTACCAAATAGTTCCTGAGTCACAGTATCCTTGATGAAGGAAATTAAAACTAAATGGTGTTAACAAAGCTAAACAGCAGATGATATCAAGGAATGTGGCTGGGTCAGCATTTCAATTGCTCATCAGCACACTCATCCATTCTCTGCATTCTCCATCCCACTATTCATGGAAATAAAATAAAATAAAAATTCATTCCATAAGTCTGCGCTTTCTCAATACGGTTTCCAACAAATGGAGAGATTAACAGATGGTCATTATATTCAAACCAGACTTCACTCAAAAAGGAGCCCTGGCTAGTGTGGCTCTGTTGGTTGGAGTGTCATCACATATGCCAAAAGGTTGTGGGTTCCATTCCTGGTCAGGGCACATATCTCCTCCCTACCCTTCTCTTCCCTCTAAAAATCAATGAGTATATCCTCTGTGAGGATTTTTTTTTTAAAAGGGGGGGAAGGAATCATATTATATGTTTCTTTTGTACTTTCAAGTTGGTTTTATAACATAAAATATTCCGTATGTATGTTTTCTTCCGTGTCAGAACATATAAGTATCTCATTCTTGAACAGATACACAGAATTTCATACACTAGACATCATATAATTTATTTTTTTAATCCTCACCTGAGGATATTTTTCTGTTGATTTTTAGAGAGTGGGAGAGGGAAAGACAGAGAGAAATATTGATATTAGAGAAACACATATATTGGTGGCTTCCTGCACCAGTCTGACCAAGTACCTGCAACTAAAGTATGTGCCCTTGACTGGAATCAAACCTGGGACCCTTCAGTCCAAAGGCCGACACTCTATCCACTGAGCCAAACAGGCTAGGGCATATAATTTACTTATATAAACTCTTATTAAACATGGCCAATTTTTCACTATTATCAATATTATGAATGAATATCTTAGTGCATAAATCTTTACAAGCTTTTAAGATTCCCTATGAGAAATTCCAGTAAGTAAAATAAATTGCTAGGTCAAAATGTACAAGCAAAAATCTGGCAGTTATTTTTAAATTTCTTCTGGATCATTTAATATAATTCACAACCCCACCAGTAACAGAATCTGTTTTTTCATACTCTCCCCAAACACTGCACATTTTAGTCTTTGCTAACCTGACTGGCTTTCCCACCCCTTTCCCCCAAAGATAGTACATAATTCAAATACTTTATTTCACTAGAAATGAACGCCCTTTCCCTAAATAATTAGACACTTAGTTTTCTTTTGCTATTCCTGTCTATGTCCTTTGTCCATCTTTCTATAGTTTTTTAAGTATTAGGGAAATTAGCCATTTTCCTTTCATACATCTTGAAAAATCTCCCACCTCAATCTGCTTTTGACTATTCATGTTTCTGTTCTACAGAATTTTCCAACTTTTATGCAGATGCGTTTATCAATTTTGTGTTGGTTTGTTCAATGTCTTCAGCATTTTGTGGTTTTTGAAAGGAACCTGCCAGTGAACCTGTACTGTGCACCATGGCTTTTACAACAGTTTCCTATATTTTCTCCCAATTTAAAAAGCCTTCTACATTATTTACCAAATTTCTCCATTTATAAGATTTGTTTTCTTCCCTAAAAAAAGTACTTTTTAAAATGGATTACTGTTTCCTAAATTCTTCCATGCTTTTATAACTAATCATTTCTTTTCCATTAAAAAAATACTCCCTTAAATTGACTTCAAACCATTCTCCCTTCAATAGATGTGGATGTGCCCTCTCCTGTACCCAGAAGTACAGAGACGGCACACCCCCCAGGGCAGGCTTCCGAGGGGGCTTGTGAGCTGTGCCTATCGGGCTAAGACTTGGGATGAATGAGAGCTGGCCCTGGCAAGGGAAGGAAGTCATTAAGGGCAGAGGAAATTATGTTTCACAAGGTAAAAAATTCATCTCTACACCAAAGCGTCAACACTACCAAGTGGGATAGTGAGGATAGAAGTGGGTTGCTAATGAGTGTGAGCTCTGGCCACTAACAATCATGGGCAACTGAGAGTTATACACAGGTTAGACCATTCATAAATATCCCATATTAGCAGAAAAAACAGCACGATGGCAGGCTCTCTGTTAGGGATCCACATTAATTCTGTGCTAGGTGATAGATAATTAACATCATTATAACACCTACAACTATTAAGCCACCTACTGAGCACTTATATGTCCCAAGCACAGCACCACTCACAAAGTAACCAATCCCTCCCTCTGCCTGTCCAGTCCTTCCCTCATCCTAGGGGTATGTTTACTTTATGCCTAGGGTTATGGCAATAGAAAGGTCCGAGAAACCTTTAATGTATTATAAACCACTAATGTATTCTAGAAAGGAAAAAAATCCAAAACTTTCAAATAAGCAACTGAAGGCCTAAAAAAAAATTCTGTCTCCTTCTTTATGTATTTCTGTATGTACTTTACGAATTTCTACAATACTCATATATTCTTTTCCAATCAGAAAAAAGGTATTCAATCAATGAAAATTTCTCATGTTCACCCCCTGAGGATCACATCTACTATAAAAATCCTACCTAATAATAGAGTAATATGCAAATTAACCATCACTCCACTACATCCACAAGCCACGCCCACCAGCCCATCAGATTGAGTATGCAAATTAACCCAACAAAGTTGGTGGTAAATTTGCATATGCAGAGGCAGGGAGGAGTGAAGACTGAAAACAGTACAGAAGGAAGAGGGAGGAAAAGTGGAAAGCAAGGTGGCTGTGGAGCTGGTGGAAGGCAGCGGGCGCAGTGGGTTGGGCAGGTGGGGCGGGGCACGCAGCAGTGGTGGCAGTGCACAGGCTGTCTCAGGGGCGGTGGTGGCTGTGGGCATGGTGGGGCAGGTGGGAAGGGAAGAAAGTGCCCCGCCCATCCCCGCCCTGGCCACCACGGCAGGAGAGGTGAGGGGGCGGGAGAGGTGGCAATGGCGAAGGCATTAAACTGAACTATATATATATATATATATATTCACACACACACACACACACACAGTTCAGATCTGCAAGTGAATTTAAAAATTAGTATAGTCTAAGCACAACTCCTCTGTTTATTCACTTTTAAGACAGGTTAATAACACATGGCTTTGTGGTAGGAAATAAATGGCAGATAATAAATGGAAAGCCTTTTATAAATTTTAAGTTACAATGATGAAGCATAGCCAGTGATATTGACTGAAAACCAAACATATTTTCTTAGCAGATACACTCAAGCAGCAGTAAGGATGGTAAACTCTCATCTAAAGGTGGGGAGACCAGCTACCTGTAGAGCTTTTGTTCTGCTGAGTGAGATATACAAATGTGGCCTCAGAACTGAATTCTTAAGACAATACATTTTTATAGACAGGCTATCGACACTGAAAACCAAAAGAATACTAGAGGGAAAGAACAGAAAGATCTAGAAGACAATTTTTTGGATGTTGGTTGTGTCTTCCCCTTGAAATCTTCGATAATGTCTAAATTTCTTGCTCATCCTTTAATCCTACTTCAGTTTGTTTAGTGCCTATATTTCTATTTAGTGATAAACTGTAGTAATATATTCTTAAAACTTATTAATGAAGGTAATGCTGCATCATTCCTGAAAATGTACTTAAAAAAGCAATATCCATATGCTCATAAAATGTCTGCCTTTTTAATCTACATTTTAAAATAACTGGTTCCTAAACCAGCAGGCATCCTCATATTATGCTCCCCATCCCATCCTTACCCCTATTATAAACCAGTAACTGACTTCTTTCCAGTTTTGACTGGGAAGATGACTTTAACTTGTCAGTTCCCTATTGAGCAACAGTGCTATTTTTGGTATCAGATAAATGAATAATCCAGAAAATTATATTCCAGTTAAAAGACCTGTAATTGTAAAATATTCGCCAGTACAATCCAAGGATTGTGTTGGAGTACTGCTTAAATCACTTCTCCTCGTCTCTTAAAGAAGCACACAAGTTAAAAGGAGGGTGAAAAAGTGGAGAAGAAAGTGGATATTGTCTTAGGACTGGGGCCAAGGTGAGAGATGAGGAAAAGGACAGTGTTGGTGAGAATACTGTGGTATAAGGAAGTCTTCCCACTGAACAACAAAAAAGTAGTGTTTAGATGTTTTTCAACCAATCTATCTACCAACTCTTACTTTTCACAAAATTATATAAAGACACATGCTTCCCTCTTAGTTGTGAAAGGAACTGTTATTATGATAATTAGTCTTTAATATCTAATTTTCCTTGAATTGTTGAACTATTATATATATATATATATATATATATATATATATATATATATATATAGATTAGTGATTTTAGAGAGAAAAATGAAAGGAAGAGAGTGATAGAAACATCAGTGATGAGAGTCACTGATGGGCTGCCTCCTGCACACCGCCTACTGGGGATCAAGCCTGCAACATAGGCATGGACCCTGACTGGGAATCAAACCCATGACCTCTTGGTTCATAGATTGATGCTCAACCACTGAGCCACACTGCTGAGCCTGTTAAATTGTTAAAACCTGTACATTCAGGTAGCCCATTAATGAAACTAAACAAACAAAAAACATTTATATTTACAAGAACTTTGATATGCATGATCACATTCAAGATCCATGTAAGCACAGGTAATTGGGTAATTTATTGAAAAGAATCAGAGGTTAAACAAGGGGTTTTTTTTTAACTGTGCTGTAAATCTCCATATTTTATTTTCAAGTGATTTCCTAGAGTTAGTGAGTTTTTCATAAAGAGTATGAAAGCAAATTCCAGAGTAGAAAACTTTCATAAATACTAAAAATATTTCACAACCAACCTCATCCCCGAAATTTGAGGCTTATTAGTAATCAGGGTAAATCCTTTCTCTTCTGTAACTTGCAAGAATGTTTTATGTAGATAACTACATCCAGTGAGAGCTCATAAAAAATGATTTGGCTTTTAGCACAATGGTCCTGGGTCTCAAGAGATTGCTTCATCCTAGCAGATATTTGGCATTGTTCTGGGAATGCTGAAAACAAACTCCACTTCTTAAGGAAGACAGTTCAGAAATGGGAACAATGAAAAGTGACATGAAGCTGGCTGAGCAGACACTTTAGCAGTCTTCTTGTCCCTGAACCCTAGATTTTCTTTTCTATTTCTCAACTTGGAATGGTTCTGGTATTGGCTCTTTCTTTTTCTTGGTCAGAAAAAGAAAACCATTAGAACACACCTGTCTCCTGAAAATTCACTTTAATGCTCAAATTTAGCAACAACAACAACAAAAAATAATAATAATAAAAATTATTTTTAAAGGTTTATTGACTTTTATCATTCCTTCAACAATATGTCTACTGTGTGCTCCATGGCCACTGTGCAAAGTACTGGTGATCTGATTGAACAAAACCGGAATTCATGTCCTCATGAAACTACACTGTGAATGCAGAGCTCCTCCTCAAACAAATAATATTACACATCATGCTCTGTACCAGATGGGACTGAGTACTGTGATTGGGAATAACAGGGGAAGAGATGGAAGTGTGGCCCTACCTTAGTGAAGGTCAGGGAAAGCCACTAAGGAAGCAAGGTTAAAGTTAAGACAGAAAGACAAGATGCCAGTCAGGAAGTACAGTGTTCCAGGCAGAGAGAACAGCAAGGGGAAGAGCCCAAGGGTGAGACGTTTTAATACAGTTAAACAATTTGCAAATGAATAGCTTGAGTTAATATTTGAGTGCTTTATACTAGACTTCATGCTAAGTAGTTTAATGCATCCTCTTACGTAATTGTTACCAGAAACCCTGCCATTTTCAAAATGAAATAAACAAGCATAGGCAAAGTTAACTTGTTCAAAATCACATAGCAGTGGGGGCGCTTGGATTCAATTTAATGCAGTATGAATCCAAAGCCCACATTTTTAACTCAGCCTTATAGCCAAAGTTAAAGATAAGTAACAGTCACATCACACGGGACTTTATATGCTATGGAAAGGAGCTTGGCTTTACTTTTTAATTAATTACTTTTTTGAATTTTAAACTCAATGAGAAATCATTGAAAGGTTTAAGCAAAACAATAATGTTATATGATTTACTTTTTTTACAGTGGCTGTTGTGTGCTGGCCAGAGAGGATGGGGAGAAGTTGTATAGTTAAAAAAAAAAAAAAAAAAAAAAAAAAAGGAAACCAATAAGCCAAGAGAAAAGTGAAGGCAGTCTGGACTAGAAGTAGACAAATTCAAGATCTATTTTAGAGCAAATCAAATTAGACTTGCCAATTATTTGGATACATGAAATAATTCCCAGGCTTCAGGCTTACTAACAACCGATAAAAGGAAAATGATTCAGGATGAGACAGTTTGGGAAAGAGAGGTAGATCCATTCAATCATTCAACAAATCTTATAAATCTATCCTCTACTAGGTGAGGACATGGGAGAGTACAAAACTGATAAAGTCTTGCCCTCACAGAGCTTACATCTTTGGAGTGGAGGGCAGTTAGACAGGTAAGCCATAGATGGAGATAATTGCCATGTAAGCCAATAAAGCAGGTAACCTGGGAAAGGAGGTATTTTAATTGAGTGGTCAAAAAGAGTTTCTCTAATGAGCAGAGGCCTAAAGGAAACAAAGGCAGCCCTGACTATTTTGGGGAGAAGAGCTCCCAGGAGTGTGAATGAGACTGCAATGCCGCCAGGCAGGAGTGTTTTTTGTATGTCTGAGGACTGGCAAGGAAGCCAGGTGGTATAACAGAGTAGGTAAGGGAAAAATAATAGATCAGAGAACAGGCGATACAGAACTCGAATTAAGGACGTCAGCTTTTTTACTTTGAAATCCTGAAAGATTTCAAAGAGGAATGGAGGAGTGGTGTTACTCTGGTTGCAATATGGAAATAACACTATAAGGAAGCAAAGGTGGAAGCAGAGGCTCATGAGGCATTGTTCCTTTGGTGGGTCAGCGTAGGTGGTGAAAGGGTCCAGCTTAGGGTAGCTTTTGAAGAGTGGATAGAACCTGTTGATGGGATTAGATGGGGTAGCATTAAGAGAGCAGTCAAGGAAGACTGTTTTTTGTCCTGTACCAAAGAAGAATGAGGTTACCATTTACTGAGTTTGGCATGAGCATGGGAGGAACAGATTTATATTGGAAAATAACTCCAGTTTGCCAAGATAGATACTTATTACAAATTTAAATATAGAAGTTGGGCAGGCAGCTGTTTTCTAGATTCCAGAGAGGTCTGGTTTGGATCTAGTCTGGCAGTCTTCAGCGTATAAATGGTATTTAAGTCATGAGAATGGATGCAGGAAAACATACAGATAGAAGATTCAGAACTGAACCCTTGAACAACTCCATCAGTTAGACATTTCCATCTCATAACTAGTATTCTTAAAATTAAAAAACTGATTTAACTTTTATTTTTTAATTTTTAAAAAAATATATATTTTATTGATTTTTTAAAAATATATATATTTTATTGATTTTGTACAGAGAGGAAGGGAGAGAGATAGAGAGTTAGAAACATTGATGAGAGAGAGTCATTGATCAGCTGCCTCTTGCACACGCCCTACTGGGGATATGCCCATAACCAAGGTACATGCCCTTAACCGGAATCGAACCCGGGACCTTTCAGTCCCCAAGCCGACGCTCTATCCATTGAGCCAAACCGGTTTCGGCTATTTTATTGATTTTTTACAGAGAGGAAGGGAGAGAGATAGAGAGCTAGAAACGTCAATGAGAGAGAAACATTGACCAGCTGCCTCTTGCACACCCCCTACCGAGGATGTGCCCGCAACCCAGGTACATGCCCTTGACCGGAATCGAACCTGGGACCTTTCAGTCCTCAGACCAACGCTCTACCACTGAGCCAAACCGGTTTTGGCTGCTTTAACTTTTAAAGCTATCACTTATTAGGTCAGTTTCTAAAGTCATCAAACGGCAATGAACTGAAAAGATTATGTTCTACAAATCTCAAAACAGGAAGAAAAGAATCGAACTCCATTCACAGAGGAAAACTAGGAACTCAAAGCATTTCCAAATAAAAAGGTTGTACAAACTGGTGGTTAAATGCATGGTGTAAGAGTTCAGGATGTCTGGATCTTAATTCTGGTCCCTACACTCAACTATGTGACCTAGGGGAGGGCACTTACTATGCAGTTTACTCAGCAATAAGTTGGGAATAACTTCTTGGATTAAGCGAATTACTACCTGAACTTTTGCAATAAAAAAGCTAGCTTATCTTAGTGAAATAAAAGTTAGGAGAGAGACCCTTCAACTAAACACACCAATTCTTCAATTGCCTTAACCAAGGACTTGTAGCTCTGTTTTGATTTCAAAACTTGTTCCTAAATTTCTCTTAACTCATGCCTTAAAACAAAGCCAAAACACATGCCCAAACCCCTTAGTATCCAAAACAATCAGGGAGTAACTAGCTAGTCTCAGTTCACACAGAGTAATAAGCATGTCTGATAACAAGGTCCAGCTGCGGCTCAGGCTTCCAGGACTCGAATCCCTCAACTACTTGCTTGCTTGCTTCTCTTTTGATCTCTTCTACCTAGAGGGTGAGTGTATTTTCAAAGACAGAAAAAGGTTAAATCAAGCTTTGAATGGGAGTGCAGCAAAGAGCTGAGACTACAACTCTAAGGCAGCAACAGAGGGAGATCTCTCCAGAGTCCCCGTCTATCCAGAGTACAGTGGGGTCAGACCTCTCGGGTGGGTTAAGGGGAAACGGGAAACGGCGACCTTCCCTCATCCAGACCCCGACCCCGTTCCCTGGGAGCAAAGCAGCTTCCTTCCCTCCCTTCCCCCTCCTCTCGAGGGAGTCCGGGGTCCAGACCCGGGGCCCCGGGCTCCAGCCTCCATCGCGGAGCTGAGGAGCCACCCGGGAATGAGACAATAGGGCCGTGGCGGCCGCCGTACCTCTCCCGGTCGCGGCCGTCGAAGTAGACGAAATCGCCGTTCTGAACGCACTTGGCGCAGGTCAGCCGCCGGCGGGTGGTGTTGCACAGCGGGCACCGCTCCACCGCCACGTACAGCCCCTCCGCGTCGTCCACCGAGTCCTCCAGGTCCCGGGCGAGCGGCCGGGGCCCGCCGCCGGGAGCCTCCAGCGCCCGGGCTCCCTTCCCACTGGGAGACGCCATGATAGCCTGAGAGCGGAGCCAGTCACGTGGGATTTTGTTTTCAACCAGATGCATCCTGGGCGAGGGGGCGGGGCCTGGGCGGCGCCGGGAGCGTGGCCCCGCCCCCCGAGGGCCATGCTGCGGCTTTTCCCGTCCGCTGAGGGGGCGGGGGTCCGAAGCAGAAGTTGTCGGCCAAACAAAATGCCATCTTGGCGGGGTCATGCCAGGGCTGGAGATTTAGGCCTCTTAACTTGTGCAAGAAATAGTCATACGATGCCCCAAGGAGTCTGGGAAAACGGATTGGGAACAAAATTAGGAGCTTTAATCCGCTTGATGCTTTAAAATTTGGCTCAAACGAGAGTGAACAAGGTTGGTGAAGGGACTGGGTCTTGAAATGAGGTTTGATTTTTGGCTCACCCACTTTAATAGCTGTGTGATCTGGGGCAAATTCCCTAACCTCTTGGCTTGTGTTCTCATCTGTTTAATGGAGAAGTACCTATCTAATCAGCGTATTGTGAGAAAACTAAGCAAACACGTTTAATTAATAATAATCTGATATTTTACGGATAACAGCTAACCAGTGGAACCATAGAAGTCACTTTTATATCTTTCCGAAAAGATAATTTTAATTAAAAATAATGGCCAACATTCCTCCCCTAACTACTGGGTCTGGGCCATGCTTTGAGAAAGAATTTGAATAGATAGAAAATTACCTAAATAGGATTACTCGCAGTTTCTTCAGGGAGGGGTAAATAAGGTGGGGCATAAGATTGTTCACAGAGTAATTAGTGTTTGAATGTGCTTCTAAACTACAGAAGGGAAAAAGAAAAGTGGGTTTAGGGGTCAGATGATCTAGACCAGTGATTCCCAAGGATTATTTTGGTAGGTTGTCAACTGATAACTGCTCTAAATTCTCTCTCTAGCAGCTACTTCCCTCCCGTTCCACACCTAAATATTCATAATTGCCCGCAAGGCAGCAAGGGATGTACCATGGCCACCTGCTCAGCATGTTGGACTTGAGCTCTCTCTCCTCACAAATCTGTTTCCTCCTCTTGAGAAAGACATAATCAGTACTACTTGGGGCTGAGTCATGTTAGTCTTTTCCCTCCCTGATAACCTCCACATCTTCATCAAATGCTGATTTGGTCTTGAATCTAAACCACAAACTGATTAGGTATTGAATCTAAACCCTTTGCTCCATCCTCGTAGTCTTATCCAATCTGTTTTAACACAATTCTATATAATAAAACCCTAATATGCAAATCAACCAAACAATGACACACAGCCCCTATGACACACACTGACCACTAGGGGGCAGATGCTCAATGCAGGAGCTGCTCCCTGGTAGTCTGTTCTCCCACAGGGGGAGCACCACTCAGCCAGGAGCCAGGCTCATGCCTGGCAAGCGCAGCGGTGGTGATGGTAGTGGTGGTGGTTGTGGTGGTGGTGGTGGTGGTGGTAGCCTCTCCTGCCTCCGTTGCAGTACTAAGAACCTCTTGGGGGATGTCCACCTGCCAGCTTAGGCCCACTCCCCTAAGCTAGCAGGTAGACATCTCCCAAGGGGTTCTGGACTGCAAAAGGGCACAGGCCGGGCTGATGACCCCCTACCCCCATTGCATGATTGTCATGCACCAGGCCTCTAGTAGGATAAAGGCATACAGAAAGCAAAAATTCCCCCATGCTGTTTCAAAATAGAGCTTACACTAAATCTGAATAGTTCCTGAAAGTTTAAGATTTTTAAGTGAGATAATTTTCTCTGATCATTTCAAACAAACAAACAAAACAAAAAAGTGATTTTTCTCAAGGTTTCAGACTTCCATGTTTCTTTTATATTCTGACAGGATCCTTCACAGTGCCTATACCTGATAGCTAGAATCATCTAACGAATATTTTAAAAGGCAAAAAACAGACACATTTATTTCTCTCCTGCTAGATATTACAGATAGTATCTATTTTATGCAGTTATTTGAGATTTCTATATATCACCATGCATTTTCAGAGGACATGTTATGCTCCACATCTTTAACCAGAGCAGAACATTAAATTTTAATGATGCTACAAATCATTCTAGCAAGGCCTCAAATCTTTCACATTCTGAAACAAGTTTACTCGTTTTAAAAATAACATACAAGAGTCATTTTGAATAAGAAGCTTTCTTCATTTCACATGGAATCACCTTTTAATTGTAAAGTCAAAATGTGCATGGAACATCTACAATTAAAGGTAGAAAAATCCAGTTGTTTCTGTCCTGGGCTTATGCACATACTCATCAATATACTGTGAGATGTTGAGTGATATACTCAGGCTTTTTTAAAACCCTTTAGAATGGGATAGATGTTTTCAAATGCTTCATAGATCTCAGAACGGTCTTTGGCACCTGTAAAGAAATCCAAGTTTATATCATCTTTAAGAACAATTCCAAAATTTTCTTAAGACTAAAATTCATTGTCATCTCCAATTACTTTTAATTTTTTTAAATTTCCAAAATTTTCTTAAGACTAAAATTCATTGTCATCTCCAATTACTTTTAATACGATGACATCTTTTTAGGTGTACCTTAGAAGTGGCATTTATTTCTGTAAAGACAAAAGAATTTTTTGTTTGTTTTCATGAATTTATATCTCAGTTTTCTCAAAATCTACTAAAAGATTCATCTGTTACAGCAAAAATTCTTGAAGTAGCCCTAACCAGTTTGTCTCAATGGATAGAGCATCGGCCTGTGTATTGAAAGGTCCCAGATTCAATTTCGGTCAAGGACATGTACCCCGGTTGTGGGCACATCCACAGTAGGAGGTGTGCAAGAGGCAGCTGATTGATGTTTCTCTCTCATCAATGTTTCTAACTTTCTATCCCTTTCCCTTCCTCTCTGCAAAAAATCAATAAAATAAAATAAAAATTCTTGGATTGAATCTCAAGGATAAAAGAATTTAGTGATTACATCCACATTTCCACAAACACACACCATAGACCAGAGTTTTCTAGTACTTCCACTATGTGGGCATATCAGATCATCTTTAGCCACAAAGGACTCACAATGGAATATGGAATGTTATCTCTAGGTGTGCCATGAATATAACCCCAGAACAGGACCTTCATCAGTATCTGTAGGCATTTAGCTACCAGCAAAAAAATTTCCTTTGATCCACTTACTCTAGTTAACATTTTGATTCTCTAATGTTGACTAAGGGAGTGAGACAAACTGGAGCAAAAGTTTTAAATGTCAGTGTATGTAAGCTTATTAGAGGGAAAAATTGTACCACTATTACCCCTCAGAGTATTAATTTCCAGAGATTTTTAAAAAAATTTCTAGAGATCTTTAGTGATAACAAACTGCTCTACGAGTTAAAGAGATAAAAAAAAAAAAATTAATTAGACATGGTCCACACCCTTGAGAGATATCATTCAATCCCTATTCATCTCTCACCACCACCTACCACCTCTCACTACTTCCACTTTCAAAGCACATTGCGCTAAGGGTTATGGCCTGTTATTACTTATGTATATGGAGCTGTCAGTTAATCAGGAAATTATCTGGTATTATTGTGGGGAAAAGGCAAGGATATTAATGAAAGGAATATAAAAACTTAGCAGGAAGAGAATGGAAAATAGCTTAAGTTGATAAAGGATTCCTTGGGAGCTAAAAGGTTGAGAGGAGGAAGGCTCAGTAAGAGAACAGAAATAACCTGTGAGAAGTGACAATCTGGTTTAATAACAGGACTAATCACAGGGAATTACCAAAAGGAGGATCATCAGATTTGAGAAACAAGTAGAAATCAGGATTCAGAACCAAAGATGAGCTATCATTTTAAAAATGGCAAATGTTAGTAAGGTTATGGAGAAATGGGAGCCCTCAGATACTGCTGATGGGACTGTCAAACAGGTGCAGCCTCTGTAGAAAAGTTTGGCGTTTCCTCAAAAAAAGTTAAAATAAGAATTAGCACATGATCTGGAAATTCCACTTCTTGGTAATACCCCCAAATTAAAAACAGGTACTCAATAACACATTATAGATGCCTGTTGATTGCAGCACTATTCAAAACAGCCAAGAAAGGAAACAACCTAAGTGTATATCAACAGATGACTGGATATAAAACTGTGGTGTACATATATAACTGAATATTATTCAGCTATAAAAAGAAATCAAGTACTGATACAGTCTACACTGTACATGAATCTCAAAGACTACCTGAGGGCCCTAAACTGTTTGGCTCAGTGGATAGAGCGTCGGCCTGTGGATTGAAAGGTCCCAGGTTCAATTCCAGTCAAGGGCATGTAACTTGGTTGTGGGCACATCCCCAGTAGGAGGCAGCTGATTGATGTTTTTCTCTCATCGATGTTTCTCTCTATCCCTCTCCCTTCCTTTCTGTAAAATAAATAAATAAATAAATAATCAATAAAATATGTTTAAAAAAACACACACACACAAAACTACCTGAGGAAAGTCAGACTCAAAAGGTTACATATTGTATGATTCTGTTTATATGAAGTAGCCAGAAAAGATAATTCCAGAAACAGAATGCACATTCGTGGTTATCAGGGGCTAGTGGGAGGGAGGAATAGGGAGAAACTACTTAATGAAAGGGACTTTACTTTGAAGTAATGGAAATGTTTTGGAACTAGACAGAAGTGGTGGTTGTACAACATTATGAAGGAACTAAATGTCACTGAATTGTTCACTTTAAGATGGTTAATTTTGTTATGTGAATTCTACTTCAATAAATTCTTTAAAATGTTTTTAAAGAATCAAAGATGAAGTTTTTACGAGCTTAAGTTATTTGAGAGATAAGGGGGGAAAGTTACTTACTCATTACCAAGGAGTTTACTGTCAGTCTCCACCCTCAAGCATGTGGGGAGAGAAGAGGGTGAGTTGTTGACACAGATAACAGAAACTCTGAACCTCTGTGGTGGGAGAAACCCTGTCAGTCTCAGCAGATTTTTGTTACAATATTAAAAGTTTAGTTTCTAAAGAGAATGGCTTTGTAGACATGAAAGAGTGGGTTGGAGAAGAAATAAAACACCAGTGTATATATATTATAAGGAAAAAAAAACAAACACAAAACAAAAACTCCCTGCCTCTGGTTTGATGGACGTTTGGAGCTCCTGAACACATTTGAATAGAACAGCCTTCTTGTTAGGAGACAGTAAAGTATGTATAGCAAACACACGCCCACTCCTCCACACACCTTCCAACATACCAAAAGTAAGCTTCCTTTTACATTTCATTGAGAAATAGAGTATCTAGGTCCAGAATTTTGGATAATTATGCAATTCAGTTTTAGCATAACACTTAAAAGAGAAAAAACAACCAACCAAGCATACCTAAGAGCATTGCATTCAAGCCCAAAGACTAACGTTCTGGTAGACCCTGGTGAGCAGAAAACACTCATTGCCAAGAGAGACCAGACGTTGAGAGTGATCATTATGTTCTATCATAGGAAACTTTTAGATACAACGGGCTTTAGGGAGATTATCCAGTACAATTACTTCACTTCATACTGGGGCCCAGGAAGTTGAAGTTCCTTTGAATAATGATAGCCGCTATGGGAGAAGTTCTTGCGTATCCGGTGTTCCTTCTTTTGCACCCAAAGTCAACAAATAAACATTGCCAGGATTTGTAACTGGCAATGCTGTAACTGGGTGTTAAAATGAGCTGATTTGGTCAAATGAGTTAAATGTTTCCTCAATGAAGTTACTGGCATCAAAACTTTAAGGGAACCCAAAGCAATCTACAGATTCAGTGTAATCCCCATCAAAATATCAATGGCACTTTTCACAGAACTAGAATAAATCCTAAAATTTATATGGAACCACAAAAGACCCCAAATAGTCACAGTAGTCTTGACAAAGAAGAGCAATACTGGAGGTATCACCCTATTTGATATCAAACTACACCACAAGGCTCTAGAAATCAAAACAGCCTGGTACTGGCATAAAAACAAACACACAGATCAATGGAATAGGACAGAGAACCCAGAAATAAACTCAATCTATGGCAAAAGAGGCAAGAATATACAATGGGGTATAGACAGTCTCTTCAGTAAATGGTTTTGAAAAAACTGGAAATTCGTGGGGGGAAAAATGAATATAGACAACTTTCTTACACCAGACACAAAGATAAACTCAAAGTGGATTAAAGACTTAAATGTAAGACCTCAACCCATAAAATTTAGACTCCACAAAGGAGAACACCAACAAAACAAAAAAGCCACCCTATTTTCATGGCACCTCATAAGCAGTGGGCTGCTTCAGAATGAAACAGAAACATCTCTTTCCCAGCCACCGGTTGCCAGAAGCTCATTGAAGACCAACTACCCATGTCTCCTCCCCCTGGCCAGGCTGGCTGGACCCCCTACCCATGCATGAATTTATGCACCGGGCCTCTAATATATATATATATTATACACTGAGTGGCCAGATTATTATGCATTCAGAGATCATAATAATCTAACCACTCAGTGTATGTATACATACACATACACATACATTCACACACACACACACACACACACACGAGTCACAATGCATGATATTCATGCACTGGATGGGAGTGTCCTGGTCTGCGCCCTCTCACAGTCTGGGACCCCTCAGGGGATGTCCAACTGACAGTTAGACCCGCTCCCCACCACCGCTGCTGCGCTTGCTAGCTGTGAGCCTGGCTTCTGGCTGAGAGGTGCTCCCCTTGTGGGAGCACACTGACCACCAGGGGGCAGCTCCTGCATTGAGCGTCTGCCCCCTGGTGATCAGTGTGCATCATAGCAACCATTCTGCCGTTCGGTCAATTTGCATATTAAGGCTTTATTATATAGGAGGATGTGTGTGTATATACACACACACACACACACACACACACACACACACACACACACACAAGTATATATATCCTATATAATAAAAGCTTAATATGCTAAGTGTTCAGTCGTCTGGTCATTCATTCAACCAATCAAAGAGTAATATTCTAATGATATGCTAAGGCCGCTCAACTGCTCACTATGACATGCACTGACCATCAGGGGGCAGACGCTCCGACTGGTAGATTAGCTTGCTGTTGGGGTCCAGCCAATCGGGACTGAGTGAGACGGGCTAGACATGCCCTGGAGCCCTTCCGCGGTCCCTTCCCAGCTGGCCAACCTCCTGTGTCCTTCCCTGGCCCCAATCATGCACCAGGGCTGAGGGACCCTCCCTGAAGGCACAAATTTCATGCACTGGGTCTCTAGTATGTGTATATGTATGTGGGTGTGTGTAAACACACAAGTGAAAATATTATAAATGGGGAAAAACATCATTAAACTCCTAAAGGTATGCATTTAACTGTGTATTACTGGGAAATTACCAGTAACAACTGACAGGGATATTCTGTTCTCTCTCTGGCCTACTCACTAATCAAATCAGTCTGGCCATTTTTATGCTGCTCTTGGACTTACTCATGTCCAAGAACCGCTGACATCTAGCTAACTCAGTAATTATGACCCAACGTTTTAGTCCTTTATGCTGAAGGGAAATAAGTAAATGTGAAGCATTTTACTAAAGCCTCTTTAGATTTCATATTCCTATCATCAGGGCAAGGCTGATCTGAATTAAGGATATTTAAAGAAACTTGTTTATGTACTTATAATAGGAACTTTGTCTATTCTTGGTAATTTGCTATTTTAATAAGACTGATTCATGACACATACTACATATATGAAAGTATTCTTCCAAAGATCTTGAAAAGTTTATTTCCTATGTGGGGCATATATTGATCTCCAATATCTATAGTATTCCATTTACTTGGCAGGCTTCCCATCCTTCCTTTAGGACATACAGAGGTAAATTTAGTCACTAGAGAAGATCTCAATTATTTTAAATTCTAAATTGGTGACATCTGAGGAATTGTAGCTTTGCTGTATTCAAAAAGTTCTTGAATTCCAAATAGGCTTTCTTTACTTTGAAGATATATTCATTATTTCTTAGAGAAAAGCACACTTTGAAACTGTACTGAGAATTATAAAAGAAGGCTGAGCTGGCCAGTTTGACTCAGTGGTTGAGCATTGACCCATGAACCAGGAAGTCATGGTTTGATTCCCAGTCAGGGCACATGCTCAAGTTGCAGGCTCCATCCCTACTAGGTGATATGCAGGAGGCAGCCAATCAATGATTCTCTCTATTCATTAATGTTTCTCTCTCTCTCTCTCTCTCTCTCTCTCTCTCCCTTCCTCTTTCTGAAATCAGTAAAAACATATTTAAAAAACATTTTTTTAAAAAGAAGGCTTAAGGACAAATATTCCAAATTGCTGGATGCTGAGTAATAGTTTCATCATTTTTTTCTCAAGTTAATTCAGGTAATGCTAAAGTGTCACTATTTTTAGTTAGAGCTAGACTTTATAAAATTCTAAAATTTATTTGGAAGACTGTCCAAGAGGAGGTAAGAAATATAAAGTGAGAAGCAATTAGAGAAAACTGGCTCTACCAGATGCAGAGACCACTAGAATTAAAGAATATTTACAGCACAGTAGTAAAAATACAATAGGATTATCATAGCATAATTCTGGAACAAAGGCAGAACTGGAGAGCAGACCCATGTATAACAATAAAGGTCAGAAGAATCATCACAAATGAATAAGGAGGGAAGAATAAGTAATATTCAGATGATTAGCTAGCTATTTAGGGATGGAGTGTGGAGATCAATTTGGCTCATGCCATATAAACGCAGCATTCATTTTGGCAGAGAAGAGTAAAATGTGTAAGAAGTCAGACAGAAATAGCAAACTTCAGTAGAATGAGATGGAAAAAGGAGTCTCAACTATTTACTTTGAGAATTTAAAAAACCCTTCTTTATGTAATACCTAGAGGCTCAGTGCATGAGATTCGTGCACTGGTAGAGGGGTCCCTCAGCTTGGCCTGCACCCTCTCAGTCAGGAAGCCCTCGGGGGATGTCCGACTGAAAGCTTAGCACTGTCACTGAGGCAGGAGAGGCTCCTGCCACAGCTGCTGTGCTCACCAGCAGTGAGCCAGCTCAAGGCTTCTGGCTGAGAGGTGCTATCCTTGTGGGAGAGCAGTGACCACCAGGGTGCAGCTCTTGTGTTGAGTGCCTGCCCCCTGGTGGTCAGTGCACATCATAGTGACCGGTTGTTTTTTGCATATTAGCCTTTTATTATAGGATTATTATATAAGATAAATTAACTGGAAAAATATAACAAAAACTAATTATTTTAAATGCATATAAATCTTTAGGGGGGAAAAACTAAGTGGACAAAAGGAGTAAGTTACATACCCTCTATTTACAAAAGCTAAAATGATCTTTATGGGTACTAGAAGCCTGGTGCATGAATTTGTGCATGGGTGGGTTCCCTCAGCCTGGCTGGTGATTGGATCAGGGTGTCTTGCGCAGTCCTGATCAGCGATGATCAGGACCAGCTGGCAGGGGGGCAGGTAGGGGCTGTGGGAGGTTGGCTGTGGGAGTGCACTGACCATCAGGGGGCAGCTCCTGTATTGAGCGTCTGCCCCCGGGTGGTCAGTGTGCATCATAGCAACTGGTCAACTGGTCATTCCAGTCATTCGGTTGTAACAGTTGCTTAAGCTTTTATATGTATAGATAGTAAAAGTGATGAATTTCTATTCCTGATCACTATTGAGGTTAAAGCAGTGAGATAAGTCCCACTTGTAAAATGAAAGTTTTCTCTTATTTTGTTTTTTTTGTTTTTTAGTGCTGCTGAGGATTTTAAAAAGATACTTCTATACACTGCTGGTATGACATAGGAGAACTGCATTGTACATCTCTTCAAAAATAATTTAACCTGGATGGCATGGCTCAGTGGTTGAGCATTGACCTATGAACCAGGAGGTCACAGTTCTCTTCCTGGTCAGGGCATATGTTGGTTGCCTTCATAAAGAGTTTTTAACAAGGAGTCACTTTACATATATTGCAATGGTTAATAAAAAGGCAGGATGTAAATATGAACATTTTTATGTCAAAATGACATAAAAACATGAAAAAGTTACATTGTTTTGGGTATTGGGACTGATGGATGAAGTTATATTCCTTTCTACTCCTCCCTCCCCCAAGTATTCTATAATAGAATTATTTTATAATGGTGAACAAAGCTATTTAAAAGGAAAAGCAAAGCACACTCATAGCTATTGAATTTTAGAAAGTTGGAAAATAATTTTAGAACTTACCTGTCAACACAACTTTTCCAGATACGAAGATAAGCAGCACAATCCGTGGTTTTACCATTCTATAAATAAGGCCAGGAAACAGTTCAGGTTCGTAACTGTTAAGATATAAAAGGAAAAAGTTAAAAATAGCACTATCACTACTTCCCCATAATATTCCAGACCTGGTATATATAAAAGCTGCATATTAAAGCAGTTTTAAAAAGCTGTTTTGCCAAAAACCTTTTGGGCATCTTAATAAAGTAGTCCTGAGCATCCTAGGTAATTTCTTGTGCCAGTCAAGAACAGAATTTATTTTGAGTCATGATATTTTTTTTCCAAATGCATGTCATCCTAAGCTATTAGAAATTAAGGTAACTTAAGGTATCATATTTCATCTATTAAAACCTTGTTGGTTAAATGTTCACCATCTATCCAAAAAAGTCTGTTGATAAAAATACATAAACACGTTTTCTAAATTTTCCAAGTTCCCCCAATAATGAGCATATTTTGTATGCTTGTTATGAACTGATAAAGTTATCATTTTTAGCAGCTAGACCTAAAAATTTTTCTAAAACACTGTTATTTGCTTTTGGACAGGTACTGTATAAAGAAAGAAAACTAAGCTATTCCAGCTTTTAAAAATTCAGGATTTGTTCCTGATCGATCCTCCCTTCCCCCAACTGATGCACGGAGAATGACGTAAACTCCACCTGCAGTCCAAACATTCCTGAACACCTATATGGACTGTACATTGAACCACCAATCAGCACCTGCCAAATACCCTAAGCCCCCAATTCCTAAGCCCCTAGGTCCCTAATCATGTGCCTCACATGAAACCACCAATCAGCATGTGCTGAGTGCCCTAAGCCCTGTCCCTTCGTTTTCCTCCCCTCAAAAGTAAGGTGACCAGCTGAAACCGGTTTGGCTCAGTGGTAGAGCATCGGTCTGTGGACTGAAGGGTCCCAGGTTCGATTCCGGTCAAGGGCATGTACATTGGTTGTGGGCACATCCCCGGTAGGGGGTGTGCAAAAGGCAGCTGGTCGATGTTTCTCTCTCATTGACGTTTCTAGCTCTCTATCTCTCTCCCTTCCTCTCTGTAAAAAATCAATAAAATATATATATATATATATATAAAAAAAAGTAAGGTGACCAGATTTTAACATTGGTAAAGCGGGACACCATTGACAGGGGTGTGTGTGTGTGTGTGTGTGTGTGTGTGTGTTCTTGATTAAAAATTTGGTCTATATGGAGCAACAAAAATTTTCATAGAACGCAAAAATATTGTAATATATTTTTTAAAATTTCAACATAAGTATAATTTACAAATATAATTAAAAATTATGTATAGTATTATTTTATTCTTTGGCATATTTCTCATTTGAGTGAATTTTTTTTAGTAGATTGCTGTCGTTGTTTAAAAGGTCATGAAATTTTTCACAAGAATTTGTTAAATTATGTTTCACACATAAAATGGCTTTCAAAGTCTCAACACTTAATTGTGATTTTTCTGATGTCCACACTTTATTTACCATAGAAACAACGCGTTCAGTCGCAGCATTAGTTCCTGGTAAGGACAGCGCGTATTCCACAATTCTAACAACTGATCAACAATGCGAACTTTGATAGGCAGTTCTCGATAATCAGTTCTCAACAATTATTTATTATTATTAAAGTTTAACATTATAAAATTAACAAAAATAATATAAAACTCACATCCTGGCTAAATAGCCACATGGCCGCCAAAAAATGTATATTTCCTTCCCGTTCTCCCGCCGTTCCCTAGCTTGTCATGCATTCTTTCCAAAAATCGGGACTTTTTTAAAACACCGCGGGACTCGGGACAAATGGTTAAAAATTGGGACTGTCCTGCCGAGAGCGGGACGTCTGGTCACCCTGCTCAAAAGACATGTTCACCCCGGCACGGGTGCTCTTTCTCTTTGGAAGGTAGTTGGCAGCAATCTTCTCCACCAATAAAGCCTGTGTCCTGATCCTGGTCTCCGGCCCCACTGCTTCATCTTTCAGTTCCTATACATAGTAACTCACTGTTATTCACTACTAAATAGTAAGCTGGCTGCTCCGTGGCACAAAGGATGATAGGGCTAAAAACTGCTTCTCCACACCCCAGCACAAAGAGAAGGAGCTGCCCTGGCCAACGTGGCTCAGTGGTTAGAGCGTCAGCCTGAGCACTGAAGGGTTGCAGATTCGATTCCTAGTCAAGGGCACATAGCTGGGTTGCAGGTTTGATCGCTGGTCCGGGGGTTGGTGTGTGTGAGACAACCAATCGATGTCTCTCTCTCACATCAATGTTTCTCTCTCTCTCTCCCTCCCTCCATGCCTTCTACTCTCTCTAAAAATCAGTGTGTGTGTGGAATATATCCTCAGGCTAGGATTAACAAAAAAGAAAAAAAAAAGAGAATTGGAAAAGCTTGAGGAGTCTATAAAAGAGATGTCAGGGAGAGGAAGCTGATAAAATAAAACTATTCTTAACACAATTGCTAATGGAGAACAGATAGAAGAAAAAGAAGATATCTGAGAAACGAACACCAGAATACACATGAAAATACACTAAGGAAATCCAGATGACATGAAAACCCCCATTCCATTCTGCAAAGACCCAGTCAACAGCAGATGTGAACTCTGATTGGCTCCAGGAAGAGACATCACAGTGGCTGCCCTTCAAAGGTACACAAAGATTTCTGTGGGTGGTCTTCCCACATCACTTTGTCTTCAAAACTCCTGCCCGTTAACCACTTCCTGATACCAGGAAGACAATGAGACTAGCTGGAGCCTTGGAAAACCCAATGGGAAATAAAGAGAGAGGCTGAGGGCACAGAAGGAATGTTTTCATTTGATTTTCCAGCTGAATCTTCGGACTCTAAGAGGGAAGAGAGAAAACAAAAGTATGTAAATGATGGTGTACTGCATTTGGCTTTCAGAACCATGGTTTTAAGGTGCCAGAAAAAGAATCTTCTGATTAAAGACTTACTTCATTGTATTTATTCTCTGCCTCAATTACAAGAGAAGGTTGAGGTAGAAAAAAGAAAAAGAAGCTTTGGTTAGGGATGGAGAACATTTCATGAGGACTGAGAATAACAAACACCTGCCAATCTCTTAGCCAACCCAAATTCAACTTATTCAAATCTCAGCTTAAATGACACTTCCCTGAAGTAGTCTTCCTTGAACCATAACCAGATTGTCTCAGTGGATAGAGGGTCAGCCTGCGGACTGAAGGATCCTAGGTTCGATTCCAGTCAAGGGCATGTACCTTGGTTGTGAGCACATCCCCAGTAGGGGTGTGCAGGAGGCAGCTGATCAATGTTTCTAACTCTTTATCTCTCTCCCTTCCTCTCTGTAAAAAATCAATAAAATATATTAAAAAGAAAAAGAAAAAAAAATAAGTCTTCCTTGACCTCCACACCTCCCCAATTACATCAACCTGTTTGATGGTACCAGAGCACTCCAAGGTGGACGGGGAGTTCATCCTTCATAGTTACCATATTTCATTGTTGCCTTTGGTTTGTGTGTCTTCCCTTTTAGACGGTGATCTCCATGAGGGCAAGGGACCATGGCTGCATTGATGGTCACTGTCACCAGAGCATCTGCTAACTGGCAGCCACCTAGATTTTACTAATTTATTATCAGGATATCTTTGACTTTAAAATCAAAGAAAAGGGAAAAACGACTCAGGGAAAAAAGAAAACAATTAAAGCGTAGGAAGATTGATGGAGAAGATTCCAGTAACAAGGCAGATATCTGTATTACCAAATGCTGATACATACAAATCTGTAGAACCTGGGGAATCAGGTGAACGTGAGCCTTTAATGTAAGGCAAGCTTGATCTGATCATTTGCACTGGGGTGTGCCATGGTTGTCTGCAGGGCTATGGGCAATTAAAGATCATTTTAAAGATAAAACCTGCTGATAAAAAATTCCCCTAGGTCACAAACACACCCACTGGAGTTCTAACCCATAATCTAAGGATAGAGAACTTTTGGGAGAGGCAAGAATGAGACCAGAATGAAGTAGCCGTGGGAATACAAAGCAGGCTTCCTTGCCAAATTAAAATAAAATAATGGATGAGATCATAAAACTGGCTCAGAAGGAAGACAGGCCGTGCCAGGCCCACTCCAAGGGGCTAAAAGCAGTGCAGCTGATGAATTCTCTTCTTGCCCTGCTGGCACTTGTATCTGAGCTGCAATGTTAGTGGAAAAAGAGGTGAAATGAAGCACCCACATCATCTTAAAACCCTAACTGGCCAGAAAGGGGAACGCTAAGTCTAATTAGATTTCAAGCAGAGATCTTTCCAATGTTCAGAAAAAGTTGGTTCCAAGAAAGACAGACTGAAGGCTTATGGTTGAGAATCTGGAAGATAAGATGGTTTGTGTGTTAACAAACTCTTTAACAATGGAGGTTTTACTATGAATCTACAAATAATCACAAGAAGGAAGAAAGAAAAAGATACATAAAAAGGCAATACGTCTTGAAATGGAGCAGGGTGGGACTTCCTGGTGAACTCAGGGGTTACATCATGGGCACTCAATAGCATGTTGAAAAAAGTTCATGCAGATGAAAAAAGAAAATATTATCAAGGGGAAAGAACATTGCTTGAAGAATATTATAAAAGCTAAAACTCAGAATAGAGTTTTCTAATTTTTTATTTATTTTCAAAATATGTTTTATTGATTTCAGAGAGGAAGGAAGAGGGAGAGAGAGACAGAAACATCCATGACGAGAATCATTGATTGGCTGCTTCTGCAAGTCCCCCACTGGGGACTGAACCCACAACCTGGGCATGTGCCGTTGACCAGAATCGAACCTGGGACCTTTCAGTTTGCAGGTTGACACTCTACCCACTGAGCCAAACTGGCTAGGGCTGAACTAATTTTTTTTTTTTTTTTTTTTTTTTTTTTTTATGTTAGGGAAGAAACACTTTTAAACTTCTGTCCAGATCACATCTCAAAAGAAAGCTAACAAATACTAGAGAAAGTACAGCTGTATGGTCCCCATCCTCCATTAAACAGAAGGATAGCCCAAAGGCAAAGAGAAGGAAAAGTGTTGAAATGAAAGGACTTAAGTTCAAGCTATATAGATCAAGAGCATCTGTGATTCCAGGCCAGTGCAAGTACCCGGGGCCCATATATCCCAAGGGGAGGTGAGATTTGGTGTTGACCAGTCCAGCGGTTGTCAACCTTTCGGACCTCACAGGCCTCCGGTGGTCCGTGGACCTCTCGTTGGCAACCGCTGGACCAGTCAACCCCCAGCAC
This sequence comes from Pipistrellus hanaki, assembly GCF_964339955.1. NCBI lineage: Eukaryota > Metazoa > Chordata > Mammalia > Chiroptera > Vespertilionidae > Pipistrellus > Pipistrellus hanaki. Next base: position 35,323,463 of record NC_140503.1, on the reverse strand, counting down.
TGTTCTCTAAGGGCCTGAGATGGATGGGAGAAGCCCCAAAGTAGCTTGAGGGAGAGGAGGAACAGAAGAGAGAAGAGGAGGGAGAGAAGATGGAGGAGGTGGAGGAGCAGCAGTAGCATTTGCTGGTGAGATGAAAAGTTACATTTAAAGAATCCAGGCAGGCTAGAGATACTCCCCTAAGAATATGAGTACTACAGAAGAAATTGTACACGTACACGTACACACACACACTCCAACCTTCAAACGACCCAACAGGACAAACATGAGATGGGACTGTCTTCATAGAACATGCTATGACCCTTCTTTTCTCACCTTCTTCTCTATGACCCTTTCTCCCCTCACCAGCTGTCAGCTCCTTCCCACTAGCCTAACCTATCCCAAACCCCTTCTCTACCCTCTACTGGCATCATCTCCAAGCCAGATGTACAGTTTTAGAAATCTCTACATTGAAGGTATTTTGTGGGCCACTGTCAATCAGCTCATTGGCATTGCCTGTGAAGCTTGTTAGAACTACTAATTCTAAGCTATCCAGGTGGTTACTACTCAATATAATTTAAGAACTATTACTTCAAAAGTTTGAGCATACATGGTAACTAATGAGGACTTAGGCATAGCATCTTTTTTTTTAAAATTTAAATATATTTTATTGATTTTTTACAGAGAGGAAGGGAGAGATATAGAGTTAGAAATGTCAATGAGAGAGAAACATCGACCAGCTGCCTCTTGCACACCCCCTACTGGGGATGTGCCTGCAACTCAGGTACATGCCCTTGACCAGAATCGAACCTGGGACCTTTCAGTCCGCAGACCAACGCTCTACCACTGAGCCAAACCGGTTTCGGCAGGCATAGCATCTTAACCCTTTCATATACTGGGCCTTTACATACACACACAAAAAAGGATACTTCTTCTAAAAGATCCACTGTAAAAGCAGTCCATAATATAACTTAATGTGCTGGCAAACTCAAAGTCATGTTTTATAACAATCATACCTACTGAACTGCTGATGGGTCAGCACCAAACCTTCCAGCCTGATGGGAAATCTCACATCACAGCTTCCAACCATGTTCTGAATTTTAAAATCCAGGAATCTGGCGGGGAACCCGAGCTTCTGCACCACACGAGCATACTTTCTCGCCGCAAGTCGAGACTGCTCTTCGCTGGGGAGGGGCAAACGTGTTTAAAAGATGATGAATCATCATGTCCTCTACATGACTTGAGCTGTATTCACACACTCTTCTGATTGTATTTCTACCTTTTATACCATGTTTATCTTTCAAAGTACACGATGAATCTGTAGACTTGCAGGACGAGAACTTATGTTCTCTAGTCTTGTCCCTGGCACCTAGTAAAAGGTATGGTACCAAGTACAGTTATTGAACTGAATCATAAACAGATTTTTGTCTTAATTTGTCATCCATCACATATAAGGTTTTTTGTTTTCTTCTTGTTTTCAGTGCTTTTAGATAAAACTAACTATTCCACTGGTTCTCAAAGTGTGTCCTCAGATCATCAGCAGCAGCAGTACCACCACCACCACCACCACCACCACCGCCGCCGCCGCCACCACCACCACCACCACCACCACCTGGGAACTTGTTAAAACGCAGGGTCCCAGGTCCCATCTCAGACTTACAGACACTCTGGGGATGGGGCCCTCCAGTGACTGCGATGCTCACTGAAGTTTTAGAACAGGGGTCTTCAAACTATGGCCCGCAGGCCACATGCGGCCCGCAAAGGAGTCTGATCCGGCCTGCCAGGTTTTTTGGGCAGTGAGCGCAGCCGAGGTGTTACAGTAGGAATTAGTAGTTCATATAGTCCGGCCCTCCAGCTCTCTGAGGGACCGTGATCTGGCCCCCACTTTAAAAAGTTTGAGGACCCCTGTTTTAGAACCATCAATTTGCTCTAAAAGTGTATGCCACTTAGATGGAAACAGCAACAAAAATAAGGACAAATGCAAATATATAAAAAATCAGCATGAGGAAGACTTAGGCCAATTGAACAGCACAGACATGACCCATGACACAGATCTTGGGTCTTTATGGGGCAAATTATATTTTAACAAAAACGTGAAAATACTTTGAAATACTTCAAAACCTGCCCAATTCTGCTCAGGCTTCCTCACACAATTGTCATTGAACTCATCCAATATGAGAAATAAATAAATAATATAATTCATCCAACCTTGTGGTTCTGTTCTAAGTGCTTGTCCTACTCCAACCCTAAACCCATGTCAGAGTATGTGAAATGCTGAGACCTGAGGCTTTGGCTTTCATTAGGCACTTTTCCATGGTCACTGCCCAAACAGAATAATGAGTAGCAGGGGTTGCCAAACAGGGGCAACACCTGATGGGTGAATCATTGAACTCCACCCCCTCCTATGGGTCGGCCCATCTTTAAGCTGAAACTCAGAAGCATCTGAAAGAGAAGGCAGGTTGAATGTGTTTGCTGGGCCAAAGGAAGTGTTCTATTTGCTTTCTACCCGGATTCTTCCCAACACTGCCCCCTCTTAATTGTATTCATTACTTCATCTACTTTGCCTCACTTCACGTTGATTCTCCTCACCCACTTCTAACTCCTGCAATGTCCCTAGCAAGGCCATGTCCCCAAGTTAGAAGTGAAACAAAATGTTTTCATTTTGAAAAACCACATTTTGCCTAATTGACCCCTTATATTTCCTATGTGTTTATAAGATCAGGTTTCATTACCATGTAGTTTCTTGGGATGCCAGTTATGACTATCAATAGAAATTTCCACTAAAAAAAATAAAATAAAAATAAACTAACAAAGACTACATACATGTTTCGAACAAACTTTAGAAAATATAGATTAAGAACCTTGAAATGTCGCACCAGTGGTGAAAGCCACTGATAAATTTGATCCTTCTGCACTTTTCCCTCACCATGCAAACTCTGATTATTACAACTAAAGAGAACAGGTTTGGCAAATTTGCGGAGATAATTCTTATACTAACCAAATGTTCACAACTCTCTTTCCAAAACTCAAGAACCAGATAGATTTGAGTAACAATATATATATCTTATTATCTGAATTCACTATCCTCTTTTACTACCAGATATTAGGAACAAAATAAATTCAGGTAGGGAAAGATATTAATGAATGCATGAGCATATTTTAAAGTGAAAGTTGGATAATAAACCTACAATTTAGTTGTCTGCTCTTCCCTCTCCAAACTTAACCCAATGTGACTATCCTTCCAATTCAAGATATGTGCATGGCCAAAACTGGTTTGGCTCAGTGGATAGAGTGTCAGTCTGTGGACTGAAAGGTCCAGGTTTGATTCTGGTCAAGGGCATGTACATTGGTTGCGGGCACATCCCTGGTAGGGGGTGTGCAGGAGGCAGCTGGTCGATGTTTCTCTCTCATCGATGTTTCTAGCTCTCTATACCTCTCTCTTCCTCTCTGTAAAGAATCAATAAAATATATTTTTTTAAAAAAGATATGTGCATGTATTTTAATGGCTAAATACAATTTAACTTTATGATCTAATCAAATCTCCATTCCATGTTTAATTTGTTTCTCCCCTGTTTTCAACAATACTGAAATGAACATACTTGCAGATAATCTTGCAGAGTTGTCCAATAATGACTTAACAATGGAAACTTCTAGGTCAAAGGATACACAGATCCACAAAAGAAAGAGCCTAGAAACTTACTCAAACACGTGTAAAAAAAACGTAACTAGTAAAAACAGGTTGGGGCGGGGAATGGAATAAGAATGGATTCTTCAATAAATGTATTGGGCACTGATCCTCAAAGGGTAGGTTAGCTTGTTGCTGGGGTCCCATGGATCAGGACTGAGCAAGATGGGCCAGACACGCTCTGGAGCCCTCCTGCAGTCCCTCTTCACCAGGGGCCAGACACAGTGAGCTGAGCAATAAGGAGCAGTGAGCAGGCGGGCAGGGCAGTAAGGAGTGAGGGATCCCCGACTGTGAGAGGGTTCAGGTTGGGCTGAGGGAACCCCCCTCACCTCCTGTGCACAAATTTCATGCACCGGGCCTCTAGTATTTATACAATGTTGTACATGAAGAATGCCTTCCTAAGCATGAAGACAAACATTGAAACTGAAAAGAAAAAAATTGGGTAGACTGACTATGCACAAAAATATTTTAATTGCGTAAAAATAAAACCCAAAAGTTATAAAACACCATAACATTAATTTGAGAAAAATATTTACAGTATAAAATGATGAAAATACTTAAATATCTTCATAGAATATTGGGCAAATGATAAATATCTTCAAAGAATATTGGGCAGAAAACAATGGCAGTTTATATGCTTATGAAAAATTAATCTCACTAGTAAATCAAAGAAATGTCATTAAAACAACATAGCTTTTTGCCAATCAATTTGGCAAATATGAAGCATATTAACACCAGTGTTCGTTGGAGGAAATGAACACTTAGTACATCTCTAAAATGAGGGGAAATTGGCACAGTCTTTCAGGAGGACAATTTGCTACTCTTCTTGAATACTCAGGAGGAAGAGCAGCTCTCGCTACATTTCTTGGTATCAGGCTCCATATCATCAGCACACAGCTGCCTCTGCATGAGGTCCTGGGAAGACGAGCCTTTTAAGAGATGCCTCCTGAGCTAATGCTCAAGCTAATGGTCAAGAAACATCTAATTCCTCTCCGGTAAAAAGTTCCATCCATTTATCGGCAATGTGGAAAATACACGAAAACTACATCCCCAGGTGTACAACAGGCTTTATCCCTATGGTAGCTTATTTTCTTTTTACTGCACCGTACAAACAAGCTGTAACATCCTAGTGAAGCCCCGTAGTTTCAGAGGGGACTGTAAAGTGGGATATAAGGCAGCATTATGGGGCTGAATGTTTTAAACCCCAAATTTGGCATTGCATGAACTTAACTCTTTAGTTAGCCAAGTATTTTGCTTCTCCATGTGTCTTAGGACAATAATGTTCCCCTTCCTTACTTTGCATACTGATTCTTCCTCTGGTAGGGGTGTGTGTGTCTGGGTGAGATGGGGGGGTGGGGTTCCTCATACCTTTTGGCTCCTGTGCAGACCATTTTCCCAGAGCTAAATATGAGGGCTGTTGTCCTGGGCTCTCGGATCCTCATTATGACAGCAGCAAACCTCTACACACAGAAGCCAAAAGGACAGTTAGCCTTTGCGAGAGCCAACACTGTTCCAGTTGAAAAGCTGAGCCAGGATGAAAACAGTCTTGAATAAACCGAGATTGGCTGAGAAACCTAGACAATGTCTGGGTCTATTCTGCCCACAATGAAGATTAAATAACAAAGAGGATCATGATTCTAAAATGTACTTAGAATACACAGGTAAGAATAACAGCAGTAAAGCTAAATCTGAGGGGCCAATTTGTTCCAGGCCCTATTTGAAGAGCTGGACAGGGTTTCTCTCCTTTATCCTCATAACAGGATTCAGGTAAGGCCATGATTATCCCCATTTCATACACAGGGAAACTATGTGGTTATCTAACTTCCAACATTCCACAGGCAATGTTAAAGGTGAGATCTAAAACCACCAAAAGTATTTCAAAGTAAAAGTACTTTGAACGACTTCCTTTTTATTTCAAAGAATCTTTGAAAAAAACTGAAAAGGAATGCTGCAGACTTGCCAGACTGAAGAATGTACTACATGGCAGCCAAAACAAAGAACAGAATATGTATACTGATAGGCATGCTGAAGACAAACGACAGAAAATGGATTTGTTAAGTTCTCGCCTGCCACCCCAGTTCTCGGAGTGTGGTCCAGACGCCAGGAGCACAGGCCAGCCCCTCAGGTGGGCGGATGCAGGGGAGGGCTGAGGGCCACTGGCCTGCCATACTGACATGTCACTTAGTGACCTGCTCTTCCTACTGGTCCTGTACTCCCTTGTCTTTCTATCCCTCCCTCCCCTACTCTCCCTTTAAGTTGGGAAGGAAACTGGCCTGGGTACTAAGAAGAAGACTTCAAGTTCGATGGGTCAGAGCTCCTCCACAGGACCAAGGTGGGGCTGGCAAGTTCAGATTTGCCGTGTTAGCAGATAGGAAAAGAATCCTGAGTCAGAAATACACACAGTTGATCAAGTCCTATTAACGATTTCCTGGTGTTTATTAAAAAGTTAGCATTCTTGCCCTGGCCGATATGACTCAGTGGTTAGCCTGTTGGCCTGCACACCAAAGGATGTTGGGTTCGATTAGAAGTTAAGGGCTCATGCAGGTTAAACCCCTGGCCTTGGACAGAGCACATGCACGAGGTAACCAATCAATGTACAATATCTCTCTCACATCAATGTTTATCTCTGTCTCTGTCTCTTCATTTTCTCTCCCCTTCCTTTCTTCCCTTTCACTCTCTCTAAAAATCAGTGGTGGGGGGAAAATCCTCAGGTGCCAATTAACAAACAAAAACATATAGCACTCTCGCCCAGCACCATTTTGTCACATTCTAATGGTAGCTTAAGTGCAAGACAAGTTTTTTGGCTGTCAAGTCCAAGTTTGGACAGGTCCTATACCCTGAAATAAAATGATGGGAAAGCTTCCCTAACCGGTTTGCTCAGTGGATGGAGCATTGGCCTGAGGACTGAAGGGTCCCAGGTTTGATTCCGGTCAAGGGCATGTGCCTTGGTTGTGGGCACATCCCCAGGAGAGGGTATGCATGAGGCAGCTGATCAGTGTTTCTAACTCTTTATCCCTCTCCCTTCCTCTCTGTAAAGATCAATAAAGTGTATTTTTTAAAAAAAATTTTTAAATTTTTCATCTAACTCCATAATCCTCCACCACCCGACAGTGAACTTTTTCACAGGTCTAAGCTTAGAGCACTAGTTAAGTATACAATTTTACCTATATATTCCCCAAAATTCTAGTTTAGCGCTTCTTAGTTGGGATTCAGGAATCTGTAGTTTAACAACTTCACCAGGTGATTCTCATCATGAGAGAAGTTTGGGAAACACTATCCTAGGCAAAGAGGCCACTGAATTGGGATGCACTGAATAGGCCACTGAATTGTGGCCTTAGCAGGACACAAGAAAGAATAGATTTTATTAAACTTTGAGGGGGGAAATTCCTTGAATCTCACATTAGTAAGTAGAAGCTTAAATTTTACACTTTAAACAATTTAGCTTTCCCGGAGAAGAGAAGCTGTAACTGGAAAAATACCCAAGCGCCAGCTAGGTGAGACAACATTTAGAAAAAAAAATGTTTCTAAAAATATGATATCATTTTAAGAAACTTAACACCTCCATAGTCAGGCTAAAAATAGTCATACTGAAATGAAAAAAAAAAAAAACTTTCTGGATGCAAATGGAAAGATCTTAACTTTAAAAGTTGCTCAGTTACTGCTTTATTCAGAATAGAGAAAGGTTACTTTTTAGAACTTCAAAACAGAGAATGAAGCAATTAACCTTTGAGTTACCCAAAGGTTTCTACTGACACATTTTCTCTTTTTAAAAAATAAAACAAAGAAATTAACCAATATCTTGATCACATGAAAGAAAGTCAGTCTAAGAGGAAGCTCACTGTTGAAAGGAATACTAAGAGAGCTTACCTTCGGGTTATATTCTGCATTTTTTGCATGCAAAGCTATTTTCTTCAGATCCAATTTACAGGCAAGGTTTGCAGTGGAAACTATATTCCTAAAGGGATAAGTCAACTTAGAAAGTTATATAAGATGTAAAAATTGAAAAAGAATGGAAACTAACTTCCTCACTTCATAGGTTGTTCATTAGTGACTGTGTAGAGCAGGCCCGAGAAATCATTTGGTCTGGCCAAGGCATTAGGGGTGAGTTAATGAAATGTTTGACCAAAGATAGCAGGCTGATTTTTAAGTTGATAATTTTGTATGGCCCTCACATGATATTATAAATATTCAAATAGCCCTTGGGAGATAAAAGGTTCCCCACCCCTGCTAGAGGGATAATTATTCTAATACTTACTAACATAGTAAAATGTAAAAATTTCAAAGGGAGGTACTAAAGTAAAATAATTTTTCCTAAAATTTTATGTCTTGCCGAAACCAGTTTGGCTCAGTGGTAGAGCGTCGGTTTGCGGACTGAAAGGTCCCGGGTTCGATTCCGGTCAAGGGCATGTACCTTGGTTGCGGGCACATTCCCGGTAGGGGGTGTGCAAGAGGCAACTGGTCGATGTTTCTCTCTCATCGACATTTCTAGCTCTCTATCTCTCTCCCTTCCTCTCTGTAAAAAAATCAATAAAATATATTAAAAAAATAAAATAAAATAAAATTTTATGACTGGTTGACTTAAATTAAGCTCTAAATCTTTTTCAAAACAATGTTTCAAAATAGCACAATTCAAATCAATTTGCAAATAGAATTCAGTTTTACATCTTTATATATTTTATGTTTAACCAACCACAATTTTCAGCAACTACGGTTGTCTTAGTAGAAATGCAATCTTTCAATAATGTATATATTCTTAACGCTCTCTTAGGAGATCGTGAATTAGTGCTTCATTTTACAGAAAACCAATCTGTCTAAAGCGACAATCTATTAAGAACCGATAAAACCAAGAATAATAAAATTCTCTTCCTACATTACTATCCTGAAATTAGTTGTCATGACATTCAGAAATAGAAAATATGAACCCAGAAACACCACCCATTTAAATAGCCCCAACAAACCACTTACTGTAGTTGAGGCACAATCTCAGAACCTTCGGAAACAGGGGTCATTGGTGTCATGGGAGCGATGGACGCCAGAGGCAAGGAGTCTGGCTTCTCAGGAGAGAGCTGACCAGAGTCGGCATCACCTGGCTGCAGGTGTGAGTGGGAATCTGACGAGCTGCTGCTGGTTAAGCCCAGGCCAGCGTCCTGTTGGCTGGATAACGGCAGTTTACTCTGCGGACTTTGAGTTTTACAATTTTCTTCATCCTCGCCCTTGCTTCTAATGACAGTCTGGTCTTTATTTTCTTGGGTAAGTTCATCCGGTAGGAAGCTAAGATCCACAGCTGAGAAACCACCAGTTATTTCTTTGACTTCTTCAAGATGGGAATTAAACACAGCCTCTGGGTTGGATGAATTACATACGTAGACATCGTAAGGTGCAACCGGGCTGAGCAGGGGCAACCCAGGTGGGGCGAGGTCATCCTAGGTGGTTCCCAGACAGACAGACAAAACACAACAAACAGAACAGGATGTCACACCCACGGCTATGGCCAGCATGCAGTGTATTCAGGACGAGAAGCAAGGCATTGCAGCGGGCCTGTCTCTCTCCACCAAGTCTCACTGACGTTCTATTACAGGGTTACAACACACCTGACAGAAACAGACCAGTATGTCTTAACGTCCAGAAAAGGCATTCCCTCCCCCCGCCTCCCCCCAAAATGCTTGTTCTACTTTAGTTAGGTCTGTAGTAAGTTGCCACTCTAAATCCAATTTTGTAATTGAGCAACCATGCTCTAGCCCAGTGGTCGGCAAACTCATTAGTCAACAGAGCCAAATATCAACAGTACAACAACTGAAATTTCTGTTGAGAGCCAAATTTTTTAAACTTAAACTTCTTCTAATGCACTTCTTCAAAATAGACTCACCCAGGCATGGTATTTTGTGGAAGAGCCACACTCAAGGGGCCAAAGAGCCCATGTGGCTCGCGAGCCGCAGTTTGCCAACCACTGCTCTAGGTTGTGTAGTTTGCAGAAAATAGATTTACTGTACCCCTCAAATTGGTTATAAACTTTAGTTGATTTAAATATATTTTTTTTAATTTACATTCATATTTTAAATAGAAGACCAGCTCTAACCGGTTTGGCTCAGTGGATAGAGCGTCGGCATGCAGACTGAAAGGTTCCAGGTTTGATTCTGGTCAAGGGCATGTACCTTGGTTGTGGGCACATCCCCAGTAGGAGGTGTGCAGGAGACAGCTGATCGATGTTTCTTTCTAATCAATGTTTCTAACTCTCTATCCTTCTCCCTTCCTCTCTGTAAAAAATCAATAAAATAGTTAAAAAAATAAAAGACCAATAAGTGAAAGGAAGTCTAAGATATAGCTTGAGTGCAAAACAAGGCTCCACTGGGGACTCCATGTTACTCCTTGTCAAAGGAGAGGCCAGAAAACGTTCTAGTTACATGAATTTGCAACAGGAAAAAGTTATTGAAATTTATATGGCAAAAACAGTTTAAATCATTATATTGTATTTCCAGTCGAGAGAAGGTTGCTCAATTTCCATTACGATCAACTGAGGGAATGAGGTGTACAACTGAGGGAATCGCTAGTGTAAAATTCATGGAGTTTTTATGGAAAAAATTGATTACCTTGGTATATATATTACCGCCTGCTTTGCCCCAGTTGCAGGCCGACAGTCTCCCAAACTTCTCTCATGATGAGAATCACCTGGTGGAGTTGTTAACATACAGATTCCTGAATCCCAACTAAGAAGTGCTACACTAGAATTTTTGGGAACATATAGGTAAAATTGTATACTTAACTTAGTGCTTGGGGAACATAGTATACTTAAGTATACTAAGTTAGTATACTTAACTTAGTGCTCTCTAAGTATACAGAGCACTAAGTTAAGTATACTAACTTAAGTATATTAACTTAAATATATTTACTTAAGTAATTGAATACTTAACTAGTGCTCTAAGAGCACTAAGTTAAGTATACAATTTTACCTATATGTTCCCAAAAATTCTAGTGTAGCACTTCTTAGTTGGGATTCAGGAATCTGTATGTTAACAACTCCACCAGGTGATTCTCATCATGAGAGAAGTTTGGGAAACACTGCCTTAGAAGATCTTACTCTGACAACAGAATAGTCAGGAATGCCTCCTTCATCTCTGTGGTCTCTGTGACAAAGCTACCTCAGCTAAGATACAATGTCTGCCAGATCCTATTCAACTGCTCTGGTTCCACAAGTCCAGCAGATGGCAGGGGTGACTAATTGATCAAAGAAAACACTTGGAAGAATTCGGTCATTCTCTTGAAATACATTTTGAATTGCATAATTAGCTCCAACCTCCCCCAACCCCAGCCCCACCCCACTTACTGACCCTAAGAAAAGTGAGATGGGAACCGTAACCGGTTTGGCTCAGTGGATAGAGCGTCAGCCTGCGGACTGAAGGGTCCTGGGTTCGGTTCCGGTCAAGGGCATGTACCTTGGTTGTGGGCACATCCCCAGTTGGAGGTGTGCAGGAGACAGCTGATCGATATTTCGAACTCTCTATCCCTCTCCCTTCCTCTTTGTAGAAAGTCATTAAAATATATTTTTTTAAAAAAAAGTGAGGTGGGGATGATGGCCCGGATTCCTCTCCACAGTTTCCTTCGCCTCCTCAGTCCTGGCTGGAAAGCATCTCATCAGCCAGTTTACACTAAAGCACCAATGTCTGCAGCAGTCAGTGCCTCCCCTTCTGCCCTCTGAGGCATTTTAGCAGAGGCAAAGCTCTCACCCAGAGAAACTAAACTCCAACAAGGAAACTGAAATGGATGGACGGAAACTTGACTTGGTGTTCGCACAATACAACACACAGATGATGTATTCTAGAATTGGACACCTGAAATCCACATGTTGTCGACCAATGCCACCCCAATAAATTCAATTAAAAATAAATTGATTGGAAATACTAACAAAAAAGTTTAAAAACCACAAGAAATTTAAGGCAATGGCAACAAGATTTTGAAGGGGCTGTTTTATGAGTTTACCTGTGGGAACACACCTCAGAGGATGCAATGAGAGTGTCTTCACCGCATCCTTGACTTTATATCTGAAGAAACTTATTTTTAAAACGATTTGCAGAGCCATGACTCACTCATCTTTCCTAGAACCTTTCCTGCGTGGATTCTCCTTTGCTCTGCTAAAGGCTATGGCACTATTTCTACCTCAGCCCTCTCACTGTCTACCTTAAAAATCCCCTCTCACCAGGCCCTCCTGTCCCCATAAGTTGCTCTCTTTTCTTTTCTCTTTGTTTCTTTTCTTTTTTTGAAGACTATTCCCTCTCTCTTCTACAATACTTGACTCTAAAGATTTTTTTTTTTTTTTTTTTTTTTTTTTTTTAATGGTAGAAAACAACACTTAGGAATCACAAACGGAAAAAAGCCACAGGTGCCTCCAATTCACACTTTGGATTCACGGTAGACCAGGTTCGAGGTCTGGTTAGCAACCTTCGGCAAATGATTTCACTTCTCGAAGCTTCTATTTTTCAACTGGAAGATGGAGATAATCAAGCCCATCTCTTGGAGTCGCTAGGAATTTTGTGAGATAAAGAAGGCAAAGCCCTTAGAGCGCAGGACCTGGCGCTGAAGCACTAGGGCAGACCCTGACCCTGGGACGGCGGCGGCTCCCAGGCTCACCTGGGCGGTGCACCGGTCCAGGTAGAGCTCCAGGTACCTCTCTTCCTGCTCCATGCGTGGAGGCCCCGCTCTGGGGTGGGGTTGGGGAACGGATGCGGGGAAGCGCCCGGGCCGGTCGAACTTCGGCGGAGTTCGACCAGGAGCGGGGGGCGCACGAATCATTTATCAGCCCCGCGGCCGCACGCGGGGGCGGGGCCGGGGCGCGGGTGGGGCCGGGATGCAGCCCCGCTCAGTCCGCGCTCCCGCAGCGGGCGCTGGTGAATGAATGATGGGCCAGGGCCTACACCTGGCCCACGGCCACGGGCCAGAGGGGGCTGGGGCTGGGGCTGGGGCTGGGGCTGGGGCTGGGGCTGGGGCTGGGGCTGGGGCTGGGGCTGGGGCTGGGGCTGGGGCTGGGAAGAGGCTCCTTGCCAAGGTGCCAGCACCGCACTCTGCCCACAGCTGAGAAGCAACTGGGCCTGCAAATCTGGGAGATTTTCTTCGGTACCTGCAAATGCCTCTGCCTCCTGAGGGAGAGGTCTCCGTGGTATCTTTGTACCAAGCTTTTAGATGATCAATAAAATTTATTAGGCGATGAAAATGTACTCAGAACGGAGCATGGGAAGCACATGATAGTAATCTAGACACATCACTCTAAGAATCAGATCGCAGTAAAAATCTTACAGAATTTCTAATCAAGAATAGTAAACATTTTGATAAAGCTGGAATTTTATATAATGTTTATAATGGTATATAATTTAATGATTTATGTTAAATGAGATAGCCTACAAATTTGTTTAGCACAGTACCCACCTAGCAGCTCAAATATTAGCTTTTACTTTTGTTATTAGACTGTTATGGACTGAATTGTGCCTCCCTCCCCTCAAATTTATGTGTTGAAATCCTGATCCAATATAACTGGTGTCCTAATAAGAAAGAGAAAGAGAGAGAGAAAGAGAGAGAAAGAGAGAGAGAGAGAGAGAGAGAGAGAGAGAGAGAGAGAAACAGAGAGCGAGAGAGAGACTAGGGATGTGCATACAGAGAGAAAGGGGACACATTAGGACACAGTGAGAAGGTGGCCATCTGTAACTGAGGAGAAGGACCTCAGGAAAAAACAATCCTGCTGATACCTTGATCTTGGACTTCAAGTTTCCAGAACTGTGAGAAAATAAGTTCATGTTGTTCAAGTGACTCCGTCTGTGGGATTTTGCTATTCCCAGCAAACTAACACATAGACTAAGAAAGTGTCTCATATGTGGTGGTGGAATTCTGAAATGGCCCCAAATTCCTGCCCCCTGATGCATATAACACCTGCTCCCCGTTATTCAAACGTTAAGCTACGTGCTGCTGTGAAGACATTTTGCAGAAATTTAGGTCCAAAATTAGTTAACATAAAGAAAGTGAATAGCCCTGGCCAGGAAGCTTAATTGCTATCCCAAGCTTGTGGGTTTGATCCCTGATTAGGGCACATACAAGAATCAACCAATGAATGCATAAATAAATGAAACAACAATCTATGTTATTCTTTCTCTCTCCCTCCCTTTCTCTATCTCTCTCAAATCAATACGTTTTTTAAAAAGATTAAATTAGTTGAATGGTAGTATGTGTAAACTTTTACCAGGCACTTTGCACATATTGTTTTAAATGTCTTTAAAGAGTAATACCAAGACATAGTTGGACCATGTTAATGGTCATAAAGTGTTTACTATAAGAGAGGTCAACTCTTTTTTTTTTTTTTTTTAATAAATTTTTATTGTTCATATTATTACAAGTGTTCCTTTCCCCCCCCTTCCCACCCCACCCTCTGCCCTTTCCCCACTCCCCATTGTCCTCATCCATAGGTGCACAGTTTATGTTCAGTCTCTTCCCACATTCCCCTCTCCCCTTTTCCCCAAGAATCATCAGTTCACTCCCCTTCCATACCTCTGATTCTATTATATTCAACAGTTAATATTGTTCATCAGATTTTTTTTTTAATTTCCTTGGTTTTTAGATTCACTTGTTGATAGTTACGTATTTGTTGTTCATAATTTTTATCTTTATTTACTTTCTCTTCTGAAAGAACCCCCTTCAGCAATTCATATAATTCTGGTTTGGTGGTGATGAACTCCTTTTGCTTTTTTTTATTAGTGAAGCTCTTTATCTGACCTTCGATTCTGAGTGATAGCTTTGCTGGGTAGAGTATTTTTGGCTGTAGGTTCTTGCTATTCATCACCTTGAATATTTCTTGCCATTCCCGTCTGGCCTGCATGGTTTCTGTTGAGAAATCAGCTGACAATCGTATAGGTGCTCCTTTATAGGTAACCACCTGCTTAGCTCTTGCTGCTTTTAATATTCTCTCTTTGTCCTTTGCTCTTGGAATCTTAATTATAATTTGTCTTGGTGTGGTCCTCTTTGGATTCCTCTTATTTGGAGTTCTGTGTGCTTCCTGGACTTGTAAGTCCAATTCTTTCCCCAGGTGGGGGAAGTTTTCTGTCACTATTTCTTTCAGTATGTTTTCGATATCTTGCTCTCTCTCATCTTCTGGGACCCCCATGATTCTGATGTTGGATCGTTTGAAGTTGTCCCAGAGGTTTCTTACATTATCTTCAATTTTCTGGATTCTCTTGCCTTCTAGCTTCTGCAGAGGAGTGTCTTCTGGCTCTTTATGTTCCAAATCTTTGACTTGATTCTTGCGATCTTCTATTCTGTTTTTAGGACTCTGTAGAATATTTTTTATTTCAGACAATGTATTCTTTATTTCTTGTTGATCCCTTAGCATTTCTTGTTGATCCCTTTTCATATCCTCATAGGTCTCATTTATTTTATCGGCCTTTTCTAGGAGTCTCTTGAAAAACCCCATAAATGTGGTTTTGAACTCTATATCCAGTCGCTTTTTGTCCTCCATTTCTTTCGTTTGTGATCTATTTGGTTTAGGCATTTTCGCAGGCAGCTTTTCTGATGGGGCGGAGTTTCAGGGTGGAGCCTACAGCCTTGGCTTCCGTCAGCCCCGCCCTATGCGACTCCTGAGACTCAGGGTCTTTCAGTACTTGTTGCAAGCGCCTCTGAGAGAAAGGTGCCCTCGATTTTCGCCTGCTACCAAACAGTGTAAGCTCTCCCACAATGGGCCCGAAACTGGGGTTCAGTTCAGTTGGAAGTGGAGTTGGAGGTGGCGTTCAGAGCAGTCTGGAGCCTGTCTCCTTCCCGCCAGGGCAGTCCTACGGCACAGCCGGCCGGCCCTTCTCTGCGCGCTGTGTGCGCGCCTCTGGGACCTCCTTATGCCGCTTCCCCGAGTACCGCCTTACAGCCCAGCTCCCTCTGGATGAGCCTGGGTCCCCGGGGTCTGGCCCAGAACGGGGGTTCAGAGCAGTCGGGGGCCCAGCACAGTCGGAGTGTTTATCTCCTTCCCGCTAGGGAACGCCAGCCAGGCACTCGGCCTCCCTCCTCTCCGGCTCCGTCCTCTCCGCGCGCGCCGCGTGTCTCCGTACCTTGGGCTTTTACAGCTCCTCCGCGCTTCCTTCTGGTTTTCTCCTTGCTTCTCGTTGTAGAATTTCCAGTCAGTTGACTTTCCTGTAGTTCTGGGTAATGTCCATTTTATATTTTAGTTGTATTTTATTGAAATTGTTGCGTGCGGCTGCGGCTAGGTGCCTACCCGAGCAGCCCTCTTGGATTCTCCGAGAGGTCAACTCTTTATAGAAAAAAGGTTCTTACTCTTATTTTAAGAGGCCCTGTCTCTCATCAAAAAAAATATTAAACTGAACCCACATCAAATGTAATTTATGTACAATTACTTAAAAGTGGAATTGTTTGTGATTAATTGACATGTCACATTTTGTAGATATTTAATCAAATTTACTAATTTCAGTTTTGGAACGAAAACATTTCTTGGAGCCTGTAGATTTTTCTCAGCTTTCAATTTTGTTGGTCCTTGGAAAGCTCATGGGCCCTGGGCCCTGGGCCTCAGCACCACGTCTGTCCAGGAGATTCTCTGGCAAGAACAACTGAGGTGAGATCAACCAAAGGTCTTCTATGTGTGGATATAAGCATTACCAATGGACACAGACACTGGAGGGGTGAGGGCATGTGCTGGGGGGTGGGAATGGCCGGGGAGGGGTCCGGGTGAGATTATATTGTAATAACTATTTGGGGGGGGGGGCGTGTAACTCGAAATTTCAGGGGGACCACTTTGTAAAGTATATGATTGTCTAACCACTGTTTTATACCTGAAACTAATAAAGAATACTATTGGGAAAAAAAATAAAACCCTAATATGTTTCAAAAATTAAAATAAAAAAAACACTGAGATGGAGCGTCAGTGTTGAAGGAATGTTGGGAAACATTGTTTCACTAGGGGGCGCTCGTTCCTCTCCATAAAGGAAATTATCTTCTGGGCTGGGGAGCAAACTGCTTTTGGAGCGGGCGAACAAAGGGGTCCGGGCACCCTTCAGATGTTAAAATAAAAGGCGGCGATTTCTCTGTGGCTTGTGGCTGGAGATCAGGAGGCGCTTCCAAAAGCAAATAGGATTAGTCACTGAACCAGTCCATGCAAATACATTTGTACATATTTATACAAAGAGATTCAAATGACAGTGGGTAAGCCAGCTGAAAGTGTTTGTAGAGTAATTCACCTTGTAACTCCCTTGATTGGTGTCATATGTGAAGGGCAATTTTGCTGCCTAGGGAAAAGCCGGAAGGCAAGAATTTGCGTAAACGTGATTAGATTTCTTGAGGCCACATTAGGAGAGAACATTTTTTAATCTGGTGGCAATTTTGCTAGACGCAGCCTTCTCTTTCTCTGAGGAGCCACGGACATTCATTGTGATTAATCTCTACACTGAGCTGTCAGTCTCCTGACAGGGATTTCAAACAAAAAGATTATGGAGGGGGGTTTGAGCATGGCCTGAAGGTCTTGTCTAGATCAAAATGTGATGAATTCTTGTCCTTTCAGTAATCATTTGAAATAAAAAGATCTCATAGTAACTCATTCGTCCCCTTTCAGGGACCGTGGAGCATACACGTCAGCATCTGAGAAGGAGCCTGTGGAATGGCTTAATCGGGAAGGCACAGGAGCACTGTCAAAAATAACCTCCTTAGTCACCGGGGCCATGGCTCTCCAGCCGCAGGCCTTTGAAAAGCTTGAATGGCAGTGGCACCACAGCGCCTCCGCAATAATGCCACTGACCTTCTCAGGTGGCACTGTACACTGGATATAAAGAAGACTTACTGTATTTTAATTTTCCTTGGGGCATGGCTCAACTTAACGGAAAATTAAAGACAAGAATGAAAACCCTCAAGTTCCTTTTTTCTCTTTTTGACTTAATCCCTGTTATTTTCTTCCCAGGTGGACATCAGAGAGTTTCAACACAAAAGGATACGTTATTTTGAAAAGCCATATTATCAATAGGAGGTATTATTGATGAGCACAGTTTGGGCATCTGCTCCATGGAAACAGAACCGAACCCGTCAGCACTGATTCTGGGCAGGAGAGAGCGGCTCTGCCGTTTCCCAAACTGAACACCTCCAGGGAGGCCTGATCCCGGATGAGGGCTCCCTGCTCCCTGCCCCCTGCCCCCTGCCACACTCAGCAGGTGAGGTTTTACAGTATTTGTTTGGGGAAGCACATGTAAGGACTTCAGCTTCCATCTTCCCACTGCACTGCACTTCCTGCGCACCTCACTACGAAGTGAATCTCCTACGTGTCTGCGCGTGCATGCTGTGAAATCAGAGTCAGGCCGGAATGACTCTCCAACACCATCTTTCCTCCCCAAGTGTTAACATTTAAAAGTGGAATTCTGATAGACATTCTGCGGGAACTTGAAACACATTTACATTTATTATGCAAAATCAAGTGTAACTTCCATGAGTTCAGCTGTGTACCCATATGCGAAGGGTCTGTCTCAATGTTCCCAGCCTGGGAGATGTCAGAAGAAGACTATGAATTTCGTTCACTACCTCAGTATCCAGGGGACCTCCTTTTCACAGTTGTGGGGAGAGAGCTGCCTTTCCCACTATGTGGATGCAGGTAGGAGGCGGTGGAGTACAGTGGTTGGGAGAGGGAACATGAGAGTTAGACCTCAGTTGGAATACTTGCTTAAATGCACACAAGGACTGTGCTGTTAGGCAAGTGATTTCATATCTGTAAGCCTTCACTTTCTCCCCGGTGACACGGAGCTATCATAGGTCTGCCCTGGAGCTGTGGTAGGGTCACATGAGATAACAGTAGAGCGCTTAGTCCAGTGCCCGGCACACAACAAGCGCCCAGTCAGTGGTGGTGGGAGTGCTATCAGCCACCAGGTGGGAATGACGACCAGCCCTCATTTCTAATAGTGAAAACCCTTTAGAACATTTCAGAGTATCCTTCAACAAAACACAGAACCATTGGCCAAGAGTCTTGGCCCTTCACAAGGCAACTTTGCCAAATAGCCCCGGGGTTGTGTGGAGCAGAGCGGCAGTAACACTGCAGGCCGCCACACCTCCGAGAGGCCTGGAGGGAGCTGCCCTGGAGAGGAGGCCCAGGTGAGTCGGCACACCTACCCAGTTCTGGAGACCAGGCTCCCTAGGGCCACTGAGTCACTCTTCCCTTGAACCAGGAGTCAGCCTCCTCCCCTCCCCTGTTCTCCTTTCTACTTCTTAGTCAAGCCGGTGCTCAGAGGAACCACGGGAATAACAGGACATAATTGCCATGATGACAAATCCACAAACGAGGTTCTTTATAAAAATGAATTCTCCTTTAGATACGCTGTACTTGCTCAGAAGGGCCCCTGGCGTGGCACACCTCCAAGTTATGCTTCTTGTAAGCCAAAGGGAGTTACCGCTGGCAGAAATATCCGAGGAGTGACTAAGAAGAGACTCGGCACTGGAGGGGAAGGCCCGGGCACTTCACTGCTGATGGAGAGTTGGCTAGAGGGCTCCCTCTCCTCATGACATTTCCCACCATTTCTCTGTGCGCACTGTTTTATTTCAAGATGACATGCACGTCATTCCCCCCCTCCCATGGCCACTCATCCATGACTTGTGCAAGACACTCCTTAGATTCCTCAGAGGTTCAGGCCTGTCTCTAAGGGACTTACGATATAGTAGGTAAGAAGATTACACAACAGGTTCAGGCCTGAATGAGGGCAAGGGCAGCTGGGATGAAGAGAAGGGACAGAGGGACAGTTATCTGTTAGGAATCTGAGAAGTGGCAAGCCATAGATTCTCAATCTGACTTGCTAAATCGCTTGATTCACATTTGACCTGCTATCGTTTATGTGTCTTGTCTTCGGGGCTGCATACAGCCCGTACTTTGGTTGAGCTACCGTAAGTCTTCTGGCTGACCATCAGGTTGGATTGTTAACTTGCCTGGGCTTCCTGGCAGCCAGGCTGTGTTCTACAAGGACTTTCCTTTACTCATCTTTAGGAGCGCTGTTTTTGTCTTCTCTGCTCCCATTTCTCCTGCCTGAGCTAAGCCTTTGGAGGCTGTTTCAGTCCCTCCCCCCCCCCCCCCCACCTTCTTGGCTCCTGTCCTGCCTGCTCTGGGAGCAGGGGGCAGGGTTTCAGGGCTGCTGGACTGGCCTCACTCCAGCATCCTGTTACAGATCCTATCTTGTCATTCGATGCTCAAGTGTGATGGAGGGGCAGCATTGATGAAGCCGTGACATCTGGAACAGACGCAAGCCTTAGAGCCATGTCAGATGTGGCACATTACCAATGCCCCGGAGACCCTTAATGTGGCCTGAGGCTTCAAGTCTCATTAGCATCACGATCCTCTGGTTGGTTTCTCAGAAGTCACACCAACTCTCTGGATCTGGCTTTACAGCCCAAGACCAATGGGAGGCAAGAGGAGGAACCAGTGTTCACCCAGGGCTTAGACGATGCCAGTTATCCTGCGAGGTGTTTGCCTATGTCCTCTCATTTCATCTCCATGTCAGAACGGTGAGGCAGGTGCTGCTCCCCTCAGTTTACAGATGAGGAAATTGAATCTCAAAACTATGAGGTCATACGGTGAGGAGTGCTTCCAGGATTCAACCTTGGGATTTTCCCAGATTCCACACCACCTCCTACACAGGAGGTTTTGAAAATTGTTATTGATTTCAGAGAGAGGAAGGGAGAGGGATAGATAGAAACATCAATGATGAGAGTCATTGATCAGCTGCCTACGGCACCCCCATTACTGAGGATCGAGCCCACAATCCCGGCATGTGCCTTGACTAGGAATCAAACCGGTGACCTCCTGGTTTGAAGGTTGATGCTCAGCCATGGAACTATACTGACTGGGCATCAGAGATTTCTCCCCCTCCCCGCCCCCCAGTACTACTACCAAGATGGAAGAATTCCATTTTTGGCATATATGCAGGATCTGCCTAGTGTGTGCTGGCTTTTTACTTGGTGTCTTGATTTTGTATGAACATTTCTTCTCTGGTCTCTGCTAGAGCCCAGGCACTGACCTAGAACTTCCTGGGCATCAGGACTTTTCAGATGGATGACCTCGTGCTGTTTCCCAAAAGAAAAAAGTGTGTTTTAGCGTCAGGTTGCAATTTGCAGTTTCTGGTCGCATCTCTAGGTTTGGTTGCACTGAAAGAGTGACTGCAATGGGTCCTCTAATGTGGCCTTGATCACTACATTGGTTTGGGGAAAGGCAATGGCTTTGATACAGAATCCTGGGTGACACTGTCTGCAAAACTTAAGAGGTTAGGGCTTCATTCACATTCTCTAGTTTCCTCCAGGCCAACATCCCCAGGACCCCGTGCCCACTGCCCTACCAGCCTTTGTTCATGCTGCTTTTGTCCCACCTTCCTCCTGCTCAACCCCTGAATGCACAGCTCCCCTCTCTCTGCAGTTCCAATCCTAAACTTTGTTCATGGCTCAGTCCCTGCTCACTCCCCTCATTAAGCTTCTCCAGACTGGCTTTCCTTTTCTGAGTTCCTGCAGCCCATTGGTTTACCGAAGCTCTTCACCAGCACACTCTCTCTTTCTCCCCCCCGCTTCGCCCCCCCCACTCTGGGTCTGTGCATTCTCTCTTTGTCTACATCCTCTAGAGTCTAGAGTAAAGACTGTGGCCTTCCTTTTGGCCCTGTGGTGCCTGGCAGAGTGCTGGGCCTACAAGAAGGGCATTTCTTTTTTTTTTTTTTTTAATTGAATCTGCAAATTGCAGATACACATCTGGAACACAGATCACCTTGCAAAATCTGCATTCCCCACTGTGTTTAGAATAAAGTACAAATTCCTGAGCATGGAATTTCAAAAAAAAAGAAGAAGAAAAGAAAAGTTAACACAACAACAAATAATAAAACCTCTCTGTCCACAGTTTCCAAACTACACTTCCAGGCTCTGAAAAAGCGCTAAGTTATCGGAACTCTTACATCCCATCGGTTGGAATATCTCTTCCAGCTTCTCTGCCCCTGGAAGGCCTTTAGATGCAGCCTTCTGCGTGCAGCCCTCCCTGATCTCACAAGAAACAACTAAGTCAGTGTTTCTTCTGCGTACCCATACCATGTCATTTTTGCCCAGTTTGGCCAACATTTCATTGAAACTTGTCCTGTATTTCATTGTTGACACTCCCTTCCGATTACCGACTCCTGTTGAGTCACCTTTGTGTCCAGCTAGTGCCTAACGTGGGATAGGCCGCCTTTCACAAACACCGGCTCTGCTCAGTCATTCCCATCTGATAGGATTTCAGCAGCAGCTCTAATGCTTTTTGGCAACAGCTTGCTTGCAGAGGAGCTAAAAGGGGAAGGGCTAAGAGGCAGTGTGCCTGCTCCTTCCTTAGCCCCACCCCCTGGCCAGGGTAGAGTTCTCTGGTCTCTGTCTCTGGATGCTTAGCTGGCCTTCTTTAGCAACCCAACCTCATTTCGCTGGAGAGTATGAAATAGAAATTGTTCCCAACTCAAATGCACACATCACATCACAGGCAGGCCAGGGCCCCTGTGTCTTATAAATCAGCAGGCATTAAACCAAGCTCATCTCTAAAGCCCACAAAGCAGCAAACTCATTATCGCAGTGCAGGGGATAATGAGTATTAGGCCAAGGACAGAGCAGCCTGGGCTGTGGCGGGGACTGCTCTTTTCAGGGATGGTGCAGTGAGCCATTCCCCTTTAATTGCTCATAACTTACATACTGCTCATTGACAGTGTGAACCAGAGACACCCACTTGAAAACACTAGTCGTGTGGGCCAGATGTCAGCCACTAGGTGTTTCTAACTTGCGAAGCTTGCTGAGCTCATCTGGCCCTTTGTGGTTTTGTAAAAAGTGCCTCAAATCTCTGTCCCTCATAAGTAGGCCAGTTACTTTCCCAATAGCTCTGAGAATTCCTGCCGGCATGAACGGAAGGAGCCTGTATTCCCTCTGCCACAGTTTCTGCTTCCACTGCTTTCTTGGTCTCCACTTGGTGTTCCGCTTCCTGCATGCCCTGTGCCACCACTCACCCATTCACAGCTGTGTGCATTGATGAATGCACTTTCCTAAACACTGGGGCAGCACAGAGTGGCTTGAAGAACAGAAGGTTATTTTCCCACAGTTCTAGAAGCTAGAAGTCTGAGATCAAGGTGTTGGTGGGGCTGTGGTTCCTTGGAAGGCACCAAGACAGGACCAGTTCCAGGCCTTTCTCCTGGCTTCTGCTAGTTCCTTGGCTTGTGGCAGCAGAGCTTCATTCTTTTTACACAGTGTTCTCTTTCCCTGTCTCTCTCTGTCTCTCTGTCTCTGTCTCTGTCTCTCTCCCTCTCTCTCTCCCCCTCTCTCCCTCTGCACGTGTGTGTGTGTGTGTATGTGTGTGTGTGTGTATGTGTGTGTGTCCAAATTTCCTCTTTTTATAAGGACACTGTTTCATATCTCTGGGTCCATCCTTCTCCAGTATGACCTTGTCTTAATTACAACTGCAACAGCCCTTTTTTCCAAATAAGGCCACATTCTGAAGTGTGGGGGGAGAGGGTATTGGGACATCAACATATGTATTTGGGGAGAGGGTTGCCCATAACAAGTGGATATGTGCGTTAGTGTTAGGGAGGTCAAAACACTTGCAACGGGCCGAAATCAGTTTGGCTCAGTGTACAGAGCGTCAGCCTGCAGACTGTAGGGTCCCAGGTTCGATTCCGGTCAAGGGCATGTACTTTGGTTGCGGGCACATCCCCGATAGGGGGTATGCAGGAGGCGGCTGATGGATGACTCTCTTCGATGTTTCTGACTCTTTCTTTCCCTTCCTCTCTGTAAAAAAATCAATAAAATATATTTTAATAAAAAAAACAAAGCACTTGCAATGGAATATTTAAGCATCTCATTTCAAAGTCCCTCAGCCATTCCATCCCCAGAGAACTTCCTGGGGCTGTCTTCTCCCCAGCCTCCAGCCATGCTTTGAGCCTCCTGCAACTCTTCCTTACCTCTCCCTAACTCCTCCCGGTTCCTTCAGTGACAACTCCAACAATTACTGCACATTTCCCAAGCAAAAACAGTTTAGCTATTTCCCTTTCTTCACAAACCATCCAGTCTTGGCCAAGAGAGCCATTCTAATAACTAAAACATCCTTTTAAGATATTCCTAACAAAGGCAGTCTCTGCCTGAGGAAGAATTCTGTGATTGCTGAGAGGAACAATTTGTTTTCTCCCTTTATCGGCAAATAAAATGAAATTATTGCCTTTCCAGTTTGGCTCAGTGGATAGAGTGTTGGCCTTCGGACTGAAGGGTCATGGGTTTGATTCCGGTCAAGGGCACATGCCGGGATTGTGGGTCTTGATCCCCAATATGGGGTTTGCAGAAGGCAGCTGATCAATAATTCTCTCTCATCATTGATGTTAATATTTCTCTCTCCTACTCCTTTCCTCTCTGAGATCAATAAAATATTGGGTCGGCAAGTAAGTAATTGCGGATTTTTTAAAGAAAAAGACAATTTTTTCATGGAACTAAATAACTTTATTCTGTAATGTATTGCCCATTTTGATCAATGACCTTTTGCCATCTTTCAGGCAGCATCATAATCCCATGTTCAAAAAACTTCTGGTTTTTATTAGCAAAAAACTGAATCAGGTACGATTTGACATCATCATCATTATTGAAATTTTTACCATTCAAGGAGTTTTGTAAAGATCGAAACAAAAAGTAATCAGATGGTGCAAGGTCAGGACTATATGGTGGATGTGGCAAAACATCCCAACCAAGCTCCATTAATTTTTGCCGAGTGACCAAAGATGTGTGTGGCCTTGCATTGTCATGATGGAATACAACACCTTTTCGATTTGTCAATTCGGGCTGCTTTTCTTCAACTGCATTGTTTAATTTCGTTAGTTGTTCAATGTAGACATCAGAATTGATCGTTCGGTTGGGTGGTAAGAGTTCAAAGTAGACAATTCCTTTGTAATCCCACCAAACTGATAACAAAATCTTCTTTTGATGAATATCAGCTTTTGATGTTGTTTGAGTTGGTTCACCTGGCCTGCTCCACGATCTTTTCCGCTTGATATTGTTGTAAACAACCCATTTTTCATCGCCAGTTATCAGTCGTTTTAAAAATGGATCATTTTCATTACGTTTCTTTAGCAAATCGCAGCTGCTAATGCGTTGCGTTAACTGTGATTCTTTCAGTTCATGAGGAACCCATGTATCGAGTTTTTGAACATAGCCAAGTTGTTTTAAGTGATTTTCAATGCATGTATGTGATACATGAAGCTTCTCTGCAATCTCACGTGTTGTACTGTGACAGTCCGAATTGATTATTGCTTTGATTAGGGCGTCATCAACTTCAACTGGACAACCAGAGCGTTTTTCATCTTTGAGTGAAAAATCACCAGAACGAAATTTGGCAAACCAATTTTGACACTGCCGTTCTTTTAAGGCTTCGTCACCATAAACAGCACATAACTTTTTATGAGCTTGCGATGCGTTTTCCCTTTGCGGAAATAAAAAAGCAAAATATGATGAAAATGTTCCTTTTGATTTTCCATTTTTCAACGAACGCCAAACGAAAACTACAAAACAGATCAAAAAACTTTTTTTACTGATTAACAGCTGAATAGCCAACTATCAAATAACAAAATGTGTTTTACATTTTACTACGTCTGCAAACCTAAAAATTCAACTGAAGCCATATATGTGTGAAACCCGCAATTACTTAGCTGCCGACCCAATATATTTTAGAAAATAAATGAAATAAAATGAAATTATTTATTGGTCTATCGGGTCTAGTAATAATTAATGTCGTTTTTAAACATTCGTTTAAAATCTTGCTTGGCGTTGACTTGTATAGACATAACCTTCAAACACGTGGTATCTACAGAACGTGTGAAGTGCAATTAACAAGTTTTGCTTGAAAAAGTTTGTGTTTGGTTTGGTTTTTGTTGCAGAACTAGGGCTAAGAAGATGGCAGATGAAGAGCATATTCGGCACTGCATGCTTTACGAGTTCCAATTAGGAAGAAAAGCAAGTGAGGCTGCAAAAAACATCTGTAGTGCTCTTGGTCAAGATGCAGTTAGCGCCAGAAAATGCCAGCGTTGGTTTGAGAAATTTCGCGAGGGAAATTTTTCGTTAGATGACAAGAGTGGTCGAGGCCGTGTGTCCAATTTTGATCAAGAAGCTCTTCAAGCTCTTTTGGTGCAAAATCCTCAAATTACCCAACAAGAGCTTGCGACAACTTTAAATTGTTCACAAAAAACAATTTCCAATCAATTGCGTGCACTTGGCAAAGTCCAAAAGTTTGGAAAATGGGTTCCTCATGAGTTGACCGACAACAACCATAATCAAAGAGTCACAATTTGCAGTTCGCTCCTCTCTCGTCAAAACCGTTTGCCGTTTTTAGAGCAAATTGTTACCGGAGATGAAGAATGGGTGCTGTATGTTAATTTGAAAAGGCGGCCTCAATGGTTGGACAAAAATGAGGCTCCGCAGCCCACGCCAAAACCTGACTTGCATGCGAAAAAAGTGATGTTGTGTGTTTGGTGGAATTTTAAAGGAATTCTTCATTATGAACTTTTACCATCTAACCAAACCATTACAAGTGCAGTGTATAGTGCCCAATTGGAAAGGTTAGCCCAAGCTTTAAGAGAAAAAGAACCCGCACTGATTAATCGGAAGGGCGTAATTTTTTTTTTTTTAAATATATTTTATTGATTTTGTACAGAGAGAAAGGGAGAGAGACAGAGAGTTAGAAACATCAATGAGAGAGAGTCATCAATCAGCTGCCTCTTGCACACCCCCTACTGGGGATATGCCCACAACCAAGGTACATGCCCTTGACCGGAATCGAACCTGGGACCCTTCAGTCCCCAAGCCGACGCTCTATCCATTGAGCCAAACCGGTCTCGGCGGAAGGGCGTAATTCTTCACCACGATAACGCACGACCGCATACTGCAAGAATCACTGCTGAAAAACTGCGCCAGTTGGAATGGGAAGTTCTCCCTCAACCTGCATATTCTCCTAATATTGCCCCTTCCGATTACCATTTGTTTTGTTCTTTGCAAAACTTTCTTCTTGGAAAAAAATTTAATAATGAAGAATGCCTCAAAAATGCATTGACCGAATTTTTTGCATCAAAATCACAAGAATTTTACAACAGAGGGATTAAAATGCTTCCTGAGCGTTGGGCACAAGTAGTAGAAAACAACGGCAACTATATTGTTGATTAAATTTTGTTGTATTGTTTAAATAAATTCGATTTAAAAAAGTATTAGAAAACGACATTAATTATTACTAGACCTAATAAATATTTTAGGGAACTAGCTTCTGTTTATTTCTAGGGGGATTAAAAAAAAAATGCCTCCTGCACCAATGAGAAAAATAACAGAAATGATAGTGAGCCTAGGTTGTGCCTTATAGACCAGGGATGGACAACCTATGACATCACCTTTCCGGAAGACATGCACATAAATTTACTACTCTTTCCTTCTGGGCAAGGGCATGGCTTCAGAACCCTTCTCTACAGAGTTGATTCAAGTTGTTGCTGAATCTGATAGATTTGACATGATAGATTAAGCTAATTGGCCACCACTGATCTAGACATTCTCTGGAGGGAGTATTATGCCTCTGGTGCTTCTATTTCTGTTCGTTAACAGTTGCCAGTTTGGGAGACTTGAAGAGAGGGCACAGGATATAATTTCTGCATTAGTCAGCACAAACTGGGTTAAGCTGTGGTAACAAATGACCCCCTCCTGTTGGCATTTCTTGCTCATTCTATGCGTCCTTTAAGGATCAGCTGAAGCTCTGCTCTGTGTCCCCTTTACCCAGGGAGTCAGGCTGATGGAGCAGCCTGTAGAACAAGGAGACAGGTCATGGTGAACCATGCAGTGTCTCTTAGAGCTTCTGCTTGTAACTCATGTCTCTTCCACTCACATTTCATTGGCCAAGACCTGAGGTCAGCAAACTGTGACTTGCAAGCCACATGCGGCTCTTTGGCCCCTTGATTGTGGCTCTTCCACAAAATACCACAGCCTGGGCGAGTCTGTTTTGAAGAAGTGGTGTTAAAGAAGTTTAAGTTTAAAAAATTTGGCTCTCAAAGAAATTTCAATCATACTGTTGATATTTGGCTCTGTTGACTAATGACTGCTGGCCACTGGCCCAAGACTAATGTCAAGGAGGTGGACAAGTATAATCCTCCTTTAGAGATTGGCAGCAAAAACATTAATTCAGTTTACATCAGAAACCTACTTTTTTATTGTTTTTAAATGTCTTAGAAATGGAGTGAAAGAAAATGGAGACCTTTTCTACTTATATGTTGTAATGGCTATTTTTTTTATCCTTTTTACTATATATAGTAGAAATCCTGTTATAGAGTTTAGAGAATAGAAATACATATTTGATGTGATTAACATAGGACCTTTATTATATTCAAAGTCTTTCTGCAGCTGAGATGTAATTGATTTTAAGAGAGGCTTCTTACTGTTCAAATGAGGTTTATTAATGCAGATGAAGATAATAATCTTAGTGGTAAATCTGGACTCTATCCAACACAATAGTGTTGTCTTTTATTCACCTTTACAGCAGAATGAGGTAAGCCTAACAGTATTAACTTCATGAGCCATGCCCCCTAATTTAACCTTTAAACATATGTTCTACTCTTATATATGCTTTTAATAGAAAAATAACCTTTTCATATTGAAATACATTAAAGCAGATATAAAAATAATGATCACATGCTGTGATAATTGTTCGCTTCATTCTGTTAATGTAAGAGTTTCAGCATGTGACAAAGCAGAGTTGCTAAAAGATTTTGGAAGAACGCTAGTTTAGAAGAATGTTAATAGATGTTCCACTGAAAAGGCTTAGTAATTCCAGGATTCAGAGAGTGCTCTGTTAAACACAGCACAGGCCTCTGTGGCACAAGATATCTCAGAATCTTAATGATGCATTATTAGCACACGAGCCATTTATCTGGTAATATTCTTCAGAACACACTTTGGGAAATGCTGACTCTCTCTCTTTTTGCTCAATCCCGCCCCCCCCCCCCCCCCCCCCCAGCTCTCACAATCACTTTCCAACCTCACCTGGACTCCCATCCTCTCAGCCTTCTGTTTACTTCTCATCAATCAGCCCTCTGCTTTTTTTTTTCCTTCCTCATTTATCCACCTCAGACTGAATGATTTGTCATTTTAATAACATGCTTGGCCAATTATACAAACCCCCTTATGTCTTAGTTGTACCTAGCTGGCAAAATCCAACTCTGGATGGATCCAACCTTCTGCTTCCTCAGAGCCCTTCTGGAGAAAGGCATGTGCTCATGAACTTCAAATAGACCCTTCATACCTGACACTCCTTCATACCTGTCATTTCCTGTCCAGCTCATTTCTGACGCTCCCACTCCCGGCGATACTATTTCAAACCCTTTCTTTTTCTTGGATTCTACAACCAGCTCTCTGCACTCCCACTGCAAGCCCTACTCAGTCCGCTCCCTTACAGAGCATCCATGTGCCCAGGTCTCCCATTCCTACAACTCTCCTGTAGCTGCTCCCATGCTAGCCTCTTTTCCTTCCGTTGTATGGTGTCTCTCTGCTAAGGGCAATCTCAACTTTCTAAGGACCTTGCACTATAGACTGTTCTTTGTTTTTCTTATATGGAGTCAACCTTACTTTTCAACTGGTCTTTCTCATCAACCATCAGCTTTTACATATGCTTAAATCTTTCCCATTATAACAAGGAAGGAACAAAGGCAGGCAGAAAGGAGGGAGAGAAGAACTCTCCCGTGGCATTACAGTCTGTTCTAACCAGTGCTGCCTGTTCATGGCCAAGTCCCACTCTTTCCATTTCCTCTTCTCCCACTCTTTATTTAATCTGCTCCCATTTATGTTATTTTTTTTTCTAATTTAAATTGAGATTTAACATACATATGGTAATGTGTAACTCAATGAAGTTTTACATATTTATACACCCCATGTGGATACCATTCAGATCAAGATATAGAGCATTCTCAGGAACAAAAAGTTCAAGTTATGATGATATCATAACTTGATATCATCATGTAACAATACATCCCGAAGATCACTCCATAGCAGTATATTGGGACCATCCTTATTTCCTCTCAACTGAGTAGTGCTTCACTTTGTGGCTGTACCTTCATTTATCAGTGTTCTGCTGATGGATACTTAGATCGATTCCAATCTTTTGTTATTACAAATAGTGCTTCAACAAAGTATATAGTACGGAATCATTTTGTATTTCTGCCAAGGTATGTTTGGTACAGATTCTTAAATGTGGGATTGATTGCTGGGCCAAAGGTTAAGCGCATTTGTTGTTTGGCTAGATATTGTCAAATTCCTTTCTATACAGGCTGTACAATTTGTATTCCCACCAGTATTGTAGATAAGTACCTGCTTACCCACAGATTTGCTAATATAAGTTAATAAACTTTTGAGTTTTATATGCATATCTTTGTTCCTCTTTTTATTTTCTTGCAACTTAATTGCACACAATTTGATGAGTTTTGCCATATGTATACAAATATGAAACCATCTCTACAATCAAGATAATGAATACATCCCTCCAACCACAGAGTGTCCTCGGGCTTCCTAACTAACCTAACTTTCCCTCTCGAATCCCATCTCCAAACATGAGAGGTTTCAACAATTGTACTTTCTAGGGGCATCAGGAGATACCTAGCATGAGGGAATAAATTAAGAGGAAAGACTTGGCCAGTGTCGCTCAGTGGTTGAGCATTGACCCATGAACCAGACAGTTTACAGTTCCATTCCAATCAGGGCACATGGCTGGGTTGCAAGCTCAATCCCCAGGAGGTGCGTACAAGAGGCAGCTGATCCATAATTCTTTGTCATCATTGATGTTTCTATCTCTCTCTCTTTCTCTCCCTTCCTCTTTCTGAAATCAATGAAACATTTTTTTTTTTAAATTAAGAGATAAGAAAACAGGATAGTGAATCCATGGGAGAGAAAGAGCCATTCTTGGCAGGAGAGTGAAGAGAAACCTGCTGCAATCCAGGCTGATGGCACCAGCATGAAGGGCCATCAGTTTGAACTTGGCACTGGCCATAAGGCTCTAGGACAGATGAAGAAGATAAATCAATACAAAAGTTGATATATCAAAAATTTGGAGTGGATATTTAGAGACTTAGAGAATCTGTGACTTGAAACCCAGTAGATAAAAGGAAAATTATATTTAATAAGAAATTATATTTAATAAGGAAAAGTTATCATGATATGCCTAATGGTTCAAATATGAATACCATTTACATTGTAACTGTAATGTAAATATAAAACTTGATCTAACCAAATGATGATGTGGTTCTCTCAGTGGGAATGGCAGAATGGGAGGGACAGTGCATATGGAAGGGGTGAAAGAAGGCTGACTCCTTATCTTCCCTCAGGGCAAACTGAAGGACCATTCTTACCACTGAAAGATCAAGGAGCAATGGCACCTTATTCTGGCTAATTCCTATAGAGCCTTACCTCTTGGCTTGAGTGACATGTCCATGTGTCATCCTCCTAACTGCCCTCTTTCAGGCCATTTTGTGCAGACCTCTATTAGGGCACACATGTCACTTAAAAATATTTGAACAGCATAACTTTTTATTTACTCTTCTGTATACCCAAGAGACTGTGAGCTTCTTGGGGGGAGGGGAGTGGGTAAAGTGGAGGAAGGGGAGGAGGTGGGGGGGAAGGGAAGAAGGATGGAAGAACGTATTTTATAACACCTTGATCCAACATGCAGAAAATGTTGAAATAATAAACAATCCAACATTGCAAAAACAAACATTACAGAGTCTTGGTAAAATTGAGGCATCTAAAGAGTCTGTTAGAACCAGACTCTTCTAATAAAATAAAAATCTAATCACAATTAATGCCAGGACGTAAGTGGGAATGAGGCTCTTGTGATATCTTCAGAAAATGAATTTTCTGAGATTCGCACGGGAAGACGGGATATGGAAGAAGGTTGTATTCGTGAAAAGTTACATTTCTTGGGTCCTAAAGCCCCCTATGCCAGTCCTGGACAGGCCAGCATCCAATTTCTATTCAGGTGTGGTTCAACATTCAGGCCAGACTCAAGTCCGTGCACCTTTCGGGCAGAGCCCCTCTGCAGCAGGAGCCCCCAGAGGGCCTGCACCTGAGAGAGAAAAGGGCCTGACTTCCTTGGTTTGGAAGTTTAAATATTTAGGTAACCCTGAGCTTGCAGTGGCCGTGTCCATCCCGGCCAATGACTTGTTTCCAGGTGTGATTGACAGGCTATTAGCCTTCCATGTCACTCCCTGCTTACTGGGCATGTGTATGAGCTACCTTTGTCTAGCCCCTTCCTCATCAATTAGCGGGAAACAAACTGGAGAGTGTTAAATACAACTTTTTGGCAAAGCTGTGTAAATGACATGCCTATACTATTTCCTGTTAAATAATAACTAGGTTATTACAACTGTATTGCAATGATTAAAAGACACTCATTTTACTCTTAAATTCTTAAAATATTGCAGTTTCCATGATACTGTACTGTAGTTATGTATACATCTCCACTTAACGCTTTAGGCTACCGTGACATTTTTTTTATGTGCCTCAGGCATGAAACAGCTCTGGCACCAACACAGGCATCAAGCTAGGATGAACTAAGGACTGTACGTCTGCTTTGCCTCTGATTGATATAAGAGCAACACCACCAATCAGGTATCTCCTTGCTACTGTGAATTTTTTTAAATTTTACTTAAAAAATCTTTGTTGTTGAAAGTATTACATATGCTCCTCTCCCCTTTGATCTCTTCTAGCTCCCTCTGTCCTAGGTCTTCACCACTCTGGGTTATGCTCAGGTGCATACAAGTTCTTTGATTGATCTCTTTCCACCCATCCACCCACCCTCCACCACCTTTCCTTGTGAATTTTTCTTTTTAAAAAATAACATTTTTTAAAAAATTTCTTTCAGAAAGGAAGAGAAAGGGAGAGAGAGAAACATCAATGATGGCAGAATCATTGGTTGGCTGCCTCCCGCACGCCCCCTACTGTGGTTTGAGTCTGCAGCCCAGACATGTGCCCTTGACTAGAATCGAACCTGGGACCTTTCAGTCCACAGACCTAGGCTCTATCCAATGAGCAAACCAGCCAGGGCATAAATTTTTCTTAATGAGACTGCTTAAGGCCCTTTCACAGGGACATTTAACTTTTCTCATTCATTAATGGAAAGGTTTTATATTCACATTTCTATTGCCTCCTGCTGGGATAATTTCATAAACCCTAGTTATCTCATTAGGAACAAGAAACCACTATTTCCAGGAAACATTATGGGATATTAAATTGTGGATAACAGAGCCTGTGTGTGTTACTCTTAAAACTCAATATCATACAAGGTAATGGATGAAATATATTAATTTTGCTAGAGGTGGAGAGCAGCTGGGAAAAGGAAGTTAGAGGGTGAAAAAGTGACTATTTGATTAACAAAAATAATTTTCTTTTTGCAGAACAATTTCCTTTATATTTTGAGCTCCCAAGTGCATTTAAAATACAATTCAATTTGCCACAATTTGATTAACATACAGGTTTTTCCCCCCCTATAACATGAACACATCAGTCTCTGTTTTCCTAAAACTACAATACTGTATTTTGGGCTGTGTGCTCCAATGACAAAGCAGATGGAGGCAGCACCTCCAATCATTGTGCTCTGTGACCATTTGCAAAATTTTCATTGTGCATTTCCAACATTCTGTGCTTTGCTCTGTGCCCAGGGAAGGAATGCCTCTAGCAGCAGATGCACCTGCAGTTCTAATGGATTGGAAGCTGAGGTTTCCACAGGCCACTAGGCGAGTGGTCGGCAAACTCATTAGTCAACAGAGCCAAATATCAACAGTACAACGATTGAAATTTCTTTTGAGAGCCAAATTTTTTAAACTTAATCTTCTTCTAATGCCACTTCTTCAAAATAGACTCACCCAGGCTGTGGTATTTTGTGGAAGAGCCATACTCAAGGGGCCAAAGAGCTGCATGTGGCTCTCAGAGCAGCAGTTTGCAGACCAGGACCACGGCACTAGGTGAATAAAGGAAGAGGAGTTACTATGTAGATGGAGTGATTGAGCCTGACCCCTGAGGCGAAATGGGATTGCTGCTTAGAGAACACAGGGATCTGAGTTGCCCAGGTCCCTTTGAGGGAAGGACTTGCGACTCTTGGCTGCACAGAGCTGCCTCAGCCAGGGCCAGCCCCTTCCCAGGATAGCCCATGCGGGGCAGTGATCCCTCCAGAGCTCCCCACCAGGCTGGCACACAGTTCAATTCTGCCTCTGCTCCCATAACATCCCAGGTGAGGATCGCTTCCAGAGAACCCAATGGGCACCAAGGCTCACAGTGAGGCGGAGAAGGAATATGGGTAAGGCGTCCAGGGAACCACTGGGTTGCCTTCTCAACTGCCACAGCTACTGCCAATGGTGAGAGTAAGTGGAACACTACCGTAACCTGCTAGAAACCAGATCACAAAAGGCTCAGATCCTGCTGAATTTAAGGTTTGGTTCGCTTTCATAAGGTTTGGTTTCATTTCATCCAGCCAGATGAGATGCTGATGAAAAGCCCATGAACTAGGTGGTGGAAAAATAAGTCAGAAACACCAACGTTGGT
This sequence comes from Pipistrellus hanaki, assembly GCF_964339955.1. NCBI lineage: Eukaryota > Metazoa > Chordata > Mammalia > Chiroptera > Vespertilionidae > Pipistrellus > Pipistrellus hanaki. Next base: position 35,289,241 of record NC_140503.1, on the reverse strand, counting down.
ATTTATATAGCATTGCAGAAATAAGAACAATTTCAGCAACACGTGTTTTCGCTACTGCGCCACAAATATGCTCATGTACTCTAGTTCCCCTCTTCTTTCTCCCCATTGCCCCCACAGTTACATATAGAGCACGTTAGTTTATTTATTTTTATTTTATTGATTTTTTCACAGAGAGGAAGAGAGAGGGATAGAGAATTAGAAACACGGATGAGAAACATTGATCAGCTGCCTCCTGCACACCCCCCACTGGGGATGTGCCTACAAACAAGGTACATGCCCTTGCCTGGAATCGAACCTGGGATCTTTCAGTCCTCAGGCCGACGCTCCATCCACTGAGCCAAACCAGTTTCAGCACAGAGCATTTTAGTTTAAATATTAGTCTATATATTAAACACTATCGATCAGAGCTGTAATAGAATAAAAGAGAAATGGAACAGATACCCGGGACTTAAAAGTAGAGGTGGGTATAATTTTGTTTGTGCAGGATGATTTAATTTTGTTAGGTGAGAGCACTTTTGGGATAAGAATGTGAAGAAATGCATGCATTGATCTTGAGCAGTGAAGAAGTGGAATGTAAAATATTACTTTCAGATTTAACCTTCACTGAACACTTGAAAGAGCTCATTTAATAAATTAACTCATTTAATTCTCACGACAGCACTATGAGAGTGGTACTATTACCATCTCCATTTACAGATAGATGAAACTGGGGCTCCCGAAGCTTAATTAACTCGTCCACAGTTGCAGAGCATTTGCACTTTGGTGCTCTGTGTAGAGAGGGTCATGCTCTTATCTCTCTTACGTTGGATTGCCTTGTTTTACTGAAGAGGAGATCTGTCATCCTTTTAAGTGGCCCAGCATCCGAGTGCTCTTATTGTGTACGGGAAATTCTCCCCCACGTGAATCTGGGTAGGACACAGAGTCCACCTGCCACCACAAAGCTGAAAGTGCAGGTCCTCACCTCCCAGTGTCCTTTGCACCTCGGCTATGACATGTGATCGGTGCTGCAGCAAGATCATCATTCAGGAGCAGCAGTGCCAGTGATGGCCAACAGTGTCCAGTGCTGGGGGGTTGGGGTCATAAGTTGTAGCATCGGTACTTGGCCGTGGCAATAGGCTCTCCTCACTAGACTAGTCTTGCAGCCATATTTTGGATGTCTTTGGCTGTAAAGACTTCAAAGTTTCTAACTTCTCAGCAACAGCCCATAGTTGTTCAGACTTATTCTAAAATAAAATATTAGCTTGTACACTTCTAGTTCATAGCTCTTTTTCTGTATCAGGCATTATTCTAGGTGCATTACATGTGAGCCAAATAAAGTATTCAAAAATTCCAGTCTTGCCGAAACCGGTTTGGCTCAGTGGATGAAGTGTAGGCCTGCGGATTGAAAGGTCCCGGGTTCGATTCCGGTCAAGGGCATGTACCTTGGTTGCAGGTACATCCCCAGTAGGGGGTGTGCAAGAGGCAGCTGATGGATGATTCCCTCTCATCGATGTTTCTAACTCTCTATCCCTCTCTCTTCCTCTCTCTAAAAATTCAATAAAATATATATTAAAAAAAATTTCAGTCTTGCCCTGACCGGTTTGGCTCCGTGGATAGAGCGTCGGCCTGAGGACTGAAAGGTCCCAGGTTTGATTCTGGTCAAGGGCATGTACCTTGGTTGAGGGCACATCCCCAGTGCAGGAAGCAGCAGATTGATGTTTCTCTCTCATCGATGTTTCTAACTCTCTTTTCCTCTCCCTTCCTCTCTGTAAAAAAAATCAATAAAATACATTTTTTTAAAAAAATTTCAGTCTTAAGTTCAATGACTGTGCCCATTTTACAATGAGAAAATGAAGGTACAGAGAGCTAAAGGACTTGTCCAAGGTAACACAGCATGTGAATGGAGCCCAGCAGACTGTCACCAGAGTGTACTCAACTGGCCATTTTACCAGGGCCCCTTTCATTTCTGAATCTGTTGTTTTGATTCTACCCTTTAGATGTGTTAACGTAAAAAACAAACAAACAAACGAACAAAAAACAACACATTGAAACCTGTAAAGAGTTTTTGTGTTTGTTTGAGCCAAACTGTCGACATATGCTAGGAAGCAGAACCTCAACGAATTGAGATAATGCTCCGGAGATTGGCGGGTTCCATCTGTATTTATACATTGCAATCAAAGGAAAGGGATGTAGATGGGTTACATGAAATCCATCGAGAGGCAGGAGAAAGCAAAGCGGGGAAACCCCTGGGATTGGATAAAAAGTAAAATGATAGACTCAGGAACAATTTAGATGATAATGAAAGAATTTGTAGTATCAGTCCTGGCGCCTAGCACTTTAGGTTGTGCCCCAAGGGGTCCAGAAAAAGGGACAGTTACAAGTTACATAGACATTTCAAAGGGTATGTTATTACAGGTGCAAAAAGACAGATAGGCTCAGTTAAGGTAAAGGTTGACTATGTCAGTGAAGATACTGGCATAGGATGTAACTACCTACCATAACTGCTGTTAGTTAAAGTTTAATTTCAGACCATCCTCTGTGGTTACTTTAGGTCTCTGAGTTTGCAAGACTGCCATGCAGGCCTTCCCTGAGCTTGTCAGGGTAGCATGTGGCCTCTTTCCTCCACAGATGCCTGGATTTTATCACCAAAGAGCTTTGTTTTCTTTGTCCACAAGAGCTCACAGGGATATTTTGTTTGAATTCTCTCATCCTGGAGAGTTTCTGTCTTTTGTGTTTTTATATGAAGAGCAAATTTGCTAAATATAAATGTTTAGGCCACACTTTCTTACAGATCTAAGTGGTGTTCTCTGTCTGCTGGAACAGATGTTTTTTGTGGTGAAGCCTGAGGGTCGCCTCCTGACTTTTCTCTGTTGTGTGTAACTTTTTCTTTTTGTTTTGTGTGTAACTCTAGTTCCTTTAACCTTCATTAGGCTTTATCTTGGTTTGGGGCATTTTATCTCGGTTCTTCCTGGTTCATATTGTTGCCGAAGACCAAAGAAATACCAAGCAGGCTTCCTAGAGAAAGGGAGAGACCCTGTTTATTAACATTAGTGGACTCCAGGAATAATTTCCAAATCAGAGTCCACTAATGTTAATAAGAGACACACAGAGGGCTTCACTTTTTATATCCTTCTGGGGTCTTTATCTTGCAGATATGGTTCCATCCCCTTTCGTGGGCTTACAGGAAGGCCCCAGATGTCGGGAGTCCCCAGGCCATATCCTATGATCTGTCCTGGGGCCAGCAATAAACCAGTAAATGACTCTCCCCCACCAGAGCAGTGCATTGTTCACAGTTTTTATGGCCTGACACACCTTGCAAGACCAGTTTCCTCCTCAATATGGCTTTTTGACCTGAAAATTCAAATATTTATTTTGGAATAGTTTTCTTCTATTATATTTGGGGAGAAATTAAAAATTCATTTGTTTGATTCTATTCTTCAGAAATATCAATGACTAGAGGCCTGTTGCAGGAAGATTCCTGCAATAGATCTTCCTGCTTCGGTCGCTGGCCTGCCTGTTTCTCTCCCTTCTCCCCCAGCCTGCCTGCTTTCCTTCCTTCTCTGCAGCTTTGCTCTCTTCTGCAGTCCTTGGCTTCTTTCTAGCTGTCTTTGGTCTGCCCCCTGGCCTGGATATGCAAATTTTAACTGCCATTTTTGTTAAGTTAATTTGCATACTCGCCCTTATTGGCTGGTGGGTGGGGCTTGTGAGCTTAGCAAAGCTGTGATCAATTTGCATGTTTCTCTTTTATTTTATTTTATTTTTAAATATATTTTATTGATTTTTTACAGAGAGGAAGGGAGAGAAATAGAGAGTTAGAAACATCCATGAGAGAGAATCATTGATCAGCTGCCTCTTGCACACCCCCCACCGGGGATGTGCCCACAACCACGGTATATGCCCTTGACCGGAATCGAACCCGGGACCCTTTAGTCCGCAGGCCGACGCTCTATCCACTGAACTAAACCGGCTTCAGCTGCATGTTTCTCTTTTATTAGGTAGGATGTGTCTATTAGATCTCTTTTGACTTCTATATCTATAATCTCTAATATATTTTATATCATTGTCCCTTTCCATCTCTTTTCTTAAACGCCTGTAAGTTATGTCATTTATTATGGTTTTGTTTTTTCCCCCCACTTTCATTTCTCATGTAGTATTATTTTGGTAATGTTTTCACCATTAAACTATTTTTCTCCTGGGTCCTACTTGCTTGCTTGTACCCCTACTGTCTTGTTGTTGTTGTTGTTTTTAACCCTTCCTGTTTCCTTGGATAAGTCCTCTTTTGTACATCTTCTTTATCTGAAGTTTGATTACATTTCTTTATTCTTTTCTTCCTGATTTATTTTCTGACAATCTTTGGCTTCCTATATCTACTACTTCCTCTTTCCAAGGGTTTATCTCTTTAGGAGGTGAGTGTGATGTACTCACAGTAAAATCCCTTCAACTGCCTCTGGAAAATCCCTTAGTTAAACTCTCTCTCTCTCTCTCTCTCTCTCTCTCTCTCTCTCTCTCTCTCTCAATCTCTCTCTCTCTCTCTCTCTCTCTCTCTCTCTCTCTCTCTCAATCTCTCTCTCTCTCTCTCTCTCTCTCTCTCTCTCTCTCTCTCTCTCTCTCTCTCTGCTATTAGACTAGATTATAAACAACAGAAATTATTGTTACAGTAGTCTCTTCTTCAGCTGTCTCCCTGCCCTTCTCCCCCCACACCCATCCACTTTACAGTACAGAATTGGTGTCTCCCTTGGGGCACCTACTGCTTCTCCCATGGTCTCCCCATGGCCCTTGATTTGGTGCTTTAATCAAAGATTATTTGGAACTAGTACCCATTCCCAGAAATTCATACACCTGAGGTCCAATACTCTCGGGGTTCACTATTATTTCTGATCCAATTTGAAGGTGTTTGGCAGGTATTCTTCCTGGTTGTTCTTTGTGATTGTAGATTCCCCTGTTTTATTAAATATGGGATTAGGAGTGGAGGAGTGGCATAGCTGGGTGATTTAAGATCAGGGTGTTTCCTGAGGTTTTAGTCATCTCAAGGTTGGAGAATCCCCTCCCAGTCTCAGTTTGTGATTGCTGGCAGGCCTCAGTCCCTTGATGACTAATAATTGACTGGAGGCTTCCGTTCCATACCACATGGGCCTCTCCACAAGGCTGATATCACAAGGCAGCATGCTCCCAGGGAGAATGTAATGAGAGAGAAAGGAAGAACAAGAACAAGAGAGCACCCAAAAGGGAAACCTTATAATTTAATAACTTAATTTCAGAAGTGACACACCATTACCTCTGCTCTATTCTGTTGGTCACACAGGCCAACCCTGGTGCAATGTGAAAGAGATGGCACAGGATGTAAATATCAAGGTGGGGATATTAGGGCTATTTTGGAAGCTGGATACCACAAATATATATATATGTGTGTGTGTGTGTGTGTGTGTGTGTGTGTGTGTGTGTATGCATATATATATGCATATATATGCACATATTTACACATGCACGTATGTATCTCTATGCATATATAATATTCACACAAATTAACCAGAAGGATGTTTATAATAATTCTAAATTTGAATGTATATAGTAATACTAGTGCCCTGGTGTACAGATTCGTGCACATGGAAAGGAAATTAATTAGAAGGTGGCCAGTGGGGTGGGACTGGGCAAGATAAACTGGACATGCACTGGAGCTAACCTCCTGCAGTCCCTCCCTGGCCGGCTGCACCTGAGGCGAGCTGCGGCTCAAAGGGCATTTGTGGAGTGAGTGGAGTCCTTCCGACGGGTGGGGTCCCTTGGCCTGGCCTGCTCTCTGACATCCCCCGAGGGGTTCAGGATTTCGAGAGAGAAATTCTCTGGTGATGTACCCTGGAATCAGACCTGTCCTTTCTGGTTCCTTGGTGTGTCACCCAAGAACCACTGCTGCCAACTCACCTTAGCTTGGCAACTCCTGCGATGAGCATCTGCCCCCTGTTGGTCAGAGCCGTCATTGCTACCAGTTTGAGCGTCTGCCCTCTGAGGGTCATTGTGTGTCACAGATACTGGTTGGACAGTTGGATGGTCACTTAGCCTTTTCTATATAGATAGCTTCAAAATATATGAATAAAAAATAGAACTACAAAAAGAAATAGATGAATCCCTTGTCTTAGTGGGAAATTAGCTCAGTCACTCAGTAATGAATAGATCAAGTAGGTGAAAATTAAATAAAGATAAATAAATTTTAAATAAGATAGTTAACAAGCTCAAATTAATGGATACATATAGAATCCCATAATACAATTGGAGGATGCACATTCTTTCATGCCACACAGAACCTTATGAAATCTGACTACTTATTAGTCCACAATTCAAGTCACAACGCATTTTAAATAACTGGAACCACAATTCTTAACCACAATGCAGTTAAAATTCAAATCAATTTGTTAAAAATAACTATGAAAATTTAGTTGAAAGAATTTTAAAGATTGTTCACTTATGGTAAGTAATATTAAAAATTTATGGTAGTCATTTCAGATTTATAAGAGGGATGATGTATGCAATTTTTGTCAAATCAGTGTGATAATGGATAACTTGAGCTAAAGGTCACATTGTTTTCTTTTCTTACTTTTATTTCTACTCAATTAAAAAACTGAAATTCACAGTGTTAATTTTCTGAGAATAGTAGCAGTTATTGAATTTTCTTTTAGATAATTCTAGCTATTATTGGATCAATGTGGATCCCATATTTTTGAATGACAATACCTCCCATCCCACAGCCTTTTGTAGTAAGCCTTTGCTACTCCTTTCATCAGGAGTTGAAGTCCACTCTATCTTCTATGTGTTAGTTTCCTCTTGCTGTAACAAATTACCACAAACTGCAGCTTAAAACAACACACATGTATTATATCACACATGTATTGTGTCAACAGCCCAGAACATTTTAGTTGGTTCTTTCTTCAGGGTCTCATGAAGCTGAAATCAAGGCATTGGCTAGCTGTGTCATTATCTAGAAGTTCAGCCAAAGAAAGATTCATTTCAAAGCTCCCTTGGGTTGTTGCCAGAATTCATGTCCTTTTGGTTGTAGAACTGAGGTCCCCATTGTTTTGCTTTCTATTATCTAGGGGTCACTCTTAGTTCATAGAGGTCATGCTCAGTTCCTTGCTATGTACCCTCCCCTCCCCCCATCTCAGCAATGGAGAACCATCCCTCTTATTGACTTACACTCTTTCTGACTTTCCCTTATGCTACCAGGAAGAGAAAACTCTCTGCTTTTAAAGGGTTCATGTAAGGCCAGGCCTACCAGGAAACAGCTCTATCTTCAGTCAATTGATTAGCAATTCTAATTAGCAAAATTTAACTGTTGGAAGCTGCCCATTGTCTACACTATCATGAAAGTGCAGCAGGGAACACAGAAGGCTGATGGACGCTGGGCTTTAGCAAGGGCAAAAATCTATGCATCAATTGTTCTGTGGAGACAGTGATGGCTCAAGGCAATCTCCGAATCTGATCATCTTTACTGTTTACTAAATCTTACCTTTTTTCCCCCTTATTTTTTTAAATTAAGGTATTATATGTGTACAAATCTTACCAATTCCCCCCCTCCTCCCATACATGCTCTCCATCCCCAGAGTTTTGCATCCATTGTTTATGCTTATATGCATGCAAATAAGTCCTTCGTAAACCTAACCTTACCTTTGATATGTGTGTTTGCTTTGCTGAAAGGCAAATGTGTATTCTAGTAAATAAAAAGCTGATAGGTCCAGAGATTCAAGGAACCTCTCCGCTAGAAAGTATGTCTCTGCCTGGCTCCTTCCAAGCCTTATAAATTTTATTTCTTGTCTAGTATATCCATCTATGCAGCAGCCCCTTCTCTAGACCTTGAACCCTAGCCACAAATGGATGCAGCCTTCACATTTAACCAATAGTCTTAATCTACAAATTCTTTTTGCCATGTAACAAATTCCCTTTACCATGTAACATTATCATGGGAGCAGTCCTGAGGGCAGAGATCAAGGGAGGCATCTTGGAATCCTGCCTACCACACTTACTCTGGCTGGCCTTGTATACCAGAATGTGCCCAAGGTCTCCAGAAGTCTCACAGCTTTTGGTTTTGCTCCTTTAAAATTCTCCTTTTTGGAACTCAGCCATCATGCTCTGAGAAGGTTCAAGCTGGCCATGTGAAGCAGAACTGGGATATCCCAGGGGTAGCCCCAGCTGTGTTCCAAACCAACAGTCACAACCTACTGCCAGCCATGTGAATAAGGCCATTCTTAGTTACTCCAACCCCTGAGTAAGCCATCCTAGCCCAACAGCTCAGAGACAAGCTGTCCCAGCCATGCCATGTCCAAATTTCAGAATTATAAACAAATAAATGATTGTTTTTGTTTTAAGCCACTATTTTGGGGCAGTCTGTTATGCAGAAATAGAAAACTATTCTATAGAGCTCCATCAGATGCCAAGATTGTAGCATATCACACTCAAACACTGAAGTTTGAACAACAAATTCTTAATTCATTCTTTGTTGACAGTAGACTCTGGAAGTAATTGATTTATTGTTGCAGCTTTTGAATATGATTTAAAATATGCTGAATAATGTCATTGATTTATCTCCCAGATGTCTGAAGAATCATTAAGAGTTAGTGAAAATTTAAGGTCTTTGTAAAGAATCAAATGTATACAATTTAATCTTCTGAAGAAATCCCTATATTTTACCCTACCCTTAACATTAATAATCTAGATAATTGGTGCCTGAAGTTAGATTCAGGTCAATTTCAGAGACACCTTTTGCTCCTCCTGAGATTTCCTTGCATGCCACATCCTGAACCCTTAGCCACCTATTTTACCTAAGCCACAATGAAACCCAACCAGCTCCACTGGGGCCCACTTGGTCTTGCTTCCTGGGTCTTACTAGCCTCTCACTGAGATGCTGGGTCACTCCTCTTGCTGCCACCCTATGTCCAGGCCAAGCACCCTGAGAGTTCTGCCTCCTCCTGTCACTTCTGGACTTGGACACATGCAGAAGTCACCAAAGGGGCTGTGCTAGTCAGGGTTTTCCAGAGAAACAGAACCAACAGCTGTTTGTAGGGGTGTGTGTGTGTGTGTGTGTGTGTGTGTGTGTGTGTGTGAGAGAGAGAGAGAGAGAGAGAGAGAGAGAGAGAGAGAGAGAGCATTGCCTACTGTTCTCTCTAAATAAATGATAAATGTGAATTGGCATTCAGGTACAGCCTTTTTTTTTGGATATCATTCTTGTTATATACCCGCCTGGTCAGCACTGATATCAGCACACATTTTCCTGTTAAGATTATGACTTATAGAACTTTGGCTAACTGAGCAAATGATTAGCATGGATTTTTAGGCATAAGGAAAACAAAAAGTTATCCTGAACTTCTCACTCACATGTTCCATTTCAATATGCTAAGAGCTGATTTTTACCCTGATACTCATCGGTAAATCCCTTCCACAGTGAAATATCGATACTAGTATGCACAACTGATAGAAACTACTCTTCCACCTAGTATGACATTATTATTAGGGTCTACAATAGAGTTATTCACTAAAGGATTTTGCCAATAGCTTTTTCTGTCTTCTCTCTGAATATGATCCTTATCATTTGCTTTGTGACTATTGTTTAGTAATACCATGACATGCACCTACTTTTAATGACTCATAAGAATGAATGATAGTCTTTGTTTCTGTCTAGCATCAAACTTTATCACTTTCATGTTGGAGATTATTATTTTTGTTTGGGAATAGAAAAAATGTTTGGCTCATCTGAGTGGTCAAGATGGTTTGTTTGAATATTACACAAAGGATTTATGCTACTATTTGGCAACATTTCAAAGGTGTCAACACACAGAACTAGAAGGGAAGAAATTGATGAATGAGTAACATTCAGTTTCATAGATTCATCATATTTCCTGTTCACACTTTTCACCATTGGTTACTTGTGGAAAATCAGAATTACTCAGAGATTCATTTAGCTCGGTGTGAATACACTCACATTCTATATTCTTCCTGGATTTTTGCTCACTTTTTTAAATACATTTTTTTAAATTAATTTCAGAGAGAAAGGGGAGGGAGAGATAGAAATATCAATGATGAGAGAGAATGAGCTGGGGAATGAGCCCACAACCCAGGCATGTGCCCTTGACCCAAATCAGAACCTGGGGCCCCTCAGTCCTCAGGCCAACACTTTATCCACTGAGCCAAATCAATGAGGGCTTTTGCTCACTTTTTACATTTGTGCTGTTGTTCTCAATTATAATGTTTATATTATTGATTTCTTTATTATACTGGTATTTACACTTTAATGAACCACAAGTTTGATTCTTGTGAATTGGATTCTTGTGAATTGAGCATAAATATGACAGGGAAATTTAAAAAATGTAAACTCAGCAAAAATAAGCACCATCAAATGATATAAAAATATGCTTCTGAGATAAATTATACCACATTAATTGAATATAAGCTGGAGCAAAATGATTGAAGTAGTCCTTGCAAATATTTACAACTTTAGGAATGTAATGATTATTATGCATGAAATAAAAATTATGGGAAAATCATATTTAATTATATTAATACATCTCACACTTTTAAATGTATGTGTAAAAGTTGATTAGGCTTTGGTCGAGGCTTTAAGGTATGATAAGTTTTATTTTTTTTTATTTTTTTATTATTTTTTTAAAAATATATTTTATTGATTTTGTACAGAGAGGAAGAGAGAGGGATAGAGAGTTAGAAACATGAGAGAGAGTCATCGATCAGCTGCCTCCTGCACACCCCCTACTGGGGATATGCCCACAACCAGGTACATGCCCTTGACCGGAATCGAACCCGGGACCCTTCAGTCCCAAAGCCGACGCTCTATCCATTGAGCCAAACCGGTTTCGGCAAGGTATGATAAGTTTTAGATACCAAAGATTCTGAGATGTTCCACCACGCATAAACTTTAAAGTGGATATTGAAAGTTTTATTAAGGGTTTTATATAGAACCTTCTACAATGTTCTATATCTGTGCTTTCCAGTACAGTACCCACTAGCCACATGTAGCTATTTGAGCACTTGACACATAGTTGGTATGATTGAATTTTAAATTTTAATTTAATTTTGGTTAATTTAAATTAAAATAGTGGAGCATAGCACACGGTTAAGTAGCTCTCAAACCCTCCACCCACACTGAAGTACAGACCTATGAGAGAGAAAGGATAGGAGAGAGCTATGATGTGGATTGCCCAACTGCCACCATAGAGTGGATCTTGTGGGTGGATGTCCCTCACCCAAGCCAAGTGAAACAGGCTCTGTTCCAAAAATCTAAAGGATGTGAGTGGGGCCAGATGCAAATAAAAGTTTAGTGGGGCTAAGGCGCCTGATGTTTCTCAAGACCTAGATGTGTGTGAGAGAGAGAAGTGTGAGTACCTATCCCACATACTGTCGGATAGGGCGCTGTGGAGGGGTGATGAGTGCCTAGCAAAGACACTGAAGAAATCACCGGCTTTCAAGGGCTGTAGAAGGAGAAAGGGACCGACATATTTGAGATATGCTTGCTCATAAGTTGCAAGTCAAGGAAGTTGCAAAAGACTCTGATTGGGAAGTCTGAAGAAACCAGGGAAGTGACTGACTGACTATGCTCTTCCTCTTGTCTTCAGATTCCCAATCTTGTTCAGATATCTGGCATCCCTCATAACGGAGCCTTTCCCCAGCAGTGAGGGGTGAATCTTGATTAATATAAGCCAGTTATGTAATCCCAGCCCCACTGTCAGTGATTTGTTTAGGGGTGAGCCTTAAGTGTTAGCCAATAGGATACAATGCCAGAGTTTTGGGAAAGATTATCTCTCTTACAAAGAGAGATACCTGAAGAAAAAATACTCGTCAGGGTAGGATCCAGGTTGTGAAGCTTGAAGCTTACACAATTTTGTGTCTCTCTAAAAAACAAAGATATAGAATTGTCTTTGCTTTTTCAGTTTAAAAAATATATGCTCAACCACTGAACCAGCCAATATGGTTCAGTGGTTGAGCATTAACCTATGAACTAGGACAAGCATGTCAAACTCGAGGCCACAATGAATATTTTTGCAGCCCAGCCAATATAATGATATGTAAGAAACGTTTTTAAAAATTTCATAACTTAATTTTTACAATATCCTGTTATACATAATTATTAATAATGAACTACAACGTTTGCTAATGACTGATTACTATAATCATGTTGCATTCATTTCTTTTACTTGACTTACACACAGGTGCACCATTTCTCATCACTAATACCAGCAGTGAATATTTTAGCAGCCAAATCAATAGTCTTCAATTGACTTGTTTGGTGTGAGCAAAAGGAAATATTTTGCTTTTGGAGAACAAGAAAAATAGGTTTATTTGCATTATGATTATTAATTTGTGCAGTTATTCAGTGTCAGGTAAATTAATGTTCAAGAAAAAAATGTTAATTTTTATTAAAATGTTCTATTATTTTATGTTAATGATTATTTATTTATTTCAGCCCTTTGTATTGAAGCATAGGTACTCCATCTTGATCCCGTAATCTCTATACCAGTGATTCTCAACCTTTCTAATGCCGCGTAATGTAATGCTGTAGGCTCTACAGCAGCGGTTCTCAACCACTAGCAGGGTCACCTAAAACCATCAGAAAACACAGATATTTACATTACGATTCATTAACAGTAGCAAAATTACAGTTATGAAGTAGCAACAAAAATAATTTTATGGTTGGGGGTCACCACAACATGAGGAACTGTATTAAAGGGTCGCGGCATTAGAAAGGTTGAGAACCACTGCCCTATACTGTAAAAACTGTTGTTTGAAATTTCCCACTAAACATAGATGGTCCTTTATTCTGTGAATTAACTCTGCTATTCTTGGCTCTGTAAACATGCTTATTTGAATAATAGGGAAAATAAGCTCAATTATCTGGCCTTGCAAGCTACTCTGCTACCACCCCTGGTTACTCCCATGCCAGGTGTCTTTTAGTTATCTGAATTATACTGTGCTCAAGGCTACTGAGTTGTGTTGTGCTCCAGGTTACAAGCTTCCTGCACAATATCTACATAGGGTTTTTTGAAAAGCCTGCAAGAGGTCTGGTAACTCCACATTTAGGCGACAAAGGAACCGAGGGGTATAAAAGGACAGTTTTCTCCATGTTGGTTTGCTCAGACTTTAGAAGCAATTCCTCTGAGATCCTTAGCGTAATAAAGACCCCAAATTTGGCTAACTAAGGCGTCTTCTATTCAGCTTGCTGATTTCCAATATAACAGTATTCAGCATGTCTCTATTAAAAAAACCTACGCTTCTATGAAAATTAAAAGCTTTTGTGTTTGTTTGTTTTTTGTGACCTACATAAACTTAAACCTTGTTTATTTGGCCCATGTTGCCTTTGAGTTTGACATGCTTGAACTAGGGTCCATTCCGGGTTAGGGGACATGCCTGTGTTGTGGGCTCAATCCCCAGTGTGGGACATGCAGAAGGAAGCTGATCAATGATTCTCTCTCATCATTGATGATTCTATCTATCTCCTTCTACCTTCCTCTCTGAAATCAATATACATATGACCAGGTGAATGCATTGCTAAGGTCCTTTCCAGAGTCTTGAAAGTGAAGCGTTCTATAGCGTAAGCTGCTTTCATTTCTTGGTAAAGCACCACTGGCAGTCTCTCTTCCTTCCTTCCTTCCTTCCTTCCTTCCTTCCTTCCTTCCTTCCTTCCTTCCTTCTTTCCTTCCTTCCTTTCTTTCCTATTCTTTTTCTTTTCTTTTCTTTTCTTTTCTTTCTTTTTAAAATATATTTTATTGATTTTTTTACAGAGAGGAAGGGAGAGGGATAGAAAGTCATAAACATTGATGAGAGAGAAACATTGATCAGCTGCCTCCTGCACACTCCCCATTGGGGATGTGTCTGCAACCAAGGTACATGCCCTTGACTGGAATCGAACCCGGGACCCTTCAGTCTGCAGGCCTATGCTGTATCCACTGAGCCAAATTGGTTTCGACACAGCCTTTCTTTTTGAGCATCATTGTCTCCTGGGACAGCTGGACCTGCTGCAGCCATCTTGGGACCATGAGGAAAGCCAGTTTAAAGGAAAGGCAACATACTGATAGCACAGTGTGAGATGAAAAGAATCTTGTTGGAAATACATAACCTAAATTTCCCACCCCCTAAGTACAGCTTCTTGTATGAAAAATGAGAAATATCTTCATTGTTTAAGCCACTCTTCAATCATTGGTCAACAAAGGCATCCAAGGACAACTACCACCTATTCTCTCCATTGTTTGTCTCAGTCTCAGTCTCTCTCTCTTTCTCACACTCTTCCCCCTAAATATACGAAAAGGAGATCATCTCAAAACATAGGATGATGGGCCTTTATGTTAAATTAAGTTTGCTTTATGGAAAGCTCAATTCCTTGTCCTACTTTTTCTTATTGGCTGTATACAGAATAAAGACTTCAGCATGGTATTTGGGAAGAACTGGTCTGAACAGGTAATCCTCAAAGCATGGCCCATGGGCTAGTGCCAGTCTATAATAAGTACAGAAGTTGAGAGAAAGAATTCAGAAACTTTGTATAGCATTTAGAGATTTGACAGAATAATTTTATGTCTGTTGGATGTAATACTTTAAAGTTTTTTTGGGGTGGTACTTTGTATGTCTTTGTTTTCAAAAAAAAAATTTAAATACAGCTTTTATTGTAGAACAGACTTCCAGAAAAATTATGAAATAGTACAGAGTGTTCCCATGTGCCCCACACCCAGTTTCCCCATTATTATCTTCTTACTAGTATCATTGGTGTGGTACATTTGTTACAAATAATAAACCAATATGACACATTATTATGAACAAGTCCATTCTTTACACAGATTTCCTTAATTTTTATCTAATGTCTTTTTTTTTTTCTTTTTTTCTTTTTCTTTTTTATGTTTCTGAATCCCATCCAGGACACCACATTTAGTTTTTTGTTTTTTATAATATATTTTATTGATTTTTTTACAGAGAGGAAGAGAGAAGGATAGAGAGTTAGGAATATCCATGAGAGAGAATCATCAATCAGCTGCCTCCTGCACACCTCCCACTGGGGATACGCCTGCAACCAAGGTACATGCCCTTGATCGGAATCGAACCTGGGACCTTTCAGTCCGCAGGCCGATGCTCTATCCACTGAGCCAAACCGGTTTCGGCCACATTTAGTTTTTATATCTCCTTGGGCTCCTCATGGCTGAAACAGTTTTTCAAATTTGCTTGTTTTTGAGAACTGGTCAGATGTTTTGTGAATGCCCCTTACGTGAGATATTTCTGATGCCTCTCACAGTTAGTATGTCTTTTTTTATAGTAACAACTTCTTATTGTATTTTATGTAAGTACAAGTCTACAACAGATTAAAAAAAAACACCTGGTCCCTATCACAGATAGTTTGAGAAGCACTGGTGTAAAGAACTATGGTTCCAGCTTTAGCATTTAAAATTCTCATTTACTCTTAATCAAACTCTTGGTTTACCTTTTGATACCATTGTTTTCTCAATCAAGATATTCAGCGGGGCTTTTAAATTTGAGTTATGAAAGGGTAAATTACTTTTTTAAAATATTATCTTTTGGGCTATCTGTAGTGTACTGGTCAATGTTTGATGACTTACAGAGCATTTGAAATAACACAAACTCCCAACTATGAACAAAACGTAATGCTTCTGAATCAGATCTTTATTCAAGAGGATTTCATAAAATTTAAGCCAAAAGCTCTAGAGGTACCATACAAACCGGAATGGGGCCATAGTAACTCTTCATCTATATCCTGTTTTGTTTTCCCTGTGATTTTTGTTTTTCTTTCTCCTTTTTCTTAATTTCACAATAGCAAGTACATTGAGCATCTACAGCCAAACTTTTCCTATTACCTCACATTCCTCAGTAGGTTATCACCTTCATTTTCATCTTTATTTTGCCGATGTCTCTTCTGATACACTCGTTTTGATGATATAAGGAGTACCCTGCATCTTGCTTCTTTGGGGATTTTCTTTGATCCTTGAGCCTAGAAACCTTGCTCTATCAAGCCTCCTTTGGGCTTTGATGTTAAAAGCTTCATTTGGTATGCGTTTCCTTGCTGGAAGTTGATCCTTCCTGTTGCAAAGTGTGCATTAAACAGTATATATAAACTATTGTATGCCACTTCCTTTTGTTTGTTTTTGCAATTCAAAAAGTATAGCTAGGTTGTTTTTTTTTTCTTTGTTTAATGTCACAGCTTTTAGTTTTGGGTTTAGATCTCCTTTTTGCTTTTGAAGCTTTGACTTACTTTGAAAAGCTACTTTTCATTTCTTGCCTCACTTATTATGATAAATACAGCCAAGAGCTTGAGTTCTTTTTTTTTTTTTTTTTTTTTTTTTGGTTGTCCAATGAGTCAGTTGAGTAGCTAGAGATGTTTTCCAACAACAGTTTGCCTTAAGGATTTTGAATCTCATTTTTAAATTGTGGTAAGACTGTCCTTGCTCCTTCCTCGATCCTTACCTAACAGTTACCAACACAGAAGAGTGAAGAAAAGCACATGTAAAGTTAGCTTTTCCTTCATTCACTGATGTTTGTGTGCAAGATACAACTGCAGCCCCAGCTTTGTTGGGCTTGCTTGAAAGGTAAATTCACTGTGGGAAATGCCATTATATTTTTGTTTTATTTGAAAAATAATTTCAAAAAATATACTTTTATTTTTAATTACAGTTGATATACATTATTATATTAGTTACAGGAGTGTGACATAGTGATTAGACATTTATATAACTTATGAAGCAATTACCTCAATAAGTCTACCCACCTGACATCATATAGTTATTATAATATTATTATTGGTATATTTTTAAATGTTCTGTTAGAATTAGTTTTTCCTGAATATGTTTCTTCACAACCATTTTATTTCCTTGCTACAATTTTGTCTGTATTTGCCTGTGGTCTGGAACGGAGTTTCAGACATCTGTTATGATTGGTTTCTTTATTCCCTTTCCTATCTCATTTTAAATAACTCAAGAAAAGACAAATTATATACTTTCCTGTAGGTCTATCTAGCCAAATGTGATTTTGCCACACGGCTATTTGCTTGTTTATGTGTTCATTCACACGTTCATTTATTCCAATGTTTAGCAAATGTTTATAGAGAATTTATTATGGGGCAATCCTAATGCTCATGTAACCATGGAGAAACAATTTCTTTAATATGACCTTTTCTCTTTTCCTTTTGATTCAAACTGGTCTTATCACCTGCCTTCTTCTTTCTTGCAAAACCACTCCTTTAATCATTAAATCCTCAGGACAATGAGGTTCTGATCAGCATCAACTACAACATTTTAGGAAGAAAGCCTTGGGCCCATAGGTTTCAAAGACAGAGCTTTGTTTTGGTCAAACTAGAGATAACATCTAGGCTTCAGTGTGTTTCAGTTCTAGGCCCAGAAAAGCAGGAAATCTAGATGAAGCAACTCCATGGCTGACATCAGAACCAGATGCAAAGATCAAGTATTCCCAACCCTAGTGCTGACCAATCTGTGGAGATCATGACCCTGACATGACCCTAACTCCCTTAGTCACCATGATTAACAGTTCTTTCCTAATATTATAACCCACCCCCTGGAAGTCACCAGGGAGCCAGTCTTTGGGCATTAGCTAACCTGCCTCCAGGTGTGGGCCACTTCCTAAAAATATACCCTTACTTTCATTGCCCCAAGCTCCTGTTGAGTCTTAGTGGGCTTTGATGCCACAGGCAAGTGGACCCTTTGGTCAGGTAACACTTGGTATTATAAATACAGTGGTGGAGACACAATCCTTGATAAGAAACTTTTGATTTAGTAGAAAAGAGAAACATGAAATATCTAATGCATGATTAAAGATAAAATTCTGATTGAGGCTCTGAAGAATAAGTACAACTACAGTTACCCTAGTTCTGTGATTAGAGATTGAGGGAGGCAAAGACTTTGTTAAGGAAGTGACATTTAGATTGAGACTAGAGGGATAAGAGGATTGGCCAGATAAGATGGAACTGTTAGCAACGAAATGGCACCAGAATGTTACTGGCCAATTGGACCTCAATTCAGCAACCTTGGTACTTGAGTTCTGGCTAAGAAAGAATTCAGAGGCAAGACTCAAATACAAGCAAAAGTTTATTTAGAAAGTCACAGAGGTAGAAGTGAGCCATGGAAAAAGTGAGCCAGCTGGGCTGTGTGGACTCAGGAAACAAGTTACAGAGACAAAAGAAGGACCATTGAAGCATAAGAAAAAGAAAGGCATGGAGAACATGCCTGGAGGAAGGAAAGAGGGGAAGGCACAGGCATACTGGGAAAAGAAGAGAGAGAGAGTGAGAGCACTGGGTCCTTCATCTTAAGGGTTTTAAAGGCAGAGGCTTTAGGGGAGATCTCAGGGGAGAATCTCAATAGAATATTCAACAGCTTTCCAGGTTTGCCCCCTCAGAGTGTGGTCTCCAGTGATTGGTCAGTGCCAGGGCAGAAGGTCATTAGTCATTGCAGTTGGTCTGATGTCAGCCATGGCTCTGTCTGGCTTTGCTGATTTCCTAGGCCTGGAGCTGAAACACAACTGAGGCCTAAATGTTATCTCTAGGGCTGATAAAGGAAGTGGGTATACAAGGGCTATATGAGGGGGTTATATGAGGCTATTCTCCAGTCCCCTTGTTTATTCTTCCTCTAAGGGGGTCTAACCCACATGACTAATGACATGTAAAGGGAGGAAAGGTCAGAGGAGGATCCAAACCACATGACCAGTGATATGAAAGGTCAGGGGGTCCAAACTGCATGATATGCTAGGAGAGGAAAGGTCATTTTGGGGCAGGAGTCCTACAGTACTTGTTCTCACAGTTCTGCCTATTGCTAGATATCTGGAGCTTTCTTCCCTGGTGACCTTCTGTACCTGGCCTATCATTCCTAATCTGCTCATGTCTGTCTAACTTTCCATTACATTCTCCTCTCAATTCTTTAAGGGAAAGGGGCAAAGGATCTGTTCTGTAGCTGCTTCCTGATGAAGAGGGGTGAAGTTTTCCTACAGAGCCAAGTGATCCTTGCTCTCTGAGGGATGTGGAAGCCTGGGAATGGAAAGAGGTTGTGATGGTGTCTTAGAGTTGATAAGGGTTGTATTCCCAGAGTATGAGCAGGGTTTGTAACCTGGTGGAGACCAATTGTGTTACAGATTTTAACATTATTAAGATAAAAGCTAGAATGACAAGAACTATGACAAATGGTCCAGTGAGAGGGAATATTCAGGTAAGGGTATTAGGGACCCTTCGACTGGTTGGCCTAGATTTTGGATGTTATTTGTTCTGATCAACAAGTAATATCTCTGATGATGGAATCAGTGCTCAGGTAAATTCTCCATGGTTTACAGAGCATCAATCCCAATAATTCCAAGTTAAAGGATGAGAGAAAAATAAAACATTAGCTTGGAGATTTGTAGCTAAATGTTCAAGAAAACTATATAGAAAAATTGGAATATCAGGATAATAAGCTGAGTTAGAGGTGTCCCTGCAAGTCTCTGGGCTGTTTTGGCCATCCTGAGGTATAATAGGGCAGGTACCCTGTCACCCAGAAAGTACCCAGGTGCAGGAGACTAAAGCAAGCAGTAGTTAGCATATTAATGCAAAAAGACCCATTGGAAGGCCAATGGACATTGATATTCAGCAGGGCTGAAAATCAGCATAATTTTGCCTTGCTGTGGGCTCAATGGCTCCAGGCAATTTCCTAACCTGATAATCCTTAGGCTGTTTACGAAACTTTACCTTTGATCTGCCTGTATGCATTGCTAAAGGGAAAATGTGTATTCAAGTAAATAAAAAAAGCAGAGGCCAGAAGTCCGTGTGCCTCTTCAAGAAAGAAGGTCTCCACCTGACTGCCCCCCCTCCCCCAGGCCTTCTAAATTTATATTTCTTATATAGCATTTTCATTTGTGCGTCGCATCCTCTTTCAGATCCTGAACCCTGCCACAAAGGTTGCGGCACCCAGGGTGTGGATTATAGAAAGAGCTTTCCACAATGAATCCATATGCTGGGTACACTTGGTTCTCTTCACTTTTTTCTTTAGCCTGGAAGAATCTGCTCATTCAAATAATATTGAGACTCTACTATATGCCAGGGAGGGATAAAACTTGTATGTAGAAAAAGGTTTGCTTGTCTAATCTAATAAAGAGTAAATATGCAAATTGACTATCACACTGCAACAAATGGCGGCACCCATGGGAGGGGGGATGTTTCCATAACACAAGATGGCTGCACCCACAGCGGAGGCCGAGTTCCCGTAACGAGCTTTACCAAGCAATCAGCAAGGACTTGAGGCTGCGTGGCACTGGGCCTGGGCATGGAACCTGAGGCTGCACCCCCTATCTGGCAGGGCTTGACAGGGGACCTCAAGCTATGCCTCCCACCCCCAGTGGGGCTTGACAGGGGAACTCAGGCCACACCTCCTGCCTGGCGGGGCTTGACGGGGGACCTCAAGCCACACTCTCTGCCCCGGTGCTGGGCTGGGGGACCTGAGGCTGTGCCCCCTGCCACGGCACCAGGTGGAAGGACCTAAGGGTGCGCCCCACACCTGGCATGCACCGGGGGACTGAGGCTGCACACTCTCCCTCCCCCCCACCCAGCAGGGCTTGATGACAGTGTGTCTGGCCAGGTCTGGATCTCGCCCAATGGGGGTGGAGCCAGTCGGATCTGGGTCTCACGCAATTTGGAGGCGTGCACAGGTGGGCGGGGACTTGACTCTGGGCGTGCGCCCCAGACTCTAACAGGAGAAAGATTTTTATATACATTTTACTAATTTTCTTTCATCTCTGACACTTCTATTATAGAGAAAGGACAAATAGCAATATTAAAATATTTCCTCTAATTAATTCTATTTTAATATGCACGAGTTTCGTGCACTGGTCCACTAGTATTAAATACTCTTAATGAAATAGGGAAATAGTTTTACTTAGGATTCTGAGATCATTTTTGCCTCTAGTGTCCATTTCTCCTCTTCTTTATTTCAGTAATTAAGATGCTTAAACAAAAGCACTAAGGATAGAGGGATGAGTTTGTCAACATAAGAAATATTTTAAACCTGTAGAGAATTTTTATGAGTTTATTTCAGTCAAATTGACCACAATTGTAGGGAAGCAAAATCAATGGATTGAGAAAATGCTCCAGAGGATGATAGTTTTGCACCTTATTTTATACATTACAATCAAAGGAAGAGGCATAGGAGTTAGCCGTTACATGAAATCCATTGGTGATGGATTAGGAAGGTGTAGGCAGGCAGGAGAAAGTAAAGTGGGGGTGGTGTGGTGGTGGTGGTGGTGGTGTTGGTGGTGGTGTTGGTGGTGGAAGTGGGGGAGGGGAGGAGTGAGGTGGGGAACCTCTGGGATTGGCTAATAAGAAATAGACACATACTTCTTTTTACATTTGTGGGTATAGGATAGTTAGCAGTTAACAATTAACATAGCAATAACAATGAGGGATTTTGTGGTCCAGAGAAAATGAAATTACCCTGACATTCCAAAGGTAAAGACAATAGGCAGGTTCAGTTAAGGTAAAGTCCGACCTTTGTCAGAGAAGATACTGGCCTAGGACATGACTATCTACCCAGCCAAACTCGCTTTTATTGATAGTTAGAAAGTTTTGATTTCAGCCGAAACTGGTTTGGCTCAGTGGATAGAGTGTAGGCCTGCAGACTGAAAGGTCCCGGGTTCGATTCCAGTCAGAGGCATGTACCTTGATTGCGGGCACATCCCCAGTAGGGGGTGTGCAGGAGGCAGCTGATCGATATTTCTCTCTCCTCGATATTTCTAACTCTATCCCTCTCTCTTTCTCTCTGTAAAAAAATCAATAAAATATATTTTTAAAAAAATTTTTTAAAAAGAAAGTTTTAATTTCAGATTATCCTATGTGGTTACTTTATGTTTCTGTAAGGCCAGCCATGCAAGCCTCCCCTGAGCTTGTCAGGTTTAGTATGTGATCCCTTTTTTTTTTTTTGCCTACAAATTATAAGAGTAGACAAAGAAAATTAATAATAATCTTGAACTAATTAATAATCCTCTCTAGGTTTCAGTTTCTTCATCTTTAATATGATGATCTGATTGGTGTTTATTACATGTAACATTATTATATTTAAAATAGTTTTTCTTAAAATAAAAAAATGCAAAAAAAAAAAAAAAAGATGAGCTGGACTAGATATCGTGTAAGACTTCTCCCAACTTCAAGTAACTTTCAGTATCAGAAATAATTCTGGCAGCATTTTTACTTAGAATGTTTTGTATGAAATATACAAGAGAATTACTTTTGTAAATATAGTTTTGAATTAGATAAAGATGTTTGCAAAGTCCTATTTTAAATTAGCTATCAGTAAATTCCTTATCATTATTTATTATTTATTTTTATTTTTTAAAAAATATATGTAATTAATTTTTTACAGAGAGGAAGAGAAAGGGACAGAGTCAGAAATATCGATGAGAGAGAAACATTTATCAGCCTCCGCCTGCACACCTCCTACGGGAGATGTGCCCGCAACCAAGGTACATGCCCTTGACCAGAATCAATCTGGGACCTTTCAGTCTGCAGGCCGATGCTCTATCCGCTGAACCAAACCAGTTAGGGCTCATTATTTATTTTTGTTTCAGTTCACCAAATGTACTATTGCTTGGAAACTAAGTTAATTATCTATATAACTTTCTTTTGGAATTTGTTGCTGTTTAAGCCTTGAGATTTAAAACTGTTATTTGGAACTGGAAAGCAAATTTTAGTGCCAGGCATTAGACTTTTTCTCCCTTCTGCTCAGTTGCAGAAACTTATGAGATACTAAATCTTGACCTAGTAGTACAGTTATAAAATGTCATGTTTTTCCATATAATCCTTTGTGTGTATACATTTATACACATAGATTATTATTATTTTAAATTTAATAAAATCTTTATTGTTCAGATGATTACAGTTGTTTCTCCTTCCCCTCCCCACCATAGCTCCCCTCCACCTGGTTCCCACTCCATTCTCTGCCCTTACCTCCATCCCACTGTCCTCATCCATAGGTGTATGATTTTTGTCCAGTCTCTTCTCGTACCCCCCACACCCCTTTCCACCTGAGAATTATCAATCCACTTCCTTTCTATGCCCCTATTATATGCACCAGTTTATTACACATAGATTATTTGAAGAGATATGCAAAAGCTGTTAAATATATTACAATTTTGGCCAGAAGCAAAGCCCCTGGCAAAAGACTGAGTTCGTAACACAGAATTTTGCCAATTTTAAACCTCCTTCTACTTCTCTTCCAATTTCTGGCTGAAGCATGAGCCACCTTTATCATTCTGCATAGACAGCATCAGTCCGGCTGTTCCCTCATTAAATTAATTTGAGATCCCAAATAAGTCATAATTTCATGTAAGGGGTATTTTTGGCAAGAGGATGACTTGGCTGAACTCTCTTGCTTCTCTCTCCAAAGAGAAAATTAGTCCTGGAATCCTGACCACCTTTCTGTAATTTATCCCCCTCAGGGACCACCAACTGACATTAGATAGCATAGGAGGTTTCTCTGAAGATGACAGTGGAGAGCATAAAACCTCCACTATTCTCACAGTGGGAAAATGAATGTCATAACTGTTTAGGTGGGAAGTGAGTTTGGGGCCTGATGAGTCAGGATCGCAATATTGTTTCCCTCAGTTATTTGCTACATAACTTTAGTGTCCCTGTCTAAAAGATGGGGTAGTAATTCTGTGATCCACAGGCAAGCATTCCTTGTTGATTGCCCCATGCTCCCTTAAGATCCAGCTTACTATATTGACATTTTGGGGGGGGGGGGGGGGGGAGGAAGGGAAATAAGCCAAAATTTTAATTGGAAAATTAAAGAAGACCTAGACTGCGGGTTACTCAAGAAAAAAAATAAAAATAAAGGGATTGCACTGCACAACACACGGCAAGGCTCGCCGAAACTGCTCCTAAGCATTTTCCAGGGCCTACATCAATTATCATAAGCTTCGTTAGGATAATGACAATGCCATCACAAAATGCAGTGGTCTGAAGGAAAAAAGTGCTCTCTCTTTCTCTTTCTTCTTCCCCCTCTCTCACTCCCCTCTCCCCCTCTCCTTCTCTCTCAAAGGGGATGATGTAAATGATCCTGGTCAGCAGGGCAGCTCTTCTCTCTAGTTATTCAGGAGCCCAGGCTGTTTATTGCTCTGCCTTGATATCATCTGCATAATAGAATCTGATGGATTCCGGATGGTGGGAAGGGAGAGAGGAGGAGGCACGGCTTTGTGTCTGAAGACCCAGGCACATAAATGTCCGTTCACATTTTATTGTTGTTAACAGCTTAATCACTTGACCACACCTATCGTGGCGGTTTGCCAATTAGTCACAATCTTTCACTCTTTCCGGTATCCAAGGCCTTTTTAACGTGACTTTGCAGCTCTTCTGATCAAGAGGTACCGTCGTTTCTCTTCCTCTTATGACTTATTTTTGCCAGTAGATTGTCGCAGAAGTGATGTGGTATCAGTTTAGAGCAGTGTTTCCCAAACTTCTCTCATGATGAGAATCACCTGGTGGAGTTGTTAAAACACAGATTCCTGAATCCCAACTAAGAAGTGCTAAACTAGAATTTTTGGGAACATATAGGTAAAATTGTATACTTAACTAGTGCTCTAAGACAGATGTTATATACAGAGCACTAAGTTAGGTATGCAATTTTACCTATATGTTCCCAAAAATTCTAGTTTAGCACTTCTTAGTTGGGATTCAGGAATCTGTGTTTTAACAACTCCACCAGGTGATTCTCATCATGAGAGAAGTTTGGGAAACACTGGTTTAGAGCCTAGACTTTTTAGGGATCTTCTACTTGGCCTCTTGGAATCCTTTCCCGCTGCCACATGAGCACGTGAACAAGTCCAACCAGCCAGCTGGAGGATGGAGACCAGGGGAAGCAGAAGTGAGCCATCCCAGCGGAGCCCAGCCCAAACTGGTGGCCCATAGAGGTAGGAACTGAATAAATGGCTGCCTGGTATAAGCTGGGTTCTCTGGGATGCAGATGCTGAAATGGAGTCAGGAACACAGAATCCCTGTGAAAGGAAAAGGGCAGGAAGCAGGGTTTGGCTGGGGAGGACTTGAGGGGAATGGCTACCAGAGCACGATGTTCCTGACAAGTCTTCGTCAGCCCATCAGTTCCAGAGATCGCCTATTGGAAGAGCCCTGCCTTGCACAGAAATGGCTGGGCCTTTGCACCGCAGCTTTGCTCAGCCATCGGCTCCGTGCCACCCTGAGATGAGAATGACCTCGGTTTGAAGGCCATCGGTGGACTCCTTCTTGCTGTTAAGCAGTGAGTCCTGGCTCAAAGAAGAACCCGAGTGGTGGTGCGGCTGTGTCTTAAGCCACCGAGCTCAGGATTGTTACAAAGCGAAAGCTTACCAGTTCACATAGCTGCAAGGAGGTCTGAGAAACACAGTTGATGTGGGCAGCCTCAGCAAACAAAAGGACTATCTTTTTAAAGAAAGAGCATGGGTACAGGCGTGTGTGCAGGTAACCACAGATACTTACCAAATTGTCCTCAAACCTCAGAGGGAAGGTGGGGGAGGGTGGCGGGAAGGGAGGAAGGTCAACCAAAGGACTTGTATGCATGCATATAAGCCTAACCCATGGACACAGACAACAGGGGGTGAGGGCATGAGTGAGACGGCGGTGACGGCGGTGGTGGTGGGGGCAATGGGGTGATAAGGACATATATGTAATACCTTAATCAATAAAGAAAAAAAGAGAAGAAAAGAAAAAAACATCCTCAATATTTTTTTCAAATTAAAAAAAAAATTGTTTGTCCCTTATGACCTACCTTGCCTCATTGTGAAAATAGAGCTGATACATATGAAGGACCTAGTAGTGTGCTCAGAGGGGGATGCAGGTTTTGCTGGTCCAGAAGAATATAGAATTTGCAGGTCCCTTTTTAAGGAGAAGGACACAAAATTACAGAAACAGAATTAATACAACCCTTGGAAAGGGCCTTCTAATTGAGAGCCCCAACACTTCTCGTTATTTAGCTTCCAAGGAAACCTGCCCTTGATGATGCTTGACAGATGGTAGGTATTTTAAAAATTATGCTATTACTTGTTTGGCCAAAATGAAATCACACATCCATTGATTCATTATCTAGTCACCATTTGCACAAACAAGGTGTGAGCAGGTTCACCTACTAGGTGCAAAATTCGTACCAACTTTCATTTCCTCCCGAGGGGAGTAAAAGGTCCTCATCATAGGCAGAGGCCGTTGATTCTTTTTGTCTTTCCAGCCTGTGAACCTCCTTGGACACAGGCATCTGCAGCCTTGTGAGGCAGAGCCAGGCTTTCACTTCTGACGCTGAAAATGCCAGAAATGCACTTTCTGAGCCTCTCCTGCAGCCAGGGCGGAGGCACAGCACCAGCCAATGAGGGCACACACCCTAGACTGTGAAATAAAAATATGGTGCCAAGAAGGAGCCCAGCTGAATGCTGCCTGGCAGCTGTTTGGAGGCTCAGGGGCAGTGTCTCTGGCAGCAATGCCCATGTCCAGTATCCAGTATCGGCAGGGCAAGGTGCAAGGGCTGGGGCCCGGGGCAGCAGCGGTGCTGATGCCCATGCACCAGTCTGAATCTAGATCCTGACCTGGCTCATGATCTCCCAAAGATTATGAGATGCCCAATATCTTTCAGTAGATTTCCTTTCTTGCTTAAACCAGCCAATGCTTGTGACTGAGACCCTAACTGACATGCAAGACATGGGTTTTGAATTTCAGCCCACACAACTGAGGAGCAAGAAAGTTCCCTTTCACTTTGGATGAATTCTTACATCCCGAGATGCTGTGGAAAGAAGACAGAGCTTACATGAGAATCTGATGAAACCGTATTTCCTCCTTTGAGTCAGATTACACGGGTTTCGTTAGTATAAAATGTCTTTTGTCATTTACTTGCCCTATGACCTGGAGCAACTCAGTTTCTAAAAGTTTATAAACGTTTATTTTGGAGTCTTTTAGACTAAGTGCATGTATTTCACTTAGAATACATGCACCTGGATATGTGTAAGTAATATGTGGAAGTGATCTTTAAATCGTTAAGTGCAAAACAAGTATAAGTTATCTATAATAATGAAAGCGTAATATGCTAATTAGACCAGACAGCCAAAGGACTTTCTGGACAACCTTCCAGATGAAGCTGGGGCTTCTAGGACTTGGCTGCAAGGGCCAAGGAAAGCCACTGCGACTTAGAGGGCCGAGCTTCTTGCACGAATTTTGTGCATCGAGCCTCTAGTTTTTGAATATAAAAACATCTACCAAGCTCTTGTTCTAAACCTGATACACTAATTCCCCATAGTTTGGATAGTAATTAAAGTCAGCTTACAAGCTTGTAGATAGTCTGTACATAAATTGAACTTGTTCCAACTTGTTTGTATAATTAATTGGTGGCATTTACTATGCCAAATGTACGTTGGCAATTTTCCTCTTGCTGCATAAGGAGTCACCCATCTTGATACTTCTTAAGTATTTTTCAAAATTTGTGAAGAAATAAAATGTACCATTTGGTTTCTTAAAAGAAAAGAAACATACTGTGGGCAAAAATAATGATTACACAATCATTCATGCAAACCTCAGATTGGTCTTAGCTCTTTTCCATTCTTAGTTTGGGGTTTCAGAGTTTCTCTTTGGGTTTTTTGCGAGAGTGTTGGGGAAATTTCCCATGGTGTACTGAAAGTGACCTCCAAAGGAGGTTGGGGCCAAGAGACCAAAGAAAGAGGCTGATAGCTTAGAACCAAACAAATAATCTATTAAGGAAACTTATGGGCAGAAGCAGTCTTGGGTGGCAGCCAGATTATGGATCTCCACACTGGAAAGGGGATGGGGCGTTGAAATACAGGATGTTCCCCCCAAATGTATACACGCTTTAACAGCTGTGGATGCAAGGGAGCCACACACTAACCTGACTAGCTCAGGAAAGGCCTGTGTGGCAGCCTTGCAAACTCAGAGACCTTAAGTAACCACAAAGGATGGTCTGAAATTAAAACTTTTTTTAAAAACTAAAAAGCAGCTACGGTGGGTAGTCATGTCCTAGGCCAGTATCTTCCCTGACAAAGATCAATCTTTATCTTAACTGAGCCTGTCTATAGTCTTTCTGCATCTATGATAACATATTGCTGGAATGCCAAAGTAATTTTCCTTTTTCCAGACCCCTCAAAGCACAGGCACTAGTCTGTGGAGACCACAAATCCACACATCAACTCATTGTTATGGAGTTAATTGTTGACTATGAACTCAACCTGCGCCCACCTAAGTAAAAGAAGTACTTCTCCATCATTTTACTTTTTATCCAATCCCAGAGGTCCCTCTGCCCTCTAGCTTTGTTTTCTTCCTCTTCCCTAATCTATCACCAATGGATTTCATGTAACCTCCTTGTGTGTCCTCTTTTGATTGTAATAAAATAATAAAATAAAATAAAAAACCAAGGTGCAAAATTGCCATTCTCCGGAGCATTATCTCTGCTTTCTGACATTTGTTGACAATTTGGCTCAAATAAACTCACAAAAATTCTTCACAGGTTTGACTATTTTTTATGTTAACACAGCCGAGAGCTCAATTTGGAAATGAAATGTATTTTAATAAACACTGCCTTTATAATTATTCAAAGTGTGTGTGTGCCCTTTTTTGGGATACCCTACATAGAGCCTCCAGGAACCTAGGGGACTTGTAGCTATGTGGCACGTGCTTATTAAAAGCTATATATTCCACCGAAACCAGTTTGGCTCAGTGGATAGAGCATCAGCCTGAGGACTGAAAGGTCCTGGGTTCGATTCCGGTCAAGGGCATGTACCTTGGTTGCAGGCACATCCCCAGTGGGTGTGTGTGTGTGTGTGTGTGTGTGTGTGTGTGTGCAGGAGGCAGCTGATCGGTATCTCGCTCTCATTGATGTTTCTAACTCTCTATGTCTCTCCCTTCCTCTCTGTAAAAAAAAAAAAATCAATAAAATACATTAAAAAAAAAGAGCTATATATTCCAAAGCAGTAAACAACTTAATGGGCCTGCTATCTATTCTGTTCAGGTGATTCAGGCCCACTACTCCCCAGGTGAACTGGTGATCATGGAGAACAACTTCCTTCTTAAGGTGGGAATGGCCATGCCAGGCACCAGGAACCATTTGCCTTGTGCAGAGTGTCTTGGATAGAGAATGTGCATAAAGAGCAGGAAACCAACCCTGAAAGCGTAAGCCTAAAAGAATTTTTGTAATTTTTCTTGAGATTCTTTGCAAAACACTATTTGGCCGGTATATAACCTATATTACAGAGAGATTGGAAATATAAATAAGAAAACACTTTGAATCCCATTATTACTGCTTTGCATTCATTTTCCACTATTTAGTTGTTGATTTTGTGTATAATTATCCATTGCTGCATCACACACTACCCTAAACTCAGTGGCACAAAATGTTTGATGATGCGTGCAGATTCTGTGCTCGGAATTCAGAGGGATGGTGGAGCGGCTTGACTGTTCCATGATGCCAGGCCTTGGCTGGGAGGAGAACGGCTGGTGACTCACTATCTCTGACTGGAATCATCTGTGGCTGCTTCCCTCCCAGGTCTGCTGATGATGCTGGATGACCTGAAGGCTAGACACAGCTGGGCTTCTTGACTGGAAACTGGAACATCTAATTCAACGAGTGTGTGTGTGTGTGTGTGTGTGTGTGTGTGTGTGTGTTGGGCTTCTCACAGCGTGGCAGTGGGTTCTGAAAAGAACTGTCCAAAGAGCAAACTTCAGGAGAATGAGTGTTCCAAGAGAACCAGGCAGAAGCTGCATGACTTTTTATGAATTAACTTCAGAATCCAGTCTGAATTCCACTGTACTCTGGGTTGAAACAGTCATAGATTTTTCAGATTCAAGGGGAAAGAGGTGTACATCCCATCCTTCAATGAGAGAAATGTCAAAGAGTCTGGGGCCAAGTTTAAAACATTCATCTTTCAAGACTTCCTCTTACGGCCTACACAATTTACCAACATACAAATACACATATACACACAAATACATTTAAAAAACAAAAACAGGACCACATCATGCACTCTGTATTAAACCTTATTTTATATAACAAGGAATTTAAAATTTTTATTGAGATGATTATTGACTTTCAAGAACCTTTACTTTCTGAGAAGTTCCATATAATTATTTAAAAAAAAAAATCCTCACCCAAGAATATTTTTTCATTGATTTTTTAGAGAGTGGAAGAGAGAGGAAAAGATTAGGTATATGTGCAGTAAAGTTCAGTCTTTCAGTGCATAATTCTATGAGTTTTGGTAGACCTGAATAGTCATGTAACCGTAACCAAGATGAGAACAATTTCATCACTCCAAAAACTCTCTGATGCACCTTTGTGGACAGTTTCCTGCACTTATACGGACTGATCTGCTCTATGTTCCTATATTTTGCCTTTTCCCAGATGTCATATCAATGGAAGCATACAGGAGTAAGCTTTGAGTCTGGCTTCTTTTACTAAGCACAATGTAATTATGATGTATCCGTGGTGTTGGTGTATCAGTAATTGATTCCTTTTATTGTTGAGTTATATTCCATTTTATGGGTATACCACAGTTTATTTATCCATTCACCAGTATTAAGACATTGGGCTATTTCCAATTTGGAGCAATTAGGGATACATTTGCTATTACCACATGTTGGCTTTTATGTGGACATAAGTTTTATTTCACTTACCCAGTAAACACCTAATAATGGGTTACTGGGTTATATGGTAAATTTACTTTTGACTTAATAAGCAATAGCCAATCTGTTTCCCAAAGTGGCTATACCACTTTGCTTTACTATCAGCAATACAGGGTGGGGCAAAAGTAAGTTTACAATTGTTCATATGGAAAATAATTGCTAAACAATAATACAAGAACAAACTGGTGTGCTCACAACTGTAAGCCTACTTTTGCCACAGCTATTCCTTTTTCACTTAGCAGTGTGCCTTCGCCTTGATTATTTTTCACATCAAGCTCCATTCTGAGAGGGTTGCTTGCTTGGCACACAGACTCTGGGACATGGGCCGGCACTATTGGGCTCAGACTGCTTTCTCTAATAATACTTATAGACATTTTAGGGCTTTGAAAGAAAAGAGAAAGATTAGTTGAGATGATTGACTCCATATTAGGAAATGAACTATGTACAGATAAAGTTTAGATATAACTCAATTCTAAGTATAGAGTTATAGTAATTCATAGGTATAATTAAATGACTCTTATTTTTCTGTTTTCTACACAGTACTTATGTCCAGTTCAAACATTATCCTTTTGATCATTTATTTTCTATTTCTACTAATGACACATAGTACTAAGGTTACAGGTGTTTTGTTCATCTCTGTGATCCTAAACCAGCATGTGGCACATAGTAGGCTGTGTTCATCTTTGATGAATACATTTATGAATAAGTGACTCTGGGATCCTGTATCCTTCAGGTTTTGGTGACACCTTAAGGCAGCTGTGGCGAAGGGAAACGCATCTGACATGGGTCTAGGCCGCTCCCTTGTCTGCTTGTCTTCAGATCTGCCTGTACCAAGGGATGGCTGCATCACGTTCTACTGTCAGAGCAGAAGCCCTTGTGGCAAGGAACCCTTTGTTTCCCATCTGAAATTGCTTAGAGTGCAAACTTAAAGAATAGAGTATCCAAGAACTGCACTTTTATGGCTCTTGTTATAATATATATGACTCTAATTCTGCAAAATCCTTGCTACAGCTGCCAGGAAATGCCTGCCTCTGGATGTTGGCCATCAATTGCCTTCTGCAAGTGCTGTGACAGCTGGAAGAGTTTCAGGAGGAAGACAACTTTCAACTTCAGGCTGCCTGAAAGATTCCCATCCTATTCTCTCCACTCCAGAAACTTCATTTCATCGTCACCCTGGCTATCGGCTATCATAACTGGCTGGGTGAAAAATAAAACACATCACCATCCTGGAGTTGCTATTTAGCTATGCCAGGCACACACATGGTGTATTAAGCATAGTAGGAGGGACTCATTACATGCTAATAGAGTAAGCATCATTATTATTATTTAGGGTTAAGAATTAGAAAATGTGTATCTAAAAAGATTATATTATGCTAAAGAAGATGTACAAATGGCCAATAAGCATATGAAAAGATGCTCAACATCACTATTTATTAGGGAAATGCAAATCAAAACTACCATGAGGTATACTTCACACCCATTAGAATTTTATTTGTTATAAAATTTTCAAAAAAGAAGAAAATACAAGATGTGGAGAAATTGGAACCCTTATGCATTACTGGTGGGTGGGAACGTAAAATTTTATACCTGTGGAAAAGAGTATGGTAATTCCTCAAAAAATTAAATGTAGAATTACCACATGATCGAGGATCTCCACTTCTGGGTATATGCCTCAAAATATTGAAAGCAGGGATCCAGATATTTGCACACCCCTATTCGTAGCAGTGTTATTTACAATCACAAGGTGGAATCAACCCAAAATGTCCATAAAGGGATGAATGGATAAACAAAATATGGTATATACATATAATAGAATATTATTTAGCCGTAAAAAGGAATACAATTCTGACACATGCTACAACATAGATGACATTTTGCTAAGTAAAATAAGCCAGACACAAAAGGACAAATACTATATGACTCCACTTACAGGAAGTACATAAAGTAGTCAATTTCATAGAGTGAAAAATTAGAACAGTGGTTTCCAGGGCCTGGGGAAAGGGAAGAAGGAAGAGTTATTGCTTAATGGGTACAAAGTTTCAGTTGGGATGATGAGTAAGCTTTGGAGATGGACAGTGGGTAATGAATAAATTTTGGAGGTAGAGGGGATGCTTTTGCAAGAATGTGAATTTACATAATGCCACTGAACTAAATACGTAAAGAAAGTTAAAATGGGCCTGGCCAAATGGCTTAGTGGTTGAGTGTTGAACTATGAACCAAGAGGTTACTGGTTTGATTCCTGGTCAGGGACATTCCTGTGTTGCATGCTCCATCCCCAGTTTGGGGTATGCAGGAGGCAGCCAATCAATGATTCTCTCTCATTATTGATGTTTCTGTCTCTCCCTCTCCATTCCTCTTTGAAATCAATAAAAAAAATATTTTTAAAAAATGGCTACAATTCTATGTTGTATATAGTCCACTAAAAAAATAGACAAAAATATTACATTATATGCAGCTGGATCTACCTCTGCATTAAAAATGTACATGAAGCCCTAACCGGTTGGACTCAATGGATAGAGCATTGGCCTGCAGATGGAAGGGTCCCAGATTGGATTCCATTCAAGGGCACATGCCCATGTTGTGGGCTTGATTCCAAGTAGGGGGTGTGCAGGAGGCAGCCAATCAATGATTCTCTCTCATCATTGATGTTTCAATCTCTCTCTCCTTCTCCCTTCTCTATGAAATCAATAAAATATGTTTTTAAAAATGTACATGGAAATAAAAGCAACAATTGTAGTAAACACTATATTTACTGTTTATCAGGTACTTTTCTAAGTGTTTTGTATGTATTCATTTGATCCTGCCAACAACCAATAATGGGATAGTTTCTATTATTTTCAATTTACATAGAAGAAAATAAAGCCAAAGAAAGTCAAATAACTTGGCGAAGGGTCCCACAGCTAGGAAATGGTGAAGCTAATCCTAGCTAAGGCCCACTAGAAAGAGTCTTCCTGTAATCACTGTGCACTCTGCCTCCCTAATCCTGTAATGTCTCAACGTGAGTGCCAGTTCACACACAAGGTCCGGATGAGAAAACATAACCTGTCCCGTGATGCAAATGAAGCAGCTGCTGCTGGAGCTCTTTCACCCACTGACAACTCTGACCTTCGAGAGGCTTTGAGCTGTGAGAAACAGATTATTTTAAACCCTTCCGGGGTTTGGACTCCAGATTGTTAAACACTGATTTTCATCCTGCATGGGGAGCCTCTGGGATATACTTAATTTAAAAAAAATTTTTTTTTGCTAATTTTTTTGCATTTTTTTTTATTGATTAAGGTATTACATATGTGTCCGTATCCCCTTATTGCCCCCCCACCCTATCTCCACTCATGCCCTCACCCCCCTGGTGTCTGTATCCATTGGTTAGGCTTATATGCATGCATACAAGTCCTTCCCTCTGATGTTTGATGGTCTGATCAATGCTTCGCTGTCTCTGTATTTGTTTTTGTGCATCAGATTATGTTGTTCATTATATTCCATAGATGAGTGAGATCATGTGATATTTATCTTTCTCTGGCTGGCTTATTTTGCTTAGCATAATAGTTCCATAATAGTTCCATCAATGCTGCAAATGATAAGAATTTTTTTTTTTTTTTTTTTTTTACCGAAGCATAGTGTTCCATTGTGTAGAGGTACCAGAGGTTTTTAATCTACTCATCTGCTGACGGGCACCTAGTCTGTTTCCAAATTTTAGCTATGGTGAATTGTGCTGCTATGAACATAGGGGAGCATATATCCTTTCTGATTTGTGTTTCTAGTTTCTTGGGATATATTCCTAGAAGTGGGATCATTGGGTCAATGGGAGTTCCATTTTTAGTTTTTTGAGGAAACTCCATACTGTTCTCCACAGTGGCTACACTAGTCTGCATTCCCACCAGCAGTGCATTAGGGTTTCTTTTTCTCCACATCCTCGCTAGCACTTGTGGTTTGTTGATTTGTTGATGACAGCCATTCTGACAGGTGTGAGATGGTACCGCATTGTTGTTCTGATTTGCATCTCTTGGATGATTAGTGACTTTGAGCATGTTTTCATATGTCTCTTGGCCTTCCTTATGTTTTTATTAAATATTTTTATTGATTCCAGAGATGAAAAGAGAGGGAGAGAAAAATCAATGATTGGTTGCTTCCTGCACACCCCAAACTGGGGATCGAGCTGGCAACCCAGGCATGTGCCTTGACCAGGAATTGAACCATTTATAGGCCAATGCTCAACCATTGAGTCATGTCAGCCAGGCTCAGTGGACAGAGTGTCAGGCCTGTAGACTGAAGTGTCCTGGGTCTGATTCCAGTCAAGAACATGTACCTTGATTGCAGGCTCAGTCCCCAGCCCTGGTCAGGGCATGTGTAGGAGGCAACCAATAGATATGTCTCTCTCACATCAATGTTTCTCTCTCTGTCTCTGCCCCTCCCTTTCCATTTTCTCTAAAAATAAATAGAAAAAAAAAATACCCTCAGGTAACGATTAACAAAAAAGAAAAAAAAGAAAAAAGGAAGGAAGGAAATTCTGACACATGCTACAACGTGAGTGAATCTTGAGGACAGTACACTAAGTGAAATATGCTAATCAGAAAACACTAATGTATGGTCTCATTTAGAGGAGGCATCTATTGTAGAATAGTCAAACTCATAAAAAGCAGAATGGTGCTTGCCAGCAGCGTG
This sequence comes from Pipistrellus hanaki, assembly GCF_964339955.1. Lineage (NCBI taxonomy): Eukaryota > Metazoa > Chordata > Mammalia > Chiroptera > Vespertilionidae > Pipistrellus > Pipistrellus hanaki. The sequence continues at coordinate 35,253,948 of NC_140503.1, read as the reverse complement.
GGAGAAGGGGGAAATGGGGCGTTACTGTTCAATGAGTACAGAGTTTCAGTTTTGCAAGATGAAAACTTCTGGAGATTGGTTGCATAATAATATAAATGTACTTAACACTGGTGAACTGTGCACTTGGTTATGATGGTAAATTTTTTTAATGTGTATTTTACCACAATAAAAAAAAAGATTGAAGCTTTAAAAAAAGTCCAACGTTCCTAAGATTTCTTATTAGTGCATGGGAGGATGTGTAAATGTCTATGAAAATTACCTCAGAATGCAAAAGTGAAGACAATTGTTGATTGTTCTTTTTAACAAATCAGTCCTTGAAAGCTATGGGGCTCTCAGTAGATGAGGTTGTTGGCAATTTTTCATGTAATGCCAGATTTGCTACATTTTACCTGCAAACATCTATAGAATTTTGCTCCTTTTAGAACAAACAGGCAATTTTAAAAACATATTGACAGTGAGCTGCTTTCATCAATTTAATGTTCGATTTTTTTTTTCTTTTTTTAAAGCAGAGCAACTCTGAATGCAAGACTTTTTATCTTCCCTCCAGGCACAAATATCCTAATGAGTAGTTTCCACAAAAACCAAGACCAGCTTTATATCTTCTACTAGCTTTAATACTGCTAACTGAAAGTGCATCGGGATTTTTGCTTTATTCCTCTCTGGTTAGAGGTGACAGGAAGTTATGCCTTTGTTCTTAAAATGAGGAAGGATTGGAAATATTTCATGTACCTGGGATAACACTTAGCTTCCTTGCTAATACTGTGTGAAAGGATGCTCAGTGAAGAAAGGTGTAGGTGTAAAGAGTAGTGCTTCAGAGAAGACACAGGGATGTTGTAGGAGTAAGGTAATTATGTCGAAATAAGGAGGTCAGAATGTCAAATGCAGTGGGAAAAAAGAGCACAATGATCTGTAATTAAGAGGCTTCAAGATCAAAGAATCTAAATAAGGTCTTAAATGCCTTCAAGGAACATTCATTAGGTAAGAACTATAGAAGACATACTCTGTTCTTACTTAGTCTGTGTTTGATTCCATATATTTAACATGAGCACTAAATATTTATTAGGAAAATATCTGTTTAGAGGTAAGGAGACTGTTGGTGAAAATCATGAGGCAAATTTCCAAAGTTATCCTTGTGTGCCTTTGAAAGATTTTTGTCTTGTTCTTTCTGTAAATCATACTTTACATAGTTATGACCTTATTTTTTGTTACTTCACTTTATTACTAGTCAATAACCATGAGTAATTAAGACTATCTTTTCAATTGATCAGTTTTAAATAATGCCTCATCAATGACTACTCATTGGTGAGTTAGCTCAGAAATCATTTTTAAAATTTTTTTTTATTGATTTCAGAGAGGAACAGAGAGGGAGAGAAAAAATAACGATGAGAGAGAATCATTGATTGGTTGCCTCCTGCACGCCCCACACTAGGGATCGAACTCGCAACCCTGAGCATGTGCCCCAACTGGGAATCAAACTATGACTTGAGTCATAGGTTGATGCTCAACCACTGAGCCATGCCAGCTGGGAAGTTCAGAAATGATTTAAGGTTGTAATTAGCTGTCAACAGTCAGACAAACAGGTATTAATTTTTCTCATTCCTAGAATTCCAGAGGTTTGTAGCTGCTAACATTAGTTGAGCAACTTAAGTTATCAGGACCATTGTCTGGGCCACTGGGCCTCAGACTTTTGGGTCCGAACTTCTTTACAAATTTAAAAAGTATTGAGGGCCCTCCCCCCCTTCCAAAGTGGTTTTGCTTATGTGGGTTATACCTATTGATATTTATCATGTTGAAGATCTTATAACTTTAAAAAATAATTGATTTAAAAATAATAAGCCCATTACACATTAATATATTTTGTGAAAAATAACTATAATTCCAAAAAAAGAAAATCAGACCTTAAGTGGGAACATTGACATTGTTTTATAAGCCTCTTTCACGCTGGCTTAATAAAGAACCAGATTCTCATATCTCTTTCTTCAGTCAATCTGTTGGGCCATGGTCATGTGGTTGAAGTACAGAAAGGAAATCTGGCCTCACAGAGAGTGGCCCTTCCAGAGTCCGGGCAAGAAGTCCAGAGGGGCCTTTGCAGTCCCTGGAAGGCTGCGGGAGGGATGGTGTGAGGCAGGGGTGTTCACTAGGAAGGGGAATGCCCTCAGGGCAAGTGGTGTGTGCGTGTGTGTGTGTGTGTGCACACACACATACACACACATGCTGCACACACATGCTGCACACACACACACATGCTGCACACACACATGCTGCACACACACACACGCACACACACGCTGCACACACACATATGCTGTACACACACACACACACACACACACACACACACACACGCGCGCGCGCGCGCGCGCGCGCGCACTGCACACACACACAATCACCCCACACTCCTGGGTGGAGCAGCTGTGGCCCATTGTACACCGAGGCTCCTGCAGCACAGACAGGGCTAGCGACTTCCTGGAGGGCACACAGCAGTTAATGGACAGAGCTAAAAATAGACCCCTGGGCTGCCCACAGACTGTGCCTCCTTTACCTGTGACCTCTTCGTAGGCAGCCCTTTACTTTATGGTCATTTGCTCTGATGGGCTTGACCCTTCCACCCACACTCCTCCAGCCCCAGGAGACAGGGGTCCGGACATTGTCTCAGGGCCTCTGGGCTGCTGCTCTCTTTGTCCCAGGGCCCCTCCCAGGTGGGGATCTTGGTGGAGATCCCCTGCCTGGGTGAGGGCCATGTGAGGAGAACACCCCTATTCTCCTCTCCTCCTTTGGCTTAGATGACAAAGTACAGTTACTTTTTCCTTTGGCTTCTGCTGCCTGTCTCCCCTGGCAGATTGTGTTTTACCTGGAAGAGAAATTGATTTGGGGTCTTCAAACCTGCTGGCCTCAGGCTGATCACCTGGCCCTGTCCCCTTGATCAGGTGTGCACGTCTGGGCCCATCATGTGGCCCTGGCCCCCTGCTCACATGCCCACTTCTGGAAGTTCACGTGACCCCATCCCTTTGTTCATGTGTCCACTTCCAGCCAATCACACGGCCCCACCCCCTTGATCAGAAGCCAAATTCCAGTGTAACTTCTGGCCCTGCCCCCTTGATCTAATACCACTTTCAGCTGTGGATGAAAAGGAGTCACATGCTAACCTGACTTGCTCAGAAAAAATCTGTGTGGTGGCCTTGCAAACTCAGAGACCTTAAGTAACCCCACAAAGAATGGTCTGAAATTAAAACTTTTTTTTAATTTTTATAAATTTTATTGATTTTTTACAGAGAGGAAGGGAGAGAGATAGAAAGATAGAAACGTCAATGAGAGAGAAACATCGACCAGCTGCCTCTTGCACACCCCCTACCGGGGATGTGCCCGCAACCAATGTACATGCTCTTGCCCAGAATCGAACCCGGGACCTTTCAGTCCGCAGACCGACGCTCTACCACTGAGCCAAACCGGCTTCAGCTGAAATTAAAACTTTTTAAACTAAAAATCAGTTTATGGTAGGTAGTCATGTCCTAGGCCAGTATCTTCCCTGACAAAGGTCAATCTTTATCTTAATTGAGCCTGTCTGTTATCTTTTAGCACCTATGATAACATATTGTCAGAATGTCAAAGTAATTTTCCTTTCTCTGGACCCTTCAAAGCATAGGCACTGGTCTGCAGAGACCACAAATCCACACATCAACTCATTGTTATTGAGTTAATTGTAGATTATTAACTTTCCTGCACCCAACTACATAGCCCCACCCCTTCTTCACCTGCCCACCTCTGAACCATCAGGAGTCCCCACCCTTGTCCACCTGCCCCCTTGATCACATGCCCATGCCCACTCCCATTACATGGCTCACTCCTGGCAGTTCACGTGGCTCTGCCCCCCTGTTCACTTGCCCACAGATCAAGGGGCGGGGCCAGGAGTTCCGCTGGAATTGAGCTTCTGATCAAGGTTCTGGGGCCCCGTGATTGGCTGGAAGTAGGCACATGAAAGGGCTGGAAGTGGGCACGTGAACAAGTTCATCACTTTCTTACACATTTTAATTTACCTAAGCATCCCTAAAATGAAATACTTAGGCATAAATCAAAGAAAATATATACAAGATCTTTAAGAGGAAAACTACAAAACTAATTTTTTAAAAAAAGAACAAAGAATAGCTAAATAAATGGAGATATCTCATGTTTATAGGTAGGAAGATTCAATACTGTCAAGACATCAGTTCTTTCCAAATTGATCAATAGATCCAAAACAATTTCAATCAAAATCCCAGCAAGTTATTTCTGAATATAGACAAGCTGATTCTAAAGTTTATATGGAAAGGCAAAAGACCCAGAATAGCCAACACAATATTGAAAGAGAAGAACAAAGTTGGAAGATTAATAATATTCAATTTCAAGATTTATGCTAAAGCTATAATAATGAAGATAGTATGTGTTGGAAAAAGAACAGATAAATTGACCAACGGAATAAAATAGAAAACCCAGAAATAGACCCAAATAAATATAATAAACTGATCTTTACAAAGGAGCAAAGGTAATGCAATGGAGCAAAGACAGTTTTTTCAACAAATGGTTCTGAGACAACTAGCCACCTACATGTAAAAGAAAATGAATCTAGGCACAGACCTTATAGCATCACACCTTCTCCTTCATCTACCCCTGTCCTAGTACAACCTCCGCCCCTGCCTGAGAATATGTCAAAGCTCCAGGGCAGCCCTAGCTGGTTTGGCTCAGTGAATAGAGCATTAGCCTGAGGACTGAAGGGTCCCAGGTTTGATTCTGGTCAAGGGCACATGCAGTCAATCAATGATTCTCTCTCATCATTGATGTTTCTCTCTCTCTCCTTCTCTATTCCTCTCTGAAATCAATAAAAAAATATTATTTAAAAAGTTCCAGGGAAAGTGGGGAGTTGGGGGGGAAGAGGCAAGCAAGCAGCTGGCCAAGTGGACACCGTGTCTTATGTGTCTTCTGTCTGCCTCTGACCTTCCTAGGCTGTTCTCAGGCGCAGGAATCAAGAGAGGCTGCCGAGGATCTGCCTCCCTAGGCACAGTATTCAATGCTTTCTTCTCTGGAGTCTTACTGCTTCCATTGTAGCACAACTGTGAGTGCAAAGGGGTTCCAGATGACCAGGCCAGGGCTTACCGTAAAGGAAATGGATCACTATCCCACAAGGCCTGGAACATCACAGGCCACTCAGTAAATATTTATTAAAGGAATAAATAAATGATCTGAAGGGGTCAATCCAAGCATATTAAACAGAATGAGCAGAATATGGCTACAGCAAACTCTTACAGAGCAATTAATGTGGCGGGCACTGTTCTAAATGCTCTGCGTAGATTAATTCATTCAGTTCTCTCAGTGACTCTAGGAGGTATGCAACTCAGCTTGGCTAGAGGAACTTCTGGTTTGTGGCAGACCCCTGTAGTCTGACTGAAAAATCTGTATGCTCAACCAGTAGTCCATACTGCAGCCATGGATAGAATCAAATATGCTTCCTAACTTTTTAAAAACAATTTAATTTAGAGACAGGAGGAAGGGAGATGTGGGAGGGGGGGAGAGGAAGAGGATGATGGGGAGGAGAAGAGAAGAGGGAGAGGGAGATGTTAACATTAAAAACATTCAAACCTGTAAAGAATTAAATATATATACATATATATATATATATATATATATATATATATATATATATATATAATATATTATATATTATTTTTTTACAGAAAGAAGGGGAGAGGGATAGAGAGTTAGAAACATTGATCAGCTGCCTTCTGCGCACTCCCTTCGGGGGATGTGCCCATAATCAAGGTACATGCCCTTGACCAGAATTGAACCTGAGACTCTTCAGTCTGCAGACCGATACTCTAACCACTGAGCCAAACCAGCTAGAGCTCAAACCTGTAAAGAATTTTTGTGAGTTTATTTGAGCCAAACTGTCAACAATTGCCAGGAAGCAAAATCTCAGTGTATTGGGATAATGCTTTGGAGAATGGTGGTTTTTCACCTTATTTTATACATTACATTTGAAGCGTCCATCTTATATAAAAACTGCTGTTTCAAATTTTAATCCTGCCATTTTGGCTTCTATAAATGCTTGCTTGCTTAAATAATAAGGAAAATAAGACTACTCCCATTCCAGATAAGCCATAAACTATGCCCCAGACAGAGCTGTCAGTGCTGGCAGCAGGCCACGCCTTGAGATACAGTCTCATGGCCCCTTCCCAGCATGCAGGCCTTCTTTCTCAGAAGGCCCAGAAGTCTCATTCCAAATTTGAGATACAAAGAGCTAGGAAAGGTATAAATAGGAAATGTTTCCCCCATGTTGGGGGGGGGCCCAGAATTTGAAAGACACATTTTTCTCTGGGCGTCCACAGAATTTAATAATAAAATGTAACTCCCTTTCTCTAAGCATAGCTTAGTTTTTTTCTGTAACACATTCAAAGGAGGAGATGTAAGTGGGTTCCATGAAATCCATTGGTGATAGGTTAGAGAGGTGGGAGAAAGCAAAGAGGTGGGAAACCTCTGGGATTGGATAAAAAGTAAAATGATAGACACATACTTCTTTTACTTAGGTGGATACAGAATAGTTACAGCCAACAATTAACATGGTAACAATAACAGTGAAGGAATTTATGGTATCTGTTCTGGCACCCAGGGCATTTGATTGTGCCTTGAGGGGACTGGAAAAAAGGGAAGTTACAAGTAAACTTGACATTTCTATGATATATTTTTATTTTTAAAATATTTTATTTATTTTTTCCAGAAAGGAAGGTAGAGGGATAGTTAGAAACACCGATGAGAGAGAGACATCGATCAGCTGTCTCCTGCACCTCCCTCCCCCCCCGCACTGGGGATGTGCCCACAACCAAGGTACATGACCTTGACCAGAATCGAACCTGGGACCTTTCAGTCTGAAGGTTGACGCTCTATCCACTGAGCCAAACCGGTTTCGGCTGATATATTTTTATAGATGCAAAAAGACAAAGACTCAGTTAAAGTAAAGATTGACCTTGTCAGGGAAGATACTGGCCTACTAGGATGTGACTATCCACCATACGGCTTTTAGCTGAAGTTTTAATTTCAAACCATCTTTTGTGGTTACTTTAGGTCTTTAAATTTGCAAAACTGCCATGCAGGCCTTCCCTGAGCTTGTCAGGTTAACATATGGCTCCTTTTGTCCACAGAGAGGAAAAGGGAGAGAGAGAGAGAGAGAGAGAGAGAGAGAGAGAGAGAGAGAGAGAGAGAGAGAGAGAGAAATGTCGATTTGTTTTTCCATCTACTTAAGCACTTATTGGTTGCTCTTTGTACATGACCTGACTGGGTATTGAACCCACAACCTTGGAGTATCGGGGTGATTCTCTGACCAACTGAGCTACCCAGCCAGTGCTTAGACGCTTTCTAACTTTGAAGAGAAAGAGGCAAGCCTTTGATGTCCTTGGATATTGCATTTAGCTTCAGCACAGATTTCACTAGTGGCATTTATCTGTGATACTTAAGATCACTATCAAATTCTGGGCAACATCCTGGCTTGCAGCCAGTCCACTGGCTTTCCCGTCTGCCACACTTTGCAGGACTGGTCATGTGAGAAAGACAGCGAACAGAAACAATTGCCGGGTGATGAATGACTAAAAGTAGGGCACCACAAAGCATGACGGGGACAAGGAATGCAATCAGGAAACGCTGACCTGGAACTTGGCGTGGGGTGAGCCGGGCTGTGATGGATGGCAGGCAGCAGCTGCACGTACAGCATGTTGGCACACAGTCTGAGAAAGCACTGCTTAATTTGAATTGAAATGGGCAGCTTGAGAGGCAGAGAGGCAAGCCGTGAGCAGAGCCGCAAACCAAGTACAAACCTCTCATTAATCTTTCCAACCACACTCACACTTTTGGGCAGTACCATAGCTGTTCAGTGTCATTCGTCAGTATGATAAAGAACTGTGATACAGGATTGTGGGGGCAGGGCCATGCATTATGAGACCTCTGAGGAAGGAAGAGGGAGAAATGGCTTTAAGCTGAGATCTCATGGGCATGTCTGAGCCAATCTCCAGACAGAGGCTCCTGTTTAATGTTTGGAATGGCAGTTCTGGAATGCACTGAGGTACTTGTGTGTGAGAGCAGAGTATTGTTGGGTCTCCATTTATTTCACACCTCAGAGTCAAGGGCTCCTTCTGTTATTTTTCTTCTTTCATATTGGGCTAATATCTCTTGTATCTGAACCCAGGTCAGAGTTCTGGGCCCCTAGTTGCCAGGAGACTTGACCCTGGCATGAACATCATCCTGAGCAGTGTGATGCTGGGTCCATGCTCGGAGGGATCCATGCTGTCCTGATTGCTCTTGCTCTCTTGCAAGGGGAAGGCATTTCATGGGTTTGTGACTTTTTACTGCAGGTCTCAAATGAGATTTAAAATGGATGTTTAAAGATTAACACCTTATCAGATATATGGTTTGCAAATATTTTCTCACATTCATTAGGCTGCCTCTTCAGTCTGTTTCTTTCTTTCTTTCTTTCTTTCTTTCTTTCTTTCTTTCTTTCTTTCTTTCTTTCTTTCTTTCTTTCTTTTCTTTTCTTTTCTTTTCTTTTCTTTTTTTTTTTAATATGGCTTCTTTGATTTTGGAGAGAGAGAAAGGAATGGAAGGGTAAGAGAGAGAGAGAGAGAAAGAGAGAGAGAGAGAAACATTGATTGGCTGCCTCCAGCAAGCCCCTACTGGGAGATCACTCACAACCCTGGCATGTGCCCTGACTGGGAATTGAACTGGTGATCTTTGGTACACAGGATGATGCTCAACGGACTGGGTGACACTAGCCAGACTGTCAATTGTTTCTTTTGCTATGCAGAACCTTATTGGCTTGATGTAAACCTGCTTATCTGTTTTTGTTTTTGTTGCCTGTGTTTTGGGTGTCATAATCAAGAAATCATTGGTAAGTCCAGGAGCGTCCTTACTATGTTTTTTTTTTTTTCTTTTTCTAGTTTTACAGTTTCTGGTCTTATGTTTAAGTCTTCAGTCCTCATTTTGAGTTGAGTTGATAAAGTAGGGGCCCAATTTCACTTTTTTTGCAAGTGGATATTCAGCTTTTCTGGCATCATTTATAGAAGAGCTTATCTTCTCCACATCGTGTGTTCTTCGCACTTGTCAAAGATCAATGCGCTGCATATGCTTGGGTTTGCTTTTGGACAGAATGCATAACATTGAAAGTGTAGACATCATGTAAGGGAAGGAAGAGGGTTGTATTCCAACCTGACAAAATGGAGGTCAGTGCCACAAGTAATAATTTAGGAATGAGTAGGCAGGACTTTTGAGGTGATATCAAACCTCAAACTTTAACATTCATAACTATTACTTATTAAAAGATGACTATTCCCAGTATACTCTTCCCCCCCGCCCGCCCCAGTTCAGTCCAGGAGGTTTGATGTGGATCACAAGTAATTTCTGAACTGCACTTTGAGAAATGTTGGCAAAAATGTGGCAGGTGCTGCATGTCTTTGCTTTTTTTTAGATTATTCTAATATAATTGCTTTAAAAACTATGTGGCTTTACTAAGGGTCAATTTATAATCCATTCAATTATATAAAAGCCAGACCCCCAAATCTCTTTGAAATAAGCTTTTATCTACCTTGGATTCTCTGTGAAGCTGCTGAGGGACGATGGCCTTAGATTCCTAGAAGTCCCGCTGTTGAAGCAGAGAAAGCCTGAAAGTTAGACTCTTAAAATCTTTAGAAGGTCTCTCTTCAAAATCTATGAGATACCACTTTAAATCTCCTTTACTTTTTAATAAAAGGTCTTAGAGCTCTATCCTAGATTTTATTTCTGTTCCAAAGCCACTTGAGAATTGTTTGTCACCTACAGTAGATTCCTACAACTGATGGGACGAGATTAACCACAAGATTTATGAAAAGAAACTAAAAAAAAAAAAAAAATGATTTAGGGATCATTCAAACTTGAAGCTTTGTGATGCTTTAGCTATTGATTTGAATTCCCTTTAATCCAAACATTTTTTTTTTCTCTTCCAGAGATATCTGTTATTTCTCTTTTCTCAATACTAAATCACTTTTGACAAAAGTCTTTATAGAACTACTCAGTGGAGCATGAATGCTTGGATCTGGGTTTTTTACTAATGTTTTGTGTTGTTTTTTTTTAAAAATCTTGACATTATATCCTCTATTGTCAGGCTAGAAGCTGAAAAGAGTTTGTTGCTGTTGATCTTTGTGCTCCTGTAATCTTAGTTGCTTTTCAATCTCCTGAACCATGGAAATTCAGGTTCTCATAACAGTCTTAATGTACTCAGAAAATAAAGTTATGAAAGAGTAAAATTTAAAGTCAAAGAAGAAAAAAAGTAATAAAATTTTTTTCCTTTCTTTGGCCTTTAGCTGACAGTTGAAATCTCCTTTCTTTCCTGGCAGTTTCACAGGAGGTGGATTCTGACAAACCATGGCATGATGAATAATTCTTGGTTAGCATTTAAAAACACATTTCATTGCTTCTGCAAATCCTGCTCTTCTTCATTGTCCTTGAGAAGTTAGAAGAACTGATTCATAAAAATAAAACACAAGACTAGTGATAGCCAAGACCGGTTTGGCTCAATGGATAGAGCGTCAGCTTGGTGACTGAAGGGTCCCGGGTTCAATTCCGGTCAATGGCATGTACCTTGGTTTCGGGCATATCCCCAGTAGGGGGTGTGCAAGAGGCAGCTGAACGATGACTCTCTCTCATCGATGTTTCTAACTCTCTGTACAAAATCAATAAAAATATATATATATTTAAAAAAAACAAAACAAAAAAAAACTAGTGATATTCTTACCTCTTATTTGGTTGAAAGTAGTACCAATGGAGGTTTTGAGAGAGGGTATTGTTTACCTCATTTGTTTCTGACCCGAAATGAAATGAATGTTAATCTTGATTTCTACTCTGTGATTGGTGCTGTGGGCCACGTCTGTCTGCAAATAGATCTTTTGACAATTGTTGATGTCATTTCCCAAGCACAATAGAAAATGAGACTGATATTCAATACTTAGGGGACCAAGATCCCTCATTAACAAACCCTCATTGAGTAATGATTTTTTATGAGATGCTGAAGAATACTGAGCCTTTTCTATGTTTTGAAAGTAAGAGTTCACACTCATTATGCTAGCAAAAAATAAACTACTCTCTGGATTAAATGTGCAAATGTAATTTTTGGTCAGGTAAGGAGATGAATGCTTGGTTGGCATGACACATCATAAATTATAACAAAAAAAATGAAATTTAAACAATAGAGCATTGAAAGCAAACATGATGGATTTGGATTTGGATTAGGTGATTTTTGTGACCTCTTCAAGATCTAACATAAGGTTTCCATAATGCTGGAAAAATTAAAATTAATGAGAATTCACACACACACACACACACACACACACACACACACACACACACACACATACACACACCCCCATATCCTGGAGAATATGGGAAAATCTGAGCAGAGTATAAGTGAGCTGAAACATGAGTTACTTGGGGCTTTCCCTTCTACTTGCCAAAGAAGCATAACTGTCCTCAAAGGCATGTAAGTCACTGAAAATGATGTTTGTAAGGATAAGTGAATGAATGAAAGGGCGAACCATTGTTACTATCAACATTCCTCCCTGGGATGCAACATAAGTTTGGATGTCATCAAGGATATATTTTGGCAGGGAGAGAGGGAAGTAGATTTAGCTTGACATAAACAATATCCAGTCCTCAGCAAATTTACTGAATGCTGTCAATGTCTCAGGAGAGTAATTGGGTGACTATCCCAGTTTGCCTAGGACTGAATGGTTTTCTGGGATGTGAGACTTTGAATGATAAACCTGGAAAAATCTCAGACAAATTGATACAAATTGGTCACCTGAGTTATGAGAGAACTAAGCAGAGGTCAAATTGCCTTGGCAGTATAGATCATCACCCCAATTAGTAGATATATCTCTTCTCTTAATACCTTGAGTAATTGATTCAGAGTAAATATTATATCTCATAGAAGAGCACCCATTGTCTGTCTCTCATTTGTCACCCAGTTGGGTCTTTGACAGCCATTCCAACCATTCTATAGTGTCAGCTACTTCTAGTGAATAATTTGGGCCTTAGCCCATTGCATCACTCTTTTTGCTGTGAAACAAGTTCCTTTGTCAGAACGATATTGTCTGGGATTCCGCGACAGAGAATAGGCATTCAGTAAGTTCACAGATGGTGGTGATGGCAGGAGCTTTGTAGGTAGGGAAGGCGAATCCATATTTAGAATGAGTTTCTATTCCAGTGAAGACCAATCACTGCTCCCTCCATGACTGAAGGTGTTTAATAAAATCAACCCGCCTTTTGATGGCTGCTATTCTGCCTAGGAAATGGTGTGTACCAGGGTTCAATGTAGGTTTCTCCTGTTGGCAGGCTGAGTACTTAGCAGTGGTGGCAGCTAGGTTAGTTGTGGTAAGAAGAATCCATGTGTTTGAATTTCTGCCTAACTTCCATATCTGCTGCTATGGTCACTTTGTTCATGAGCTCAATGAACAAATTGCAGGTTGGCCAAGGAAAGAGGTTGGAATACCCACAGTGGCTCATCTTGCCCAACTGATTATAGAGAACTGCAATCTTATGTTCAAGATGAGCATTCACATGGGAAAAAAATTTCCTCACATTCTGTGTCTATTATTAAGTGGGCACATCCACATGTCTCTTTTCTAAACCTTCTTATTAGTTATTTAATTTTGTACCTTTAAAAAATATATTTTATTGATTTTTTACAGAGAGGAAGGGAGAGGGATAGAGAGTTAGAAACATCCATGAGAGAGAAACATCGATCAGCTGCCTCCTGCACAACCCCTACTAGGGATGTGCCCACAACCATGGTACATGCCCTCAACTGGAATGAAACTCAGGACCCTTCAGTCTGCAGGCCGACGCTCTATCCTCTGAGCCAAAGGGGTTAGGGCTTGTACCTTTTAAGTTCCTGACCATCAAGCCTAATTGTTAGCTCATGAATTTGTAGACCTAAATATATGGCCATATCTTCTTCTGGGCCGCATAAACAGCTAGATTTATTTCCCTCTATAGTCCTTCAGGGCCATCCGTGACTAGGATTGTGATTCTACATCAGTTTGCTCTCAGCAATTTGCATTTCTAAACCAGGCTCACGTTTTTTTCTTCCTTGATCAGATTGAATTCCTATGAGACTAAAGGTGTACGTGAAGGAGAGGTGGCACTGAAGTAGATGGCATGGAAGTCTGAGCCACCTGCTTATGTAACTCATTTTGTGCCTTCAGAACCTGCTCAAGGTAGATCTTCCATAAACCGTATCTTTTTGATGATGACCATCTTTCCCACACCCAAGTTTCTGGGTTGATGGGTCAGATTACACTCAGTTCATGATGGGCAGCTCAGGTCACCAGGTCATTTGGTGTTCTTTGGTCAGGACTTGATCTTGATTAGGACTCAGTGACATTCAGCATATCCCCAAACCTAGAAAGCTGCACTACGATTCTCCTACTGAGACTTGCCAGAGGCTTCACACAGTATTTTCACTTTCTATAGATGCCTCCAGCCCATCGTTGAATCTGCTGGATGATAAGGCTCAATTGATAACAGGGTGCACAAGCCACGACCTGCTTCAGAGTTCTTTCTTGTTCTGGGTACCACTCAACATGAGCAGCCTAACAGGTTAGTCATTAAACGAGTTAGAATAGTATATGCTTTAAATGAGTTAGAATAGTATATGTTGCTTCCAGTTGCCATTGAGGACTAATTTTTGTCTAGGACATAGTACGCAGATATTTGGTCTAACATTATTCTAGACGTTTCTGTGAAGGTATTTTATTTGAAGAGGAGATTAACATTGAACTCAGCAGACTTTGGGAAAAGCAGATTATCCTTCATAATGTAGTGAACCTCAGTTGAAGGCCTTAATAGAGAAACTTCGACCTCCCCAGAAGAATAGGGAATTCTGCCAGCAGATTGCCTTGGGACTTGAACTGCAACACTTCCCTGGGTCCCCTGCCTGCCTGCTCACCCATAAGATTTTGGACTTGCCAGCCTCCACAATCACATGAATTAAGAAATCAGAAATTTGCCAAAACTGGTTTGGCTCAGTGGATAGAGTGTCGGTCTGTGCACTGAAAGGTCCCAGGTTTGATTCCAGTCAAGGGCATGTACCTTGGTTTTGGGGACATCCCCAGTGTGCAGCAGGCAGCTGATCAATGTTTCTAACTTTCTATCCCTCTTTTTTCCTCTCTCTAAAAAAAAAAAATCAATAAAATATATTTTTTAAAAAATGAAATCAGAAATTTGTTAAAACAAACAAACAAACAAACAAACAAACAAACAAATAAATAAAATCTCTCAATACATGTATATCCTATTGGTTCTGTTTCTCTGGAGAATGCTGACTAATAGAGATGCCTTTTTCTTAGCAGTAGGTGTTGCAAATTGCAGCTATTCGTCCTTCACTTGGGGATACACATGATAAGACCAGAGAGGGACTGCAAAGTGAGAAAATAAAAGGTACAAGGCTGGTACCCTGAGAAACATCACCAAAAAAGAGATATAAAGAGAAAATAAAGTCACAAAGAGACTGAGAAGGAGCTTTAAGCTAGAGAGAGTGGGCAAAAAGAGCCTGGTGGGTGTGGTCACTGAAGTCAAGGAAACCGAAGCATGTCAAGAAGTAATTAGTGGTGTCATATTACAGAGGTTCGCCAGATAGACTGAGCAGCTGCACTGCAGTTAGCAGCAGGAGATCATTGACTTCCACTAGAGGACCGGTGCATGACAATTGTGCAGTGGGGGTGGGAGGGTAGTCCCTCAGCTTGGCCTGTGCTGTCGGGTGTGCCGTGTGTGTGTGTGTGTGTGTGTGTGTGGGGGGGGGGGGGGGGGGGGGAGGGGGGGGGAGGGGGGTTGCTCACCAGCAAGCCCTGCCCCCCATCACTACTGCGGCCACCAGTCACCTCCCTCTCAGGGGGCAGACACTCAACACAGGAGCTGCCCCCAACCTTCTGCGTTGAGCATCTGCCTCCTGGTGGTCAGCGTGTGTCATAGCAACTGGGCCGTTTGGTTGATTTGCATATTAGGGTTTTATTATATAGGATGAGGAGTGTTTCAGAATCAAACTGTGGGTGCAGAAGCGGTTCTAGTAGAAAGAGGAGTGAGTGAATGGATAGTGTGAATAAGTAGCCAAATGAGTGCTTCTTACCTAACTAATCAACCGACCAACCCAAAACCTGGCTTGGCAGGAGATGGGGTAAATGGTGGCCTGGAGTTTGAACACACCTTTTCCCCTCTCCTTTAAGTGGAGGGGGCCCTACATGCACTAATTGGCTGCTAGAGAAGAAAGGTTGAAGATGGAGACAGAAAGGGCATTGCTGATGGAGTGAGGTCTCCGAGGAGGCTGGGAGCTCTGACATCCACATCTCTGTGTCGTGAGAGCTGGCATCCAGAGGAATTATTCTACAGCCTTTACAGAATAATGATTTGTAATGAAGCTTGCAATCTGCTTACATTTTCTCATAAACATTAAATTTCCAAAACAATATATATTGAAATACTAAATGATGGCTTTTAAAAATTGTTGGCCCTGATCAAAGAAAATTGGTAAATTGGAGACATAGTCAGAAATAAATGGAACGAAGCCTGGGAAAGATTAATTACAGGACTGTCATATTACGGGGAGAAAAACACAGGGCAAGGACTGGGTGGGATCTAAGAGTTATCATTTGTTGCTGAATATGAGCCAACAAATAACAGTGTGGTTTAAAAAGCAAGCACCATTCTGGAGGACAAGCATTTTAAAATGCACGCTTTATGTTCAAACACCTAACATGATGCCACGCCTTTGCAAGTATTGCTGACCTGGTTTGATTTGTTGCTACTGATCTGCCCTCAGCAGGGCTCATGAGCTAATTTTAAAATCAGAAGAAATTAAATGTTAAAAAACAGGACATTACCTAAATTTTTTTGCATGTTCCTTCCTTTGGTATTTGCATTCATAACTATAAGAAAAATATGCACAGATTTTTTAAAATGGAAAAAGTAAATGTAACTTACTTATCTCTAAATGTGAGTCTACAGATGATTTTATGTATGTGTGTGCATATATATACATATATAATTTTACTTTCTCCTATTTATTTTTATTTGCCAATTAGCATCCATTTAAAAATGTGCCCAAGATTGAGGTTAGAACATAGAGTTACACAACAGTGAGGGATAGTAAACATTTAAACACTGAAGTAGATGTTTGAGGAAGGATGTTGAGTTAATATGTAAGGTTTTTAGCAATAAGAATTCTTTCTTCCTAGCTGGTGGAGGGTAAAAGTGGTTTGGCCTGAGGTGAGAGGAAAGATGTCATCTCTCCCTTTTTATAATGCTGTACAAGCAGGTTATAAACTAGCCTGATGATATGTGGGGGGAGTCTGGTAAAGTGGAAGAAGGCTGGATTTTGGAGTTTCAGACTCAGCTCTCCCACTTCCTAGTGATTTGGCCTAGGCAAGTAACTTGATTTTCTGACCCTGTTTTCTCAGTGGTAGATGGACATAATTACATCTCACTTGATTGTTGTTAGAATCAGCAATTATATACAATCGGTGAATAGCTAGTATGGTCGTCATTATTCAGATATCATTGTGTTTAATAATGTCTTATTTAATATTTATATTGAGTAAGAACTGGTAATGCTATTATTAAAATATTGAAAAATACATGATCTCATTTAATCTCACACTAACCCTTAGAGCTACGTCCTCTTATCCTCAGTTAATCAGAGTGGAAACTAAAGCTCTGAGAAGTGAAGTGACTTTTCCAAAGTCACACAGCCAGAAAGGAGCGGAGCTGGGGAGCAAAACCAGGTGCAGTGATTGCAAATTCAATATTTAACGAAATCCTTGTAAGAAGTGTATGAAATCATGGAATCAAGAATCAAAGACGCTGTAAAGGTTGTTTCTTCCAATTGCTAAGTTTACTAGGACAAAATGTACATATTTCAACACTAAATTCTTTTTCTATTATATTAGAAAAGTTTACAAGATGCTGGCTGGCAGCTGATTTAATATTGCTGATTTAATTTAGTGTTATAAATCAGCTAATGACAAAAAAGATATCATGAGTAAGTGAAACCTATATAAATGAAAACTTACATTTTAATTGTTTGTATACCTAAGGTTAAGACAGATCTGGGTTCAGGTGCTGGTTGTTGAGCTCTGTGTCCTTGAGCTAGTACCCTATAGGCTAGTTCTAGTGTGAGTCTAGAACTAGCCTATAGGGTTATTTTGACGATTGTATAAGCCAGTGTTTCCCAAACTTCTCTCATGATGAGAATCACCTGGTGGAGTTGTTAAAACACAGATTCCTGAATCCCAACTAAGAAGTGCTAAACTAGAATTTTTGGGAACATATAGGTAAAATTGTATACTTAACTAGTGCTCTAAGACAGATTTTATATACAGAGCACTAAGTTAGCTTAACTAGTGCTCTAAGACAGATTTTATATACAGAGCACTAAGTTAGCTATGCAATTTTACCTATATGTTCCCAAAAATTCTAGTTTAGCACTTCTTAGTTGGGATTCAGGAATCTGTGTTTTAACAACTCCACCAGGTGATTCTCATCATGAGAGAAGTTTGGGAAACACTGGTATAAGCTAACGTACATTCAACACCCACACAACGTAACTGCGCGATAAATGTTGGCTCCTCTTTCCTCATTAAATTCACCAGTTTTCAATCTTTGAACAGCCTTGGAAGATGTGAGACATGATGGGAGACATGGAGATGGTTCCAATAATATTAAGTTATGCCACAAAGTAGCTTTGCCTCCTTACTCATTCCTGACTAGATTTCCTTTGAAAGGCCCCAATGATGTTTTAGGATTGCATGGGCAAAATGGAAACTCCTCTCCACAGAAACAGGACTAATGCTTCTTGCCACTATTTAGAAGTGGAATAAAGCTGCAAACAATGTATCCCCCCCAAACTCCACAAAGATTATATGGGGTCATAAATTCAAATGTATTTCACTGGGTGATTTTTCTGCTCCATGTGGTAACTGACTGGGGTTACTTGGTGGTATTTAGCTTGTGGTGTGTATGGACTGGGGTACTGGAAGCCTTCATTCATACATCAGGCACCTCGGTGAGGGCTGCTGGAAGGCTGGGCCCAGCTGGGTCTCTCGTCCTTCCCCTGTAGCAATCTCAGGGCCTTTCCACAGGAGCTCTCCAGCAGGGGAGTTAGACTTCTCAAACGGTAGCTCAGGGTTCTAAGATCAATGATTCCAAGCCTGGGCCCAGAACGTGGCAGTGTTACTTGTGTGATATATCCTATTGGACAAAGCAGACACAGAGCTCTCCCAGATTCAAGAGGAGGGAACAAGAATCCCACCACTTTGTGCAAAGAATGGCCAATAATTTGTCTTCATCCTTAAGCTGTGATGAAAACACTTGAATGTCATATGCTTAAAGAGACTACCTGTTCACAGGGACACAATGCAGACCTCTAATAAGCAGTTATTGTTAGAATAGCTGGCTTATTGTTAGGTCTGCAACTGCAGATATTTCTTTCCCCCTCCACTATTTGGGGGACCTGGACTCTTGCCTTTACTTTCAGATCTGTGATTTGCTTCTATCATACTTGCATCTCTGCCATCCTGGGGGTGCAGGAGATGTAATATGTTACTCACACATTACTCACCACTTCTGGGAAGTCTTCCCTGAACAAAACAGGAATAGCCAGCTTTCTATCTGCTAGAGAGATGTGTACTGTGTGTCTTTAAAACATTTCCAAAATTCAAGGAAAAGAGGATTGTTAAACACTAAAAGTCAGAAGGCAGTCTCCAGTAAATTGCACTTTGATAGATTAAAAAAAAGAGAGAGAAAAAGAGGAGGTCCAAGATGGCAGTGGCCTAATAGGCTTAATTATCAATGGACATAAAGGGAGAAATCCACAGAATATAATAATTGTACAAGGTTTTAATATCCCATTCACCTCAAGGAATAGATCATCTGGACAGAAAATTAATAAGAAAATAATGGCCTTAATTGTCACATTAGACCAGATTGATTTAGTTGACATTTAGAGAATATTTTATCCAAAAACTGCAGGATAGATACATATTTAATTTAATTTAAATTTGATTTCTGAGAGGAGGAGAGAGGAAGAAAGAGATAGAAACATCAATGATGAAAGAGAATATGGCCCCCACTGGGGGTTGAGCCCATAATGGGCATGTGTCCTGACCAGAAATTGTATTGTGACCCCCTGTTCCATAGGTCGATGCTCAACCACTGAGCCACATAGCCGGGAGGCAGTAAAACTCTTTGACATTGCTCTAAGCAACATATTGGGTCGGCAAGTAAGTAATTGCGGATTTTTTAAAGAAAATCAAAGACAATTTTTTCATGGAACTAAATAACTTTATTCTGTAATGTATTGCCCATTTTGATCAATGACCTTTTGCCATCTTTCAGGCAGCATCATAATCCCACGTTCAAAAAACTTCTGGTTTTTATTAGCAAAAAACTGAATCAGGTACGATTTGACATCATCATCATTATTGAAATTTTTACCATTCAAGGAGTTTTGTAAAGATCAAAACAAAAAGTAATCAGATGGTGCAAGGTCAGGACTATATGGTGGATGTGGCAAAACATCCCAATCAAGCTCCATTAATTTTTGCCGAGTGACCAAAGATGTGTGTGGCCTTGCATTGTCATGATGGAATACAACACCTTTTCGATTTGTCAATTCGGGCCGCTTTTCTTCAACTGCATTGTTTAATTTCGTTAGTTGTTCAATGTAGACATCAGAATTGATCGTTCGGTTGGGTGGTAAGAGTTCAAAGTAGACAATTCCTTTGTAATCCCACCAAACTGATAACAAAACCTTCTTTTGATGAATATCAGCTTTTGATGTTGTTTGAGTTGGTTCACCTGGCCTGCTCCACGATCTTTTCCGCTTGATATTGTTGTAAACAACCCATTTTTCATCGCCAGTTATCAGTCATTTTAAAAATGGATCATTTTCATTACGTTTCTTTAGCAAATCGCAGCTGCTAATGCGTTGCGTTAACTGTGATTCTTTCAGTTCGTGAGGAACCCATGTATCGAGTTTTTGAACATAGCCAAGTTGTTTTAAGTGATTTTCAATGCATGTATGTGATACATGAAGCTTCTCTGCAATCTCACGTGTTGTACTGTGACAGTCCGAATTGATTATTGCTTTGATTAGGGCGTCATAAACTTCAACTGGACGACCAGAGCGTTTTTCATCTTTGAGTGAAAAATCACCAGAACGAAATTTGCAAACCAATTTTGACACTGCCGTTCTTTTAAGGCTTCATCACCATAAACAGCACATAACTTTTTATGAGCTTGCGATGCGTTTTTCCCTTTGGGGAAATAAAAAAGCAAAATATGACGAAAATGTTCCTTTTGATTTTCCATTTTTCAACGAACGCCAAACGAAAACTACAAAACAGATCAAAAAACTTTTTTTGCTGATTAACAGCTGAATAGCCAACTATCAAATAACAAAATGTGTTTTACATTTGTACTACGTCTGCAAACCTAAAAATTCAACTGAAGCCATATATGTGTGAAACCCGCAATTACTTAGTTGCCGACCCAATATTTTTGGATATGTCTCCTCAGGCCAGCAAAAGAAAAAATAAATGGGACTACATCAAACTTAAAAAATTTGCACAGAGAAGGAAACCATCAATAAAGCCAAAAGACAGCTTACCACATGCAGAGAAGGTATTCACCAATGATACATTTAGCAAGGGGTTAATACCCAAAATATATAAGGAATTCATACAACTTAATGTTGAAAAACAAATAATCCAATTAAAAATGGGGAGAGGACCTGAATAGCCATTTCTCCAAAGAGGACATACAGATGGCCCACAGATATATAAAAAGATGCTGAGCATCACTAATCATCAAGGAAATGCAAATCAAAACTACACTGAGATATCATCCATCAGAATGGCCATCCACAATAAATCAACTAATAGCATGTGTTGGTGAGACTGTGGAGAAAAGAGAACCCTCATACACTGTTGGTGAGATTATAAGCTGGGGCAGCCACTATGGAAAACAGTATGAATATTCCTCAAAAAAAAAAAAAAATTAAAAGTAGAGCTACCATAGGATCCAACAATTTCACTTCTGATATTTATTCAAAGAAAATAAAACCACTAATTTGAAAATATATATGTACCCCTATATTCATTGCACCATTACTAGATGTCCATCAATAGATGGATAAAGATATGCTATTAGTTTAATTTTTTTTTGAAAATCTGAGCCTATTTTATTTTTTAAAATTTCTTTATTGATTAAGGTATCACATATTTGTCCTCATCCCCCATTCCCATCCCCCACCCCTATTAATTTAATTTAAAAAAATGTTTTAAAAAATGTTCTTATTGATTTCAGAGAGGAGGAATTACCAGTGGAATATTATTCATGAATAAAAAAAGAATGAAATCTTGCCATTTGAGATAATATGGATGGACCTAGAGAGTTTATGCTGAGTGAAGTCAGACACAGACAAATATTGTGATTTCACTCATATGTGGACTCTAAAAAAGAAAAACAAATGAATAAATAAAACAAAATAGAAACAGACCCATAAATAGAGAACAAGCTGATGGTTGCCAAAGGTGAGGGCCATGGTGGGGGTAGGGGGCGCTTAAAAAATAAGAGGACTTGAATAAAAGAGAGAAGAGAAAGGAGATTGGAGGGAGAGGGATAAACAGAGACAGAGACACCAGCAATCTTTAGGTAATAGAATTACACTTTGTAGTTTCAAAAATTTTTATTTCTTTGTTGTTACAACTGGAGGTACCTCAAATGCTGGGAGTGCTAATCCTTTTAGCAGGTTAGTTGCAGGTTTCAGTAACATTGGAGAATAGTGAGCAGCAACCAAGGTTAATTACTTAATAGGCTAATTATATGTTAATTATAGCCATTGATATTATATTATACTATATTACAAAACTTAAAGGGTACGTCTTAATTCCTAATAGGGCTTACCTTGCATGATAATTCTAGCAAGTCTTTTTGATGTGAATAAATAGATCACTTCCCTTTCAGAATTCAAAGTTCAATCACTCAGGAAAGCTGAAATAGCTGATAAATACGCTTCTTTTGTTTCAAATAATGGAACAGAAAAATAAGTGGTCCTTGACTATAGAAATAGTATATTTAGGGTAAACATATCCCTAAACTCCACTTAATGTACCCACATATTACTGTCTCTAAAGTATCACTGTAGTTTTACTGAAGTCAGGAAAATGATAGAAAGTTTTATTCTAAACTAAAACCTGCTTTAGTGCTACCCAGAGGAAATAAGATGTTTGTACGCTAATCAAGAGTTCTTAAACTCCACTATAGAAACGACACATTGCCCTTTTTGTATTAAGGGACTAATGGCATCGCTCTTCCATAAAGCTGTGTCCTCTGGGACAGCAGTGGCTTAGAGATAAATTGCTTTGAGGGTACTGGAAGCACTGAGGTGCTGAGTAACCCTACAGAGAAAGGAAAAAGAGGACGCTTCTGGAGTTAAAATAAGACCGAATGCCTGTTTGGAGAACATAGTGGATGAAGGCTATCGGAATTCTCAAAAACTCAGGCTACCACAATCTGTTCAGTTTTCACCTGTACTTTGGAATTGCGCTAGAAAGCTAAGACAATATAAGAATACAAATGTACGCATTTAGCCAGTCCATATACAGGAAATTCTCTGTTGGTGTAGAAATTGCTCTGCTGCTCATCCCTTAAGGACTTGCTCCAGTTCCTTCTTGGTCAGGATGCAAGGGGAGGTGTGAGTGACGAGTCTTGGTTTTATATGTATCTCTTATTCACCCTCTCACAGAATTGGAATCATTTCCAGGTCTCGTAACTTCTGAGGAGACCTTGCAGTATTTTGTGTATGTTCTGGGCAGTGCCTGGAATTCTGCGAGAGATAAGCAATAAGTGATGATGAGCAACAACACATCTTTGCCAGTGGACCAGCAAGGTCGCTGCCCTCCTTTCAGCAAAGAGCCAACTTATTAGCAGGGACTCGGGCCAACTTTTCCTCTTCGCTGCAGCTTCTAGTTTATTTATTTATTTATTTATTTATTTATTTATTTATTTATTTATTTTCCCCGGCTTAAAGAAAGCCCCACCAGCTACACTAGCTAGCAGCGTCATAATATTTGCACACAATTTATTTGGGTCGGTTTTTTTGTTTTTGTTTTTGAAGCTGAGGTTGCTTGAAGGCTAATTCAAAGAGGAAGACGGAGGAACGCAAGGTTTCATTTTGATTTCTGGAGAGGAATCTGGGATGGGCGGGGTGAAATCGAGGACTATTTGCTTAAGGTTACAAAAAAATGAAAAGTCACCTAGTGTGGAGGTTCCCGTAAGATGAAACCAGCTTTGGGGGAAGGAGAGAGAGAGAGACGCAGAAAGAGAGAAAGAGGAGAGGGGGAGAGAGAGAGAGAGAGAGAGAGAGAGAGAGAGAGAGAGAGAGAGAGAGAGAGAGAGAGCGCGAGAGAGCGAGAGAGCGAGAGAGCGAGAGAGAGAGAGAGAGAGAGAGAGAGAGAGAGAGAGAGAGAGAGAGAGAGAGAGAGAGAGAAGGAAAGGGACGGAGGGAAGGAGGGAAGGGAAGAGAGAGAGAGAGAGAGGGGGGGGGGGCAGGGCTGAGGAATGAAGGAAGTGCCGCGGAGCTCCAGCCCCGAGCTCCCACCCCAGCTGCTGCGGAACGTTATCTCGGGGCGGAACAGCCCCGGCATCCCGAGCAGCCCCGCGCGGGGGCTCACCCGAGCGCGCGGGGGGCGCGGTCGGCGGGCGCCTGTCCCTTTAAGGGGCCGGTCTCCGGGCTCCGCCGGCCCAGACGCCCGGACGTGCCGGGGCCGCCCCGCCCCGTGCCGGGCGGCGCGACGGCACCTGAGCAACTGCGGCGGCGGCACCTCGGAGCTGGCGATCGGGCTGTCGTGCCGGCGCCGCCGCGTCCTCCCGGCCTCCTCCCCGCGGCGCGCAGGGTAAGGGCGAGCAGGCGGCGTCGGATCGGGGCGCCGGCCGCAGGGACCGACCGCGGGGTGAGGGCGGCGCCGGCCGCGGGGCCCCGGGCGGGAGGGCCGCACCGGTTGGGGGGCGCGGCCGCGGGGCCCGAACCCGGCCCGCCGCCTGCCGGGTAGGCCTCGGGCGCCGGCTCCGGCCCGCCGAACTCCGGCTAGAGCCGGGCCTCCGCGGCGGCGGGCTTCCCGGGCGGTTCGGCCTCACGGGCCGCTCCCGGCCCGACCCGGGCTCCGCCGCGGCGCCTGCGAGCGCGGCCCAGGTCCCCCCGGAGGACGTCTCTTGAGGGCGAGGTCGGCGGGAGAGGGCCCCGGGGTGACGGAGACGCCTATTTTTAGCCCGGCCTGCGGGCCCCCGGGAAGGAAGGCGGATGACCGCCGCCGGGCCGGCGGACGGAGGGAGCGCGTCCCCGGGCCGGATGGGCCACGCGTGCGCCATGCTGGAATTCCAGCCTCGCCGCCTCCCGGGCGCCGAGCGGCGGCCCTCGCCCCTCCCGCGGCCCCTGCCCGCCGCCCCGTGCGCGCCCCCGGGGGTGGCGGGGGCCGGCTGGGTCGGGGGAAGCCCCGGGAGGGGAGAGTTTGGGGGAAAAAGTCTGCGGATCGCCCTCGAGACCCAGGGAAGTTATCCCTTCCTCTCCCGGAGGGGTGTGTCTTCCTCGCCGCTTTCCCCCTCCCCCTTCGGCTCCCAACAATGAGATTTTTGGCGTTGGGGATCCGGGCGGAAAACCCAGCTGGCAGCCCGGAACAGCCTCTCGGTAATCGGATACCTGGTGCGGGCTGTGCAGCCCGGCGCGGCGGGCGGGCCGTCGTGCAGGAGCCCGTGGCCCCCAGGTTCGGTTCCAGGCTGCGGCTGTGTGAGCTTAGCCATCCATCCCTGCTGGGAGGAAAGAGTCCAAACTCGTGGTTGGGCCTCTCTCTACTCGAAAAGGAATTCCTTAACTGCAGGTATTTGAATAAGCGCTGCTTAAAAAAAAAAAAAAAAAAAAAAAAAAAAAAAAAGCTGCAGTTGAAGTTAACTGTTCCAAGTTGTGGGTGTGCTGAAGATGTGTTTGAAAAATTGTGGACACTCATAGCCTGCTCGAGATGAACACACTGGGGTGAACTAAACGCTGCATTGTGTAGGAATGGACTTGAAGAGTGTGAGTTCTTGCTAATTAGGTGGCACTCACTCTCCCTGCCTCACCTAGCGGGCTTGCCGAGCAAGCCCGTGTCTGCCGTCTGGCTAAAAGCAGCTGCTGATGAGACCGGAGTGATCCTCCCAAGAATAACCCTGGAGTATTCACCAAGCGCTTTTAACCAAGATTTGCTCATTCGATCTGTATTTCCGGTCTGCATGCTTTGCTATAGGTTTTCACGTTGGGCTCTCTTGACAAAAAGGGGCTCCCTTTTGTTCAAGGATTTAGCAAGAAATAGTGGGGGTTTATTGTTTGTAGGTTCTAAGAACGATTCATTACTCCCCTCCCCCAACATTAACTTAGAAATGTCTCTTCCGATTTTGCAGCATCAACAATTATAACAGTACTCTGTTAGGTGAGCTTAGGAAATGAGGTGTTCTATTTACTCTAACTTTCTGAGACTCACTCTGAAGCGGATAACAAAGCTTAGGGAAAAACTTTCTTAAATGTCTTAAGCATTTTGAAATTATAAAGGCTATTCAGTATTATTAACCCTGATGACTCAGGGTCGACATTATGAAGAGCCATTAATACATGATTTTGGTTCTAATTTAATTTTTTCTGTATCCCCCTTTAATATCAGTAGTCTGTTCTGGTTGGTATGTTTTCTCCGCTCTTTCACCCCAAACCTCCTTCTCGTTTGTAAGTGTTAATCGGATTTTAGTAGGGAGGACATTTTAATAACTAGATGGTAAATAACAGTCTGTGGCTTTTCTAAAGGACGTGAGGATTTTTTTGAGGCTTAACTTCTAAAGGACCCGTGTTTTAGAATTGTTACTATCATTAAGTTCTTAACTTGATTTTTATTTGAAACATGTGGAATATGTATTTTTAAAAATATGTATTGATTTTAGAGAGAGAAAGGAAGGGAGAGGGCTAGAGATATAGACTAGAAACATCCCTGAGAGAGAAACATGGATTGACTTCCTCCTGCCCACGTATCCTGACTGGAATTGAACTGGGGACCTCCTGGTTCATGTGTTGACACTCAACCACTGAGCCACACTGGCCAGACTAATTGGTTTGATGTTAAAAAGGTAAGAGGCAAAATATACTTTTAGCACTAAGAATACTTTACTTAGTAGAGACTCCAATGGGAAATATAGTGTTGTTCTTAGGATATGTGTAAGAAATGTTCAACTCTTTTTTAAAGATAAAATTAGTATTTTACATATCACCTTAACTACTATGGGCTGATTAAGAACACAGCCTTAAATCTGGTCTCAACAAAGTGGTTTGTACTAAGTGAAACTTTACACTCCCCTCCTTTCAGGGCATTGCTTTTTTTGGTTTCTCTTATTAATTGCTTTGCTCATACTGTCTTTATGATTTCTCTTTTCTTAAGGTTGAAATGTTTAGTCCTTGGTTCACTTTTTTTTTTTTTAATACTTCCCTGGTGATCTCATCGCATGTTATAGCTTTTTAAAAAAATATATTTTATTGATTTTTTAGTAAGAGGGATAGAGAGATAGAAACATCGATGAGAGAGAATCATCGACCAGCTGCCTCTTGCACACCCCCTACTGGGGATGTGCCCGAAACCAAGGTACATGCCCTTGATCGGAATCGAACCCGGGACCTTTCTGTCCGCAGGCCGACACTCTATCCACTGAGCCAAACCGGTTTCGGCGCATGTTATAGCTTTTAATACCTATATGCTTATGGCTGCCATTTTTATATCTCCAGTTCAGATTTCCCTCCTGCACTCCAGACAACCTGCTCCACATTTCACCTTGGATGTTAAGTATAGTAAACCCTTGATTTTGTGGACCTCAATATAAAGGACTTTGAATTTATCACAAAATTTCTCGTTCGGATGTGATATATGAAAATTAATACACTGTTAATTTTTAAGTGCTTTTAACCAAGATTTGCTCATTAAATTAACAGGGTTTTTTGTTATTAAGTTATTTAAAACAAATTTTAGTGAATAGGCCATGTGTTGGAAAAAACAGCGTAATAATTTCACCAATATAAATAAATATTATAGTCTGCATATTTAATTCCAAGAATCACTGCTTATAAACAATGATGGGTAACAATTAGCACATGATCACACTGCATGGTGCATGCTAATTGGTTCTGTTGTCTCCTGGCTTCACTTTCTGATGCAGTTTTAAGTGATGTTTCCTTCTGTGCTAAGTCACACCACAACCATGGACTCTTGGTGACTGGTGAATGCACCCATTTCCTAGACCTATTCAGTATAAATTTAAAATTAAGTAAAAAATATAGAAAAATTTTCTTTGAAATTAAAATTTCATATATACTTAGTTTTAATTACACAAATGTGTCAAATAAGTAAAAACAGGTAAACCAACTAATTTGTCAATTTTTTAACATATGCATTTGGAAAACCTAATGGACTTTTGGCTTTAATGGATTCCCCTTGCCTGAATTAGTCCTTTATATTGAGGCTTTACTGTAGTCAACTAAACTTCCATTTTCCTTTTTAAACCTGCCTCAGGTGCAGTCTGATTTACTCATTTGATGCTGTTCCATCCAACATTCAGGCAAAAAACCTGTTGAAGTATCCCTGACTTATCTCTTTCACACCTGGCATTCTGACTGTCTCATTTTAAAAATGTATGCAGAATTAAATCACTTATCTCCTCCACTGCTCACTAAGCTGGTCCAAGCCATTCTTATCACTTGCCTGGATTTCTGCAGTTAGTCTTCCAACAGGTCTCCCTGCTTCTACCTACACTGGCTCCCTACAGTCTTTTTCAACATAGTAACCAGATCATATCACTTCTCTTCAAAACCCTTTCCATATGCAGAGTAAAAGATGGTCTGTATGGCCTACAAAGCCTTCCAGAGCTGAGCACTCCTACTTTCCCCATCACCCCTTACCTGTCTTAATTTAGCTCTCTCCCCCCTGCTCGTTTCATTCCAGTCCAACTAACTGTCTTAGGGCCTTTCCACTGACTGCTTCCCCTCCTTGGAACATTTCCCCCCCTAGGATATTTGCATGGCTGACTCTCATGTCTCCTTCAAATCTTTGCTTTTCAAATGGTCTATCTTTTTTTTTTTTTTTTTTTTTTTTAATATATTTTATTGATTGTTTTACAGAGAGGAAGAGAGAGGGATAGAGAGTTAGAAACATCGATGAGAGAATCATCGACCAGCTGCCTCTTACATACCCCCTACTGGGGATGTGCCTGCAACCAAGGTACATGCCCTTGACTGGAATCGAATCCGGACCGTTCAGTCCGCAGGCCGATGCTCTATCCACTGAGCCAAGCCTGTTTCGGCTCAAATGGTCTATCTTACTTTACTATTTTATTTAAAGCTGCATTCCCCTACATATGATCTATATCTTGCTCTATTTTCTTCTAGCACTTGCCACCTTCCAACAAACTACGTAAATTCTATTTGATTGTATTTATTGTTCCTTTTCTCTGTCCCAAACACATATTATAATGTAACCTCTATGCTGGCAGGACTTTTTGTCTGTTTTGTTTATTGAGTGTTTAGGGCAGTGCTTGACACATAGCATATGCTCAATAAAGATTTGTTAATGACAAATGAAATCCTTATCCTGCAGTTCCTTACTGTGATGGATACTTCATTCTTGGACACATGTAGTTTTCAGTTTGCTCATATAGTTTTCAACTTCAGTTAGTCAGAGATCAGGAGAAAAGTGGTATTGGAGCTTTTGGGGACCCCTTGGTGGAGTGTGATGGAAACCTTTTCCCCAGCCCTGTGTGATTAGGACCATTGGTTAGGTTACTTAAAGCAGGAACTGAAAGTATCTGTATGTCTTATATATTTTATTTTAACTTAAAACACTTTTATTTGTCACATTTTTGGCTCAATCTTTTGTCTTTGAATTGGGAGTTGGGGGTGTCTTCTGATCTTTTTCTGTAAACCACAAGAGGCCCAGTGTATGAAAATTCATGCACTGGAGTGGGGGGGGGGGGGTCCCTCAGCCCAGCCTGCCCCCTCTCACAGTTTGGGAGCCCTCAAGGGCAGGAGGCGACCCAGTGATCAGAGGAAGACGATGCCCCTGTCACAGCTATGCTGCTGCCACTGCTGGCAATACAAGCCTTGGCCAGCCCTGGTTACCGTGGCTGGGCAGCCGACATCTGAGGCTTTCCTGTGTCTTGGGCATCGGCTAGGCAGCTGCCATCTGAGGCTTGCCTGTGCCTCGCTGTGCCCCGCCATCTTGTGGCTGGGGGTGCAAACCATATTTGAGGGTGTGACAATCAATTAACATATTCTCTCCTATTGGCTATGGGCACCGCCATCTTTGTGACGGCTTGATGGTCAATTTGTATGTTCCTTCTTTATTAGATAAGATACCCTAAAAGCATTGTTGATGATTTCTACTATTGGTTTCTTTAAAGGGGAATGAAAATGTGGCCACTAGAAACTTTTCAAGTTCAAAGTCAAGTCATTCTAGATTTTTCTACTTAATCAAGGCCTTCCAAAGGATTTAATTTAGTTTTCATAGCAATAACAGCTCTTGTCTTTATATTCTCATATTTAATGGATTTATAAAATTAATGATTACAGCCTGGTTGGTGTGCTCAGTAGATGAGTGTCAGCCCATGCATCAAGAGGTTGCTGGTTCAATTCATCAGGGCACATGCCCTGGGCTCTTTCCTCAGTACAGGGTGTGCAGGAGGCAGCCCATCGATGTTTCTCCCTTATTGATGTTTCTCCCTTATTGATGTTTCTATATCGCTCCTTCTCCCTTCCTCTCTCTCTAAAATCTATAAAAACACACATAAAAATAAATAAATGACTAGGAGAATAAACTGCTAGCCAGAATCATTAGCTTTTTGTAGACACCAGTCCATGTGTTTCTTCCTAGGGGAGAAATGTCATTTAATTCAGTGAGAGGTTTTTTAAAGAGGCTTCCATATTGAGTAGGCTTTATAGGAGCAATAAGATCCTAGCTGCCTGTTACTTATCTACGTTTCTTTATTTTCACTCTGAGTAACACCTGTAACTAGTTATCAGGATTTACATGGTTTTCATATATATATATATATATATATATATATATATATATATATAACTTATTTTATTTTTTTAAATATATTTTATTGAATTTTTACAGAGAGGAGGAGAGAGGGATAAAAGCTAGAAACATCGATGAGAGAGAAACATCGATCAGCGGCCTCTTGCACACCCGCTACTGGGGATGTGCCCCCAACCAAGGTACATGCCCTTGACCGGAATCAAACCTGGGACCCTTCAGTCCTCAGGCTGACACTCTTATCTATTCATATGAGCCAAACCGGTTTCGGCGATTTTCATATATATTGTCTTTTAAGAGTCTTGATGTTCTACATGCTCCCTGGAAAATGTGGGGCAGTTATTAACAAGTCATTTAAATTGTCAAGGAAACAGTCTTGAAATAAGCTGGAAGTTATTAGTTATTAGTCTTAGACCTTATTAAACCTAAGATTTTTATGCAAGTTTCTTACTGCTCAATTCTTTTATTATATAATGTATGATATAGTGAAAAGAGCGTAGGTGCCAAGGAATCTGAAGAGCTTGGATTAGAATTTGGCTTTGCTAATTATTGCCACTTAACATATGTGTGAACTTACCTATCTTACTTAACTGGCCTGAGGTTCATTTGCCTTGCTTATGTTATCTTAGTAGTTGCTACATAAGTGATGGGTAACATTAGAGTGCTTATTTGCTGTAAGGTTCTGTAAATACTTCATGTACAGTATCATATTTAATTCTCTCAACTTTATGGCATAGATACTATTTGGTGGAATAAAGGTGCTAGCAGTTTGTGAATGGGCTCAACTCTCTAAAAGGAGTAATGAACCACCTCTGTTTTTTTTTCCACTAAGAGTGTAGTACTTTTAGTTATATCCATTGTATTGATAGTAGTTAATGCCACTTTATTTCCACATATAGTAGTATTCATGAATATTGTACAGTAAAAGTACATATAAAGTATTAATGGTGGCTATTTGGGGGAAAAATGGATGTCTTAAGTTTTTTTCCTCCTATAGCATCTTTTCACATTGAAAAATGGAAGGATGTGTTCCACTTGTTCTAATTACCACACATTTTTCTTCCACAGTGTATTTGAACTGTACCTGATAAGGTAATCAAATATGTGATTTAAACAAATAACCTGATTAGATTTATAGATCAGGTTAGATCTGAAATACCATTTGAAAGAGCAGAGGTTTTGTATATTTAGTTTTTATAAGACTAACTAAGGTTTCTTCTTTTTTTCTTTTAGGCTTTATAGGATCACATTAACAAAAGCATGATGGAGTTTTATGAGTCAACATATTTTATTGTTCTTATTCCTTCAGTAGTTATTACAGTAATTTTCCTCTTCTTCTGGCTTTTCATGAAAGAAACATTATATGATGAAGTTCTTGCAAAACAGAAGAGAGAACAAAAGCTTATTCCTACCAAGCCAGATAAAAAGAAGGCAGAAAAGAAAAAGAATAAAAAGAAAGAAATTCAGAATGGGAATCTTCATGAATCCGATTCTGAGAGTGTACCCCGGGACTTTAAGTTATCTGATGCCTTGGCTGTAGAAGATGAGCAACTTGTACCTGTTCCACTGAATGTGGTTGAAACTTCTAATAGTGTTAGAGAAAGAAAAAAGAAGGAAAAGAAACACAAGCCGGTACTAGAAGAGCAGGTCACCAAAGAAAGTGATGTATCAAAGATTCCAAGCAAAAAAGTAGAACCTGTCCCAGTTTCTAAACAGCCCACCCCCGCCTCTGAAGCAACTGCCTCAAAGAAGAAGCCAGGACAGAAGAAGTCTAAAAATGGAAGCGGTATTATAATCTATTTAACTTCATTAGATGATAGTATTTTTAATAACTTTAGAGCTTGAAATGTACACCTAATAATGTATTAGAGGTGCATATAAAATGTTAAATGCTGAGTCTGAAATGAAATCATTATCCTTTTTACTGTGTGTTTGCCTTCATTAACATTAATTGCTGATAGAAATAATTGGTATTGATCATAAAACAACATTTAAAATTAAACTTCACATTACAAATATTGGAAAGACCTTTAATAGAAACATAAAATCCCTGAACACTACAAGGGATCTGTAAGTACCAACAGTTAGAAACTTACTAATTTCAACCAATGCTGTCTAATCAGTGTGATAAGAATTAAAGATAAGATAAATCAGATATCTCTTTTAACCCTTGAATGATTTTTGCAAATATTTAGTAGACATCTGTTTTATGGTAGGCATTATACTAGATACCAAGACTACAGAGATGAATTGTGCATTTTCAAGGTATTTACATGCTAGCTGTAGATACAAACATCTATGTATATAAAGGCCTACGTGACCATTTGATCATTCAACTTCCAGGGGGCAGACGCTCAATACACAGGCATGGAAACATGGAAAAGACTGATGAATCCCAGAAAGAAGGGGAGAGGAGGAAGGGGGGAGGGCAGGAAGAAATTAACCAAAGATCTTATATGCACACTAGAGGCCTGTTGCATGGATTTGTGCTCCAGTGGGGTTCCTTGGCCTGGCCTGTGGGGATCAGGCTGAAACCGGCCTGGTGCTTGGATTTGTATACCAGTTGGGTCCCTTGGCCTGGACAGTCCCAACATCCCCCGAGGGATCCCAGATTGCGAGAGGGTCCAGGCCAGACTGAGGGACCCCACTGGTGTATGTGTCCGTGTACTGGGCCTTTAGTAAATATTATAAAATAACTAGTTATCTACAATGACCTATGTATATCTAAACCTATGTATATCTAAACCAGTTCTATATCGGCCAATTAGTTCATATAATTACTGAAATTAATCTAAAAGGTTGAGTAAAGACTAGCTAGTTTATTTGGGTGGCTGGGCAGGGGTGGGGATTAGGTATTACAAGAAGAGGGGAGAAGGACATATAAGCCAATAATAAAATGTGATTTTTATAAGAGATGTGTAAAGTATAGAAGAACAGAGGTCTAAACAAGTGTTTATGGAGACGGGGGTGGGGGTGGGGGTGGGGGGAAGCTTTGCAGAGGAGAGAGTGCCTAAGCTGGGTCTTCAGGGTGAATTATGTCACCAAGCAAATAGTGGAGTCTTTTTCCATACTGGCAGAATATTATGTGTAAAGGCATAAAAGAATACAGTGTATTGCCCTGTCCGGTTACCTAAGTGGTTAGAGCATCTGCCCAAGCATGGAAGTGTCGAGGGTTTGATTCCTTGTCAAGGGCACATACTTGGGTTGCAGGTTCAGTAACTGTCCTCAGTCAGGGTATGTGTGGGAGACAACCAGTTGATGTGTCTCTCTCACATTAATGTTTCTCTCCTTACCCTCCCACTCCTTGCATCCTACTTGATGAAATTAATGAAAAAAAAGATATCCTCACGATAAAAAGAATGCAGTGTATTGTTGAACCATGAAGTATGAAGTGTAGGGAGTGGTAGGAAACAAAGCTGAAAAGGTATGCAGTGATTAGTTCATGATGGTTTTTCTATACTGTGTTAAGAAACTGGGATGTTATAGTTTAGCCATTGTTGGAGACCTTCAGGCAGGTTAGTTTACACGGTCAGATTTATGTTTTAGAAAGACATCTTTGGCCAAACGGGAGTGCAAATTACATGGGACAGTATTTGATATCAAAGAGATTACTTTCCAAAGTTAAGTTGAGGAAATGAGCTATAGTAGTCACAGAAGAAATGATAGATTAGGAATGACTGAAAAATGGATTATAAAAGAAGAAGCAAGTACTGGAATTCGTAATGAAATTAAAGAGCAAGTGTAACAAAGAAGCTACAATCACAAGTTATTAGTGAAAGTTATATATTAGAACTTACATTTGAGTGATAAAGCATTCTATGAATTATTTATTAATGTATTCTTTCTGATTATTTTTCTTTATTTTTAATATGATTTCTCATTTATTTTTAATAAAGATGATCAGGATAAAAAGGTGGAAACTCCTATGGCACCTTCAAAAAAGCAAGAATCATTACCCCTCCACCAAGAGACTAAACAAGAAAGTGGATCAGGAAAGAAGAAAGTTTCATCAAAGAAGCAAAAGACAGAACATGGTAAAATGTGTAGATATATATTTTATAAATACTAATTCTATAGCAGTATGCTATGATAAGGACCCTAGAAACCTCACATACTCTTTAATTTCCAGCTGAATGTATACTATAATAGCTTTGATACTAATGCATGTCCAGGATTCTCTTTGGCCTTGTGGCTTTGTAGTACTTTGACAGATAGGCAGGGCATAAGTTTGTTATAAAGAAGTATTTATAGTTTAAATATATTCTCATTCTTAACTAAGTTTTGAAAATAGTGAAATGGCATACAAACTCTATAGAAGAAAAGGATTCCTGAGATATACTTTTTAATACCACTTAAGGATTATGCTTGACAACATTAGCTTGATCTGTCATTACTTTATATTCCCAATTATTTCCTAAATATAATTTGCATGCATATATGGGAAGTATCCAATTAAATGTGGTGGTGCAATTTTTTTTTTTTTTTTTTTATATTCAATATTACTTTATTTTAGTTTCAGGTGTAAAGAAAGTGGTTAGACATTTATATGATTTACAAAATGATTACCTTTCCCCTATCAATAATTCAGGTACCCACCTGGCACCATACAAAGTTACTACAATATTTTCACAGTATTCTCTGTGGTGAACTTTATATCCCCAACACTACCAATTTATATTTCTTTTTCTTCTTCTTTTTTTTTTTTTAATCTTTATTGTTCATATTATTACAAAGGTTCCTCATTTCTTCCCCCCTCCACCAGGCTCCCACCCCACCCTCTGCCCTTTCCCCACCCCCCATTGTCCTCATCCATAGGTGCACAGTTTATGTTCAGTCTCTTCCGAATCCACCACTCCTCCCCCCCCCAATTGTCAGTCCACTCCCCTCCCGTATCTCTGATTCTATTATAATCAACAGTTAATATTGTTCATCAGGTTTTTTGATTTCCTTGTTTTTTTTTTTAAATTAATAAACTTTTATATTTTTAAGAATAAATTTTAAAATCTAATAATTTTAAACCTTGTTTTTTCTGCCCTGGGAACTGAGAAGCAAACTTGTTTACATGTAAACTTGCCCTTAGGCTATCAAAAGGCGTAGCCATTCAAATGTAAATAGACACATTTTTAAAAATAGCTGCTGGCTGGAATTGGATTACCTGTTCTGGGTGGGAAGGGCTTGTCCTTCCCTTTCTCCATTGAAATTAAGGTGTTAGCTTTAAAACCTCTTTTTGGCAAGAGACCTTAAACTTTCAGAACTTTAAATTTTTCAGGTAGTAAATCAATTACTTAGTATTTTCTCAAATCAATAATACCTCCACATGCCCAAGGATACACTTCACACAAAAGACACTTCCAAATAGATCAACCAACCTCATCCAGACCCCACATAAGGCACTCACAGATCAACACCCCAGCGCTATACTAACTCAACACATCCAGATCTAAGCCTTCATCATTTGATTCAGCAGACCCTCAAGTTCCCCCAAAAGTTTCCGGCCATGTCTGAGAAGCAGCCCTGGGGCATGGGCAGGCGAGGAGCTAGCTGCTTCGGGCCTGGCCTCTGTTGCTCTGTTCCGATCCACAATCAGCTGCCCGGGTCTGGCCGCTGCTGCTCCGGGCCTGGCTGCTGCTTCTCCAGGCCTTGCTGCTCCCAACCCGGCTGCTCCCGGCCCGGCCTCTCCGGGCTTGGCTGCTCCCGGCCTGACTGCTGCTGCTCCCGGCCTGGCTGTTCCCGACCCGGCTGCTCCGGGCCAGGCCGCTCCTGGCCTGGCTGCTTCTGGCCTGGCTGCTTTGGGCTTGGCTTCTGCTGCTCTGGGCCTGGCTGCTCCCGACCCGGCTGCTCTGGGCCCGGCCTCTGGTGGTGCAATTTTTATATGTTTAGAATTATTCAGGAGAAACTTAACTGTGAAATTTATGTAGTTTAAACGTGATTATTTTTAAAATATTTTTTTAATTGAATTTTTACAGAGAGGAAGAGAGAGAGAGAGAGTTAGAAACATCAATGAAAGAGAATCATCAACCAGCTGCCTCTTGCACACCCCCTACTGGGGATGTGCCCGCAACCAAGGTATATGCCCTTGACAGGAATCAAACCCGGGACCTTTCAGTCAGTAGGCCGAAGCTCTATCCATTGAGCCAAACCGGTTTCGGCTAAACAGTGATTTTTAAGTAATGGGCTGTGGTATCAACTAGTGCTACAAAATAGCAAAATTGGAAAAGGAAAAAATTAAGTTCTATTATTTACATTAAAATTACAACACATACCAAGCAATCAAGTATAGAAAAATATGCAAAAATATTTCATAACATTAAACTTTATGTTTTAAATAAAAGAACTATGCATGCCCAGTTTTTTCAAAAAGGTAGGAATATATTATAGAGAGATTCCCATATAAATGTGGAAGTTGGTATCTCTGACCAACAGACACCACACTTTACTGTTCATACTCATAGAGTTCTTCACATTAATACAAAGTAAGGAGGCTTTCTTTCTCCACTTAAAAAAATTACATATATTTTTTATATTTTATATATAATACTTTATATATATATATTTTTATTTGATTTCAGAGAAGAAGGGAGAGGGAGAGGGAATCATTGATTAGCTACCTCCTGCACTCTTCCTACTGGGGATTGAGCCTGCAACCCAGGCATGTGTCTTTGACTGGAATCAAACCTCGGTCTTCTCAGTCACCAGGATGATGCTCTATCCACTGAGCCAAACCGGCTATGTCTCTTCCTCCACTTTTTATGTTGTTCTGAAAGTTTTAACCAATGTAGTAAGATGTGCCACAGAAATTAGAGGCATACCTATTAGAAGTGAGAAGGAAGGAACAATGACTGATTTTTGTACTTAGCAAGTCAAAGGAACTCAATTAGGAATTATCACTTATATTCAACAAAGAACCAACATAAAGAAAAATTTAAGTTTTTCTTGAGCACTAATTAAATGTAAATGGATCCTTAAAACAAGAAAAATGAGAACCAGCTAAAATGTAAAGGATGTATAAAAGAAGTTTTCAGATACTATTAGAAATAGATATGCTGCAGAGTTTTAGATGATTTAAATGTTTACTGTACTATGAAATAATATTGAACTGGCACTGTGTTTTGACTTTTTAAATGATAAAATAGGAATTTAAAGCCAAATTTAGGTAGTAGAGATTTGAAAATAACTGCATTTATCATTAAACTTAAATGTGCTTACATTATATTTAATTACTGCTGTAAAAAATACTAATTATAATTTTTTTGAATCTAAATTGCAGTTTTGGTGGATGAACCTCTTATTCATGCAACTACTTATATTCCTTTGATGGATAATGCAAACTCAAATCCTATGGTGAAGAGAGAGGTTATTGATCTGATTAAACCTGATCAAGTTGAAGGAATCCAGAAAATGGGGACTAAAAAACTGAGGGTGGAACCTGACAAAGGTAACATACAGAATGATGCAATCTATTGTATTGAAAAAAACATATTTTTTAGGTCTGATGGAATTGAGTACATTTTCTCATAGAAGCAATGAATTGTGAAAGACTAATAGAATACTGTAGTAAAGGATTAATGGTAGTTTTCTAGTCTATCCTCAGTTTTTGGACACTGGCTTTGATTTGTGCAAGGACTCACTATTTTGGTGACTGGTGATCTTTTCCCTTCTATGATTGTCTTATACAAAATTTCTGTGCTAATTCACAACCACCTTTTATTTTTATTATTATTTTTTTTTACTTTATTGTTGAAAGTATTGCAGCTGTCTCCCTGTTTCCCCCCATTGACACTTTCCCCCATCCACTCCCATGCCTTACCCCCTAACCCCCAGGCCGTCATCACACTATTTTCTATGTCCATGAGTTACACGTATATGCATACAAGTTCTTCGGTTAATTTCTTTTATTTTTTGGTTAATTTCTTAATAGACTAACTTTTTAAGAGTAGTTTTAGGTTTATAGTCAAGTTGAGTGGAAAGTACAGAGTACTTTCACCTTGGCCCCACACATGCACACAGTGCCTGTTTAAACTGAATAATGTAGCTGAAATACTAAAAGCCCTGGGCTTTTTTGGGTCTAATAGGTGGCAGTTGCTTTTAGGAGGAGTAAGTTGATGCCTAATATTAGAGCACTCAAGGACTTGAGATGGGTAAGTCAGATGTCTGATATATGAATTTTTCTAAATTTTGGGATTTCTTGTATTTGAAAAATCAGATTTCCTTTTAATATCCTCAATCTTATTTCCTCACCTGTAAAATTTGGTTTATATGTCACAAGAATTAAGGTTAAATGAGAATATTTGTGAACAAATCTAGTATAGATACTTTCACATTCTAGAGACTTGAGTGATTGTTTTTAAAGTGAGGGCATATTGGCAGCTTAGCATTAAATTTTTGAATTTAAATGTAGTCTTGGTAGATGAACCAAGTATTGTACAGTTTGAGCAAATTGTCAGTTAATGTAATTCATTATTCTATATTACATTAAAGGTCCTTAAACACTTGCTCTCTCTTGTCTAGAGTATTTATTTTTGTTTGACTTGCAATATAAGTCTGTTTTGTCTTGGTTATTTTCTGGGTTAAGAATTTTTGATGCTTTACTGAAGTTGCTGTGTCTTTTAAATGCCAACTGTTATTTTGTTTTTAGAAAATGCTGAAATGAAATTTAAAGATTTTATTCTGTCCTTGGAGACTATGGTATTTTCTGAAGATGAGGCTCTTTGTGTTGTAGACCTGCTAAAAGAGAAGTCTGGCGTGATACAGGAAGCTTTAAAGAAGGTAAGCATATTTTTGGTTATGAGCATATGTGGAAGCAGTGATTAGAAGTTCACCAAGCAAACTTTTGCTAGAGCAATAAGTTATCATCTACTTCCATTCTTCATACCCCAAAGCTATGGCCACATTTAGAAGTTCTAGAATGCCCTTAGAAGTTATTTCATATACCCATACTAATCAGTATACTTAGTTTAGTCAGATGTCTGAGTCATTTAATGTTTTGATAAAAGCAAATTGCTTATAAGTAAGATGGTTTATCTCACTTTTAAGTCTTTTGGCTCTTGGCTAAGTTGTACCTTGCTATCTTCTAATTGCAAGTATTGAAAGCAATTTCAGGTGATTTCTGGATAGCATATAGGGAATATTTTTGTGACTCAAGATAGCACCATTCAAAGAACCTGGGAACCTGTTGCCTGTGAATGCGTATAATACTGTGTTTCCCTGAAAATAAGACATCCTCCGAAAATAAGACCTACTTACAGGTTTCCTTCTGAGTGAAATATAAGACATCCCCCCCGAAAATAAGGCCCCCCTAGGCTAAACATGAGAGATTTGGTCCACTGATTCTGAAAGAAATGGAGTCACAAGAAATTTACCAGGAAATTCAGAAATTGGATTGTTATGATGATGTTCCAGAAGATGATGACATGATTGTCATTGAATAAATGAGTAAATTCTTGATACTGTAGGATTCAAAGTTTGTCTGGTTTGTGTTGACAACTACCGTACTACCGAACCGTGTACAGGTAATAAATTTCCTTTATTTTCATTTAACAATAAATGTGTACCGTATTCTTCATGGAAAAATAAGACATCCCCTGAAAATAAGACCTAGCGCATCTTTGGGAGCAAAAATTAATATAAGACACACTGTCTTATTTTCAGGGAAACAGGGTATTACCCTTGTAAATTATTTGGATAGTGGAATCATTGCTATGACTAAAATAAGAAAACAACAACACAAAAACAAAAATTTGTGGAGTTAATATTTAATTTCTTATGAGTCTTGCTCACTATATTATGTGTACTATGTCATACTGGTAAAGGTGACAACATGTGTAACATAAGATGACACAATTTCTGGTCAGTATTAGTTGTAGCCTTAATTGTTCTAAACACACACACACACATTACACCCCCTACCCTCCAAAAAAACACTATCTGCTTTAAAACCTTAAGTGACTTCCATATTTTCTTAAACACCCCTCCACCCCCAACACACCCCATCCAAGTTATCACCTCTCACCTGATTGTCTTCTATAGTCTCCTAGGTGATGTTCCTGCCTTCCCTGTTAGTTCTCTAATTTATTTTTTCAAAACAACTGAAAGGTGACCTTTATAAAGCCTTAGGTGCCTTTCTCTTTGCACTTAGAATATAACCCAAATTCCTTAGCAGGACTTCGTCTCTCTCTCTCTCTCTCTCTAACCTTACCTCATGGCATTTTCTCCATCACTCTCTCCATTTTACCCATTCTGGGTCTCTTCTGGTTCCTCTAGAGCAGGGATGGGGAATGTCCAGCCAGAAATAATTTGATTTGGCCCTGCCAAGGCATTAGGATGTGTTTGATCAAATATAGCAGGCTAATTTTAAGTTGATAATTTTGTATGGCCTGTGAATGATGTTCTAAATATACAATGGCCCTTGACAGAAAAAAGGTCCCCCCTTGCTCTAGAGCAGTAGTTCTCAACCTTTCTAATGCCGCGACCCTTTAATACAGTTCCTCATGTTGTGGTGACCCCCAACCATAAAATTATTTTCGTTGCTACTTCATAACTGTAATTTTGCTACTGTTAATGAATTGTGATGTAAATATCTGTGTTTTCTGATGGTCTTAGGCTCTACAGCAGTGGTTCTCAACCTGTGGACCCCAACCCACAGGTTGAGAACCACTAGCAGGGTCTTCTAATTTGAGAGGAATTTATTCTAAGGAGGAATTTATCTTGTTTTGCTGTTGAGTAACTGGATAGATTGTGGTGACAATGGTATTTGTGAACACTTGCAGAGGAAGAGAGAGTAGAGGATTGCTTTTTTAGGAACTTGTTTTAGGTATCCTTTGGATCATTAAATATATAGAATCATTTCACAATTGAATGTATGTTAGTTTTTCTGGAGTTGAAAAATGATTTTAATGAAAGTGATTTAGGCAAGTAATCTGTTACCAATACATATGGTGGATGTATGTTAGACCAGAGAGGATATAAAGAGTGGTAAGAAAGTTAAAGAATGAGAAACATTAACATTTAAAGGGCAGGGAAAGCTACTACAAAGCAGGAGAAGGAGAAATACCAGGAGTCAGTGGAATCATAGGTTTTTAGGGAAGATTGAAACTTTAGGGGCTGGGAAGAGAGATTGCATAATTAGAGAGGAGGTATTATGTTGTGTGTGTGGGTGCACTTGACTTGCGTTTAATCTACAAGATACTTGTACTGTATATTTAGAGTGTAGGTTAAAATCCTGGCCCTGGAATCACATTTCCTGCATTCAAATCTGGGCTCTGCCATGTTGAATTTTGTGGCCTTAAATAGGATACTTAACCTCGGTGCCTCAGTTTTCCCATCTCTTAAATGGGAATGATAATCAGGTTTTGAGAATTAAATGTGATAATATGTAGTAGGTGCTTAGAGTTCTTAGTGTATAGTAATTGCTCAAATATGTTAACTGTTAATATGATTACCGTAAAAAAAATCTTAAAGATTTATTTGATTATTTTAGTTAATAGGTTAATAGTTTCCTAATATTGGCCTTTAAATACTCTTGCCTCAATAATATAATTTTTCAACTTTAAATTATTAACCGTTTTGGCCCAATGTTATATAATAGGAAATCTGCTTACTTAAGTTTTTTCCTACCTTCTCTCTTCTTTCTTAGCTTTTGTTAATTATAGCATTTCTTTATCAGGTACTTCTAATATTTATTGTTTCTTTTGTGACTATAATTTTCATGTTTGTTTTAGTCTTAATTCTACAGTTTAATGATGGGTTCAAAGCTTGATACCAGTTCTTTTGCCATAGCTTCTGTATTCATCTCTTGGTTGGCTGAAGTTGTTTTTCCTGGAATTTCTTCAAGAAGGGCTCATGGAAACTATATTTCCCAAATTCTGGCAAGTTAAATGCTTCTTTGTCGTCTTTATACTTGAATGATGATTTAGTGGGGTATAATGTTTCTAGATGTCACTTTCTTTCCTTTAGAAATTTTCATATTTGCTTTGCTATTCTCTACATTCAAATTGCTGGGTACAGATCTGAGATCTGCCTGAATTTTGCATTCTTTTCATGTATTTTTGTTGAACTACACTCACAATAAAAACATCTTTTGGGCAATCAACCAAGTGTTTATTATTTATTGGACTTTTCCAGTATATGCCCTACAGTACAAACATCCAGGGATTCAGCTTCTTTGAAGTTTAGCAATAATTTTACTATAATATGTCTGAGCATTGACTCCTTTATTAATATTACTTGGGATAAAGCATATCTTTTCAATAATGAGATTCAATGTCCCTAAAAAATAAGTAAAATAATGGGTATCAATTAAGCATATGTTGGATCTTTGTTGTCTTTATCGTTCATATTTTAATTCTAAAATAAAGCTTTTGGTTTATTTGCTTTTTATTTACTTCACCTTGTACTCTATGTCTCTTATTGTATTTTTAGCAGTCTTTCTTTTTCTGTTTGTTGCTTCTATTTGGATTATATTTCTGAGATGGTGTTACTTTTACTTCTGCTTTGGGTTTTGCCAGCACATATTTTATCTTATTCTGTGGTCTGGTCTTTTCTCTGAGCTCTTTCTCTGAGCTCTGTTCTTTGCTCTTATTTTTCCAGAAATGACTGTTATACTAGATTTTTAAAAATCATGGTGATATTTTTAAATTACAATTTTTGTCTACTCTTTGACAATCTTTTTCTGGTGATTTTTCTTTTTGCCATTTGTTTTTTCTTATTATTTTCCTTTCTTTTTTTATTGTATTTTGTATAGACCCTATTTTATTTATTTTTGATCAATACTCCTGTTCCACTAAAGGATGTTCTTGTTGGGGGCGGTGTGTGTAATTGAGTTCTTTTAGCCTTTCCTTTTCCCAGATAAAATCTTCATTATAGAGAGTTTCACTAGAGAAGCTTGGTCAAACTCCCTTGACCATGCTTCACTGTAGCTGCTCTGAGTAAAGTTTGTATGATTTCTTCTTCATTTTATTTTTATTTTATTCTGCTTCTTGAGACCTTCTTCCAAGAAAATTTCTACCTTCTATCTTTATACTTGTTCCTGATGTCAAATGGGAGATTATTGCTTTTACTTCTCAGGACATGCCTATTAACTTCAGAGAACTAAGCACCCATGGCACTTCTGTAGTTTTGGGTATATTCTGACAGGGTTCTTGAACACCTGTGTTTGATTTCCACTGCTTTTGGCAATCTTTCCTGATATTACAGATGACTTTGACATCACAGATGACTTTCATTTGGGAGCATTTTGGTTTCATATTATTCTTTTGATCTTTTAGGAGGAGGAGGGAGAAGTGGCTATATTGACTCACGTTTAAAAACTGGAAGACCTATATAATTCTTTGTAAAAATATGTTTTTTGATTAACATGTATTCTATTATATGCATCAGAGTATATACTGATACAGTGACTTTTCTGAATGATATTTTACTGACTACTAGTTGGCAGTCATCTACTTATATGTATTAATGAACTCTGCATTGGCCTAAGAACACTTTTGATCTGGATATTTCATTTTCATAATTTTCATTAGCTTGTGTTTACTACTAATACTGTATTGATTTCTCAATTATAGTTAAGTAAAGGAGAATTGACTGTACTTGTACATCAGCTTCAAGAGAAAGATAAATTACTTGCTGCTGTGAAGGAAGATGCTGCTGCTATGAAAGATCGGTGTAAGCAGTTAACCCAGGTGAAGTCATTCTTGCATTTAAAGTGTATACTTTTTTTTTTTTTTAAGCAAAGGC
The DNA here is from genome assembly GCF_964339955.1 of Pipistrellus hanaki. Classification (NCBI taxonomy): domain Eukaryota; kingdom Metazoa; phylum Chordata; class Mammalia; order Chiroptera; family Vespertilionidae; genus Pipistrellus; species Pipistrellus hanaki. The sequence goes on along the minus strand of NC_140503.1, from coordinate 35,210,032 downwards.
TATTTTATCTTTTTATTTATTTTAGAAAGAAGAAGGGAGAGAGAAAAAGAGAGAAGAAAGAGAGAGAAAGAGAGAGAAACATGGATGTGAGAGAGAAACATCAATCGTTGCCTCCCACAGATGCCTGACCAGATTCAAATCTGAAACTTGAGTATGTGCCCTGGCTGGAAATTGAATCCCCCACCTTTCAGTGTGCAGGATGATGCTCCAACCAGCTGAGCCACACCAGCCAAGGCTAAAGGATACAGTTTTTGAATCAGGATTAATGAAGGATTTTAGAAATTGTCCACAATTCCAGAGTTAATTATTTGTGTAAAAGCCATTTTCATTTAATGTTTGGTGGTGGTGCTAGTGTCTTACTCTTTTGTGTTATTTATTGCCTACAGCTGAATTATGAATTTAAATTAACAGTACTTATAGATATCCTAATTTCGAAATAATGGCAGCATTTGGACATTGTTCAATTGGATCTGACTTACGTTATTCTCTATAGAAGCACAAAACTCAGTGTGATTTTGTTTAAATTATAAAAATTTATAATTTTTAATCATTGAAGTTCTTCAAGCTCTGGAAATTTTACCCTGCGAGGTAAAGAAAGGCCTTTAAAAATTCATGTTAAATGATACAAACTTCTAGATGTAAAGTACAGCATGGTCACTACAGTTAATAATACTGTATGTGTATTTGAAAGATTCTAGGAGAATAGATCTTAATAGTTCTTAAACAAGAAAAATATTTTCCAACTGTGTGGTGTTGATATTAACTAGTCTTATTTTTCAATATATACAAATAGTGAGTCATGTGTTGTAAACCTGAAACTAATGTAATATTCTTTGTCAATTAAATTTCAAAAAAAATTATGTAGACTGAGAACATAATTGAAAGTCAATAGAAAATGGGGATTCATTCCTTTTGAAATACTATTTCTCATTTTGGGAATTAAGTACAGTAGAGTTAAATGAAGTTTATTTCTGCATCATTCACAGAACTTCTTCATGACATTATGAGAATGGCCTTATTTGAATATAAAATTCTTTATGTAAATTTGAAGTAAATATGTCATTGGAAAAACTTGACCAGATGAAGATTAATTAAAGTTGTTACTAAAATATAATAATTTGTTTAAGATTAGGAACTTTAGTTTTATGTTACCATATTTTTTTACTATATTTTAAGATTAGAAATTTCAGTATAGTTTTATGCTGCTATATTTTTCTGACTCTATTTAAAAAAGGTAACTACTTTTTGGTTATTCATTGAGCTGTACACTTCAGATGTGAATAATTTTTTCTAAGTGCTTTATGTATATCATATAACAATTTCTAATGTAAATGAATTAACTCTTTTGGGCAACCATAAATTACATAAAAACCTTAAATTTTGTTAGTTTCTTACAACAGGGCATGGGCTGATCATAACTGCAGATAACTTTCAAATTGTTTCACTTTCTTTTACTTTGATAATTAATATTTGTTCTAGAAGTTCATAATATTTGCAACATAAAATGAAACCACCCTTTTAACATTTGACTTAGGAAGTTAATACCACTTTGCTTTCTGATTTTTACTTTTCCCTTATTCCGAACTTCCATTTTGCTATAAACATACCAATCTCTTTCCCTTGGAAAGAGGCTTCTTTTTTACTCTTCTATGCTATTTTTTCCAGTCCTTTTTTTTGTACCCTAAAAGAGAGCTAGTACCTACAAATTATAGAGAACTAACTGTTTTTCTTTTTTCTTCTTTTAATGTATTGATTGATTTTAGAGGGAGAGAGATAGAAGCAGCGATTTGTTGTTGCACCCATTTATGCATTCATTGTTTCTCCTTGTGTGCCCTGACTGGAGATTGAACTCACAGCTTTGGTATTGGAACGATGTTCTAACAACTGAGTTACCTGACCAGGGGAACTGTTTTGCTTTTAAAATGTTCTTTCTTATCAAGTTAGAAGGTAGGATTTATTTTAGGTTCAGCTCTAACTCTTAGATCAAAAAGTGCATTTGAAATAAGAGTTAACAGAATACTGTTTATGAGGGAATTGGTGTAAAGAGGTGAGATGCAGATGACAGTGGTTTTTTTTAACCTTTTTTTAAAAAATTTAAAATATATTTTATTGATTTTTTACAGAGAGGAGGAGAGAGGGATAGAGAGCTGGAAACGTCGATGAGAGAGAAACATCGACCAGCTGCCTCCTGCACACCCCCTACTGGGGATGTGCCCGCAACCAATGTACATGCCCTTGACCGGAATCGAACTTGGGACCTTTCAGACGCTCTGCCACTGAGCCAAACCGGTTTCGGCTTTTTTTTTTTTTTTAACCTTCTTAAAGTACTTATTTCAGAATTCATGATTATTTTACTGACATCATTTTTACTGATGTTAAAATGTTTTTTTTTATTATTAGAGTTGTATGTACTTACATTTTTAATAACACATTTTTCATAATATTTTTTCTGGTTTACTCTTCTAGGAAATGATGACAGAGAAAGAAAGAAGCAATGTGGTTATAGGAAGAATGAAAGATCGGATTGGAACATTAGAAAAGGAACATAATGTATTTCAAAACAAAATGCATGTCAGTTATCAGGAGACTCAACAGATGCAGATGAAGGTATATCTTCATTCTTTGAAAACAAAGTGAAATATTTGCATTGATTTAATTTAATTAAGTACCTAATATGGTAAGGCCCTATGCTGGGTCATGGTATAGTGGCTAGTTAAACTGGCTGCCGCCTTAAGTAAACAACTTTTGTATGTGGTAATGAGGTAGGGAGCTGGAAGCTGACAAGTCAATCATTATGATAGTGGTGTAGGCATTGGGTGCTTTGGAAAATGGAGATGGGAGATGGGAAAGAGAAAGAATGATAAAGAAGACTTGTTAGAAATGATATTCGGACGTTGAATCTTTTGAAACAATTAGGCATGGTCAGCTACTAGTAAGAGGATGAAGGAGTAGGCACTTGGTATAAGAGGTTTTTACTTTGTGTGATTCCTTAGTCATATCTCTAGAGAGGATAATTCATTGGGCCTATATTGGGGTATTAGAGCTTTTTAATTAGTGTACTCCAGTGTTTCCAATAAAGAATGTTTGGAGATAACAGTTTTTAAGAAATAAAACTTAAGTTATTTGGGAGTCAGGGCTGGAATGTAGAAGGGAAGAACTAGAGGACTAAATAAAGGTCCTGACTTAAAGCGCCTTGTATAACTGAAGATTGGGGAGCTGGTGAAATTTAGCAAACTAAATTGTTGATGCCGGAGGAATTAAAGGGCCAGACTTCCCAGACACAGGTGGGAGTGAGGCTCTGGGCATGCCACTAAAAGAAGCATTTTCAGAAGCCCCCATGGGAGGATGAAATGTGGAAGGTTTTATTGGGGTAGAGTTATATTTTTCTAATTGCAATATCCCATTTCCCCCATGCCAGTCCTGGAAGAGGGGCAGCTGAGAGTTCAACAGAATCAGAAACAAGGCCAGTGTCCAAAGTTTCTGTTCAACATTGCAGCCGGTTGTGGTTCAGCATTCAGACCAAATTGCAATACATTAGTCCATGTGTGGAATCCAGCATGGCCTTGTGCCATGTGGGTACAGCGTAGCCTTCTACAGCTAGAGTCCCCAGAGGGCTGGCGTATGTGTGTGTGTGTGTGTGTGTGTGTGTGTGTGTGTGTGAGAGAGAGAGAGAGAGAGAGAGAGAGAGAGAGAGAGAGAGAGAGAGAGGAAGGGCTGAGCTTTCTTTGTTTAGAAGTTTATATATTTAGATTTTCCGAGCTTGCAGTAGCCACGCTCATCTTGGTCAGATGTGATTGACAGGCAAGTATTTTTCCATTCACTTAGATCTTACTGGGAATGTGTCTAAACTACCTTTCTCTAGTCCCTTCCCCAGTCAGTGAGCTGGGAACAAACTTGGAGTATTAGTGCAGCTTTTTGCAAAGCTGAACAAATGTCATGCCTGTACTACTATACTATTCGATTTCCCCTTTCATTCTTTCATGTTAAATAACAATCAGGTTATTAAAATGGCATCAGTGTTATAATATTAGTATTTTAAATTATTACTCTGACAGTATTGTGGAGAATGGAACAAAGGATAGATCTTTTGGAAAGCTTTGGCAGGAAACCAAGAGAACAGAGTCCTGAAATCAGATGTTGACAATGGAAAGATGAGTTTGAGTCATTTGAAAGAGTAGATAGAGCTTAGTGGAGGAGAGAGGAGGAGAGAAATGATAATGAAGGATAATCCTACAGTTTTGGTTTTGTCTCTTGTTCTTTTTTTCTAGCACTTAAGAAAGTTCAGTTCTTACTGTATATATATATATATTTTCTCTGTATTATCCATTTTCATGATTCCAATTAGGTCTAGTTCAGCGATTTTTTTTTTTTTTGTCTTTTTTTGAGATTTAAATATCATCTTTATTGCTAATAAAGAGGGTTTTGGAGAACATGGTTTGGGTCTACTTGCCAAGTGGGCTTATAATACCCTTTTAATTGAACTTCCTGAACCATTAATTTTTTGAAATTATTTTCATTGCTGGCTGATGCTTCAGTTGGGAAGCTCTTATCATCACCTGTCTAAAATCATACTCTTTTGATCAGGTTGTTTTTGTTTTTCAATATTTTGAGGCATTATTATTATTACTCTTCAGTCCTTTGACTTTTCTCCCTTGCTCAGTCTACAGTTTATTCTTAAAACCTTAATAGATACTGTATTTCTTGTTACTCTTGCATTTAATCCTTAGACATTACCTTAGTTTAGTATTTCATACTGTTGCCAGAGGAAATGGGGTCCTTTCACAGAGTTGCAAGAAAAGCATTTCGGGAGACCCCTGCATGGGAGGATAAGATACAATGGTAAGGTTTTTTGGGATAGAAATAGAAGGCCGCCCCCAGGTTCCTGATACCTCATCGCCAACCGTCCCCCTGTGAAAAAAGTTCAGCCTTGTCTTCATCAAAACCCAGGAAAATAGCTAATATCCAGAAATTCTGTGCCATTTGTTTAGTCCATGTCAAAACTTAGTTCAGTTCAACTTCTGTCCCTGTCTAGCTAGCATAGTCTCTGTTCCTGTCTGCACTCCATTTGGCTCTGTGTTGCTTTACCCAGGCTAGCACTTGGTGCCTGCGTTTAGAGTGCCCATGGCTGGCTGGCCTCCTGCCGGTGGCTGCTATGCCCACATGGCTGCTGTGGAGAGAGAATGCATGAGCACATGAATGAATGTATGGTATGGGATGAGAGAAAGAGACAGACAGATTGAAAGAGAAAGAGAGAGATTGCCTTTACCCTCCGATTGTCTTATCCCTGATTTAGGAAGGACCAGGAACTCTTTCAAACCAACCCCTGTTGGTCTGGGTCCTTCCCTAACTGATCCAGTTTTTTAGTTCTTGCCTGTTTCTGTGTGTCTTCTCCAATCAGATCCTTTTCCCAGGTAAGGTAGCTCCTCTCCTTTATGGTCTCCATCTTGGCTCCTGTGCATGCCTGAAAGTGGAAAGACCTTCCATTGTACCATCGTGGCTTCTACTGGGCATGTGCCCAAGAGAGGAATTTCTTCTTTGTTGTTTCATTCCTTCCCCCTTTAGTTTGGGAGAGTGTGCCAATTATACCCAGGGGAGATTGGAAGCCAGTCCTTCCTCCCTATATGGGGCAAGGAGGGGTGTTAATCCTGTTGGTGGGGCAATACTCTGATCCCCTGGGGAGCCTATGAATGCTGCAACTTCCTAGTTAAGCAGGTTTATTGTCTAATTTAGCTCCCTCTTACATTAGGCTTCTCAATGTCTGATTCCCTTGGCTCTCTTTCTTTATTAATAACTAGCTACCTATACTAACAATTCTAACATATTTGTAGCAACTTCTTAATAGGTCTCTAATTTCTGTGCTAACAGGATTAGTACCACATTTATTTTTATAAAATAATATTTTGATCACATTGCTAATGTGCAATTTTTAAAAAATATATTTTTATTGATTTCAGAGAGAAGGAAGAGGTAGAGAGAGATAGAAACATCCATGATGAGAGAGAATCCTGGATCAGCTGCCTCCTGCAAATCCCCCATGGAGAATCTAGCCCACAACCTGGGCATGTGCCCTTGACTGGAATCGAACCGGGGACCTTTCAGTTTGCAGGCCGACTCTCTATCCACTGAACAAAACCAGCTAGGGCTATACTGCAAATATTCAACTTATTCTTCACAGCTATCAAAGTACACATGTTTCTTATGGTGTAACACTAATAGTGGAATAGTACAAAAGAAGTGAGTGACTGTTATCAGGTTATTACCCCATCCACTGCTGCTTTTATGCTTTCATTTGGTCCAATCCTCCATCTTCCCATCCTCTAGTCATTTGAATATTCTTTTCTGTAAGTCAGGTTATGGAAGAACTGATTTTTCCAGCCCCAAGTGATACTTTCTTCTTAATTGCTACTTAATGTTGATTTAAAAATTAGCTAGGTACTTATAGCATCATCTTTTATTGAGGATAAAAGGTGTCGAAGTGATTCATCTTATTTTTTTAATTTGATTGCTTATAGATAGCATGATATATAGATTCCATATAATAAATTCTCTGAAAAATAGAAACATACATTTTAATTTCTCTTAATTAAATAGATCTATTAAAATTATTAAGATTATTTCACATATTAAAGTAAGATATGTCCTTTTGGAGATGTAAGAGTCAATGTTCTTTATCTTTTGATTCTATAAATAAAAAATTATTTTAGCAAATACTTTTGTGTAATGAATTTGCCATATATTTGGTTATGGCTCAATTTGCAATTTAGTATAAGTGTATTGAACATATTTTCAACTTCAAAACTTGATTAATAAAATTTTTAAAAAATATTGTGTACATAAAATTGACATAGGATTAAGACAGGCTTAATTCTGTATGTGTCTGGGGTAGGAAAGATATTTTAAATCATTTTTAGTTCTGAAATAGCATCTCTGTGTACTTATTTTGCATTTCAAATATGATAGCAGCTAGCATCTACTTACATTTAAAAAAATATTCTTAATTGATTTCAGAGGGAAAGGTATAGGGAGAGTGTGAGATAGAAACATCAATGATGAGAGAGAATCACTGATTGGCTGCCTCCTACATGCCCCCCACTGGAGACTGAGCCTGCAACTCAGGCATGTGCCGTTGACCAGAATTGAATCCGGGATCCTTCAGTCCACAGGACAACACTCTATCCACTGAGCCAAATTGGTTAGGGCTACTTGCATTCTTTTTAAAAAATATTGTTTTATTGATTTCAGAGAGGAAGTGAGAGTGAGAGATAGAAACATCAATGATGAGAGAGAATCATTGATCAGATGCCTCTTGCATGCCCTCTACTGGGGATTGAGCCCCCAACCTGGACATGTGATCATGATCAGACTTGAACCCAGAACCCTTCAGTCTATAGGCCAACACACCATCCACTGAGCCAAACTGGCCAGAGCTCCTTGCATTCTTGGATTTCTGTGACAGTTGGTATTTGCTTTGCATTCATCACTATCAAAATGTAATTCATCTTTTAAATCCTACATAATATAGAGCTAATATGTTAATTAGACTGAACAGCAGAATGACCATCTGGACGACTTTCCGGATGACCATCCGGACAACCTTCTAGACGAAGCCAGGGCTGCAAGGGCCCGCTGAGGCTGTGGGGAGCTGTGAGGGCCAGCCGAGGCTGTGGGGAGCTGTGAGGGCCAGCCGAGGCTGTGGGAAGCTGTGAGGACCGGCCAAGGCAGCAGGGTCTTTGAGGGCCAAGCTCTTTCCATGAATTTTGTGCATCAGGCCTCTAGTTTCTTTATATTTATTCTTAATGCTTTTTATGTTCTCTTAACAATAATGTGTCTTTTAAAAGTTAGCTCTGGCAGCCCTAGCCAGTTTGGCTCAGTGGATAGAGTGTTGGCTTGCTAATCAAAGGGTCTTGGGTTTGATTCTTTCTGTTCAAGGACATGTATCTTAGTTGCAGGCTCCTCTCTGGTCCGGGCCCTGGTGGGGGCTTGTGCAGGAGGCAATCAATTGATGTGTTTCTCTCACATTATTGTTTCTTCTTTCCCTCTCTCTTCCACTCTCTCTAAAAATGAATGAAAAAGTATCCTCAGGTGAGGATTAAAAAAAAAAAAAGTTAGCTTTGGCAGTCATTGTTTTCTACATCTTATGTTTGTAAAATAATTTTAGTTCCAGCAAGTTCGTGAGCAAATGGAAGCAGAGATAGCTCACTTGAAGCAGGAAAATGGCATATTGAGAGATGCTGTCAGCAACACTACAAACCAACTAGAAAACAAGTATGTTTCCAATGCTTTATTTTTAATTGAATGGCAGAGTATTTTCATTGAATGGCAGTCTATTTTTGAATCTTCAAAGTGATGTTGGATAGTGATTGGTTAGACTTTTGTTTTTTTATACTTGTTTATAAAATCAGTTAATTTTAAAAAACAATTCTCCTGGCTCTGTGAAGAACCTCTTCTGCTAAACTACATGATAAATACTGTACCTCCAATGGAATGGTATATTAATTTATGAGACTGAAGTTTTAAACCACCTATTCCCCTTAACAGTAGTTATCAAATTTCATAATTCTGAAGAGCATCTTGGCATGTTATTTGAAAAAGCATATTCTTGAGTCCGATCCCTAAAAGATTATGATTCGATGCTCTAAGGTGGAACCCAGGGGTATACATATTAAGTCATAGTCCACTGATAGTTACGTAGTTGGCTCTGATACTTTGAGAAACAGTGCATTAGAGAAGACTAGTAGCATCCTTACTCAGACTAAATCCTAACTTTGATTTTAATACATTTTTCAGAATATCAGTTTGAGGGTGACACTTGACTATGCTTATGAGTGTGGTCATTTTCTTGATTATAGTTATTTTAGAATTTGTATAATTGTCATCAGAATGATTCAGAGATTACACTCAATATGTTTTGCTTATTCTTTATATGAGTCAATAAAAATGCGAGGTTCCTAATCTAGTTACTGTTTTCAGGCAGTCTGCTGAACTGAATAAACTGCGCCAGGATTATGCTAGATTGGTGAATGAGCTGACTGAGAAAACAGGAAAATTGCAGCAAGAGGAAGTTCAAAAGAAGAATGCTGAGCAAGCAGTTACTCAGCTGAAGGTGATATATTTCCACCCAAATTTATCATTTCATAAATAATGTACACATTCAATTCAGTGTCCTAAATGGATATAAAGGGTTGAGATACGCAGTTTGAGGCTGAATGGGACCTGTAGTACTCTGCCTATATACATGTGTATGCACTTATGTAAGAATTAAATATAGGCTTAAGTTTGAAGATATGAAAAATGAAATGAGCTGATTTATAGGTACCAGGTGTACCAGTTAATTCGGATTTTGTAATAAAAGAAAACATAGTCTGTACTAATAATAGAGGAATATGCAAATTGCCAGGATGCCATAACATCAGATGACCATTCAGCAGGGTGGGCGGGGCTGTGGGCCATGGGGTGGGACTCTGGCATGATTTTGTTCCACCCAGGCAGACTCCCCTGTTTCCCCGCAGCCGAATCCCGATGTGGACCTGGGTTTTACTAAACTTTACTGGAGCTGCTCCCCGGACCCCTATTCCCTGCCCCAGACTGCGGTGTCCACAGCAGGGCACCCTGGCAGCCTCCTGACAAATGGGCAGTGGGTGAGAGCCAAGTAGGGTGGGGGTGGCAGGGAGCCATGGAGGGGTGGGCCTGTTGGAGCCAAGTTCCCGGGGGTCTGAGGAGAGTGCCTGACGAACCCGGACTGGAAAGAAGGAAGGGGAAGTGGCCACGGGGAGCTCTTCCAATCCCTCTGTACGGACACCCTACCCCAGCCCCTGCACCCCTCGGGTGGGCGGGGAGGCTGACTGGACTGGGAGAAGACACAGCCTCAGGAGTAGCCACAGCCCACACCTTGGACTCCTGATCTTTTCCCCTGCCACCCCTTGCCACCCCTGTTAGGGGCGCCTACAACATTGAGAATTAGAGGCCTGGTGCTCGAAATTTGTGCATGGGGGGGGGGGGGGAGAGTGGTGACCCTCAGCTCAACCTGCACCTTCTCCAATCTGGGACCCCTTGAGGGATGTCCGACTGCTCAGTGGGATCGGACCTAAAAGGGCAGTCAGACATCCCTCTCACAATCCAGGACTGCTGGCTCCCAACCGCTCACCTGCTTGCCTGCCTGATTGCCCCTAACTGCTTTTGTCTGCCAGCCTAATCACCCCCCGAACCTCTCCCCTGCCAGCCTGATCAACACCTAACTGCTCCCCTGCTGGCCCAATTGCCCCTAACTGCGCTCCCCTGCTGGCCATTTTGTGGCGGCCACCTTGAGTCCACATGGGGGCAGTCATCTTTGACCACATGGAGGGCAGTCACCTTGTGTGTTGGAGTGATGGCCAATTTGCATATTACCTCTTTATTCTATAAGATTAAATAGGATTTGTCTTGCTGGAGTGTATATTGTTGGCATTTACACATATGGAAGCTTGTTCTCTGGATATAAATAAGTAGATAATGACACTAAAGATTAAAGTGTTGTGCTATACTTCAAATTACAAATTAGGTACCTACTGAAATTTAGCAATAAAGATACCATCTTATCTTTGGAAAGCCTATTAGCTCACAGAAGCTTAATGGAAAACAGATTATAGTTGAGAGGATCAGATATATACAAAGTAGCTATAATGATCCACCAGCACAAATATTGTTTTGAAATAATTTCCAGTCTCTAAATTCTGTATACAGGTGGTGGTGGTGGTGGTGGTGGTGGTGGGGAGGGTAGAATGGCTGAGGTTGATAATATCCATGCATATTATCAGGCTAAACATATCTGCCTATCTTATTAAAATGTAGGAGACTGGTAGTTGGAATAAGCAGTTTTATGATACAACAGTAAAGGTAGAGGATACTTAAAAATAAATGCAATCCTGTGTTTGTGCTGATTTGTCCGTTTTCCAGGTTCAATTACAAGAAGCTGAGAGAAGGCGGGAAGAAGTCCAAAGTTATATCAGGAAGAGAACAACAGAGCATGAGGCAGCCCAGCAAGGTAAGGGGAAGAGGTAGTCATGTCAATTTAGTATATAATTCTGGGTGAAATTTTCTCCCCTTTCCATATTGTAGAGACAGTATGTAATTTGGCATTTTGGTTATAGTTAAATAAAAATAGCCTTTAAAGCACCTTTATTACTCTTAACATTCCCTAGGGTTTTACAGATAAGCACTCTAGCTCTGTCCAGTGGCGCTCAGCTGGTTGAGTATAATCCCTACATCAAAAGGTTGCAGGTTCAATACCTGAATAGAACTGGTATTAGAAGAAAACCGATCGATTTTTCTCTTTCACATTGATGTCTGTCTGTCTGTCTCTGTTTGTCTCTCTGTCTCTTCTTCCCTTCCCCTTCTCTAAATCAATTAGCATGTCCTCAGGTGGGGATTTTAAAAAAAATACAGTCTAAAAGCTTTGTCTGAAGCATTAAGTTGCAAAAAATGTATAGTCCATAATAGGGTAATGCAACCCTTGTTGTGTGTTTCCTTTCTGTAATTATTCCTTTTGGATTTTTGACCAACTCTTCATTTGATATTTTGTTTCTAAGGGTCTCACTTCATATATTGTGAAGAGAAAAACAAGATCATTATTATTCCAAGTAGTTGACTTAAAACTCCCTAGTCCTTAAATACTTTCATCTCTTATTCTTTTTTTTCTTTTTTTCAATATATTTTATTGATTTTTTACAGAGAGGAAGGGAGAGAGCTAGAGTGCTAGAAATGTCGATGAGAGAGAAACATCGATCAGCTGCCTCCTGCACACCTCTGCCCGCAACCAATGTATTGTACATGCTCCTGACCGGAATCGAACCTGGCACCTTTCGTTCCGCAGACTGACGCTCTACCGCTGAGCCAAACCGGTTTCGGCTCATCTCTTATTCTTAATTTTATAAATATATATGGGAGATAATGAAGCTTGTGTGTTACTTATGTCTCTACTACTCATTTTCTTATATAATTTTATAATTTGGATCTTTAAAGCTTTGGTTTCTTTTTTTTTTTTTTTTTTTATCTCCCCAAGTATTTCCCTTTGGTTCAATGTATAAATACTAGAGCCCGATGCACAAAATTTGTGCAAGGGGCTCAGCCCTCACAGCCTGGCTTCATCTGCAGATGAAGGTCATTGGGATGGTCATTTGTACACTTTTATTATTATAGATACCCAAGATATTGAAGCCCTATTTCTTTATATGTAAAGTTTATATTTATGTTAAGATACATTAGCTTATTCTTAAAATTAATGTTTTATATTTAATCAACAAAGCACACATGAATTTTGCTAAAAGAATTGTAACTATAAACTTAAATAACTGCCTGGCTGGCATGGCTCCATGTTGAGTGTTGGTACGCTTGAAGTTGTCCCAGAGGCTTCTTACACTATCTTCGTATTTTTAGATTCTTTTTTCTTTTCTGGAGGAGTGTTTTTTGCTCCTAGGTATTTCAAATCTTTGACTTCTTGCAGTCCTCTAGTCTGCTTTCAGGTCTCTGTATAATATTTTTTATTTATTTTTTAAAATATATTTTATTGATATTTTACAGAGAGGAAGGGAGAAGGATGGAGAGCTAGAAACATCGATGAGATAGAAACATCAACCAGCTGCCTCCTGCACACCCCCTACTGGGAATGTGCCCACATCCAATGTACATGACCTTGACCGGAATCGAACCTGGGACCTTTCAGTCCGCAGACCGACGCTCTATCCACTGAGCCAAACCGGTTTCGGCTGTATAATATTTTTTATTTCAGTCAGTGTATGCTTAATTTCTAGTTGATCCTTTTTCATATCCCGAGGGTCTTACTAAATTTATTGGCCTTTTCTAGGAAATTCTTGAAAAACCTTACAACTATGTTTTTGAACTCTATATCCAGTCTTTTGCTTTTTTCCATTTCCTTCATTTGTGGCCTGCCTCTTTAGCTGCTTCCCTGAGTTGATGGGAGTTGCTTTGGGTGCTAGGTGTCCTAGCAGTGCCCAGTAGCTCAGCCTCCCCAGTTACCTGATGTGGACACTCTTGATGCACCCCTTTGTGGGCTGTGTGGCATTCTTATTATAGTTAAGCCTTGATTGTTGTTGGTATTACTGGGGGAGTTGACTTCCAGGCTATGAGGACAGCAGTGTCTCCACTGGGAGGGCTTCTGTGCTCAGCTTGGATGGGGCAGAGTCGCAGGGTGGAGCAGACAGTCTTGGTTTCCCATCAGCCCCGCCCTAAGAGGGCCTGTATTTCAGTGTCCTGCAGCAAATGGCTGCACGCACCACTGAGAGAAGGCTGCTCTTGAGTTTCGCCCACTGCTAGACAGTCCAGTTTCTCCCTGAATGAGTCTGGTACCCTAAGTCTCACCCGGAGCTGGATTTCAGTGCAGTTGGGAGGTTTTGTTTTCCTCCTGAACAAGAGAGCTAGTTGTGTGTTCCCGCCCTCTCCATGCACCCTGAGTAAGGCAGCCTCGTATTCAGCTACCTGCCCTTTTCCTAACACATGGGTGTCCATACCTCCACAGCTCCCCTGAGTCTCAGTGTTCTTTTCTCTTTCCTTCTAGTTGTAGAATTCCACTCAGCCAGCTTTCTGGTGGTTCTGGATGATGTTCGTACTGTCTTCTAGTTGCAGTTTTAAAATTGTGCGAGGCAGCAGTATAGGTGTTTACCTTATACCTCCATCTTGGTTTCTCTTAAGTTACGTATACTTTTTGATCATGTCAGTATTAATTGTTTATATCATTATGACTCTGTACTCAGTGCTGAGCCAAGAAAAATATTAAAACTGCAATTCTTTTCTTGAACAATGTTATAATTTTCTGGAGCTAATTATTGCTTTATGATTTTTAAGTTGCTTGATCTTTGTTTTACCATTTAAGTTTTTACCTGTGGTTAAACTCCCTTTAACATTTTCCAGTCCCCTAGCCTATCAACATGTTAGATAATGGAGACTCTATCAGTTTTTCCTGGGTCTGTCTGGAGTACTCAGTCTTCCTGCTTGAGTACCTTACTGTCTAGGTTTGCTCCATACTTATCTTCCTGAGACTTAGTTTTGTCTCTTTATCCTGTTTTTTGCATCTTGTGTCACTGCCATCTTTCTTGCTTTCTTCTCTCATTTAATAGCAAATGTTTTAGTATCTTCACATGAATAAGCCTTGAAGTACATATGTTTGTATATCTGAAAATGTTTTTATTGTTTCTACTTTCATGCTTGTTTTATAGTTTGGTAGATATAGCGTTCTGGGTTGGAAATAATTTTCCCACCGATTTAACTTCTGTTGCTGATAAGAAATATTATGTTCTTCTGAATTCTAAATCTTGACATTATTATTATGTCTTTAATTTTCAGGAGCTCTTTTATGAATTGTTTTCCATTCTGGTATTAGTATCTTCTTATGGAAGAAATTTATAACCTTTTTTAAAACATATCTAATGCACACATTCCTTCTTCCCTCTATTTCCCTCTCTGTTCTTAGTGGTAGTCAACCATGTTCTGTCTGTGTTATCCCTTCTCCCTGTTTTGGACTTGATTGTGTTATGAAGCCAGGAGGCAACTCATAATGCCTGGTATCATGATTTCCTGAACCTTCTAGGTTTCTAGAATCCTTCCCCTTTCCTCCAATTTAGTGATCATCTCACCATTCATTTTGTCTTAATTTCTTGTGATTTGGAGTTACATTTACTTATGATTGCATCAAGGATAGTTCCCCCCCCCCCCCCCCCCCCCCTTCTCTCGTGTCTATCTGTCTTGGGGTTATTAGAAGAGAAGCAGACAGAAAGTTTTTACTTCATCTTACACCAGGACATTTGTCAGCTTTCATTATCTTTCTCTGCTTTCCAGGTAGAAGAGTACAGGGAATTTAGAAGAAATTCATTAAATAACTTACTAAAGTACTTACTAAAAGGTGTTTGAAATCAAGAAATGGTATAGCCCTGGCCAGTGTGGCTCAGTTGGACGTCATCTCATACACAGAAAGGTTGCAGGTTCAATTCTGGGTCCGGTCAGGGTACATGCTAGGGTTGTGGGCTCAATCCTCGGTAGAGGGCATGCAGAAGGCACCAGATTGATGTTTTTGCTTCCCCAGTGATGTTTCTCTCTCTAAAAAAATAAATTAAAAAAGAAAAAAAGAAATGATATGACAGTTTTAAACATCACATATGGTTCAATTAACACATTTATTGAATATGTACTGTGTGCCAAGCATTGGTCACAGCTCTGAATTCAGAAAAGGTAATCTCTGATTTCAAAAAGCTGGGTGAAAAGATGAATTAGTATCATGTGGCAGGTACTGTGATTAAAAGTAAGCATATAGGCTGTTCATATGCAGGCAGGAAGGAGGGAGTAGAGGAGACATTCAAGGAGCAGATAATGCCTACACTAAATAAAGATGAGTATCAGTAACCAGGAAAGGAAGAGACCTTTGTAAAACACAATGCTTTGTTACAGATTTACAGAGTAAATTTGTGGCCAAAGAAAATGAAGTACAGAGTCTGCATAGTAAGCTTACAGATACCTTGGTATCAAAACAGCAATTGGAGCAAAGACTAATGCAGTTAATGGAATTGGAGCAAAAAAGGGTGAATAAAGAAGAGTCTCTACAAATGCAAGTTCAGGTATCTAGTTTTCTCTCTCTTAAAAAATAAAGGTGGGCAGGAATTGGATGTATCTGAATAGAAGAAGGGAGGATAGTCTGCCTTGTCCTAATTCTGGAGTGGTGATGAATAATTAAAACTTAATCTTTGAGCATTTGTCACAGTATGTTGTTTTTGAATATATACTTAAAGATGTCCTCACCCACAGTCTTAGGCTTTTTGTATTAGATTAGGAACAACACAACATATTCTTAATTTCTACCTTGTAAATTAACTCTTTTAGAAGAATGCCTAATCATTATTGTAAAATGACATCTTTTGGAATCAAAGAATGCCTTTCTAAAAATAAACACATGTACCTGTAACTCATTTTGTTTGTATGCATTGGTATATTTAGTAACAATACACTTTCCCCTCTCTCTTTTTTGGTTGCTGTTTATGAAAGGATATTTTGGAGCAGAATGAGGCTTTGAAAGCTCAAATTCAACAATTCCACTCCCAGATAGCAGCCCAGGTAATGATGCTCTCTTACTGTTTATCATTACTAATAGCTTCCTAGCTGTGTAACTAATCCTTTGAGTGCCTGTTGAGTGCTGAGCACTGGATTAGTCATTGGGAGACTAGTATCAGCATTGATGATCCTGAGCGATAAACACACTAATAATCATAAAAAGAAACAATAAGAAATTCAAATTCAGCTAATTGAGAGGTGAGTTAGAGAGTTTTTGCCATATGAAGAAAAAAATGTCCACAATTCTGTCACAAAACAGGAGGAATTGGCCAAATTGTGTCAAGAATAGTCATTTGTCTATTAGAAGTGTTCTCTACTATTGACTAGCCATAAAGGAAAACTTTATCTTCAGGTGGTAGCAGTATGCTGATCATAACTCTCAGATTATATATGCAAAAGGATCATTTTAAGATTTATATTTCAGTTTAGTGAGTGGAGAAACCTTCCAAAGACCTGTTTTTCTTTAGTAGCATTTTAATGTAACCCATCTAGATATTAACTATTTTTTTGTTGAAATTAATGTTTGATCCAAAGAATTGACTATTTTTGAGCTATCAGAGGAACAGTTAAAATACTCCTAATGTGCTAATTTGGTTTAGCTTTCTACCATTTAATTAAAAAAGGATATATCTTTTTATTATGGTAGATATGTAGATATAGTCTTTGGAATATAAATAATAATATAGTGAGAAAAAAAGAAAAAACTTCTGAGTATTTAATTTGTTTCCATTATATACATATTGTGAATTTTAATTCTTCAACTTTAAAATTCTAAAAATTGTTTGTAGAAAAAGGATTCACCTTTCTATATAAAAAGTAGTTTTCACATTTAAAACTCGTTTTTAAAGTTTAAGGAAAATTTAAAGTCCTAAAACTTTGAGATAGTAAACATTTCCTCCCATCCTCACCCCCTATTTCCTTTCTTTGTAGAAACTGTAGCCTAAAATTAATTAGGAAGAATTATTTAATATAGGAAAGGATGTTTGTGTGTTTATGGATATATAAATTATCAATTCATATTGATTAAAATCAAAGTTATTAGCTGAAAGAGCTCTAGAAAATTTATCAGGAATTAAATACTTAGAGGATGCTATAAATACCTTTTAAGAAGTAAAGATGTGCATAGGTATTACCAAAAAGTTTACCTTCATGAACTGTATCATTTAGTTAGTATTGGAAATCGTTACTAAGGAAAAGAAGTACAGGGATGAAAAAGGAACTTTCTGGCTATTTTTCTGATGTTTTGTTTGTTGGTGATCAAATTTGCCTTCAAAATAATAGCTACTATTTAATGAACACTTGTTATGTGCTAGATGATGCCTTAATAATTTTATATACTTTAACTTCTTTTAATTTTTAATGATTATTGTAAAACTTTTAAACTTTGTCCTAAATGCTTTTATGTTGACACTGTTTTTCTTTCTTAGACCTCTGCTTCAGTTCTAGCAGAAGAATTACATAAAGTGTAAGCCTGCCTGTCTACATTTTCTTGTAATTGCTTAGTCACCATTAACTTATTACCTGTTAGATTCAGTACTTACGATTAAATTTATATTCTAACTTGTTCAGAAAATGCAACTAAATTTGGAGCAACTCTCACCCTCTTGCCTGCCCTGCTCCCGCTTAATGATTTGATTCCTGAAAAGTTAAACGTTCTGTGTTTTTGTCTTTATCATAAAAAGATTTGGGGAATTTTCTTCATTTGGGCTTGAGCATGTATGTGGGAGAGATAATTATGATTTGAGATCAGTGGAAGTTAGTTTTGTGTCTAAGTAGTTGCAGGTACTCTGTATCTAATTTTACAGTGGTGGCCAAAACAAAGTTCTGTGTTTTTGTGTAATTGAGTTCAGAAGCCCTAAACTCAGGGTTTTTTTTTTTTTTTTTTTTTTTTTTTTTGTATAGTAAATGTGGAAATTTATTAAAGAACAAGTACAGACTCCCACGTGGGGAGGGGGAAAGAGTCCCCTCTAAACTCAGGTTTAGACATTGCCAGGCTTGTGAGCTTTAAAAAGTTATTTTACCTCAACTTTTAAAATAGGGGTAGGTATTTTAAGGAGCTGTAGTGTGTATGACAGTTATTGCTACACTGAAAGGGGAATTACAGAAATTAAAAGTACAATTTATGAGAAACTGCTTTTTTGACTTCTGAATATTTATTAAAATGTATTTTTCATTAAAGGATTGCAGAAAAAGATAAACAGATAAAACAGACGGAAGATTCTTTAGCAAATGAACATGATCATTTAACAAGTAAAGAGGAGGAACTTAAGGTACAGTAATTATTATAAACTAGAGGCCTGGTACACAAAATTTGTGCACTGGGGAGGGGTCCCTTAGCCCAGCCTGCCCCATCTCACATATTGGGAGCCCTCAGGGGATGTCCTACTGATGGCTTAGGCCCGCTCCCCACTGGGAGCGGACCTAAGCCGCAGTCTGGCCTCCCTGTGCGGGAGGCGATGGGGCTGATCAGGGGAAGGTGCCAGCCCCATCACCCTGCTGCTGCAGCTACCAAGATATTTTCATCAACACGGACTCTAGTCCCTTTACCATGAAAAAATGATAACTTTCTTACCAAAACCGGTTTGGCTCAGTGGATAGAGCATCAGTCTGTGGACTGAAGGGTCCCAGGTTCGATTCCGGTCAAGGGCATTTACCTTAGTTGCAGGCACATCCCCTATGGGAAGCAGCTGATCAATGTTTCTCTCTCATCAATGTTTCTAGCTTTCTATCCTTCTCCCTTCCTCTCTGTAAAAAAAAAAAATCAATAAAATATATTAAAAAACAACAACTTTCTTTAGGCATTTTCTTTTTATATATATATATATATTATTGATGTTTTACAGAGAGGAAGGGAGAGAGATAGAGAGCTAGAAACGTCGATGAGAGAGAAACATCGACCAGCTGCCTCTTGCACACCCCCTACTGGGGATGTGCCCGCAACCAATGTACATGCCCTTGACCGGAATTGAACCCGGGACCTTTCAGTCCGCAGACCGACACTCTACCACTGAGCCAAACCGGTTTCGGCTCTTTAGGCATTTTCAAGATGTGTCCTTCATAAGATATGACATTTCTTTCCATTGATTTTTTCCCCCCCTTTCCCTCCGATCCCAATCTTGGCCCCTTCCCAAGCCTAAAGCCTCTGCCCCAGGCTTTAGGCTTAGGAAGGGGTTTCCCCCTCCTGGAACCTCCGATTGCAATCTTAGTCCCTCCCCCCACCCATGGCTGGCTGGGAGTGACCTGGTGCGGAGGAGGTTCCCGGGACCCAGGTAGTACGCAAGTTAACCGCCATCTTTGTTGGATTAATTTGCATACTCTGATTGGCTGTGTGCATAGCGGAGATATGGTCAATTTACATGTTTCTCTATTAGGTAAGATGGCTGCAATATTTTATAGTCATTGAGTTACCTTGATCTTGTAATCAGTACATGTGTTTATGAAGAAGAAAATACTCTAGCCCTAGTCAATTTGGCTCAGTGGATAGAGTGTCGGCCTGGGGACTGAAGAGTCCCAGGTTTGATACTGGTCAAGGGCACATGCCTGGGTTGCAGGCTTGATCCCTGGTAGGGTATGTGCAGGAGGCAGCTGTTCAATGATTTTCTCTCATCTTTGATTTTTCTATTTCTCTTTCTCTCTCCCTTCTTCTCTGAAATCAATGAAAATATATTTTTAAAAAAATAGAAAATACTCGAATTCATCTGAAAAGTGTCTCTCTTCTAAATGAAATTCTTTTTTGCCCTCGAAGAG
Organism: Pipistrellus hanaki; assembly: GCF_964339955.1. NCBI lineage: Eukaryota > Metazoa > Chordata > Mammalia > Chiroptera > Vespertilionidae > Pipistrellus > Pipistrellus hanaki. The sequence continues at coordinate 35,190,196 of NC_140503.1, read as the reverse complement.
GAAAAGTTTAAAGGTTTTTTTCTCACATGATATAATTGACAATAATTCGGGAAATAAACAACAGGAATTGATGGTTTTCTTTCTCATTTAAGAAATTATAATTTGAGACTTTGCTTTGAGACATTTGCTTAAGTAGAAGAGTGTTTTACAAGCTTCAAAGTCAATTATATTAAGTCTTTCTAATTCTGTTTTTCCTTCTTGTTCTAGGATATACAAAATATGAATTTCTTACTAAAAGCTGAAGTGCAAAAATTACAGGCTTTGGCAAATGAACAGGTAGATCTTTATTGCTTTTTAAGCATTTACCTCAGAATTTCAGTTTGTCTATATTTATTTTTATTGGTGTTGCAAGATCTTAATTTTACTCATGTGGACAATAAATAAATATAATGGTTACTCGGGTCTGGCTCATGGTATGTTGTTGAAAGACTTTTCTATTTTATACCTCTCACAACCCATCTATATATTAAAATTAATGTTCGAGCCAAAGAATTGACCACTTTTGATATATCAGAGGAACAGTTATAACATTCTTTTTTAAAAAAATATATTTTATTGATTTTTTACAGCGAGGAAGGGAGAGAGATAGAGAGCTAGAAACGTTGATGAGAGAGAAACATCAACCAGCTGCCTCTTGCACACCCCCTACCGGGGATATTCCCGCAACCAATGTACATGCCCCTAACCGGAAATCGAACCCAGTACCTTTCAGTTCGCAGACCTACGCTCTACCATTGAGCTAAACCGGCTTCGGCAGTTATAACATTCTTAATGTGCTGGTTTGTTCTAGCTTTTTACCATTTAATTAAAAAAAGGACATATCTTTTTATTAGGATAAAGATTGATCAATAAGAAGTACAAAATATTGGATAGGAAAGTGTATTGATATTGCTTTAATTTTACTTACTCCAAATATATAAAAATGTAACTTTTTAATATGTAAAAATAAGTAAAAAAATAATTTAGAGTATTGCTTGAGAAATGACATAATTCTCATCTCATTCTAAACACAGGCTGCTGCTGCACATGAACTGGAGAAGATGCATAAAAGGTAATTAATGTATTGTTGAACATGGAGTCATTCATACATTTATGTTCAAGTATAATTACAGGAAATATTGCTGCTTATAACATAGTTGTGCACATAATTTATGTACACTTTCTCAATATATTATCTGTTTTAATTGATTTTTTCTCATAGTATTCGTGTTAAGGATGATAAAATAAGACTGCTTGAAGAGCAGCTACAGTGTGAAATTTCAAACAAAATGGAAGAATTTAAGGTGTGTGATTAAGCTTGTCATCTCTGCTTTATTTGAACAGTTTTGTAATAGTTTTCAGTTGAAGTGAATCTAGAAATACAACTTTCATGTGTAATGACTCTAAAGCAGTGTTTATAGAGTTTATTTGAGGACCTATAAAGCAATGAATTTTATCAGATTCTTCTTGCCTAGATTATCTTATTTCTTCTTGTAACAAACTTTTGAAGTTTGTTTCCCTCTAGCCTTTTCTCTACAGTTTTCAGTTGGTAGTTTGTGATGGTTCTGTCTGCCTTTATTGTTGATGCAGTGCTAGTTTCTGGCCAACCAGCTTGAGTGCTGTACATCATTCTGATTCCCAGGGTGCATCTCAGTGTAGTATGATTTGCTTCTTGGGGGCTTTTATTTACTGGTACTCACTTATGAAAGTACGGTTCCCCAGATTCCATTGGCACAAACTGTTCAGCTCTTTGAAATACACATTAAAGCAGATCAAAGCACAGTGTTAACAGTGTTTTAGGATAAACTACATGACTGAAATAGGGTTCGGTAGAATTTGTTTTAGAGATTATTATAAATGTACTTTATACTAGCACTGGAATGTATTCATTAAAATTGGAATGTATTCATTAAAACTGGAAACTGGAGCCATGTGAGATTTGCATTCTTATGTACATTAGGATATAATTCCCCTGCCACTTTATTAGTACTTAAAGCAATAATATGGGTTTGATATTTTTTAAATAACTTACTCAAATTATTGCATTGTTACCTTTTCTTAATTAAACAGTAAATTGAGATTCTTTCTTCCAGATTTTAAGTGACCAAAACAAAGTATTACAATTAGAAGTTCAGAGGCTACAGACCCTTGTTTCTAAACAGGTAAGATTTTTCATGAGCCTTTCTTCTTAAATAGTAACCAGTTCATTTACTTTGGAAAATATTGATTGTATTTAAATTGTTCTTGTGTTTATCAAATATCCAAACTAAAGAAAATATAACTTTTCTTCCTGATGCTAACATGCTTATGAACATCCCTCCTCCCGCCCAAAGGAATGAAAAATGTAATAGTATGCATAAAAAGAATGTTTTGAGTTATTTTGATGCATTTGGTTCTGAGGATAAAAGTTTTCAGACTCGGAACTTCACATTCTTTAAGGCATCATGGTTCCCTAAAAAGAGAATGGGTTTGGCTCAGCTAGTGTTTCTCAGTGGTTAAGTGTTGACCTATGAACCAGGAGATCATGCTTTGATTCCCAGTCAGGGCACATGCCCAAGTTGTTGGCTCGATCTCCAGTAGGGGATGTGCAGGAGCCAGCTGATCAATGATTCTCATCATTGATGTTTCTTTCTCATTCCCTCTTTCTCCCTCTCTTAAATCAATTAAAAAAAAGGAAAAAAAAAAAAAAAAAAGAGGAAGAGAGAGAAAGGATTTGAAACCTAATACCAGCATTTAATGCAGTGATGTTGATCCAATTGCTTAACCTTTCTGAAACCTGTCATCCCAAGTCTTTCACATTTTATTTACATCATAAGCTTGGTAGATTTAAATGAGTAAGTTTATGAATAGTGTTTAGCTTAGTTCTTTGCATATAGTAGTTATTTTAGGCCTCCATATCTTTCCCTTAGAATATTTTTTTCTGTCTCATTTCCACCCCATACTGCCATCATATTTTTTTTCTATATTTATACCAAGTCATCAAAACTATAGCAGCCTGAATAAGCATCATATATAATAAAAGCCTAATATGCTGAGTGTCCGACCTTTCATTCAGCCAGTTGCTGTGACATGCACTGACCAACAGGGCAGATGCTCCAACTAGCAGGTTAGCTTGCTGCTGGGGCTGGCTGATCAGGATGGGCGAGATGGGCCGGAAATGCCTTGGAGATGTCCTTGGTCCCTCCCTGGCCCTGATCGTGCATTGGTGGGGTCCCTTGGCCTGGCCTGCTCCCTCTCGCAATCTGAGACCCCTTGGGAGATGTCCACAGGCCAGGCCGAGGGACCCCACCTGGTGCCTCTCCTAGCTTCATAAACTAGAGCCCCAGGCAACATTCATTTTATGCCTGTTCCTGAGGGTTGCCTTCATACTCTTCTCTTACACAACTCTTCAAATTTCAGTTTTAAAAAATATTCTAAAAACTTTTGGTATTAGATGACACATTAAAATAGAACACACTTATTAGAAGCTGAAATGTAAGTTATTGAAAATGATAGCACTTCTTTCAGCAGGCGCATGCTTTTTAATTTTATAATCCACATTTATGCAGGTATTAAATTGGTGTAAGTAGCTGTGCCAAGTACTGTGGAAGTATTGTTAATATCTTAACAGGTATAATCTACTTATTTTCCTCCTCCCTTCAATAAATACTTTGCTTAATCTTTATTACTTTATATATTCTTTACCCCTGCAAATTGAAGTTAATAGAGAGAAAATTCTGAGCAGATGATATTTAGTGCAGGAATATGACTTCATGCCTCTAATCCTAAAGTGGTATTTAAGTCTTATCTTAAATCTTATTCTTATTTTTGTTTTGTTGAGGTATAGCCTATAAGAGATAGGATATTTCATCAATTGTAAGTTTTTTTTCTACTTATTAATTTATCATCCATTTCTGAAGTCTGGTTGTATCTTACAGTCTCTGGTTACAGTTTAGTTGGCAGCATTTTTAATTTTTAGTGCTTCATAAAATATCAGTTGTGAGATGCAACGTTAATGACTTGGATTAGATTAAATATAATAGATAGATATTTTTTAGCATCACCCAAGGACATTTCTTAACTAATTCCAGAGAGAGAGGGGTGGTGCATGTGTAGGGGGCGTGGGCAGTAAGAGAAACATCAGTTGGTTGCCTCCTTGTACGCACCCCGACCAAGGATTAAACACACACCTAGGTATGTGCCCTGGCAAGGAATTGAACCTGAAGCCTTTTTGGTGTACAGGATCGTGCTCCAACCAGCTGAGCCATTCTGTCAGGGCATGTAGATGGTTTCTGATTGTGTTAATTCTTACCCAGAAAAGTAGAATGTCGTTTACTATGAAGTTTTTGTGTGCACTTAGGTATTGTTAAAATAACTCTTAGCATGAGATGAATTTTTTTAAACGAATAATAGTTTTATGAAGTTTTAGCAGTAATCCTCAGAATAAAATTTCATAGTCACATTTTTAAAAATTTATTTAAAAGAATTATTTGATAATTGTGGAAACTCATTATGGTACTAACTTAAGATTTGCTCTTTGATAATTCTTAGAATTTTTCTCTTCTGAAAACTCTTTTTTATTTTAAAATATTGTACAAAACATATGACTGGTGTTATGTTTTTTGGTTGTAGTTCTGACTTATCTCATCTTGACAGACCAAAGGACTACCTCTTTGACTTTTTTTTCTGGCCATTTCTTTGTTATTGCCAATAAAAGATTAGTATAATTTTTTATTTTTTATTTTTACCTTTCTTTAACCCCTTTCTACCAGGCAGTCAGAATTCCGAGTGACAGTTGAGAGATGAACAGTTCAGTTATTAAAAAAAAAATGTAGTCCTTTTGCCCCAAGGATTTTTATCCTAGAGGAAAAGATTGACCTTACTGAAACATACCAATAATGGTCCCAGGTTGTTGTTTCTTAAGATGTAGGAAGCAGAAAGACAACAAACATCAGGTAAGGGAAACTGTCTATACACTAAAGAAGTGAAATCTCCATTTATAGATGATGCAAGTAAATCAGTTACAAAATCTAATTTATTCAGAATAAAATAAAACTTTCTGGGGATGAGGGTTCTTTTTTTTTTTTTTTTTTTTTACAATATTGACTTTTTAGTAAAGGAGCAGCATGACATTTTACTTTATTCTAGTAGATTTTTAAGATTTAGTGATCAAGATTATGAAGTAAAAACTATGGGAATAGCCGATTTTTACTCCTTGCCCTGATGCCTGGTTGTAGTTTACTGAAGACTAAGTTATTATTATATAAGATATGCTTTTGAAAGTCATATAGGGAGGGAAAAATTGGATTATATCAGATCAATAATGTATTAAGTAAAAATGTTGGATAGATGCTAATTGGGTCAGTTTGTACAATTGAATAGTGAATGAGCAATCAACCAAGAGTATTTGTTAAACTGTGACCTCCTTAAAGGAAATTTCACTTTATTAAATATTTACTAATTGAGTATATGCTAGAAACTATGCTATATGCTGAGGCTACACAGATGGATGAGAATTGGTTCCTGTCTTCAAGACAGGCTTAGTGTGAAGATATATAACACAGAAAAATGTGATGAATAAAGTTCTTGAACAGGTTAGGAGGAGTAATGAGTTCTATTTTGGAGGAGGGTTAGGATGAAATACACAGAGAGCAGGAGACAGCTAAATGTGATTTTGAAAAAGGGCCATGAATTTGCCAAACAGTTAAGAGGATCATTCCAGGTCTAATGGATACAGTATTAAATATCATGCCAGTATATGGTTAAATTGGTGAATTTAGAGCATATTAGAGAACTGCAAAGTATGAGGTGTAAGGAGTAGAGTCAGTAAGGCCTAATAATGAAGAACTTTGTATGCTGTATAAGGACCATGAACTTGATTTAGCATATAGGAATGCCACTGACGGGTGTTGTAAAAATAAATAAGCATTTTGTCTAGCATTCTAGATAGATCACTCTGGTGACAGTGAGATGTTTGAATTTACATAGGGGAGAAGTATGTAGGACTAAAAGTAAAATACAACTGAACGGTTAAGGTGAAGATAACTTGGACTTAATAGTATTTTCTTTTTTCCCCAATCTTCATCAAGGACATGTTTTTCATTGATTCTAGAGAGAGAGAGGAAAGGACAGGGAGAGAGAAACATTGATCTGTTTGCCTTCCGTACGTGCCCTGACCAGGGATTGAACCTGAAAACCTTTAGTCAATGTATGGGGATGACACTCCAACCATTTGAGCCACACTGGCATGTGTGGTGCATCCTTCCTCCCTCCCTCTCTCCCTTTTTCTTTCTTTCATTTTAAAACAGAGCTTTAATTGACACTAACATTATATATAACATAATGATTTGATATTTGTGTATATTATGAAAAGATTACCACTGTAAGTATGGTTAAAATCCATTACCATGCATAGTTACACATTTGTGTGAAGTCTTTATGTGAGACCTAAGATGGGCAAAAATCATCTTGACGAAAGATGTAAACTAATTGCATGATTTATTTTTCACAGTTTATAAAACTGATTAGAGGCCTGGTGCACGAAAATTTTGCTCTCGGTGGGGGATTGGGGAGGGGTCTGCACCCTCTTGCAGACCAGGAGCCCTTGGGGGATGCTGCAGTCTGGCCTCCCTCTGTGGAAGTTGACCTGCAGGCCGACTGGGGGACAGCGCTGGCTGGCAAGCAGTCTGCTCTCCTCCCCCCCCGTTTGCCACTGCCAGTCACTGCTGTCCTTTACCTCTGCCCACTGGCATTCTCCTTGGCTGGCCTGGTGCCGCCCTGCTTGCTGACCCTGCCCCCAGCCAACTGCTTGTTCCACCTTTTGGTTAATTTGCATATTTTATAATACAGGATTTAATATATGTTTGACAACTCTTACCTTCTTTCTGATGGTAGGAAGAATTTTTTCCATTTGGAAGTTTTTGTGTACTTCTCACAAAATAATCCATATGGATTAGAAGCAGGGAGAAGAATTAGGATGATGTGATAGTTGAGAAGAGTAAAGCTGAGAGCCTAACCTATGGCATAGCAGAAAAGGGGGTTAATTTTAGAAATATGTAAGAAGCAGAATCTTAGGATTTGGCAATGGACTTTGGAAAAATTAATAGTGTTCATGAAAATGGCTGTAATAGCATTGGGAAAAAATTAAGAAACTAGAGAAATTAGGAAAGAGCAGGTATTTTGAACTTGCCTATATAAATATTATACCTTAGCTGTCTGAAGGCCTGGGGAAATCACTTCTACACAATAAATTATGACTGTAAGGACTTCTATATGTATGGGGGGATGGCAGGAGGGAGGCCAGTGTCAGGGGTCATTTGTATTTTATTGCAGACTAATTCATTATTATATAAGATATAGTTTTGCAAATCATATAGGGAGGGGAAAAATGGATTAGACTAGACCAGTAATGTATTAAGTAAAAATGTTGGATATATGTTAAGCTGTGTCAGTTTTGTGCAATATTGAATGAGCAATTGATCTGTTGCTTCTCATAGGTGCCCTGACCATTGAACCCAAAACATTGTAATATTTTTTTTTTGTTTTGTTTGTTTTTTTAAATATATATTTTATTGATTTTTTTACAGAGAGGGAGGGAGAGAGATAGAGAGCTAGAAACATCCATGAGAGAGAAACATCGACCAGCTGCCTCTTGCACACCCCCTACCGGGGATGTGCCCGCAACCAAGGTACATGCCCTTGACCGGAATCGAACCTGGGACCCTTCAGTCCGCAGACCGACACTCTACCACTGAGCCAAACCGGTTTCGGCTTGTTTTTTTTTTTTTTTTTTTTTTTTATAAATGTATGTTTTTAAATTGATTTGAGAGAGAAAGGGACGGGGGTTGGAGGTTGGGGGGGGTAGGAGATAGAGATAGAGATATAGATAGAGAAATCAGTGTGAAAGAAAAACATCAATTGGTTGCCTTCTGAGAGAGAGAGAGAGAGAGAGAGAGAGAGAGAGAGAGAAATCAGTGTGAAAGAAAAACATCAATTGGTTGCCTTCTGCATGCACCCCAACTTGGGACTGAACCTGCAAAGTGGGTATGAGCCTTGACTAGGAATCATAGCCATGACCTTTTGGTGCATGGGTTGATACTCAGCCAACTAAGCCGGCCAGGACTACATGTCATATTTTAATGATTTACAAGGAGGATGTGTTCATATGCTGCTTCTGCAATTTATAATCAGTTTTATATATTGTTCTGGGTGGTAGTTATATAACCATATACATGTTAAAAGATTCTTGAGTTGTACATAGGAGTTTTGAACTTGCCTATATAAACATTATACCTTAGTGTTTAAAAAATCCATTTATAAAAAGAAAGAACAAAGCCTTCTTCCTTCGCCTGTGAGGCCTTAGAACCTTTGATTTTTTATTTTATTTTTTTAATATATAAAGAACTGAATTAATTGATGAAAAGGAACTAGGGCACATTCTCTTCTTATCCTTAAAATTTTCTTTTGTAGTAATTAAAGAATTATTCATAACATACTAACTCACTTTACTAGTCCATTTTTATATTTCACGTTTTTCTGTTTTGTGTAGCTGCTTCTCTTTTGTATTGTGTTTGTAAATTAATTATTAGCAGTCTTCAAATATGGATCATCTTACTAAATTTTGAATGTAATGAAACTAAACAATTTTTATAGAATCCTATTTCAATGTTTAGCAAGTTTTACCTCATGCAAAGTTGGTAAATTAAACTTTTTGGTGGTTTTATTTTAGCCTAATAAAGATGTTGTGGAACAAATGGAAAAATGGTGAGTTTAAAATTTTCTTTTTTTTAAAATATATTTTATTGATTTTGTACAGAGAGGAAGGGAGAGAGATAGCGAGTTAGAAACATCGACGAGAGTCATCGATCAGCTGCCTCTTGCACCCCCCCCCACTGGAGATGTGCCCGCAACCAAGGTACATGCCCCTGACCGGAATCGAACCCGGGACCCTTCAGTCCCCAAGCCGGTCTTTGCTAAAATTTTCTTTAGATATTTTAATGAATCACTTCTACCAAATTTGAGATAACAATTATCTTTACTAATAAAAGGATAATATGCTAATTAGACTGGATAGACCTGACATCTTCTGGATGTCCTTCCGGACAAAGGCTGTGAGGGCTGAGGAGGGCCAGTAGCCGCGGTGGCCGACAGTGGCAGCAGCAGCAGGATTATGAGGGGGCGCCTTCTCCTGATCAGCTGGTTGCCTCCCACAATGGAAGGCCAGACTGCAGCTTAGGCCCGCTCCTTATGAAGAGCAGGCCTAAACCATCACATCCCCTGACGGCTCCTGGACCGTATGAGTTGGCAGAAGAACTCCCCCTCCCCTCATTGCACGAATTTTTATGCACCAGGCCTCTAGTCACTGCTATCTATGACACACACTGACCACCAGGGGGCAGACGCTCAGTAAAGGAGCTGCCATGATGCGCACTGGCCATTTCAAAATAAATGGCACCACAGACCTGGTGTGCTGACAAACCAACACTTAGCTTCCCCCAACATGGGCCCTGCCACCACCCTGGAAGGACACTCTAACAAATCACAGCCAATGCTGCCAAGACCCCATGGCACAAAATGTGACCCACAGCCCAGTTCAGCCCAGAAATGGTCTCTGTGGGTGCTGGGTAATGACATCACATAGCAATGTCTGGCTTCCTCTCCCTAGTGAATAGCCTTATTGGAGTTTCTTCAGCCCAGGAACATTACTTGCTTTATAGCCAGGTACAAAATATTTACACTTTAACCATATGTCTGTGAAGTGTTTTCACGTGCCTCATCTTATTTGATCCTCACAGAAGTCCTGGAGTAGTTAGATAGGAGACTCGGTGAAATCCTCTTTTCTTTTCATTAGCTGGAAAACGGAGATTGAGGAAGTTTAGAAACATGATTGGACTGAAAAGAAATAAAAAATGGTGGACCTTGAAAATGACTTCACGTTTTCTACTGCACAGAATATAGTCAAACACTGCTGCAGTTAAATATTTTACCCTTTGTTCTCCCTGTGTGATCTACAATAATAATGTGCTTTGTGTTGATATTTATTGCTGTGTTGCTGACAATTACCTAAAAGAGAAGTTGGGGTGCTTCTGTGTGCTGGAAAAAGTTTAGCTAAGTCAGAAAGCAGATCTAATTAAGCAAGTTTATTCTGTATATGTAAAAGGCTAAGTTGACTCATGATTGTGCAATACATATAAAGCTCTTGCTGGTGCCAATTGCATGCATGTGTTCTGATCTATCATTATCGATCATAAATTTGGTTGACACTTCTAATAGAGAAGGGTGAATAGTGATATTAAAATATTTCTTCTAATCAATTTCATTTCAATGCTCACAAATCCATGCACAGGGACACTAGTTAACTATATTAATCAAGATTCTCAGAGTTCTTTTTGTATTTCACAATGGAAGAGAGTTGTATACTATACTATTGATTGATTTGGGATTACATTAGGTTTGTGGGTACCATGCATAGCAGTGACTTATTTGTTTAGGTTAGCATGTAAACATGCATTATTTGAACACATTTTACTTACTGGTAAAGAAGAAGTACCCTTAGACATTTATCAAAGATTCTCAGAAATGTTTCTAGAGTTAAATTTTATAAGGAACAATGGACAAAGGAGGTAATCCATATAAAATATTTAGGAATGATATCATTCATTTACCTTAAAAAATAGTTTATACATATGTTTTAAATTTATAATTTCAGCATTCAAGAAAAAGATGAGAAATTGAAAACTGTGGAAGAATTACTTGAAACTGGACTTATTCAGGTGGCCACTAAAGAAGAGGAATTGAATGTAAAGCACTTTTAGAGTTATTTTCCATGTGGTTATTCAGTGAAGGGGTTTCACTATAATTAGTGTAAGATTTTTACCATAGCTCTTAAACTGCATATGAGTTAACCACATTTTATTACATTTATGATTTTTTTCATTAAATTTAAGATTTTATTAAAAATACAAAAATGCATAGTTGATTATAGTGTGCATTGCCTTAATGAAGTATTATAGATACTGTTGTTATGGTTTGTAAAATAGCTCTTCCACCTCCACCCATGCTCAAATTATAACCAGTGCTAACTAGCAGACTTCATAATTTCAGGAAGTAGTATTAGAGGCCAGAGAAAGGAGAGATTGTAGTTCTGTTTTATGATTATCATTAACAAACTCGACTAGGATAAGTAGTGGTGCTGGAAGAACTAACTTAAAAGTTGTATTTGAGTTTAGGGTGACAAGTGGTATACTGTGTGGTTGTGTGATTGTGTAAACATAAATAGAAATAATTGTGGGGATAATTGAATTAAAAATCTATTTGGCTAGCTCTAGAAGTTATAGAATTGTAGAGATTTTTGGGCCTTCCAGAGAAAAAAAGAAGCAGCTAGAGTAAAAATGAGAAGCTACTTTATTTTGTAGCAAGCTATTTTTCCCTAGAAAATAAAAGTATGTTCTGCTTATGTATCTTTGAAAAAGGCAATAAGAACAGAAAACTCATCTTTGACAAAAGAAGTTCAAGACTTAAAGGCAAAGCAAAATGATCAGGTAAGGAATTTAATAGATTCTGCAACCATTTTCTTTAAAACAATGGAAATGCCTGTTACATTCAAATGTAGCCATTCTGTTGTTTGTCTGTTCCTTCTCCAAAGTGGAATTTGTCAATTGTAGTGTTTTGTGACTGATTAGTGATTTGATTATCAGTAATAGAGTCAGCAATTTTATTGGATGCTGACTTTATACCAAGTACGAGGTAGAGTACTCCAGATAGGAGGTCATTACTTTTTGTGACAGGATAAAAGGGTTGAGTATACAAAAAGAAAGTGAGACTATAAATCATGGGTGGGGAACCTTTTTTCTGACAAGGGCCATTTGGATATATATAACATAATTTGAGGGTCATACAAAATTATCAACTTAAAAATTAGCCTACTAGATTTGTTCAAATATTTAATTAACTCACCCCTAATGCCTTGGCAGGGCCAGACCAAATGATTTCTCGGGCTCTCTATGGCCCTCAGGCCGGATGTTTCCCACCCTGCTCTAAATAATAGTAGAAGGGGTTACCTGATTAGGTAATTTTTTAAGTCTATTTCCTCTTATCTGGTTAAAATTATTCAATAATTTTAACATTTATGTGTTGATTTTTCTTTTGGCGTATACTTAGCCTTAAAGCTGCTTACTTTCAATGTGCTTTTCATTTTCATAATTATGTTAAAATCTAGTAAAAATTGATTCTTGGGTTTACTTTCTTATTTGGATTTTGGTATAGTGGAAAATTTAAGGGTAACATACTTTTCTATTTCTGACCTATTTGTATTTTGAGCAAATTACTAACTTAGGATGCCTTCTTATTTCCAGGTTTCTTTTGCATCTCTAGTTGAAGAACTTAAGAAAGTGTAAGTGGTGACATATTAAACTGGTCTTCCTCTTTTAGACCATTGGTTAGTCCTGATAAATCTTGTTTTATTGTGTATGTGTGTTTAACTTTCACTCTAGAATTTTTTTATTGATCGGATAAGTTGTAATTTCCCTGGTACAACATGATTGTTAAAAAATGTATTTTCATAATTGTTCCCATTTATTTTCTTAACTTACAGCATTACATTGTTAATTTTCTGTTTCTGTGGTAGGAACTATTAAAGAATAGGTTTTATTAGAAGGGGAGATACGTTCCTTGCTTGTCTCCTTTCTGAGATGTCTATAAAGTTTGATGTCATAATTGCGTATAAGTTGTATCAGAGCTTTTGCAGCCCTAAGAGCCAATATTATTTAGAGGAACTTGATTCTCTTGCTATTCTTCAGGGTACACCTCATAATCTCTGTGTACTTCTGAAACATGTCACTAGCTTCTCCTAATGTGCATAGGCTTCAGCCACTTGATGGTTGCTGATTATTTCTCACTTAGAAAGAGCTTTAAGTATTATTTCCCCTTCCGTCTGATACGTTGCTATTTTACTCAAATTCATTTGTTGAGCTTATTCATGATTTGGTGCAATTCTTAGTTGGTGATGGTTTCTATTCAAATTTAATACTCCATTTCTTTATCTAAGAATTCATGAAAAAGATGGAAAGATCAAGTCTGTGGAAGAGCTTCTGGAAGCTGAACTTCTCAAAGTTGCTAATAAGGAGAAAACTATTCAGGTATTGGAAATGAGAAAACTGTGCTTGTCTATTTGTTTATCAACTTTAATGAATATCACGTAATTTCATATGTTTGTCTGTACATTGCATTTTATGTCAATTTCTGTGTTTCCATTGTCCAATCTTGTCTGTTTTATCATTGTCAAGGATTTGAAACAGGAATTAGAGGCTCTAAAAGAAGAAATAGGAAATATCCAGCTTGAAAAGGCTCAACAGGTAACAATCCCAGAGCCATAGCATGACAGATTTGTTAGTGTGTGTGTATTTATGAGCTACTTGGTTTTCTTCTTGTTAATTGGAAAAATCTTTTAGTAGTGTAATGTAAGTATACTGGGTAATGTGCTTTTTATTGTTTTTGCCTGATTTGAGATATTTAATCAATGAGTCTTCAAACTGTTAAAGATTCCTTTTCAGAAAGTTTTCTGTATTAATGTTTCACCTTAATTTTTTAACTTAATACATGAAGCACTTTTTTCTTAACTGCATGGACTGTAATGTTTTGTTATAGAATATGTATTGCTCAACCTTTGTCTTTAGAGCAAAGTACAGATTTCATATTTCGGAGGTAAAAATGGTTACTGGAAATAGATGGGTTTTGGTGAATTTGATCCAATAAGGCTTCATTGAAAAAATGGTGAGGCTCTATGGAAGAGATTCCAGTAGATTGATTCAACAGTATTTTTTGAGTTCCTCCTACTTGTCAAAAGAATATGTTAATGATTGAAGATAATATGTTGAAGGAAATGGGGTATGATGAAAATATAAAACTCCTCTAAATATAGATTGAGAGATCAGGAAAGTTTCCTCCTGAGGAATTGTTATCTAAGCCAAACTCTGAAGGGGCTATGGGGAATAAAAGGTACTATAGAACTGTGTCTGATAAGAAAATGAGATTAAAGAAGGACACTATAGAATGCTGTTGAATAGTTGGCTTGAAGACCTAGAAAGAAGAGCTCTGATTAGGTAGGGAGGTATGTGGATAATTTAATGTTCTAATTTTCACAATTACAGAAATATCACATTATTTAGAGTTAGTTATTCATAACTGTATTCCTTGTCACCACCTGCCTGCCTACTTTACATTTTTAATTTGTTACTCTTACTATGTCATTTGAATCAGATGATAAAATCAAAATGCATCTTATTTTGGCATGAATAATTCAACTGGGATCTTTGTAATTTAGAGCGTATCTGTGTTTATCATAAAGCTATCATAAGGTAAGTTGAAAGGATTATGAATGCTTTTTCTCTGCTTTTTTCTTTGTGTTTCAGTTATCTATCACTTCTCAAGTTCAGGAGCTTCAGAACTTGTAAGTACCATTTCTTTAATTTATCTTTAATATTTCTTTTCAACAAGTTAAATATAATTATAACAAAAGTTGTAGCTTCTTTTTAATTGATTTTAAGTACTACTTTAGGGCAGCGTTTTTCAACCGCTGTTCCGCGGCACACTAGTGTGCCGCGAGATGTTGCCTGGTGTGCCGTAGGTGCAGACAAGACAAGAATTTTATAATTTTTCACTATTTTGTTTACTTAATATTTCATAATAAAGTAATTATAAAATACTTTCTTTGTGTTTATTTGATTCCTATTCAAGAGAATTACTTTATATATAGTCAATATAGGCACAGAGTTAAATTTTTTAACATTTTCTAATGGTGGTGTGCCTCGTGATTTTTTTCATGAAACAAGTGTGCCTTTGCCCAAAAAAGGTTGAAAAACACTGCTTTAGGGAATATCAAATTATACCTCAAAAAAACCGTAAGATCTTAAGTTTTCATTAGGATTTAACCTATAGGTTTTTTTGTTTGGTTTTATTTTTTAATGGGAATGGGGATATAGTGGAAAGTTTTATTTTTTTTTATGATTTATAACCTTAATATGACCTTAAATTGAGATTATCTTCTTTGCCCATTTTCATAGCCACTGTGGAACTGGCTATATATTTCAAAACCAAACCACTTGTAATAAGCCATATAAATTTGCTGGTATTGACGTAAATAGCATGATATGGAGTGGGACTACAGCTATCCTAGTTTAGTCAATATCTGGATCTTCAATGATAGATGGGTTTAATCATCCTATGCTTTTTAATATGTTATCTCCAAAATCTTGCATGCTTAATTTTTAATTTATTTAAATTAGCTTGGGGTATAAATATAACCTAAAATATATCTTTCCCAGTCTCCATTATTTTTGCTTTGTATAGTCTTGTAACATTTTCATTAATAGTTCTTCTTAACTTACTGTCAGATTAAAAGGAAAGGAGGAACAGATGAATACCTTGAAGACTGTTTTAGAAGAAAAGGAGAAAGATCTATCCAATAGTGGGAAATGGTTACAGGTGAGAAGATAAAGACAAAGAAAACATCTTTTTTATACTTGAATATTAGTTCAATTCATACCTATTCTTTTTCAGGATCTTCAAGAAGAAAATGAATCTTTAAAAGCTCATGTTCAGGAGATAGCACAACATAACTTGAAAGAGGTATAGTATAAGTAGACAATCAGAATATTACATAAAAATGAACAGTTTTTATTTTACTATATTAGAAAGCAAAGAAGGTAATCTGTTCTCTGAACTTATTTGCTTAAAAATTATTGTAAAACTCATAGACACAGAACAACAGTATGGTTACCAGAGGGAAGGGGATTATAAAGAGTAAAAGGAGTTAAATATATGGTGAAGGAAGAAGATTTGACTTTGGGTAGTGGGCACACAATGCAATTACAGATGATGGGTCATAGAACTACACAGTCAACACCTCTGTAACCTTATTAACTAATGTCACCCCAATAAATTTAATATTTAAAAAGTTGGTAGGGTTTATGACATTACTGATGTGGAGTCAGAATGTTACTTAATTTAGTATTGATTAATATAGATGTGTTTTTAATCTTTAAACAAAAATTACATATCAAACACATGTAGGGAAGTAACATACCATTGGGATCAAGAGATTGGTATGGATTAGAAACTCAGATCATTCCCTGTGTCCTTAGACAACTTTCTTAGTCTCTGTTTTGCTTATTCTCTAATCCTTTAAAGAAATGGATATTAAAAATTAAGTTAGAGCTTTGTAATTTTTAATAAATTATTTTGTAAACTTAAAATTACTTTAGAAATCTGTTAAAAAAATAAAAGCAAAATCTAAGGGGGAAAATTAAAGAAAACTCATTCTGTCTTTTATATTTACCACATATAATTATGTTTTCATTTTATTGGTGAAGTATTTTATAGTGCCTGATCTTTTTGATGTTAGAATTGAAAATGTGAATCTGTTTCTTAGGCCTGTTCTGCCTCACGGCATGAAGAACTTGAGACTGTGTAAGTATCTTTTTAGCCAACATTTAAAGAGAAAGTTTTCATTATTTTTCAGAATGTGCTTGAATATTATAACGAGTTTCTTTTAAATCATTAACTTTCTGGTTAAATAGGAATTGTAGTTCAGAGGCAAATAAGCGGAGTCTCTGTTTGGTATATTAAAATATGGGCTCTTTAGAAGAGGGAACTCTTGTAACACTGCTATGGGAATGCAGATTGGTGCAGCCACTGTGGAAAACAGTATGAAGGTTCCTCATAACATTAAAAAGGGATCTGCTGTTTCACCCAGCGATCCCACTTCTGGGAATATATCCCTGTATTCATAGGAGCGTTATTCACAATAGTTAAGATCTGGAAGTAGCCCAAGTACTCATCAGTATATGAGTGGATAAGAAAGCTATGGTACATGTATATCAGGGAATACTATATGGTTGTGAAGAAGAAATATCTCTTACCCTTTAAGATAGTATGGAGGGACTTGGAGAGTATTATGAAGACAAATATTATGTGATCCTCACTCTTATGTGGAATCTAATGAACAAAATAAATTGATGAACAAAATAGGTCCAGAGTATGGATGCAAGGAACAGAATAACAGACCTTGGGGGTTAGGAATGGAGGAGAGTGAGGAGGAGGGGATAGGAAGAAGTTAACCAAAGAACATACTATATAATAAACGCCTAATAAGCTAAGAGTCCGTTCATTTGTTCAACCAATCAAAGCGTAATATGCTAATGATATACTAAGGCTGCTCAGCCACTCGCTATGATGTGCACTGATCACCAGGGGGCAGTTGACTGGTTGACCAGTTGCTATGACATGCACTGACCACCTGGGGACAGATGCTCCGACTGGTAGGTTAGCTTGCTGCTGGGGTTTGGCCGGGTTGGGACTGAGCAAGACAGGCAGGACATGCCCTGGAGCCCTCCCATGGTCTTTCCCTTTTTGGCCAACCTCCCGCGTCCCTTCTGGCCCCAATTATGCACTGGTGGGAGTCCTTTGGCCTGGCCTGCACCCTTGTACAATCTGGAACTCCTCAGGGGATGTCAGAGAGCTGGTTTCGGCCTGATCCAGCAGGCCGGCCGAGGGACCCCACTGGTGCACAAATTCCTGCACTGGGCCTCTAGTATATGCATCACCCATGAGCATGCATAATAGCATGGGAAAGGTTGGGTGGGGTGGTGGTTGGGTAGAGGGTGCAAAAAAGGAGAAAATGGAAGTCATCTATAATATTAACAACAATAAAAAAAAAAGAATAAGTAAAAACTAAATAAACATGGGCCCTTTAAATATTTTCAGATACCTGGAGACTTTATCTTTTCACAGCCCTTCAAATTATAATTTTCTGGAATACTCTTTCTGCTTAGTATTAACTGGTGTTAAGTTTGTTGTTGTTTTTTAAACAAAGTATGCAATTATTGTAAAGAGAGGTAAGAATTATTTCAAATTAAGATTATTTTAGTATTTGAAAGAATAATATGTTTTAATTAACCAGATAATTTTAATCATAACTTGATAATAAATATTGACTCTTTCTATAAAACTTGCTTATTGGGGAAAATGGTATCTATCTATTGTCATCAGTATGCCCTGAAGAATAATAAAAATATTGAATCTGTTTTATCTTATGAAATTTTTTAGCTTATAAAGTTTGTTATCTTAAACTGAATCAGTTTACAGTGGTGAGAAGGGTACCTGGACTTTATCTTTTTGGTTCCCTATAGAATTCCCTTTAAGAGATTTTGTTTTGTTGTTATGTCATCAGTGGGTTGTATTAGGGAGAACCAGATGAAATTATGTGTAGCATTTCTCTAGTACAAAGGGTTGGGAATAAAGTTTTAGGGCCAAATAATTATGGCTTTTCTTTTAGATTTTTCTCCTAGATAAAGCCATACTTGCCTAAGAACTGTTAAATATAAAATAAATTGTGTTAGGAATTTGAGTTGAGTAATTCTGGAAATAATTATCTTTTAAAACAAATTTATAAGTTGGTGTAATATGGGAAGAAAGCTGGTAGGCATTGTTTCTGCTATCTTTTTTTTTTATCTTATATGTGTTATTGGAGTCTACTTATTCTTTTTTATGTGTATAACTAAATATAAGGTGTTTGTAAAAATTCTAGGTTGAAAGAAAAGGAAAATGAAATGAAGAGAGTGGAAAGTATGCTAAAAGAGAGGGAGAGTGATCTTTCTAGCAAAACAAAGCTGCTACAGGTGAATGTTTAATCATTGTATGAATTATGTATATTTTTTAAATACAATTTTAACTACTACAGAAGAAAACAGAATACAGAATGACCCTCCCTCCCACACAGCTGCTGGGTCCCATTTCTCAAAGATGACTTACTTTATTCATTTGTATATCTTTTGAGAACATTCCATGCCTATGTATGTATACTTAATTGTCTTCCATATTTAACCATTCATACTTTTGTTTACTCCCCATCCTCATTTAATAATGTTTTTGAGATCTTTTCACATAAACACTTTTCTGTCTTTAATTTTTAATGGCTTCATGGTATTTTTTTATATAATTTTATCATCCTAGTTTATGGATACCTAGATTATTTACAGTTTCTTGTTACAGCAGTTCTACAGTGAATATCCTTGTTACAGCAATTCAGTGAATATTCATTCTTGCACACACATTTTCAATACTTTTGTTAGTATATCTCTACCTAAAATTCCTAGAAATGAAATTTGGGATCAAAGAATTATGCGGAGTTGTTTTTCTCCTTTCTGAAAGTGATAGTTGAAATAGAAAAATCAGTGTATCCTTACCCTAATATAGTTAATATTGAAAGTACTTACAAAACATTCATTTGAAGTGATAGCATCCTGCATTGTCTTTCACTACTCCTGTTCAATTTCATGCTCAAATGGTTGGTTTTGTCAGGTTCCTCCTTCCTTCCAAGTAGATTAATTTTAAATTTGTTTGATAATACTAAATCATCCTCCAAAAGTATTTTTACTGATCTACCTTCCTACCCTGCTTCCCCGAAAATAAGACAGTGTCTTATATTAATTATTTCTCCCAAAGTTGCGCTAGGTCTTATTTTCAGGGGATGTCTTATCTTTCCATGCGCTACGTCTTATTTTCGGAGGTCTTATTTTCGGGGAAACACGGTACCAACTGAGGGTTGTTTTCTTTTTATCCTCCAACAGTGACAAAGATAAAAACCTTTGGTATGGTGCTTGATCTTGGTCAGATTGTTTTAATTTGCATTTGATTGTGTGAGATGTTAAGCACTCTTCCTTTGTATATGAATCTGCGTTTAATTTTTTCTACATTTTTTCTCCATGTTAACTTTTTCTTACTAACTTATGATCCCTTTCAACATATAAGGGAAATTAATCTTGTCATATGTGAGGTGAATTGTTCTAAGTTTTTATTTTGTGTTTTTTTCCCCCTTCTTTTTTGGAAATTTAAAACTTTTATGTACTCCAGTATAAGTAATTTTTTTAGTTTCAGGTCTTGGGATGAAAAGTATCTCTCATGCTATGATCATAAAAGTACCTTTACATGTTTCTTTTAATACATTTATGATTATATTTTTGTTGAAATGTTTTATTCATATGTAATCTTTCTGAGCAAGTTATGAGTATAACATTTCAACTTAAAAAAAAGAAGGCTAGCTGCATTGTTCAATAATCCATGATGATTATTTTAATGTATTAGTTCTGCCCCTGAGGGGACATTTAGCAATATATAGAGACAACTTTTATTTGCCACAGCTGGTGGAGTGCTATACCTAGTGAATGGAGACCATGGATAAAGCTAATCATGCTACAGTACATGGGACAGCCTCTCGCGACAAAATAACAGCTAGCCTAAAATATCACTAGAATTTGTCCTATTGGTTTAAAATGTTACTCTATACTAAATTCTTACAGGTATTTGGCTCTGTTTTTGGATCTGATTTTCTTCATTGAGACATAACCACTTTCAGACTCTTACTAAATAATATAATTATTTTCATTTTATAATTAAGGCTTATTATGCCCCTTTAAAATTATTACTATTTTAGAATTTTCCTGGTTTCAAAGTAAAAATAAAACTCTCTATCCAGTTATTAATGTTTACTTTTTGTTTAAATAGGAGGTACAAGACAAGAACAATTTGTTTAAATCCCAAATTGAACAGCTGAAGCAACAGAACTACCACCAGGTAGGTACTATGAGATGGCTTGCCTTATATTTATGTGGTGAAAAATTATGTAACCCATGATGTGCTGGGTAATATTCTTACCAATTTGTCTTTTCATTGAGAACTAGAGGCCTTGTGCACATAATTCGTGCCCGGGGGTGAGGGGTGTGTCCCTCAGCCCAGCTTGCACCCTCTCCAATCTGGGACTGCTTGATGGATGTCCGACTGCCCATTTAGGCCTGATTCTACTGGTAGAATCTGTCACAATCCAGGACTGCTCACTCCCGACTGCTCGCCTGTCTGCCTTCTGCCTGCCTGCCTAATTGATGACTAACTGCTCCCCTGCTAGCCTGATTGCCCCTGACTGCCCTCCCCTGCTGGCCTGGTCACCCCTAACTGCTCTCCCCTATAGGCCTGGGTCCCTCCTAATTGCCCTTCTCTGCAGGCCCAGTCATCTCCAACTTCCTCCTCTGCTGGCCTGGTTACACCTAACTGCCTTCCCCTGCAGGCTTGATCGCCCCCAACTGCCCTCCCTATAGGCCTGGTCCCTCCCAACTGCCAGCAGATCTTGTGGTGGCCATCTTGTGTCTACATGGGGGCCGTCATCCTGTGTGTTGGAATGGTGGTTAATTTACATATTACTCTTCTATTAGATTGGATAGAGGCCTGGTACACTGGTGGGGGCTGGCTGGTTTGCCCTGAAGGGTGTCCCAAATCAGGGTGGGGGTTCCCTTGCAGTGTGGGGTGGCCTGGGTAAGGGGCCTATGTTGGTTTGCAGGCCAGCCATGCCCCCTGGTGACCCAAGCCGGGTCCCTGAGTATCTGGGATTTATTTATCTTCTGTAATTGAAACTTTGTAGCCTTGAGCAGAGGCCAGGGCTCCGAGAGCTTGGCTTCTTCCATTGCCAGGGAAACCCAAGCTTTCTGCTCCCTCCGTGGCTGCAGCCATATTGGTTGGGTTAATTTGCATACTCGCTCCTGATTGACTAATGGGTGTAGCAGAGGTATGGTAAATTTGCATATTAATCTTTTATTAGATAGGATAATATTTATAAGTTTTTATTTATAAGTGTTTTATCAAATTTCCTGAAAAAAAAAAGAAAGCAATTTGTATGCCATATTCAAGATAAAATCTATAAAGTACAGTGTATACACAAATAATGTGTATTCCACATCTGTTATGTATGGCTGTGCATTTTCAGATTTTCTAGAAGACCTTTTTTAGTAACTCAGTTTAAAATCCTATGAGTTCACTTTTAACTTACGTGTGTATACTCTACTACCCCTTAACCCCAAATGAAATGTCTGTAATTGGGGAAAAACAAAAATATGTAATATAAGTAGAGGCCTGGTGCACGAAATTTGTATATTGGGGGGAGGTGTCCCTCAGCCTCGCCTGCACCCTCTCCAGTCTGGGACACCCCCCCCCCCCCCCGGGGATGTCTAACTATGGGATCAGGTCTAAATCGGCAGTCAGACATCCCTCTCACAATCTGAGATTGCTGGCTTCTAACTGCTCGCCTGCCTGACTGCCTGCATGATTGTCCCTAATCACTTATGCCTGCCACCCTGATTGCTCCAAACCGCTCCCCTGCTGGTCTGATTGATGCCTAAGTGCTCCCCTGCTGACCAGATCTCATCCGCAACTGCCCTCTGCTGGCCTGATCTCGCTCCCAACTGCCCTTCCCTGCCAGCCTGGTTGCCCCCAACTACCCTCACCTGCCAGCCTAGTTGCCCCTAACTGCCCTCCCCTGTAGGCCTGGTCGCCCCTAATTGCCCTCCCCTGCAGGCCTGGTCCTCCCCAACCACTCTCCTTTGCGGGCCTAATCTCGCCCCCAAATGCCTTCCGCTGCTGGCCGGGTTGTCCCCAACTGCCTTCACCTGCCAGCCAGGTCACCCCTAATTGCCCTCCCCTGCAAGTCTGGTCCCTCCCAACTAACCTCCCCTGCCGGCCTGATCTTGCCTTCAACTGTCTCCCCCCACCCCTGATGGCCCCCAACTGCCCTCCCCTACTGGCCTGGTTGCTCCTAACTACTCTCCCCTGCAGGCATGGTTCCCCCCAACTACTCTCTCCTTCTGGCCTGATTGCTCATGAGGGCATCACGCCGGGCCACCTAGGCTTTTATTAGTATAGATCGTTTACCACTATTTAAATAACTTTTGAGATATAATTCTGCTTGGTTAAAATTTTAAAAAGATATTAACAAAATATTCTTTAATCTATGAATGTATATAAATAAACTAGAAAGTTTTTTCAGGGACAAAACAATTAGTTTCTGATGACAAGCTTATAGTAGTTTAGTTTGAGATATTGGAGTCATAAAGGAATAAATATCACATATGAAGGGATATATACCTTTACATATTATGTAAAATTAACTTTTGGTACATGCAAGTTAACTCTTCCTAATTTTTATTTTTACTTCATTTATGGTATTGTTTGACCTCGGGAACTTAGTACAATCAAATAGGAAATACACCAAACGAAAATTTGAAGGTATTAGCTCAGTGCTTTGCACCTACTAGGAAATTGATAAATTATTAAATGAAGAGTTTAAGCATGAAGTGACAATAAAAATTCTATTTAGGGCTCAGTACATTTTAAAAATTTGTATAGTTTTTATTAAAATTACTTGGAAACATATGGAATACATGGCATGTTTACCTTTGGTGTTGTCTTAATTTATGTCTAAAAAGTTAATTTTTAAAAATCTTCTGGAAAGCTGTGTTTTGAAATAACATTTAACTCTTTTTAATAGGCATCTTCTTTTCCCCCGCATGAAGAACTATTAAAAGTGTAAGTAATAATTTTGATTCTTAATTTGAGAATTGGTAACTTTTTATGTGCTAAGTAGTTATAAAACAAGCAATTTGCTGTCATTGCAAATGGTCACCAAATTTTTGCAGTTCTTGTTTGGATTATTTGAACTGCAGATCAGTAGAGTTTACCTGTGCCTTTGCTTTGGTACATTTAGCTAATGTACCTTTTTATAATATTTGGATTTCTTTGAACATTTTGTTGAAGGAAATTTTTATTTATTTTTTTGGGCATTCCAAAAGCATCCAGTAAAATAAACTATACTTTGAAGGCTTTTTAACTTAAATTTTGTCACTTATTCTATCATTATGGAATTGAATGATGAAAATTTAGTTTTGTTTATGCATAAAAAAAAAAAACCCCACACCCTTATCTATATGGTTGCTCTCTTCTGAGGAGACTTTTTTTTTTCTCTAAACTGAAATATATTTTTTTAAATTCTTGACCTGTACTTTTCTCTAAAGAGGCTATATTTAAGGTCATTTCAGATGCATTGGTATATTTCAAAACATTAAATGTCAAACACATTTATTATTAGGTGATATAACTAATCTAAATAATCATAAATCTATACAAATATAAATAAATATATATTAATTCTTTAAAAACAAAATTATCTCTTAGTTGGAGGACTATACAGAGACTGTGGGGACAGACCCAGAGCTCTAATTTGGCCAAATCCTTATATAGAGCTTTATTCTTAGGAAAGATCTATTTGTAATTTAAGTTTCTATTCAAGCTGCTGTCCACTATAACAGAATTGAATTGTGAGCCTTTGCCATTGCTTTCCACTAATTCATTAGATAGAACCAGAAAAACAGGAACCTCGAGACTGTTACAAAAATTGTAAGGGAACACCTACCTTACATTAACTGCATACTTTTATTGTGGGTTAGCCACTTTAATAAATTCACAACTGATTTTATTATCTTCTGGAAAAAAGTAATATTTAAGAGAGTGCTTCCACATCATTTTCACTCTTCTGGAAATATAGCAAATCATTGTTTTTGTGGACCTCGATTTAATGGACTTTGGATTTAAGGGATAAAAATTTCTGGTCCATATGTTATATATCTGAAAATTGACCTGGTTAATTTTAAAATGCTTTTAACCAAGATTTGCTTATAAATAAATTAACAGGTATTATTTTGGTTATTACTTCACTGTTATTTTTAACAAATTATAGCAAATAGGTCATGTGTTAGAGAAAACACTATAGTAACTTTGCCAACATAAATAAATATTACATTTCTACAATTATAGTCTACATATTTAAATCCAAAAGTCACCATAATTAACAGTGTTCAGCAAATGATTAGCACATGATCACACCTCATGGCACACAGGGACAGTCTGTTGCCCTGTGGTGAGACTTTCTGCAGCAGTTTTAACCCTGTAGCTGATGTTCCCACTTGTGCTAAGCCACACTCCAGCCCTGTGCATTTGTTTACATGTGACTGGTGAATTCATGCACTTACTAATATATATATCTCAACGTGAATCATCTCGCAATTTATTCATCGACCAGCTGACCGACCAACTGGCCGGTACATATGATGTGCACTGGCAATTTAAAAGTAAACGTTGACTTGCACATGTACGATACTTACAAAGCTCTCTCTCGTGCCAATTGCGTGTGTTTTAATTTTATAATACTATATTACATATACTATTTTGACATATGTTTTGCAGTAACCTAATTACCACATGAATCTTCTAATTAATTTTCTTTCAATGTGCATGAATTCATACATTGGGCTACTAATTCAGTATAAAATTAAAATTAGAGTAACACATAGAAAACTTTTCTGTGAAATTAAACTCTTCTTACATACTTAATTGTATCTAATTACACAAAGTTATCTACATAAGTAAAAACAGGTAAACTAATTTTTTGATTTTTAACATACACACTTGGAAAACCTACTAATGGACTTTGGCTTTAACGAACACCCCTGAATTATTGAGATTTTACTGCTACTTCATTAACTTACATAAAAATAGAGAGAACTACAACTGTAGCAGTTTATGTGTTCATGAATTATTTCTTTTTTTAAAAAATCCATATAACTTTTTTTTTTTTTTAATATATTTTATTGATTTTTCTTACAGAGAGGAAGGGAGAGGGATAGAGAGCTAGAAACGTCGATGAGAGAGAAACATCGACCAGCTGCCTCTTGCACACCCCCTACCGGGGATGTGCCCGCAACCAATGTACATGCCCTTGACCGGAATTGAACCTGGGACCCTTCAGTCCGCAGACCGAAGCTCTACCGTTGGGCCAAACCGGTTTCGGCATGAATTATTTCTTAGGGGATTGTTTAACACAAATGTCAGCATGTAGTAGTAGTGTAAAAATTTATTCATAGATGGCTTTCTGTGGTAATTAAGTTTAAGAATTTGGCCTGTTAAGTTAATGCGTTTTTTAAAGCACCATCTACCTGAGGTTTTTATTTTGTAGTAACAAATATTTTATTCACTGTTTACCCAAAATATTTCTGTGTATATTTATGTCTGGTTTAGAATTTCAGAAAGAGAGAAAGAAATCACTGGTCTCCGGAATGAGATCGATACTTTGAAGGATGCTGTTGAACACCAGAGGAAGAAAAACAATGTAAGCAAATCTTGATCAGAATACAGCTTTTCGTTTTATTTGTTCACTGAAATATCACATTTCAGAATGTTTTAAAATCTACTTTTACTTGAGATATTTTTCTTAGTCTTTTTAAGTACTATTTTGTGTATAGGTTTTTTGAGGAGAAGTATTGGGCTAATTTTATTGGAGAACAGACTTTTTAAAATGAATAAGTGAAAAGATCACTTTGTACATTTTTGAATATTATTTAAAATGTTGAAGCTATGATTATTACATCTTCTGATTAAAAATATTTTAAAAGTAAAATGCAGTTTGTTTTCTGTTAAATTTTTATTTGGGAAAATTATTTTTTCAAGTTCAACATTTTAAAATCAAAGCTATTTCCTCTTACTTTGAATGGGCTAGCTTTTTTGTAAACTAAAAGTAATGTCGGTATTCAAACCAAGTCATTTTAATAATTAACTGTATTCAAGCCTTCTGGAATTTTTCTTTTTTAACTGAGATAGTTCAAATTTTTGGAATTAATAAGCATGTTATCAAGGTCTCTTAGGACTCTAGAATACTTTTATGCTAAAATGGGAAGGGATAATGCCCTTAGAAATATAAATCTTAATATTTTTTATTAAATAGATAAAGAGTAAATTAAGATGATTTTTTAAACTTCTTTTTGACCAGAGGTGACAACTGTGAGATTACAAACATTTTTGGCAGAGAAGGAATTTTTTTTTTTTAAAATATATTTTATTGATTTTCCACAGAGATGAAGGGAAAGGGATAGAGAGCTAAAACGTCAATGAGAGAGAAACATCGACCAGCTGCCTCCTGCACACCCTACTGGGGATGTGCCTGCAACCAACGTATGTGCCCGCAACCAACATACATGCCCTTGACCGGAATCGAACCTGGGACTTTTCAGTCCGCAGACCGACGCTCTATCCACTGAGCCAAACCGATTTTGGCAAGAGAAGGAATTTTTGCACACAAAAGTATGATTGCTAAGTTGTAAGCAAGGTTACAAATGTTATTGAAAACTTGGGGTTATTGGTAATAAATCGATATGTGTTTTCTAGTGAAAATAAAACTTTTCAAAGTTTGCATTAATTTGTTAATTTAACAAGTTGAAATGTTCCTGCACCCCTGAGTTTGTCAAAATTAGGTATGTGAACTGCCCTTGTGTGTTTGTGTAATGTTACTAACAGCATTGCTTGGCCACAAAACCTGAATTAAATTGCCACTCTACTGCTAATATCCTAACTAGAGCATAGTAAATGCCATTCTAATGCAGCAGCGCTAGAGGCATTGATGTGTGTGAGAAAAGCCAGGATACTGGAGGCAAGCAGATTGCTAGTTCTGCCAATTCATTTGCAGTGTTCACTTGACCAAATTCCTAACCTACCTGAGCTGTGGATTCCCTGTCAATGCAGTGGGAATAAATACCTTTTAGGATTGTGAGAATTAATGAGAATTTCTGTGAAGCGCTAAGTGCAGTGTTGGGTACATAAGTAAGCATTCAATAAATGGTGATTATTGGCTTTTTATTTTTTGTTTTTTATCTCTTTGGATTTCTGAATCTGAACAAAGACTGACATATAGCAGATTGTCCTTTTCTGTACTTGCTAATAAAATGCTGTGAAATAGATCTTTCGGAGTTCAGTGTCCAATGACCTCTGTTTCTTTTCCAAGAGAATGTGTTTTATAGTTTTCCTGTCTCCTGGTTTGCCTGGATCGAGTAGCTCATACAGTTCATGTCAGGTTGCTTTATGGCATATATATTTGACCATGCCAAGAAAGATACAGAAGCACAGTGAGTTACTATGTCATTCCTAGGTAGACTTGAAATGTGTTAATTAAATTAAACATATTTAGAGAAAAAAAATGTTAGGCTGCAGTGTAATGTCCCATGAGTGATAGTGGGCCTTGTTTAAAAATCAAGCTTTTAGCAATTCTTGTGTATTTGCTCTGTCCTTAATCCTTTAATTTTAAATGCTTTCTTCTTTATCACATGTGCAAAGTAATTACTTTAAAGCTGGCGTATTTGACATGTATACTAAAACATGCAAAGTGGGCATCTTTGTTTTCTCATTCAAATTTCTAAACATTGCTTTTTATTTTTTTTGCTAATGTACATATTTTCCCATTGAAATAATTTTGCAGTAACCAGCATTTAAATGCAGTGCAAAATACTGATGAAATAAAAAGCAAAAATCTTTCAATAATGGATAAACTGAAATCATTCTCTCTGAAAATGATTAGGACCTTCGGGAGAAAAACTGGGAAGCAATGGAAGCATTGGCATCAACTGAAAAAATGCTGCAGGACAAAGTGAACAAGACTTCCAAGGTTGTAATGCTAACTCCTAGAAACAATCTGCTGAACAGAGAAAATCTGCAGCTTGTCTTGAAGTCAGACTAAAGCATTTAATTATACTGCATTTTTAATATATAATCTCCTTATCCATCCACATTTATCATTTCTGCCATCTCTGCTTTTTTTTCATCTACTCCTTGAAGCTTTAATTTTGGGCCTGCTGGTTTGTTGTGATTACCTGATTGTTGAGCTTTGGTGATTACTGCTTTAAGCTGAGGAATCTCGGGAGCCTATGCTGCCTCCCATGTAAGCCCTGTGAGACAGCGTGTGTCTCTTGAGTTAGCTAAGAAAACTTTGGTGAAAATTAAGCAAAAAAAACAAAAACAAAAACAAACAAAACACTAACTGAAATAATAAACATATTTGGATAACGAGGATGTACCTACAATGCACAGTGAACTTTCCTAGGTTCTTTGGGGCACACCAGGACAACTCAGACGAAGTGGAAAATAATAGAAGTCTTAAGTTCAGGGAAAGGATCACTTCTTGGTATATTATTGGGGATGGTTCCTTAAAAGAGGTAGAATTAAAATTAAAGTTTACATTTTGAAGTGGTGGACAGTAATCATGTATTATGTTCAGAATGGAATATTACTATAAAGGATAATTCTCTTGACCAGAATATGTATAATACTTTTTTTTTTTTTTTTTTTTTTTAAATATATTTTATTGATGTTTTACAGAGAGGAAGGGAGAGAGATAGAGAGTCAGAAACATCGATGAGAGAGAAACATCGACCAGCCGCCTCCTGCACATCCCCCATCAGGGATGTGCCCGCAGCCAACATACATGCCCTTGACCGGAATCGAACCTGGGACCTTTCAGTCCGCAGACAGACGCTCTACCACTGAGCCAAACCGGTTTCGGCTATAATACTCTTGAAGAATATCTCTCCCTGTCTTCAACGTGATAAAGGATATTCTTAAGTTCAGTTCCATGGGCTTAAGGATTTCTAATGAATTAAAATTAAGAAGTTGTTTTTAAAGATTGAAAGAAATGAATGTGCCAGTTCAGTCAGGCATTTTGAAAATTCTTTCCAAGAATAAATGTGGAACAGAAATAATGAATTTTATAGATGGGTTAATAAAGCTCATTAATTATGTGATTCAGTTCAACATTCTATAGGTATTTTGTGTGCCAAGGTAATCTGTTGAATTTTAAATGTAAGTCTTAGTGACATTTGAAGGACTTTTTTTTAGTAGAATTTTTATAAATTTTTAAGGATATATTTTTGTAGTTATAGTTCCTTTAATGTAATGGAAATTTACCTAAACTTGAGACTGCTGGCAGATACTGGGACCAAAGAAATTTAGGCCCAGGAATAGAAAAATCTAGGCCAGGGAGGACATTGTTTCATTGTGTGTGGTTGTAGTCAGTTCTATCAATAATGAGGGTGGTTGTTTTATAACTTTGTCTGTCACTATTAAGAGCTACCTTTTAGCTTTTGTTTTGATAATGAGACTGGGTATCTACAAAATACTAATCCTACATAATAAAACCCTAATATGCAAATTGACCGAATGGCAGAATGACCAGTTGCTATGATGTATACTGACCACTGGGGGCAGATGCTCAATTTAGTAGCTCCCCCTTGGTGGTCATTTTGCTCCCACAGGGGGAACGCCTCTCAGCCAGAAACCTGGCTCATGGCTGACAAGTGCAGCGGCAGCGGCAGAAGCCTCTCCCACCTCCACTGCAAGTGGGTGGTGAGGAGCAAAAGGTCCTGGACTGAGAATCCCAGGCTGTGAGGGGAATGTCTGACTGCCGGCTTAGGCCTGATCCCCTAGGGCCATGGTCAGCAAACTGCAGCTCGTAAGCCACATCTGGCTATTTGGCCCCTTGAGGGTGGCTCCTCCACAAAATACCACGGCTTGGGTGAGTCTATTTTGAAGAAGTGGCGTTAGAAGAATTTTTAAGTTTAAAAAATTTGGCTCTCAAAAGAAATTTTAATTATTGTACTGTTGTTATTTAGCTCTGTTGACTAATGAGTTTGCCAACCACTGCCCTAGGGGATTGAATCTATATGAACATCCCCAATGGGTTCTGGACTGTCAGAGGGTGCAGGCTGGTCTGAGGGACACTCTCCCCCCTCATTCCCCCTCCGCCCCCCCCCCCCCCACACACACACACACAAGTGCACAAGTTTTGTGCACCAGACTTCTAGTCCCTTAATAATCTTGCAAGAAGTTATATAGGCATTCTGGCATGTTATGATTCCAAAAGAAAGCTAGAGTTTATCCATGTTTCATGTGCTTGGTGATTAGTATAAGATTTTATCCACATTTCCAAACTCACCACCAAGTGTACGATGGCTTCTTGTGTAGCTAATAATCAACAGATAATAGAATTTACAGACTTTCTCTATTTTAATGGAATCTAGTCCTCAGCATAAGTGTAAAGTGATATTGATTGACCCAGAACCATAAGTCATGTTGTAAGGAGTATATATTCTTGAGTAGCTACTATAAATGTTAGATTCACATATAAGATACTTTATATATATATATATATATATATATATATATATATATATACATATATATATTAGACAAAGATAGTAAGGAAATTATAATGATTACTTTCAATTATTGGATATTTTTCAGGTGTTGCAGGGGAATGGAAATTGTATCTACAAACTACTTTGTTAAATGAAAACATTTTAGCTAGAATTAGTACAGATTAAAAGTAATTTCTCATCTTTGTGCCTTTTGGTTAAAAGTTAAACACTTCTTTTCTTTTTTTTTTTTTTAAAATATATATTTTATTGATTTTTTTACAGAGAGGTAGGGAGAGAGATAGAGAGCTAGCTAGAAACGTCGATGAGAGAGAAACATCGACCAGCTGCCTCTTGCACACCCCCTACTGGGGATGTGCCCGCAACCAACGTACATGCCTCTGACCGGAATCGAACACGGGACCTTTCAGTCCGCAGACGGACGCTCTACCACTGAGCCAAACCAGTTTTGGCAACACTTATTTTCTTTAGATTCATTTTTCCTTGGGAAGTTATCAGAAAGAATCTGCTCACAGTGTATCTTTTCCTGAGTGATTTTCTTTAGTGATTGTGTTATCATTTCTATGGTCAGATGCTAAAAATTCAGAGACCTCTTAATTGTCTCTGAATTGGTAGTTAAATATTTTCCGTGAATAAGTATACCTTATTTTATGCAGCCAGGTGGGTGTATTCTTAAAAAATAGTTGACTTTATTGAATTATTTAAAATACTCCCTTAAAACATCTATTTTTAAAATTATCCACTAACCCAGAATACAGTAATAACTTTGTGTGTGTAGAGAATATGATTAATCTCTAGCTTTTTATTGTGTGGTATGACTTTAGATTTTCTTAAATTGAAGTGTGTGCATCATAAATCTGTAATAAATTTCAAAGATCACATTTAAATGATGAGAGGGGATTGAGTTGAGATGTTGCTAACTTGCTTGTATTTCTGTCACCTGTTGAACTTCACAAGTGTTTTGGGATAATTTTCTTGGCTTGGTTTAGATGTGCATTTTTATAGCTCTCCTTTTTCATCTTACACAGATAGTTTTATTATTAGATTTTTATTTTGTGTGTGACTAAGCCATTACCCTAATTTTGACAAACTGTGATTTTGAGTTAATTGATATTCATTAGATTTGGATTTAAATTCACCAAATTTAGACATGCATTTGTAATACTTAACTTTAAATTTTCAGTGGGCAGAGTACATATAAAAGTTTCAGAATTAGTTTTCTTGATATTTGACATTGGTGAAGTAATATGACATCAGTATTTCCTCCTTCTCTTCTTCTCATATGTACCACCCGTCAAATTTTGATTTATTTATTTTTTTGCTTTGTTTAAAAAAGGTATTTTTACCTGACCTTGAAGGTGGAAATATAGAACTTAGCATTTTAATCCCCTGGCATTATAGTCAATCAGTGATGTATTTTTTTGTGTGGAGATTTGTCAGGCAGTAAGCCTCAGTTATGTTGCTCAGATGCCTACTTTTTGCATGTAGTTTGTTACATTTCTAGTTTTTGTTTTGTTTTTTTTGTTTTTGTACATGCAGTTTAAAATTTTAGCTGCAGGAAGTACATTTTTTTTTTGGGGGGGTTTTATTTGCTTGTTTTTTGAAGTGTTCCTAGAGGGGCAAGTCACTTGATTTCTAATGACAAGGAAAATGTTCATATTGTTAGATATTGCCTTGGCTTGATTAATATAAGATGTTATTTGTTATTTAGGATGCTTTAGAGATTTTGCAGGTTTTTATGGAAGCCATTTTGATAATTCAAAATGGGGAAAATTTGACATTTGTCAATATTGACATGAAATTTTAAGAAATACTTTCACTCTTTCTTCCCTTACAACTTAACTGTAGTCTTTTTTTTTTTTTTTTTTTTAAATTCTATAAACTTGTAAGTTTGATTTGAACTTCTGCTTTAGGAAAGACAACAACACATGGAAGCTATTGAGTTGGAAGCTAAAGAAGTTCTCAAAAAATTATTTCCAAAGGTGTCTGTTCCTTCAAATTTGGTAAGATTAATTTATTATTTTGTAAAGCATGACATCTTTATTACTGTTCAAGAAAGTTATGAGTAAGCAGCATTTGCACTCTTGCTCTTGTTTTCAATAGTGCACCAATTCCTTACTCTTTTCCATTGTTAGCCTAGGGTGCTTCTAAGTAATGAAGATGAGTTACTTAGATTCAAAACTCATTCCTGTTTTTCACCTGATACTTTTGTTGTATTCTATAAAATTTTAATAGGAGACATATATTTAGATGGTCATAAAAATTTGAGACAAAATGATTTCTTAATGGTTAATCTGCCAATAATATTCTTAATGGTTTTATTCAAAATAGAACTTTATTTTAAGTGATTGCTTCCTAGTTTTAGGAACATTTTATCTTTTTAATTAAAGGTATTTAATACTATGAGCCAACCTCTCTTTAGTTCACAAGGCAAGATTTTGGTCACCTGTTAAGGTTTTCAAGTAAAAGTCTTGAAGATAATATGGAACAACTTTCTTAACTTGAGGTTGTGTGTGTTTTAAGTGGGAGAGAAAAGTTGCTTTGATTCATATAATCAATGCAGTGGATATTTGAGGACAGAGAAAGCCAGTGAATGCATGTAGTTCCCTAAATGTTGGTGTAGATATTTTCATTTATTTTAATGGAGAATTGTATACATATTAGGTCTAGTAATAATTAATGTCGTTTTCTAATACTTTTAAAAATCGAATTTATTTAAACAATACAACAAAATTTAATCAACAATATAGTTGCCGTTGTTTTCTACTACTTGTGCCCAACGCTCAGGAAGCATTTTAATCCCTCTGTTGTAAAATTCTTGTGATTTTGATGCAAAAAATTCGGTCAATGCATTTTTGAGGCATTCTTCATTATTAAATTTTTTTCCAAGAAGAAAGTTTTGCAAAGAACGAAACAAATGGTAATCGGAAGGGGCAATATCAGGAGAATATGCAGGCTGAGGGAGAACTTCCCATTCCAACTGGCGCAGTTTTTCAGCAGTGATTCTTGCAGTATGCGGTCGTGCGTTATTGTGGTGAAGAATTACGCCCTTCCGATTAATCAGCGCGGGTTCTTTTTCTCTTAAAGCTTGGGTTAACCTTTCCAATTGGGCACTATACACTGCACTTGTCATGGTTTGGGTAGATGGTAAAAGTTCATAATGAAGAATTCCTTTAAAATTCCACCAAACACACAACATCACTTTTTTCGCATGCAAGTCAGGTTTTGGCGTGGGCTGCGGAGCCTCATTTTTGTCCAACTGTTGAGGCCGCCTTTTCAAATTAACATACAGCACCCTTTGTTCATCTCCGGTAACAATTTGCTCTAAAAACAGCAAACGGTTTTGACGAGAGAGGAGCGAACTGCAAATTGTGACTCTTTGATTACGGTTGTTGTTGGTCAACTCATGAGGAACCCATTTTCCAAACTTTTGGACTTTGCCAAGTGCACGCAATTGATTGGAAATTGTTTTTTGTGAACAATTTAAAGTTGTCGCAAGCTCTTGTTGGGTAATTTGAGGATTTTGCACCAAAAGAGCTTGAAGAGCTTCTTGATCAAAATTGGACACATGGCCTCGACCACTCTTGTCATCTAACAAAAAATTTCCCTCGCGAAATTTCTCACACACCAACGCTGGCATTTTCTGGCGCTAACTGCATCTTGACCAAGAGCACTACAGATGTTTTTTGCAGCCTCACTTGCTTTTCTTCCTAATTGGAACTCATAAAGCATGCAGTGTCGAATATGCTCTTCATCCGCCATCTTCTTAGCCCTAGTTTTGCAACAAAAACGAAACCAAACACAAACTTTTTCAAGCAAAACTTGTTAATTGCACTTCACACTTTCTGTGGATACCACGTGTTTGAAGGTTATGTCAATACAAGTCAACGCCAAGCAAGATTTTAAACGAATGTTTAAAAACGACATTAATTATTACTAGACCCGATATTTTGAATTAGAATAGTATAATGAACCTGATATACCACTTCAACAATTAATAATATGTGGCATAAATTGGTAATACATAGCATCTTGTTTTTCCTCCTACTCTTCACTTACTAGATTGTTTTGAAGGAAGTTAAACATAAGATCATCTCATCTATAAATATTTCTGTATATATATATGTACAAAAGATAAGGATTCCTTAAAATAAAACTATTACATTTTTTAAAATCTTTAATTTCATACATTTAGTCAATACATTTTTCTAGTTGTCATATCAATTGTCTATTTTATTGAAACAATAACTACTTATTGTAGTGTGTTTCAGTCGGGACCCAAGGAAGGGTCAGCATGTGATTTGTTTAAGATGTCTCTTAGATTTTTTTTTTATTCTATGAATTCCCTTCGATTTGTTAGCAGTCCCTACCCTTTAAAAAGTAAACACACCACAAAACCTATGTTTTATATGCAGTTACCCTGTTTGGATGTAGCTGACTGAATTCCTGTAGCCAGTGTGTTCCTCTGTCCTTCCTGTATTCATAAGTTGTCAGTAGAGGCCTGATTCGGATGGGTGGGAGCAGGACGACTGCATAGGCAGTGTGGTGCATTTCATCAGCATAGGAGAGATGTAAGCCGTGTGACATGGAGGGAGGATTGCAAATTTTAAACAACTAAATCAGTTTTTCAGCTGACTTATTTATATTAAATCCCAGTATTTGAAGCGAAATAGGATTTTAATAGTATCCACTTAGTCTTGGTTCAAATTTATAATGTGAACATGTAAATTTTGTGCTTTAGGGGGTATTATATTATTTTATTGTACTATGGGATGATCTCACATCCAGTTTTCATTTTTTGTTCTGACTTGATAGATTGTAGAGAATCCTGATTTAGCATGTAAATAAGCTTTAAATTACAGCAGTTAATAGAAATTTCATTTGTTTTCATTTTTTCTTAGAATAAAGTAAACCAAAGACTTAAAAGAGGATTAAGTTGATATTTGATTTAAAGTATCTAACAAATAAATACTCTATTAAAGTATTAAATTTAGATAAGAAACATCCAAAATGTAGAATAAATTGTTCTAAAATTTAGAATAATGACTAAAACTATAATATAAAACTTATGTTTATATATATATATATTTAGTTTTAGAGGACATTTATTAAATCTGGGGACAGTGAAACAAGGGAGGGACTAGGGTAGAAGAAGCAGCAGGAGAGAGACTATGTGGAAAATGAGCCTAGGCTGGGCTGCTTTAGCTTACTGAGAAGTCAGGGAATAGGCGGCCTTTGGGACAGAGTCTGGGGATTAGCCTGGGATGAACTGCTGCTGCCCATTGCTCCCTGGTTGTAAGCCCTGTGGGGTCCCTTAGAGTTTAGGAGATGCATGCCTATCGGTGGAGAAGAAGAAGGGAAAGGGGTGGGCATGCTGCTGGGAGGGCGAGCATGTGCCCATAGATTTATTTTTAGTGTTTATTTTCAAGCCTTGGTTATGTATAATTTTTTAAAAATCTTCACCCAAGTATATATTTTTTTAGTCTTTTAGAGAGAGGAAGGGGGAAAGAGAGATATAGAAATATCAGTGTGAGATAAAAACATTGATTGGTTGCTTCATACTTGCCTTGATGGGAATCAAACCTGAAACCTAGGTATGTGCCCTGACCAGGAATCAAACCCTCAACCTTTTGGTGTACAGGATGATGCTCCAGCCAGCTGCGCCTCCTGCCCAGGATGGTTATATATAATTTATGCATTATATTTATTCTTCTTTGAAATTTTCAGAGGGCAGGAGTTTGTCTATGTAGTTTTCTTTAAAAAAAAAAAGTTTTTATTGATTTTAGAAAGAAAGGAAGGGAGAGGAGCGAGAAATCTATCGAGAAAGAGAGAGAGAGAGAGAGAGAGAGAGAGAGAGAGAGAGAGAGAGAGAGAAGGAGGGAGGGAGGGAGAGAGGGGGAGAGGGAGAGATGTGAGGGAGGAGCATCATTCAGTTGCGTCCTGCATACAATACCTCAGGAGGAGGAGGAGGGGGAGGGGGAGGGGGAGGGGGAGGAAGGGAGGGAGGGAGGGAGGGAGGGAGGAGGGAGGGAGGGAGGGAGGGAGGAGGAGGAGGGGGAAGGGAGGGAGGAGGAGGAGGGAGGGAGGGAGGAGGAGGAGGGAGGGAGGGAGGGAGGAGGAGGAGGGAGGGAGGGAGGGAAGAGGAGGAGGAGGGAGGGAGGGAGGGAGGAGGAGGAGGAGGGAGGAAGGGAGGAGGAGGAGGAGGAGGAGATGTGAGGGAGGAGCATCATTCAGTTGTGTCCTGCATACAGCCTGGGCATGTGCCCTGACTTTGTAGCTATACCTTTCAGTGCATAGGACAACACTCACCCAACTGAGCCACACTGGCCAGGGCTATTTAGTTTTCTTTTACAGTATATAATTTAAATTAGTTATTTAAAAATGTTTACTTATTTTATTTATAAATTTTTGAATATTGTTTATTTTTACTTTTCTTCTCCACAGAATTATAGCGAATGGTTGCGTGGATTTGAAAAGAAGGCAAAAGAATGTGTGACTGGAACTTCTGGGTCAGAGGAGGTTAAGGTTAGTTTAAGAAGTTAAATATCTGTTTTAACCAAAAAATAATTAAATCAGAATTTGTCTTTATGAGCTTGGGAAAGATAAAAGATGTAGTATGAATAGGCTAATGATTTTGTTGTTGTTGTTAATCCTCACCTGAGGCTATTTTCTCCATTGAATTTGAGGAGAAAGGCAAGGAGAGAGAAAAAAACACATCAATGTGAGAGAAACACAGGGATTGGTTGCCTCCCTTACTTGCCCCTACCCGGATCAGGGATGAGATCCACAACCTAGGTACATCCCCTTGACTGAGAATCCAACTGGAGATCCTTTGGTGGGCGGGCTGTCACTCTGACGATTTGGTTACATCAGCCAGGGCAGAATAATGATTTTTTTGAGAAAGAATAAGATGATTTCATTTTGTGTAAATTTTGGTGAAAATGCTATAATATAAGTCTTCCTTGCATTTGATTTATATACAAAGTTAATGTTTACCATTTCTTTAACTGTACAACTCAGTTCTAAAATTGAATATTTATTTCTTCCTCTCTTCTTAGCCTGAATTTAAAAAGTAAAGCTCAGTTGAAGTAGGTAGGTAGAAACTGACTGGTTTGCTAATGCAACCCCAGATACATCGTAAGACGTGTTCAGATCCTAGATGTGTTTTTATCCTTGCCTACTGAAATTTGGGGGTTGACTTTTCTTTGTATGTCAAGTGGCATGATTCAAATCTTCTTTTGTGTTTAGCTTAGGTATTATGACTTTATTTCACATGTGGATTTACTTTGATTTTTACCATCCTGCTAAAGAGTGATGAACCTACCCAATAGAGGGAATATGCTAATTGACTGTCACACCCTCACAAGATGGCAGTGCTCACAGCCACAAGATGGCAGTGCCCAATCCCCTCAGCCCTGCCTCATCCAGCCAGAGTCCCCCAATCCCCTCAGCCCCACCTCATCCAACCTCAGTCCCCCAGTCCCCTCAGCCCCACAGAGGAAGGCAGTTGGGTGTGATTGGGCAGGCAGGAGAGGGCAGTTAGAGATGATTGGGCTGGCAGGGGAGGGCAGTTGGGAACGATCTGCCAGCAGGGAAGTGGTTAGGGGGCTATCAGGCTGGCAGGCAGAGTGGTTAGGGAGAATCAGGCAGGCAGGCGAATGGGTAGGAGTCAGCAGTCCCAGATTGTGAGAGGGATGTCCAACTACCCGAGGGGTCCCAGGCTTGGCTGAGGGACACACCCCCACACCCCCTTTGCATGAATTTTGTGCACCGGACCTCTAGCCATCCTACCTAATAAAAGAGTAATATGCAAATTAACCATCACTCCACTACACCCACAAGCCATACCCCCAGCCAATCAGCGAGTATGCAAATTAACCCCAACCAAGATGGCTGCCACCACAGAGAGCAGGGGAAGGCTTGGGTTTCCCCTGTAATGGAGGAAGCCAAGCTTTCCACACACCCTGGCCGGCCCAGGCTTCCACTCAAGGATACAAAGTTTCAATTATAGAAGATAAATCCCAAGAAAAATGACAGCAGCCATGGAGCTGGAGAGAGCAGTCTAGGGTTGCCCCCGACAACGGAGGAAACAAAGCTTTCCACCTGCCCTGGCGGGCCTAGGTCTCCATTCCAGGCTACAAAGTTTTAATTATAGGAGGTAAATAAATCCCAACAGAAATGGCTGCCGCCATGGGGCGAGCAGAAGGATTGGCTTTGCTCCAGGCTACAAAGTTTCAATTGTAGAAGATAAATATATCTCAGATACCAGGGCCTCTGCTTGGGTCATCAGGGGGCATGGCCAGCCTGCAAACCACCAGAGGCCCCTCACCCAGGCTGCCCCATGCCCCAAGGGAACCCTCACCCTGATCCAGAATACCCTTTAGGGCAAACCCACCCACGTATCAGGCCTCTAGGCTATCTAATAAAAGAGTAATATGCAAATTGACCATCACTCCAACACACAAGATTAACTTGTTAACCGGGAGTTCCCTTTTTAATTACACAACCTGTAACTGGCGCGCACTCTTTCACTAGGACATGTCAGTACGTCACACCCGGAGGACATAATTTCATATTATTATTATTTTTTTATTTATACTTAATTAAAATAAATGAAATATATATTTTTTCGTTTATATATAAAGCACAAAGGAAAATACAAAATTACAAACAAGTAGAAAAGAATACCAACAAAAAAATGGAAACATCGAATTAAAAAATTATAAATTTTACAATTATAAAGATTACAAAAATATATACCGTCCCTCTCAGGGCGCAACATATATTTCAAGGACATATTCATACATCCTACCCGTTCCCGATATTGTTTAAGTTTGACGTATTTATAGGTCCTGCTCAGTTAACAGGTTAAGATAGCTGCCCCCATCTGGACACAAGATGGCCAGCAGGGGAGGGCAGTTTGGGGGAACTAGGCCTGCAAGGGAGGGCAGTTGGGGGCAATCAAGCCTGCAGGGGAGGGCAGTTAGGGGTGACCAGGTTGGCAGAGGAGGAAAGTTGGGGGCAAACAGGCTGGCAGGAGGGCAGTTAGACATCAACCAGGCTGGCAGGGGAGTGGTTAGAGGGTGATCAGGCTGGCAGGCAGAAGTGGTTAGGGGTAATCAGGAAGATAGGCAGGCAAGCAATTGGGAGCCAGCAGTCCTGGATTGTGAGAGGGATCCCAGATTGCAGAGGGTGAAGGCTGAGCTGAGGGACACCCCTTGCCTCCATGCATGAGTTTGGTGCACCAGGCCTCTAGCATAATAAAAGGGTAATATGCAAATAGACTGAATGGCAGAACAACCAAAGCGTAATATGCTAATGATATGCTAAGGCTGCTCCACCACTCACTATGATGTGCACTGACCACCAGGGGCAGGAAATCAACAGGTCAACCAGTCTCTATGACATGCACTAACCACCAGGGGCAGATGTTCCGACCAGTAGATAAGCTTGCTGTTGGGGTCCA
Source organism: Pipistrellus hanaki (assembly GCF_964339955.1). Classification (NCBI taxonomy): domain Eukaryota; kingdom Metazoa; phylum Chordata; class Mammalia; order Chiroptera; family Vespertilionidae; genus Pipistrellus; species Pipistrellus hanaki. Next base: position 35,149,870 of record NC_140503.1, on the reverse strand, counting down.
GCTGATTGGGACTGAGTGAGATGGGCTGATCATGCACCGGTGGGGTCCCTCAGCCTGGCCTGTGCCCTCTTGCAATCCAGGACCCTTCATGGGATGTCGAATTGCCGGTTTTGGCTGGGCCGAAATCAGCAGTCCGACATCCCCCAAGTGTTGTAGTGTGCTGGGAATGCACTGACTACCAGGGGGCAGCTCCTGTGTTGAGTGTCTGCCCCTGGTGGCCAGTGCGTGTCACAGCAATTGGTCAACTGGTTGTTCGGTCGCTTAGGCTTTTATATATATAGATTGTGTAATATATTTTGTAATAAACAGACTCGGAGAGTTTTATTAGCAAAAACCAAATGACCAAAAAGGTCATTGTACTTTATTGCTCTTTAAGAAGGTTTAAATGTAATGTTTCATTTTAAAACAGTTAGAAACTATTTGTCACAATATACCAGTAAATAGTGAAACAAGTTTGAAGCACAAAACTTTCTGATAAAACCAGGGAATTTTTCTTTATGTCACTTTTTTTTCAGGTTCTAGAGCACAAGTTGAAAGAAGCTGATGAAATGCACACATTGTTACAGCTAGAGTGTGAAAAATATAAATCCGTCCTTGCAGAAACGGTAGGAAATGATTTTTAATCTACATTTTGGTTTCATTTAAAAATCATTAACTTATTCCTTAGTGGCTTAAATAGTTTATTTTAGCATCAGAGCATGAATTTTTCATAACAACTATTCTTTTGTCCATAGGAAGGTATTTTACAGAAGCTACAGAGGAGTGTGGAGCAGGAAGAAAATAAATGGAAAGTTAAGGTCGATGAATCACAAAAGACTATTAAACAGGTACTCTATTTAAAAAGGAAGAGCTTATTTAGAACAGTGATTTTTAAAAGTATATATTTTTATTGACTTCAGAGAGGAAGGGAGAGAGAGAAACATCAGTGATGAGATAGAATCATTGATTGGCTGCCTCCTGCATGCCCCCTACTGGGGATCGAGCCCATAACCTGGACATGTGCCCTTGACCAGAATTGAACCCAGGACCTTTCAGTTTGCAGGCTGATGCTCTATCTACTGAGCAAAACCGGCTAGAACAGTGATTCTTAAAGTGTGGGGCCTGGACCAGCAACATCAGCATCACTTGGAAACTTGTTAAAAATGTATTCTTGAGTCTCACCCAAGACTCAACTGCATCTGAAACTGTGGGGCCAGCAGTCTGCTTTAAAGAGCCCCTCAAGTGATTATGATTCCTACCCAAGACTGAGAATCATTGGTTTAGAGTACAACTAAAGGATAATAATAAAGAATATAAAATGCTTTGAAATTGACAGAACTACTATGCAGCGACATGAGTTAAATTATTTGGAGTTCAAAATTACTTTTTTAAAAATAGGTTTTTATTGATTTCAGAGAGAGGAAGGGAGAGGGAGAGAAAGATAGAAACATCAGTGATGAGAGAGTCACTGATCAGCTGCCTCCTGCATGCCTCCTACTGGGAATCAAGCCCACAACCCTGGGCGTGTGCCCTAACCGGGAATCGATCTGTTACCTACTGGTTCATAGGCCAATGCTCAACCACTGAGCAACACTGGCCAGGCAAAAATGACTTTTATAACATTATGTTGTGACCCATGACATACAGTATTCAAGAAAAAGTAAGTTTTTATATTCTTTATGGACCTGAATGTTTTTGTGCAATATTAATTTCCCATTTACTTGGGTGTGGTAAAGAGTGCCATCTATTGCTTGCTTTTTTTTCTGGACCAATCTGGGCAGAATTTAGGGATGCTGATGGTGCTCCATGTTAATGCATTTGGGGACTAAATACAGCCAGTTGTCAGTTAATTATTTAAAAAATGTAAGCACTTCTGGCAAGGCCCAATATAATAACATGCAAATGGGGTGGATTTTGACTGCAATTTAAATCAAGTTAACTGTGACATTCATTTTTAAGGTCTTTTAAAATTCATTATAGCTTTAAATGAGGTGCATTTCAAGAAATTGGTTTAAAATTCTAGAAGATTGAAGTCTCTATATCCTTGGTGGTTTAGTTGGTCATATAATTGTTTCATATTTCAGATGCAGTTATCATACACATCTTTGGAACAAGAGCTAGAACAATTAAGAAGAGAAAATAAAGATAATGAAAATGTATGTTATTTCATTGTTTGACTTTTTAGCATTAAGCATATGTTATTTTTAAGATCTGTTAAGACTTCTTTAAGAATATCTTGTAGTTTTTGAGATAATAGTTTTTTATTCAGAAGTATCAAAACTCTTCATTTAGAGAAGCATCATGAAGGGAAATCGTAAATGTGTTTATTAACTTTTCCTTCTTTGTTGCATTGCTAGCTGAGAAGAGAACGAGAGAATTTGGAAATGGAACTAGAGAAGGCAGAAATTGAACGATCTACCTATGTCACAGAAGTCAGAGAGGTACTTATAGATTTTTTTTTTCAACCTTGCTTCTCTACTTAAGTTTATAACAGAGTAGTAAAATATTTTAGTGTAAGTTGTTTGTGGCAGAGCTTCCAGGTTGCATACATAACATGGGCTACCATAAGGAGATCAATCTTAAACTCTAAACTTCATTGCAGCTGAAAGATCTGTTGACTGAATTGCAGAAAAAACTTGATGATTCATATTCTGAAGCAGTAAGACAGAATGAAGAGCTAAATTTGGTAAGAAGCTTGTTCTCCACTGGGTATCAAGTAGGCTCTGAAAACACTTGTGTTGACATGTGGAGAAACCATCCAAACTTTTTCTCCTTGCTAACATCTTCAGCTTGGCAATTTTGTAAGTTTAAGATAATCTTCATATTCTATTGACTCCTGAGGTGATCTTTTCTTTTCTTGATTCCTAAGATGATCCTTCTTTTCTTAGCTTCTAACAATAGCATGTTTGGCTTGCAATTCTTTTTCAAAGAAATTTTCCGTGTTTTGTGAAACCTAATTTCTTGAATAGCTTTATGGAATAAGGAAATGAAATAGAGTTGTGAAGATTCTCTTCTCAGAGTTACCATAACTAACTAGACCTCTTATTTTTTGACCTGGAAGGAGGAAAATATTAAACGTTGAAGATGCAGCCTCTTCATTCAAGTGCAATAATCCAATCCAGCTTCTTATTTTAACTGGACTTTCTATAGATTACTTGTGGCCCAGTGCTTATTCTTGCACTGGAAGCTGTGGGAGGGGGAGGTGTACCTCAGCCGGGTCTGCACCTCTTGCAATCTGGGACCCCTTGGGGGATGTCCGACTGCCGGCTTAGGCCTGATCCCTGGGACCCCTCGTTCCTTACCACTCGCCTGCTCACTCCTTCCTGCTCAGCTCGCTGTTCCTTAGCGCTGCTGCGGAGACAGGAGAGACTCCCACCACCACCGCTGCTGCTGCACTCACCAGCCATGAACCTGGCTTCTGGCTGAGTGGTGCTCCCCCTGTGGGAGTGCACTGACCACCAGAGGGCAGCTCCTGCATTGAACGTCTGCCCCCTAGTGGTCAGTGCGCATCATAGTGACTGGTTGTTCTGGTTGTTCCGCCTTAGCGGTCACTTAGGCTTTTGTTTTACAGATAGTTAATAAAAAGCTTGTGAAATTCTTTATCATCAACATATCATTTAGGCATAGTAGTCATGATAAAGATTTAACTAAAGTTAGCTAAATGTCTATAGACATAGAATATTCCCATTATTAAATTTCTGGAAATTTATACTGATTGTATCAGGCTTAGTTGTTAGATAAATATGACTATATTGTAGTATGTTTTGAAAACAATTATTATGTCTTTCTGTGACTTAAAAATTGTTATAGCAAGTGATTAGATTTTTTAAAAGTACCATAATAAACTCTAGGAAGATTACAGTAAGTTTTCTTACACCAAGTTAATCCTACCCTGTTTGGAATTTTCTTATTAATACTGCTGTAGATACCGTACCAAAGAAAACTTATTAACTTATCCATTTGTGGTTGATTTTCTGTGTTATGTTAGTGATTTATGGGAATCAGTTTTCAGAATAGGGCTCTATGGAATGTACATGTAGAGCCTTGCCCTTCTCCCCCAAACTCACACATGCACACAGCAACCTCTTTAGTTTTTAAATAAAATTTTTCCTTTATTTACCTTCATTTTATCTTTTTTTTTTTAAAAAAATATTTTATTGATTTTTTATAGAGAGGAAGGGAGAGAGCTAGAGAGCTAGAAACGTCGATGAGAGAGAAACATTGACCAGTTGCCTCTTGCACACCCCCTACCGGGGATGTGCCCTCAACCAGTATACATGCCCTTGACCGGAATCGAACCTGGGACCTTTCAGTCCGCAGACCGACGCTCTACCGCTGAGCCAAACCGGTTTCGGCCCTTCATTTTATCTTAATTGAATCATTCCCACTGCAGTGTGAGACTAGTTTTATACATCTGTTCGCTATACATTGATTGTTCAGATCAGGACTGTGCTATGCTATAGCTGTAAGCCTTACTCTATAATGTGTTTTTAGAAAATAATTTATCCTACTGTTGTTGGAGACACTGTTGTTAACTTTGGTGCCTGGTGACTGACTCTAACAGTCGCATCAAACCCACAGGATTATGGTTGAGTCTTCATTCAGATTGATGCTCTCTTTGATTATTTGCTCCTCAATTTCTGTCAGGAGGCCTTTTTTTAAAATTTTTTATTTTATTGATTTCAGAGAGAGGAAGGGAGAGGGAAAGAAAGATAGGAACATCAGTGATGAGAGAGAATCATTGATCGGCTGCCTCTTACACGCCCCTTATTGGGGAATCGAGCCTGCATCCCGAACATGTGCCTTGACTGGGAATTGAACTGTGACTTCCTGGTTTATAGGTCAGCACTCAACCACTGAGCCATTATGGCCAGGCAAGAGGCCATTTTCAGTGGGGTTTTTTCACATCGAGTTTATAATCTTAATTTTAGTTTTTCTGTTTGTTTGCTCAGGAAAACTGTTGCCACATTTTAAGATCAATTAAAATAATTTTATTTGTCTATCCATGCATTGTGTGTTCTTGGACCAAAGGAATAACCTCTCTGGTGTAGTAAAGGAGCAACAACTGAAGAAGTTGGGATTTAAATATAATTTCCAAATGAACGTCCCCCATTAATTTCCCCTCCAATTTGAAATGTCAGCATCTTGTATTTCCCCCTTTTGCGTCTCCAAACCTGTTTGGAATGTTATGCCTCTGGGTGGGAGGCTAAATCAGTTAACTTGGTGAGTTTAAATAAGGAAGTTTTTTCTTTTTATTACTGTTTTGACAAGTTGGTTATTGAGAAGTATGTCTTAAGACATTTCTTTAAAAAAAAAAATATATTTTATTGATTTTTTACAGAGAGGAAGGGAGAGAGATAGAGAGCTAGAAATGTCGATGAGAGAGAAACACCGACCAGCTGCCTCTTGCACACCCCCTACCGGGGATGTGCCCGCAACCAACATACATGCTCCTGACCGGAATCGAACCTGGGACCCTTCAGTCCGTAGATCGACGCTCTATCCACTGAGCCAAACCGGTTCGGCTGTCTTAAGACATTTCTTGCTGCCATTATTAGGCCAGTATAGTCTTGCACTGATTTCTTCAGTGTCATCTTAAAGGATAATCAATATTAAAATTTTTGGAGTTATAATTTTATTGGATTTGCAATCTTTTGTTCAGTGTCTTTTAAAATATTACACAGTTGATTTTTTTTAACTGTATAATCATGAAAGTCTTTAAAAATTAGTAAAATTTCCGACTACTTGCCTTTTATTTATTTTTTAAAATATATTTTTATTGATTTCAGTGAGAAAGGGAGAGAGAGATAGAAACATCAATAAGAGAGAATCATTGATTGGCTGCCTCCTGCATGCCCCCTATTGGGGATCAAGTCCGCAACCCTGGCATGTACTCTTGACAGAATTGAACCCAGGATCCTTAAGTCTGCAGGTTGACACTCTATCCACTAAACAAAACTGGCTAGGGCCTACTTGCTTTTTAATTTGAATAATTTAAATATGAACGAATTATGAATAGTGAATAGGAATACTTTTAAAGGCACTTTTAGAATTTGATGATTTTGTTTTTACATTTACAGTTTTCTTCTCTAGTTTGTTTCTGTAGCTTTTCTTACATTGACTTAGCTTTACAGATGGGATCCTCCACTGCTTAGCTTCTCTATACATCTGGTGCAGCATATTGGCTAATTCACTGTGCATAACTGTTAGAGATCTCATTCTTTCTCATTCATTCTTCAGTCCTAGAGATCTCAGCATAATCAAAGAAGGATGACAATAAAATTAATTATGGTGTTCCTTTATTTTTACAGTTAAAAACACAGTTAAATGAAACGCTCACAAAACTTAAAACTGAACAAAGTGAAAGACAGAAGGTAGCTGGTGACTTGCATAAGGTAAGACACTGTTGTCCAGAAGATGTTATTGTATCATGCAATGTTGTGCCTTGAATCTTCAACAAACATACTGCTAATTCTGCTGTTATTTTTTTTTTTTTTTGCATTATTATATTAATTTGTTTATAAATTTAAACTATTTGTTATATAGTTTTTGGAACTAAACTTTTTGGCTTGTTTTAACATTTTTAATTTGTTTCATCATTTCATCACATTTGTGTAATTAATTGCTTTATAAAGTATAGAATAAATTTAATTGAAGTCATTCTTTTTTTAAAACTTATTTACAGCCATATATTTTTTGAGGGGAGGGTTAGATTATATAGTTGTTTATCTTCATGGATCTGAAAGATGTATATAGACCTCTTTGCTCTTTTCATTTATTACTTGTAAAAATACATTTTTCTTAGTCTCATAAATAGGCAGTTTTTAGGATTACATTTTTTAATTCTTTGCATTAGGTTGACAAGTTATTTTAATTTTGAGATATTTTTCAAAGTGTAATTCATGTGTGCTTATTATCAAAGTTGCTTTAGAGCTGTGATTGTGTTCATTAGCAAAACAAATATGTCACTTTTTCAAAAGTTGAAAGAAATGTTTTTGTTAGTTCTGTATGATGTTATGCAAAAGTATAGGACTTCAGAATTGCTTCAGATTACTTTGGTGTTATTCTTATCAGAAAATAAAATGTGAACTTGGGAAGTTTGTTTTAGAGCTCAAAACTTAGGTACATGATACAATTGTCAAGGCTGAGCAGTCTAGTTTACTTTGGTATGTGGTAATTTTTGACCTCTGGACCAAATATATAAAACTTGTAGTTTTAGCTTAGCAATTTAATTTCTCAGATATACTTTCAGGATATTAAACAGGCACTCAAAGATACTAGATATGCCATGTTATTTGTGATGGCTAAAATGGCAATAATAAGCAACAGTGATGTGCCCATATCTATATAGAAAGACCGTGCAGCACTTGATTGGAAATACACATAGATATTTATTGACATGAAAAAAGTTAACGAAATACAACGTAAAACGAACAAGTATAAAACAGCATGTATGTTAAAGACCATTTATACATATTTTTTTTTTGCCCAGTTTTCTATTTGCCCTTGTATGCACAGAAGAGGGATCTAGACTAGGGGTCAGCAAAACCACAAACTTATTTTAGGATTTGTGGGCCACATATGACTTCCTCTCACTTACTGTTCTTTGTTTGTTTAACATAATCCTTTACAAATGTAAATACCATTCTTAGCTCATGTGCAGTATAAAAACAGGCTGTGGCCAGACTTGGCTGACCCCTGACCTAGCCTAATGTTAAACTAAATGTGTATTGTTTGAACTTTTTAAAACAGTGAGCCATGTGTTTTTATAGTCTGGTGGGGGAGGAAGCTGTTTTCATTTTGGAGAAAAAACTGAATAGGTTGGCTTTACATTGTGTTTTTAGAAGAGCTTTATATTATACTTATACAAAAGATGTAAGAAAACCACTCATTGCTTTCTTGTCTATATTTAATTATCAGTTGTAGTATGTGGAGGCTACCACTTTGCTTTCTTTCTAGGCTCAACAGTCATTGGATCTTATCCAGTCAAAAATAGTAAAAGCTGCTGGAGATACTACTGTTATTGAGAATAGTGATGTTTCTCCAGAAATGGTATGTCTTTTCTTTAACTTCAAATCTCAGGGCTAATTACCTTATAAATTAAGTGAAGTAAAACATGTACAAGATCCATCTATGACTTAAAAAATGCCTTTGTAGTTCTGGGTGGGTTCCTTAGTTGGTTAGATCATCCTACACACCAAAAGGTTGCAGGTTCAATCCCCAGTCAGGGCCCCGTACATCAGAAGCAACTGATAAATGTTTTTCTCTCCCTTCCTCCCTCCCTCCCTCCCTCCATCCCTCCTTCCCTCCCTCCCTCCCTCTTTCTCTCCCTCCCTCTCCCTTTCTGTTCCTCTCTCTCCCTTTTCTTCCTCTTCCTCTCTCCTTCCCCTCTTTCTTCTTCTTTTCCTTCTTCCCTCCCTCTCTCCCCCTTTCCTCTCTCTCTCTCAAATCAATTATTTTAAAAATCCTCTGAGGATAAAAAAAAAAACAAAACACCTTTGTAATGTACTTCCATCAGTCATGTTGCTCTTTTAACTGATACCTATCTTTGAAATGCAGTGTTTTTATTAATGTTTATTTTCCTTTAGCTTAGTAAGATGTTAATCACGGTTTGTGTTGGGAGGTATTTTGGTATACTGTTTAAGAGTATAGACTGCGTGTGTTAGAATCCTGCCCCTACTACTTAGTAGTTGTGAGACTTCAGGCAAATTCCTTAGCCTCTCTGGTTTAGTTGCTCCATTTGTAAAAGGTAATTATAATAGTAACTATATTGTAGGATTGTTGAAAGGAATAAGTGAGTTACTATATAAATCAGTGGTCGCCAATCTTTCGGACCTCACGGGCTACCAATGGTCCACGGACCACTGGTTGACAAACTGCTGATACAAATCACTTAAAATAGCTGGTAACTCAGCAGTGCCTAGCACTTGGAAAAGCTCAGTATATGTTTATTGTTTCTTTTACTGTTGTTATGAATGTTCTCTTCTTTGGTGCCCCACATATTTTTTTCCTGATCAGAGAAATGAATTCATATCTGACATTCAGAGATTCTAGGTTTTTCCCTTTGTGGTCCAGTGACAACATTTATGACAGCTTTCTTTGGTGCAAACGAATTTGCATCACTAGGTATCAAACACTCTTTCTCTATGTGGTTTTTACTGTTGATTTTCACGTCACCTTTCAGATTTTTCATGTTGTATTTAAAACAAAAATGTTCTGCCCCTTTCTTGTATTTGGAGTTTTTCACTTCTTCCTTCCATGTTTGTGTTAGGAGTCTTCTGAGAAGGAGACAATGTCTGTAAGTCTAAATCAGACTGTAGCACAGTTACAACAGTTGCTTCAGGCAGTAAACCAAACACTCACAAAGGAGAAAGAACACTACCCAGCAGTAGGTAAGAATAACTGAATTATTACTGTCTGTCTGTGGGTAATAGGCATACTGTGTATATGTGAATGTATGTGTATTGTGTGTTTATCATAAATACAGGAGCTGTTACTGCCCTAGCAGAAATATTTCCTCTATCTCTTTCAGAATCTCCAGTAACAGCTTTAGCTTTTTTGGAGCTTTATTACCATTTTGTACATATTTTGGTCTTCCAGCTTCAGGGAGGGAAAAATCCATTTATTTTTACCTGCCTTGACCTTTGTATGAAACATACACTCTTGTAACTTGTTTACCTAGGTTTTGTTCATTGCCATAATGTCTGCAACTCCTTTACTTTATTCTGATCTAAGTTCTGGTAAAGTATCTCTGCATTTTTTTTAAATGACTTGGTAAAATAAAGTGACTGTGATGTTTTTACTAAGTTAAGATTCTGAGCTGAAAATCAGGTCATCACAATTTCTTCAAATTGAATGCTGGATTTTTTGTTTCTTTGCTTGCTTATAAAGCTAACCAGATCCATTTTTTAACTTCTGAAGTGATGGTCATAATTGAAGATAAATAAATCCATCACTAACCAAACCATGTTAAGAAATTCTTTGCCTATATTACCTGGGAAAGCTCAGACTTGCAGGAATGTAACGTGCAGCATAGGGCATATGGTCAGTAATGATAACTATGATTGGTGACACATGGCTGATTGACTTATTGTGGTGATCACTTTGCAAGGTATTAAAATGTGGAATAACTGTTGTATACCTGAAACTAATATAATATTGTGTATCAGCTATAACTAAATTTAAGTTTAATATATATATATATATATATATATATTTATTTTAAAAGTGACTTGTGTTTTAGCTGGTGAATAAGATTAATTGATTGGTTAATTCCTGGGTTTTACCAGTTTTCAGAATGATTTAAGCCATATTAACCTTGGATAATTAGGATATTACAATATGCATGAAGTACTTCAGATATTCTTCTTTCATAGCTGTTTGTTCTAAAGTAATCATGGTATTTGGGGATGAGTGGAGTGGCTTATACAACACAAAGGGGCCACTCATCACAGAACTGTCTCTTTCAAAACCCTTACTTAAGACTCTTTAAGTCTGTACAGAGGTCTCAGGGTAAGTTAGGTGTCCGGAAAAGCTGGAATGGACAGCTATTTTTTTATTTTAGACCTGGATTACTTTTATTTTTATTTATTTTATATCCTATGCTTTAACTTTATTTTTTTAATCTTTATTGTTGATAGTATTGCATATGCCCCCTTTCTCTCCCCATTGACCCCCTCCAGCCCAACCACACCCTCCATCTCAGGCCATCACCATCTTGTTGTCTGTGCCCATGGGTTATACATGTGTGCATACAAGGTCTTTGGTTGATTACTTCCCACACACCCACCCTCCCCCGCCTTCCCTCTGAGATTCCGAATTCTGTTCCATGCTTCCATTGGACAGCTATTTTTATTACAGGGGCATTCTGTCTCTTTTCTTAATCCTCACTCAAGGGCATGCTTGTTGACTTTAAGAGAGAGGGGAAAGGAGAGAGACAGACAAGAGAGACATCGATGTGAGACAGAGACATCAATTTTTTGCCTTCCTACACTCAGTCCAGCCAGGGATCAAACCCACAACCTAGGTAAGCGCCCTGACTGGGAATTGAACCCCAACCTTTCAGTGTACGGGATGATGCTCCAACCAAATGAGCCACCTAGCCAGGGCCTGTCTCACTTTTTTAGAATGATTATCCTCTGGCCTGCCTTAGCATATGCTCTTCTTTAAAATGCTATTTCAGGCCAGTTGCCTTTAAGAAGACTTTCCAAATAAATCCAGTTCTGTCAGCAAAATAATTATTTCGTAGTCTTTTAGCCTTAGGATGTTGGCCTTTCAGTTGCCTAGAGTTACACCTCTGTCTATTACCACCTTCCTAAAACAGGAAATGCCCTTGCTTCCTGCTTCCCATGTCTAAGCCCTGCTCTTCTCTCCATGTGCTCCTTCTGTTCCATCTGGAAAACCTGCTCAGATGTCTTATTTTAACTGAGCACTTCCTTTAGGTTACCAGCCTATTTTTTCTTTTACTTCACTGTTCGACAAAATTCTTAAAATAAGAAACTATTCTCATAACATCTACTTCTTGATACTAACTTGTTCATCTAGTCTAGAACAGCTTCTTTTCCTGCCTTTCCGATGAAACTTTTTTTTTTTGCTGAAGTCATTAATGATTTCCTAATTGCTGAGTCTAATACAGATCCTTTGTTTGCATGGAACATACTGAAATATGCTAAATAGGCTAAAGTGAGTCCATAGGCCTTTGTGTTATAAGGGAAGGGCTCACTTCCAAGAGCTTAAAAAGTTATGAGATCACCGATTACCCTTGTCTTTAGACCTCATCAGTAGTACCTCTCCAGCATCTCAAAGGTGTTCTTGAATATTTTATTTCCCCCCCTCGCACATGGGTTGCTCATATTAAGTCTTGTGAACTATCTTTGACTTGGCCTTTTTCCAGATTTGCCTTAATCATTATTAAATTTGACATTTATACTGATCATTGGTAATAGCACTTTTATTTTTAAAAATTTTTTGATCTTGATTTATCAAATTGCAGTACCTTGTTAAATAAATATCTGTACTCTGGAACATAGCTAAAAGTGAACTGTTTGGCAGGCAGCTTCCGTAAGTGATAGCTCAGCAGTCTCTTGTCAGCTGATGAGCATAAGTCCCTCTCTGGCAAGTGGAAGGGAGGGTGGAGCTGAACAGTGGTACAGAGAGGGATAGGATGGGGGGTGTGAAGGTGAAGGGCCACCAGGCCCTGAGGACCTCCTTCCCTGTGTGTTCTACCAGCCCTGACAGCGCTGCTCCTCCCACACATCCCTTGGTTCCCTCAGCTCTTCCTTAACTGTTGGTGTCTCTCTCGGGTTTTTAACTTCAGCCATCATTTTTGTGCAATGTTTAAATCATCAGAATGTAGGTAATAGATTAAAGCTGGTATCAGGAGACTTGTTTTTAATATATATGAATTGTTTAAAATAATGCTGTACATTATCAGTAAGGGAAAAGCTATTTTTAAAAGACAAATGAGAGGTGATAGTAATTTAGTGTTCTAAATCCTAATACACAGTAAGTAGTTAGGAATACGAGTATTTACTTATATTCTTAATTGGTAAGACCTTAACCTTCTTTTCTTCTGGATGTCTTCCTGCCCATCTGCTATTCCTTTCTCCCTGCAAGCCCCCAAAAGAAGGCTATCAGACCCCTACTTTAAAAAAAATAAATAATTAATTATCTTAACTACTAGTATTTTCTAGTATACTTTTTTTGTTCCCAGATAATCTACTCTTCTTTATGTTTTCTATTTGCCTGCCTTTGTGTTCTAAGTGTGTACCTGTCTATATCAGAAAACTTCATCACCCCAGTGTTTTGATCTGTTTGGACCACTATAACAAAACCCCACAGACTGAATGGCTTAAACAACAATTTCTCACAGTTCTGGAGGCTGGGAGTCCAAGATCAAGGTGCCAGCTGATTCTGTTTCTAGTGAAACCTTCCTGGTTTAAAAGGGGGCCATCTTCCCTTTCTGTCCTCACATGGCAGGAGGGTGAGGGAGGTCTCTGGGTCCTGCTTATAAGGGCACTGATCCCATTCATGACAGTGGAGTCTTCCAAAGACCCCACTTCCAAATATCATTTACATTGGGGGTTAGAATCTCAACCTATGGCTTTTCGATGGACACAAGAGGTTCAGCTTCCCTGACCTTGGAACCAGTCTGTGGAGTCCCGTGGAGGGAGGATGATAACTTTAATAGCTGATGCTTCATGAGTGTGCCTCCAAGCGTGAGCATGCTTCTAGCACATAGGCATTGTCATTCATGCAATCTTCACAATACCCAGCATGGTGGATAGGTAGGTATTGTTAATTTTTAATTCCCATTATATAATAGACCCAGAATTGGTTCTGTAACTTTCTGAAGGTCACACAGCTAATAACTGTTGAGCTGGGTTTTAAATCAAAGTGGTCTGGGCACAGGGCCTGTGCTCTGAATCACTACTTTTGTTCTCCCTGATTCAGGCTCTGTGTGCTTCCATCCCTTCTGTCACTTCTTCCTTTTCTCCTCATTTTGCCTCGTCTTTTGTTGCCAGCTTTCTAGAATTTCTTCTGTTAATTCTGACTTTTTGCTCAAGTTGGTATGTATTTGATCATGAATGGGAGAGGCTCTCAGTGTTTCCAGAAAAATTGGGGTGAAGATGTATGTGCTTTCCCTACTCCCATTGACAAATAGATTATTTTGCTACTGTCTCATGTTTCCGGGGAAGAAAGAATTAATTGAACTATTGAAGTATAATATTGACGTTCCAGATAAAAACTAGCTTTTATTTCTCCACTTTACACTTGATCAGGTTTTCATTTTCTGTAATGTGTTTACATAGCACTTTATAGTTTAATATATGTGCTTTCTGACCAGCTGTTAATCTTGTTTAGATAACATGATAGCCAGTGATAACTTTTACTTTCTAATTGCTTCTTTTCCCCCTCAACTTTTTATTTTGAAAAATTTCACACAAAGGAGTGTTGAGTGAATAGTACATTCACGTAGCTTACCTTCTCTCTCTTTCTCTCTCTCTCGCTGTATGTTTGCTGATGTCAAACCATTTGAAAGTAATGATGACATTTTATCCGTGAGCACTCCAGTGTGCATCTCCTAAGAACAAACGCATTCCTTTATAAGTCCACAGTATCAGTATCACATCCCCAGAATAAAACAGTAGTTCTATATCATCATCCAGTATTAGACCCATATTTAAGTTCCCTCAATTATACCCCACATAGCTTTTGTTTTTCCCAAATCAGCATCCTATAAAAATTCACATGCTGTACTTGGTTATGTCCTTTGAAGGTAATTTCTTTAGTCATTTTATCAGTCTTGGAAAGCTTCATATGACCTCAGAAAGACTCTGAACCTATTTACGCATGAGTGGAAAGTTGTAAATTTCAGTCCCTCTTTTCCGGGCTACTCACTCACTGGAATAGCTGTAGAGGGCTCTTGAGTAGAACTAACAAAAATGGATTCTGTCTTGTTTTCTTAAATGTTTTTAATAGTGTTTTAACACCCTTGCATTATTCTAAGTTTGGTATGAGGTTTTGACTCATATATCTTACAATCCATGTAAAAGTTTTCCAAATTTTTCCCTTGGATTACCATTAATACGAATTGCTTTGATCCTAGTCGAAAGGACCATGCTAGTTCAAATGGAATATGTACTTCTAGTGCTTGTCAGAAGTTTCTGATTGCCTTTGTTTCTTTGTTTTAAAATGAATTTATTTCTGATCTTTTACAGAGTGAAGTAATTGAGAAACTGTTCACTCAAGAATAACAGGAGGCGTTGTATTATATTTTGCCAAATTAAAGCCTTATTTATGTTTTCACCCTTTCTACTTCGTCAGAAACACTGAACAGAGTTTCATCTTTTCTAATCCTTGTTAGACTACTGATTTAAAGAGAGCAAAAAAAAGCCAACTCTGTAGACACCTTCAGAGTTTAGTTTTATAATAAAAACTGTTTGAATAATTAGACCTTTACATTCCTGAAGATAAAACAAACATGTAATCTTTTTTCTTATTTTGCTCAATAAATTGTTCAGAAGATCAAAAGTAAAGACAATGTAAAATTTAACATTTTAATACTGATGTTGTGCACTGTTTTACTTAACATTTTGGGGAATAACTGCCTCTGACTTCCACTCAAGAAAATACTTTTTGTTGCTAATGTAATCGGTTTTTGTAATGGCATCAGCTAATAAAGGGATGCTTATTATCAGACTTGTTCTAATTTTATTAAGCTTTAATAGATTTTATTAGCATTACAGGCCAGCATAGTTAGTAATTTCAACCTTCAGACAAGATGAGATAGGCATTGTTGATTATACACCTCTCTGCTGGGCCCTGGTCTTCTCTGGGATTCTGTGCAACATAAGTCTTATCCAGAAGAGCTGCCGGTTACAGAAAGCACAAGCAAATATTTAGGGTTTTATGCTTACCACCTCCACTTCAGGTTGAAGAGCTCTACTTTATTTTTACTATTACTATTTTATTAAGTAATATTAATAATTAACTTTTTAAATTTCCTTCTTGCCAGGCACTATGTTATAGTTCACGTGCTAATCTTTTTTTAATCCTCACCCAAAGATATGTTTTCATTGATTTTTTTAGAGAGAGAGGAAGGGAGGAAGAGAAACATCGATAGGTTGCCTCCCAAATACACCCTGACTGGGGATTGAACCCACACCTAGTAGGTATGTGTCCCAACCAGGAATCGAACCCCAAAACCCTTTGGTATCTGGGATTACACTCCAAGTAACTGAGCCACCTGGCCAAGGCCATGTGTTATCTTTTTTTGTTGTTGAAGAAGCTTTAAAAAAAAAAAAAAAATCGGTTGGCCTGGCTGGCATGGCTTAGTGGTTGAACTTACATCTATGAATCAGGAGGTCGTGTTTTGATTCCCAGTCAGGGCGGATGTGCAGGAGGCAGTCTATCCATGATTCTCATCATTGATGTTTCTATCTCTTCCTCTCCCTCTCTCTGAAATCAATAAAAACATATTTAAAAAATGAGAATTGGATGAAAAACAGCCCTTCAGATGCTAAAAAACCACTGACAAATGTCCATGCCACTTAGTATTGAAGCATTAAAGTGCCTGGCCTCCCTGCGGTTTGTCATGCTTCTACCATGGGGCCCTCTACTGGTTCTCTTGTATAAAATTACTGTTCTTGACTTGAGCCTTCACTATCTTGAGATCTGTTTAAATGTCACCTTTCTCATCAGATCTTTCTCGATCATCCAGTATCCCCCTGCCTCCCTGTCCTCTACCTGTTTTTGCCTATAACATTTATAATTTTCAAATAAATATTTGGTCAGTCCCCAAACCCCACCATGGAGAGTTGGCTCCATGAGGGCCGGAATCGCCTCTTTTGTTCTTTGCTTTGTCCCCAGCCCGGAGAAAGTGCCTGACATCGAATTGTGCTCAAATATTTAAATGAATGAATGAGTGAAATTTATTTTTATAGCTTGCAGATTTTTGCTTCCCAACCATTTCACTTTATAGCACACCTATCAAATAATATTTCTAAGGTATATGACCTGGGATGCCTGCCTAGGGAGTTGGGATTCCCCAGGCCTTACCTGGCTGCTTTCAGAAAACCATTGGGAAATTGATCTGAAGGCCAGATGCTGTGTCAGCATCTTCTCTCTCTTCCTTTGCTTTGCTGTAAAGCTACTTATGTCTTTGCCACCTGAAAACAAACAGAAATCCAGTATTCTGTTTTACAACCTTTCCTTGCTACTCTTCTCTCCAGAGTTTGGTTTCTAAGAATTGTATAATTGTATTATTTTTTTAATCTTCCTCTGTTGGAATTTTTAAAAAATAAAATAATTGTAAGAGACTCAGAGGACTCCGTCTGGTGTCTTATTTGTGTCCTCTTCCTCAACATTCCAACCCAAATTCACCTTTTTGCCTCTGAAATGGCAGGAAGTCGTTAATATTGCCTGTTCCAGTTAGGGGCTAATGGTTATTTAATTTTATTCAAAGTCTATTCCTGTTACTTGCATCAATTTTTTTTACTTCCTTACTCCAGAATCAAATAGGGGAAGCCTATCACACACTCATTTGGTTACTTTTCAGATATGCCAAGATAGTCTATGCTCTCCAAGTCATTCCCTCTTGATTAAATATTCCCAGTTCTTAGTTGCTCTGAATATGAAGGGCCACACTAGCCTGCTTGCCTCATCCATCTTCAATTGCCCACTGAAAGTTCACTCACTGGGGGAGAAAGGGAGCATCAAAACGCAGAGGGAGCTGTGTGTCCTGGGTCTCCAGTGGCTCTCCTTGCCACTATTGGAGCCAGTCGAGGCAGGAAACCCTGATTACTCAGATTGGGGAGAACCTACAGGGAGCAGAGAATGACCCTGTATTTGGGAGCTGAGTTGTTGCTCCCCCAGGACAGAACGGAGAGAGCCGAAAGGGAGGAGTGAGGGATGCCTGGAAGCAGGCTAGAACCTTGTTCGGCGTGGCAGAACTAGTAAGTTTCCCGGAGGTCAGTGACCAGCGTAAGCAACCAAGCTGGAGGGGCTGCAGGTGGTCCCCCAGCAGGGTGTAGGTGTGCAGCAGTTGGCAGAAGCTGTATTGCCCACAGTTTGAGCCAGGGACAGATTTTTCCAGGTGTCTTGCATCCTAGGACAGACTGCATATGGGCACCTGCCACTCATGGGATCTTCCCTGGATGGTGTGTATAGGAAAAGAAGTGACCATCAGCAAAGGGCTGGTCTTGTAACACCCCAAAGGCACCTGGTGGAGCCATTGATTCTTGACTCCATGAAGTGGAGACAGAGGCCCATGCTAGTTAGGAGGGTGGCCCCGGTGACTCTTGTGTCAAAGGTGTTTGCTCAGGAACAAGCTGCTTGCTCTTCATCCTGACATCTGCTGGGGCCAGGTGCTGGAGCTATTTTAGGTGGTTGACTACAGGAGGTTCCCACTTTCCCCAAGCAAACTCCACAAGCCTATAATTGCTCTGAACCTGTGTGTGTGTGTGTATACACGTACATGCATGCTTTATAAGCTTGCCAGTGATAAGCTTGATTTAGTGTTCTAAAGACCTCCTTATGGATTTTTCGGGCCTTTCTCAAAGCAACTGGGTCCTCTGTCCACCAGGCGATAAAGTCTCTGAGGAAGAGAAGTTCTGAATGAGCCTGGGTGCATGTGGTCTTCTGGTCAAGCTCAGCTCCCTGGGTTTTGGGGGTGGAGAGAGCTGAAAGGGAGGAACTGAGGGAGCCCAGGGAAGGGCGTCCTGTGGGTTTGCACATGGCTCTGGGCTTGAGACCAGAGCAGAGGGGCGGCAGGATGGGACTCCGGTAACACCAAGGTTCTTTAGAAGCGACTGGACTGCAGGTCATAAGCCTGGGGGCACTAACCAGAAGATACGAAAACTGAACAAAAGGAAGTACATTTTAAGTTGTAGAGACATGTATTTCAGTTAGATACAGGGAAGAAATGCCTCCCAGGAGGTCCAGAAATCTTAAATGGGTTTCTAAGGAAGTGGACAGCACTCTTCAAAGATGCCGTGAACGACAGAAATAGCAGCCACATCCCTCACATTTCTACAGAACTCTGGCTTCTACTCACTGAGTTCTTGCAGCCTCAACCATGTATCACACTCATGGGAGAGGAGGTTCACATTTACTGGTTGGAAATCACAAAGGGATGCTTGAAGGCACCAGGCTGCAAATGCAGATCCGACTCCCAACCTCTAGGCTCTTCTCTTTTCTTCATTTTTTAATTTAATTTAATTTAATTTTATATTTTTATTGATTTCAAAGAGGAAGGGAAAGGGAGAGAGATTGAAACATGTTTCAGAGAATCAACAATCGGCTGCCTCCTGCACGCCCCCCACTGCGGAGGGAGCCCACAACCCAGGCATGTGCCCCTGACCATAATTGAACCTGGGACCCCTCAGCCTGCAGGTCAACACTATCCACTGAACCAAACTCTATCCACTGGTCCTTGGTTATTAGAGGAGGTTCTCAGGATGAAAGCATGGGGGCTATGCTAGGACCCACTTCCAGGCAGCCCTGAATGTGAGAAAGGCAACCGAGATGACTGGGAAACTCCATCACACATGGAAGCTCAAACAACACTGCGCCTCTTTCTCCAGTTTTAATAATAGACTCGAAAGCAAGGTTGGAGGTTTCACAGGGCTGTTGTCAGGACACAGAGGTTACACGTGTGAAAACACTCTGAGGAATGAGCAATGCTCTGCAAATATAAAAGACATTAACCATATCCATGGATTCTTAGTGTACATCATATATGCAATCACTAGGGGGAGGCATTAGACAAGTCATATAGGCAAACTTGGTTTTGGAAGGAAAGTGTTTTTCCCCCCTAAATGATGCTCAGAGATTTAAAACAGAAAAGCAAAGGTTTGTATGAGGGACTGGCTGCCATTCTCATCCAGGTTTGATATACTTTTGATGAGGTGTTTCCATGAAGGTATCTTAGTCTATCATGAATAGTTTGGATGAATAGTGGGTGATGCCCAACAAATGAATGAAAGATACTCACAGTGGAGCACAGACTCTCTCGTGGTTCTTTTTGCCTTCTGTTTGTGATCATTTCTGTGTTTGTTGAGGTTCTGTTTCTACTTTATTGTTTCCACTTCATTTCTTTTTAGACCGTGTTTGTTCATGTTAGGCAGAGCTAGTAAGGCATGTTCCTGACCCTTCACATCCCTTTCATGGTGTTATGAGCTGGCCCACATGGCTATTTTATCCAGGTCATTCTAGGGCTATTTCTAGGTTATTTTCTTCCCTACTTTTTCCTATGTTGATTTGTTTTTTTTCTCTTTCCATTCTTCTAGAATTCATCATTATCCTTCTGCTAGCCGCAAAGAATGTTGGATTAGGAAGTCAAGTCTCATGAATACCACTAACTAGCTGTTGACCAGAGACATTGCAGAATCCCAGGGAACCTTTGTCTTCAGGGATAATTATAATTTCCATGTTTATCATCCACGTATATTTATTTTGTATAGTAATCTGGCTTTTGCCTCTTCTGTGCATTTAACATTATCCAAGCAGTCCACCTTCTTTACCACTTAAAGTATTTCTGGGGTCAGTTTCCAGGTCCTCATGAAGTCTCCCCTGCAGTGTCTGCTCTGTTCTGTCAGATGACCCTCTGGCCAGAGCAGACCAGAGCTGTGTGCGCTCTGTTGCTGAAGGAAGAGTGGTTCCCTTGCTTTTGTATTACCACCTGCTAGAAGGGCCCCAGCGCAGTGTTGTTGAGCTTCCATGTGTGATGGAGTTTCCCAATGATCTCGGTTGCCTTTCTCACATTCAGGACTGCCTGGAAGTGGGTCCTAGCATAGCCCCCATGCTTTCATCCTGAGAACCTCCTCTAACAACCAAGGGCCAGTGAGTTGTGCTGGCCCTCCCTCTCCTTTAGGACGAGGCCCACCTTTCTACCCTCGTCTGAAAACAGGTTATATGCCAGGCATAATGAAAGTTACGGATCCATCAGGGGACACATCTTGAGTTCTTGGCCAAGGACTTTCCTTGTGCAAAGACTGTTGTCAGGCTGATGCTATGGCTTCTGAACATGTCGGAGCCTCAGCAGTGCACACAGGAAGCTCTGGCTGAAAATGACATCTCTGTTTTAGTTGAAGAAAAGTTGCCATAGTCACCATGACTACCCTCTTCTTCGGTACTTCATGGTTCTTCCTTCTACATTTCTCTTAATCTCCTTTCATTTTAAATGCCATCATAATGTGTTCCAAACTGAAGAGGGCATGTCAAAAGGACACAGGCGCCCTAGCCAGTTTGGCTTGGTGGATAGAGCATCAGCTTGCAGAAGGAAGAGTCTGGGTTCAATTCTGGTCAAGGGTACATGCCCTGGTTGCAGGCTTGATCGCTAGTGGGGGGCGTGCAGGAGGCAGCCAATTAATGCTTTGCTCTCATCCTTCCTCTCTGAGATCAATAAGAATATATATATATATTTTGCTTAAAGGGACTCCCATGATCACATTTGGGGCAACTTGAGCATAAAAGTAATTTACAGCAATGGATAATAGCACATTTCATTAAAAAAGAATCCACCAGTTTACATTTATACTAAAAGAAGGGAGAAGGGAAAGGTTTTTTTTTTTTGTTTTTTTTTTTAGAATGCCAATTAATAACCAGAGAGAAATGATTTAAAAAACATTTTTTAGCCACTATAGTAATTCAGGTAAGAATTATTAGTGGATGCTGAAACCACTGGGTAAAGGGTTTTGGGAGAAGAGAATAATAATACAGTCCCAAAGTATTATCCTCTATATTACTTGTTAATTAAAAAGGGAAAAGGGCACTTTTATGATGGAGAACTCTGGCAGACACTACCTTAACTATGTGATCAGACAACACCAAGGATGGACAAATCGACACAGTGGCCTTGGTGAGACATAGAAGGACACCTGTGTGGGATTCCTGCCAGAAATGCTGAGCCTGCATGGAATCAAGAAGAGATAATCAAACATCCAAACCTGGGAACATTCTGCAAAACAACTGGCCTGGATTCTTAAAAGGAATTCAATGTCCTAAAAGACAATATGTCTGGAAACTATCCCAGATTAAAGGAAATTAATGAGACATTTCAGTTAAGTGCAGTGTGTGGTCCCTGGATCCTGGATATGGGGGAAATCAGACCCTAAAGGACAGCATGAGGATATTTTAATATTGATGGTAATAGGACTACATCAATGTTAGAAATCATAGCTTGTGTAATAAAGGAAAAGGAAATGAAGTATCATTTATTTTGTATGCATGAGTGTTTCAGAAAACGAATCTTTATGTTTTTCTAAAAGTTTTCCCAATATTATGGACTAGTAAATAGTCCTGTGACCCTGACTTGCTTCTTTTCTGATTTCCTCTCCCAATTTTCTTTTCTGTGTTAGAGCGATCTCACAAAGAAGAGGGAAAATCAAGAGATGGCAGTTGAAGGGCACCATGACGAGCTGGTGTTTCCCTTCAGAACAATGGTGGGGCAGCCACAGACCTGGAGAGTAGGGGCCACTTGTTTTTGTTGGACCAGTGGTTGTATAGCACTGGTGTGGGGGCGGCGGGGTGAGACATTTTACTTCCTCTGGGTCCTAAAGGTGGCTTGCTTTCTTTGCTTTTTCTAGCTCAGCACCCAGGGCAGGCATCTGGAACAAAGGAGGCTCCCTCAGAGAGACTGTGCATCTTGTAGCTCTTTGGGCTACACCTGGGGCCGGAAGCCCACAGTTCTTTCCCGAGAGGAGAAAAGTTGTTGCTCTTTAAAAATTATCATCATCATCATTATTGTTATTGTCACTGTTATTGTTACTTAAGTTCCCAAAGTGAAAAAAAAACACCACACGAAAGAACATAAGGTGGACTTCATGAATAATAGAATTTGAAAAGAATGAATAATTAAGAACAGTCTTTCCTGCCAAACACAAACTTTTTCTTGGCTTTGGAGAATGTCTTTGGTTTTGTGTTTTTGAGTTAAAGAAGGAGATAAATTGAATTTGACATCAGGAGTATTTTAGAGAAAGGATCAAACCATCAGAGACAAGCATCAGGATGGGGAGATGTTGATAGAACCCTCAGACATGTGTGGGTGACCCCAGAGCAGGGATGACTCTTGCTCTATGTGGTGTCCACAGGGGCGACTGGGGGTCTGCCAGGAGCCTCTGACGTGGCCTACTGGAGTCCTGGCACCCATCTTGGTGCAAAAAGAACACCCAAGGTCCTGTGCAGGGAGGGACTGAGAGAGTGGGGCTGGGGAGGATCTGGTGCATGGACATGTATTTAAATTTGACAGTTAAGTCCGCTGCCATCAGCACAATGGGTGCTCAGATACAGAAGTTAAGCTGATTTATGTAAAATTAATATTATATCTTGACAGTCTGAGTCAGAGGTGGTAACACTCGAATGGCTGTACCTATTTTGTTGGGCTTAGCTGGGGCCTGAACAAATGAGCAGGCCTTGTTCTGGTGTCACTGAGTGGGCGGGATTGGAATTTGTTTTGCTTGTTTTGTTTTTGGATTAAGTGGTTTCCTAGGACTGCGAGGCCAGGCCCTTTATTTTAGCCCAGTCTCCTGGTCCCCTCCGGGATTCCTGACGCACAGGGCCCTGGGTGGTCTGCGGCGAATCTTCCTCCCCACCACCTCCCACCTTCCAGCCTCAGTCTGCACCTGGTGGCCTGAGATGAAGGAGATGGCTGTAAAGGCTGGGGACATGGGGCCCACAGGAGAAGCCACCAGCAGCTCCTAAAAGGCAGGAGGTCTCTCCCACTCCACAGGGTGGGAGCACTTACACTGTTTCTCTTCCAGCGCCCACATAACTTCCCCAGGATGCTGTGGTCAGACTGAAGGCAGCTGGGTTGAGTTCCAGGGAGCACGGATCAGGGGTAAGAGGCATCCCCTGCAGCTTTGAGCTCCCTACTCCCCTCCCAGCGCCTTGTACAATCCCTCACCACAGCAGGAAGGGCTGTGCTTGGCAGCTGCCAGTTCAGGGGAACCCCCGCCAGAGGTGTGGGGGCCTTCTGATGGTCGTGATCTTTGGGGACCCAAGGAAGTGACACAGAAATCTGTAGCATTAGGAACCTCAAGAAACAGCAGTTGTTTGGCTTTGAGATTTAAACCTTGAGTCATAGACTGTCCATCACACAAGAGACTTACCATTCTGGAAACAGCATGCACTGTTTGAGGAAGATGAGGTGGGGTGGGTGCCTCCTCCACGCCCAGAGAGCACTGGCTGGTACTGACTAGCTCAGGGCTGGCCTTGGACTTTGGAGGATGCAGCAAGCCATCGGAGAGCGATTTGTGTATTTTTTAAAAATATATATTTTATTGATTTTTTATAGAGAGAAAGGGAGAGGGATAGAGAGCTAGAAACATTGACCTGCTGCCTCCTGTACTCCCCATACTTTGGATGTGTCCTCAACCAAGGTACATGCCCTTGACCGGAATTGAACCTGGGATCCTTCAGTCTGCAGGCTGATGCTCTATCCACTGAGCCAAACCGGTTTTGGTAATTTGTGTATTTTTAAGGACTTTTACTCCAGCTCCTCCTCCTCAGCGCTCCGCTGTCCCTAACAGTCCAGGTGGTGACAGCCGGATGCTGCACTTGCCTTTTAAAGGCGGGAGAAGCCCTTTCCAGACACAAAACACGGAAGGGTGAGCACGCAGCCAAGCACCTACCCTGGGAAGGTTGGTAGGTATAGGACACAAGCCAGCTGACAGGTTCTCTACCTGGAAAACTGGGAGCGGGATGGGGCTGGTTAAAGGAGGAAAGCGGAATGGAAGAGAAGGTAAAAGATGCAGCTTATTACAAAGCACATTTGCATGACAATGCAAATACAACAGAGCAGAAAATCAGGGGAAGTAAACACGCTTATGAACAATGCCATCAACATTTACCTCCCAACTTTTTGGTAGCATAGACAAAAAATTTAGTCTAATGGTAGGCAAGAGACTTTCTATTTACTACTACTAATAGCTAATAGTTCATGACTGCTAGGTACCAGGCACTGTTTAGGCACTTGCCAGGGAATGTCTTCCATCCTCACAACAGCTCTACGAGGAGGTTCTAACTTTATGCCCTTTTTACTTGAGAGAGAGAGAGAGAGAGAGAGAGAGAGAGAGAGAGAGAGAGAGAGAGAGATTACATAACCGGGAAGTGGTGGCCCACAGTGCCACCCAGATCCCTCAACCTAATGCAATGCTGTTTCAGTATATGGAAAAGGGGACACATACTTCTTTTTGGCTTCTTGAGATGCATCATCTAACCAAGAACCAGCAAAGTGTCCCACAATTGCCCGATGGGCCAAACCTGCTTCCACCTGGTCACTAACACCTTTATGGGTGGAGAGTGGAAAGCCTGTTTCGAAGCAGGTGCCACGAGACATGAGGCGTCTTCCATTCCTGAAGGTCTCTCAGGCAGAGGCGCCGAGAGCCCTCGCTTCACATCAGGCTTCCTAACCCCAGCTTCCGCCAAGTCCGGTGGTGGATTCAGAAGTGACGATAGCTATGTTGAAAGTTAAGAGTAAGGGGTAAGCCTTCCTTTTAACCAAGTAGCGTGTCTTTGTATGTGACCCATCTCAGATGTCCCTTATTCTCTTGGCCTCACCTGCCTCCTTAGACACAGCTGCTTACTCCTCAGCTGCTGAGGTGGGAATCAACTGGCAAGGCTCTGGATTCTGATGCCCAGGTCTCAGGCCCCGCCCAGCATTTCTGGACGTGCATGAGCGTCATACCTCAGGTGGGGGCTCTGGCTTCCTAGGGGGCAGGGCCATTGGATGCAACTCAGTGAAGGGAAAAGAAGCCCATGGACCTCTTCGGCCGAGGAGACTAGAGATGGGTAGATAAATGCTTCCTCCATTTTTCCCTTCGATGATTTTTTTTTTCTCTTTATAGCCTGACCAGGGATGTCCTGTGTGACAAGAAGATATACCTCTTGGGCAATGGCTGAGTCTCATTACAGTTTGTTGGGAAGTAGTGGACAGCACAGTAAGACAACCCAAGTTCACTTCCCATCCTTCCCTGACCCACTCTCCCTTCATTTTGCACTTTCAAACGAAAGCATCGGCCGTTAGCCCTGGCCTAAGGAATGTAGGCTAAGAGGAATCTAACATGAGCTTTGGAGTCAAAGTGAAGTTCCTTTTGAGCTTGCCCTCCAGGTCCCTTACCTGGACCATTCAGTTTTAAGGAAAAGTGACTCTGTTCATGGACCAGACTGTCCAGGAAGCAGGGGCTGTGTGGGGGCTGTGGGCTCTGCAGAGGGAGTCTACTCCTCGTATCCCCATGCAAGTGTGACCAGGTGGGGACTTCAGAACCTGAGGATGAGGACAGCTGCCACCATCTTTCAATGCCTTACTGTTTACCTGGTCCTGCCTTGATGGTCCCACCTTCTCCCTCTCTTTTAAAAAAAATAGTTTTAAAAAATTGATTTCAGCCAAGACCGGTTTGGCTCAATGGATAGAGCGTCGGCTTGGGGACTGAAGAGTCCCGGGTTCGATTCCGGTCAAGGGCATGTGCCTTGGTTGCGGGCACATCCCCATTGGGGAGGGGGGGGGGGGTGCAAGAGGCAGCTGATCGATGACTCTCTCTCATTGATGTTTCTAACTCTCTATCTCTCTCCCTTCCTCTCTGTACAAAATCAATAAAATATATTTTTTTAAAAATTGATTTCAGAGAGGAAGGGAAAGGGAGAGAGAGAGATAGAAATATTAATGATGAGAGAGAATCATTGATTGGCCACCTCCTGCATGGTGCTCCCTACTGGGGAGCTGTGCCCTGACTGGGAATTGAACCGTGACCTCCTTGTTCATAGGTCGATGCTCAACCATCGAGCCACGCCGGCCGGGCCCATCTTCTCTCTTTTGTCTGCACTGGTAGACATGCCTCCAGCCTTCAGATCCTATTGTACTTAGATGATCCACATTCCTCTGACCGAGCCTTATGTTTTTCCGTCCTAGCAAGCCCTCCAGGAGTGCGAATCTCTGTTGTGAATTAGTGATATAAGAAAGTTGCTGCTCTAACTTTCCGATCTAATCACTCTGAACAAATTCCCTTGCTCTGATGTGACTGCCAGATTCCTGTGGGACTCCTCCCAGATGAATTGCGGACAGCTGAGCATCTCATTGGCAAAGGAGACGTGAGGACTGGAACTTCCCCCCTTGGTCATCTGTTGGCCCCTGGCGGTAGGGAAGTCTCACTATGAAGCACCATGTGGTCGCCAGAGACACATAGTTCCTATCCGTTTCTATTGGCTCTCATTCAACAATGACATAACCCAAGATTTCACAAGCTAATGAATCTCTAAAAAATCCAATTTAAGTCTTTGGGGTTTATAAAATGTCCCCCAGTTTTCCTGTAGGTGCAATAAAATTACCAGAGCACAGCT
Source organism: Pipistrellus hanaki (assembly GCF_964339955.1). Taxonomy (NCBI): domain Eukaryota; kingdom Metazoa; phylum Chordata; class Mammalia; order Chiroptera; family Vespertilionidae; genus Pipistrellus; species Pipistrellus hanaki. The sequence continues at coordinate 35,123,056 of NC_140503.1, read as the reverse complement.
ACCCCACAGCAAAGCTGCTCAGCCTCCTTCCAGGCCAGTGCTGAGGGGCTGCCTTGGTGAGAGGAGCTGCCTTATCTGAGGATAGAAAGGATGCGTTTGTGCCTTCAGAGTCCCGGAGGCAGGCTTAGCGGGGAGAGGAGATAAAGAAAGCCCTTTCAGTGTCAGAGAGGCAAAGCCACGTAATTCCTGGCACCAGCCACGTGGCTCTATCCTTTTCCACCTCAGCCCTCAGGTGGACAGCTCTGAGGCAGGAGTGCATTGTGGGAACCATGACCCTCAGACCAAGACTGAAACTCTCTTGGGGTTACTGCCTGGGGCAAAGTCATTTCAACGGACCCTCCCTGAGCTCTTCAGAGAAGCTCCATTTGGCTTCAGAGCAGCGGGCACCTGAGCTGCTCTGAAAGTAGCTCATCAGTGAGAAGATGTTGGGGTGATGAAAGGCCGGGAACTGCAGTGAAGGAAAGGCAGGGAGATGTTTGAAGAGAAAGGAAGCATCGGTGTTTGCTTTGGTCCAGGAGCCAGACGCGGGCTGAGTTCTGAGGCCCCATTGCCCAAGCCTCGGGCCTCTTTCTCCATCCGCCACCACCTCTGTCTCCCATTCTCCTCCCCTTGTCTGGTCCCCAGGAGACTGAGGTGGTTAGGGGGGCTTCATGGATAGAAGGGTCACCACAAACGTGCTTCTAGGATTAACTTGAACCCTTTAGACCTTGGAGTCTAGGCTTTTTCCTGGGAAAATGTTCCTGGTCTCCCACCTTGGATACCCTTTGCTGCCTGATGGGTGAACGTTGAGGCAGCACAGGGCCATGGCGCCTCAGGCTGTGTATGCTGCAGGGACAGCCAGGATGGAAACAGTCGGTGCATTTGCAGCCGCAGACTTTTTCTGCGGGTTCTTTCGGGGACCTGTAAACAGATCTCTTGCCAGTGTTTTCTTGGTCGTATCTTTGGTGCCAGGGTGTCTGACTGCTGTTTTGTCTGGAGGTGCATCCAGAATTGACTGCAGATGATTCGGCCTGGGGTCTAGTTTCTCTCTGTCCGGAGACTCAGCAAGACTGTCAGTGGATAGGCCTCCGAGGGCCTCTGACTGCAAATCCACCCGGCTCCTTTGTCTCTGAGTGTCCTCCCGTCTGTGTGACACTTTCAATAGCTGGGCCTGATGTTCCTGTGAAGACGGCAAGGTGAATTCCCGAAGAAGGAGCAGGGTAGCGTTTCCATGGTGGCAGGGTACTGCCGTTTTCTTCCTTGTTTTGTTGATATCTCTTCTCCTTCTTTACACAGCTTTCCTTTTAAGGTTAATCGAGGAGGGGACCCCATGAGGCTGTAGACATACTCAGCGTTGCTGGTTTTCCTTGGAGTGCGGAGAGATAAGGAATGTTCCCTGTTGAGAAAGAGAAGTACCTTAAGCTGGAAACCTGGGGCCTGGCTGTCCATATAGCTGCTTCTCTGTGTGAGGCACACGACCTACTGACTTTATGTTTCAGGTCATTTGGGCATCTCCTTGGTTTTCAAACTTTTAAAAGAAGCAGACCCCTCTTCAAGTGAAAAACCGTAGCCCTGATGTGTTAAACAGAGAAAGCAGACGCTGTGGTTGTGGAGGTGGGACGATGCTCTACACTCTTGACCTTCTCTTTCCCCCTTCATCCCTCGCAGCAGCCCACAAGCCCCGGTGCTCTGTGGAACAGTGAAAAGCCACTGTGCTCGCAGGAAGTGTGAGCTGGTGTATCTCGGTGCTTCCTGGCAAGGCCATGACACCAACAAAGACTGTACAAATCATCAGATTGACAAGAGCATTTTAGGGAATTCATGGTACGGGTGCTATGGCCGCTATACAAGGCCATTTGATGCTTAGTTTCTGCCTAGAGGGAAGTAACCACTTAATTCCTATAACAGGTACATGGATATGTGGGTGGTGGTGGTGCTGAGTGCCCATTACCGAAGTGGCCACGCGACCCAGCCCAGAAAAACAAGGATGGGAGGGAGGCACGTGTAGTCTTGAGAGCTACAAGTCTGCTCAGGACTTCATCAGAAAAGGTTCTTCTATAATTTCTGGATCAAGGCTCATTGACAGTCAAAAAGCCGAAGAGTTGCCTTCATCCATGTTGGTGCAGTGAGGCTGTTGTCTTCCATTTGACTTGAGGGTCACTGATAACAAGTTAATGACTTTGGTGATATAATTGTTTCAGGGCTTATGTGTTAGGACTGGCCTCTACCTCCCCTACAAGTTTTCTATGCCCATATGTGTCTTATCCTCATTGCTGGAGCCTACCATGGACCATCCACCAACTTACTGGGCTGCATCTTTCTCAACAAGCACAGCTAAGGAGATGTGGACAGAAGGTGGAGATGTGCGATCTGAGGGTTGCTGACTGGTAAGGCCTCCCTTGCATGTGATACTAGCCTACCCTGCCAACTGCTGCTTCCCCTCCAGCTTCCACTTACCCATAGTGTGCATCCACTGTGATAACAGACAGTGTTAGTTGCAGCCCACTTTGTCACGTGAAAGAAAAAAAAGGAACAAGTACTTGGAAATAGCTTATAGGCTTAGTCTGATTAATCACATCTTGCTAATCTCCCACTATTTCTGAGAAATCACTAAGGGAAGCCTAATAAGTGCTATTAGTTCATGACTGAGTGATTGCTAATTGGTTATTCATTTAAAAACATGAAAAAATTATATTTAATGTTGTCTTTTTCTAGAAAATGGGTTGTTTTGTTTGATAGAGTATTAGCCGTGACATCTTCGGGTTACCACAAACCACTTAGTCCCCCTTGAAAATTCATAGATATATTATAGAATTTTAAAAAATTCTTAGGTAAGTATTAAAATAATAGGTATTAAATTCTCTCTCCAATTTATTGGTCCCATAATACAGAAATGGTACTTGTCAGGCCTGGTGTAGCTTGCCTGGTCCATCCATGGGGTCTCCCCTCTCTCCTTGGAGATAAGCATGGGTTCCCTCTCCTGCTTCCACCCAATGACAATTCCCTAAAACACATTGTTTCATAAACTATCTTTCTGCTTTATTATAGTAGTAATCATTTTTTTGAATCTTTTTAATTCTCTTAGTTACTATGGGAAATACAGTTGTGAAGGGTAATCATTGCATATGAACAGTGTCAGTAACCTTTTGGTTTACTGATCCTTGTCTAAAACCTTGCTGACAAGGATGCTCTCCTGGAGGGCAATATAGTATCTCCCATTTTGTCCCCAGACACAGAAGGTGGGCACAGCAATGGATATGGACTGCAGTGGAAATCAGGAAATACAAAGTTGGACGTTAAATTTTGGCTCATTTCTTCAGTCACCTTCGGGTCACCTTTCACCAGGTACAATATTGAACTGTTGAGCTGTTAGAAACCACAGTGCGTGGCCGTGAGAGCCTTGAGACATGCGCACATTGTGGTTTAATATATACTTTGAGGAATTTTGTGTAGACTGTGGGACAAGTGAGCAAAAGCAAACAGCTGTGTGAACCCACTGGGCTCTTCAGATGTCTTTTCTTGTGGTAAAAACAAAAAGCCTATCATTTATTGAGCCTCAGGTATGTGCTAGGTTCTACAATTGTATTATCCTGGTTCTCAGATAAGGAATCTGAGCCTCCAAGTGTAAAGGTAACATTTTTCAAGGTCACATGGATAGTGAGAAGCAGAGAAGGGACTCAAAGCCTTCAGCATGGCCTCCATGGTAGTCCTCAGGGCCATTTACTTCCAGGTCAGAACATTCAGTTGCAGATGCAAGATTCTCCTGAAAGGGCGATGGGCTGTTCTGTTAGCTTGCATCCTTGGGTAACTGGGATGAGCAGAATGCTCTGGCAGCTTGAGGTGGACATGTGGTATGAGCATGAAATAAACCTTTGTGGTGTTTGGGCATTAAGATTTTGGGATTCTTTGTTACTGCAGCATAACTCGGCATATCTAGGCTAATAAATGCTCCAAGAAGGTCGTTAACACTGCTACCTAAATTAACTGTAATTTTCTGTTTGTCAGGTAGAAGCAACAGGCTGAAGCATCTTGGGGGGGAATAATGATTAAATGTCTCTAAGTGCTAACAAGGTAGGTCATGAGTGGAAAAGGATCTTTTACAATAATTTTTTTTTTCAGTGCTTTCTTTATGATCAATTTCTTTTCCTTCTCTTGCCTTTTTTTCCCCTCTACCTTCTACTTCTTCCATTCCATACCCAAGTCTCCTTTTAGTCTCTATACAGATTGGATGCCTAATGAACTCAAATATTTTTTGAAATAGGAGGGAAATTTCAGAGTCTAGGAAAGCAACGTCTTAAATTCCAAATTCTCTTTCCCTTCGTTGACAATTTAGTTTAAAAATGATGTTTAAGAAGTTCATCTTTACCTTTAACTAAACAAAGCAATTATAAGACTCAAGATTTTAGTTCTCACATATCTTCAAGTTCTTTTTACCCCATTCCTCTTGGTACTGCATCTATGTGGCCTGAGTTGGACTTGGGTGCCTGTGCAAGCAGATTGAATTTATTTCTAGTTGAACCCATCCCTATCTATCATCCAATTATCACCAATAAATATTTAAATGTCAGGACAGTAGCCTTCGAATGGAGCCCTGGGTATTAGGCTTCTGCAAGTTGTAGGTGATCGTTATTAATCCAATGAATGCAGATGTGAATTGGCTAAAAACACACAATGGAAGCGATCACATGTGAATGGGGGTTCACTCCATTGAAATATGTTTTAGGCTTGCTTTCGCCTCATTCCAAGAAAATATGAGATGTAATTTGCTTCAAGATAAATGCTCCTTTAGTTTCTTGTCCAAATATTAAACAAGAACATGGCAGGTTGTCTGAATGGTTTGGAGGTTTGCAGGGTCACTTTTTGAGCTAATGTGAATGAGCAGGCAAAAATGCTTTTCACTGAGATAAATTATGAGTTCAGGGTTACCTGGGTTTTTATCTGAGTTAGATAGAGAAGTCAGAAGTAGATAGAAATGAAATGACCCATTATTAAATAATCAATGAAAAAGCTACACTCCTGCAATGTTTCTGGATCAATGTACAAGTTACCTTTCAGATAGATGAATTATTCTTGTGTAGTTCAGAGCAGAACAAAGCCCTCTTCCAGCCAGACTCGCCAAGTGCATTGTGGGTGAAAGCAGAGAAAGAAGGCATTAACCCACCAAGGACAAAAAGGGGACTGCTCCCTATGCAGCAGCCTTTCCTAAGCTGTGCCCAACGACAGTGTTGGAAACCTGGTTTGGGAAACACTGATCCAGAGGCATAAGCCACTGAAGATTAAGATAATAGCATAGAAGAGACTCTGGGAAAAGGTATGTCATACCCTATGGGCTGGAGTATAAATCGGCAAAGACTTTCTGAAAGGCAATTTCAGTTATCTATCCAAATTTAAATTTCTATACTCTGACCTAACCATCCAATTCTAAGAATTTACCCTACAAATGTTATTTACAAATGTATAAAAAGATATTTGTGCAGGATGTTCCTTTGTTGTGATAATAAACACATAGTGCAACTTGAAAATGTCCACCCAAAAGGGTATGTTGAGGGAAACTATCAATAGGTTGAATAGTATCAGCCATTTAAAAAAATGAGATAAATATCTATGTACTGATGTATATGATCTTGGGGAAGTTTTTCAGCCTCTCACTGCTTGAGGTTTCTCATTTGTAAATTGAGTATAGTACTTAATAACTACTAGAGTGACAGACTAAGTGAATATATTTGTGTGTTTATATGTATGTTGCCCATATAAAGTATTTTATTTTTATTTTTGGAAAGACTAAACTTTAGAAAAGTAACTGAGAAACTCAGTTAATAGAGCTATGTTTATAATCCCAAAACCTCATCTGGGTGTGAGGGTGGAAGATGGGGGAACAAAGGTGGAAAGAGAGCAGTCTTTATTGAAAATAAACACTATGCTAGGCAATCTTCCACATACTAGTACTTTAGTCATATTGTGTAATTCCACAATCATCTGAAGCAGGTATTAATATCCTCATTTTAAGAATAATAAAATTCAAGGAAACTTGCTAAGGTTCTACAGTTGTGAGTAGCAGAATTAGGCTTGCAATCTAGACCGAATGTCAAAGCCATACTGCCTACCACTGCCTACCATACTGAGACCTTATCTTACTCATACCTAAATATTGTGTCTGGTATAGAGCCTGCCTCCATAGTGCTTGCTACCCTTAATTAAAAAATTGAGGATGCTGACATAGATCATCTCTGGCTTCTTATTCTTTAATATGTGGGAATAATTACTATGATACTTTATTCAATATATAAGTTTCTCTGTACTTATTTATCCTACCTTTATCAGTCACCGTTGGCTAAGTTTTGCTGCAGTAACAAACACCTCCAAAAATCTCAGTGGACGACTACTTTGTTACATGAATTTCATGGGTTGATTGCCACTCTGCTTCATGCTGCCTTGTGAGTGTGATGGGAGAGGAAATGAAGGATGAGGAAATCATGCAGTGGCCCTGAAAGCTTCTGCACAGAAGTAACACATGTCAATCCACTCACATTTCAGACAGTCAGACATGAACCCAATAGGGTGGGAACAGTATCCTTGTCCCTTAGGGAGAGTCTCTGTTGCGAGGGCCCAGTTAGGAGAAGCTGGTAAGAGGAGCAGCAGATATTTTGAAGAGTAATGCAATCTGTCCCATGATTCTATTGCAAAATATATTTTAACCCCCTTAAAATAGATATTATGTCTTCTATTTCTATTTAGCTTTCACGCTTCCAGTTCTAGCACTTTCTTCACTAGATAGTTAAGCTTAGTTTTTCATTTATGGGAGCCAGTCTTATCCCAAATCAGCAGTTCTCAAAACGTGTTGATGGAACCCTAGAGGTTCCTTAGACACCCTCAGGGGGTCCATGAAGTCTAAACTATCTTAGCAATAAAACTAAATTGTTATCTACTTTTTCACTCTCATTCTCTCACGAGTATAATGGGGGTTTTCAGATGCTATATGCCATGTGATACTGTAATCGATTGAATACAGAAGCAGATATGAGAATCCAGCTGTCTTCTATGAAGCCAGGTTTTAAAGAGATCTGAAAAATTGTAAATCAATACCATTCTTCTAACTAATGTTTTCGTTTTGGGAAATATAGTTGTGTTTTATAAAAATGCTAATAGGTTTTTAAAAATAAGATTAACAAATTCATTTAAAATTTTTCAGCTTTAATTTCTTATATAGCAAATATTGATAGTTGTAATATATGTAAATTACTAGAGGCCCAGTACATGAAATTTGTGCACAGGGTGTTTGTGTGTGTGTCCCTCTGCCCAGCCTCCACTCTCTCCAAGGGATTTTCAACTGCCCATTTAGGCCCGATACTGGTAGGATTGGGCCTAAATGGGCAGTCGGACATCCCTCTCACAATCCAGGACTTCTGGCTCCCAACTGCTTACCTGCCTGCCTTCCTGATTGCCCCTAATCACTTCTTCCTACCAGCTTGATCATCCCCTAACTACCCCCCTGCCAGCTTGATTGATGCCTAACTGCTCCCCTGCCAGCCTGATTGCCCCTAACTGCCCTCCCCTGCAGGCCTGGGCCCCCTCTCCCCCAACTTCCCTCCTCTGCTGGTCTGGTCACCCCTAACTGTCCTCCCCTGCAGGCTTGATTGCTCCCAACTGCCCTCCCTTGTAGGCTCCCAACTGCCCTCCCCTGCTGGCCATATTGTGGCAGCCATCATGTGTCTACATGGGGGCAGCCATCTTTTGTGTTGAAGTGACAGTCAATTTGCATATTACTCTTTTATTAGATAGGATAGCTTTTTTGGATACTTAATACTTTTGGTAAGAGTGCAAAGGGATTCTGAGAACAATGTTTGAAGACTTCTGTCCAAATGATGTGGCAGGCCCTTTCTGTCTCCATGAGAGTTTTAGTTGAAAGATCTTTAATCACAGTTAAAGCTTCTCTAACTGCACTGAAGGTATTGTGGAGCCCAGTGGGTTTATATAAATACCGTTATTTTTCATAATCATCCCCAGCATTCCATAGCTTGTACTTCCTGAAGGGGAGAGATGATTAGTTTGTTAAAGAAGATTGGTTGCATGAATTCTTTTCAGCCCTGCAGAAGTTCACAGCTTGATGTGGCATCACTAATGAATAAGAAAGATGGTGGTGCATGACCCTGGGATGAAAAATGTCGCTTTCTAATAAGAGGCACTAGTAACTTCATGCTTGTCTTGAAACTTTACCATCATGTCTCACCAGCTTCGATATAGAAGAATTGAAAACAAGCCACACACTGACACTGATGAATAGTAATAATGAAGAATATATTGTAGAGAGCTGTTTTTCAGACTCAAGAATATTTTTCATGTATGAACAAATTAAGCCCACTTTCTCATTTGTGACCAAGCTCAGCTAATTAAAAAAAAAAAAAATCCTCCCTCTGATTTAGCCTTTGCAGTATGACAGTACACCCTCCACCCCCAGGTGTTACCTTCCAATAAAAGGACCTACATGTGCCCAGCTGGTGTGGCTCAGTGGTTGAGCATCAACCGATGAACCAGTTTTATTGGATCAGGGCTCTACTCTTATGACCTCATTTAACTGTAATCACCTCCTTCAAGGCCTTATCTCCAATCCAGTCACAGAGGCTAAGGTTTCCACAGGTGAGCTTTGCGGGAGGACACAGTTCAATCCATAGCACTGATGTTCACTGAAGTGTGAGGACAACTGCCATCTAACCAATAAAGAAGCAGTAAAGTCAGTAAAAGGTAAGGTGACCAGATGTCCCGCTTTTGACATCTGGTCACCTTAGTAAAAGGGCATCTTCTGATGTAGCCCCTTTGCTCCTAAGTCTGAACCCAGAGGAAGGACCAGAGAAATGTGGGATTTCCAGCTCCTACCTTGCTCTCCAGACTAGTGCTGTTCAGGGGAAATGTAACGGCGGCCACATTATGAAGATATATCTAATTTAAAAATTTCTAGCAGCCAGGTTGAATAATGTAAAAAAGGTGAAATTAATTTAAAACTGATTTAGTTTAATTCAATATGTCCAAAATATTATCAAAATCAACATAAAATAAATACCTTATTAATAATCTAAAATGAATCTTTTAGATTACTAATAAGATATTTTACAATTTTAAACAGATTGTCAAATTACAGCGGGAAGGGTGGGAAGGGTTGTGGGAGGGGAGGTAAGAGATTAACCGAAGGACTTGTATGCATGCATATAATCACAACCAATGGACGCGAGACACTGGGGGGCGGGGTGAGATGAGGGCATGTGTGTGTGGGTGGGGGAAGGCCAGGGGAAGGTCAATGGGGAAAAAAGGAGACATATGTATTACTACTTGTAATACAATAAAAAAAGACATTTTACAGTTAAAAAATATGTTTTTATTGATTTCAGAGAGGAAGGGAGAGGGGGAAGAGAGAGAGAGAGAGAGAGAGAGAGAGAGAGAGAGAGAGAGAGAGAGAGAGAGAGAGAGAGAGAGAGAGAGAGAGAAACATCAATGATGAGAGAATCATTGATTGCCTGCCTCCTGCACACCCCCCACCGGAAATCAAACCCACAATCTGGGCATGTGCCCTGACTGGGAATCAAACCATGACCTCCTGGCTCATAGGTCAATGCTCAATCACTGAGCCACAGAGGGCTACTTTACAGTTTTTTATATTAAATCTTTGAAATCCTATGTGAATTTTATTTTTAAAATGTGTTTTTATTGATTTTAGAGAGAGGAAGCGAGAGAAAGAGATAGAAACATCAATCAGAGAGAAACATGGATCGGCTGGCTCCTGTACACCCCCGACTGGGGATCAAGCCCACAACCCTGGCATGTGCCCTGACAGGAATTTGAACCAGCGGCTTCTTGGTGCATGGGAAGACGCTCAACCGGCTGAGTCTCTGTGTGTATTATTAGATACTTACAGCCCATCACAATTCAAACGAGCCAGATTTCAAATGCCCTGAGGCCCTGTGTTGGACAGTCAGTGCTAGATTATTGCAACCTTCACTTCAGGGCTGAGGAGGCAGAGCAGACGAGGTGTGTTGTGACCTGCTGCACAAATGGCATCACTCCTGAGAGAGGCTTTATGATTAGGATTAGCCCTGAAATGTTTTTGTTAACATGACTCTCCTCTAACCGGGAGCTTAAGATGTCACATTTAAGCAGAGAATGGGAGCTGACGGCTCAGCCTAGGAGTTGAAGAAATTGTCACCATTCACTGTTCTGTGTACCATTTACATGAGAACTCACAAGCTGCCAGCGCCGGCTGATGACAGAGCTGGGCCGACTGGAGGAGAGCTTGCCCTTAAATGAAAACTGAGCTGCATTTGATTTATCACCCTCAGCTGTCACTCCTCACCTCCACCGAACCTTTCCCAAGTCCACAATAAATGTCACTTCAAAGGTTCAGAGCTGGGCTTCAACTGTGAAGAATGTATTCATCCCACAACAGTCTCCATCCAACAAAACAGCATCTGTGGTCCGTGATGGGAGAGGGGAGAGCACATGGGAAAAGTTCCTTGAATTTTTACACAATGAAGAAAGCATTAGGCTAATCATGAGGTTAGCGTTATCCATCTCCCACAAATCCACGTGTGGGTTCTCTGGGGCTCCAGGCACGTTATTGGTGCTGAGGTGTGTCTTGGGATCCATCAATGCCCTGGTGCTTCTACGGTAGTTACTTTGAAGACAACAAATTCTTGTCTTGTTGGAGGAAATCGGGGCTCAGGGGCTGGAAAAGAGAACGTGTAGTGGGGAAGGCGTGAGACGTTGCTCTCATCTAGTTGAGGGCTTCTTGGAAGAGTGATTAGACTCATTCTGCACAGTCAAGAAAAGCAGAATCAGAACACACTTTTAGCTTGAAATAAAGAAGATGTTTTCCAGGAGATTGTGGCATTGTTAACAAGACACAGACCTCAGGTTGCATTCTCGTAAGGAAATATTTATCAGGTACTTACTTTGGGTCAAGCATTGTCACTCACGTTATTTCAATTACATTTCACAACGTTCCCGTGAGGTAGCTATTATTACCTTGTTTCAAATGTGGCACCCTCCTGCTCCAAGGCCACGATGACAGCCATCGGGGCGAGGAAAACATCTGTCTGGTGCCTGCAACCTGCTGAGCGCTCCGCTTGCCTGAGCAGCTTTCTGCCCCAGACAGGAAATCAAATGTAAATGTCACTTGCTTTCTGTGCTGGATTGGAAAAGAAACAACTTGTGTTGTCTTGAATTTAACACGAGAGAAAGGCATTCAAACAACCTGTATGAAATTGCAAAAGTTTTTTTATTTTTTTATTTAAACCAGAACTTCTCATCTCACCAATGATAACGTGTACCTCAGCAGAGTGCAAATTCTCTTCTCTATGGGTGCTTAAAAGTTGTTTCTGACATGTACAATCTGCATGTCCAAAGTCAGTCTTTTTTCTCTAAGATATGTCTTGCTGTGTTCATAAAAGAGTATGTTCAGAACTCAGTTCTAAATGGACACTGGTTTTCCTTTTGTCCTACTAGCTGCCTCCCATCTCTAGTGCCAAGAAGTGGGTATAAAGGTCTGTTTGAGATTCAAATATCTCTATATAAAAGCCTAAGTGACCATCCAACTGTCTGACCATCCAGGGGGCAGTCGCTCAATGCAGGAGTTGAAACCACAGGCATGGAAACATGGAACAGACTGATGAATCTCAGAGAGAAGGGGGCGGACAGGGGAAGGCAGAAGGAGATTAACCAAAGATCTTATATGCATACTAGAGGCCCAGTGGACAGATTGTGCACTGGAGGAGTCCCTCCGCCTGGCTGTGCTAAGCCAGCACAGCCATGGGTGAACCTGAGAGGGGGCGGTGAAGGATTTAGAAAAGATAGACAGGAGAATAAAGCTGGGTCTAGGTGGGAGACTGCTCTCTGAGATGGAGAGACAGCACCACAGCCCATATCAGGGTAAGTCTAGTCTTTATTTTATAGCCAGATTTCACGAGGCAAATGGTCAAGATGGGGCATGGTCAAGATGTTGACAATGTTCTCACGGGTTTTGAATCTACTCAATTACATGCGCCTGATCAAGCTTTGTTTGCTTGCTGCACCACCCTCAGCCTATCTCACTTAGCCACATGGGACCACAGGTTTGGACCATAAGGTCAAGCTTACACCTATAACCTTTGGCTATAATTGTGCTGGGACTTGCACGTGGCTTTGCCATGAGAGGATCGTGCCCTCTCATTAGTCCCAGCCTTGAACCTGTCCAAACGCTGTAGCCGCTCTCCACACCTGGCCTGTTGGGATTGGGTTGAAACCAGCTCTCTGACGTCCCCCGAAGGATCCTGGATTGCGAGAGGGCACAGGCCAGGCCGAGGGACCCCACCGGTGCATGAATCCATACACTGGGCCTCTAGTGTATGATAAAATATTAAATGGCTAATATTACTGAGTGTGGCAGGCACAGTTCTAAGGGCTTTATTGTTCCTGACATATCTCCCATAATGTAGTAAATACTCTTAGCACCCCCACTTTATAGAAGAGGAAACTGAGGCACAGACAGGTTACATCACTTGCCCTGGATCTCACAAGTAGTAAATGGTAGAGTTAGGGTTCGAACTAGGCAATCTAACACAAGACCATAAGCAAGAAGCAAGATAGTCTCTTGGTATAGATGAGATTATATAGCAGAATATAAGCACACCAGGAAGGCCCTAGCAAAACCCACACTTGTGTTGTCAATATAATATACTTACCACATGTGGCTATTGAGCCCTTGGCATGAGGCTAGTCCAAATAGGGTAAAACACATACCAGATTCTGAGGACTTCATATGAGCAAAAGAATGCAAAACATCTTTTTTTTTTTGGTAATTATTTCAAATAGATTAAATATTGAAACAACAATATCTTAGATATAGTAGGTTAAATAAAAACATATTGTTAAAATTAATTTTATCCTTTTTTTCACATTCTCAGATTTTATTACTATGAGAAACATTTAAGTTCTCATCTTAACTGAAAAAACCTGGATATAAAATTATATATAAACAGTTAACCACAACTGTTAGAAAGTGCCCAGCCATTTTAAAAAAATTTTTTCTTATAAGCCAGTCAGAGAAAGACAAGTATCACATGATCTCACACATATGTGGAACCTAATGGACAAAAAACTGACGAACAAAAAAGATCCAGAGATACTGAAGCATGAAACAGACTGATGTGTTTCAGAGGGGAGTGTGTGCAAGAAGAGATTAACCAATGAACTTATATGCATACTAGAGGCCCAGTGCACAAAATCATGCTTGGCGGGTGTCCCTCAGCCCAGCCTGTACCCTCTCTAATCTGGGACTCCTTGTGGGATGTTCAACTGCTGATTTAGGCCTGATCCTTGCAGCAGTCGGACATCCCTCTCACAATCCAGGACCATTGACTCCTAACTGCTTGCCTGCCTGCCTGATTGCCCCTAACTGCCTCTGCCTGCCAGCCTGATCATCCCTTAACTGCTTCCCTGCCAACCTGATTGACTCTTTACGGCTCTCTGCTGGCCTGATGGCACCCAACTGCCCTCTCCTGCCGCGACCCACCTCCTCTGCTGGGACTGACCTCCTCTGTGCTTTGCAGAGCCGTGGGGCCCTCAGGTCTCACCAGGTGGAGCGGCCACTGGGCCCTGCCTCCGTTGTGTGCACAGCCATCTTGTGACGACCATCTTGTGATGGCCATCTTGTGACGACATGAGGGCATGACAACCACCTAGGTTATTATTAGTATAGATAGGCATAGCCCATGAACAGGACAGATAACAGTCCAGGGAAGACCTGGGGAGGGAGTGAGTGTGGGGAGGGGGGATTAATGGTGGTGGGGAGGAGCATCTGTAATACTTTCAACAATAGAGATAAATTAAAAAAAAAGTTTATCTTTTTCAAATTTATTTTTAATTTTCAATTACAATTTATTTTCAATATTATTTTGTATGGATTTCAGGTATAGAACATAGTGGTAAGACAATTATATATTTTATAAAATGTTCCCCCTAATACTCCATATTTCCAGTACCCACCATACATAGTTATTGCCATATTATTGACTATATTTTCTATGCTGTACTTTACATCCCTACCCATTTTAAGAAAATTTTAAATGTGGCTTCTAGAAAATTTTAAATGACACATGTGGCTTGCCTTTGTGACTAGCATTTTTAATGGACAGCGCTGACCTAGATGGACAGTTTGCTCATTATTTGTTCCCTCATTCATTCACTAGTCCCGGCCCCAGTGGTGATGGAATAGAGAAAGTAACCAGATAGACTTGCCTCCTGTCCTCATGTAGCTCAGTATTCTGGAAAGCTGGTGGGTTGGGGGTGGGAATGAACCCTAAGAAATAATTACTGAAATGACTTGATCAACAAAATAAGACCCAAAACATGTAGGCATGGAATAGACTGGCATACCTTGATGTGAGGATGGGGGGACAAGAAGAGATAAACCAAAGAACTTACCTGTATTTTCCGGCATATAAGACGACCCCCTAATTTTACAGTTAAAACATAGGTTTAGGCCTATATTCGCTATATAAGACTACCCCCCTCTTTAAAGAAAAGACTTACTTTGCCGTCAAGATCTGCAGGTAATTTTTGTACAATTTTGGTCTTTTGCCCCCGATTTTCGGTTGACTTTTTTTCGTTTCAAAAGTCGTCTTATACGCCGGAAAATACGGTATATACCTATACGCATAGCCCACGGACACAGGCACTGGGGTGGTGAAGACCTGGGGAGTGGGTAGGGGCTGGAAGGAGGTGAGTAAAGGGGGAAAAATGGGAGATATCTGTAATATTACCTATCTATCTATCTATCTATCTATCTATCTATCTATCTATATCTATCTATATCTCTGTATATCTGTATATCTATATATTTATGTCTATGTCTACGTCTATGTCTATGTCTATCTCTATCTATCTATATGTAATTACTGAGTAGTTAATTAATCACCATAAATATTGTCAAATAGGAGGAGTTTGCTATGAGAGCCTACACTTAAGGGCACCTAATCCTTGGGGGCCACTCAGTAAATGTTATTCATTCAATAAATATTTGTTGAGTGAAATAATAAATCTGGGGGATTAGAAGAAAGAACTTGCAGGTAGAATGAAGAGAGAGTCAGGTGACATAACTGCAGCTTTGGCTCCTCTCCCCTTTACACCAGCGCTGTCTCTGGTCAGGTTTCAGTGGACAGCTGTGCCAGGAGTTCCCTTGGATGAGTGGAAGTGCAGAGAGCGGTGTTCCTGGCATGGAGAGGAGTGACTTGCAGGCACCAGGGCATCTCAGGGAGCCGGGCAGGGGGAAGCACCCCAGCATCCCTCCTCCAGCAGCACCCAGCACCCAGCACCCAGCACCCAGCACTTGGCCTTCAATGTCTCCCACGTGGCAGCTTGGTGTTGCTGCCTCCCCCTCTCCTCTCCGCCCACTAGTCCTGCCTCTGCAGTCTTTGCCTTTGACAGGTTTTTATTTTGTTGTTGTTTCTGCCCAGTGTAAATGAGACCTCCAGGAGAGAGAATGACTTTTAAATCTTTTGTGACCCTGTTGTACAAAACGCTCCCAATTTCTTCCCCTGAGCAGTTTTCATTTCTGTGGCAAGTTACAAGGGAGCACTTATTCTTGTAGATAACAGTGTGGGCGCCAGGGAAGGAGGAAGAGGGGAGAATGAGGAGGGGGTGAGGGAGGAGTAGAGGATGAGGAAGAGGGGCAGGAGTAGAGGAGGAGGAGGAGGATGAGGAGGAGGGGGAGGAAAGAGAGGGAGAGGAGGAGGAGGGAAGGGGGGATGGGGGAGGAGGAGGAAGTAAGAGGATGGGGGAGAGAGAGGCAGGGGTGGAGAGGGAGAAGAAGCAGGGGAGGGTTTGAGGAGTGGGAGGAGAGGGAGGTGGAACCCATGCTGGTGGCTAAGTGGCCAGAATCAGCTCCCTTTAACCTGCCTGAAGTGGGAGGGAGCTGGGAGCAGGGCTGGCTGGGGGCAGAGGGCAGCCTGCGAGGAATGCAGGGCACCTGCCCTTGGGCTTCAGGCAGGGCAGAGCCTCACATATGCAGCCCCCCCACCCCAACCTTGTGTGTGATTCTTGGATGGATCTCCTTCACTTCCTTGCATACCTGATCCCGGGTTGCCAAGTTACCCAATGAGCCAGAAAACAATAAAACCACCATAAACCCAGCTGGGGGTGATTTGCTGGGTTCTGAGCCTGGATCTTCCATTGGGCTTGCACACAAAGAGGGCTGCTGGGCGCTGGGGAACAGCGGCAGCAGGGAAATTAGGCACTGTGCCCTGAACCTACTGTGCCCCGAACATCCTTGTGAGACCAGCGAAAGAGTGTGCAGTAAGGAATAGCTTTTTCAGTTCATTTGCTACACAGGTACTGCCTGGCAGCAGGTGCAGCCAGCCAAGCGCGACAGTGTGGCTTGGTAAACAGTGTGCAGCGTTGTTCTAGGCCCGTCCGAACGGCCTGGGTCTCCGTGGGCCTATCGCTGTCTCTTTCTGTCCCAGGACTCTGTGATCCTTTGAAACACGCCTGGTCTGGTACAGGCTTCTGACCTGGAGGAGGGTGGTACTCTCGGCTGTGTGTCTACCTGGTGGTGACTATCGTTCTTTTGGGTGGGTTTTCAGCGTTGGCACTATTTTCATTTGGGGCTGGGCGACTCTTTGTGGCGGGGCCCCCTGTGCATGGTAGGATGTTAGCAGCATCGCTAACCTCCACCCTTGCCCGAGTGGTGAGAAGCAAAGATGCTCCCGTCATTGCCCGGTGTCCCCTGGAGAGCAGCCCTGCCCCTGCCCGAGAGCCACAGCTCCACAGCCACGCGGGAGACGGCGGTGCACACGATATGGAAAAGCCCTGGATGCAAAGCAGTTTCTGCTGGAATAGATCCTACAGCACGCGGTGTGTGCGGCCTTATCTTCCCAGAACATGTTATGTAGCACAGATCAAGAGTGCTCCTAGTGCTCACTGACGGGGATGTGGGAAGCCCCCACCCCAGCACAGGGCACCTCTGCGGGTGGATAAGTGAACCCGGGCAGCATCTGCCCACCGGGGGGCCCTTCTGTCCACGCGCCCCTCCTCCACTCCACGTGCGGGGCAGTGGTTCTCAGTCCTGAAGGGGCAGTATGCTCACCTGGGGGCGTCTACAGAAATAGCATGCACTGATTTAATTGGTGAGGATTGGGGCATTTGTGTCAGGTGGTTTCACTAGAGGCCAGGGCAGGGAGCCCGAGGCGTGGTAAAGAGCACGGGCTTTGCAATGGACAACCTAGCTTTACACTCAGCCAGCCAAAACCTTCAGAGTTTATCGTTGATGAAATTGGGGATCATACCATCTCCCTCCTCTGATGACAAGTAAAGGAGGTAGCATATGAAGGAAATGTGAGGTGCATAATAAATGCTCATGTAAGGGTGTAGTAAGTGCTCAATAAATGCCCTCCCCTTTGGGCCCGCCTCCCCTGACCGACTTCCTGTCTTCCTTTCCCACCCCCTTTTCCCTCTGGCTCTCAGGCCACTCTCTGGTGTGCCTGTGTGTGGCCGATGTGGGGCTGACTGTCCCACCTCCCTGTGGAGCCCCTTCAGTTTCCTGCACCATGGAAGAACCAGCTTCTGCGCATTTTCAAGGTACGAGGCTATGGCAGCTCAGAGGGCTGTCCTGTGTGTCCCCGGAGAAAGCGACAGTGAGCCGCTGGGGTGGGTGGGCTGGAGGGCAGACTAAGAAACACATCCTTGGCCAGGTATGTCTCCATGGCAGCCCATTATTTTTGTTTATGTTTGTTTGTTTGAATGGGGAGGTGGGTGGCTGCTGCAGAGCTCACACATAGTAAGTCTGAAATCACAGGGGTCAGCTAAAGGTGACAGCGCAATGGAGAGGTTCTACTCATTCATCCTTTCAAATTATTTGCCTTTTAAAGGGACCCCTGCCGAGGAGGCCCCAGAGTTGGAACAGTGCCTTGAACTGGAGGGTGATGAATGGGCTGGGGAAAGAATGCTCAGTGGAGGTCTGCAGTGGAGGCTGCTGGCCGGTCACACTGTTTAACCGGGACAAGGGGCTCCTGTGAACGTAGCATCTGTATCCGAGGTTTAGAAAAATCCCCACATTTTATCCGGCAGGAATCCAGGCACAGCTGCAAGTTGAAACAGCCTTGTAAATACGCACAAATATTGCACGCTCACCAAATTATTTCCCGGTTTATTCTCCTTTGGAAAGCCTGCCTGTAACATGCGTTAGATGGATGGCCTGCAGGGGTTACAAGAAAAGGTGACCCTGGGAGGAGGTTTGGAACCAGAACCTCTCTAGGTTCTCTGGCCCCTGACCCCCAACCCACTGTGGACACTTCACTAGACCCGTGGTTCTCAGCCAGGGAAGATGCTGTCCCTCAGAGGACATTTGTTGTTGCAATTAGGGGCGGCTCTACAGTCATCTCATGAGTAGAGGACAGGGATGCTGCCAAACATCCCCAAAGGCAAGGAGCAGGTCTCCCCAGTGAAGACTTAGCCAGTACTAAATGCCAATAGAGCCCAGATTGAGAAATCTTGCACTAGACAAACCGTGTCCAGGGCTGGCTCTGTGCGGGCACGGGGATATGAGGGCCCTCTCCTGGGAAACACCACCTGCTTAGCCTGGCGATGGTCATGGTCAGAGCTGAGCTCACGGTGTCTGGACGATGATGGTGACAACTATACTAAGGGCTAGTTCATTGGTACCTGCTCCGTGCCTGCCCAGAGCTGGGCCCCTTACAGACATTATCTGACTCAGTTCTCACAGCAGTCTGAGATTATGCAGATGAAGAAACAGAGCCTCAGACTAATGAATTGCCTGGCCACGTCCACACGAGGAGTAAGCAGAGGAATCTGGGTTTGTAGCCAGGGCTCATCCCTCCAAAATGGGGGTTGCCTGTTCCAGAGAGAACCTAGGGCAGTGTTTCTCAAAGTGTGGTACATGTATCCCCAGGGGTACGGGAAGAGTTTGGTGGGGATATGTACTACACCATGCTTAGCTGCGCCTAATTCTACGTTCTCATGAGTACGAGGGGTACTCAGCGTTACGAAAATTATAGAAGGGGTACACCTATGTCAAAAGTTTGGGAAACACTGACCTAGGGGAAGGGCAGTGGCTAAGCATCTGCCCAGTGTAAATGAGACCTCCAGTCTCATAGAAAAACCTTTTACTTATTTATTTTTAATATTTCTTTCCTGCAGCTTTGGGACAGATTTTGTCCAAGAGTTGCTTACCCGCCCCCGCTTAAGGTGACTTGCAGCAGACTCAGTCCTCACCTTTGAAACTTTTAACCTTACCTTGATCCATTTTTCATGTGTGGTGATTTTAGCCGGTAGCCTTCTATAAGTAACAGTGATATCATATCACTCGATGGGCAGAGTAATGTGCTGGAGCCCTCAATTTGCAGGCTGGCCAAGGAAAGCGGGCTACAGGGCTCCCTGGCGGTCTCTGGAAGTGCAGATGTTGCCCACCCAGCCCGGGTGACAGGGCTCCGTCGATGCCAGCTGTGAGGATAGGGAAGCGGTGAGGACAGGGAAGCTGGGAGGTCAGGGAAGCTCGGGACCTCCGGGCAGCTCATGGCTGGTGTCTGGGAAGAGTCCTGTCATCCACGTGGCTGGTGTGACCCTGACACCCCTCTGGCAGCTATGGATAGGTCCCACGGATACAAGGGTACATGGGAAATTGAAAGATGGAATATGCTCGTTGAGGGTTAAGATTTACATTCATGACAGAACCGGGACAGTCTGGGGCGGCCGTTTTCTGCTGTGATCAGGGGCTCTGTGCCGGCTTCTTCAGGGCAGACAAAATGAGCCAGGGCCCTCCCTGGCAAGGTGCACAGAGAAGCCACTATTAGGAGGCTCCAGTAGGATTTGTTTTCTGACTTGCTCTTTGTTTGAAAGTCTCTTTGGATAAGTGGGAATTTGGGTTTCCTGAGGAATGGCACAAATGTAAAATCCATCCTTCAAAGCTCCGCTCGAAGCAGGCCCTTGGCGAAGCAGGGATGTCTGTGAAGTTTGCTTTCTAGTTTCACAAGGCCCTTCCTTCTCTGTGCATCCGGCTGTGCCCCAGCTCACAGGCGCCTGCCCCTTTAGGGAACTGCCCTGTCTTGTAAAGAGTGACTGGTTACATGTTACAGAAAGAAGCTACACTGAAAAGGCTTCATACTGTGGGATCCGACTATGTGACATTCAGGAAAAGGCAAAGCTATAGAAACAGGAAAAGATCAGTGGTTGCCAAGGGTTGAGGCTGGAGGGAAGGCATGAGCAAGTGGAACACAGAGGATTTTCAGGGCAGTGAAAATATAATGTTGATACCATCGTTATGAATACATGCCATACGTTTGTCCAAACCCATAGTATGTGCAACAGCAAGAGTGAACTCTCAGGTAAATGAAGGACTTTGGCGATATTATGTCACTGTAGGTTCATCAGTTGTTAGAAATGTATCCACTCTGATGGGGGGAGGGAGCATTGATTATGGGGAAGCTATATTTGTAGAAGCACAAGCTTATGTATTTATTTATTTTTAATTTTTCAGTTACAGTTTACTTTCAATATTATTTTGTGTTAGAGGCCTGGTGCACAAAATTCGTGCACTCAGAGCAGGTGGGGGTGTGGGGTCCCTCAGCCTGGACTGCACCCTCTTGCAAGCTGGGAGCCCTCAGGGGCTGTCCAACTGATGGCTTAGGCCTGTTTCCCGTGGGCCCTGCCTGGGCAAGGTGTGTTTCCTGTGGGAAGCAGGCCTAAGCCATCAGTCGGACATCCTTAGCACTGCCATGGAGGGGTGAGAGGCTCCCACCACTGCCGCTGCTCTCGCCAGCCATGAGCCCGGCCTCTGGCTGAGTGGTGCTCCCCCTGTAGGAGCACACTGACCACCAGGGGACAGATCTTGCATTGTCATAGCAACCAGTTGTTCTGCTGTTTGGTCGATTTGCATATTGACCTTTTATTATATAGAATTGGTTTCAGGTGTATAGCATAGTGGTTTCACAATCTTATACCTTACAAAATGTTCTAGTACCCACCTGGCCCATACAGAGTTATTGCAGTATTGTTAAGTATATTCCCTATGCTGTACTTTACACCCCTGTGACCCTTTAGTAACTACCAATTAGTACTTCTTAATCCCTTCACCTCTTTCACCCAGTCGTCCAACCCCCCTCCCCTCTGGCAATAACCAGTCTGCTCTTTGTGTCTCTGAGTCTGTTTCAATTTTATTTGTTCATTTATTTTGTTCTTTAGATTCCACACATAAGTGAGATCATATGGCATTTGTCTTCCTTTGTACTAACTTATTTAACTTAGCAAAATACCCCCTAGATCCATCCACGCTGTTGCAAATGATATGAGTTCATCTTTTTTTTTTTTTAATTAATGGCTGAGTAATATTTCATTGTGTAAATGTACCACCACTTTTTTTAATCACTCAGCTACTGATGGGCACTGAGACTACTTCCAAATATTGGCTTTTGTAAATAATGCTACAACTTAGTGTTTTGTATTTATTTGGATAAATCCCCAGTAGTGGAATCATTAATTGGGTCATAAGGGATTTTTTTTGAGGTGCCTCCACAGTGTTTTCCATAGTAACGCTGGTGGTCTTGATCCAGCATCTAGCAGGGTTCAGCAATCTGGAGAAGGAGATGTGCAATAAATTAAATAAGAGTCCAGAGACAAAACATAATTTTGAAAGGCATTTTGGGGGTGGGTGGGTGGGGGGGCTGGCAGAGGAGCTTGGCTAAAGGAACTAAGTTCTCAGGATCCCTTGCTTTTTATTAACACAAATTGTCCTAAGGTGAGGTAGATAATACACATCAAAGGGTAGGATTAGGTACATAATCCATTGTTAGGTTGTCAGGTTTGGGAGAAATTGCCTTTGGCTGTTCAGGTGTTTGGCCAACAGGAGGCAATAACATGTAGATGGAGATACCCTGAGCTGTCTGGCAGTAAGCAATCATACTTTTCAGGTTTGGGGAAATGCCTTTCAGTCATCCCAGATGATTCATCCCTGCTGACATGCTGGAATTGGCTTCCGGCACATAGTGCCTGCACCAATCTGTATTCCCACCAAAAGTGCACCAAGGTTTCCTTTTCCTCACATCCTTGCCAAAACTTATTGTTTGTGGGTTGATTATAGCCATCTGACAGGTGTGAGGTGATACTTCATTGTGGTTTTAATTTGTACTTCTCTGATGATTTGTGATGTTGAAGATTTTTTCATATATCTCTTGGCCATCTGTATGTTCTCTTTGGAGAAATGTCTATTCAGGTCCTCTGACCATTTTTTAATGGGATTGTTTTTTTCGTTGTTGAATAGTATGAGTTCTTTATAAATTTTGTATATTAACCATTTATCAGAGGTGTCATCGGCAAATATTTTCTTCCATTCAGTAGGTTGTCTTTTTGTTTTGTTGATAAGGTTTCCTTTGCTGTGGGAACATTTTTGAAAATATTTTTATTGATTTCAGAGAGGAAGGGAGAAGGAGATAGAAACATCAGTGATAAGAAAGAATCATTGATAGGCTGCCTTCTGCATGCTCCCTACTAGGGATTGAGCCCGTAACCAGAGCATGTGCCCTATCTGGGAATTGGATTGTGACCTCCTGGTTCATAGGTAGATGCTCAACCACTGAGCAGTGCTGACTGGACTGCTGTGTGAAAACATTTTAGTTTTTTTTTTTTTTTTAATGGAATTTATTGGGGTGACATTGGTTACTAAAATTATATAGGTTCAGGGGCACAATTCTATAATACATCATCTGAATATTATATTGTGTGTTCACCACCCCAAGTCACCTCTTTTTTCATCACCATTTATCTCCTGTTTACTCTCTCCTGCCTCCCCTCCCCTTTCCCTCTGGTAATCACCATGCTATTGTTTGTCTATGAGTTTTTTCCTTCTCTTAATCCCTCACCTTTTTCACCCAGCCCTCCTATCCCCTCCCCTCTGACAGCTGTCAATCTGTTCTCTGTATTTATGAGTCTGTGGAAAATGTTTTAGTTTGATGTAGTCTCATTTGTTTATTTATTTTTGTTTGTTTCCCTTACCCAAGAAGATATAGCAGAAAAAATACTGCTAAGAGAAACGTCAGAGATTTTACTGCCTATGTTTTCTTCTAGAAGTTTTATGTTTTTTGAGTCTTAATATATATATATTATTGATTTTTCACAGAGGGGAAGAGAGAGGGATAGAGAGTTAGAAACATCGATGAGAGAGAATCATCGACCAGCTGCCTCCTGCACACCCCTATTGGGGATGTGCCCGCAACCAAGGTACATGCCCTTGACCGGAATCGAACCCAGGGCCTTTCAGTCCGCAGGCCAATGCTCTATCCACTGAGCCAAACCGGTGCTGGCTTTGAGTCTTTTTTTTAAAAAAAATTTTATTAATTTTTTACAGAGAGGAAGAGAGAGGGACAGAGAGCTAGAAACATCGATGAGAGAGAATAATCGATCAGCTGCCTCTTGCACACCTCCTACTGGGGATGTGCCCACAACCAAGGTACATGCCCTTGACCAGAATCGAACCAGGTACCTTTCAGTCAGCAGGCCGACGCTCTATCCATTGAGCCAAACCAGTTTTGGCTGGTTTTGAGTCTTACATTTAAGTCTTTAATCCATTTTGAGTTTATTCTTTTTATTTTATTTTATATTGTTATTGTTGAGAGTTTTATAGATGTCCTCCATATTCACTGTTTCCCGCCCCCTCAACCTGGCTCCCACCTCAGGCCTTCACCATACTATTGGGTCGGCAACTAAGTAATTGCGGATTTTTAAAAGAAAATCAAAGACAATTTTTTCATGGAACTAAGTAACTTTATTCTGTAATGTATTGCCCATTTTGATCAATGACCTTTTGCCATCTTTCAGGCAGCATCATAATCCCACGTTCAAAAAACTTCTGGTTTTTATTAGCAAAAAACTGAATCAGGTACGATTTGACATCATCATCATTATTGAAATTTTTACCATTCAAGGAGTTTTGTAAAGATCAAAACAAAAAGTAATCAGATGGTGCAAGGTCAGGACTATATGGTGGATGTGGCAAAACATCCCAACCAAGCTCCATTAATTTTTGCCGAGTGACCAAAGATGTGTGTGGCCTTGCATTGTCATGATGGAATACAACACCTTTTCGATTTGTCAATTCGGGCCGCTTTTCTTCAACTGCATTGTTTAATTTCGTTAGTTGTTCAATGTAGACATCAGAATTGATCGTTCGGTTGGGTGGTAAGAGTTCAAAGTAGACAATTCCTTTGTAATCCCACCAAACTGATAACAAAACCTTCTTTTGATGAATATCAGCTTTTGATGTTGTTTGAGTTGGTTCACCTGGCCTGCTCCACGATCTTTTCCACTTGATATTGTTGTAAACAACCCATTTTTCATCGCCAGTTATCAGTCGTTTTAAAAATGGATCATTTTCATTACGTTTCTTTAGCAAATCGCAGATGCTAATGCGTTGCGTTAACTGTGATTCTTTCAGTTCGTGAGGAACCCATGTATCGAGTTTTTGAACATAGCCAAGTTGTTTTAAGTGATTTTCAATGCATGTATGTGATACATGAAGCTTCTCTGCAATCTCACGTGTTGTACTGTGACAGTCTGAATTGATTATTGCTTTGATTAGGGCGTTATCAACTTCAACTGGACGACCAGAGCGTTTTTCATCTTTGAGTGAAAAATCACCAGAACGAAATTTGGCAAACCAATTTTGACACTGCCGTTCTTTTAAGGCTTCGTCACCATAAACAGCACATAACTTTTTATGAGCTTGCGATGCGTTTTCCCTTTGCGGAAATAAAAAAGCAAAATATGACGAAAATGTTCCTTTTGATTTTCCATTTTTCAACGAACGCCAAACGAAAACTACAAAACAGATCAAAAAACTTTTTTTACTGATTAACAGCTGAATAGCCAACTATCAAATAACAAAATGTGTTTTACATTTGTACTACGTCTGCAAACCTAAAAATTCAACTGAAGCATATATGTGTGAAACCCGCAATTACTTAGCTGCCGACCCAATATTACCTGTGCCCATGGCCTATGCATATATTCATATAAGTTCTTTGGTATATGGTGTATGGTATATGGTAGAAGAGGGAGAAAGAGGAGAGAAACATCGATGTGAGAGAGCTATATCAATTGGTTGCCAACTGTGTTGGGGAACCTGCAACTCAGGTACGTGCCTTTGACCAGAATAGAACCAGGGACTCTTCAGTTCATGGGCCAATGCTCTCACTAATTGAGAAATGCTAGCCAGGGCTTGTTTCTGATCTTAAGGGAAATGCTAGGACCATAAGCTTTTTGAGGGCAGATACCATCTTTGACGTTTTTTTACTTCCCTATCTCTTACCAACAACATTCTTGACAATGTGAAGCACATAGAAGTTACTAAAATTGAATTCAATGTTTTTATAAATACTACTGGAGGCCCAGTGCATGAAATTCATGCACTTGGGGGCAGGGGGTCCCTCAGCCCAACCTGCGCCCTCTTGCAGTCCGGGAGCCCTCAGGAGATGTCCACTGGGAGTGGGCCTAAGCTGGCAGTTGAAGGTTGCTGTGCTTGTCAGCTGTGAGACCAGTGTCTGGCTGAACAGTGCTCCCCCTGTGAGATAAACTGACCACCAGGGGGCAGCTTCTGTATTGAGCATATGTCCCCATGGTGGTCAATGTGTGTCATAGCGACTGGTCATTCCACTGTTTGGTCAATTTGTATATTAGCCTTTTATTATATAGGACTAAGGGCTCAGTACACAAAATTCATGCACTGGTGAGGGGTCCCCAAGTCCAGCCTGCCCTCTCTCACACACTGGGAGCTCTCAGGGGAGCAGACCTAAGCTGCAGTCTGGCTTCCCTTTGTGGGAAGCGACCAGGCTGATCAGAGGAAGGCACCAGCCCCATCACCCCGCTGCTGCAGCTGCCAAGGTATTTTCATCAACATGGACTTCAGTCCTTTCACCAGGAAAAAAATGATAACTTTCTTTAGGCATTTTCAAGATGTGTCTTTTATAGGATACGACATTTCTTTTTTATTTTTATTTTTATCCTCCAATGGATATGTTTCCATTGATTTCCCCCCCCCCCCCACCCTTCCCTTTGATCTAAGGCTTGGCCCCTGCCCAAGCCTAAAGCCTCCACCCCAGGCTTTAGGCTTGGAAAGGGGTTCCCTCACTCCCCAGTACCTCTGATTACAGGCTTAGCCCCTAAAGGCTTTAGGCTTGGGAAGAGGGGATCCCCCCTGCCCCTACAATGGCTGGCTGGGAGTGACCTGGGTGCTGAGGAGGTTCCCGGGACCCAGGAATATATGCAAATTTACCGCCATCTTTGTTGGGTTAATTTGCATACTCACTCTGATTGGCTGTAGGTGTAGCAGAGGTACGGTCAATTTACATGTTTCTCTATTATTAGGTAAGATTACTAGCAGTCTATATAGGCTGATGAAAAACTCTAATCATAGCTATTTGGTAGGACCCTGTAAGTCACATGGAATACACCTTTCTACATGAAAACACCATCTACAGTGACCCTGTTTTGAACGGTAGTCACAGCTATTATCCGGTGACTCCCAGAGGATCAGTGTAGTTGCATGGTGAGGAGTAGCTGCAATCAGCATCACTGTCCTTGAATCCTGGCTGAACCTTTTACTCTATATGTGCCTTTGAGGGAGCTATGCAGTGTTCTGGAGCCTTACCTTTCTTTTCTACAAAATGGGGATAGTGGTGGTGTCTCCTTATATGGGGTTACAAAGATTAAATAGAAAAAAAATGGGTATACACATAAATTCATGCACACATATGTATTTTATATAGCTCTTCTGTATGTATATAGATAATGATATTTAGCACAGAGTCAGCAAGGGCAAACACTCCATTGGGGTGGCTATTATTATTATTCCAGAGACAGGTTATCTACTCTCCCTAAAGATGGACTTTTCACTTGGGAACAGCCTTTATTGTCAGCAAGTGCTTCAAAATCTGAAGGCTGGATCTTTTGTCCTCTGACTTCAACATAAAGGTTCAATACCGAAACTAGATTACAAATTTTATTCTCCCAAAGGAGTAATGTTTAAATGTGTGCTGAATTTGTTTGGTCTTCTGAAACTAGTGAGGATAATTCTTTTACTTTCCATGACTTGTCTTCCAATAAGACAAGTGAGTTGTTGCAACTCGGCCAGTGTTTTCCAAACTAAGGAAAGAGTCTCTTTTTTAATTGGACAATGCTCAATTGGACATTAGAGGTTCTGAGAAATCCTGCAATAAATCATTCCCCAAGCTCAGATGAGCATGGAACCCTTTTGTCACATGACATTTACTAATGTTCCTTTAATTTCCTGTACATATTTTTATTTTCCCTGTATTCAGCAAGGTTTGGGTGTTGACTACAGATACTACCAATCTTGGAAAATAAGTGCCTTATTTTAACAAAAAAAAATTTAATACTTTTTTTTTTTTAAAAATTGGTTTGGCTCAGAGTGTTGGCCTGAAGACCAAAGGGTCCGAGGTTCAATTCTGGTCAAAGGCATATACAGGCTCCTCTCCCACCTGGGCCCTGGTTGGGGGGCTCGTGCAGGAGTCAACTTTCTCTTACATCCATGTTTCTCTCTCTCTTTCCCTCTTCCATTCTCTCTCTCTCAAAAAAAAAAAAAAAATCAATGGAAAAATATCCTTGGGAGAGGATTAACAACAACATAAACAACAGAAAACCCACCTAAAAAATAACAGCAACCTTCTCTTCCCACGTCTTCCTTTTGCTCTTTTCAGAAAGACCTTTGTCACGGCTGGCAAAGCCGGGAGGACACAGAGCAGGCGGCAGAAGAGCTTTGCTCCCCTCAGCCTGCTCTCCCCTTTCCCTGTCATCCACACCGCCCTCTCAGAAGCAAAGCTCCTGCTACTCTCTACCAGCTGCTGTCGATCATCGCGGTAGTAGATCAAGAAGGCTCACACACACAGGCCGAAACCTCGCTGCCTTTTAGTTTCCCCTGTTCTTGGAGGTGGGGTTTCCCACTGTGGAGGGATGAAAGTGCAGCAGGAAAAATGAAAACCTGAAGTGAGGGACTCGTTTCCACCAGAACCCCCCCCCCCCCCCCCCCCCCCCCCCCCCCCCCCCCCCCCCGTCACTCCTGAAAACTGTGAGGGAGAATACCTGCTCTGTTCAGTCAGCGGGCTCCTCACGCAGCTGTTAGGAAAGCCTGATGTTCAGGAAAAGGTCAGTCCCATTGTTTCCGCCCTGAGAGAGGAAGGCCCCACTCCGTTGGCAGGCAAACTGTGCAATTAGGTGTGAGGTCGCCAAGCACAGACAGTCCATTTTACACTGAAGCAGTTGTGGCCCAGAGAGGGTAAGTGGTTCCACCTACGCTGCAGGGCAGAGATGACTGCCTCCTATCCCTCCAAGGGCACCTTTCTTTGCCGTCCTTTCTGCTCTTTTCTGTGTGTGGTTGTAAGGACGAGAGGGAACAATGGGCTTTGCAAATCAGGTTTTTACCTTTCCTCACTGGCAGCCAAGGAATATATTGCCGGGCTTACGGTTTTTCTCATTCACTCGATATATATTTATTACGTGTTTACCGGATGTCAGGCATCGTGCCAGGACATTCTTCCACTGCATCTGTTAAACAGCCAGGGTTTATTTCCTCCTGACGATGGTAGAACGAGGCCCGAGGCCAGTTGCCTGAGGTACAAGAATTGTCATTGTTATATGTTCTGGTTCCTGGCACCAGACACGTTGGCCCCACTCACCAGAGAACCCTCACCGCGTTTCCAGCCTCTTGGTGTCCCTTGAGCCCTTGGGCTTGCAGCTTTCCAGAAAGGCCTGCAGAGTCTTTGTGTGGCCATTTCCTTGCAGGGGCCCAGGAGTGGTCCTCTTTCTCGAAGGCGGTGGTAGTACGGGAAGGGCTGAGGGCGGAGCACCTGAGTGGGCCCTCATCTCCACAGTGCAAGGGCCTGGCTAAGTTGATTGGGGATGTTCCCCTGAACCTTCCTGACTCCTAGGGCTGCTATGAGACTGATGTTACAAGAAGGGGAAGGGAACAGAAGGTGCATGCTCTGGCCCTGCCTGGTGTGGCCAAGGGTTGAGCATCTTCCCGGTGCACCAAAAGGTCGCTGGTTTATTCCTAGTCAAGGCATATGCCTGGGATGCAGGTTCAATCCCCATAGGGGGCATGCAGGAAGCAGGTGATCTATGCTTCTCTCTCTCCCTCTCCCTTCCCCTCTCTCTCAAATAAATAGAGAAAGAGAGAGAGAGAGAGAGAGAGAGAGAGAGAGAGAGAGAGAGAGAGAGAGAGAGAGGTTATCCAAGATGGGAGCCACAGTCTTATATAACTTAAAGCTGGAATTGACATCCCATTACTTCTGCCATGTTTAAGGGAGAGGATTGCAAAACTATGACTACCAAAGAGTTGGGATGATTGCATGATGAGGAAGAAAAGGAGTGACAAAGTCTAGGAGGATGCTGTGAGGTGACTTGATTAGTTCAAAAGTCTTGTCCCACCTTAACCGGTTTGGCTCAGTGGATAGAGTGTCGGCCTGTGAACTCAAGGGTCCCAGGTTCAATTCCAGTCAAGGGCATGTACTTTGGTTGTGGGCACATCCCCAGTGGGGGGTGTGCAGGAGACAGCTGACTGATGTTTCTCTCTTGTTGATGTTTCTAACAATCTCTCCCTCTCCCTTTCTGTAAAAAAAATCAATAAAATATATATTAAAAAAAAAGTCTTGTCCCTTCCCAGCTGCAGAGGTATGGATTCTCTGCCCTGGATAAAGATACAGCCTGTGGTTAGACAGAAGGTCAAAGGGGACTTCAGAGAGGCAGAGCCCCATCATACTAATCCTCCTATTGGAGACCCTCGCGAGGTCCCTTTGTAAGGAGCCAGTGGGGAGGGAACGTGAGGCAGTGCTTAGGACACGTTCTTCTTAGAGTGAGCAGACACCAAATTTCACAGACAAAGGAAAGTTGACTTCAGCTTGGTGTATAGTCTCACCCCAAGTTATAATAAAGTAATAGTGGCAAAAAGGGGGCCAAGCAAGTAATCCAGGTTAAGTGGCAGGATATAGTGCCATAGGGACTGGAGAGGACTAGGGGAAAATGGAAACATTGGCAATTGTTGCTACATCTTTACATTATTAAAGAAATACTGAAATTCAGACTTTTAATTTACACTTCCTATTTACAAAATGTTGCCAAATAATTTAAAACAATTAAAAGCACTGTTTTAGTACACTGAAATCTCTCTCTCTCTCTCTCTCTCTCTCTCTCTCTCTCTCTCTCTCTCTCTCTCTCTTTTTCTCTTTCCTCTCTCTCTCCTGTTCTACCTCTGGCAGATGACCTGCAAGAGATAGAGGCAGGGTACTGCATGCTTTTTCTGAGCAATGTTTCTCCTCGCTGTTTTAGCTCGAAGGCCATGTCACAGAAGAAACAGGACAGAGAGGCATTGGTGTTTATGGAATGTTATGGAATAAACTAATTCTAAAAAAAAATAAAATAAATCATACCCACTTTATCCTTACTTATTTAGTCACAAAAATAATGATGTCACCTTGTGTGAGTGTTGACCTCTCAGGAAATGACTGAACTTAATTTCCACGAACTTCCTATAAAAAAGCAAAGAAATGTCCATGGCTTCTCAACTGGCTGCTTGAGGGTAAGGGGTGTTTTTCCCTTTGCAAAGAGGAGCAAATCGAGATTCACTGAGGTTCCTTTAGGAACTGACCAGAAATCCTAAAGGAATTTACTATGGAACTGAGACAGCACTAAGCATATATCTGTGCTTAAGTAAGTCTCTACATGAATAAAAGAGACATAGTTATAGTAACTGATAAAGATGGGAAAGCAGGAGGGACTTAGTTTAGACATAAGGAAGCACTTAGAGAATAAGAGGATGTAAGGGCAACTGGAACAATGGAGAGAGGCTCCAAGCTGTGTGTGTGTGTGTGTGTGTGTTAACCTAGAGTTTCTAAAACGAGGAATTAATAGCCTTCTGCCTGATGTGCTCTGTAAGCGATCTTACCCAGAAGGGGGTGGGTGAAGGAGGCACCCTCTGGATCCTTTTCCATCCTGTGATTTCCTTTCGGGCCCAGCAAACAAAGGCTCCCCCCTGGCCCCCCCCCCCCCCGCCCCCCGCAACCCCCTCCCTCCAATTTGCCAACTCACCCAACTGATTTACCAGCTGTGTTTTCCTCCAGGAGGTAAACAGGCAATAAAAGAAATGAAATTCCTGTTTTTTATTACTTGACCCCCATAAATCATTACTCACTCTGGGTGAGCACTTATCTCTAAGGCATCACAAAATATTTAAAATGCTCCCTCCTTTATTACAAAAGAAAGAGAGGAAATGAGCAAGAAAGCCAATGATGACGTGTCTTAGTACAAGGACAATTCCATAAGCACCAGGACCCAGTGTGCGTGTGTGTGTGTGTGTGTGTGTGTGTGTGTGTGTGAAGTGAGGAATTTTAGGGGTTCTTTCATTTCATCCAGTCTGTTCCAAACTTTTTCTAGGATTAGATTCACGTTTGAAACTTTAGGTCTTCCCAGAGCAGTGGATAGATAAGATCATATGGAATATTACTTTCCATATTTGGTTACTTATAAAGCCTATCTTGAACTAAGAGTTGATTGTGCCCAAATAGGGGGCTTTGTGAGATGCTGATGAGCAGGCGGGTGCTATCCTGTCACCATGACAACAAGCATTTTTGCATTAAAGCAGGCTCCTCAGACCACATTACAGCCACTTGGCCTGGAGGGACCTTCCTTCAAAACCTTTGTAGTCTCTTCCCTAAGTGTAATTGTTAACATCTCTTGCACATAATCATTAACCATGTTCCCTAACAGATAATTACCTACTGTACTTAGCATTTTCTATCCCTGAGTGCTCTGTGAAATTCAGAGAGCGTAAGGGCTGCTCCCATATTACTTTACCCGACCAAGAAATAGAAAGCAATTTGGCTTGTTGAAAGCTGGGAAAGTTTACATTTTCCACAAAAATATTGTGTTGATCCTGGTGTGGGTGTATCTGTCACGTGCGCCCAGCTGTTCTCCGTCCTTGGCTTTGAGTCCTTGACGACCTCCCACGGGCAGCTTCTGAACCGCCCTGGGCTCCCTCCTCCTGTCCGTGCCCCCCTTTCTGCCACAGGGCCTGCTCACGGAGTGAACTCCTAGTGCCCATTTCGGTTTCAGATTTATTGCACTCACTTGCCAAGATAAACGAGGGAATTTTTTTCCTTCTGCTTATAGGACTTTTCCTCATAGATTTCTCTTTATCACCTGACATCATTCCTAAAGACTTCCAAGGCTCATGCCATTTTGCAGAGAATTCCTGCTTCTCTCTTGACTCTAGTTTGCCCAAGAAAATCTCTTGCTAAGGAGAAAGCCCTTGTTTTATCTTTCATGGGAACATTCAAAGTTTCAGGGAAGTTAGATGAAACACGTTAAAAAGGGAGTAAGAGAAACAAGGGAAGAAAAAAGAAAACTCCAAACTCCAAGCCATGATAGAGACTGGTCTTTACCAACGTCTTTCCAAGGCTTTGATGAAAGCATGACACTAGGTTACCATGTTGTTACACAAATGGGATGCAGAATGGTTATGATGACAAAGAGGGCTTAGGTGTTCTAGAAGTTACCTTGCTGGAGTGCCTGGGTTCTCAAAGTGCAGTAATACCCCTTAATAACCTGGGCTAAAAAAACAAAACAAAAACGAAAACAAAAAAGCAAAAACAAAAAGGAAATAACCTGGGCTGTCTCTTGAAGGTTAGGGGTGGGGCCACGAAGAAGATTGTCAGTCACACAACATGTTTGCTCCGTACCCTGCTCATCTTTCTTTGCTGGTTAAGTTGACTCTAATGAGCTTCCAAAACTGTATACATGGGTGCCACATTTTCTGAACTCCAAATCCGGACCCAT
The DNA here is from genome assembly GCF_964339955.1 of Pipistrellus hanaki. Classification (NCBI taxonomy): domain Eukaryota; kingdom Metazoa; phylum Chordata; class Mammalia; order Chiroptera; family Vespertilionidae; genus Pipistrellus; species Pipistrellus hanaki. The sequence continues at coordinate 35,090,212 of NC_140503.1, read as the reverse complement.
GGCTAAGCCATCATCCTGTGGTGGTAGAATCAATATCTTCAAAGTCCTGTGACTGAAGGCAGCAGGCAAAGCCTTGCTCTAGGAAAAAAAGCCCAGCAGAGGATGCAAAAGGTCAAAGGTCAGCCTGCTGGATGGGGATGTATGGGGATGACTTGAGGAAGGGCTGAATACATATGTAATATATATTTGATGTATAATGTATAGTATATATAGAATTGTTTTTTTTTTTTTTTAAAGAGCCACTCAAGCATTTGAAGCAGCAGCTGGCTAGGCCACTTCTATCTCCTTGCTTAGCTTTGTCCCCCAACTGCCCTCCCTATGGGCCTGGTTGCCCCACACAGCCTGCTGTTTGGTCGTTTGGCCGCCCCTCACTGACCCTCTCTGCCAACCTGGTCATCCCACACAGCCTGCTGCTCGGTCGTTTGGTCACCTCTCACTAACCCCCCTGCCAGCCTAGTCACCCAGGCAGCCTATTCAGTCATCTGTTTGGTTGTGATGGTTGCTTAGGCTTTTATATTTATAGATGTTCCTGCCTTCCTCCTAATAGCATAAAACTGTGCATGGGGAAAGCATACTGGGGTCTGATTTTGTGTGAATGTGTGTGCATGTGTGTTTGTGTGTCAAAACTCCTCTAGTTAGCACCATCAGGAGTAAAGTTTCTTTTGGGAGGAGGTATTGAGTTGGGGCACTGAGACTCTATCCCATCATGTTTCTTAAGGCCTAAGGCAGAGGAAATTCTTGACGTACAGAATATAATTATTTAAAAAATGGAAGATGGCCAAGGTGCTGGAGCTAAGATTTCCTGTTCTCACACATGCTGGGATATTTCAAGAGCCTCCCTGTCATAACCAATTGGACACGATTTCCAGGGATGAATGACAATGTGTGGGGCAGGAAAACAGCTGGCTGCTGGGCCAATCTATTGTTCTGCATGAATCTGACTTTTTCTTTTCTTGGTGAGAGTCCTGGTGATGAACTTATTTACAATCACTCTGCCTGCCACATGTCAGCTCAGAAATATTCCAACGCCATGTGGCATTCGTTATGTGGTGTGGGATCCGGGCCAACCAGTTGGAGCCAAGGAGGTGGATAAGCTTTATTCATTGGCAAAAGTAATAACCAGCCGCTATGACTTGAGCCAGTCAGAAGGCACATTCATTGCAGTTCAGGGCCTCGGGGATGAACTGGCCCAGCCTTTGATTGGCTTCAGCCACAAACTTGTTCTGCTGTGTACACCAATCAGCATGTGGTGGTCCGCAGGGCCACTGCCGCGGCTCTGCATGGGAATCTGTCAGATAAACTGATTAAATCTGCATTAGTCACGGGGCCCAGTGTAAGTGCTGTAGGTGCCCTTGAATATCGCTGGGAGGATCAATTGCTTTGGCTTGGAAAAATAAATGCATTTCTGTCATTGCTGGAAGCTATTACCTGGTGACAACATTCTACTACATTGGTATTACCTTTTAATGAATGAGCACCTGAGGAATAAATTCTGACCACAGCCCCAGGTATATGCTATTCAGAGATGGGAACAGGTAGAAAGAGAAACTGAGGAACATGCAAAGTCTTTTCAGTGGCCTACAAGACTTGACATGACTGACTTCTATCTCTTGGGTAATCTCCTACCCCTCTCCCTTCATGCCCTTATCACCTTCTTTCCTGCCTAAGGATTCAGATATCCTCAGTTTGAAATGCTTTGCCATGCCCCCCTCCTCCCCAAGATCTTTGTATGACTGGCTCTTTCTTGTCATTCACAGCTCAGTTTAAATGCTACTTCATTCCCTAGTCACCCTAAGATAATGCCTCATTCATTTACTCCATATTACATAATCCGTTTTTGTTTTTTCCATTGCCATCTGAGACTCCTGGTCAGTACCTTGTTTGTCTGTAATGTGGCTCCTCTGCGTTCACTAACTGTATCCTCGGCCTCTAGCACCGTCTGGCACACAGTAGGTGCTTAACGAACATTTTTTTGTGAATGAATTGTTCTGGCTCCTGTAACTGTTTTTGGATAAGTCAGAGGACATATGGTTCAGAGTCAAGAACATGTCACCAAAGGGCTTGAATACTGCTTCTAGTCTAGACCCTGCCCCTAACCTCGGGGGGGCTTTGGGCAAGCCACTCAGCTTGCTTATGCCAATTGACCATTTTGGAGCTTCTCTGCTCTAAGACAATGTTTCCAAATGCTGGTTTGGGTTTAAAGTTGAGTAATTTCTATTTTAATCATTACAGCTTGAACCTTGAAGGAGACAGACCAGGCTGTGCCCTAGGAGGTTGTCATAGAATGACATGGTGAGGGATTACTTCTTAGGGGATACCAGTCTGCAATCATTGAATGGCTCCCGCACTACTGAACAGGCAACGTTCCCACCTGGGAGACTGGTTTTCTCTCTTTGGTGGCCTGTGGCCCCCTGAGTATTTACAGGCCAGTAAAAGCAGATTATTAGCACATGAGAACTCGAACACTCACCCTGGGGCAGTTCCTGCCTGGATCCCATGCCTAGTTCCTTGTGAAGGAGCTGGACAGTGCTACAGGGAGACACTGAGCTCCGAGAAGGAGAGAAAAGGGTCTGTGCTCCTGTCCTGTGGGGGCAGAAGCCTGAACTGCAGACAGCCTTCACCCCTTATCTTTTTTTTAGAGCAGGAAGGGTGTACCTGCCGGGCACAGGTGCCAGCAGGCAGCCCAGTGGCCTGGGGTGGGTTGGTGAGCAGGTCAGTGGTGCAGAAGGCAGTCACATTCTGCAGTCCGTGGTTCTTCACAGGGGCACCTGCGAATTGCCTGAGAAGCTTTTGAAGTTATCAAGTTAAGGCTCCAACACAGAGACTCTCAGTTTTCTTTTTTTTAAATCCTCATCCAAGGATATGTTTATGAATTAGAGAGAGAGAGAGAGAGAGAGAGAGAGAGAGAGAGAGAGAGAGAGAAAGAGAGAGAGAAATTGACCGGTTGCCTCCTGTACACCTCCTCCCCCCCCCAATTAGGGAGATTAGGGATGGAACCCACAACTTAGGTATGTGCGCCCTGGTTGGGAATTGAACCCACAACCCTTTGGTGCACAGGACAATGCTCCAACTGAGCCACCTGGCCAGGGCTCACCCTTATTCTTACCATTTTCAAGTTTAAGTAACCTGAAGAGCAGAATGCATGAGATTGGATGGTCATGCTATTCCCAGCTTTAAAAAGGCATTGCCCTTCGCCCTGGCCAGTTTGCTCAGTGGATGGAGCATCGGCCTGTGAACTGAGGGTCCAGGTTCGACTGTGGTCAAAGGCATGTGCCTGGATTGTGGGCTCAATCTTTAGTAGGGGCTGAGCAAGAGACAGCCGATCAATGATTTTCTGTCATCATTGATGTTTCTCTCTCTCTCTCTCCCTTCCTCTCTGAAATCAATAAAAATATTTTTTAAAAAAGGTACTGTACCTTAACGTGTTTTAAAAGGACCCATTTGAAAAGCAGCAAAATACAATTGGCAAAGTGCTTGTGTGGAAGTGGAGATATCACTCCCAAGGTCGGGGACTGATGGAAAAGACGGCAAATCCAGCAGCAGGGCCAAGCCAGGCTGGAAGCAGGATGGCCCAGACCTCCCATTTCAGCGAGCTCCCGAAGCCCTGTGCTTAAGCGGGTGTGGTAGGCAGGGAGTGGGCTTCCCGGGCCCCTCTTTCCACTCAGCCACAGTGGTCTGAGCACCTCACCCGCGTATCCCATCCAGTGTGCCCAGGGTTCTAGCCCAGAGTTTGTATTTAAAGGGAACCCTACTTTCTTTGCTTTTCATGTTCAACCCTAGAATAATCCTATCTAATAAAAAGGGAATATGCAGGTTGACCATCACACCATCACAAATATGGCTGCACCTACAGTGGAGGCGGAATTCCCATAACAAGTCTTAAGGAGCAATCAGCAGGCTTGGTGCCTGAGGCTGCCAGGCCCTGGGCTGGGGCAGAGGGCCTGGGCCTGTGCAACCTGCCCAGTGGAGCTTGACGGAGGCCCTGAGGCTGCACCCCCTTCCCGAAGGGGCTTGCCAGGCACTGGCCAGGTCTGTGTCTCCTGCAATTTTGAGGAGCCTGAGGTGGGCGGGGACTTGACTCTGGGTCCCACAGCGTGCCCCAGACTCTGACAGGAGGAAGATTTTCATATACATTTCACTAATTTTTTTTTCATCTCTGACACTTCTATTATAGAGAAAGAGAAAATAGCAATATTAAAATTTTTCCTCTAATTAACCCCCTTTTAATGTGCATGAATTTTGTGCACCGGGCCACTAGTAATAACTATACTAAAGTTTACTTCATCCTAAACCAAGAACATGCTAATGACCTTTCCCAAAGGAAGGAAGTGCCCATAGCCCACAATATGAATCTAAACCAACTTGTTTCCTAGCGTGAAAAACAAACACACAAATGCAAGTGCCCAGGAAGGTGAATGCCAGAGGGGACGCTGAAGGGGCCCGGGGGCACCTCCAGTGTCCAGTGGTTGATGTTTCACAAAAGTCAACAGGACTTTCCTTGCTTGTTTTTCAGCTTTTTATTTACCGAGGGACATGCACCAGGTTTCAACAACACACTGTGGCGAGGCCGAGGCCGAGCGCCCTGCGTGAAGGGCAAGTCTGTGTAGTTGTAGGGTGTGCGGCCACATGTGGAGCAGATGCCCGCTGCTTTGCAAAGAATTGCAGTGCAGTTAAAAGACTTTCTGAGACTTGGCAATATTGTTAATTCCTCTGCCATTTTATATGAGCAAGAGGATTAATTAGCATCGGCTTTATAGAGTTATATCTCAATGCATATGTTTTGGGTTAGATATTCCTTTTTACTAGATTAGTCAGCCTCGCTCCCCGCTGCGAGGGCCGCCCCGTGGGAGTCATTTGTGCCGCCTGAATGCCTCTTGTTCGCAGAGAGTGTTATCCGGGCCGGCACCAGATCCGCTGGCAGCGGGCGACTGTGTCCTCACCTTGCGATGTTACTTTTGAGGGAGAAATCAGAAGGAAATGGGTAGGGATTTAGACTCCAGGGGCAGGCTCGGTCACAGAATGCCTTTTGTTTTTGTTTTGTCCATCCTTCAAATGACTTTTTAAAGACAGTCTTCTTTTCCCAATTGCATATCTCTTTTGTTTTCATACATTGAAAGGAGAGAAAAGAAAGAAAGTTCTTTGCAGCAGGCCATCTTTTAATGAAGCCCAGAATAGCCCGGCAGAGCGACTTACTCTGACCTCCGCCGTGTTCAGATCGGAGCCCACGAGGGTCCCAGCTCTTCCTTCTGTCAATTAAGCCATAATTAGCAGAAGCGCTTTTCTGGGATCCTTCGGCGACCTTGGAAGTGCAGGATATTCCCGAAATAGAGGTTTTCACCGTTTCCTTTCTTACTGCTCATGTAATGAGGGTAGTGGGCGTCACCGATCCCCCAGCACTGGGTCCAGCACAGGGAGGCGACGGTGATGGCTGTGGAATGAAGAAAACGCTTGGCTCCGTGCTGGGCCCTCGTCTTAGCTGCGTGGGGTTCACGGAGATGCTCACTAACAGGGCCATTCCAGGCTCCCGCCCCAAAGTTACGATTTGATAGGTCAGAGAAATGGGCAGGAACCCCGATTTTTAACATCTATCCTGGTGGATTTGGACGCAGGTGCCCTCTGAGCCTCGCACATTGGAGGGGTGTGGGGCTGGTAGGGAGAGTGCTCTGGGGGTACAGCGGTTCAGAAATTTGGTGGAAAAGTTTCTCCCAGCAAGCTTAGCTCCTTCCATTTCCATCCTTGCCCAGGGCCTCCTCTGAGGACCCTCCCTCCACCCCCCGCCCCCCACGATGGCTTCCTCCCTCCGTATTGTTGCTCTGGCAATGTCTTCAGTGCCACTCCCCAGCCTGCCATGTCCTGACCACAGCCAAGTCCATGTGCTGCAGACTAAATTCTTAAAAAAATAAAATAAAAAAATCTTGATTTCAGAGAGGAAGAGAGAAGGAGAGAGAGAATCATTGATTGTCTGCCTCCCGCACGCCCCACACTGGGGATTGAGCCTACAACCTGGGCATGTGCCCTGACCGGGAATCAAACCGTGACCTCCTGGTTCATAGGTTGACGCTCAACCACTGAGCCACTCCGGCTGGACTGCAGACCAGATTCTTACTGTTCCTGTGGAGCCAACTGCAAGCAGCAGGACTAGATGGCACCCCTTGGTCTTGCTCTAGAATGTAATTTACCCAGTGGCCGGGCGCCTGATACTTATCAGGCTGGTGGAGGTGACCTTTGTAGGCACCTGCGCTGTGTGCTTCACACAAGACACTGAGTGAGGTTGTTGTATAAATGAGATGATGCATTTAAACTTCTTAGCCCTGCTCAGGATATGTCACATATGTTCTATACATTGCAGATGCTTTTTCTCTCTCCATGGATTGCGAGCTTTTTGAGGGTTAGGACTGTGTTCCATTCTAGAGAGTCCTTAAGCCAGATTTTCCAAGGGCTGAAGCCAGAGCCATCAGTCTGACATAGTCATGAAATAACCAAAGAGCAAAACCCCAGAGAGGCATCCAGGGGGCAGTTGTCAGCCACAGCAGTGCCTGCCACCAGAGGGGTGCTGACATTGAGGCAGAGGAAGTAGCTGGAAGTCCTCCCTCCCCTGCTCTGCACCACCTTCCTAACTGGCAGGTTTTGTAGGGGTTTGCTAAACGGGACGTCCACTTTCTATAACAGCATTAATGTGTGCAATGGTGAGCAGGAGCGGAGGAGCCAAACACTGAAACTGTAGCAGCCGATGAATATAATTTACAATCCAAGCTACCGGCCACTGCAGACAGAAACGAAGCACTTCCTCTTGCTTTGCCAGCTCTGATTCTCTGCTCCTTAGGGCACCAGGTGGCACAGCCTGAGGAGGAGAGAAGCTGTGGCATCGCCTGTCAAGTTTGTGGGAAACAGGACATCAAGGTGGGCACTGGGAGGCCGCCTTCCTTTGGAAACCACTGGTTACGCCGACTGAGCGTGGCTTAAAGCAGAGGAAAACTTGCTCATAATGAGGAGTCTGTGGTCAGCCCTCTGGGTTGGTGATTCATTAATTCTTTTGGTCTTTTTGTTGAGGTCACAAGATGGTCATACAGCTCTGAGACCCCAACAAGCCTCTAAGAAGGAAGGGAAGGGCTTTCTTCCTTTCTCCCCCACCCATCAGCCATTCTCTGCCCTCTCCCCACCTATCTCTTTCTCTCCTCTTTTAGGTCTCTGTGTTCTCCTCCTCCTCCTCTCTCCTTCCTCTCTCCCTATTTCATCTGGGAAAAAAAAATCCTTTCCAGAAGCTTCCAAAAGATTTACCTGATTATTTCTCTTTGACTAGAACCAACTTATATGCTCACCTCCAATCACTAGCCAATGCCTATGGGGTTGCCATGTTGATTTAAATCTATCATGGCTTTTTTCTAGGGTCCAGGGAAGGGCTCCCTTTTTGGAGCCTGTAGCTGCCTGGATGATATCAAGACTCAATAAGCTAAGCAAGAAGAGAGGAATGACCGTTAGGTAGTCAGCTGTATTAGCTTTCAAGGGATGTCATAACAAAGAGCCACACACTGGGTGGCTTCACTAATAGAAATTTGTCTTGCAATTCTGGAGGCTGGAAGTTCAAGGTCAGAGTGTTGGCAGGGTGGATGCTTTCTGAGGGCTGGAAGGAAGAATCTGTTCCTTGCCTCTTCCTCAGAGTCTGATGACTTACCAGCTATCTTTGGTGTTTCTTGGCAAGTGAGAGTGTCACCTTGCCATCTGCCTTCATTTTTATGTGGCGTTGTCCTTGGGTGTGTCTGTCCAAACTCCCCCCTTCTATAAAGTCCCCCGTCATAATGGATCATGGGCCCACCCTATTCCAATATGACCTCATTTTAATTAGGACCCTATTTCCAAATAAGGCCCCATTCTGACATACTGAGGACTTTAACACATGAACTTTGGGGGAGAAAATTGAACCCATGGCAGTGGTGAGTGGTGCCTGCCACATATACTGGTCGTGCTGCCTGAGCATGATAACCTCAGTTATTCTACTTTCCTGTTTGCACTTAGCATTTAATTCAGTCTAAAGAGAACTTGTGTTCTTTAAATGTCACAGGATAAAAAAAGAAAACAATTGGAAAGGGTGAGCCCTAGAAACGTCAAAGAACATAAAAAATTAAAAATACCACCATCATTAGCATCATCATCAATCTATCCATTTATGCACCTACCTACTTCCTTTCAATGGAAAGCCACAGCCACTCCTCTAGCAAATCCTATGACAGCCCTCACAGAGGAATCTAAGAAGCAGTAACACTGTGTAGTTACTAAACTCCATGCTCAGGAGGATCATTAAGTAACTCTAATCATTTATGAAATTTAGTCTAGTGGAATCATAAAATTGATTTTTTAAACATTTATATTCATTGTTTAAACATTTCTGCCTCCCTTCCCCCCTAGAGTTGGCCATGGAGAGCGCACAGAGAAGTCAGTTTATGCATTTCAGACATTTTGGGACTACATATATGTCAAAATTTATAAATATTTAAAATAGCTTTTAGAACTATACACATAGTTATGTAACAGTATTCTCTTAAAAGTGACCGAATCTGTCTACTCCCATGTTTTATTCAATGGAAAGCTCTCTTCAAAAAAGACAAGAGCATGGCACGTCTCCCTAAAAACTTTTTTTTAAAAGTTGTTCAGAGGTCAAATAAAGATCACAAAGCACCCTGAGATGTGATTATGTTGAACTTCTTGTAATACCTTTTCAGTCACCACCACTGTTGTCTGGTACTTTCGGATGGATGCTCGTGGATTGGGGGGCAGAGAGGGAGAAGGCGCCAGCTGTGCCCTGTGTCTGACTCGGTGAGAGATGTGGGGTGGGTGGGAGGAGGCTGATCTGCTGAGCAGTGTGCTATGTTGTGTGGACAAAAAAAGATGCCACCTGCTAACCTGACATGCTCAGGGAAGGCCTCCATAGCAGTCTTGCAAACTCAAAGACCTAAAGTAACCACAGAGGATGGTCTGAAATTAAACTTAACTAAAAGCAGTTATGGTGGGTAGTCACGTCCTAGTAGGCCGGTATCTTCCCAGACAAAGATCAGTCTTTACCTTCACTGAGCCTATTGTCTTTTTGCATCTACGATAACATATCCTTGGAATGTCAAGGTTATTTTCCTTTTTCTGGACCCCTCAAAGCCCAGGCACTGCTCTTGGAGACCACAAATCTTCTCATTGTTATTGAGTTACTTGTTGACTGTTAACAATCCTGCACCCACCTGAGTAAAAGAAGTATGTGTCTATCATGTCACTTTTTATCTAAATCCAGAGATTTCCTTGCTTTGCTTTCTCCCACCTCCCTAACCTATCATCAGTGGAGTTCATGGAACCCACCTATGTCTCCTCCTTTGAATGTAATGTATAAAACAAGGCAAAAAACCCCACCATTCTCCAGAGCATTATCCCAATCCATTGAGATACCGCTTCCTGGCAATTGTCAATAGTTTGGCTCAAATAAACTCACAAAAATTCTTTGCAGGTTTGGATGGTTTTTACGTTAAAAGTTATATGAGGAGACGCCCAGTTCAGGAGGTGCTGCGCCCACATGGTGAACCTGGGAGGGGGCTGGAGCTTCACCTCCCGCCGCTGGGCTCTGCTGCACTCTGCGGTGGGCTGTCTTCTTCTTAAGTGATGTGATGCTAGCGAGGTCTCTGTCCAGCGACACTGCTCCAGGTGACCGATATGCCAGCATCTCTCCTTTGGCTGGGCTGCCAAGAAAGGGTCTGGACTTTGGCAAACATATCTACTCAAGCCCTTCCCCAGCAGGGCAGACCTGCTGAAAATCTTTTTTTAGGCTGTGCCCAGGGCCCAGGCTGGACCTCGAGTCTGGGGAATTTGTACTGAGTTCCGCTCTTCCCAGCTGCCTGCTGTCTGCCACATTCAAGGGTCACTAGTTGCTTTAATTGCTCCTACTTCCATTGACCCCCCTCTGTTCTAGCAGCCACCTGAGCTCAAAGAGCATCCACTTACTATAAATTTTTAAAAATTAAAGTGAAATTAACTCAGTTAACCATATTAAAATGGACAGTTCAGCGGCACTTATGTATCCCAGTGTTGTGCAATCACCAGCTCTGTCTAGTTCCAAAGCATTTGCATCACCCCAAACAGAAACCTGTGCCCATTACACAGCCACTCCCCGTTCTCCCCTCCACTTCCTACCTCCCAGTCCCTGCCAACCAGTAATTTAGTTTCTATCCCTGTGGATTTACCTATTCTACATATTTCCTATTAGTGGATTCATACAGTACACAGCCTTTTGTGTTTGTTTTCTTACACTGAACATATTTTTGTTCAAGGTTTATCCGTACTGCAGCATGTGTCAGTACTTCATTCCTTTTTATGGCCAAAAATCATTCTAAGGTATGGATACATCACACTTTATCCTGTGGATGAATGTTTGTATGGCTTCCCTCTTTTGGTAGAGAGCCACAGGCTAAAGTCATTAACCATTTATACATAAGCCTAATATGCAAATTGTCCCCTTGGGAGTTTGACTGGGAGACTGAGAGTTCGATTGCTTTCTATGAAATGCACTGGCCACCAGGGTGCAGTGCAAAACAAAGGGTGGCCCTGGCTGGCAGCCAGAAGGCCCTGATCAGCCCTCATCATGGGCCAGGCCTAGGGACCCTAATCATGCATGAATTTCATGCACCAGGCCTCTAGTGGACTCATCAGAGTCTTAAAAAGGTGGCACATACTGAGACCGGTTTGGCTCAATGGATAGAGTGTCGGCTTGGGGACTGAAGGGTCCCGTGTTCGATTCCAGTCAAGGGCATATATGTTGGTTGCGGGCATATCCCCAGTAGGGGGTGTGCAAGAGGCAGCTGATCGATGACTCTCATTGATGTTTCTAACTCTCTATCTCTCTCCCTTCCTCTCTATACAAAATCAATAAAATATATTAAAAAAAAAAAAAAAAAAAAAAAGGTGGCAAGTGCAGTGTCTGGACCCTAAGGTTCTGAGCTTCAACTGCTCCAGGAAGTGTTTGCCTGTCACTTTCTTAAAGGACTTTATGGCTCTGTTGGCCACCAGCTTGGGACTCACAGCCCTTGCTACAGGGCTGTTCTTCCTCTAATCAGCCGCACTTGCATACCGGGTGAATGAGTCTTGTCTTCCTTTCAATGTGCTTCCACATCTCTCTTGCAGGTGGTCCCCTAAGCCGGCCTTGGGCTTATTTTCACTGTTAGATTTTTCCAGGACTCCAGGCACAGAACTCAGATTTGGAGCCTCTGATGTAACCCAGCAACAGGTCTGGCTCTTTTTGGCATTTAAGTTTCCCTCACTTGAAAGTGGGGCTCGTGGGAATGTTAAACTGCCTCATGGTTTTATAAATGCCCATTGCTAAAAAAACACACAAAAACCCCCAAAACTATGTGCAAACTGGAAGGCTGAGGTGAGTGTGATTTTTAAACACCTCAGCTGTGGGCTCCCCATGGCTGAGGGCAATAACAGACTGCCCCCCTGCTGGGCTGCAAATGGCAGGCCATAACTCTTCTTGGCTCTTTTGCTGACTCCACAAACCATCGGAGCCTTGTCTTAGGTTTTATAATGTCACCAGGACCCCCGTTGATGTGATAGCCCACATCTGCCTACAGACTTCTCCTCTGACATCGAGTGAGCTCCCATCGGGCTGTCCCCTGGATGGCCAGTCTTTGGGATGGCCACGTGTTTTGGCTTACTCTCTCTGTTGAGACAGTTTAGGATCGCCTGAAGTGGCCCCATACATTTTTAAAGCCCCAATCTGCTGATGTGATTACGTGATAACTGTTTAAAGGTGCAGAATGTTTTTGGACTGTGAAGCGCCACGGGGACTTGATGACATATGGGGAAACGGCTGCCAGCTGCACAGCGTCTTTGGGGGCCTCGCTGGGCCTCTTGCTCCCCACGTCACCCATGCCCCGTCCGGTTCGTAAGGGTAGCATATTGTAAGAGTCAGAAGAACACTGCACAAAGGGAAAGGTTTGAGCTTCCTCGTAGATGAAAGAAAAATGTACCCCACCCCTCCTCGCCTAAACAGGCCTTATGAGTTAGAAACGAAAACCCATAAAGCCTTCCTGTCACGCGGAGGCTTAATCCACCTATTTATTCAGGCTTTTCCTGAGGCTGGGGTGACTGACGTGTGGCTGTGATGGAAAGGCCTCGTGGCTGACGTCTGGGCCGCTGTGATATAGGACCGTGCCTGTCGGCTCAGAGCTGTGCGGAGCGGAGATGTTTTCACGTAAAGTCTTGGTGCAGCCTTAGGAGAAAAAGAGCCCAGGAAATCGACCCTCTCCCAAGCTACACTGGGGGCACAAGGCGAAGACAGTGCTCTTCCCTCCCCCTCCGTCCACCTCTCCCCCATCAGCACTGCCCAATCTGCTCACAAGCAAAACCAAGCAGACATTCTCCTGCCACCGCGCTCCACGTCATTACCCGGGCACCTTCCTGAAAGAACGGGAGGGCCAGCTCCCAGAATTCCCAGGCAGGGCCTACCCCCTGTGACCTGCAGTGGAAGGAATGCTGGGCCTTGTGCCCACAGGCCGATGGCGCAAAGGTGAACCAGCCCTGAGAACAGGGTGGGGGAGCCCATCAGTAAACAGGAGGAAGCAAGATTTGTGACTGCCTTGGCGGCAGGATGGCCCGGGGAGGTCCGTACTGGAGATCATACACCCACAGGGGCTCACCCGGTCCATGGCGCAGCCGCAGTCCTCTCCTCCCCCGGCCTCTCTCCGTCTGTGCGCCTGCCTTTCATGGCTGAAAGGCCCACTGTTGTCCAACAAGCACACATCAGGATGGTCTACTCTGGATGAAAGCAATCAACAAGCAGTGCTTCTCTGTGAAGTGCCATCTCAGTCCCTGGGGTCCATGGGCTTGGGATGGAAGGAGGCAAAGTTGATGGGGAGGCACCCAGCACTTGGCGATCACCTCCCTGCCCTGACCTAGGCCCCTGCTTGCCCTTAGGCAGGTTGACTTATCTATCCTCCCCACTCTCCTGGGAAGTATTTTGCTCCCTTGCTGTCCTTTGAAGATTTGAGGTAGTTAACAAAAGTGCTTACAATCCAAAAGGAAACCAATAAAAATTTGATGGGGGGACGTGGAGTGAGGCAAAGCATGGAGGGAATAATAAGCCACCTGGAGCTGGCCATAAATTCGGCTCTGGGTTTCCTAGGAGCCAAGACAGAAGGAATAACAATATATAATTAGAAAAGTTGAACGACATATGTAGTCAGTGGAGGAGCCAGGATTTGAACCCAGTTTTGTCTGTTGGCAAAGCTCATTTATTCATTCACTCATTTATAGGCTGGGACTGTCTGCTATGGTCTTGAATGGTGGCTAAGGCCCAAGTCTGAAACAATAAACTAAGCACAAGTCCTGAAGGTTTGGACGAGACACTCCCGTCTGCCTTCCCACTTGCCCATCCAAGGCTACATGGGAAGAGGACTGAGAGGCGAGGAGAGGGCTGGTGTTCTTACCACTCAGGCCGGTTGTGTGGTGAGAGGCTGGTACCCAAGCATGGAAAGGCTGCTTTCCCTTCCTCTATGCCATGTGCGAAGCCTGGAGACTAGTGAGCGGGGACGCTAGTTGTTGGAGGTTTGCTGAGCTGCAGAGCCACAGGCTCACTTGTGCTGTCCCCCAAATTCAGCATGATGAAGGAGTCCTTGGAAAGGCCAGTGTGAGTTCCTGAAGGTGAGGAAACCTGGACATAAACACTACTGCTCTCCTTGGCCTGGAGTTGCTGGTGCCTATAAGTCTTAGGGAATTGTGGGCAGTGTCCCTGTGAAGATCAGGGAGCAAATCCCACCCTGTCTTGTTCTTCACAGCCCTTGGAAGGTAGGAAAAGGACCCCTAAAGCCTATCTTTTTATTTGTTCATTCTTAGAGAAATTACTCAGGCAGTAAAAACAAACAACAATAACAAATCACACACACACACACACACACACACACATGCACGCACACACACAAAACAAAACAAAACATCTTTAACTGGGAGATTTTAGCAAGTTGCTGAAATCCACTGTTCCCAGTTTTGTCATCTATAAAATGGAGAAGGTTTCACTGAGACAAGCATAGGCTATGTGTCATAGGCCAGGCTCATACAGGACACTCAAAGTATGATGTGGAATCTGCTTCCTGTGACCATTCTTTAGTTCTTTTCTTTGCTTGCTTTTTCTGAGTCTATTTAGGCTTGAGTAATCCCCAAGACATCCTGTTCCCAAGGATTGCAGCCTGTTGGTTAGAATCTTCAGGGGAAGTGAAGCCCTCAAGGGCTTCTGACTCAGCAACCTGGAGAGGAAGATGAAGTTTTAAAAGCTTCCTAGGTGCCGGGCCAGCATGGCTCAGTGGTTGAGCGTTGACCTATGAAAGAGGAGGTCAAGGTTGGATTCCTGGTCAGGGCACAGGCCAGTGTGGGATGAGCAGGATGCAACCAATCAGGGGTTCTCTCTCATCATTGATGTTTCTGTCTCTCTCTTCCTCTCCTTTCCTCTCTGAAATCAATAAAAACATATTTTACTTAAAAAAAGCTTCTCAAGTGATTCTGATTTAGAACCAGATGCCAGTACTTTGGCCTCAGGCTATAGTTGAAGAGTGATTTTTGTGGCCTTTGAAAGCCTGAAGGGGGTGTTACCTTCTCCTTGTTCAAACATGACTCCTCTGGTTCTACAAAATGTGAAGGCAAAGTTATTTCAAAAGATGGGTGCAGATTACCTGCTAAGGCTCCAGTCCAGTCTGGTTGATGAGATTAGCTCTCACCCACCTCTCAGGTCCTGGGAGAAAGGGCTGGTATAGAGCCCTTTGATGAACAAGAGAGTGAGGATGGTTCCAAGCCAGGGAATTCTGCCTGGGAAACCAGACTGTGCCTCTGAGAAGCCAGGGGACAGCCACTGAGAAGGGAGAATGAGGAAGGAAGACAGTAATCCCTCACTCAATACATTTTTACATCATTAATATTTTTTAAACTTTTTATTTTGGTATAATTTCAGACTTACAAAAAGAAGTTGCAAACATAGAACAAAGGTTTCTTATGCCCTTCACTCAGCTTCTTCAGATATTTGCCTCTTAGAAACCATAGTTCAATGATCAAAACCAAGAAATGAACATTGATATGATTAATTAATCTACAGAAGAATTCTGCAGAATTAAATTCAAATTTAATTGCAGATTGAATTACTTAAACTTCTCCAGTTGTCTCACCGAGGTTCTATTTTTGGCTCTGGACCCAACCCAGGATCCCATAGTACATCTAATGCTCACATTTCCTTAGCCTCCTTGAACCTGGAACAGTTCCTCAGGATGTCTGTCTTTTGTGGTTGATGCTTTTGAAGAGTGCTTCTGGTTATTTGGTAGAATGCCCACCAGTTTGGGTTGGTCTGGTGTCCTCTCACAATGAGACTCAGGTTATTCATAGTGGCAAGAACATTCCAAGAGATGATGATGTCTTCATCTCGGGACATCTTAGGAGGTGGTAGAAGCTTAGAAGGTTGCTGTTTTAATTTCTTTTCCCCAGCAAAGCACCTTAGGAGAAAATAGAACCATTGTAACAACCGACAAGCAATTTTAACAATCACAGAGAAGTGAGGCTCCCTCCTGAGCTGGTGCTCCGCGGGACTCTGCTATCCTGTACACCGCAACCTGCGGGCTCAGTGTCTCCTTGCACACGCTTCCTTTGTCAAGCTTGTCTGCTTGGTATGTGTGTGGTCTTCTCTTAGGGAGGCAAAGTATGGAAACTATTTCTACAATCTTTCATGCAAACAGGTCCAAAATGTACTAAGAATGTGGCTACGGCCTCTACTTAAGCACAGTTTTCTTTGGGAAGCAAATTCGAGGTCATAAGAATTGAAATGTGGTTAAAGAAACATAGAAATTTATACTTCTCTGTGTGTGATATTTGTCAGTAAAAAAAAAAAATTTAAACAAAGTGCAGAAAAGACAGTTATTGATATTATAATGTTAGCTCATGTGCCAACAGGATAGGAGAGAAAAACTTCAAAATAGTATAGGGAGGGAGGAAGCCAAGAGGAACTGTGAGAAAGAGAAAGAAAAAGAGAGGCAGAACATCTTTTTGCCTGCCCTGCATGGTTAGAGATCATATAATCGTAGAATGACCTTGCTAGAGTGAGAGCATCCAGAAGGTGCTTGTGTTACATGGGTACGCCTTTCGTCTTGCTTCGATTTTAACGAAGGAAATATATTCAGAGAATCAAAGATGAACTTCCATTTATACTCATTCGTCCATTTGGTGCTGGAGAAAAAAGTAACCGGAGAACAGGAGGCCTTTTTTCTTTGACGTTCATGCCAATGCCCCTATCTTTGGAAAAAAATCACATTTACTCATTTTAAAAGAAAAACAAAAGAGGAAAGGATAACCTCAACTTGACAAATGACATTTTCAAAGAGACTCTATTTCTAAATGAGGTCATGTTCTGAGGTTCCAGGTGAACATGACTTTTGGGGGGATGCTATTCAGCCCACTATGCTCGAGACCCATAGGGCAAGTTTCCTTCTAGACTTCTCTTTGTGGAAGTGCCACTGGTGTCTCCAGCTCAACATAGCAAACAGGGAGATTGTTACCTCACCATGTTTACGTATGTTTACTCACCTTAGTTATGTGGACTGACACCAGCACCCTCACTGGTCTTAGGCGGTTCTGGAGAGCCTAAGGAGTTTCAGTGTGCTAAGGGTATGGCGGTCGAGTGCACCTTCAACCGCAATTTATGTGAGTCCAGGGATAAGGCTTTAGTACCTAGTTTTAACCAAGGAAACCCCCCTGAAATGGACAGGGGCAGAGACATTGCCACAAGCCCTGACGGGATGCTGTGAAGAAGCACTGACAGCAGCAGCAGGTGGTCACCTCTGCGATGTCTGTGTGAGCCCTTTGATGGGGAAGCAGCAGGGACAGTCTAAGGAGCCCTGGCCCAAAAGTCGGCTACACAGATTGAAAGTTATCAAGAAGGCGCTTTGAAATGTAAATTTCACATGTAATTTTTGTTAGGGAAATGTACCTTGTGCTTTGAGGATGTGCTCCTGCTGGTCCAAAGCCATCACAATCAGCCAGACATTTACATAGCATATTCTCATCCTTTTCAGCTTATATTTTTCCATGTCTTTCATATATTCGTATATATCTTACCTGGCATGTTAATACAGTAGTAAGGCATATCATTTGTATGTAAATAAATGCATATATGTCCCTGTATTAGGGTGAGTGCTCACAGACTTTTTCAATGAGTGGAGACTTTTTCAATGTGACCAAAAGTTTGGAAAACCCTGGTCTTCAGAGTCTGGCTCACACTCCTCAGCACTGCTTGCATGGCCTTTAGTTATAGCCCCTAACTTAAAAGAAAAAAAAAAGAGATTTTATTTTCAGAATAGTTTTAGGTTTACAGCAAAATTGAGTGGAAACTATGCATGACCAACCTCTCGCATTATCTCCCTCCCCCACCAGAGTGGTGCATTTGTACAACCAAATGAGCCTACATTGACACATCATCGTCACCCAAAGCTCATAGTTTACTGAGGGTTCACTCTGAGTGTTGTCCATTCTATGGGTTGGACAAATGTACAATGTCACGTTATCTACTATTATAGTATTGTGCAGAGTCATTTCACTGCCTCGAAGAGCCTCTGTGCTCCATTTATTCATTCTTCTCTCCTGCAATCCTTGGCAATCACTTACCCTTTTACTGTCTCCATAGTAGTGCTTTTTCCAGAATGCCATGTAGGTGGAATCATATAATGTGTAGCCTTCAACCTTCTTTCTTAACCTTGTCTTCATCCTCTCCCGGTGTACGAGGTGGACCTATGCTCCATGTGTCCATCTACGCACTCGATTCTTTGGTTCCAGATGTTTTCTCTCTGTCAGAACCCCTTCTCATGGTCCACTTTCCTCCTTTTGTAAGAACGATGGGGTCAATCCCATCTCCTCCTTGGGCCTATCTTTATTTTCAGGCACGCTATTTATCATCCCCCTTCTGCTCTCGCTCTACTGGCAGTGCAGTAGGCTTGTTTATATCAGCATCACTACAGATATGTCTGCAATGCCTTGAACTAGACCACAGGACCAATACGACATGATGATGGCCACGTCACAGATGTAACCATGACTACTCAGGACTGGACATGTTTACGACTATGGCCGTAACTAGGCGATAGGAATTTTTCAGCTTCATTGTAATCTTATGGGACCGCCATCAATAACTATGGTCCATCATTGACACAAATGTCATTATGCCTCACATGACTATACTCATCTCAGAAATGGCTACTCCAGTGAGCGGGGTGGGGCAAAAATCTACTGGTTATTGGCTTTCTTGTTTGCTTGCTTCAGTAGTTCTGAGGGCTGCCTAGAAAGACATTTATTGTTTGTACTTGGGCTGTACATAATCAGACATAAAGGTATTTTTTTTTTTTTTACCATATCTTATAGTATATTTAAACAATTATGAGAACATGAATGTGTATCATATAAAATAATAAAAAGATAAAATCCAGTTTTGGCTAAACGGCAGGAGTGAGAGTGGCATGCTTTTCTGGCAAGCAATTTGGAAAAATGCATCCCAAACTCATAAAATGTGCATATCTTTGATCTAACAATTCCATTCTTAGCAACGTACTAAAAGATATCATTATAGTTTTGGACAGAGATTTAGCATCAGGATATTCTTTGCAGCATTGTTTATAATTGTGATGAAAATTTAGAAGTGACCTACCTGTCCATTAGTAGGAAATGGGTATAATAGATTATGGTTTTCCCATATGATGGAATATTTAGTTGCCAGTAAAAATTGCATTGTAGAAAATAAAAAGTTAAGATGCAACATATAGCTAAGTGAAATAAGCAAGGTATAGGTAGTGTTTTTAGTTTTATTGCAACTTGTTATTTAAAAAAATGTGAGTGACTCTACACAAAAGGCTAGACTTGCATTAATATTCACATCCTGTGGCTCTATCCCCCATCCAGCTTGATTGCAAGAGGTTATTCCTCCTAAAGCTTCCCCTCCTCTGCCTCTCATTCAACTCCTTTGCAGGCCACCTCTTGAAGCCAACTTTTCAGGCTGTCTCTTTCTGCAGGAAGCTTTGCAGAAATGTGGACAGCAACCGGTTCCTTTAATTCCTCAAGCACAGGCAGAACTGAGCAGTGGTGCTCAATAAAACTTTCCTGGGAATGACAGAGCCCCAAAAGGAAAATGTAAATTGCATACCGGTTATGTTTGCTCCCAAAAAATGTAGGCTTGGGCCAGTCTCACCCATGCCTTGTTGTTTTCCTCCTTTCCCTCCAGCTGGTCACCATTTGCAGGGACTAGCTTATCACTCCCCTCTCCAGGGTGTCCTTAAGCTCATCTTCTCGCCAGGAGCCCTGGCCACCAGTCCCACTAAAGAGAGGAGAGCTGATTTCCTAAAAGGAAGCATAATTTGTTGAAAGTAATTTCACCCACACTGAGGATAATAATATTTACATTATGATGCCTAGTGGTTTCACTTAATGTGGGAAACCTCCCCATTTCTCAATGGGATCTTATGACTGCATGACCAAAGGGCCATGAAAGACCTTTCCCTTACTCCCCTTACTTTCCAGAACTAAGGACTATTGAACTTAAAGAGAAATACCAGCTCTCATTGTGGAATGCAAGAATTTTTTTTTGGTAGTAATAAAAGGAAATATTATACCTCAGCCATATGCCCTTGCTTTTTACAAGTGTTAAAAAATTCAATTTTAACTGAAACCTTATTCTACATATATGTGGTTGTAGAAAAACCCTTGAAGAGATACATCCTAGAATATAAACAGTGATACTCTCTGGGTGGAGGATATATTAGTTATCTATTGCTGTATAACAAAATACCCTAACATTTAGCAGCTTAAAGCAAAAAATATTTATCATCTCAGCGTTTTTCTAGGTTAGGAATCTAGCTCAGGGTCCTCTGGATCAGGTTGCAGTCAAGAGGATGGTAAGTATTAGCCATCTCAAGGCTCAACTGGGAATGAGCAGGAAGAGGGAGGGAGAACATCAGAGTGTGTTGATAGTCTGATGTGTTGGGGGTGTCAGGAACACCCAGGGATCCCCAACACCTCCCCACCCCCTGGTTTGTTAGTTCTCCGGAGAGTTCACAGGACTCAGTATACAGTCATGTTCTTTCATATACATTGAGTGGCCAGATTATTATGATCTCTGAACGCATAATAATCTGGCCACTCTGTGTGTGTGTGTGTGTGTGTGTGTGTGTGTGTGTGTGTATTAGAGGCCCAGTGCATGAATTCATGCATGGGTGGGGTCCAGCCAGCCTGGCCAGGGGCAGGGAACGTGGGCAGTAGGCCAGCCTGCCTGCTGGTTGAATTCCTGGTCAAGGGGAAAATTTGCATATTAGCCTTTTATTATATAGGATATACACTGAGTGGCCAGATTATTATGTGTTCAGAAATCTAATAATCTGACATTCAGTGTATAATCATGATTTATGATGGGGAAAGGATACGAAGCATACCCAGCAAAGGGAAAAGGTGCATAAGAGAGAAGCTGGAGGAAACCAGGCACCAGCTTCCAAGAGTCCTCTCCCAGTGATGCCATGCCAGACACACGGAGTCCCTCAAAGTGTGAAATGTCCCCAGCAGTGAGGGGTGATAGCATGTGTGGATTGTTGTCTGCAAGGGACCCACATAGGAGACTCATACCCAAGGCTTTTTAAAAAATATATATATTTTATTGATTTTTTTTTTTTTTTTTTTTTACAGAGAGAAAGGGAGAGAGATAGATAGTTAGAAACATCGATGAGAGAGTCATCGATCAGCTGCCTCTTGCACACCCCCTACTGGGAATGTGCCCACAACCAAGGTACATGCCCTTAACCGGAATCAAACCCGGGACCCTTCAGTCCACAGGCCGACGCTCTATCCACTGAGCCAAACCGGTTTCAGCTCAATGCCCAAGGCTTTTATGAGGGCTGGTCATGTAGGCACCCTCTGGTGGCATGCATCATCATTCCAGACTCCCAGAAGGGAGGCTGATGTCCTGCATCTGCGTGTTGTTTGCACCAGGGAACTGTGAGTAAGAACCTTTCCTCCTGAAACCCAAGTTCCCAGATGCCAGCCAAGGGCCAACCTGCCAGCAGACCTTTCCGAGGAGAACAGCCCCAGGCCTGCTGTGTTGCCTCTTTTCTGCATTCCTAACCTCAGAAGTGATATCCATGGCTTTTCTGTATTCTCTTCATCAGAAGTGAGTTCCTGGGTCCAGCCCACAGGCAAGGGGAAGGGATTTCACCAGGATGTGAATCTTAGACACTCCCCACAAGAGGGGGCGGCTTTGCCTTTCTCCTATGGGTTTTTCATTTTCTCTCAATGACATGAGGTGCTTTTATAAGAATAAAACACTCCCTGTCCACTTTAACTCAGTGGATAGAGTGTCGACCTGCAGACTCAAGGGTCCCAGGTTCGATTCCGGTCAAGGGCATGTACCTTGGTTGCAGTCACATCCCCAGTAGGGGGTGTGCAGGAGGCAGCTGATCGATGTTTCTCTCGTCAATGTTTCTAACTCTTTATTCCTCTCCCTGCCTCTCTGTAAAAAAATCAATAAAATATATTAAAAAATAATAAAACACCATTTTAAAACCAAGATCGATTATAAATACAGCAGCTTGTACTGTTGGTGGAAGAAAAATGGGATTTCTTTAGGCCCCACCCACACTCAGAGGTGTGGGTTGTTATGGCCTAGTAACTCTTGTGCTTGAGATGGTGAAGTTACCTGGGAGGGAAAGTTGGAATGTTTCTAGTTATATTTATACACATAAATGCAGGATTTAGAAAGGTTTAGTCCTGTAGAACTAGCACCAGTAGCAATAGGAGAGCTGAAACAGACAATACTTTGAGAACTGACAGAATGCGGAGGCTGAGGGAACTGTCACCAGGCTCCAGGAAGCTCAGGCCACATGACATCATGCCCTGTAGGACGAATGGGTGGGTGCAGGGGGGTGGGTGGCCTACTCACTGCTGGCCTGACAAGAAAAGATGAGGGGAGGAGAAGCTTCTTCCCTCTCTCCTTCTGAGCTCAGGATTTCAAGAGGAAGAGAGCGGGGCCTGGGGGAATATGAAGCTATCACAAAGCAAGGGAGAGTTGCTGCCAGCTGGTGGGTTACCCATGGTGGGAAAGGAGTCCACTACCCTTCAGAGGTGCCCAAGGGCATGGGGCTGGGGGGTACCTGCTGCTGTCAGGTGTCTGGAAACACAGAGGGTATTAGGACAGCACTGCCTGAGTCACACCTAGGCATTTAGGGTGTGTGTGTGTGTGTGTGTGTGTGTGTGTGTGTGTGTGTGAGAGAGAGAGAGAGAGAGAGAGAGAGAGAGAGAGAAAGAGAGAGAGAGAAAGAGAAAGAGAGAGAAAGCTACTGGAGAGAGGCCTCCTCCAGCATCCATGATCCCCCAAAGCACTCTATCTTTTTCACACATGTAATTAAGATACTATTTTTTAAAAAAACATTTTTCTTTTTAGTAAACGTATTGGGGTGACAATGGTTAATAAGATTATAGAGGTTTCAAGTGTACATTTCTGATACATGATCTATATATTGCATTGTGTGCCCTTTACCCAGAGTCAAATCATCTTTTGTCACCACATATTTGACCCCAGATAGCCTAAATGCTATCATTATCTTTTTAAATATATTTTTTAATTGATTTTTTTACAGAGAGGAAGAGAGAGAGATAGAGTTAGAAACATTGATGTGAGAGAATCATTGATCAGCTGCCTCTTGCACAACCCCTACAGGGGATATGCTTGCAACCAAGGTACATGCCCTTGACTAGAATCGAACCTGGGGCCTTTCTGTCTGTAGGTGGACACTCTATCCACTGAGCCAAACTGGTTTCGGCCTAAATGCTATTATTATTATTATTACTACTAGGGACTCAGTGCACAAGTTCATGCACCTTAAAAAGAACTGTGGGTCGTGAGGCTGCAGGGCTTGACCCATCCTCTGCACCTCTGCCAGGCCCCTCCCACCACAGGAGCAGGGGAAGGTAGAGCAGCCCTCTGGGATGATTGAGGCTGGCAGCTTGGGGCCATGGCCAGGTACTGGCAGTGGGTGCAAGTGCCAGGTGGGACCACCGCATGTGAGAGCAAAGAATTTTCAGTAACCACCAGAGACTTGCCCCCATGACAGCGATCAGCATCCCGCCTTGGTCTGGCACTCCTGCTCACCTGCTCCACCATCCCACTGCGGCCGATGCTCGCCATGTTCCACACATCCCCCTGGTGGTCAGTGCACATCTTAGTGACCACTTGTTTGGTTGTTCTGCCATTCAGTCTATTTGCATATTAGGGTTTTATATATATAGATTATCCATTTCTTCTCACCATAATGTAAGATTGATGAGGGCAAGGGTTTTGTCTGTTTTGTGGCAGCTATAGAATAGGCACTCAATAAATATTTTAGAATTGAGTTAAAAACCATGTTGATGTCAGTACTTCATGTTCTTTGCTCCTGTGGCTTACTGGTGTTTAAGTTAAAATTGTAGATTTGCCTTTAAACCTACTTCGTGGGTTTCAAGTGTAGAACTTCATGAGCTTTTAAACAGTTCTGTCAATATTGCCATAAATGAAAGAAGCCAGACACAAAAGGCCACATATTGTATGATTCCATTTATCTGAACTGTCCAGAATTGGCCAATCCACAGTGACAGAAAGTGTTTAGTGATTGCCAGGGGCTTCAGGGAGAAGGAAGCAGGGGGTAGTTGGCTGCTAATAGGCGGGGGTTTTCTTTTGGGGGCTAATGAAAATGTGTTGGAATTAGATATGTGTTGGTAACGGTTGCATGACTCTGTGACCATACTAAAAACCACTGACTGATATGCTTTGAAAGGTAAATTTTATGGTATGAGAATTACACCTCAACAAAGCTGTTATTAGAAAAACACAGATTTGCCATTTAAGTTCCCCAAGAGGCAGGCTGGCTGCTGCTTTTATTGCAGTTCCACAGATAAATCAAATAAGGGTTGTTGGCAATGTGGAGTGATGAAAACACTGTGGACATTGGAGTCCAGCCTCAGATTTATATCCAGATCCTCAGCATCATGTGACCTCAGGCAAGTTATTGTTCTAACCTCCTGAAGCCTCATTACCCTCTTTCGAAAGTGGGTATGCTAATACCTAAGGGATTAGGCTATGGGAAGGTCAACTGCATTAACCCACGTGAAATGCCCAGCACCGGGCTTGACAGCCTGACAATGAGCCCGGTTCTCTTCCTTTCTTCCTCCTACCTCAGAAGAACCGCTGCACGCCTAGGTGAGTGGCAGAGCACGTAATTAGAATCTGATTACTGAGGCAGGATCTATTTTGTGATGTCCAAAATGATGAATCTGCCTTTTGAAGCCCATTTGTCTGTAGTGGTTCAGAGTTGTTGTGTGCGCATTATTTGCCATGCAAGCTCACTATCCCTTGGTCTTCATTCTCATCAAATTCAGAACAAAGGCCCTACAAATGTCTCTGAACATACCCAACAGGAAGAAGAGAGGCAGCTAGACTGAACTCATTCCATTAATTCTTGTTTGCTGGGTGGTTCTGCAGCCTTCCTCTTCATAAAAAAGCTCTGATTTGTAGTGTGTGCCAATTTCCAAAGTATAAATACTTTCCCCAGGGCTGACTGCTAGCTACCAATGAGCTATCACAGAATGTAGAGTTGAGAGAGATATACCCAATCAGTTCTCTCAAGACATGGGAATGGGCTTTGCCATATCACTGCCTTTAAAGGGTCATTATTCCCACCACTGTCCAGCAGAGCCTCTAGGAAACTTCTGGACATGTCTGCTTAGAAAGGAAGGGGTTCCTTGCATACATTTTTCACAGCATGACAGCTGTTGGGCCTTCTGGCTCTTGAGAACACAACATGTAAGGTACACTTTTATGAGCTGGAAACTGGGGTTGGGGTCTGCACAGGGGTTTATTGGAGAGTAGAGGGGAGGGCTGGGTAAGAGAACCAGGCCTGTTTGGGAGATGTATGTTTTTGACCATGTGAGAAGTTGCATTGAAGTCAGCGCATTCAGGCCAGTCAGAAAGTGCAGAGTCAATGGCAGCAAACAGTGGCAGAAAAGGGTCATAGTCATGGCTTACTTGCAAGGCTTCCGTGCAGAAAGATGCGAGCCTTCTGCTCTCTTCAAGAAGGTCATCAGCTCTGTTCAAACATCAAGATCAGCAACTCCACCTTATCAGGGTTGTCTGATGATGTTACAAGAGCCACTGTGAGTTTTAGTATTTGTGCCTGGAGTCAGGTTTCCCAGAGGGAGCATAGGTTTGTGCTGCCAAGTTTTCCAGGCAGCTCAGGCCGGGGAGGGAGGGCTCAAAACATGGGAGGGTCTGTACTGAAAATGCTCTGTTCCCATCTCACTCTCCATTATCTTTCTGTGGCCTTTCCTTTCATTGTTATCTTTGATGTTTGTGATAGATAGTTTTATGTGTCCATTTGACTAGACCACAAGATGTGCAGCTATCTGGTTATACATTATTTCTGGACATGTCTGTGAGAGTGTTTCCTCAAGAGCTTAGCATTTGAATCAGTAAACTGAATAAAGGGAATTGTCTTCCTCAATGTGGGTGGATATCACCCAATCCATTGAGGCCTAAATGGAAGTACAAAATGGTGGGGGAAGGAAGAATTGGCTCTTTCTCTCTCGCTCTCACTCTCGCTCTCTCTCTGCTTGACTGTGAGAGCTAAAACATCAGTCTTCTACCCTCAGTGCTCCTGACACTCAGGTCTGACAGGAGTCTACACCATGTATTCTACAGCTCTCAGGCTTTTAAACTTCATGAAAAGCTTCCCTAGGTTTCCAGCTTGCAGATAGAAGATCATTGGACTTTTCAGCCTCAGTAGTCACATGAACCAGTTCCACATAATCAATGTTTGTCTCTCTCTAATCTCCTTGTTGGTTCTATGTTTCTTGAGGAGCCTGCTTCATACAATATTTCACCTGTGTGAGGTTGGTGGGAGAGCATGGCATGCTGATGGGGAACCAGATCGCAGACACTGGATAATTCCAGAATTATCCCTACTCAGAGCTGTCTAACAGCTGGAAAGGGATTTGCCTCAGCGGGGTTGCTTCCACATGGTTGGAATGAGAAATTTGACGTCTTCCACAGGAATCTAGAAATATGTATTTGCTTGCAAAGACTCATAAAGGCCTGATTTTATGGGTTCTTCACCGATCAAGTACATTTCCTGCCCTAGTCAGAATGATAACAATCCAGATTCTTATGCAGACTAGATTAAAACATTCAGTTATGTTTATACTTATCTTCCCTGAGTGACAAATAGCCTACCCTTTAGTATTTCCCTTACTACAAAAGTTAAGTGTGAAAAAATTCAAGAATTTGTCTGGGCATGACAAATAGACATCTCACACAGGAGGGCCAACAGATTGGTTGTGCCTGTCTGGAGAGTTATGCTGAGAAGAATGTTGATACTCTATCCAGTTTCAGTATGAAAAGCTATCACAATTGATTGGTTATGTCTGCCAGGGATGCAAAAGTCAGGAGCAATGACATGTTTGCAATATCCATTCATTCAACCACCAAGTATTGAGTGCTGTTATAAGAATAGCACTGTCCTACGGGCAAAGGCACCATTTTAGAGTCTGAGTCTTTATTTTAGGTGCAGGTGCACTGTTTTTGGAGCTGACTCTATTTGCTATCCCTGACTGACCAGGTCTATCTAGATCAAATGATTCATCTGAGGCCACAGAATTAGTTAGAAGAGAGTCAACCAGAACACAGGACTCTTCACTTCCTAATTGTCTACCCTGTGATCCTCTAATCATCACGTGGGTGAGCTGATTGGAAACATTTTTAGTCTAGGTTATAAGTTGCAGAAAATTTCTTGACCTTCTCGTATCTCTTTGATAAGGAGTTGACCTTATACTTGGGCTGCAGCCCAGGAATAAGGAGTCGTTCATTTTTTTCTTTCTTGGAACATCCCATGCCCAATCACCTGCCACGTTTGAGAATGTAACAGAGTCAGTCATGCCTGTGGAAAATTTTCCTTTGTTGGCAAAGATCAATGTGGTGTTTGGTTGAAGTAGGATATCATCCAAAGACTCTAATAGGGGTTACAGAGTGCCTGAGGTGGGTGGGAGCTCTATAGATCCAGGATCAAATGGCAGTTGGGTGAATTTTTCCATGGCTGAATTCCAGGAAAATTCTTCCTGATATGGCTCTGTTGTTTAAAGTAAGCATGTTCCTGCCCAGGTTTTGTGAGAGCTGGCTTGTCCAGATGGGTGGGTGGAGAGGCCCTTGGGAGGAGAGATTATATTTTTTCTCATTAGGATCCAGTTTATTCCACCAGTTCCGGAGTTCACTTTACCCCATAGTTGGGGAAAGGGTGTGTGCCTCCCTGCTGTGCTTTTCATCTGAACTTCAAAACTTTGCAGAGCAGGCTACTCTATCTCTTTTCCTGCTTAGTCTTAATGGAAAACTGGTGAGATTTGACCTCCTCCTAAGTGTCTACTCAGAGCTCTGTGGCCCTGATTACAATTCCAGAGAGCATAGGACTCAGGCCACTCATGGGAAAAGCTTTGCTTCATGTTTATGAATCTTTCTTTCAGAGAAATTACAGAGGGGCTGATTTATATAACCGTGTCTATTTAAGGGTTGTTAAAAGGATTTCTAGGAAGCTCAGACAGAATTGAATAGATGTTCTAAAATGCCTTTACCCAAGGGGCAGTGTTCTAAGAAACCCATTACTGGTCATTAGAAAGCCTGATGCAGGAGTTGTCCAGCCTGGCTCAATCTCCCTGACTCACCTGAGCATTACCCAAGGGTAGGCAAATCCTGAGGATGCCAATGACATTCTGGGCTCTCTGAGAGCATTCTGTCAGTGCTTGTTGAGGACAGTGCTGGGAAGTGAACACCCCAGGAACCCTCAGCCAATAGGGATAGGACTTGGTGGGTGAATCCCCCAGCATGCTCATCTCACCATGAAGTCTCTGAAAGGGGATGGAGCCTCCCGCTCTCTGCAGGGGCACTTTGCTCATGTATGCCTCTTCATTGACTTGCCTCCCTTCCCTGTCTCAGTTTCCAACTCAGTCACTGTGTGTTCTGGTCACTGCTAACTAAACATTTGCACCCAAATCCTGGTCTCAGGCTTATGAGGGAACCCAAGCAAGACCTGGCAAACCTCCATGTCTTCCTGCCAGAGCTGGACTATCTGAAAGGTGGAGGGGTGTTTTTATAACAACCCTGGGGACCTTGCATTGCCATGGTAGATGGAGCCCTGAGAACTTATTGAGGTCCACAGCCTTCTCCTCTCTCCTCTGTTGGTAGGTAGAGAGATCTTTGTTCAGCCAGGGCTTGATAGTCTCTGGGGTGAGGGAGGAGTCCACAATATAAACAAAGTAAGAATCATCTGAGTCGATGGGGAAATCAGATTGACCTGGAGAATTAATATTATCACTAAACCCAGCATTTAGCAGTAACAACAGACAGTGTGGGGCCTCAGGGGCCAGCAGAATGAGCCACACCATTTCCTGAAAGATAGGTGGTGTCTGTGGCTCAGAGCCTAGGAGCACTGGCTAGGTCTTGATGGGAGGTTCAAAGCAGCTGGCTGGTCTGGGAAGGAGAGGAGCTTGCAGGGCCCTCTCTGCTGGGGTGGGGTGTGGGGAGAGGGAATGATAGGATTTCTAGTCTGGAGGGGCACACAGTCCATTTTTTGTTGTTAAAATAGGTGACCTCATTCCCTTTGGGCAGCCAGGTAAACCAGCTCCTAGGAAATGCCAAGTCCCAGGGCACAGTGGCTTTGTTTGCATGGTGCACACGGTGTTAACAGTACCACAAGCTTGTGCCCATACAGAACTGTGGTCACAACCAAAGGGGATTGACCTTTGCGCTCTTCTTGTCATATCCAAGGTTAAACAATGCAACTTCTCAGACATCCTGCCTGCCCTATGTTTAGGTAGCACAACTAGAAGCACATTGTCACTTGTCCTCTAATGTCAGGAAAGTGGTAGGACAACGCAGGTTGGGGCATTGGGCTGCTCTGTTCACAGAGCATCACTTTGACTGCTGCTCGGTGACAGGTATAGGACCAGGCTCAGTCCTATGGGATTGGCAGGGAGAGGAGAAGGGGAAGAGGGAAGGCAAGAATGCTTCTGAAAGAAGTAGTTCTTATCTGAGAAAGAGATGGTGTTACTGTCCCTGCCTAATTCCATGAACTTTTCTCTTCCTTTCTTCTGGTGCACTCCCCCATGCCTGTCCTCCACGGTCTGACTCCTCTCCATTTTTTTCAGAACCCAATGACACTGGAAAGCTAGTGCATCTTGGGAGATGACAAAGTACTAATGGGTTCGTATGCTGACAGTGATTATAGCTATGTTTTTTGAGTGCCCACTCGGTGCCGGGCACTTCGCTACGGCTGTACGAGGATTGTCATGCCTAATCCTCCTCACACCTCAGAAATGAGGGACTATCATAATTCCCAATTTTAAGGTAAGAATCCAAGGCACAGTAAGGTGACTTTCCCAAGGTCACACAACTAGTTAGTAGAGGGGCCAGTACACAAACTCCATGTTTGCAACAAATATTTATTCAGCACCTACCACATGCCAGGCACATATTCAAGGTGAACAAGACAGACAATGTCCCTGCTCTCCTGCTCCAGGTAAAGTCATATACAAAGTCCCAGAAGCAAACCTATAACAATCTCTTAGGTAGGGATCAGAGCCAGGCGGAGAATTAAAATAAGCCGGTGTGCAGCCACTGGGTGGCCATTTAACCTGGGAGGTCAGGAAAGGCTTCATGAAGGGGTGACATTTAAGGTGCAATCAAGGAGCCAGACTCCCGAGGTGATGGGGAAGAGGGGCTCAGCTGGAGCAGCAAAATAGTTAAGGCAGGAACAGAAAGCAGACAGGGGAGGAGGGAGGGAGAGAGGGAACATATGAGGGGGGAGAGGCAGAAGGAGCCCCTTCCAGAGCCTCCCAGTGAACAGTCTTCACTGAGCAGGGTTTTCCAATCTCAAAGGGACCCTGTGGCTCCCCTGTAGGAATTAGGGGGCCAAGGGGACTTCACACCTAATTAACATGAGTCACACGGGCAATAATGTGACCAGGACCAGGGCGGGAGCTGGGTGCACACCCAGCCTGCTCCCCTGCTTGGCACACTCCGATTCCATCCAGGGAGCCCCACGGTGCTGCAGGGCAGGAGCCACCCAGAGCTGTGGTGGGCGGGCTCTGTGTCAGGCCTGCACAGTCTCTGCTCCCAGGCAGGACAGGGCCTGTGCAGCTGCCTCTAGGCTTGGCGCCAGCGCCCCTCGCTAAAAAACAGAGGGCTGATTGCAGTGATGTTTTGCAAAGGAAACAAGGGAGAGAACGTGACGTGGGCTGAGACTACAGTTCACAGCATTTCAGGCCCGAGCCAGTCCTGGTAGTGAAGGTTCAAACTTCTCCCTGAGCGTGTTTCCAGGAAACCAGACGGCATGAAACGATAAGGGCAGATGTTCTAGTAAAAGACAAGCCTCCCAGAACAAATAACAACAACAACAGAAGGGAGAGTGAATCCTGTAGGTAGGCAAGGGGGAGCGGAGCGAGATCCAATCCTGTGGCTGGCAGGCATCTGGGTGGCTCTGGACAGGCTCCATATGCCGCATGCCTGTGTCTTCTCATTCTCTCACTCTCCTCTTCCCTGTGATTTATGGGCCCAGGGCTGCTGAATGAGGAAGGCCCTGGTCACAGAGAGCAAGCTGCTGGAGAAGGAGGATTTGTAGCCACCCACAAGCTACACATTTCATGGATTAAGAAAGATACTCCTGATGGCATGTGTAGAGCACATGGCCAAGGCAAAGCTCACGCTCTGGATCTGTGCTGCGAGGGTGGGGATGGGTTGCATGTTAGGGTCACCAACCTCCAGGAAGGAACAGCTGTTCCAGAAAAGACAGAGAGAGCTGTGTGAGTTGTTTTGAAAAACAAATGCCCTGAGGAAAGCCAAGAACGTATGTGGGAATGGAGGGGATGTGGAGCGCATTGACCAAACCTCCTCTACCTTGGATACTTGAGAAGTGGGCCCAGAAAATCACGTTCACACCAGTCCCAGTAGAAGCCTCGATTTTCCTTTATGCTTCAGTCTTCAAATATTCTGGCAAAATCATTGCAATTTGGGCAGGGGTTAGGGTTTAAATGGTTTGGGCTCTCCCAGTGTCCATGTTTTTGGTGATAGGAAGGGTGGGGAATGTGCATGGATTGGTATAGGGCCAAAGCAGGGCCTCCATGTCTTCTATGCACAGTGGTGCAGGTTGGACCTCACACACAGATGATTTGTCAAGGTGGAGGCCAAAATTTAGCCAGCTCCACCAGCAAAGCTATTGGCTCTGGTCTGCAGCTATTTCAGCCCAAGGAAAGAAAGCATTGAAAAATTAGTTCTTCTAGCAGGATATGGTCCCTCCCTTAGTGGGACCTATTGTTCAATAGAGAGAACAGGAAGGGGTAGTCAATTAAGGAATTCATTCTGAGAAGCCTCCGGGTCTTAAGCTTGCTGGCAAAAAGGAACTCTCCAGACAGTGTCATTGAGATGAGTCTTCCCAATATGGAGAAATGTCTGTGCCCAAACAAAGAAAATCAGGATGTCTCATGTTCCTTTGCTTCTTTCACATGCACCCCACTAGAGTCACTATTTGAGAGAAGTGTATACAGGACTCAAGAGTTTCCAACCAGACCCGAGGACCACAGCTCTCCTTGTGGCCCTGAAGGTTGACAAGGGCCTGGCTCCCACCCGTGTCCTGTCCTCATTGGCACAAGCTCCCTGTGCCACTCCTGGTAGCTGAGGGGCCAGCCTGGACTCCAGCACAGAGTGGAGTTGGGGGACGTGCTCTGTGGGTACAGTTCCTGCACCTAGAAAGCTGGAGAAGAGCAGGTTTTCAATGCCTCTTAGGGTTTCGAAGCTGAGATAAGCCTCCAGCTCAACCACATATTGAGGTCATGTGGAATCTTTCTTCTAAATTCAGATAGACTTGCTTGCTATTTATTCTGCTCATTCAACTCTGTGATTCAGGCAAACTCGAAGCAACCTGACCCAGAAAATCACCATAAAACATGGCAGCCCTCACTGTATATTTTTGCTAAAGATATTCATTCTGGCATGTTCTGTATGACTCTGGATGTAGTGAAAAAATGTAGAGGACATCATCATAACCTCCAGCACACCGGTGAGAGGTGTTTCTGCCTTTGTGTTGGAGAAAGAAAGATTTCTGACCCTGATTGACAAGCAGATGGATGCTAATGCTTTCCTCTTTGCCTACATGTGGGATTAGAAAGCATGTACATTATCACGATCTGAATACCCATTTCAATTTGACTGTACTTGTCTTCCCAGATTTTTTTTACTTGCACCTGTATTTTTGCCAGCCAGATAATTAAGCTACTTGGCCTACTCTAAAAGTGGTTTCCCTTTTTGTACCTTTAGCTAGCCTCCTGGAAGAAATTCTACACACTTACATGTAGAATGGCCATACCTTCTGGTTTGCCCAGACAGTCTGGCAAATTCTTTTTGATTAACAATTGTTAATTATTTTTAGTTCCCAATTTCACTATCCTATGTGTCCCATTTGGATGATAAATTATATGGTCTCCCTACTCATGAGTGGGAGAAGTGGGTAGGTAGAAAGTCTCTCCCTTTTAATCATTTTGGCAACCACAATAGTTTTTAAGGCATACATTTATTTCTTGAGCTGTCAACTTTAGAGAGTATTTATTAATCCCCTATTGTGTAAAATGAGGCTTATAGAATACCCCAAATTTTCTCCACTTCCATCACCTTTGCTCCCTCCAACTTTTGGCCAGTCATGATATTGCTTTCATATTGTCAATGTTTACATTAGTTCCTTGTATTAGTTCTCCGTTGCATAATTGCAACCAAGCTTTCTACTTTGTCTGTAGCTAAATTCTGAAATGCAATGAATAACATTTTGTAATATTATCATTATGTAACTATTATTCCCAGTAGAAGTAACTCGTATGAATGAAGCTTTAGAGATGGAAATTTTATCCTATGCCACAAACAGGAAAATGTTTTAAATCAAATGGGTTAATTTTTCTTACATTGTTATAATTGCTCATTCTCCATACCCTCACATTTTAGTTTGAATTATATCTGAAGTGATTCTCCTCCCTCCCTCCTTTTATAGGATTTATGTATATTTATTTATTTATCCATTCATTCATCCATTTTTGGTTTGTTTTCCCCTGGAGTTACTAATTCTTTTTTATTTTTTCCCTGTCGACTGAAGAAACATGTCTTTAAGAGCTTCCAAGTTCTTAAACATAAATGGAACCATCTTGTTCTTGAAGATCTTCAGAGCCCTGTGACCTTTTATTTTATTATTATTATTATTTTTATATATATTAAATTTTTTTATTGCTTTTAGAGAGAGGAAGGTAGAGAAAGAGAGGGATAGAAACATCAATGATGAGAGAGAATCATTGGTCTGCTGCTTCCTGCATGCCCCTACAGGAGATTGAGCCTAAAACCCAGGCATGTGCCCTGATTAGAAATCATACTGTGACCTCCTGGGCCATGGGTTGATGCTCGGCCACTGAGCCACACTAACAGGGCAATTTTTTTTATTTTTTAAAATTCTCATCCAAGGATATGTTGTTATTGATTCTTAGAGAGAGAGGGGGATGGGAGAGAGAGAGAGCGAGACATTGAATTGACAAAGAAATACTAATTAGTTGCCTCTTATACATGCCCAACCTATGACTGAGCCTGCAACCTAGGTATGTACCCCTACCAGGACCTGAACCTGCAACCTTCTGATGCACAGGACGATGGTCCAACCAACGTAGCCACCTGCCCAGGGCTGACCTCTTATTTTAATTAGGACCAGCTGCTTTCTAAGGTGATTGCAAAGTTGTCATCCCAAATTTTGTTATTCGTTGAGTTTTTATAGTATTATATTCCTCTCTCCCTCCCCAAATCATTTAGTATTATTCTTTCTAATATTTTATTTGTTATTTTTGCTAAAGGCTGTTGTCAAATAAGGACTGCACATAATATATTGAATAATTGTCTGCAGTGCTTGATTTCTGAAAATGTCTTTATTTTGCGCTTATACAAGGCTAATACTTATCAAGATCCAAATGTTCAGTGTATTGGTCTGGATCCCATCAGGAGACAGAAAGAAACAGAAAATTGATCAGGAGAAGTAATACAGAGAATTATTAACTATAATGGAGGACTGGAGGAATGAGGAATTGTCCAGTAAGAAGGAAAGAGAATTCTACAGAATATAGGAAGAACAGATGTAAGGAGCAGTTCCATCTCTATGAAGGGACAGAGCAGGCAGGAAGAGCCACCTGCCAACATTTTCCGGGATGCTGATCATGGAAAGGGCACCGCCATGGCTCACTGGATAGCAGAAAATGCTAATTTTTATTGAGATAAATTTATCAGTTTTTCCTTAATGGGTTTGAGGTTTCACGTCACGATGATAAAGGCCTTTTTAACTCTATCACCAGTCCCAGAATGATTTGAAAAAAAGATCCATGTCTTTTTAAAATGTTTAATGCTTTGTCCATTTGGAATGGGAGCAATGTGTAGAAATCTAGCCTATTTTTCTTCCAGATGGTTGGCCAACTGTCCCAACATCATTTAATAATTAATATACCTTAACTTCATCCATTAGAAATGTCACCTCTATCATGTACTAAACTCCCATA
Source organism: Pipistrellus hanaki (assembly GCF_964339955.1). Classification (NCBI taxonomy): domain Eukaryota; kingdom Metazoa; phylum Chordata; class Mammalia; order Chiroptera; family Vespertilionidae; genus Pipistrellus; species Pipistrellus hanaki. Next base: position 35,055,550 of record NC_140503.1, on the reverse strand, counting down.
TGTGCTTGGATCTGTGTTTATACCCTTTATTCTATTTCACTGATGTTTCTGTCAACTCATTCATCAGTGCCAAACTCTCTAATTGCTGCCCTTCTATAATCAGTTTAAAACATGGCAAAGTTAGTTCTTGTTCCTTAACTTTTGTTTGGGAATTTTCATGGCTTGTCTCTTACTAGCATGCTTATTTTTTTTTAATTGATGACTTTAGTTTAAATGACAAAGTTTCAATAAAAAATTTGTTGGGTGTTTTATTTGATAGCGTAAAATTTACGCTGTTAATCAGGAGCCTGTTCCCTACACAGTTAAAAATGCTCTCCCTTCTGGTTTCCTTCCACCTCTTAATGATCCCTTCCTATCTCTTTCATTCTTCGTTTGAGTTGGGTTATTAGTAAGGGTACTATGTAATTTCTTGTCCAAACTGGACACACTTTTGAGATCAAACAGGTTGCTATGGGTAACCACATTGGAACAACAGATGTAAACCAAGGCTGCCTGGGCAAACTGGGATGGATGGTCTCCCTAGTCATTGGCCTCTTTCTGATTTACCATTTCTCCTTTGTGATCTTACCTCATTGTTACTGCCATCAATTGCAACCCAAATGTCGATGATTCCTGAATTTGCATCCAATTTCTCTCTTGAGCTACTGCTCCACATTTCTAGCCCTTTGCCAAACAAGTCATCCACATGCCCCAGTCATGTCAAACTCACGTTGGATTCAGCTTCCTTTCAAAATAGCCTCCTCCCTGCCTGTCTTCTAGTGAAATTAGGCATCCCGTCTTTTGAGCTAGATGCCTGGCTGTGATCTGGAATTCATCTCTCTCCCTCACTGTCCCTGTTGATTTCCAAATCCTTTCAATTCTACCACTGAAAGAGCTTCTGAATCCAATCCCACTTCTTATGCCACTGTCCTGTCTTTATTAGGGGCCTCGTTATCTCTTTTCTGCATTACATTGGCTTCTTTTCTCATCATCCCACCTTAAGGCTATCCTCACTTCATCTAGCCTCCTGTCCGAGTGAAAGCATAAACCTGATCTTGCCATTCATCTTGCCATTCACTAGTTCCACCTTGCCCATGGAATGCAAGGCCATTGTAACCTGGCTCTGTTCTCTGACTTCAATTCTCCCTTCTCCTGGTTCAGATGCCCCCAGTCCCGCTGAAAGTCATTCCATTGTCCAGATACACTGTACCTCTTCCACATCCTGACTCTGCACAAACTGGGCTCCCTAAAATGCCCATCCTGCTCTTCTTTACCAAGGTAAGCCTCCTTAAAGACTAAGATACAGCCTCACCTGCTTTGTACAGCCTTCCCCAACTCTTCCAGCCAGGGGACCCCCTCTCTAGTGCTCCTGTAGCTCCCTATTCACACCTGCCACTCACTCATCACATTGTGATTCCCTCTCTGTTTATATGTTGCCCTCACTCTCTGTGTGATGTTGTGTGAATACTTGTGATTATGTGTAAAGTCCATCTGGAATGCAGCCAAGGGCAAGCTTATTTATTATTATAATTAGAGTCCTGGTGCATGAAATTCATGCACTGGGGGGAGGGTCTCTCAGCCTGGCCTGCCCCTTCTCACAGTCTGGGAGCCCTCAGGGGATATCCTACTGATGGCTTAGGCCCACTCCCCATGGGCCTAAGCCACAGTCTGGCCTTCCTCTGGGAGGTGACTGGACCAATCAGGGGAAGGTGCTGTCCCCATCACCCACTGCTGCTGCCACTCTTGCTTCTTAGCGCTGGCCTTACCCCCTGCCCACTGATGTGTGGGGGAGATCTGGGGCCAGGCTGGCTGTGGGAGAGGCTGTGGGAGGTTAAAGTACAACAGGTCGACCCCATCCAGCCTCTGTGGCGGCGTGGCACTGGGACTGAGCCATGCTGTTGCCTCTGTGGCTGCCTCTGCAGAAGGGGCAGCACTGGGACTGGGACCATGCAGCCCCCTCTCCCTCTGCCTCTACCTCTGCCAAAGGGGCTGCAAGTGCTAGAACAGCCCATGGTGCCACCTCTCCCACACTACCGGCCCTCAGCCCTCAGCCCTCGAAGCTGCTGTGGCTTTGTTCAAATAGATGTCCAGAAGACGTCTGGTCTAATGAGCATATTACCCTTTTATTAGTATAGATTATAAATTACAATAATAAATTCAAATTATTCATAGTAGGAGTTGTACAGGAAGACATAGTTTATCTAGGTATTATTCTAATCTCCAAAATAGCCCAGCAGGGTTGGTTTCTCTCTACCCATTATACTGTTAAAAAGCTGAGGGTGAAAGAGTGGAGTCACTTTTCTTAAGGAGCAGTAGCTAATAAGTAAGATTAGAACCCTATATGACTCCAGAATTCATTATCTTTCTCCCTTCCTAAGTTCCTTTGAATGCAGGTTTTTCCTCCTAATGATTTTTTTGGGATCACATCTTTCTCACCATTCTTGACCTCCCCTTCTCCTCTCCCCTGCTTATTCTAGGAAACTTAGAAAATTCACAACCACAGGAAAAAGGTCACTTATAATCCTGCCATGGTATAGACACTTGAAGCCATTTTTCTCTGCAGGCACCACCCCCCCCCTCCACACACACTTTCCTTTGATAAAAATAAGATCACATGCTGTGACAGTTTTGAGATATATATCTATATATTTATCTATCTATATATCTATATATATCTATATATATATGTACAGGAAGACATATATATGTATATACACACACACACACACACACACACACACACACACACACACACATATATATATATATATTTATATATATATATATATATATATATATATATATATATATATATATATATTTCATGTTACTGTACAGTCTTCCTCTGCACATTTTGCATCCTTCACAGTGGTCGTGTGAATGTCATGAACAGACACTGTTTTTGTGAGGCCTCCCATGGTCTGGAAATGAGGGAGTGGGCAAAGCAGGGCTGAGGAGGCCAGTGGGGGTGCCAAGGTTTAAATGACTGGCCTGAGACCACCTCACCAGCCTATGACATCTGCCGTAGACATTGTTATGTTAGGATGAGAAGGAACTTCAACCTCAAAGATGACTAATTTCCTGAATGTGCAGCAAGCTGTGCCTCACCTTAGCTCACCTCCAGCCTCTCTCAGCACCTATTTAGAGCTCCTTTATTGATGCCTCAGCTGGTAATTCCTCAGGTATCTGCTAGGCTCTCAGGTTGTGCCATCCAGAGCAGTCCATGTCCACCCTTCAGGCTGGCAGACTCCATAAAGCATCTTTCCTTCACCGCTTCTCACCCATCTCCCTGGGATCACTCACTGGGAAAGTGCTTATTTTAAGCCTTTAGTCCCAGGCTCTGCTTTGTGGAGAACCTGGTTGGGCAATCCTTTTCAGTGCAAAAATCAACATTTTCTGACTGATTTCCTCCACGATTGCTTAGTGGGACAAAGGCAGAAAACAAGAGTTCTTAAATTGCAGTAGGTAGACCAGGCTTCTGGAGGCTGGAAAACTCTCTAAAACTGAAAAATTGGGAGTTTGCATGCATCTTTTTTTGAGTCAATTGCATTTTCAGGTCATCAGAGTAAGCAATCAGTCACAGGGAGAAGCAGGAGAGGAAGGGATGGAGAAATTTGGGTTCTAAGGCAGTGTTTGAGAGAGCAGATAGAGATGGGGCTTCTGGTAGTGGGGATGGGGGTGGGGTGATTAAAAAAGGAAGTAGGAGTAGATGGAAAACATGTTTTTCTGATTCTATAGTTACACTTGGGTGGGAAGCTGCCTCTGGCCTTCATGGCCTGTCCAGACAGCCCATGCTGAACATGGTATCAGAACCGCCCTGTTTCTGGAGTTCAGTTTCCTGATTTATCTGAGAACAAGGTTGGCATGAGTGATTTCTAAAGACCTTCCAGCAAGAAAATGCATCTTCTGGCGGATGTCCCCATGGCTGGATTCGAGCAGCTGGTACCTCAGGAAGACCTAGCATCTCTTGGTTCTGCAGGAGGAGAGGAGCTCCAGCCCAGTCCTCACCACCGGAAGTGTCACACCGGAATGAAAATTATGTTAATTGAATTTGGGGGTTGTGCCTTTGGAGCAGATGGCTTGAGTTCAATCTAATTTACATACTGATAAGAGTTGAAAAATGATACCTTCTAAGGCACAAAATGCCTGCACTGGTCTGGCTTGGAATTAGCATAAAAGTGTTTATCACACTGGCATACAGTCAGCATCTGGGTGAATTTGCATCTAAAAATCCATTGAAGCAGAGGTCCCTCTCCGTGTTTGGTTGGCTCTGCAGCTTACAGGTACTCTGACAGGCCGGAAAACAGAAACCAGAGTCTGTCCTACTGGTTTATGTTCTTTTGGCTGCTGAGAGCCCTGGAGTGAAAGGCAGAGCCCCAACGTCTGTCTGCGAAGTGGCAGCTCCTGATGGCCGTGGCTGGAGGACTGGTGTCTGAGAAGGACTCAGTTTCTCCCTCACCCAAAGGAACTACGAGGTGCAACAGCTGTAGGTTGGCCAGACTTCTGCAAGCGTCATGGGGCTGTTTGGAAATGAAAACTTTATTTTCATAATGCCCCCCCCCCCCCCCCCAGCTGCTTTGATTGACTTCTGCCACAGGCAGAATTGACAGGTTGTTTTAGCCTCAGGTCTCTTTGGCCTTCCCGGATTTTTCCCCTTTTTCCTCAAGGGAGTGAGGTCATGATCAGGTGTGTGTGTGTGTTTGTGATATATATATATATATATATATATATATATATATATATATATATATATATATATATATATGTAGTTCATGGATTGTAGTTTCCTTTGGGGATGATGAGAAGGTTTTGGAACTTGTTGTGGTACAGGTGGTGCATGCATAGGAAACTAAATGCCAATGTGCTGCACACTTTAAGACAGGTAATTTTATGTTATATGAATTTTACCTCTATAAAAAAGGAACCAGATTGCTCTGAATGCAACGTGGAAGCTGCTAGGTTTCAGGACTGTTGCAATAGTCCAGGTAAGAAATGATGATAGCTTGGACTAAGGTTGTGGCTATGAAAGTGCAAAGAAGTGGATGGACTCAAGAGATTTTTGGAGGTAATTGTAAAAGACTAAGGATCAATCTTCACATCATAGGAACCCTAATATGGTATGAAAATAAAAGAGAAAGGGACATGGTAGGAACTTTCCCTCAGTTGAATGTGTTGCTTTATGCACCTAAAACTCCTTGATTTTACAGGTGCATGTATGGTGAAATCTGTTATGTTGGTGCCATTGTGCAGCTGTGCCACTGTGGAGAGCTTAGGCTTTGTGTGGGAAGAAATATTTAGGAGCTTGGGCATCGGTCACTTTTCTGTTATCTTATTTTGTCTGAGAAGCTTTTCAGAAAGTGAGGAGCAGATGATCAGAGACACCTATCCAGCCGGAGATGCATAGAACACACACACACACACACACACACACACACACACACACCACATGCCCTAGGTGGCCCGAGGCACACACTTGCATGTGCAATGGGCACAGAGGAGTCCATAGACTTGTTGAAAACAGAGGGGGAAATCTGTGGCCTGTCTTCCCTGAGCACTTCCAAGACAGCGCAAATAAAAGGAAAATCATTCAGACTGACCATAGGTAATTAGCCCAGGTGAACTCTCTGACACCCTCAGCCCCATACGGAGCCTCTTCAAGATGATGTTGGATATTTCCAAAGTAGGAGAAGCTTGTCTTGAATCTCTCCTGTTTTCATTGTAAAAATAGTCAGATGAAGGAGGCGTTGACTGGCATTGGAACAAGCTAGCAGAACCCATTAATCCAAGTCCATCAAATTTGAAATTGCTGTTCAGAAGCCCTCTTCCCCTCCCTGCCTTATCATCTTTATCCACAATAAGATTGTTATTTAAAAAAAAATTTTTCCCCCTGAAGCAAGGAAGTTCTTAGTGTTTTTATCCTGAATTAATCTCCTTCCTGAAGGCTTAAGGCCCACTGTGTGGGCCTTGCTGTTAATACCATCCTGAGTGCACAGTTATCGTCTAATAAGCATAGTCTTCATCACCATTGCTTAATAGCTTGATTATATTTCCTGGGATGAGGGCTGTCCTCGGCCTAATCAGAGACGGTTCAGACAGTAGACCCCAGTCTGAGGCCTCCCTCCCGAGAGAAGGATGCCCAGAGCAGGACAACACTCCTGGGCACGGGAGGTCGGATGACGCATGTCTCAGGCCCCCTGGGTCTGCTCTGCCTCCACAGCACTAAGCTCTTGGCGGAGGGGCTGGCGCTCCTCAGGGCAGGGCGCCTGCCTCTGGAGGACTGAGATGTGAGTGGTGCGGTGCTCCTGACCAGGAAGTTCTGATGTGCATTTTAAAAAGGGTGTGAAGTGTAGGGAAGATCACATAATGAAACAAATCAGAAACCGGCACGAAAACCTAAATATATTTGAGAAAAAAAACAAACCTCACACACAAAAATGATAGGACAAGGTTTTTAAAAATAAACCTTTGTTAAATTTTAGAGGAAAAAATATTTTATTTCTTTAAATTTTTTAAATAACTGAAGTCAAGCATGAATAAACCAAAGTTATAAAAATTTTAGTTGCCACAGGTGTAGCTAACTACTGGTATTTATTACCAAGATAGAGGTCTTCCTATTCTCCCCTCCCCATCCCCCATGCCACCCTAATTACTTCACGAAGAGTAGAATTCCTGAGCAAATTGTACATGCCTTGAAGCAGTTTGGACCTGGATTGAATTTACTGCTAGCTGAACTTTTTCCCCCCGGAAAACTTCATATTATTCCACTTTTAAAGAAACCTGGCTTTATGCTGGCATAGAATTTTATAATACCCTAAAGCTTTTAAAAGAATAGTAATGTTTTGGAAAATCCAATGCCATGGTTAGAACACTGAACGATTGAAATTTAAAAGGAAAAAAGCAATCTATTTTTTAGATTAAAGAAACAACAACACGCAAATAATAATGTGTTGGCTGTGAGGATTAGAGTAAACCTTGGGTTATCTGCCCCCATTTTATAGAAGAGGAAACTGAGGTGTGTCCAAGATAAAGATTCTCAGCACTGACATTCCTTCTATGTATAGCTATTGTCCCTGAGAGTGAAGGGGTGCTTTTTGCCAATCAAATCTAATTTTCCATTACCTACTGATTGACTCAAATTCAGCATCCCATTAACCTCAACACACTGCTAATCCATTTAGCAAACATTACTTGAGAATCATTTAGCAAACATTGCAAGAACCTGGGGGCATCCAGATGGGAAGGCGAGGTCTCCCCCTCAAGGAGCCCACCACATACACAATACCAATATTAAGTCCCATAATAAAGACAAAAATAAACACATTCCTATTTTTATGTATTTGTGCGTTATTTTATTTTCTGCCTTTAATTCTCTTCCCATTCCTTTTATCCCTTGCATTACCTTTTAAAACACAACTGTCTTTCCAGAATATTCTAATCCATGTTGATTTCTCCTCTCTTAGGCTGGCAGTTAAGGTGCCAAACTTTTAAAAGATGATTATTGCATCAGTCAGGATAAGCAAAGTTACTCTTGAGTAACAAACAACCTCCAAACCTCTGTGATTTTTACACAACAAAACGTCTTTCTTATTCATACTGAACCTCCCCGTGTACGTCAGCAGGGAGCCTCTGTGTGGTCTCTGAGGGGTCCGGGGTGGCACGGGCTCTGTCCGGACACATACTTCCATGATGGATGCCACAAGGGAGGGAGGTTGGCGTTGAGCACCAGTAATTAAACGCCTTTACCGAAAAATAACACCCATCGCTTTCATTCACATTCCATTGCCTTTCAAAACAAATTACATGGTTACACTTCTCTTCCAGGGGGTGGAGAAGGATAATCCTTCCTTGTGTGTGGAATGAGGAGAATCTGCATACTTGTGAACATGTAATAATTGCAGTGATATAGTCCTCATCAGTATGCTGGCATTCCCAGTGTGTTCATCTTACTTTGCCCAGGTGTAAGACTTTCGAAGGTAGGAGGACTGTGTCGTGTCTGGAAGAGAGCACAAAACCGGGCACTCACTACATTTATGTTTGACTCGGGATCTCATGAAATTCTGTTTAATTAAAGCCAGTTTACGTTTGCTTCGGGTCCCGGTCTTAATGTGTGGGTTAAAGGCTTTCGGGGAATCAAAAGCTCTGGCCTGGTTTGTGCTCCAGGGAGGAAACCTGAACTCTCTGAGGCCGTCTCCAGCTCTCAGACCTGCCTAAATGTTCCCAGCGATCGTCAATCATGTAAAGCCACTCCCAAAACAGGCATTTGTCAGCTTATAATAAACCAGGCAAGGTGACAACTCACATTTATCAGGCATCAGGAGACAGTATACCAAGTGACTGTTGAGATTCCTTCGGAGACCCTGTAAAGTTTCTTTCAGGGAAGATGGAGATGAGAGAGAGCCTGTATCTTTAAGCTTGCTGAACCGCCCCAGAGGCAGCAAATAGCTGGGCACTCGGCTGTATGCCGAGTCTATATCTTGGGCTCTTGGGTCCCCTCTGTCTTTACACCCATCCACCCAGGCCTGTTCACAAGCACCCAGTTTCTGAACTCCCACTTCAGCTCCTGTCTGTGATGTCCTCTCCCCAAACGGTGAGTGCTCTTGCAAAGTGATTCGTAAAGTTTTTATTTAACATGTATTTTAAAGGAGAGACTGCGTAGAAAGAATAGAGAAGCAGGACGACTGATAGTAGCACTCTAATTCTCCTCAGTTGCCCTAAAAATATAGCTTGGCCCTGTATCAGTTACCTATGACCAACATAATAGTATATAGCAAAACATCCTCAAATTAGTGGCCTAACACAACAGCCATTTATTATTCCCCATGAGTCTATGGGTCAGCGAGGTTCACTCATGCATCTGCTGACTGATGGGTTGCTTGGATGAAACCAGTGTGGCCACAGCTGGGACTGCTGAGATCGCCTCCGTGGGCCTGTCATGTGGACATGTCTCACACATCCCCCGGCAGGCTAGCTAGCTGGGGCATGTTCTCAGGCCAATCCCAGAGAAATAAGAGAGGAAGCAGAAAGACTCATATACTTTGTAAAGTCTCTATAAGTGTCAGGTTAGCTACTGTCCCATTGGCCAAAGGAGCTCACACGGTCTAGCCCAGTGTCACGGGGGATAAAGCCTGCAAAGCTATAGGACAAAACACGTGGACATAGAGAGGCCATGCGCTGGGGCTGGCTGTTAATGCAACCAGTCCACCACAGGTCCCAAACATGCATATCCCACACTGCAAGTCCAAGGCCTAAAGAGACCAGGGCTCACGATCTTAGAAGCCAGTTACTGTGAAAAGAAATTCAGGAGGCGACTAGGATTTTACTGTGGGTGACTGGGAGCCAGCCTGGAGAGGTAGCACTCGAGGTAGACACATAAGCACTTACTTCACTTATGTTTGAGACCCTGGCTCTCTGAATCAACAGAGCGCCCCTGTTGAGTGAGAAGGAATCAGTCATTATCAGTATCCTCCTCCTGCCTGTGCAGATAGATGGAGAAATGGGTGTCTTTCCTCTCAAATTTCAAGGGCAGGGCAGGGAGTGCAAAGTTTTCCACATTATGGCTCTTCCCCCGAAGGAGATGCCGTCAGTTCTGGAGAGCCAAATGATGTCCTCAGTCAGAATCCAAGGGCTGCTAAAATGAGGTAATGCAAATAGTTTTTTATCAAAGACTGCAGAAACCAATTTATACACTGCGCCTTTCTGATCCTCTCTACCTTTCTATTTACAGGAGATAAGTGATACATATTATTAAAAGTCCATAACCTCTTCAACACTCTTTATCACGTTAATTTGGCAGAAAATGTATTGGGTTATTTTATTTTTAATAAAAAAAAATAGTTTTTGGAGTCTGCCTGTTTGGAGTGTGTTTCTCTTTTCATCTGAACTGGGACCTGCCTGACAGCAAGGCGTGCCACCTTCACTCCATCTCACACGCAATGCCAGGGACAAGCAGGCTGTTGCTTAACAAGGATGCATACCAGCTAATTGTGTTTTAGACCATTGGTTTGTCACTGTGGCAGTGCCAAGTAACGGTTTCAAAAGCAAAGCAATGAGGCCAATTTTGAGTCACTTGTGAGCCTGAAAATCACAAAACACTCTGCTCCCCAGGCATAGGATGTTCCCAAGTATGTTGGCTTGCACTGTGGTGTATCCTGTCCATTGTTAAACCTGACTGAAATCTGTGTCTGGAATGCACATATTATGGATCCTCGATGTCAATCATCCATTGTCACAATCCTCAAATGCCCTTACTTATTCTTTCCCCCACATTCTGCAGCAATAGCCTGCAGAGACAAAGCCTGCACACGAGGAAGGCGATGCTGAGCCTCCCTAATTAACAGCTTTGGATGAAAGAGCATCTCCAAGGTGCTCAGAAGGAAGAGATTCTAAGGAGATTTACCCACTGCTCTTTTGAGATGCTTTGCCTGCTGGTGTATAATTTGCAAGCACACAAGGAAGTGGAGGCTCAGAATATCATATTCAGAGCTCATCTAGTTATGTATTTATTAAGTTCTTTGTAAATCTCAATTTAGCAGATGTCTTCTGGCTCAGAATAAAGCTCTTCATGAAGGACTCACTGTGGCTGTGCAACAAAAGTCACATTATCATTTGAGTACAAATATTTTCAAAATAGAACTAACTGGAAAATTAAGAGGAAAAAAAAATACCCACTAGAATTTGTGACTCATTCAAGTCTCATGTGCATGACATATTGTTAAAAACTTTGTTCAGTCCTTGTTCCAAGGGTCCTTTCCCTCCTCCTTTCTTGGCTTTTGGCAGTAATAAAGACATCATGGGTGTGTGTGTGTGTGTGTGTGTGTGTGTGTACACATATCCTCTCATGGCCCTCTCTACCCTTTCATACTACTATGTGTTTCCAGAGGATGTTGTAATGTGAGTGTGTTGCATTTCATGTTTCAAGGTCCAAAAAGTAAATGGGAAGGCCACTGGTCCCCTGGCAGGCGTTTTCTTTGAACAGAGACCATGCTTTGTGCCCATAACAGCCCCTCCGCAGCCCAGGCCAGGTCCTTGCCTCCTAGACAAGTTCCTATATTTGTATCTCGAGATATCTCCCCAGCATCCACCTCCTTCCTCTATCTTGGACTTGCTCATTCTGTTCTTTTGCCACGAAATGTCTGTGGATCCTGCTGACTCCATGGTCACTGTTCTGGATTTATAAGTATACTGGAGGCCCAGTGCATGAGGACTCATGCACTGAAGAGAGTGTCCCTCAGCTTGGCCTGCCCACTTTCACAGTCCAGGAGCCCTCAGGGGCAGGAGACGAGCTGGCAATCAGGGGAAGGCAACACCCCATCACACCTCTGCTGCTGCCACTGCTGGCAGCGCAAGTCTCTAATTGTGTTGCATTCCATCATGGGAGTGCTTCTGGAGATAGTCTCATGAGGTTCCAGAATTTTCTTAAGGTTTCTCTTTAAAAGATTTAGTTGCATGATAGCTTCCTGCTCTATTCCTACAACCTATATTAGAATATGTTCTGGTCTATTTTTATGGCCTTTACCTGTGTGTGTGTGTGTGTGTGTGTGTGTGTGTGTGTGTGTATACATTTTTTATGGTAAAACGAGAGGCCCAGTGCACAAAATTCATGCATGGGTACAATCTCTAGGCCTGGCCAGTAATAAGGGCCATCTTCCCCGGCTGCCCACAGATGGCCCTGCCCCCCAATACCACCCACCCCAGTTCCCCATTTGCACTTGGGTGATCAGAGCCTAACAGTTGGGGGAAAGGGACCAAGAGGTTGGCCGTTCCCATGCGCTCACTGGCACTGCCCCTGCCATGGGTTTCCCTCTATGTATGTTTGGGGGGATACTGGTGGGGTGGGGCCTTGGCCTGGAGTCACCCAAGTCCCTTACTACCCACCCCGAGTTCCCCGTGCACCATCTGGCGATCAGAGCCTGATGGCTGGGGAAAGGGACTGGAAGTATGCTTCATAGTGACTGGTTGAGGTTGTTCTGGTTGTTCCGCTTTTAGGGTCAATTTGCATATTACTCTTTTATTATATAGGATAGAGGCCTGGTGCACGGGTGAGGTCCCCAGATCAGGGTGGGGGTCCCCACTGGGGGGCGGGGCCAGCCAGGGTGAGGCACTGCAGTCATTCTGGTCTCTGGTCATTTTGCCATTTCAGTCACTGGGCTTTTATTATATAGGATAAAATTTATCATATAAATTTTAATTTCTACCAAATTAAAAATGCTTATTTTTAATTTGGTAGAAAAGACCACCTAGATCTCCAAAAAAAAGGGTAGTTCTAAATTCACTAAGTAAAAGCATATTCTTATTAAAGTTTATCTGTGGATGAAGGGTGAGGGATTAAAAAAATAAATCTCTGGAGTCCGAAGGATTGCCCAGCAAGCTTAAATTTATTGCCTGTATTCACTACCCAGACCTCATAGGATTTCATGGAAGTGACTGGATAACCCTGGTGGTCTGTGCTCCCTGTTTATATCAGTTTCTGTTTACTGTAGCCCAGCTAACCAGAGGACCCTGTGGCATCCATCCTGCAGGTGTGGTCATTGTGTAATTGAACATGACCTACAGGAGCCAGCTTCACAATTCTATCAGATTGAATGTCTCCCGGAGGTGATGTGTGGATTTAATCTGCTGACTGAAGGGATAATCCTCTAATTACATAAAGGGTGCTGGGTGTCTTAGGAAGCTGTAACCTGCTTCCCCTGGTTATCCTGTCTGTGTAGGGAAATGACTGTCCCAGTTTCAAGTATGTCTACCATAGTGGTCTCAGCATATCTCAAAGCCAAGCTATTCCTTGTTATACTACCCATGAAACACACCATTCCTACTCTTATAAGTGTTCCTGAATTGATGATAGATTTCATGGGTAGGGGTAGGTTCCTGATTTTAGGTGGAAAAAATACCTCTGATAACCAGTTATTAATAGTATAAAATCAGTTTACTGATCCATTGCATGAAACAGAATACACAGTGGGACAGCAACAATTACAGATTTTCTCGAATGTGGCTTCCTCTTTACCCAATTTCCTTTTGAGGGAGGTATGCTGGGCTTTTGGGGCCAGCTACTCTCATTATATCACAATGGCAGGGCAGCTGAGCCTCTCTGGGCTGGATCTTACTCATAGTCTTTTAAACTGAGGAGCCAGCGTTATAGGCACAGCATTCTAATGACCACCTTATAAGGATTAACTAAGCACATTTACCCTTCTCTACCTTCCCTCATAATAAAGATCACCTCCCTCTTTCTCCACAACTCTGCTCCCTCCTTTGCTTCCATCCTTTCTCCCTCTTGGCTACAACTTCCATCCATATGTAAATATTCTCTAAGATCTTCCATGTTGAGGAACTTGACCTTGACCCCTTGATCTGCTCCACTGAACAGCTCAACACTTGGAATGCATTACCTACACTCACTACCTCTGCTTCTTTACCTCTCATTTGCCCTTTAATCTTGATCAAGTTTCTGCCCCAGCACTCCACCAAAGCTGGTTTCCTTTCACTTAAACTGTTTTCCTTAAGTGTATCAATGTCTCCCACGTTGCCGACCGAAGGGCTGTTCTCCGCCCCCATCTGATTTGACCTCTGAGCAGCATCAATTCAGTCACCAGTTGGCTGATGACCTTATTCTCTATTTACCAACACTTTTCACCTCTCAGCTTCCAAATCACTGACCTCGCCTGGTCTTTGGCCAGTCTGTCTCAGCCTCCTTTGCTCCTCCTAATTTCCAAATGTTGGCACACCTTGGAGTTCTGCTCTGAGTTCTTTTCCTTTTTCACTCATCCTCTTCCCCAAGGTTTTAATACATTCTATGGTGAGGTCTAATTTAGACCTATTCACTGCACTCCTTACTCACATACCCATTTCCATGCCATATCTTCCCACTTGAATATCTAACTGATTTCTCAAGCTCCAGGTGTTCAAAATAGTTTGTGCTTTCTCACACACCTAACCTTCCATCAGTATTAATTTTCTCAAAAAATGGCGTTACCAAATTCTCCCTTGCTCAAGCCAAAAGTACAGGAGTTATACTTGAGTTTCCCTTCCCTTCAAACCTCCCCAAATGCAACCAATCAGGAAATTTTGTTGACTCCATATCCAAAGTAGATTTAAAATCTGTGTACTTATCCCCATCTGCATTATCATTACCACCTAGTTCCAAGTCATCATAATCTTTTATCTGAATTTCTACATCCTACTTATTACCTTAGAAGGATAACTGGTGTCCTTGGGTCTGTCCTTGCCCCTTCAACTCATTCTCTAGGTACCAACTAGAGTGATTAAAACAATAACATAAATAAGACATTTCCCTGCTTAAAATTCTTTAATAGCTTCCTATTTCTTAGAATAAAATTTGAACTCTTAACCTTGACTTACAAAGTTATGCCTTATTTGGCTATTGCGCTTCTCTGACATCACTCTAAATCATGCATCCCTCTCACTCACTGCTCCCCACCACAATGGCCTTTCTGTTACTCAACTACACTCAGCTCTCTCTTGCCTTCAGTTATTTCATTCTTCATTTAAGAATCCCATCCCTTCATTTCCTCACAGCCATCTTATTCTCATCCTTTACGTCTCCAGGAGGCTCAAATCTTACCTTGCTAATGGGCCTTTTCTGACCATCCCCCTGAAGGTCTCCGCCCCATTGCTCCCTAAGTATCTCACCTTGCCTTGCCTTTTTAATGCCTTGTATAAGCTGTGAATATCTTATTTATTTGGTATTGATTTGATTGTATTTGTCTCCCCCTTCCCCCCTCCCCTCTGAATTGCAAACTCTGTGAGCAGGAACCTTGTCTGTCTTATTCATCAGCATTCTGCCTACCACACAGTTGGTACTCTGTAACTATTTGTTGAATAAATAAATGAATTAATAAATGCATGAGTGAACGTCTCTGGAAATGATACTATTCTAGAGTCTTTTCAATTTGCTTTTGCCCTGCTCAGAGATTTTTCTCCTACACCTGTCACTGGTTATCAAGCAAGATGAGCAAAGTATTAAGTGCCCAAATATCATATTATGTATATAAAGCTCGAAAGCACTATATTTAGAAAAAGTTGGCAAACATAGCTCTCAAATCCAATTAAATTCTGGCATAGTAAAGTTGCTAATGGGGACAGTGGGCTGCAGTTGGTGTCTGGACAGGAGTTTCTGGCCATTTGTATTATAGATGTCTATTAATAAACAAGCAGTTCTTGGAGAAGACAGAGCAAATAAAATTCAGTAGATTAAGGAAGACTGACTCTTTTAGCCAACCTGGCTTCAGTCTCTTTATTATGAAAAGTATTGATCATAAAATCCAATTTGATTTGGCCCATCATATTATCAAGGAGTAGCCTCATAAATGTCTCCAGACAGCCAGTCTTCCTTGTGATAAATTACACTCTGCTATAAAATGCTCTAAGGTAAACAAATACCAAGTGAAGATTGTGATCTGCTTCCTTATCCCAGGCCAGTAAATAAAACTCAGTCAAGTTCTTGTCCACATTATCATGTTGTATTCAAAGCTGCTTTTTGATTCTGGACACTCACAGCATTATCTCTGAAATACAGGTATCAAACCCCAAGGAATTTGGTCAAAATGACACCATGCTCTTACGTCTTAATGTTCTTATTTTAGTTTTTAAAAATTATTTCGTGAAATTTACTTTTTGTGTGTATAGTTCTATGGATTTTAACAGATAAAAATTCATGTAATACTCCTGAAATCAGGGTACAGATGGTTGTACCATTCCCCCAAATTAGATCTTGTACATATTTTGCTAGCTTTATACTTAAATATTTTATTTTTGTAGCTGTTGCTCATGGTACTGTATAGTTAAATTTTTGTTTTCAATGTTCATTGTAATATATAGGAATATGATTGATCTTAGTGAGATGACTGTCTCCCAAGGCCTTGCTAATTAATTTATTAATTCTTTATTTGTTTCCAGATTTCCTGGGTTTTTCTATGTAGACAATCATGTCATCTATGAATAGGAGCAGTTTTATTTATTCCTTTCTATTTGGTGTGTCTTTTATTTCTATTTCTTTCCCATTGTACTGGCTAAGACTTCCTGATATTGAATAGGACCGGAGAGAGTGGGCATCCTTGCCTTGTTCCCCAGGTTAAGGATAAAACAATCAGCTTACATCATTAACTGTAGGCATTTTTTTCGATGCCTTTTATTAAGTTGAGAAATTTCCTTTGCATTTCTATTTTATCATAATAGATGTTTTTTTTATATGCCTTTTTTTCCATCAATTAATAAGATCATGTGGTATTTTTTCTTTAGGAAGTTAACATGGTGGATTATATAATTACATTTTAGATATTAACTGGTCTTCCATTTTCTAAATAGACCTCACTTGGTTGTGGTGTATGATTCTTTTTATGTGCTGCTGGATTCAATTTACTGACATTTTGTTGAGGATCTTTATATCTAGTATGTTCATGAGGGATATTGATTTTTAATTTAATTTTTCTTTTATTTATTTTTAAACTCTCATTATCTGGTTTTTGGTATCAGGATAATGGCCTCTGGCCTCATAAAATGTGGTGGAAAGTGTTCTCTGATCTTCTGTTTTCTAAGAGAGATCTATAGAATTTGATTAATTTATTTTTCCTTTTTAATTAATACATTTATTTTTATTGAGGTATAATTCACATATGACATTATATTAGTTTTAGATGTACAACATAATGATTTGTATAACAATGAAATGATCACCGCATTATGTCTAGTTACTATTTGTCAAAGTACACATTTTTTTTCTTTTGATGAGAATTTAAGATTTATTCTCTTAGCAATTTAAATATACAATGCAGAAGTATTAACGATAGCACCATACTGTATATTATAACCCTATGACTTATTTATTTAATAATTGCACATTTTGGCCCATTCACCCATTTCTTCCACTCCTTCATGTGTTAGCTTGGGTTTTGTTGTTGTTGCTTAGTTTTGTATTTTAGATTCCACATGTAGATTACAACATGTGGTCTTTTTGTCTTTTTCTGTCTGACTTATTTCACTTAGCACAATGACCTCAAGGTCCATCTGTGTTGTTGCAAGTGGCAAGATTCCATTCCTTTTTATGGCTGAGTAGTATTCTGTTGTATACAGATCATATTTGTATCCATTCATCCGTTGATGATACTTAGATTGTTTGCATATCTTGTCTATCTTACCTAATAATAGACAACCATGTAAATTGACCATACCTCCACTACACCACCAGCCAATCAGGAGTGATATGCAAATCAATGGAACAAAGATGATGGCTAATTTGCATACACAGGCACTGAGTGACAGGACAGGATGCTTACATCATCGCCATGGCAATAACACAGGCATTCTGCCCCACCCCTGTCTCTCAGGGCCCGCCGTGAAAAGAGATGGCTCCAGGGCCTGAGCAGGAAGGGGCTGGGCTGGAGTGGAAAGGCAGTGCTGACAGCCAGGGAAAGGAAAGCCCATTCTGGCATGAATTTTCATGCAGTGGCTTCTAGTTGTAAATAATGCTGCAATGAACGTGTGAAACATGTGGACCTGAAGATAGTTTTCTTTTTTGAAATGTACTTAGCTATTACTCAACGTCTTAGTAGTTATAAAACTATTCAGGTTAACTATTTCATCATGGATGATTTTTGTTATTTATATACTTTGAGAAATTTGTTCATTTCATCTCAGTTGCCAAATTTATGTGTGTGGAGTTGTTGTTAGTATTCTCTTATTATCCTTTTTATGTCTCTGTGGTCTGTAGTGACATCCTTCTTCCATTTTTGATATTGAAATTTGTATTTCCTTCTTTTTTCATTGTGTTTTGCTAGAGGTTAATACATTTTACTTATTATTATTATTATTATTATTATTTTTTTTTTTTTACAAATAATTAGCTATTGTTTCACTAATTTTCTCTATCCTTTTGTTCTGTTTTAATTTCATGGATTAACTACTTTTTATTGTTTCCTTCCTTTGGCTTATTTTGGCTTTATTTTGCTATTCTTTTCTATTTACTTAAGGCAGAATCTCAGATTGTCTATTTGAAACCTCTTTTTCTTCTAATGTAAGCATTTAATGCTATAAATGTCCCTCTAGCTCTGCTTTAGAGACATCCTACAAATTTAAATATTTTATTTTCATGTTAATTCAGCTTAAATAAAAAAAAAATTTCCTTGAGACATTCTCTTTGAACCATAAATGGTTTAAAAGTATTTTAATATCCAAGTGTTTGGAAGATTTTTCTGTTATTATTTTTCTATTAACTTGTTTCTAGTTTAATTCTATAATGGTCTGAGAACTTATTGCATGATTTCAAGTCTTTTAAATTTATTTAGGTTTATTTCTAAATAATTGGTAAATGTTTCCATGTGTACTTGAAAACAATGTTTATTTTGCTGTTACTGAGTTTTTTCTAAATATAATCAGATTCAGTTGGTTGATAGTGTTGCTTAGTGCTCCTATACTTTTGCTGATTTTCATATACTGATTTTGCTACCCTGTTTCCCCAAAAATAAGACAGTGTCTTATATTAATTTTTGTTCCCAAAGATGTGCTAGGTCTTATTTTCAGGGGATGTCTTATTTTTCCATGAAGAAGAATACGGTACACATTTATTGTTAAATGAAAATAAAGGAAATTTATTACCTGTATACGGTACGGTAGTCAACACAAACCAGACAAACTGTGAATCCTACAGTATCAAGAATTTACTCATTTATTCAATGACAATCATGTCATCATCTTCTGGAACATCATCATAACAATCCAATTCCTGAATTTCCTGGTGAATTTCTTGTGACTCCATTTCTTTCAGAATGAGTGGACCAAATCTCTCATGTTTAGCAATAGCACTGTCTTTAAATGAGTACTTCTTGTCAAGGTAGCCTGCTCCCAGTGCATTTGCAATGCAACTGTCAGTGATTTTCTCCCATGAGTTCTTCACCCAAGTCACAACTTTTTGCAGTTTAGGTTTCAGAGTTTCCACGCTGATTTCTCTCCATTTCTTATTTTCAATGTAGTCATTAATTTCCATGTGCAAATTGTCTTTGAATGGCTTGTTTATTGCAATATCAAGAATCTGGAGATAGGCCATCATTCCTGTGGGAATCATTATCTGATCTATTTTTCTTTCGTGAAGAAATATCTTCATGTCTTTAGCGCGGTGAGTGCTGGCTGCATCCCAGACTAGCAGACCTCTTTGGCTTCCTCGCATAACAAGCAGCAGCGTTAAATCAACCCACTTCCTTATAACTGCTTGTGTAGCCCAGGCTTTTTCAGTTTCAAGAATAAAAACACCCAAAACACGTTCAATCTTTTCCTTCTTGCCCTTAGAAATGATTAAAGGTGGGATTTTAGTGCCATCCAGACGAATTGCCAAAATACAGAAATCATGTGCACTTTCGTAAGCAGTGGAGGGAATGTACACTAAGGAGGCACCCCGCTGTTCAATTGTTGTTTGAGATGATTGGCCCATAAACACTGCAGTTTCATCCATAGCAATCATGTTGGAAAGATTGTATTTAGAGAAGTTAGCATCATCAATAAAGGACTTGAATGCAAGTGCTCACTTAATAACTTGAGTATCTTCTAACCTAAACAATGTTGTAGATTTTCTTAAAGACAGTTCACTTCACTGAAGGAAATTATCCAGCCAGTGTTGTGATGCTTTGAAGTCTTCGGGGGCTATGTCAAACTGTGGTGCCATTGCAAGAGCAAATTCTTGAATCTGAGCCCTATTCACAACCAAAGCCTCTGCTCTCCTGTCAACAACCCATTCACAGATCAGGTCTTCCAGCTCGGAAAATAATGGTTGCCGACCTGATCCACACTTGTGCTTTTTAGCATTTCCTTTGCCCACTTGTTCAATGAGGTTACCATACTCTGCTCACCATTTTCGGACCAATTGGATACTCAATATCTACTTGCAGAAAGCAGTAAGATTTTGGCCCCAAGAGTCTTCCACGATTCCTTTCTTGTACTACACGGAGTAGCTTTTTCTTTTTGCGCTCATTTCTAGGGGTAAAAAAAGGAATTGGGGTATCAAGGTGGGAGGAGGGGGATCACTTAAAATGACACAGGGGGAATCAGAGCGGGGAATCAAAATGGCACAGGAGAATCAGAGGGGGGATTATTATTTTAGTAATCCCTTTTGATCCTCCTGTGTCATTTTGATTGCCCCCTCTGATCCTCCTGTGTCATTTTAAGTGATCCCCCTCCCCCCATCCCTGTGCCACTGAACACCTTCACCAGACATCCCCTTATGCCTTTATCAGACATTTACCCCCTGGGGTCTGCCTGGGGACTGTCACTGGGCTTGCTGGGGCAGGGTCTGCCACTGACTGAGAACCTTCAGTCATCATGAGGGCAGCCGCGAGCATCAGATAGTGTCACCAGACACAGAACTCAGCACCTTCGCCGTGTCCCATCAGCTCTAATCCTCCTGTTCTTCTACACGCATCTGCGAAAGTCTCCTCCTGTCTCCCGCTCTGCGCGCACTGCTCACTCTGACCTCCGATCCGCCTCCACACAGCAGTGACATCAGGACTCTGCGTAACGTCACTGGTTGCTAGACACCAGTCGGGGCGGCCGGCCCTAGCGACCAGTTTACGGTAAATTAATTTTCATTCTGAGACAGAGCCAAGGGGGGGCCTTATTTTCGGGGGGATGCCTTATATTTCACTCAGAAGGAAACCTGTAAGTAGGTCTTATTTTCGGAGGATGTTTTATTTTCGGGGAAACACGGTAGTTGGGATCTACAGATAGCTTAGTTATACTTGGTCATTCTCCCTTTCTTTTGCTCCAGATGGTGTATTCCAGTGTTTCTTGAGCGTCATTATATTGGGATTGTATATTCATGCAGTGGCCTATTTCCCCCCATTTTTATTGGATCATAAAGCTCCATAAAGAGTGAAGGGTATATGTTTGCTTTTAAAATTATATTTATTTATTTTATTACTTTTATTTATTGTTGAGAATATTACAGATGTCCCCATATTCCCCATTTACCCCCCCTCCCCCCCCCCCGCTTTGCTTCTGATATTGTTAAGCCTTAGGACTCTACCAGTGGATATAGTACAGTGTCTGCTGTATTTATTAAGTAAACAGTATTACCAAGAATCACCCCTTGCTGGTTGTGCTGGGTATTCAAGCTCCAAGAGATGCTACAACTACGCACACTGTGGATTGTGCATTTCCCCGGAATTTTGGGTTATGTAGAAGACATGGCCTTGTGCTCAGCTCTCAACTGGCATGTCTCTAATGCCCCGTGGTTTCTCCAGGCAGGAGAGGACTGTTTCCTGCCACCAGGTTCCACCACCTTGTTCTCTTTCAGCATCATCTGCAGGTCTTTCTCACTGCCCTTGGGCACCTCCTTCCACTCAGGGACTTGATTTTCTCCCTGAGCAGGGAGTATTCTGCATGTGTGCATGTGTATGTATAAGTGGGGGGTAGGGGGGAGCCTCACCGGATCCTATCAGGTCCTCTTGTTCCCACCAGCCTGCAACGCTTTCATACTGAAGCTCACTCATCTTTGTGTCCTGCTGAGGCCCAGCAGAATTCCTCTATGTAGCACATCAAACTTCATTAAGAGAATGCTTAAATAAATGATGAAGTTCTCCCCTTTTTTTTGTTAATCCTTACCTGAGGATATTTTCCCATTGATTTTTAGAGAGAGAGGAAGGGAGGGGGAAAGACAGATAGAAACATCCATGTGCAAGAGACACATCGATTGGTTGCCTCCCACACGCACCCCAACTGAGTTGGCATTGAGCCTGCAACCAAGGTATGTGCCCTTGACGGGAACTGAACCTGGAAACCTTCAGTCTGTGGGCCAACACTCTATCCACTGAGCCAAACCAGCCAGAGTGAATGATGAGTTTCTTGAAAGCATCTGGGAAACACGGATCCCTGCTACCTCCCAGGGTCCCGACCTTCTGCCGGAAAGTTGGCCCATCCTCCTTACAGCACTTCGTGTCTGCTAATTTTGCATCTGTGGCCTTACACCTGTTTTGTCTTACAATATTTATTGGGAAAGCATTTTAGCCGCTTATTATAGTCAGATATCATCCATGGACAAGCCATTTTCCTTGAACTAACCCACTGAGAAATATTACCAAAGGTGTTAAGTCAAATCATCCAGCCACTTGCTGTGACCAGCTGGCCTCAAAGCCATGCTCAGTCCCTAGTTTTGAACACAGAATGTTTTAGGATTTTAGTTGACACCAAGCAGCAAAGCTGCTGCTAATTTCTGTACTCATAAATGGGGCTTTTACAGACTCGGCAAAAGTAACAGGAGGATTTCCAACTGTGTTTCCAGTGCATTAAATGAGATAATGTAGGGCCGGGCACATAGTGAGTAGCCAGTGAATGCTAGCTGGTATGACTAGGCACCACTACCAAGAATTGTTGCAGGAAAATAACACCAAAGAAAGATGGGGGCCAGAGGGAAGTATACATTCAAGGGTTAGTAGAGAATAAGGTCCTATACATAATTACTTTGAAGTTAGAAATAAGAAAAAGAATGCTGAAAAAGAGATCACTTGAATAAAAAAACCAAAAGCATGAAAATAGAGGCGTAAGGATAATTGATTGAAAGCTCAGAGGCAATGTGCATTTCATAAAGCGTGTTTAAAAACATGAATTACATGTTTTTGCACTCACCCTGGAAAATTTCACACACTTAATTAAATCACATTGTCTCAAAATGCTGTTCTAAAATATTTGACATACACCAAAACAACATCTCCAACAATGTGGCCAGTGGAAAATTCTGATTACATCCCTATATAATTATTTCAAAGGCTTTTGGGTAAATACACATATCCCCATTGAAATTTGAATCCTAAAACATATACCACCTCCACAGCTCTGATTCCATCTTGGCTCTGGCATGCCACTGTGATGCTTTCAAAATGCCAAAAGTTGTGGGATGTGTAGAGAAACGTGTGTGTAGAGAAAAAAGGTGTGTAGAGAAACTTTCATTAACTTCAACATATGGACCCTTTTTCTGAAATACCTTTCCTGGCTTTCTTATGTCACTATTTTGTTGTTTTTGTTATTAATATGAAACATTGTTCTTGACCAAATTAGAACTAAGTTATCAGCTTTGGTTTTAATAATGCCTTTTAAAGTTCTGTTTTACATTAATTTTGGATGTACCTGTCCTTCAAAACTTGTCTTTATAAGCCTGGAAATAGAACTTTATAGCAATGATGCCTGCTGGTGGTTGTTTTTATTTTTTATTTTTATTCCTGGGTGAGTAGAAGACTGATTCTCACATAGCCAGTGAGCAGGAGCAGTGATCTTGGTGGGAGAAAAATGTAGTATGATCTTCGCAGCCAGCCCTGCTGGGTCTTAAACTGAGAGAGCAACATGGCTAGGCATTTTTTTCTTAATTAATTGTATTTTTTTAATTGTTTTAAAATCACTTGATTGAGGTATGGTTGACATGCAGAAAACTGTACATATCTATATATATAAAAGCCTAAGTGGCCAGCCGACCAGCCAGTTGGCTGACTAGCCGGTAGGTATGACGTGCACTGACCACCAGGTGGAAAATGCTCCACACAGGAGCTGCCAAGTGACAGCAACTTTGCAGAGTGTTCTCTTGACTCTGGGACCCATGCCACCCCCTTCCCTCCCCCCTTGGGATGTTGGACTGCCAGTTTGGGCCCAATCCCCACAGGCCAGGCTGAGGGACCCCATCTGCTGGAGGGACCCAGCTCACTCTGCAGACACCCTTTGAGCCCAGGCGCCACCCCAGTTGCAGCCAGCCAGGGAGGGACCACTATAGGTTGGCTCTGGAGTGTGTCTGGCTTGTCTCGCACACTCCTCCCTTTCCTCCCTCACCAGCCACCTTCTAATTAATTTACTTTCAATGTGCACAAATCTGTGCACTGGGCCTCTAGTTTAATATATATAATTTAGTGAGCTTGGGGATAGACTTGTGAAACCATCACCACCTTCAAGGCCTTATCACCTCCCAACACTTCCTCTTGCCAGCATTATTAGCATTTTGTGTGCATATGTGTGTGGAGTAAGAGCATTTTAAGTATAC
Organism: Pipistrellus hanaki; assembly: GCF_964339955.1. Classification (NCBI taxonomy): domain Eukaryota; kingdom Metazoa; phylum Chordata; class Mammalia; order Chiroptera; family Vespertilionidae; genus Pipistrellus; species Pipistrellus hanaki. The sequence continues at coordinate 35,031,552 of NC_140503.1, read as the reverse complement.
AGTATGGAATCATTATCTGTGGCACTATGTTGGATAGTAGCTCTCCTGGATGAGGTTTTATTAGAGCAGACTGAAGGACGATCCAAATGCAAGAGAAGGTTAACTGCAACATGGAATTTCCAATGGGTACCACTATAAGGGTGCTGGCCATGAGATGGTGCTGGCCATGAGATGGTGCTGGCCACCAGTGGGGAACAGACCAGGGATCATATCTGCTGAAGCAGCTCAGATGTGTGAGGGCCGCAAGGGACAGTGAGTGTGGAGCTGAGTTTCCTGGGTTGGAGATAAGAGAGTGGCAGGATGGCAGCTCCCACCTCCATCCAGCAGGAAGGTGGCAGTGTCTCATTCTAGCAACAAGCTAGAAAGAAATGATGTTCTTACTTTAGGTGTATACCTCTGAGGTAGTTTAAGGAATTTTTCCAAAAACATATCCTGAGCGAAGGCAGTTATTACAGCAAGATAATTAGTAAACTTTCCATATAACTTACTCATAGTACAAGGAAAATCCTAATTTCCCCCCTGAATTTATTGGCTGTCCAGAGCCAATTATATTTGCACTAGAGACCTGGTGCATGAAATTTGTGCAAGGGGCTTGGCCTTCACAGCCCTGGCTTCGTCCAGATGGTCGTTCTGCTGTTTGGTCTAATTAGTATGTTAGCTCTTTATTATATATGATATTTAACTCACATAAAAAATATCAGTAACTTTTTTTTTTTTTTTTACCTATAAAGAAAACACAAAACGACAACAAAAATCCAGAATCATTTATTAGAAGTTGGAAAAAAAGCAGTATTTTTAAAATGAAATTAAAAGATGTATAATTTATTTCAGTGGATTAAAATTAATGTGAACTTACCTTTTGACACTTACCCTATCAGAGTAACATATTATTTAGCACAAACAACTTTCTTCCTTTGGATTTAGAAGCAGTGCTTCAACAGAACTGCTAATTGACACTTAGTGAAAAACAATTTATATTTCATTTTATTTTCTCATTGCTATAAGACTGGTTTAAAATAATGAGGATCCTAAAAAGATATTACCTGGACCATAAAATGCACTTACGAAAGTTATTTGATAAATCATGAAGGGATATTTTTACCTCTTAAGGAGCATATGAGAGCAGGACACAGATGGGACATGACAGATCCCTGGCAGTGTGCAGTGCTCTCTCTCTCTCTCTCTGTCTCTTCAGGAATCAGAAAACACTGTATTTCTAAATGCTGAGCCTCCCTCACATCTCGTGCTTAAAAAAAAATTATATATATACTGATTTCAGAGAGAAAGGCAGAGGGAGAGAGAGATAGAAACATCAATGATGAGAAAGAATCATTGATAGACTGCTTCCTGCATGCACCCCCAGTGCCGACTGAGCTCACAACCCAGGTATGTGCCATGATTGGGAATCATTTCTTAGAAGGAATCGAACCATGACTCCCTGGTTCATAGGTTGACACCCAAACACTGAGCCATGCTGGCCGGGCTACATCTCCCGCTCTTAAGTATCAAATCTGGTGTCTAGACACAGGGAATCTTATGTCAAAGGAGAAATGAGGATTATAGCAATCATGTTCTAGACTGCAAATCCTCCTCCCTGGGTCACACTGGTGCAGGGACCTCATTTATTCTTTCTTTTGTTTGTTCATTCCTCAAATATGCCTTGAGCATTTATAATGTCTGCAACACTGTGCAAGGCTGTGTGAACTCAACAGTGAACGCAGCAGAGGTGGTATCCACTGTCATGGAGCTTGCAGGCAAGAAGGGAAAATATGTTCCATGCCTTGATGCGGGAGTACAGAGTACAATGGGAACTCAATACCATGGGAACACAGAGCAGAAGTTAGACTCCAGTGATGGGAAACCCCGTATTTCTTAAGGGATGGGGGTGGGGTGGGGCAGGTGATGGGTTACCAGAATCCCCTAAGGCAGATGTAAACCCACTGGGAGAGTGTTTTACTGCGCACAGGCTCTGCTATCAAAGAGGGTTCTAGGCCAAGGAAGTGCCAGTCACTGCCACCTCAAGGAACTGTGGAGGTGCTAAGAGCCGCAGTGAATGAGTTGGGTCTTGGGGGGCAGGTGGAAGAAGCTTCCAGAGTTGGGATTTTTGAGACCAGGACCCATGGCCTGGGAGCACAGCGGCTTGTCCCTTGGATGGGATAACTGGGCAGTCACTGTAGGTTTGCAAATTTTCTTTTAAAGACAGTATCCCAGGGGCAATGGAGGATATCAACAGCATAGCTGCCTTTTGTGTGTTAACTGAAGCCATCCTTACGATGGCTGAGTTGCCTGGGAGCCTGAACCTTCTTGGGTTGGCCGTGACCATTGTGATACACAGGGTGCTATTGTGGGTGGGACTTGCCCATTGCCTGAACAAAAGCAAGATGGCCAGTTGTACCTCAGCAGCCCTGTTCAGGGAGCAGGTCAGAGCTTCCACTTCTCTGAAGCCCCAGTGAGGGTTCCAAGGACCAGACAAGGGAGATGTGCCTGATGATAATTTCCCTTGTCACCATAATGTTACATAACGTGCACCCTTTCCTGCCATACAGCCTTCTTAATGGGAGAGAAATGGATATGAGAGATAAAGCATTTCCCAGGAAAAAAATACTATCCTTCAGGGATGGTTCCCATTATGGGATTGTACTGAGATGACAAATTGGACTAAATTGTGTTTTTCTCCACAAACTGGTGAATGGGCTCATGCAGGACTCAAAAAGAAGCCATATTTCTTCATATGTATGAGTGTAGTCAAGTGATTTTGTCATCAACCCTCACTATTTATATAATGAAATGCATCTACTTAAATGATGACGTAGGTCTAGTGTGAGTAACTTAGAAAGCTGGTCATGTTACATGACAATAAAAAAAAATACACACAACAACACAGGTCTGGAATCTTTAAGTCTACTTTGATTCCATTTATATAAAATTGTGTGTGTTCTCATCCATTATGCAGAGGTCTGAAAAAGTGTTCACCACAAAATTAACGTAGGTTATTTCTGGGTGATGACATACATTTCCCCCCTTCCTTCTTCAAGCTTTTCTGGATTGCCTTAATATATTTCTTTTTTAAAAAAAAATATATTTTATTGATTTTATACAGAGAGGAAGGGAGAGAGATAGAGAGTTAGAAACATCGATGTGAGAGAGTCATTGATCAGCTGCCTCTTGCACACCCCCTACTGGGGATATGCCTGCAACAAGGTATATGCCCTTGACCGGAATCGAACCCGGGACCCTTCAGTCCCCAAGCCGACACTCTATCCATTGAGCCAAACCGGTCCCGGCTGCCTTAATATATTTCTACAACGAATATATATATATATATATATATATATATATATATATATATATATATATATATATATATATATATATATATATATATGTAATGGAAGCTATTTTCATTGTAAAAGAACACCCCAAAGCTTGTTCATAACTTTTTGGAGTTGTGTCATTATTTACTAAATTCTCTCCAGATCATTCTTTTGCTGGGATTAGAAGCCAAAATCCTTTGGAGAGACGGACTGCCTAGTTGGGAAGTTTCTATAAGAAGTTTTAATCTCTGAGATGCTGCCTGGTAGCTTCCTACAACTACAAGACTATAAAACTTTCCCACATGAAGATGTGATCTCTCTTTGACATTATTGGAGCAGACACCCCATGGAGTCCCGAGATACTGGCTCGTCTCATATACTAGTGACTGAATTCCTTGGAGATATGAAGGGAATAAATAACTCATGAAAGTTGTTGATATTGTTTTAACTTTTTAAAGTGTAGGATGAAGGCTAAGTCATCAGAAGCAGAGGCGAGACTTGGAGGAACACTGCTCTTTGGGCAGGAATGACACCGGATGGGTTTAATTCGCTTCTTAGGCCATTCCCATTGATCACAGGGAATTGGGAGGGCAGCATCGGAGCATAACCTTTCCGATGAATATCACACACTAAGCTGCCAGCGGCTGGTGTACCGGAGAGCCTTCCGGGAGCTGGTGGTGCTGCACAAGGCCTACTCAAAAGCAGAGTGGAATTCAGGATGTGGGAGCACCCCATCCTTTCCTCTCTCACATTTATTCAGTGAGAAGGAATTGCTGTGCACTGTGTCCAGCTTGCCATGGGTATCCCGGTGAAAAGTTACAGGATATTGGAAGGAAATTGATTTTTAATCTGAAATGTGTTTAGAGTTTCTCAACTTGGTTTAACATTTTATGATTGAATTCTCTGGAAGAGTCAGGGAGATTCTGAGTCCTGACTATATGCTGGGCATACTGAGAGCTATTCCAGAACAAATGCCTCCTTTTGTTCAGAGAAAAGTCCCGGCTTGCTCTCCAACCTTATCCCCTCCCACCTTCCACGCTTTCCTTTGCTGGCCCCAGCTTCCATTGCCGCTCTCAGACACAGCGAGCATGCTCTGACTTCAAGCCTTTTCTTTCCTCTGCCTAGATCTTCTCAGCTCAAAGTCGCCCAGCAGAGTGGCCTTACCTATAAAGATGGCACTTCATTCCCTACCTAATTAGACCTACACCCCCTTTATTCTGCTTGATTTTATACGTAGCACTTACCCCAACCTAACATATTGTATATTTGCTAGTGCTTTTTACAATTTTGATCTCTGAAAGTGCTGCTATCGCCGGCAGGGTTAGGGTTTTCCCCCCAATAGCCTCATATAGGCCCAGTTCTTTCTTCCAATCTCCAGGAGAGTAAGAAGAAGGTCTGGATGGGGCAGGCCCAGGCACTGTGAAGTCTGAACCGTTACAGTTTGGGGGGCCCTCTTTGAGAGAAGGAGTACAGCTAGGCGCAGGTCTGAGAAGCAGCCTGGAAGCTTAAGTCTCAGTAGTTTGACAGTCAGCTTCTGGGGCTGGGTGCCCCATGCCTATGGGATCTAGCTCATCAGGAGACCTCTGGGTGGGCTCACGGAGGCCTGTGTGTGGGGAGAATGGGCGCTCCCTGGGGAAAAACCTGTTCTCAGGAAGGGTCAGGCCCTCTAATAACAACACCCCAGTGACCAGAGGAGGGATTCTAAGAAGATGGCGAGGACTTTTTCATTAGGACTGTTTCTTTCCGGCTCTGTAAGATATTGTAGCCCAGGCCAGCACTCTAGGCACCCAGGGGTAAAACACAGAACATGACAGGAGAGGGGAATTCCCCCCTCTATAGGAAGTGGGCTTCAGGGCATAAAGAGTGGCAGTGTCACAAAGATGAGGACAGCCTGCCGGTGTGGCTCAGTGGTTGAGCATTGATCCATGAACCAGGAGGTCACTGGTTCAATTTCCCCATTAGGGCACATACTATGCAGGTGGGTGCCATGCAGGAGGCATCCTATTGATGTTTCTCTCTCATTGAAATTGAAATTTCTACCTCTCTCTAAAGTCGATATATATATAGACCCTGTTTTCCCGAAAATAAGACAGTGTCTTATATTAATTTTTTTCTCCCAAAGTTGCGCTAGGTCTAATTTTCAGAGGATGTCATATATATATATATATATATATATATATATATATATATATATATATATATATATAAAGGTGAGGATAGCTTGATGCCAGCCCCAGAGACCATAGTCCAGGTGTCTTCTCATCACCTCACAGGCAGCAGCAGAGGCTGGCAGACTTGATGATAATGGTGATGGTTGCCCTTCATGGGGCATATGCGCGCTGGATGACTTCATGTACATTGTCTCTAATTCTTACCAGAACCCTGCAGGCTAAGCGTCATTAACCTTGTTTTGCAGGTGTGATCAGATGGCATATCTACTCACATGACACTCAATGCACAAAGACAATGTAGACTTTGATCTCCAGCTGATTTGAACCTCCTTATGAGTCCCTACCCTGCTGGGTAGCCCAACACTGAGATCTCTTCTGGTTTGTAGCATCTTTCTTGTTTAAATAGTCAGGATTTTCTAGGTTAAATTCCCTATCAGTGCTGATCAGTCTCTTTTGGATGACTCATTCTCCCTAGACAACCTGGTAGGTTCCCTTGTGGTGTCCCTCACTTCCCCTTCTCCTCCTCTGGTCCTGGTAAATGGACCTGCCTGGTCTTCTGGGTCACCTGTGTTGTGGCTCACACTCCTGGGTTTGGATCACCTGTGCTGTCCTGAAGTCAGTGGGATTGATCACTCAGAACCTTCATGGCGGTGCTGGTGCTTATGGAAACTTCTGGGTCTCTGAATGCCACACTTTGGCCATGGGAAGCCCCAACAGCAGCCTCAGTGCACCTGTCTGGGAGGGCATCGCACCAACTTGCCACTCCCTCTGGCTACCTCTTACCCTGACCCCTAGGGCTGTAAAGGGCTGTGGCTTCCCCGGCCCCCATGTCACCTTGTCTGCCCTCTCCGCCTTAACATGTAGTACAGCCTATGACCGCCCCGTGCACTTCAAACTCTTTTTGTGTGTGCCCCCTTAAAACTTCCAAAAAGCTGTGACCTCCTTTTCAAGTTTATATCAGATGTTTTACATTTAAATTAAATAGTTGCAAAGGATGTAATTCCTGGCATATTGTAAATATTGACATTTTAGAATGAAACCGTTATAGCACTTATAAAAATTTACCCAGTGGAATCTAAACATCATCATGATTTAATACCCATGGTTCAAAGAACACACAAACAAGCTATGTTTTTTAACATTTGGAAGTTTTTTTCTCCTTGAAATTGTGTTCCCATTTCACTTCTCCTAGAGAATTTTATCCTAACATGATATATTTTTTATGCTTAAAAGTCTTTCACCCTATTATTTTTCTTTTTAACAAAAATATGTCTATACACTGAAAATTTTAAATTGTTAATTTTTTTCTGCTGATCCAGCACTCTGTTAAAAAATGTATTCTGGATTAAATTCTCATTAGAATTATTATTAGTACGCAATTGGTCAGAGTCACATACACGTCTGTACACACGTACGCATTACATGTTTTTATGGAAGTGTCTCTATGAAACAGATGGGAGGCTGTTCTAGCTGTTGAAGTGGGATTTTCAGAGGCAGATATTGCCAGGTGTACTTCTGTTTGTTGCTCAGTGGTTTGTACCTTAGAACAAAATGTACATTAGTAAGATCTGAAGTGGCTTCCTTTTGTTGAGTTGCCTGCTTTCCTCTGTGGAGAGAAGAAGTTGGGAGATAGGAAAGTGTAGCCGGCATAACACTAATTTCCTTATAACTCTCCAGTCTCCAGATGCCTTGGAAAGTGAGAAGTTTTTGGAAATTTAAACACCACTATACAGAGCCCTGGCTCACCATGTGGTAAAAGGGCCGTGGCCCCACAGGCTCCACCCTCTCCTCTGGGACCCTGCATCTCATGCAAAATGCTTAGGATGTGAAGGCAGCAAGAAAATGCAAATAAAAATCACAGTTTTAGAAACGCCAGGGGATTACCTGTACCACAGGGATAAGGAAGCGAAGGCCCGGAGACATTCTAAGAGCTTGTCTAAGTGTGTAGGCAATGGCGCAGAGTGGGAATTTTTCTTCAGATCTGCAACCTTTCCTCTTTCAAAGCCAGCCTCTGGATGAATGACTGTATCAGAATCATCTGAGTCCATATATAGTGTGAGGAAAGGTGAGGAATAGAGGATAGAAACATCAATGAGAGAGAATCATTGATCAGCTGCCTCCTGCATGCCCGCTACTGAGGATGGAGCCTGAAACCCGTGCATGTGCCCTGACCGAGAATCGAACCAGTGACCTCTTGGTGCATGCGTCCACACTCAACCACTGAGCCACACCTACAGGGGTAAGTCCCTTTTAAAAATGATTTATCACTACATTGTATACCTGAAACTAATATTACATGCCAACTATATTTTCATTTTAAATTTTAAGTTAATTAAAAAGATGATTTAAAATCCCAGGGCACCACATCCAGTGGGTCTAGAGGTGGGGCCTGAATGTTTGTTTCTTTAAGAGCTTCCCAAAAGATTCTGCAGGGGGTCAGGGTTGAACCCTGGAGCACACCCGAGGAGGCCTGCGTTTGTGCAGGAGCAGAGACCACCCCTCTCCCTGGACTGACATTCCAGACCTGAGAGGGGGGAGCTGGGCAGGAGACAGGAATGGAAGGTTTCCCCACAGTGAGGAGCTGTGAGTCAGCGAGACACCTTCTTCGTCTGTGGGTTGGTTTGCTGCTACCACTAAATGGCCCTGATTTGAAGCCCAGACTCCTGAGGCCTGGGTATCTTGCATGGGAAGAGGGGGGGAGGGCGGTGGGGAGGAGGGCTGTTTATGAGGCAATTGCCCCGGACTCTGGGGCTCTCTTTCTCATCTGATGTGAGAATCTGTGGCCTTGAAAGTCAGTGTGGAATGGATGCAAGGTATTGGGAAGATCGGTTGCCATCTACCTCTAGTATGGTGAGCCAAAGACCTGCCATGAACCCATTTCTCCACTCAGTTCAGCTCAAGGACGTCCTGTTGGCATGGTGGCACCTTCCCTCACTCCTCTGTGGGCCCCTTTCCCTGTTGTCTTCCTCTAAGCTGTTCTGGCTTTGACAGGCGTCGAGACTAATGTCCTATCTCCCAGGGAAGCTGGGTGGGAGGGCTAGATGGCACACTGACAATCTTCTCTTCTCGGGTGAAGACCTGAGGGAAAATCTGGTGTTGTTACCAGTCACCAGGCTCCGAATGCAGCTCTGTGGCCACACTGCTTAGAGCATGGTTTGGGAGAAAGGGGAATATGCACTCCTCTCTTGAGCCATGTGTTTCTGGAAACAGTTTTTATATCCCGCTGAGCCAAAGGGAGAGATAGGAGGCCTATTTATCACTGCATTGTCACTTCAAGAGAAAACACACTTTATTCCAATTGCCACAGCGCCCAGGTGGATGCCAATTGAGTTACTTTCTATCTGAAAAATGGTGCCCAGCGCTAGAGCCTTCAGGGGTGTCCATGATGGGAAACAGTGTCAGAGCTATGCATGTTGGCTGTAGGGCTCTCCTGGAAGGCTGACTCCAGCACCGGTCCCCATGCTATTATTACCACCTTCTTCTGGAGATGGTCTTCAGACTAGAACCCGGGATCCAACAAGACTTCAGACTTCTGTTAGGTCTGTGCTGCCAAGCGCTAATGAGGCAGAGTCCCAGAGCAGAGTGCCATCTCCCTCCTCGTCAGCTCGCTTTCACTCACTGCCCACCAACTCTGGCAATGGACTCGTGAGAAATCCTGTTAAGGGGTTTTCTTTTAAAGACACTCAGTCCACACCTCATAAAGGTTGCAGAAAGGTACAGTAATGGCCTGGCAGACATTTACCCAGTGAGACAAATTTTCCATGGTGAAAGCTACTTCTCAACTCAGTCTGAAAGTAGAGGTGCAAAAATTCCTTACCTGACTTCCTAAAGGTCGCTAAGACGTGACATAGAAACTGAACATTAGGAGGCCAGGGGATTTGGTACTGGGTCTCATTAAAGGCATTGAAATGTATGGCATATCGACATTTGAGTCAGAAGGAGGGGGTTGACAAAGAATCCTAAGGAAGAGTCAAGGTTTGTACAGTGAAAACTATGATTTCCTGTAAAAAAGCATGAGGCCTGAGATATAATGGACATTTTTGTCCATCCAACAAAAATTTCCCATCATCAGTGGGAAGGGGAGAATAAATTCTTTAATATTTAAGAAATGATTTCATTTCAGCTCTTCTGCCTAAAGACTGGGGAGTGACCGACCCCTGGTCACAGATAATAATCACAGAGCTGCATTCAGAGCCCTCCACTCCTGCAGGAGAGCAGCTGTCACAGCATCTTCCAGAACGCCTAGTGCAAAGAGTAGCACACAGATTTGTAATATATATCTACTAGAGGCCAGGTGCACAAATTTGTGCACAGGTGGGGTCTAGCCAGCCTGACCTGATCAGGGCCAGATTGGTCTGGCTGGGCTGGGGGGTGGGAGCAGGGGATACAGTAGGTTGACTGGCTGGCACCACTCCCTGGTTGAACTCGGGGACAAATACCCAGATGAAGAGAAAATTTGCATATTAACCTTGTATTATATAGGATATCTATCTATATATCTCTCTATATTTTTTATTTATTTATTATTTTTTTAAATATATTTTATTGATTTTGTACAGAGAGGAAGGGAGAGAGATAGAGAGTTAGAAACATCGATGAGAGAGAGTCATCGATCAGCTGCCTCTTGCACACCCCCTGCTGGGGATATGCCCACAACCAAGGTACATGCCCTTGACCGGAATCGAACCTGGGACCTTTCAGTCCCCAAGCCGACGCTCTATCCATTGAGCCAAACCGGTTTCGGCTATATATCTCTATATTTTTGATCCTCACCAGAGGGTATTTTTTTCCCATTGATTTTTAGAGAGAGTATAAGGGAAAGAGAGGGAGAGACAGAAAGAGGGCAGGGAAGAGAGAAATACATCAATTGGTTGTCTCCTGCACATGTCTCAGGGCCAGGGATCAAACCCAAGACCTTTAGGTTCACAGGCTGATGCTCTAACCACGGAGAAAAATCAGCCAGGGCTGTAGTATATTTCAAAGATACAATCAATAGACCTCAACAAAGAATTGGAAGTGGCCGATGGTCACCTGCTTTCCAACCAAAGCAACCTGGGAGATGTAGGTTCATGACTGTGGCAGAGGATACACACATTTTCTTCTTGCAGTTCTAACCATTCCTTCCCAGTGTTCTTTGTGAGTTTCCTTTACCCTGTAAGTCCTTTAACTATGGAGTTTCTCAAGCGCAGTTATCTTGGTCTCCTTCTCCCCTTCCTGGGTGATTTCTTCTACATGGTTTCACTAGAAAGCAGATAACTCGCAAAGTCATGTAGACAGCTCTGCCTGTCCATTGAGCTCTACACCCATATTTCCCACCAACCACTGGGGTATCTCCTAGGCATTTGAAAGTCAGTGCATTCAAAATTCTCCCCCAGCCATTTCCCACTGCACCACTGTCCCTGAACTTGCCCTGCTCTGTGTTTTCCTACCTTGCTCATCGGACCACTGGGTTCATTGGTCCGATCAGCACCCTGCCATCCCCCAATCAGCACCCTGCCATCATTTTAGATTCTTCTGTGTTCACTGCACTACTTTTCTCACTGTATTTTCTTGCTTCTCTAGCGTATATATTTCTTGTCTCTGCCCTCTGCTCTTCATTTCTCTTTCCAGGTGCACAGTGTAAGTCTTTGTCATTTCACACTTAGGTACCACAGTTTCTTCCAGCTGTTCCCTCTGTCTCAGTCTTGAGTCCTTCCTCTGCCCTTCATGGTGCTTCCAGAACAATCTTTTTCTCTCCCCTAAAGCTCATCCACTTCTCCCGGAATAGAACCTTTTGCACAATATTTAAATCCATAACCCAACTCTTGCTAACAACCTTTGCCATCTCATTTTGCCCTTCATGGGAGTCATTCCTGTACCTCTTTTCACCCCTTTTGCGTGACCCTCCTGTGTTATGTATCTGAGGATCGAAAGGCCCCCTTCTCCTCTTTCCTTCTTCAGTAGACTTGTATGCACCTTCTGACTCATCTAAACAAGACTTCATGCCAAAACCTGTTTGGCTCAGTGGATAGAGCGTCGGCCTGCGGACTGAAGGGTCCCAGGTTTGATTCCGGTCAAGGGCATGTATCCTGGTACCCTCCAGTGGGGTGTGTGCAGGAGGCAGCTGATCGATGATTCTCTCTCATCGATGTTTCTAACCCTCTCTCTTCCTCTCTGTAAAAAATCAATAAAATATATTTAAAAATAAATGAATAAATAAATAAATAAATAAATAAAAGACTTCAGGCTGCCCTGGATACCCCCTCTCTGTGTTCTTACCCTGCCATTAGGCACTTTGTACGTGGGCTGTCACTTAATTCTTCAGTCTGCTTTCCCCACTAGGCTGCAAGCTCCCCAAGAACAGAAAGTCTCTCTTGTTTTCTTCTGATTTTAAACATTTGTTCTCAGCCCTCAGCACCAATGCATTGTCAACTGTCAATAAATTTAGCTGAATCAGTGAACAAACTGGTTTTTATGTATTTTTCAGGGAATATCAATGAGAAAAATCTATAAACTATGGTTCTGTCTTTTCTTATTTTGACAAGTCTATTATTTATTAATGTGCCTCAAATTGATTATAATAAAAATACAGAAAGCCTTGACTGAATCTGAGTCTCAGCTCTGAAGGGCAGACAGTGAAATGCAAGTACACTTCTGGAATTCACACACACTCATTAACTAGTATCCACTTAATCTCAGCATAGTGTCCTATTAGACAAATGATTTACTGCCTTCGTTGCAGAAGTGTAAGCAGCATTCTAAGGCATGAATATAAAACAGCATCGGTATATCATTTAAATAAGAGAATTGCTATCTTGGAAAAGTTAGGAATGGGAAAGTTAGAAAGCAGGAACGAAAACAAAAAAAGGAAAGGAAATTAGGGACCGCTCACTCTGCATTTCCAATGCCAAGTGCCTGGCTTAGCACAGTATAAGAGAAGAGGGAAGGAAGGAAAGAAAAGAAGAATGGAAGATGCAGATTGGCAGATACCGGAGCAACAATGGGTACATTTTTACATACGTGTACAGCTTGCTCTTATATAGGACACGCAAAGCATTTTTGATTGTTGAGTGGGCAGAACATGCCTCTCCTGGTTTTGGCTCAGCAGCCAGATTGTGACAGTGGCAGTGAACGTGAGCCCTGGGGACATGACTGCCCCTTTGCTTCTCTGTGGGCCTTGAATAGTTTTTTATATTTGGGACTCCCAGCCCTTCCACCACTTTTGAAACCCATTACCTGTATCATATCAAATCCCCTCTGAAATATCAGGAATACTTTCCATTGACCTGGTTAGACACTGGTTGCTACACAAACACTATTAGACCTCGACAAACAAACAAATTAGCAAGGGCACGCATCCATACTTGGTTAAAGGCATTTATACAAAACTTTTTTGAACTATAAAATGCACTTGAAATCAAATAATACCTGAAATAAAGAGACAAGTGACTAACAACAGGTATACTAAATACAATCTCCATTCAATAATAGGAGATGTGTTTAAAATCAGAAGACAAATGGTAAGAAAATACAGGGAATTATCAGTGGAGCCAGAGGCTTCCAGATCCAGGAATGTGCTAGCTAGCTCTCTGCCTTTAGTAACTCCCATGAACTCCTCTGATTCAGTTTCACTTTCTGTAAAAGGAAAGGGCCAGATTAGATCAACTCTCAGTGTGCTTCTAAGGCTGGGATTTTAAGGGCCTATTCCTTTTAAGTATAAATTTCCTTGGATATCTGTGCAGGAAAATCCCCCACTTATGGGGGGAGACTGGGTTTGGCTAAAGCTTCCAGTTAGCCTGACCCTGAAATGCATGTCTGTGTGAAGACCTCCGATAGACATCTAACGGAAGACCTCCTGAGTCCCATCTATTGCCAGATGTTCGTCTTCACTGTGGGCACAGGAACCATTTCAAAAACTCTGGCTGCCAAGTCATGCCTTGGCAGTGAGTGACCCGAAATGACCTTTCACATTACACTCACAAATGCAATAAAGCAAGTTCACTCAAGGTGCATGTGATGAAATTAATAGCCCTTTAATGAAAAGGAGGATGGTGCCAGGAATCCGTCACATTGTCAAATACAAGAGAATAGTTCTAGACATGGCAAGCCTATTTTCCACTGCTGAGTTTACGCTACTGTATTATCTCTGATGTATGTTCCTTAATGGGTCCCCCCCCACCATACATATTTTGTTAATATTAATGTATTTATGTATCTTGAAATTGCCTAATTAATCCCTTGCCTTCCCAATGAGTTATGTAAGTTGGCGGATTTATATTGTATGATAAATATTATAATGAAGAAAACACAACAATGGAGCATAAAATACTAACTTAATTTACCATATCAAAAGCAAAGAAATTTAGGCTATGATTTCCTCTCTGAAATTAACTAATATTTCTTACTGCTTTTCCTAATTAAAACTTATCCCTTTCCTACATCTTTTGGGGGCCATTTTTATTCCTACAAATATTTAGGAGCTACTATGTATCAAGTCACTCTGACGGGTTTTGGAGGATGCTAAATGAGACCATAAGGAGTGAGTCAGAGGAGAGGAGCAGAGAGACACTTGTGGAGACTCTGTGGGAAGTGTGGAGCAAAGGCGAGTGTGGTCATCAAGCTTGTTTGCAAACCCTGGCTCCATCATGTGCTAGCGACGTGATCTTTGGCAAGTCACTTAACTTCTCTGCCTATTTCCTCACTTATATAAATAATGGGCAAGATAACATCATAACTTCTTTGTGGAGTTGTCAGGGATTAAATTATTTAATCCATATAAAGGGTTTAGATCAGTGCTGGACCCATAATGAGTGCTCAACAACTACTCATTTATAAAAAGCAGAGCAGACAACCATGAATAACAGGGAAGTATTGGATGGTTGGTTGTTTTTTGTCTTGGCAGACTTAGTATGTGTGTGGGTTGATGGGAAGGAATGAGTTCAGAGGGAAGGATTGGGACAGTAAGCAGAAAAGGGGGAGGATAACTAATGAAAAAAGACATCACTGCCCGGCCAGTGTGGCTCAGTAGTTAAGGGTCGACCTATGAATTAGGAGGTCACAGTTTGATTCTCAGTCAGGGCATTGCAGGCTCTATCCCCAGTGTGGGACATGCAGGAGGCAGCCGTTCAATGATTCTCTCTCATCCTTGATGTCTCTCTCTCCATCTTCCTTCCTCTCTCTCCATCTTCCTTCCTCTCCAAAATCAATAAAAATAAGCATATATATATTTTAGAAAAAGGCATCATTGACTCAGCCAGCCTTCCTCTAAGACTGAAGAGCAGCAGGGTATGGGTGAAGATGCGCAGAGAGAGAAGGGAAGATGAGGAGAGACACTTGTCACAATTTCTCTTTTGTGAGATGTAAAGGACCTGCAGGTTCTGTTCCTCCTCATAGCTCTTGTGACTTTTTTCAAAAGCCATTCAAAAGATGGCATATGTAAGATACTAATTATCCTATAACTTATAATAGCAGAACATTGGAGTTAACCTAAGTGTCCACCCTTTTTGGGACTGGCTGCATACAACATTATGGAACTCAAGAGAATACTATGTAGCATAACAAAGAATGGGGAACTCTTTACGTACTGACATGAAAGGACCACTGGAAGCTATTATTGAGGGAGAGAAGCAAAGTGCCTCACAGCAACATAGCATGCTGGCATTTAAAAACATTGTAATAATACAAAAAGGAAGGGTGAAATATAAAAGGTCGTATTTGCAGATGCCTGGAATATCCACAACATATTGATAAAATTGGTCCCCCTAAAGGAGAAGACACTCAGTGGCTGGGGACCAGGGTAGAGAGGGGCTTCTCATTATATATGCACTAGAGGTCTGGTGCATGAAATTCATGCATGGGGGGAGGGGGGAAGGTCCCCTCAACCCAGTCTGCACCTCTCACAATCCTGGAACACTGGCTCCTAATCACTCACCTGCCTGCCTGCCTGGTCGCCCCTAACTGCCCCCTCTGCTGGCCTGGTTGCTCCCAACTGCACCCCCCCACCCATTGGCCTGGTCACCTCCAGCTGCCCCCCTCCCCCAGCTGGCCTGGTCACCCCTCACGGTGCCCCTGCCTCTTTACCCCACACAGTCTGCTGTTCATTCGTTTGGTGATCTCTCACTAACACCCCTGCTGGCCTGGTAATAGTCAGCCATCTTGTGAGGGCATGATGGTTAATTTGCATATTATCTTTTTATTATATAAGATCAACTCTTTTGAACTCTTTGAATTTAGAACACGAAAATACACTAACTAAGCAAAAAGAATTATTAAAAATACTAAAAGTATCCACACATTGTTCCAGTTCTGTTCTTGATGTCTGTTTTGTTTCTTGGGGATTACAGATATAACAGCAATAAGAACCACAGCAACAATATTGACCAATCCTGCTATTTATAGCCCCAAGTGCCTTCTAAGCAGAGTCAAAGCTGTGGAGTCATCTTGTTCTGCTGAGCACTGCGATCTTTTTGTTCATGTGATTTGGGAAGGAGGTGCTCTAAAGAAGCAGGTTTTCCCTGCATATGAAAGAGGTTCCTAGACTAATCCCAGACAGAATAAATGAGAAGGAAATGTGGGATGGGAGAGAATAGAAACTAGTAAGGCGGGGGTGCCGATGGGGTTGTTACAGGGGTTAGAGGCCGGTGAGAAACTGAAGACCAGGGCCCACTGACCCACACGGTTTTATGTTGTTTTTTCCGTAGGCAGCATGTGCCTTCACGTCCCTGTGCTCTCCATCTTCATTCTGCGACAAGTAACAGCTCTGGATATTTTTCAAAGTTTTGTTGAAAGAGTCAAATGAGACAATATGCGTAGGTGTTTTGACTAGTGTCTGATATAGAGCAAGCACTCAATAAATGGTAGTTGTTAACAATAAGTGCAATTCTTTGAACTTTCCTTGAAAGTGGAGATTTTGGAGAGTCGGTACCAAGTTTGGATCAGTTCTAGAGTGGAGATCAATGGATCCAGAGTGAAAAACAAAATTTAAGCAGAAGCAAGGAATGGGAGGTCAAAGACAATAGAAAAGTCTAAGCCTGTGATGAGCTAAGGGATGGTGACGAGAGGGCTTGAGCTTTGGTGAAGGGCTGTGCATCGATTTGGTCTTGACCTGAAGTAGCTGTGAAACCCCAGCAAACATGTGTGTTACAGAGCCAGCCGGCACCCCAAATTCATATGGCTCTAGGGATTACAGAGGGGCAGCAAAAATGTCCCCATGTGCATGATTGGAACTCAGCACCTGCAGTGAACCTGGCAGTGGACCTTGAGGAGGCTGTTGGGAAAGAGTCTGTTCTTGCTGCTTTAGCTTTTTATAGCTAGCTTTGTAATGTGATCCAGCCTAGTGAAAACCAATAGCATACAGACCAGAATTATCCAAATTTCATATAGAAGTTGTTGCCATGGTTTTATAGCTTAAAAAGGCATGTAACTCCAGGAGGAGCCCACCCAAACATATCCAGCACGCTGGGGTATCTGTAACATAGAAAAAGAGGTCTGCTTAGCCTCAAGGTCACTGCTGGTGGCCAAAGGTCACCAGGATTTGATGCAGTTATTTGAATTTCTATCTTCACAAGGAGGTGCCTCTTGGGAATTACATAATACTACCAGCAGCTGTTGTGTAGATTTAAACGGAATTTGTGTTACAAGAAAATGGTTTTGTGAGTAAAAAAAAAAGCCGTATTACCTCCTGTCTCAGTTGTCTGAGTGCTGTCATCATTGACCACAAATTATTTAAATCATCTTTGGTTCTACAGCAGGTTTTGCATCTTGGAAGAAATATGTAAAGCAGGAGTAACTAATTATCCTTATTTATTTCCTTAAGGCTACCTGATGCTGGGTACAAGTGCAGCCCAGGGAGATGATCGGGAGTCAGCAAACCTGTGCTTGAGCCTGGCTCTGCCACTTAGCTAGCACATTTGGGCTGTCTCAAGCAATTCCACATAGAGGCTGTCCTTTATAAAAGGTTTATATTTTGTTTTTAAATGTGTATTTTCTTTATAAAGGGTTTATACTTTGTTTTTAAATGTATTCTTCTGGAAAAGGGTTAGGCCTTAAAACCCTCTCCTTCCCTCTTTCTCCTCTATCCATCTTTCTGTCTCTGTCTCTATCTCTGTTTCCTTCTCAATCTCTATCTATATTTATCCATCCATCCATCCACCCATCCATCCAATCTATCTTTTACTGTTTATTATATCCCTTTCAAAAAGCAATTTCTGGGTGAGGCGAGCAAGTAGATGAAGTGGCTGAGGCCTAACAACAAACTTCAGAGTAGTTCTGCTGGTTTTTTGCTGGCCTTCCTATTTTTTTAAAAAAAAAAAAAAATATATATATATATATATATATATATATATATATATATATATATATATATATATAATTGATTTTTTACAGAGAGGAAGGGAGAGAGATAGTGAGCTAGAAATGTCGATGAGAGAAAAACATCATCGACCAGCTGCCTCTTGCACACCCCCTGCCGGGGATGTGCCTGCAACCAACGTACATGCCCTTGCCCGGAATCGAACCTGGGACCTTTCAGTCTGCAGACCGACGCTCTACCACTGAGCCAAACTAGCTTCAGCCCTTCCTGTTTTTTATGTGCAGGCCCTGCACCTTCTTTTGAAGCTAAACATGTAAAGGAGGTCTCAGCGGCACTGGTTGCTTATTCCAGGCTAAAGGACTCATGCATTTCAGCCTGGCCAGCTGCTCCAGGAGGGACCCCTGGGCAGTTCCAGAGCATGACCACTGCTGCAGCTCCTCTCACTCCATTCAGATTCCAGGCTTTGTCAGAAGGAACTCGTAGTTCCAAGATGGATCAGTGCCTCTGTTAAAGCCATGAAATCTGATCGTTGGCAGCCTTCAGGCAGAGTGGGCCTCAGAGAGTCTGCTTAAGCTGGGTGATTATGCTCTGGTCATTCCTAGCCTTGGGCTAGTGGGTGGCCTGAATATCAGATTCAGCATTGTGGGTTCCACACGTAGTAAGCACCCTCTGTGAGCCGGGCCCTCTGAGCCACTGAATATAAGAAGGTGCCCAACACCCTTCAATCTTCTCTACTCAGTTGCTGCAGCTCTGTGCTCATCTGGAGGTGGACCTGAACACTTCACACTTTACCCGGGCTAACCAGGCACTTATTTGGTGATAGCTGGCAGGGACCCTCAGAGGCTGATCCAGAGTTGGCCAAAGAGTTGTACTTCCTGCTCTGCTGGAGCACCAGGGTCTACTGCACCCTGGCGGAAAGGACTGCAGTGAGGTGGGGGAGGAAGTGAATTTTCACCCTCTTGGTCAGGGTTAGGAATTCTGACATAAGCTCCTACAAGGGGGCTTTATGGATCTGGTCTCTGTAGGCCCAAATAGAGATTCTGAAGGGCAGCAGAGGTCAGGACGTAGGAGTTTGCAGAGAAGAGGGACAAATGTGGCCAGAGAGATGCATTCAGGGCTAGAGAACCAATTACAGAACAGGGCACAATAGAGGCAAAGTCATAGGTGGGATGAGAACCTGGAGGATGAGCAGAAAGTGTGGATGCAGGGTCCAAGAAAAGGCAGAAGGGATTAGATATTTTCTACTTATATTCCCTGCATCTATCACAGCACTTAACACAAATATTAGTTAATTTGAATGAGATTCCGTAGGCAATTATGTAAAAGCTACTGTCTTTCTATCGTATTGTGTATTAAATTGAGCCAAGGCCGACACACCATCATTCAAGCTGTGAAGGATGGGGGAAGAGGCAGTTTTTGTGCACTGTCTTCTGCCATGTGTGAGGTCAAATGCCTGATATTAATTTTCCCACTGAAACCTTCAACCCCCAACGTAGAGACATCCCTATGTAGATGCGGAAACTGAGTCTCAGAGAAGTTATTTGCCCAAGTTCACATGGCTATGACGTGGTGAGGATGAGGCTATAATGCTCGGATATTCAGGATGACCTTATTTATGTATGTATGTATACATGTATGTATGTATGTATTTAGAGTGGAAGTGAGGGGAGACACAAAGAGAAACACCTATGTGAGAGAGACACATCGATTGGTTGCTTCCAGCACGCTTCTTGACCAGGGCCAGGGATCCAACTCTTGATTGATATTGAACCCAGGACCCTTCAGTTTGCAGGCCAATGCTCTATGCACTGAGACAAACTGGCTAGGGAAGGCCTATTTTTAAAGCCCAAATCTATTCTTCAGAATTACTTTTCAGAGCCCTTTGGGCCAGAGATTCTGCCTGGATCCACTTTGTACTCCTGTCCATGGAAAGTGATCAACATGTTTTTGAAGAATGAATGAATGAATGATGAATGAATGAAGGAGATGAATCTTTGTTCATGAGTGTGATTGATGAGTCTTTGGCCATGAAGTTCACACATGTGGGATGGATGAACACTCAGTTTTTGAGGTCTTATCAACAAAAGTTAGGGATCATGTTTTCTATTTCTTTGATAATAGTGCTCCAGCTATCTGAACTCTACCAGAAACAGCTGAAATCTACAAAAGATAACACCACAATGGCTCAAACCCAGTGGAGGTTTTGAGGATATGTTCAACTATTGGAGAAATACTTAAGACCTTTTCTTCCATTAAATGAGCCATCTTCACTGCTCACAGAATTGGAAGATTACAGGGTCATTTCTGTCTCAGGGACTTACTGCCAATCCCTTCTCGAAAGCAATTTAAAATCTACTTAAACACACATTTTATACAAACAAAGGTTTATTTACTATATGTAGAAAAATACCACCAGAGGTCTAATTTGGCAGCTTTGTTGATTACCCATTGTAATGAGTCTTATTACATAATTAAAAGAATTTCTTTCCTAACTGCAATTCACCACGAATTAACATTTTACATATTCTGCAGCGGACACTTTGTGTTGAATCAGAGACATAATTATGTCATTTCTATGCGAAGAGCAGTTTATGAATTATTAATTAATATTAAATCTGTTGACTAAAGGCTAATTCGTAAGTACACATATTACAGATCACTACATATTGCTCTCTAGAAACTTTCCTTTGCTATTTCTGTGGTCCCTTCTCTCTTGCTAAATACCAGAGACTAAAGATAGACAGAAGCTGGCCACACAGGTTCCAAGGAATAAAAGCAATTCATTTAAATTTTGAATTTTTAACTACAATGAAATTTTTTTGCTTTTAAATCTGAAGCACATATAAGCAGGCTAAGGAAAGCAAGTCACTCACTTCCTTTATATTCCCTTAAACTCCAGAAGGGAGAATTGTTCTCTTAAAATGCACAAGCCGCTCCGATGCCTGAGGCCACAGAACCCGGAGTGCTCTGGGGAATGAGGGTCTCCATGGTACCTGGGCAGCCCCTCCCAGAGAGAGGAAAGCTCAGACCTGCCCCTGAGGGGAAGTTGTCTGGTGCCTGGGTCCTGGCTGTTGATGCTCCTGCCTGGCACTGGTCACCTATGCAGGCTCACTCATACAGGAATGGCATAGCTGTGGGCATTTTTCTCCTTGGTAATCAGCTGATAATACTGACAAGGCATCCTCTCCTTAACTGCATTTTATTTTAAAGTAAAACAAACAAACAAACAAACAAAAACCTCTTTTACTTCCTACTCTTGGTTTCTATCACACCTCCACTGTCTGTGTTGTCTGTGATGGAATTAGCATCCTTATTTCAGGACACTTGCTAATATTTATAAATTATTCCTAATTTCTGCTTTCTAATTTACTTTAAGTAGCAAGCTTATATCAGTTATTTTTATGGAGAGTATATATATTTTAAAATCATCAACGTGAATTTGCCTATTTTACTCATTTACCTTGGCTTACTTGATTGGTGCCTTGGGCTAGCAGCCCTATCTCTACATACATGTTCTCTGTGAGTGTGTGTGTGTGTGTGTGTGTGTGTGTGTGTGCCCGCTTTTCTTGGTGGAGTTACTTTCTACTGCTTGGGGATTAGTCCAAGCTAGGAATTATTGGGTAATACTGTGCTACTTTCTCCATCACTGTTTAACAATTCACAACACACACACACACACACACACACACACACAAACACACACACACACACACACATTGTTGGCAACATTAGCACAATAATATGTTGTGTGTTTTTAGTAGAATTGTCCACATCTATCATCTCATTTGATCTTCATTATTCCCATGTAAGAATAGAAAGTATTGTTATTCTGATTTTATCTATAAATTAGTATGTCACAAAAAGGCTAATGACTTGGCCATTGTCCTATAGCTAGTTACTTTTGAAGGCAGGCACAGACCCTTGTCCTTAACTTGTACTTTGTTGCTATTCTCAAAACATATAATCCCACAAATCCTCACTCAACCCTTCCCTACATATGTCCATGTGGTGAAAGGGGAGCCTGTGGGAAAGCTCAGCTATTAGACTTATGATCTTGATTTCCTAATACTTCCCCATCATAGTTGAATAATTCTTTGAGATAAAGACTTCTCATGGCCAGTTAAAGTATAAACATCCATGGAATTAACACCGTATCATATCCTCAAGTAACTTACCCTAGAATGATTCCTTTCCCAAGGACACATCTAGAAATGAAGAGAGCTTCATGGACCTGGATCATGCAAAGTTGGGGGTCCTAGATGTCCCTTCACAGTGAATATAGAGCTTCTGACGTCAGCAGGGGCGTGAAGTTCTAACCTAACACAAGCTGGTTACAGAGCTGAATGACTTCATCTCGCAGAAACATTGCTGTCAGGAAAGCCTCCATCTGAGACACAGTGACAGATGGAGGAAGCCAGTTATCCTGTGTGCGGGCTCTGGTCACCTGTGACAGCTCCTCTTCGTCTCCCATCGTAAGCTCCAGATAAAATGTTTCACTAGCTCCTGACTTGGAAGGCCAAGGTTTTGTCTTTAAAACTGGACTTTCAGCTTTGGTCTGGGGACACCAGGCTCCCCCGCCCCTTGCCTTATGCCCAGAATATGATGCTGTTCATCAGTCAGTTTTGGCTGGATTTCATAATGCTGATCAAGTTGCTGCAGTAATAAGGCTCATTATTTAACAGCAGTTCTCAGCTCTATGATCTGCTGTCCTACTAGCTGCATAGTAGAGACTCTTAGCTGATAATTACATCTGGACATCCAGGTGGGCATACCCCTTCCCCATGGATTATGACTTTACTTGTGGTTCTTCCTTCCTGCTACTCATCTCCTTCCTAGCCAGGGATTGCTCAAGATGGGGACCTCAAAATGGCCTAGTCAAATGTTTATACAAAATCTTAACAATTTCAACAACCTTGTGCTGGGGATATTATATATGACCATATTTAGTTTCCATTTGACTTGTAGAAAAAATGGGTATACTGCTTCTTTATACTCTTGCACACCATCAGAATTCTACATGAATAGTTCCTGGAACTTAATAAATATTGAAAACTTGTTTATCTAATGAATGAATGAACTTGAAGTCTACAAATTTCAGCTCCTCAGTGCCCTAAAGACCCATCCTACCTCCATTGCTCTCTTCCCTGTCTTGGCACACTCAGTGCTGAAATGTTTCTCCAGTCCACCCCTCTGCCAGCCTCTGAGATTGTCCCATGCCTACTCAGTCCCTGGAAGGTGGGCTAGTTTAGAGGCCCAGGGTGGAGTTTCTTCAGCTTTGCACTTAGCCTGGCCTGAGATGTCCTTGGCAATGGGGTGGAGTTTAGGCCTTGACAAAAGTCCCACTGTCAGAACTCTAGCCCATCCTAGGGCCCAGGGGAGAGAACTGAGGAGGGTTGTTGAAGAGTTGCAGAAGACTCTCCTTTGACTAAACCTTCTGTCATCTCTGGGAGATGGAACAGATAGGGAAATAACCAGAAACCTGCAGAAGTAAGACTCCCAGAGGTGTACCAGATAGGTTGGGATAAAAGTCTAAATTCTTCTAGGTCAGAGCTTACTGTTGCTCAGATTCACCAAACACAGTGAGAAAGAACCCTGGTGCTTTTGAAACCTACTGTCTTAGCTTTTGCCTCTCAGTCTCTAGCACTGACTACACACTATTTCTTCTAACATGTCTTCCTCCTTATCTGTGATTCAACCCACATCCCCACTCATGAGGAATCCTGAAGTAAAGCCTTAGCCCACTTCCTTTGCACCTTCTGCCAGATTACCTGGTCCTACTCGCACATTTCTGCAGCTTTGATTCTCATCCAGGTGTAGTCCTGACTACTCATACTGCAGAGCTAATCAGAACACTCGTCATCCAGTTGAGTAGGGCAATATTTAGAGAAGGCTGAGCTGCTGTAGCAAGAACCAGCAAAATTTCATTGGCTCCAGATACAGAATTTTATGTCTCTTTCATATCCTCAATCAGGGAAATGTTCTAGGTCAGTGGCTGACTATCCTCATTACTTAGGGAGCGACTTTTCCATCTTCAATGCCTGACCTCCAAGGCCAATTGCTCTTTGCCTTTTCCCACTCCAGGGAGACAGAAAAGAAAGCATGGAGGAGGTACAGCCTGGAGGTGACCCACACTGCTTTCACTCACATTCCATTGTCCATTAGTTCCATAGCCACACCTCACTAACTTCAAAGGAGGTTGGGAAACTTAGTCCAATTACACGCCCAGTTGCATACAAAAAGAGAAACTGGATTAGGGGAGCAACTTGCAATATAGGAGAATACACATACATGTAAAACTGCAGATCACATGGTTGAGGCATGAACCCAGGGAAGAATAACACCACTTCTGAGTAGCAGCAAGCTGTGGAGAAGGTCCATTTTCAAAGGCTTTCTGAATGAACACATTTTGCTCTGATTGTGGTGGTGAGGGACAGAGTTAGCAGAGGAGAGTTGAGTTGTGGGCACATGCACCTGTTCAATGTATCCATTCATTCATTCAATTAATTATTTTGGAATGTTAATAGCGGGAACAAGCAATCAGTGTATTGAGCCAGAACACAAATGAGCTTAGCTGGAGGATAGGACCCCTGTTAGGGGTGGGGCATACACAAGAAGCTTATAAAGCTGTTGGAGTAAACAGAACAGAGCTAACGTCAAAGCCCCACTGTGGAAATAAGAGTTTATATGATGGACATGAGAAAAGTTCTGTCTGGTTGAGTTAGCAGCTGTGTGGAGAATAATAGCAGAGATCAGAGGAATTGGGACAACATGGAAGGGAATTATAAAAAATTACAGATAAGCTAATGAGTCCTGGATTAAGAGCGAAACTAAAGAAACAAAAAGGAAAATATTAATAGCAAAGAAAATGAGTAGGGCATGGTGATTGACCCAATGTTGGGGATGAAGAAAAATGAATTTCTGAGCCTGGAGATCCTCACACTACTGATGGAAGGAGAAATTAGGAGAGGCACACTAATATATATATATATATATGTATGTATATATATATATATATATATATATATATATATATATATATATTCCATTAATGTTTTTATACCCAAGTGGAGATATCCCATGGATGAATGGAGATATGAAACTCAAGAGAAAATGAGAAATTAGGGCTTTAAATGAGAGGCCTGGGAAAGATCTACATGAGAGTAATGTTGAGAGGTATCGCATGGCTTAAGAATGGGTCTAGAGACAGAGAGGACAAACTGTCTCAGGACTGAGCCAGGTGTGATACGCACATCAGTGAAATTTTTGTGTCCATTGAGATGATATTGTGTTATTAAGATGATGTTACCAAAGGAATCCTGACCCCAGAAAACCAGCAAGAAATATAAGGAGCAGTTGCAAATTCAACTTTTATTGCCTCTTTTACATGTGGACACAAATGTTTTCTTACTTGAATGTCCTCATTTTTCTAAATTCTGTGAGACAGGTTCCAGGGAGATAAGGCACAGGGAGGTGAAGTCATTTGCTTTTAGTTGCACGAGCTAATGGCTGTAGCAGTAATATAACGCGAGACCATATCCATTAAGACAATGTTCCCAGAGTCTGGGAATCAATAACCTATGGTTTCATTAAAGCAGAAGCATGATGCTTCGAGACAAAAGCATGTCACTGTATTTCCTGGCACCATAAAAGTTATTTTCACATTGAAATTTTATCCCCGTTGTTCAGAGAGTCGCGCCTTGTATGTATTACTGAGCATTTGACTCCTGAAAGCTAGCCCCAAGGAACCTTCCAGGCAGCCGGATTTGGCTGTTTTTGTCTCTGGTCAGGCTTCCTTTCATTTCATCTCTGAAATCTAATAAAATTATAAAAGATTCTAAACTGCTCAGCACTTAATCAGCTTAGTCCATAAGAATTAAATCAAAGCCCTAGGTGTGTACATTTCATTGCCCAGATGAAATCTCATGCTGGGCGACAATCTAATTATTGGGTTACTTATTATTTGGGAGGCTGGAAGGTTGGGAGGGGGATTTCAAATGATATGCCGAGAGCCTAACAGGATGGAGGCAGCTTTGTGGCTTTACTGGGGAAACATAATGTAAAGACCACGGTTTTTAAATATAATATTAAAAAAATACATATTAGTGTGTCTAAAGAGTGGGGGAAAGGCAACTGAACACAGTGTAAACAATTGGTTCTGCCTACAACTTGACAGACTTCAGGAGGCCCCAAAGCTTCTTACATCCCCTTCCCCCAAGGGACAATGGAAAGAATAGCTCTGGTGACAGTTCTGGAAGGGGAATGTCACTGGACAGTTCTGAGAAAACTTTGGGGATTGCCCACCTCCTGCCTAATCCCAAGTGTGGACTAGGACAGGTCTCCTTGCACTGGACTAGGATGAGCCAATATGGTGAGAATCCCAGAGTCCTAAGGGCATGTTCTTCTAGTGCCTGGCCTTCCTTTGCTCAGTGTAGGGCAAGAGAGTTTTTTTTTGTTTGTTTGTTTTGTTTTGCATCAGCCTGGGGACAGGTAAGTCACTCTGACTCATTTTTACCAAATATTATCTATTCATAATCAGATAGGCCTCTCCAGGAAGTTATAAATCCATCCATTCATTGAACATGTGTTGAGACCTTGCTCTGTGCCAGGCACCAGAAATGCAGGGATGAGTCACACAGTCTTTCTGGGCTCTCAGCAGCCTCCCAGCTGGGGAGCTACCAGGACGCAGACAGAGGTGCTCACACTAGGTTGAGGGTGAGGCTTGGCTCCAAGGTGAACAGCCCACCCAGTCCTGACTGCTGGGGAATGCTGACGACTGGCATGTTCTCGCTTCCTAGAAGAATTCCCTTGAAATCATTTCACCATGCACAGCATTTCTTTCATGCCTCAGAATCCTACTGTAAGGTTTTGGCCCTGGAGCTATTTCAAACTTTTAACAGTGACTAAGCCGTGCCAAAGTAACAACTGGCATTATGGAGACATGCACAAAAGTGCTTTGTCCTCTCTGCAGAGAGAACTGTTCAGCACTGCAGAAAGAGGTGGCAGTCCTACTGAGTGCTATTCCCTGTGCCCCTGGGAATCATAGAAAGTTTTGATTATACCTGCATGCGTTCCTGATATTATATAGCTTCTGCAATTTAACTTCTCGCTCCCAGGGCCCTCTTAGTTCCCAGGGCATAACAATGGTTCTTCAGTTCATGAATCAGTTACCTCTAAGGCTACTGCCTATGTGAGCTCACAAAGAGTTGTATAGTGAGCAGCCTGCACAACTAGAGATGACAGCCTTTGACTCAGGTGGCTTCCAATCACGAAGGAGAGACTTCTGTTTCCTTCTTAGTGTGGGACAGGATTGACTATACATTGCAGAAATGAGAATACATTCCAGTCTCCTTCCAATAATATGGCATTTCTTCCTGTCTTTCCTCTCATTATCTATTATTTGTATATGAGGAGTCAGGCCACTTGGATTTGCATCCATTTTCTATCTCTGACATTTGAGGCAAGTCATGCACCTTTTTGAGCTTCATCTACAAAATGGGATAATAATGGCTAACATTTTATGAGCTCTACTCATGCATCATTTGGATGCATTACCTAATTTAATGTAAAACACCTCAGTAAGATGCTGTTATAACTTTTTTTTATAGAAGAAGTAACCGAGGCTTAAACCTTGGGATCAAGGTCTACCCAAGGTCACCAAGCAATCAAGTATCGGGGCCAGTATTTGAACCTAGATCTCTCTGCTCAGATATCCAAGGATTGGTGTTGTTACAGTCCCCACACAAAGACTTTTTCACTCAGATTAGCAAATTATCATCTAATTCATCGTTACTTTAAGGCAGACATTGTTGAAGCTCAGATTTGCCTTGAGGGGTCTGGTTCAAAGCAACACTCTGACTTGCACTCTGTAGGATTCAATAGCTCTAGTAGAAATTTTACTTTATTTTTATACTATACTTTGTGTTCATGTTAATAGATATTTAGTTTTCCTATATTCATTAAATGAGATTTGAATCTTCTTGGTATTTTTTCCTTTCTGCTTGACATAGTCAACTATGAATGTCATGAACTTAAAATGCTATACCTTTGTCTGAGCTATTAATTATTCTAGCAACAGCAATTACTGAATCTTCTGGCTAACATGTTGATTGTGTTCATCCAATTGAACAGAACACCAGTTGTAGCAACTTGAGCTTTCTAAATGAGAGATTAAAAATAATCTAATCAGTTGTCTAAGCTGCTTTCCCATGAAGAACAGGTGTTGTAAAGTAATCAAGTCCCTAATGTTGTCTCGAATCAAAGAGGAGAAGGCGAGTGAGGTTGGGTTCCCATACAGATGCCCCAAGAGCCACATACAGGAAGCAGAATGCCTGGAGGCTGAACTTGGTCTTCAAAGGTCTCCTTTTCCTGGCTAACTCCAGCTCATATTAACCTCTTTTTACTTAAATTTGAGTAACTTTTTCTGACTGTAAAAATAATACATATTTCTCATGCAAACTTTTGAAAAATAAAAACACAAAGAGAAGCATTAAAAGACTGATATGCCAATTTCTATAGACAACTAACATTTCTGTGTATTTCTCTGTGTGTATACAATATATAGTTATGAAATGTAATATGCAATTATATAATATGATCTTTATATATAGTTAGACAGTATGTGATATATAGTATAGTAATAGTATATACAATTATCTATATATATAAAAGCCCAGTGACCAGAACGGTGGAATGACCAGAATTACCAGAATTACCAGGACAACTGGTGGCTATGATGTGCACTGTGGCAGCCAACCAGCCTGATCTGGGCCCCAATTACCCCCCCCCCCCCCCGCAGCTGGACCGGACCCCAACTGGGTTCCCCACCCCAATCAGGGACAGGGCTGGCCAGCCAACCACCTGTGGCCCCTCATCCCCGCTGACTGGGCCAGATGGGTCCCCATTGGGGCAGGCCAGCCAGACCCCACCTGTGCATGAATTCATGCACTAGGTCTCTAAGATAATATAAAGAAATATAATAGTTATAAGATAGTAGTATATATATATTGTTTCATAGCTTCTCTTTCCTCCTCTAACATGGGTCAGGATTTATTATAATATTACTTTCCTATTCTTGCCATAACAAATTACTTAGTGTCTGGAAAGCAGGAGGTGTCTCACAAAGTGTCAGTAGGGTCTTCTTTTTGGAGACTTCAAAGGAGACTTCTTTCCTGCTCATTCAGGTCCTTGGTAGAATTCCATCCTTGTGGAGAACAAGGTTCTCATTTCTTGCTGGCTGTATCTGAGGATCATTCCCAGCTTCTAGGGCTGCCCATATTCTTGGCTCATGGCCGCCTCCCTCAAGCCAGCACTGATAGATCAAATTCTTCACACTGTGCATCTCTGTGTGAAGCTGGGACTGTTTCTCCATTTCAAGTATTATTCCTGTGGTTAGATTGGCACTCTGGATAATCCAGGTTATACTGTGTTAGGACCCATAACCTGCACAGTCCCTTTTGTCATGTAAGGTAACATAGTCATGGATTCTGGAATTAGTACGTGAATGTCTTTGGGGGCCATTATGCTGGCTACCAAAATAACTTTGGGGATATTATTTATTGCATTGTTCTCAAACTCTAGTGTGTGTGAGACTCACCTGTGGAGCTGTAGATTTGAGGTGGGCCCAGGAATCATTTTTGTAAGCTCTTCCTAAGACTCTGAAACAGGTGGTCCACGAGTCACACTTAAAACTTGGTCAGGGCATCGACTATCCTCGTAGCATATATATTTTAATGAATGTATAGCACAATGTATCATTTTCTCTTTTACAAGTAAGTCTTTCATAATCCTCTTGGTAATGATATATTTGTACCATCAACAATGATTTCCTTATCACACCTTTCTTTAAATACAACAAACAAACAAACAAAACACCCTTTCACGTTTGTGAGCAAGTCTATGCTTGAATGTGTAGTGTTTTGCTTTTGTAGTGGAGGTGTTTGTTTTTGTTCATTTACTGGAGTGTTAAGGAGCCCCTATTCTTCCAGACCTTAAGAAGAAGCTGACAGCATTATTGATCATCTGCCTGTGGCGGAGACTCGCCTCATTGTCTCCTGCAGCTTTTGACCGTTGCATTGCTGTCGCTGGAAAAGGCACTGATTGCTGAGGGTGGCATAGAATGCGTCCTTCCAAGTTCATGACTCACCCAAACCTCCTGGGCTCAGGCTTACCACATGAACCTGAGACTTCTGATGTTTGAGTTAATCTACCCTGATAATAAAAATGTTCTGTTTCTAAGAAAAAGGGCTTAGAGAAATTCTTACAAATGGCTTTCAAAGGAATCAAAGAGTTGGTGGCACACAACATTTAATGACCTAAGTAGAAAGGAATCATGGCACAAACATCTTCCTTACATGATTTAGTTTTAAAACTGGGAAAGTATTTGGTTAAAAAGAAAGGCTTTGAATTTTATTATATATGGGGTTTGGAAAATAATTGTAAGCTACTCAAGGAATATAATCTGACCATCCAAACATGTTCTGGAACCTCAAAGTCTAAGAGACCCCATTACTTGCCTTTCTTAAGAAATCATTTGCACATCCTTAAAAAAGATCTTGGTATTTACATCTTAAAGATTTGTTGTCTCTTCAATTTTTTTTTAAATCCTTGAATGAGTTTGGTCATGTTGAAATTTGGAAAATTTAAAGTGTTATGAGGTCTTTAAAATTATTTTATTATTATTTTTTTAAAAATGTATGAGGTTTTTACAATTTTTTCTAAGTCAAAGACTTGGTAATGAAATATCTTGTGTGCTTCTTTCATTCTGCTACCGATTGAGATTTTATTTTCTAAGACAGGAATTAATAGCATTAAATAAAACATAGCCCAGTTGATTTATATTTCATGAAGCAATGAACCTGTTTATAGAGACAGTGGCTGGCTTTTGTGAAATGAGTAGCTGAAAACAAGCCCAGAGGGAAGGGCACGACATAAAATGACAGACAAGTCCACATTCTGAGAGGTTATTGAAAAGAGGGTCTGAGAAACTAATAGTTTAGTATATAAAGAGAAGTTATTGTTTTCTTCTTTCTTTTGTCTGCTGTAAATAAATTATTCTGGGCCACATTTTCCCAAAGACAGGAAAAGTTCTAAGACAGGAAAGATTCTGTATTGGCATGTGTGGGTTATAGTGAAATAAACAAGAGGATTCCTGATAGGGAAGAACTTTTTCTGGCAGGTGAGCTTCTGGCATCTTTTGAGCACTTTTATTTTATTCTAATTGAGATATCATTGACATATAACATTGTGTGTATTTAAGGTATGCAACATGTCGATTTAGTACATTTATATATAACAATAGGATTACTACAGTAGAGTTAGCTAACACCTCTATCACATTATATAACTACTGAAGGCCCTGTGCATCTGTGGGCTCCCTCAGCCTGGCCTGTGGGGATCAGGCCAAAACTGACTCTCTGACATCCCTTGAGGAATCCCAGATTGCAAGAAGGCAGTTCTCGGGTGACACTCCCTGCAATCGGGCTCCCTCCTGTCTGGTTCCTAGTGCATCACCAGAGTACTGCATCTGCCAAGTCACCACTGCTCCGCAGCTATTGCGTTGAGTATCTTCTCCCTGGTGGTCAGTGCGTGTCATAGCTACCAGTTAGAGCAGCTGCCCCTGGTGGTCATTGTGCATTATAGCTACCGGTTGGATGGTTCTAATAGTCAGACAGTCACTTAGGCTTTTATATATATAGATCATTTCCTTTCTGTGGTGAGAACCTTTAAACCTAGATTCTTAGTAACTTCAGAGTTTATAACACTATTGTTGACTACAGTCAGGATACTGTGCTTTAGATCTCCAGAACTATTCATCTTCTAGTTGCAAGTATGTACCATTTGACCAACATCTCCTCAAGTCCCCCATCACCTAACCCCTGCTGACCATCATTCTACACTGTTGCTACAAGTTTGGCTTTTTTATGTTTCACATATAAGTGAGGTCCTACAATATTTGTCTTTCTCTGATATAGCACTTAGCTTACTGTTCTCAAGGCTCATCCATGTTGTCACAAATGGTAGGACTTTATTCTTTCTCATGGCTAAATAATATAATGTTATATATATGTAATCTCCTATCTTCTTTACCCATCTATCCTTTGATATACACGTAGATCATTTCCATATGAACACTTCAAAAGCATATTTAAAACAAGTTCTAGAATTTAATAATGGAGATTTTAACTTACTTCTTCCCTTCAGAAACACTAACTGGAAGAGTAGAGGTTCTAGAAATTGGGGAAAGAAAAAGAAAGTCTAGGAAAGTCCAAGTAAATTGGGACAATGACTCATTTAAAGTATAAATATAAATTGTAGTCACATTTCAAACAAGTCCAAGTAGTTGCAAAATATATGGGGCCATGGGAACTCTTATTGCTGGTGAAATGATTTAACAAGGTCTTATTGAATATATGCTTGTCAGCACACTACTCCCAGGTATTTACCTAAAAGAAATGAAAATGTGTCAAAAAAGACTTGTACATGAACATCTAAAGCAGCTTTAACCATAGTAATAAAAAATCAGAAACAACGTAACATGTTCATCAATGTAGATGTTAAAAAATGCATTATATTCATACAATGAAATACCATTTAGCAATAGAAAGGAATGTACTATGGATACAAGCAACCAAATGAATGAATATAAAACACATTATGTTGATCAAATGAGGTCAGAACTAAGACTACTGATAGTGCCCGGCTGGTGTGACTCAGAAGCTGAGTGTCAACCCAGGAGCTAAGAGGTGACTAGTTCCATTCCCAGTCAGGGCACATACCTGGGTTGAGGGCATGATCCCTGGTGGGGGTACATGCAGGAATCAGTTAGTTGATGATGTTTATCTCTCATCAATGTTTTTTTCTCTCCCTCTCTCTTCCTCTCTCTCTAAAAGTCAATAAAAACATATTTTATAATAAGACTACTTATGGTACGTTTGCATTTAGATAAAACTAGAAAAGACATCTAATCTTCAATGGATGTGTTGATGGTTGTCTAGGCTGGAGGTGGAGGTAGGATTGACTAGGAAGGGTTATCAGGGAGCCGTTTTGATTCAGGTGGTAGTTACACAAGTTACATGCTAGACATTTATCAAGATCACTACACTGATAGAGGTATCTATTTGATTACATGTAAACTGTGCCTCAGTCAAATTAATTTTTAAATGTAGTTACAGGAATTAATAAAATAATGATAGTGCAGTTCAGAACCACTTCACTGCCTTACAAATAATTATGACAAGAAATGAAATGTTTCTGAGTGGCTTAAGGAGTGTTAATACAAGGCTAATTGCACTGTCATCGGTGAGTGAGATGTTAGAAGCTTAAAATCCCAGTAAGGGAATTCCCTCCATTTTTTCAGATGAAATGATGACACACACACACACACACACACACACACGCACACGCACACGCACACGTGCACACACTATGAGATGTTCAAAGGAGAAAATGAAAGTGAGAAATGCCTTGTCTTTATTTCTAGATTTTAGTTCAACAGTTTAATTAAGCCAACATTGATTGGTTTTGCCAGGTACAGGGCATTTTAGGATGAAAAAATGGTGATCAAGTGTCCAGGGCAAACAGTCCAGCAAAAGGCCTAATGATCTGAACAAGGACTTAGCACAGCTGGGTTAGTTAACAATAATGATAACAACTAGAGAGTTCATTGAGTGTTTACCCTGTGACACCATGGTTGATATTGATCTCAGTGAATCTTCACAGCAGCTTTCAGCATGGGTGCTGTTAGCTCCCCTTTTTTTAGGAGATACAACAGAATCTCAGAGAACATACCCACGACTGCTCGGTTGGTAAGTAGTAAATGGCAGAGTTGAACTGTTATATCGTAGCCCAACAGTAGAATGAACAGCTAAGAAATATTAGTTTGTCAACATGATCAGAGCCTCTCAAATTCTGAGCAGCCGGAGAAGCACAGCTCTCTTCCCAAATAGATAGCATTGTCACCTCAGTCCAAATCCTGCTGTCTTTGTGGACTACAGGCTGGGCTCTCTGAGTCTTACTCCGACATTCTCCCACCAGAGGAGCCTGCAGAGCTGAATAAATGTTCTTGGATTTGTGTCTCTCATCTTGTCACTGATTAGTCCTAACTCTTCCTGGCAAGGCTCCTGCCAGGCTATTTCAGGAAACAAAAATTCATTACACACATTCTTATTGATTTTCCCTCTCCTTTGCTTATTACAAAAATGCTTTTCCTTCCCTCTCCTGAAGAAACAGCATTGCAATTACTGGAAGCTTGCTCTCCCTCCCATCCCCCGCTCCCCCGCTCCCCCGCCCCCCCCTTCCCCCCCCCAGGGTGAGTCTGCCTTCAGGACTGAAGGGCCTGGCTGATGCTCCTGGGAGGAGGAGAGGGGCCAGAGCACAAGTCCCTACTCTGTCCTCCAACAGTACGCTACTTAGCTTCCTCATTCAAAAGTGGCTCCTGGAAGTGTGATTTAGTTGCCTCTCCATGAACACCACAGCTCTTCCTAGCGATTCTCTGAGTTTGCTGGTTTCTTCAAGCTCCTTTCTCAATACTTGCAGGTGTAAGTGCTGCAGCGAACAGCCCAGAAAAACCACTCAGCTCTAGTTGCTAGTTCAGAAATGTCTGCCTTATTTGCAGGGTCAAAAAAGAAAAGAAAAAAAAGCTAATTTTTATTGAATGAATTCAAATGATATTGAAAATATTCTTTTTAAAAATATTTTATTGATTTTTTTTTTTTTAACAGAGAGAAAGGGAGAGAGATAGAGAGCTAGAAACATCAATGAGAGAGAAACATCGACCAGCTGCTCTTGCACACCCCCAACCGGGGATGTGCCTGCAACCAATGTACATGCCCTTGACCCCAATCGAACCTGGGACCTTTTAGTCCGCAGACCGATGCTCTACTACGCTGAGCCAAACAGGTTTCGGCTGAAAATATTCTTATTGCATCCCTACTACGTGCTAGGTTCTGGGGACACATGTGAGCAAGACAGTTATGGTTTCTGCACTCATGGATTTTATAGTCTGCTGAGGGGTATAAACAACAATAACAGTAGCAATGATGAAGTCAAAACACAAAATAATCAAATACAAGCTTCAATAAGTGCAGTCTCAGTACAATAGGTGGCTGAGATAGAAACATAGCTGTTGTCTTAGCCACTTTCACAAGCAATATCACTAATCAGTCACAAGACCCTTGAAGTAGGTATATTCTCCCTGATCTTAGACACAGGGAGAAGTTGGTTCCAGGGGGCACATTGGGAGCTGGATGCGAGGCGGGTGCCTGACTGCCAGGCTAGCATTCTTTTTGGGCTATTCTGAGGAGGGCCCCCACCAGGGTCGAAATGTGGTGGAGTTTCCAGGGTCTCTCAGCTCTGGGTGCAGTTCTGTTGTCCTGTCTGCCAGAAAAAAGGAGAAGCCCGAGTCCTCTCAATGCATGCATGGTGGCCTGGACATAATTCCCTCCCTGAGGGAGGCCGTGTCCTCTTGGTTAGCCATCCAGTGCATGAGTTCCACGTGGGGACGAGGGCGCCCTCTGGCTGGAAATGACCCTCTGACCCGGGGCTGCTGTTTTAGACACCGAGCCATGTGCTCAGCCTGTTCCTCACTATGCCAAGCTGCCTCATATGCTTGGTTCTCTCCATCCTTCCCTCATGTGGCAGTGCAATTAGGGTCAGGGTCACAGATATATGCAGGGGACAGGGGGCTGCTGGGAGGCGATCCATCTGGTCTCAGGCCTCCTAGTGAGCATCCTGGAGAGGAGGAAGACGACTGAGGAGATGCTGGGAAATGTACCCAGCGCCAGGTAGTTTGGGGCAGACAGGGTACTACCTGCACTTGGGGGCATGGATTCGGGCTCCTTAGCCAATAGTGCCCCAGCACAGCCCATTGATTTGGCCTCTCACTTGACATCCATGTGCAATTATACATTGTGTGTTTACATTTGTAGGGAGGCAGGGCAGCCCACTCCTGATATATATATATATATATATATATATATATATATATATATATATATATATATATTACATATATATAAAGATCACTTGACAATACTACTACTACTACTAATAAATATTATAATTTTTGTGCTGTGGAAGAGGAATTTGGACTTGTGACTCCATTGCCTGTCTGCTTCCTGCTTTTGCAGCCCTCTTCCTTCATTCTTTACCTGGCTAACTCATGCCCATTCCTCAGCCTTCAGCTGAAATCTATGTCTCCTTCCACTAAGGTAGATGACTCCCCCTCTGAGCACCATGCACTTTACTTTCAATACAGTCATCAAAGTCTGTAAATATACATATATGTGCATGTGTGATTCTATGTTTGAGGTTTATCTCTCCCAACATCTCCACCCCATTCCATTATAAACCTGTCAAGAAAAGGGTTTTGTATGTGTTTTGTCTACTCCTGAAATCTCAGCACCTTGACATAATGCTTAATATCCACTCACACAAAAAAGAAAAATAAAAATAAAAAAGAAGGATACAATGCAAGGCTCTGGGCTCACCTAAGATCCCGTGGCTAATTAGTGGAACAGCAGCGCTTAAACGGAAGCATTTGGTAGCCTGTAACAGGGCCCTTTCCAGTGTGCCCTAATGAGTGGGTTGCCATTGACAAGGTGTTAAAATCCGAGTAATGCCTTTCAGATTCTAGAGCCCTGTTTTTAATTAAAAAATATCAGAGCATAACATTGTGGCATGAAAGGGGGTGCCCAGTGAAAAGTGGGTTACCCTAGACTGCTTGGAATTAACAGCATTCCCAACAAACCCTGAAGAAATCCGTGAAGTGAGCCATGCTGTGCTCATGTTAGGAAGCCAAAAGAAATTGGAGGGAAAGGGAATCCCTCTGTCCACTGCCCTTGTCCTGTCCGCACCCACAGACAAGAGTTCTCAGTGTCCCTGTGGAGGAGGTCCAAAGTCAGAGGTGACCAGAGCTGATTGCAAGGGGAACTGAGCCTCTGGAATTACTGCCTTGAGTCCTGCCTGACCCAATGGAATTTTGAGAGGCTGTGGTGAAGAGGGAGAAAGTGTCACTGGTAAAAATATGATCTCTGGCCTCTCATCTGTCTATTATCCTGGTGATTGTCCTTGCGTTTGGTGGAGACATTCATGAATATCTAGATGAATTGGGAAGGGCAGAAAATAAATTGGGTTTTTCTCCCTACATGAGACTTCCTCCCTCTTCCAAGCTTGACCTAGCTGAGTGTGATTTCTCACCAGCTTCCTAAGAAGGCAAATTGGAGCAGAGTTGTTACTGGGAGGTTGGTTTGCTTGATGCTGACGTGGGTCTTGGAGCTGATGTCTGATTGAGTCCAATGAATGTGCTGAATTTAGGCCTGGCGGGAAGCAATGAACGGTAAGACCAAGAAGAACATTAGCTGCCAGGGCATCTGAACTTCATCAGGCCATGTGGTTGTCCTTCCACCTGATGTTCATTTCCTTCATCCTGCTCATGTCACTGCCTTGTATCCTACATGGTCACAATAATGTTGAGAATGGGAAGGGTTGATGTTTCATTATCACACTCCCCAAATAACTGTAGGTCTCTATCAAGCTTTCACTGCTGACCTTACAGTTAACCCCTGATAATTTAATATCACTAACTCCTAATTATTTAATGTATTGGTAAAGATTAGGCTATGTTGTAACAGAAGCCTGATTATAGTAGATTAAACACACGGTGGCTTGAATTCTTTCACTTAAAAACATTCTGGAAGAAAGCATTCCAGGGTTCATTCATATGGCAGCTCTGTGGAGTCATTAGAGAGCTAGGCACCTTTCTCTTCAGTACACAGTTTTCATCACCAAAGTCTTCTTAGAAGAAGAAGGCTGCTGAAGCTCTAGCCATCATGTCTACATCCCAGGAAGCATGAAGGAGGAAAGAGGGGAAGGACACAGGGCTCTTTTTTTCAGCAGGGTCAGATATCCTTAAACCTTTTTAAACATACATGGTTCTTGGAAGATCCATACAATATGGATTAGTCACATGGCTACAGAAAACTGCAAAGCAGACTGGGAAATGTTTTTTTAGATTATTACCTTGCTGGACCAAACAAATTCAAAGTTCTGTTAACAAGGAAAAAAAGCAAGAAAGTGGCTATTGGGAAGCAAGTAACAGTTTTTGCAGAATCCAATTCTGTTTGGATTTCTTGGGGCTCTTTCTATTTCTGTATTTCTGTTTTCCTGATATTGGGACTTTTCAAGGAGAAAAGGAAATAGAAAGAACTGAAAATCAACCAGTCTGTTTTATTGCTCACTGTCAGATTGTATTTCAAAAAAATTATTGCTGGAGAAGAGATCAGAATCCCTGTTTGATTTTCATTAGGGTAGACATTTCCATATATTTCCCACCTACAGGTGAGGAGTGGGTAGATGCTAAGTCTGGCCATGGATATCTAGGGAAGAGGTTTAATGGCAGGTAGACATGTAGGTCTAGAGATGGAGGAAGAGGTAAGGGGTGAACACACAGATCTGGGGATT
The DNA here is from genome assembly GCF_964339955.1 of Pipistrellus hanaki. Taxonomy (NCBI): domain Eukaryota; kingdom Metazoa; phylum Chordata; class Mammalia; order Chiroptera; family Vespertilionidae; genus Pipistrellus; species Pipistrellus hanaki. Next base: position 34,993,321 of record NC_140503.1, on the reverse strand, counting down.
CCCAGCGTCAGATGGGAGTGGGAGCCCTAGGAGACAACCCTAACATATGCTCCTCTTGATTGTTTACTTTCTATTTTTATTGGCCATTCATCTCCATTGGAGCGTTTCGATGACAACCAGGGGGGAAATGTCTATAATGTGTTTGAACTCCCCAGTAGTCAGGCATTTGGTCAGCACAAAGAGTTGCTATGAACTTCTCGTCAAACTTCAAGAGATTCTGAGAGAGTACATGTTATTTTCTCTGGAATATCTATTTCTTCCATGAGTAATTTCATCTCTACTCCCCCTGCTTCACACATCAACAGATTTACTTGATGTCCAGTGACCTAAAAAGGAGAACAGTCTTGACCAAGGTTTCAGCATGCTTATAGTGATAAATTACTAAAGCTTTTCTCAGCAGCACTGCCTGTGATCCCTGCATGAAGGGAGGTTACTGAAGGCAGAGCAGCTTTTTAAATAAACTGCAGTGTCTCCCCAGCTCTCCAAGATTCTCCTCCCTGCCCCCTCCTGTGCACATGTCTCTCTTCCTGCACCAGAACACCAACTTGTAACTTGTCTGCTTCAACAGCTGTTTTTTTTGTTTGTTTTTTTTTCCTACTGGACTGTAAACTCTTGGAAAAGAAGAACCAATCTTAGTTAAATTTGATAACCTCAGCATCTAGGACAGTGCCTAGCACTTACTTGGTTCTCATTAAGTATCTGTTGAATGGATAAATAGATAAATAAAATAAAATTGTTGTTGTAGAAATTGAAAACACTTCTATTAATAGGCAGATATTGGCTGGCAAGTTTTCACATATGGACTGTGTTGACATGACATAATGCTTTATTGTTTTGACATCTGGCACACTCATGTTGTGCAGACTGCCAGGTATGGGTCATGAAACTTGGCCACAAAAAAGGGAGAGCGAGTAAGAGGAAGAGGAAGAGGTGGGGGAGGAGAAGAAGCTTGCGGTTTCCTAAATTCTATGCTTGTTCTTCATCTGTCGTTATATCTTACAGTTCATAGTGTCACCATAAAGGAAAAACCTGAAGGAATGAAACAACAAAGTGGTGTGTGTGTGGGGGAAACTAAATAAAATGCATGTTTCTCTTGGAAGAAAAACGAGGATCCATTTGTTCATGGTTAAGCAATGTGATATTTTAAGAGGGTAAGAAGCAGTGAGTTGTTGAACTTGACTGGCTCCATAACCCTTGACCAACCTACGCCCCATCTCTTGTGTTCCCCTTTAGTGAAACTCCCTTCTCCTTTGAGTTTTGCTAAAGGATCCTTTCCAAGCCAACTAGTCTTGTGAGCACCAAGCCTTATTTTCTTCAGATATACTCTTGGCCACTTGTGCTCTGTCTTAGCCATATTCAGGTCATCTCTCCAGAATTCCTTCATGACCTTCCCTTTGGTAAGGTTTTTCTTTTGGCCATTCCTGCAGGATCTTCCTTCAGATAGCAACCTCATTCTCTTCACCTCACATCTTACTCCTCCATGAGAGTTGTGTCTTATAAGGACTGGGGATGGAGGCTGTGAGAAAGGCTGTCATAGCCTTTACTATCAGGCCACTCAAGTGGTGGACCTCAGCCATGATTTCACACCAGAATCATCTAAGGAGCTTTAAAATTCTCAAAGCCTAGGCTGTACCCCAGGACATTGAAGTCAGAATCTCTTGGGGTGGGACCTAGGTATCAGTATTTTAAAAATCTAATGAGCAGCTCAGGCTGAGAACCATGCTTGTCAGCTGCAAGAAGGGTTTTCATACATAGCTCCAGGCATACCCGAACCTCTGAAATTGAGTTCAAAATTCTGTGCATTTCTCTTGGAGAATGTGTGTAGCTTTCACCATATATTTAAAGGCACTCAGGATCTACAAACCCAGTAGCTGAAGATCATAATAAAAATTCTAGATAAAAATAGCCTATTCTGTTGGCTGACTTGGAGAACGGCCTTGGGGAAAAGGTTCAAATGGATTCTCAGAAGTTTTTTAAAGGTGAAATTTTAGGTAGCAGATTCCTTGCACCACTTATATCTTCTCATATCTAATGTAAAAGCACTTGAGGGACATTTTTCTAGGCAAGGTGTATAAGCCTGATTCTTGACTCTACAGCTTTAGAACTGAAAAAGACAAGCTGATGGGAACAAAGGGATGAACAAGGCCCGGAGGGAATGCCGGTTCAAAGCAGCAGCTGTTGAGATGACTGGTTTTGCATGTGCGGGAATGGTCTGAGGTCTCTGCCAGCTCTGAGGCCCAGATGGCGTGCTGATCAGAGACCAAGGCACCCACCTCGCCTAGGCTTCTGTTGATGTAACTGCATATACATACAAGCAAGTATATGTACTTCGTGCCTTGCCTTGATTCATGTTGACAGAGTTACTTGGGAAAGCAGGTGGGTAAGAATGATTCTCCCAGCAGGAAAAGTCTGCTTCAGCTGCTTCATGACCAGCCACCTGTGATAATGAGCTTCACCCCGTGCCACCGCTAAAGCTGCTGTCCCCTTCAGCAGCAGCCACATTAGAGAGGTCAATGCATTCACAGAAAGCTCTGGAGGTGTGTGTGTGTGTGTGTGTGTGTGTGTGTGTGTGTGTGTGTGTGTGTGTGTTTACATTCAGAGCCTGCCAGATACTTATTAAAGGTGATGGCACCATCTAATTAATTTTGTCCTCTACAAAGACTACAAATTTATTGCCAATGGTTTGAGCTTCATCTGGACTTTAGTCTCCTCCTTTGCAAAAGGAAGATGTTGCACAAAAACGATCATGTCACCACTCCTGTGTAATACCCTCACCAGCTCCCTGGGGTTTATGTGCAGGCACCATTATGTAAACAAGAAAGGTCTTAGATGCCTGAGACTTGCTCTTATCTGTTTCACATATTGCATTTTCACAAGACTTCTTTTGATGGGAGGGTGTACTAAAAATTAGGAAGATTTCAAAAAGTAGAGTATGAAAACTGTGGGTCCAGACACAAAGTCTGGTAAAGTGGGGTTAAGGCAGGAAATACATCTCTGAGTTACTAAAATGGTGCCAGTTCACTCAGGTTTCTACACTCCCGTCCTTACAAGACTGGGAAATAGGAATCTGATTCCATTCCCATTGCGATAGATGGTAACCCATGTTGGAAAACTTAGACACAATCCTCCTTGGCTGCTCTTTCTCTGATAAATACTTTGCTCCATGCATGCAAGGTTTCAATCAGTGGGAAGTTGGCAGGAAGCTGAGATTTAGAAACCAAATAAGCATGTCAAGGTATTGTTTACCAGGTAAGAGTGGTTCATTTTTAAAAAATATATATATTTTATTGATTTTGTACAGAGAGGAAGGGAGAGAGATAGAGAGTTTAGAAACATCGATGAGAGAGAGTCATTGATCAGCTGCCTCTTGCACACCCCCTACTGAGGATGTGCCTGCAATCAAGGTACATGCCCTTGACCGGAATCGAATCCGGGACCTTTCAGTCCCCAAGCCGACGCTCTGTCCATTGAGCCAAACCGGTTTCGGTAGAGTTGTTCATTTTATCATTGAAATTTTAAAACCTTCATGTGGTTCCCAAGAAGATGTCTGATTTAGAAAAGGCCAAAAGATAACTGAAGAGAGAAAAAGAACTCTGGAAAAGTTAGAACTATTTAAATGAGTTCTTTCCAGAATTTAAACTCTGGTTGGAATTGACAAAAATTGATTAGTAGAGGCATCTGCTTTGTTGATTTGCTTTATGCCATTTTTAGTCATACATTTTCAGTCCCACTGAATAGCTGACATGTTGAAAAAATATTTACAAACTGTTGGTTTGAAGAGTTGTCTAATTATTGATCTGCTCGATGTCTAAGCCTGGCTCTGCGGAAATAAGAACTTGTTCCTATAAATAAGAACTAGAGTTCAGTGGTCAGCAAACTGCGGCTCATGAGCCACATGTGGCTCTTTGGCCCCTTGAGTGTGGCTCTTCCACAAAATACCACGGCCTGGGCGAGTCTATTTTGAAGAAGTGGCATAAGAAGAAGTTTAAGTTTAAAAAATTTGGCTCTCAAAAGAAATTTCAGTCATTGTACTGTTGATATTTGGCTTTGTTGACTAATGAGTTGCCAACCACTGTTCTAGTTCATCATATTCTTTACAATGATTCCATTTCAATCCTTTTCCACCATCATTTATCCCATGCATAGCTATTGATTACTACAGTATGCATTCACTACTTCTCAACCTTCCCCTATTCCATTCACTTTATCAGGAATACCCCCTTTCCCTCTTCTATATCTGAGAAACTCCAAAACACTTTCCAAAACCTAGCTCTAATCTCACCTCCTCTGTGAAGCTGTCCATAGCTCTCTCAGTCATTTACCCCTTCTTATACTTCTTACCACACCAAACGGGTGGGGAACGTCAGACTGGGGACCTATATAAAGTCCTGGAAATCATTTGCCAAGGCATTAGGGGGTGAGTTAATTACATGTTTGACTTAATATAGCAGGCTAATTTTTAAGTTGATAATTTTGTATGGCCCTCAAATGATTTTATAAATGTCTCGGGGTCATGGACCCAGGATTCTTCAGCCTTGCCATTGCCATTCCTGGAGTGGGCCTCTCCCACATGATGCAGTTCAGCTCACAACCACGTTTGAACTGCAGCCAGTGGAGGCAGGAAAGGGCACGTGAAGTAGCTGAGTTCCAGGAGGCTAGAGGTTCTGTTGGGATCATGCCGGTGATGTGGTTCATTGATGCCTGGCCCATTCTCCAGAGATTGGACCTGCAGGACTACTGAGGGAGTGAGTGGCTGCCGCTGGGCTGGTGGGCCACTGAGAAGGGTCAGTCAGCTGAGCAGGGCTCCCACTGTGGGAACACACTGACCACCAGGGGGCAGCCCCTGTGTTGAGCGTCTGCCCCCTGTTGGTCAGTGTATATCATGGTGACTGGTGAATGGGTCATTCAGTCATTCAGTCACTTAGGCTTTTATATATATATATATATATATATATATCCCTCTGGCAGCCTCCAGCAGTACCCTCAGAAATCCAGTATATATATATATATATATATATATATATATATATATATATATATATATATATATATACCATTGGGAGTATATATTCCTCTCCATTTATTTATGTAATAACTTATATTGTAAACATATTGTAGATTACTCAGTCTGTAGTAATTCCCCTCCCACTCCCTGGCTTATAAAAAAAATTGCAAAAGTCTTTTGGAAGTTTTGGGTATTTCAAAGAACCTGCAAAGTTCCAGATGTCTTACCTTAATGATAGGGTGACTCCGTGCTCGGCTGTAACAATCAGTCCTCCTGGTATAAACCATCCCTGACGCCCTCACAGATGTGTTCTAAGTGATGGTTTGGAGTGTAGAGGCCCGCACCAAAGTCACCCACGCCAGCCAAGAGAGGCTGCTGCCTGCTGTCCCTGGAACGTGAGTCACACCTGAGGGAAAAGTTGGGGCCTGGTAGGAGGTGGTGGGGAGGTGGAGTTGGGGGAGGGCAGCCAGGTGGCAGAGAGGCCCAAACGTGGGTGACTGGAGAGGTTTGAATTGCCATCCAGAGGAAGCTGTGCCCCAGAAGACAGTGGAGATTATTTTGACCACCATTTTTCTCTGCAAAGAACTGGTAATTTACACAGGAAGTTTCATGGATGGTTACTTTTGGTTCCTTAGAGTGAAGGGAGGTCTGGCTCCTTCAAGTCATACTGTTCAGAACAGAATAATAGAAGTTTAGGGCTTTTAGAGAAGTTAATTTTGATTTTTTAAAAGAGAACCTCATGAGATGAGATTTCCTAATTGAAAAAACTTTAAGTCATTTAGAAGAACTGGTTGCAGAAAGGAGAGGAAAGCTTAACATGGGAGCAGCTCAGGGGAGCTAACAGGTCTACCAGTAATTACCATGTCCAGAAACAGGGGGGTGAGATAAAACACAAATCACTACCTTTTACATCTTGTTATTCTTCCTAGCCAAAGGCCAATGGAATAAGGTGATCCTCTGCAACTGTGGAATGACTGGTTGCAAATGTTGCTCTCTAGGAATTACTCATTTACCCTGTAATTAGAGTAGCTGCCACCACTTCTCACTTCTTTGCTTGCTCCAAATGTCAAGGCTCATCGAAGAATCGCTTCCTAACGATATTCTCTCCATTCTTTTATATCACAAGTGCTTGCAAAATCACTTAAACATTAAACAGCACATAAGTCATAATTGTTGCAGGCTTTTAAAGATATAAATGTCTAGGTGAAATCTGGTAGTTTTCCTACTATCATCTTTTCTAAATTCACTGTTTAATATGAAATATGTTACATATACAGCAGCGGGAATATATATATATATATATATATATATATATATATATATATATATATATACACACACACATACTAGAGGCCCAGAGCCTGAAATCCATGCACTGGTAGGATCCCTAGTGGCTGGTGGCAGCTGGCAGGGGCCTCCCTCCCTCCCTTCCCCTGGCCAGCACCACCCCTTGGTTGAACTCCTGGTTGAGGGAACAATTTGCATACTATGCTTTTATTATATAGGATATTGTGTATATATAAAATTTAAATAATTATTTAAATTTTATATATACACAATATATATACAATTTATATATACACAATATACAAAAAATAAGCATAAATATATGCTTTATTTTAAAGAAGTTTAATTTTTTACAAGAGACAGGGAAATGATAAAAAAAACCTACAAAAATTACATATAAAAATTACCTATAAGGAAACTATAGGGATAGCTTCTATACTTGACCATTGGCTGGTTCAAAAGCTCTCAATGGCTTCCAGTGATAACCTCTGAGGTGAGTCCTCCCCTCCCTCTGGCAGCCTCCAGCAGTACCCTCAGAAATTCAGTATCACATGAAACCTCTTGTCAACCTTCAAAGCTATGAACTCTGTTATGTCAGCTCCCACTCTAAAAGAAGGACCTTTGTTTCTTCATCAGTAAATCTGTGATAGAGATTTCTGGCAGACTCATAGCAGACTTTTTGGTTGATGTAGAATGTTTTTTGTTGTTGTTGTTGGCATTATTTTAGATGTTCCCCCTTTTACCCACCTCCACTCCTCCTGCCCCTCTCTCTGGCCATCACCACGCTGTTGTCTGTGTCCATGGGTTATGCTAATATGTTCTTTGGCTAATCTCTTCACCTTCTTTCACCCAGTTCCCCCATTTTCCTCCCCTCTGACCTCTGTCAGTTTGTTTCACATATCCGTTCTTCTGGTTCTATTTTGTTCGTCAGTTTATTTTATTCATTAGATTCTATATGCAAGTGAAGTCCTGTGGGATCTGTCTTTCTCTCCTGGCTTATTTTGTTTAGCATAAAAACCTCTAGGTCCATTCATGCTGTTGCAAAGGGTAAGAGCTCCTTCCTTTTTACAGCCAAGTAGTATTCCATTGTGTAAATGTACCACAGGTATTTTAGCTACTCATTTGCTGATGGGCACTTGGGCTGTTTCCAGATCTTGGCTATTGTAAATAACACTGCCATGAACTTAGGGGTGTATATATTCTTTCTGACGGATGTTTCGGGATTCTTAGAATATATAACCCAAAGCTGGGTCGAAAGGAAGTCCCATTTATTATTTATTTATTTATTTATTTTTAGAAACTCTACACATACTGTTTTCCACAGTGGCTGCACCAGTCTGCATTCCCACCACCAGTTCCTTTTTCTCCATATCCTCGCCAGCACTTGTTTATTGATTTACTGATGGTAGCCATTCTGAGAATTGTAAGGTGATATCTCATTGTGGTTTTAATTTACATCTCTCTGATCTTACATTTACTGAGTACTGCCTTCTTGATTTCTTTAATAACATAATTAACTTGACAATAGGTTAAGCAGGATTTCATGTACACCGCAGGAATGTCATTGAACTCATCAAAAATTATATTTGACATTTAATTTCTTTGTTCTTCAGAGGGCTTCTTCGTGGCTATAGATTCCTCAACTTTGACAGGTTCTTCAGGGTCAAGATCTGATACAGTCACAAAGTTCTGGGTGACTGAACTGAGCCAATGGGGAGGTATGTTTTCTTTGAGATGTTGCACATCTTACAATCTTCTTCAAGAGATTCCCTGAATTCCTTGAGTGAACAGGTAGATTGTACTTGAATCTGAATTTCCAATTCCAATTTACTTAGAAGCTTGTTTACTAAATGATTTCATTTCCTATTTTATTTAATATAGTCTTTAAGGTAGATTCTTAACCCAAGAGTCTTAATGACAAAGATTTTTATATATTGACAATCATTTCATTAATATGAGAGCGTATTTGTTTCAGATCTGAGGAGGCTATCCTTTAAGCCTCTTGTACAGGTCTGGGAGCAAAAAGCACAATTTAGAGATTTATAATAAAATTAACCTGGATAATCACCCACAATACAACATTGCTAGTACACATGGAGCCCTCTGCTTACCCACCTTAATTGCATTTCTCCTCTCTTCCATGAAGAAGTATCCACTCTCCTGAATTTTAAATTCATTATTCTCTTGCTTCTCTTCAGTTTTTACCTTATTTGTATGCATCCCTTAAACTATATTATTTAGTTGTTTAATTTTATATGACTGGAATCTTACTATATATATTCCTCTGTGTCCTGTTTGTTTTATTCCATGCTATATCCCAAGATAATGCTGATCTAAATGTTCAGTCTGAGATTTTTTGAAAGTGCTAGTGCAGATTCTTGCTCCAAATCTTTTTAAAATGTTATCTTTTTTGATGTCCCTCCCCCCACAACACTGACCCTCTCCACCCTGTTCCCCCTCTTGCTCCATATCTTGATGAGAGATGCTTAGTTCTTAGGGATTCTCAGAGGCCAAAATAAGTAATAATTTTAATAATATCCCTATGAAAAATTGTCTCCCAACTCCACCACAGTTTACCTCAATGTCCTGGCTTTAGTGGGTGGAGGGGGTAGGCTCTAATCCAACTTCCCACTGTGCTGGGGCATCAGGCTCTTCTTTCCTCCACTAAAACCTATGCCTATGTGTCAGGTCATTGGGTATTAACAGATGCCACAGACAAGTGCTTCAGTGCTCTCTTGTCTCTTAGATTTATGTTTTCTCATTGATTTGAATGTCTGAGGATTACTCTTATTTCTATTTTCCAGGCTCAGCCTGTAAGAGATCTTTTCATGTATTTTTAGATGTTCTGTACTGGACAACTTGTCTGCCATATTGCTGACTATGGCAGTCCTCCCTAATATGTTTTAGTTTGAACCCTTAGACTTTGATTGGAATATTTCTTTCTTTTCTTTCTTTCTTTCTTTCTTTCTTTCTTCTTCTTCTTCTTTTTTTTTTTTTTTAAATTTCTTTGTAACAAAACATCTATCCTTAGAGTCATATTCTTTTAAGGAATGGCTTAACATAACCTTCAGATGCTTTTAACCTGTCTGGTTCAGCTATTCAGTATTTCCCATCACGGGCAACCTAACTGCCTCATCCAAGAAAGCCAAAAATGTATCATCTCTTCCGCCGACTCTGAAATATTGGTGTGCTGGACAGAATCTAAGGTCACCTTCATGATCCCCACTTCCTGGTATTCACATCCTTGTGTAATCCTCTTCTCTTGAGTGTGGGCAAGTGACTTGCTTCCAACCAACTTATTTGTATCCTTGCTTACACACATTAGCACTGCTAGTGGGGAATGGCCTATCACTGCCCAGCTCTGATGCTGAATGGCACAGGGCAGAAATACCTCCTCATCTGTCTCACATCTTCCCCTTTGGTCCTGTTTCCTTCTTGGCCCCAATGGGAGTTTTGATTTAGAGTATTCCCTTCAGAAATCCAATGCTCAGCAGCCTTGCACTTTCTGCTCCCTGCTTTTGCACAGGGCACCAAATCACCTCAAATATCCCCTGTGAAGATTTACTCTCAGAGGTGAGGACTGGCCCTCTGGTGATTATCTTGCTAGGTTTGGTGCTTAAACTACAATAGGAGTGGAGAGAAACCATGCTTCACATCTATAGAGCTAATGGGATAAAACAAATTCACTTAATCATTTATTGATTTCTTTATTCAATTGCTGTCACCAAGAGCCTATTAAATGCAAGGAACTGTTAGGTGCTCAGGAAAATAGAAATGGGCACTGCATCATTGAAGTCAGTTGTTTTCCAGTAAAGAGCCGGTTGAGTTGTGTGAAGAAGAATAGTAGATAAGAAGGGCCTCAAAGACCCTTTGTGCCTGAGCCATGTGATGGCCTTGCCTCTAGGGTAAGGGTATGAATAGACATTTAGCAGCCACAGGGCAGGGCAGTAAAGGAATATAAACTGTGTCCCAGTTTGCCACCATCTTGCCATATGATGTTGAGCAAGTCCCCTCACTCATCTGATTTTAGCTTTTCTGTGTTCTCTGATAATCTGAAGTCCTTTTTCCTTCTGTCTGGCACAGAGTCTGAATCTGGGGTCCATTTATGGCTCTGCTGGCCACTGGCCCAGCTTTTGTGCCTACTTCTCTCGGCCAGGCTGGGCCAAACACATGGGCATGGCTGGATGTTGCTCTAATAAAAAGCAGTTGACAGCAGAACATCAGGGCTTGTTCATTCCCTGCCAAGTCATGTCAAGTGAAGAAGCACGTGCTTATAAAAGTCCAGAGTAGCTCTGTGGCATACCCAGGGATGCTTGGAACTAGTTGAAAGGAGCTGGGGACAGCTTACCACGTCTGGATGCCAGGTGCCAGCTGTCAAGCCTAGGGTTTCACATTGGAGCTGAGTTGCTTAAGCTTGGCTGTGGGCCCCTGGGCAAAGGGCTGTCTTCATGCCTAGAAGGAGCTGTATACAAACAATGGATCTGAGTCACAGCAGTTGGCAGGAGGAAGGATGGCTGCCTCCAAGGAGAGTACCAACAAGCTGCCCAAATAGGCAAGAAAAGCTTTGAAAACCAGAGGGTTTGAGATCAGGGAAGGGAACTTTGTTCCAGTTTTAACTCCAATTTAATTTGGTAAATAATTTTTGAGTGCCTACTATTTGTCAGACCTCTTACAAGCACATGGGATAGTGAACAAAACAAAGTCTTATGGACATTCACATTCCACAAGAGAAGATAAATGATAATAAACCTAATAAATAAAGACATTTTATGGTATGTCAGAAAACAAGTGTTTTGGAAACCATTTTTGTGGAAGCCAATGGAAACCTCCAAACAGAGCCATCCAGGAAGCTTAAGCATTTACTAGATGGAATTTGGGTTGGGATGAGCAAACTTCTGTAGGACATGACTAGAACATCAGAGAAATGTCAAATGACCGGACCAAAATAAAGGCTTGTCTCCAGAAATCTTTCAGGACACTTTTGCTCTCATTGCTTGGTCTATCACTACCTGCAAAGCTGGGGCCCTTATCCACTGTGCCAAGCCCACCTGTGTCCCAGCACCTGGGGGAGTGAAGGGAGACAGGGGTAAGTACAATTATCATATCAATCAGAGCTGTTTTAGAGACACACTCCCAAATTTTCCTCACTCTCCTAGCTATTTTGACTTAGAAAACCATCTGCAGAGAATTGTGTACCTTGTGATTTTCAGGAAACTAAACCTGGAGTCATCCATTTGATTTTCTTCTGATGAAAAGAAGAAACACTGTTTTTTTTAAATTGACAGTTGCTAAGAATGCTATTGTTAACACTTGTTGGAAGAGGTAAGCATAAAACCCAAATTTGAAAAAGAGCCTGGTATCCTAAGATTGAATATGTACTTCAAATCTCAGATACATTACTCCTGGCTGGGGCTCCTCATAGAATCCCACTGAAAGGCTTAGGAGCCAAAAGTTGAAAATAAACAGTTGTTGCCCTAGCCAGTTTGGTTCAGTGGTTGGAGCATCAACCTGAGGACCGAAGGGTCAAGGGTTTGATTCCTGGTCAAGGGCACGCACCTTGGTTGTAGGCTTGATCCCTGGCCCCTGTCAGGTCACATGTGAGAGGCAACCTGTCAATGAGTCTCTCACATCAATGTTTCTCTCCCCCGCTCCCCCCCCCCCCCCGCCCCTGTGCCACTTCTCCCTCTCTTCCATTCTCTCTCAAAATTAATGGAAAAATATCCTGAGTGATGATTAAAAAGAATAATAAAATAAACAGTTGTTGGTTTTATAGTGGCGAGATGGTGAGGACTGGGCTGGGTGGGTCCTTACTAAGCAGAGCTTCAGGCATTGATGGTCAGTGTTCTGAAGGCCCCACCCCCACCTGACCATATGCCAAGGCCCCTGCGGAGTGTTCCTCCTGCACCATGGCTGAGTGCAGGAATGCTTACTGGGCTGTGACACACACACTGTGGGTTGTGAGGGTTGTGAGGGTTGTGAGGGAGACCTGGCTCTCCCTGAAGAATGGTAGAGACCATTAGGGGAGAAGTGGGAAGAGATGGAGGTCCCACAAAGGTGAGTGCAGGTAAGAAGCAGAGAAATACATATTTTTTTCTATTAGTCTGGTGATAGCCAAAAAATAAAATAAAATAATGGATGTTTGAAAAGTTAAAAGAGAAGGGTTAAGAGGAGATATTTCCTAACAGAAAAAAAGAGTTTAAATAGAACTGTAAGGTCAAGTAGAGAAGTCTCCCCTATTGACCAGCAACATGGATGAGAGGAGTTCCAGGCCTAGCGCGGCAGGGTCCTGTAAGTGCACTTGCTCCCAGCCCTAAGAAAAGAGGATCTGGATGCTCAGGCAAAAGCTCTGACTTGAGAGAGAGGTGAAAAATTAGGTCAGAGAAGCCTGAGGTCCTTTCTGCGTGGCTTCCTCTATCCAGTAGCCAGGGAAACTCTGGAGGAGAGAGTTTCAGATTCCACATCTCAGCTGGTCAGGAGACCAGCAAGCCTAGAAGATTGTAGCTGGAAGCACACCCAGTATCATCCTAGAAGAGTACCCAGCCCCTTTTCAACCACAGTACAACAATGAGACAGGGAATTTAAGCAACAGGAAGGGATGGGATATTCAAGCAGGCCTTGGCGTTTAAGAAGTTTGTTCTAGCACATGCCTGCTCTGAGGTTTGCTTAATGGGAGCTTTCTGATAGAAAAGCTTTATTTCTGGTTAATAAAAAAATGGGAAAATTCTTGGTCATAAGTGTCCAGTGTCCAAATAGCAAGTCTATTCTCCATCTCAGGGGTTCTAAATGGCAGGTGGTCTTATCCAGGAGATGGAATAGTGACTCAAGATTTTGGCCACATCGCTTCTCGGCCTTTTGGCTAAGATCAAGTGAAGATTTTGGTCACAGCTTCTCTTGCTGCAGAGTGGTGGCAGCTGGGACTCCTATAGTGTCGGTAGGTGGAGTGGTAGCTGGACAGGTGGTTTAGAGACAGTGGTGTACTTGGGTTTTTGGCATAAAGCAGAGCATTTACACAGTGGAGTCAGCCCATCCTGCTCATAAATCTGGACTCTGTCATTCTCTCTCTCTCTCTCTCTCTCTCTCTCTCTCTCTCTCTCTCTCTCTCTCTCTCTTGTTTTCTTGTTGAAAATATTTCAAAGAACACTGAATGTTAAAGTTCCCCTGCACACCTGCTCCTGAGGGGAAAACACTGTTAAAGTTGGACGTTTATTTTTTTTTTTATGGCAATGCCAATAACTATGGCTCCAGCTGTCAATATGGATTATGTAGTTGCACAGTTTTGAGCGTTTTACACACAAATGGAATTATACTTAGCAGAATTCTTGAGTTTCTCTTTTGCTTACTACATATCCTTGCATGACTAAATATATAGAAATATCTCCTTTTAAAAGCTGTGTTGTGTTTCATACTAAGTTCAGGTCATAATATATTTGATAAGATCTCCAGTAATGGTTATTTTAATATTTCAATTTTTCCTCTTTTTGTTGTTGAAAACAATGCCACACAAAAAAAATCCATATGTACCTAAATATGCGTACGTCCGCTGAGTATTTCTATAGGATACATTCCTAGAAGTGGAATTGCTGCATTGATGAGTATGCATACTTAAGTGATTATTACATTGCCAAGTTTCTAAAAGAAAGTTGGGCCAGTTTGTATTCCCACCAATAAATGAACAAGTGGCCTTTGTTATGCACCTTCACCTGTATTTTTATTACAATGTTCACTTTATGATGCAATGGACATGTAGCTCTGCATCGTATGCTCGTTAGACATGAGGACCTAGTACATGCTCTTTACCATTATCACAGGAGCTTCCCGCAACACAAGCTCATGGCAGCACAGTTTCAGATCCCAGAGCATTCTGCTTCAGAGGTCACCAATGTGGGCAACCAAAGCCTGCAGCTATCCTGGCTGACATGACAGCTGCCATTGCCTAATCCTATACCCGAGTTTTATGCCAGGGAAAATATGGGCACTATATTTTTCTTCCTTACTTACCTTCAAGTCTGATAAAGACCATGGGCATTTTTAATTTTCTTGCTTGTCTCCAGGTGTGACCAACATTGCCAAGATTCTTTAAGACTTAGCATTCACATTTGCTTTTTTTTTTTTTTTGTCTTGGACAAGACTGAGTGCAAATGATCAGAGGCAAGAATTTTAGAACTCAGATCTTTCTGAATGGCCCTCAGGGTGGGATAAGGACTGAAGTAGAGGTTGAGTACCCTGTCCCCTCCAAGCTCCAATGGTTAAAAGAGAAGCAAGAAATTCCTCGCTCCCATTTCTAGTGATTAAAAGAAGGCTAACTAGAACTCTCCCATCTCCAGTAAACACAGGGGAGCCCCATGCCCCTCCCCTATCTTCTCTGCAACAACTGCAACATTCCTTTATCTGTTATATATTGGTTTATAATTGAGACTTTATATTTTTGAAAATGTCCCAATGATTTAAAATTTTAGAAGATAATTAGTGGGACATGGAAAAGAAGCCTGCCTCCAGCCTTCATCCCTGATTCAGCTCTAGCCCAACCTTAAGTCTGATTCAACATGACATTAGGACCTTCCACTCTGTGGGCCAGTGGACTCTGAAAATAGTCTTCAGTGCTGTATATAGCTGGCTGTCAACTACCTCTCCCAGCCTTTCTGTGCTGCTCTCAGAAACTCGCTGGCTGTGGGGGCCAGTTGGCCTACTCCTAGGTGTGTATGTGGGGTTCTCCCTCCTTGCCCACACCTCACTTCTTCAACTTGCTGACCTGTATCCACTCTGCACTGTATCTCACCTCTGACCTTTTGCTT
The DNA here is from genome assembly GCF_964339955.1 of Pipistrellus hanaki. Classification (NCBI taxonomy): domain Eukaryota; kingdom Metazoa; phylum Chordata; class Mammalia; order Chiroptera; family Vespertilionidae; genus Pipistrellus; species Pipistrellus hanaki. Next base: position 34,978,237 of record NC_140503.1, on the reverse strand, counting down.
GGTCCTCCCCACAGCCCCGTTCTTCCACTTTTCCACAACCCCAATTACACATTTCAGCATGCATCTGAAAACCCACCCATTCAAGTGCATCCTCGACAGCTTCCTCTGGACTTCATTATTTCAGAAGTATTACATTCAGGGTCTATGGTTCTTATGGTTGCAGAGGGTTGACTAAAGCAGTCTCAGTGGATATTTTTTGCCTGTAGAAGGTGTATGTATACTTCGTCTCTATATGGAAAAGTAGCCAGTGAGAATGGCCCATAAAAATGGACTTGAGGTCTGAAGTTAGACAATATGACTGTCCTGGGACTTGCTGCAAGGCCAACGTGTGAGATGGAGAAAACTAGTGATTTTTCTAAAGGTCTCAGGCTCTTATCAAAGTTTTTATGTTCATATCAGAAGAACATATTACCAATATTCTTACGATATTTGATCAAGAACAAACTGGATTCTCCCACCCCTATTATTTGACTTTGATCAAAGCAGCATGGGAGTTCCACCTACTTTTGGAAATGTATGGAAAAGTCTGTTAATGAGCATTGGTTCCTGCTTTCCCACTGGAACCCACTGTTTCTTGTGGAACTTACAGAACACCTTTTCGTGAAGAAGTTTTAAAATAAAAAAACAAAAAACATAAAACAAATAACACCTAGATACTATATAACAATATTATGAGGTAGTTATGAAGTAGGTGCAAAATATTTATGGGACTCAGCAAAGCCAATTTAGTCAGAGTTTACTTGTTCTGAAGAAAAGAAACAAGAATTACTAAAAATTTATGTGAGAATATTTATGAAATTGATCTGATGGCAGTGAGCCCTAAGGAATTAAGCTTTTGTGTAGGTGGTAAGCTACAAGGGGCTGATTTATGTCAATATTTCCACAGAAAAATATTTAAAACATATTTAGTATACCTCTGTATATTAAATGTTAACTTTTATGTATATTTATGTTTGTTAAATAGATACATGTTATATTTCAATGGATATAATCAGAAAAAAAGAACAAGGAATTGTTCGGATATGTCCTTTTAAAGTGTGTGCATAGACAGTTGATACAGAGAAATGCTACTGTGTTTCCCCGAAAATAAGACAGTGTCTTATATTAAGTTTTGCTCCCAAAGATGCGCTAGATCTTATTTTCAGGGGATGTCTTATTTTTCCATGAAGAAGAATACGGTACACATTTATTGTTAAATGAAAATAAAGGAAATTTATTACCTGTATACGGTATGGTAGTACGGTAGTTGTCAACACAAACCAGACAAACTGTGAATCCTACAGTATCAAGAATTTACTCATTTATTCAATGACAATCATGTCTTCATCTTCTGGAACATCATCATAACAATCCAATTCCTGAATTTCCTGGTGAATTTCTTGTGACTCCATTTCTTTCAGAATCAGTGGACCAAATCTCTCATGTTTAGCCTAGGGGGGGCCTTATTTTCGGGGGGATGCCTTATATTTCACTCAGAAGGAAACATATAAGTAGGTCTTATTTTCGGAGGATGTCTTATTTTCGGGGAAACACGGTAGTACACTTGTAACTTCTACTTCTGCAACCATAATTCAACAAAAAATTTGGAGTGAAATAGAGATTCTCCAAATTAAAATGTCTTTGTGCTCACTTTAAACAAACACTGTGTCTGTTTTTATGAACCTTCAATTTCACTTAACAATTACATCTTCTGAAAGAGTTCTTTTTCTAATATGGTAGAGCAAGCAGCCTACCTCTCTCACAGATAACAACTCTAAAATCTGAACAATATGAAAAAGTCTCTTTGAGGGCTCCTGAGAGTATGGAAAATCAGGAAGGGGGTCAAAACTTGAAAGAAGTGATGCCAATGGCCAACACCAGTTTTGCTCTAAGGACAATCATGTTGTGAGTAAGAGGAGTTAAAACTTCAGTAGAAAATCTGTGCCTCTTTGGCAAGATGACTCAGAGGAAGGAGACCTGGACAACTAGGACCACCAAAAAGTAACGGGGGAAACTCCAGAATAAGAGAACCAACCAGAGAAGGATGTGTCAAAGTCTGTGTATAAACCTGGCTGAAGACTCTGGCAGACATGGAACCACACATGCAGAGACACTATCAAGACAGGCAAGTTTGCATTTGCTATTTTGAGTCTGACCAAAGTACTTGTTTTCTAAGGAAACCACACACACACACACACACACACACACACACACACACACACACACAAAACACCCACCCTGGAAGAATAGAACAGAATTGAACCATGAATTTACAACATAGAATTAACATGTCAAAGATCCTATTCAAAATTACCTGACATTTGAAGAACTCAGTAAATATGACCCATTCCCAAAGGAAAGAATAATTAACACATGCCAATGCCAAGAAAATGTAGATGTTGGAATTGCCAGGAAAGAACTTTAAAGCATTTATTATAACTCTGCTCAATCTGGTAAAAAAAAAAAAATATATATATATATATATATATATATATATATATGTAACAAATTAAAAAATGGACAATCTCGAAAGAAAAGAAAAGATGAGTTATAGCAAATGTGCAAAAGTTGTACATAACCCTGAATGTGCAATGATGGTGTGTCAAGCATGTGACTGCCTCTTCTCATGGATATTCTGAATGACAAAGAAATGGGAAAATGCTATATTACACAGTAAGCAACTATTATCCTTTTTATTTGGTTATTGTTATTTATTATTTTAAGGGGAGAGTGTCACATTAAAAGACGTAGTTTTTTTTTTCCAAAAGTTCTTATTAAAGGGTATATAAATGATTGAAAAATAAATAGACTGTAGATGGATTACCAAAAAAAGCAAGAAATGTTTATAGCAAATATTACAAAATGTTATATTATTATTGGAAGTACCCTAAAATTGATAAGAAATGTAGCAAGAAAAAAAATAGCAAATATCAAAAAATAATAAAGAGAAGGCACAGACTTACAACTCCTAAAAGAAAAAATGATAAACAAATTTAACAAAAAGGCTAGTCTCAGTATTATTCAACAAAATGCAAACAGAAATAATGATATTACTTTTTTCTAATTAAATGAGCAAAAGTTTGATGGTAATATTTGTTTGGATTGAGGGATAGGAAAACTACATATTCTTATTTAATATAAAACAGTTGAGCTTATTTGAAAAGTAAATGACAATATGTATCAAGAGCTATATGAGTATTCATATCATTAAATCTAATAATACTAATTTTGGATATTTAGGCAATAATCTCAAATATTAAAAAGCTACATAAATGAAATTGCTTATCCTTCACCAAGTAATTTATAACTAAGTAAATTAAGATACATTCATGTAATGGAAAGTAGTAGTCATTAAAATCAAATGGCTATGAAGATTATGTAGCAAAATCAAGAGATATGAATTAAGAAAGCTGTCAACAATATGTATAATGTATTATAATTCTCTAAAAATGCCTTTGAAAGATAAACTAAATTATTTGTTCTGTAGTCCCCCTTTATTCATCCACCCCAATGGATGCCTGAACCATGGATAGTACCACCCTATAGATATTATGTTTTTTCCTATGCATACATCCCATAATGAAGTTTAACTTAGGCACAGGAAAAGATTACTAACAACTAATAATAAAATAGAACAATTATAACAATAGTCTATAATAAAAGTTATATGAATGTGATCTCTCTCTTTCTCAGCAAACTAGCATGAATTTCTTTTTCCTTCCTTATGAATTTACAGGTGGAAAATTTATTCTTATAATAGATAATAGAAACCTCAGCATATGATCTTTAAAAATGTACTAAGTCAAGAACTTTCTTTACTTAAAGGAAGCATTTACGGCTTCTCCCTGACATATCCAAATTGCCAGCATCCCCACTCTTAAGTTTTGGAGCCTTCACTAAGTAAAGTAAAGGTGACTTGGACACAAGCACTGCAATAACGGAAATGGCTTCTAAGTGTTAACGGGTGGGTAGCATGTACAGTGTGGATACACTGGACCAAGGAATGAGTCACATCCCAGGTAGCAAGGAGTGGGACAGCATCAGATTTCATCATGCTCAGAATGGCACAAAATCTTGACCATATAAATTGTTTTTTTCTGGATATTTCAATTTAATATTTTTAGACCACAGTTGACTAGGTAATTGAAACCATGTAAAAGGAAACCATGGATAATGGGGGGGCTACTGTAATTGTGTGAGGGTAGTGGGGTTTCCGGGTTATGACTCAATTCCCCTCTAGTTTTAAACTACTTAGGTGCTTAAAATTATAGTTTTTAAAAACAGTCTAAGGAAAGGTTTAAAAGCTTCGGGGAGTGGGAATAATGAGAAAGGCATGGATTGAGAGGTGAGGAGGAAGATGATGGTACTGTGAGAATGGTTGGGCTGTGGGAGAGAGCAGTGTGCAGGATATTCAGAGACTTCAACCCTGGGTGATTAGGAAGAGCCAATTCCAGGATCAAAAATAGAGAACACAGAGGGTCAGCAAGTAGAAAAGGGAGGAGCATGGATCCCATTTTAGGCATATTTAATCTGAAGGGCTGGTCAAACTTCTCCATCTGGTAGACCACTGGGAATGGGAGAAATCAGAGAGAGAAGGCATGACGCCCATTCCCGCAGAAGTGAGTTTCTGAGATGTGATGAAGTTTCCAAAGAAAGGTTGTGAGAAGGGGCAGGCGACAGGACTTCAGTGAGGGGTAAGGATAACAGCAAGAGGGATGATGGGATAAGAATATGATTCACCAAACTTAAAGAACTGGGTCCCATCCTAGTTTCCTCACTCAGACAAGTGGGTGTTCCCAGTGAGCTCTGCTTCCCTTCCCCTGGAACATGGTCTGGGTGTGTGACTTGGTCTAACCAATGGAATATGGCAGAGGTGCCAGTTCTAGACATAGGCCTAATTAGGCTGTTGCTCTTTGGGGATTTCTCACCATGTGAGAAATCAAATTATCCTGCTGCAGAACCCATTTAGAGTGGGAGGGGCCTGAGACAATGTGAGGAGAGAGAAGCCCAGCCATCTCAGCATCCCAGATAAACCCAGCCTTTTAGCTGCCCCCAGCCAGGTGCAGACACGCGAGCAAGCCATCTAAGACAGTCCAGCCCCAGTCACCATCTGATGCAGAAATCCCAGATGAGTCCACAAAAAAAACTGTCCAGCTGAGCCCCAGTCTACCCACACAATCATTTAAAATAATAAATTGGTTGCTGTTTCAAACCACTAAGTTTGGGGTGGCTTATTATGCAGCACTAGATAACTGAAACCACAAGTTAATCTAGAAACGTACTTACCCTTAGCTTTCTTGTCTGCAAAACTGAGTCTGCAATGATATCATCCTGATATTAGGTTTGCCACAATGGTCAAATGAGATCATGTGCTCAGTGATTCTGAGGTTTTCCCACAAAAGCACACGGGGTGGCAGAGGACAATAGATGACATACAGCTGGGGTCTGGAGGGTGTGGCAATTTCTTGGAAGGCTTGTGGTCCCATGTTAAGCATCAGAGCCAGTTTTGCATTCTCCATCAATCGTCCCCATTATTATTTTGTAATGTCTTTTCTCCAGTTCTGTGCACCCTGATATCCTGTCTTCACATCCTTCTACTGCATTCGGGTGAAGCTTCAGGGTCTGAGCACCCAGGAGGAAATATGTAGGTGCATGTCATCTATAAATGCGCAACAAAGGAGGATCACCGTTAAGAAGAGGTAGACAAGGAGTGGCCAGGAAAGGCAGAGGAGAAACAAGAATGCCCGGGGTTTTAGAATCTGGGGGAGGTTGTTTAACTATCAAATGCTGCAGTAAAAGCCTTGAATTTGGTGACTGGTAGGGCACTGATCTCCACAACAATGATTCCTTTGGTGAGGGGCCAGGAGCCAAGGGTGAATGAAGGTGGACAGAGTGAGTTCTTTGAGGACATTGGGAGGGAAAGAAGGCAGCTGCTGAAACAATATAGCTTCAGGAAGAAGTGGGAATACAGAGAGGAATTTTGTTCTGTTAATCTTCATTTTAGAACAAAAGAAGACTGCACATGTTTTTAATGTTGGGGAGAAAGACAATGAAGAGAGAAAGAATTTGAAGGATGTAAGAGAGAGGGCCGGTAAAGAGACAAGATTGAAGAAGAGTTTGGAGGCTTAGGATGGCTGATACAAATAGAGGAATTCGCCTCAGAAGGGAGAATGAAAGAACCCCCTCGGACAGGAGGGAAGGAGCACAGAGGGGAGGAAAAACAAACCGTCAGGTGTGGAAGGAGAGGGGTAAAAAGTTCATGTTATGCAGCTTCAGTCCATGAGGACTTGGTCACCTGCAGAGAAGGGAAGCTTGGAAGCTTTAGGAGAGTGGGAAAGATTTAATATTTTTTTCAGGAATGACAGAGGGAATCCGTTGGAGGCAAATAAAAATCTAAGCAGCTGTGAGAGGCTGGCTTAGGGTAGGGAACATGCATTTATTGAGGCATTACTCATTAACCTCATTCAATTACTATTTAGAGGGAGGAAGGGAGGGAGGGAGGGAGGAAGGAAAGGAAGGAGGGAGGGAGGGAAAGGGAGGGAGGAAGAGAGAGAGAAAGGGAGAGATATGAGGGAACATAAGAACAGTACAGGGTTTCCCAAAAGCCAGCAAAGTCAGCTAAGTCAGGAGGAAGTGTCAGAGACGGGGCACCTGAGCTAACAGAGCATGGTTAACCAGGTGGAGTGTGACCCAGGCTGAAAGCATGTTGGTGAACTAGGGGCATGTGACAGGGTTCAGGGTTGGGATAGGATGGACACAAAGAGCATTCCTAGTTGGAGTGAGCAAGGAGCAACTGTTAAATACAGCTAGAGGCATTTCACATGTACAGATCTTAAATTTGAACAATTGCCAATAGCGATGTGTTCCAACGTGTACTTGTACTTCTGAATGGCTGAAGTGGAGTCAAGAGTACAGTGAATGGTTTTAGGAAATTAAGACTGGTGGGTCTGAAGTGTTGTTTTATGGATGTTGATGTCCAGTTTTATGTGTGAACTTGGCTCCAGTACAGTCCTCAGTGACTCAATCAAACACTAATCTAGGTGGTGTTGTGAAGATACTTGGTAGCTGTGATTAAAGTCTGTAATCGGTTAACTTTAAATGATGACATTCTCCTCGGTATTCAGATAGGCTTGATTCAATGGGGTGAAAGGCCATGAAAGCCAAGCTTCCCGGAAGAGGAAATTCCAGCTGTGGTCAGCAGCTTCTGCCAACACCTGAGAATTCCAGCCTTTCCTTCCTGATCCCTGCCTAGCCAGTCCCCACAATCTCATACACAGTTCCTTCCAACAAACCTCTTCAGATGTTATCTCCTGCTGGTTCTGCTGCTCTAGTGGAATCCTGATGGATACAGATGGTGAGGGATGGGCTAAGCAAAAAGATGATGAGCATTTACCTACTTCTGCTCATGGGATTATGGCACCTCTTTGTAATATGGAGGCAAAAAATGGAGGTAATTCAGGTGTGATATGGAAGGAATACAGGATGGCTGGCTGGCTGGCTGCCTGGATGGGTGGATGTTCGTGTGGGTGAGTGAAAGAGTAAGTGAGTACATGTGTGTGTAAGTAAATCATTCCATTTAACTTGCCTCTAAAACAGGAATAAAAAAGTCCTGCTATCTACTAGCCAGTATGGGTCAAGTACATGCTAAGGGGTACTTTTGAAACCTAGAGTTCTTGGTAAATATGAAACATTTGTTTTCTCTGTTAACCATCAACATCAAAATATGAGAACTACAGAACACATTTTCAGTTGGTGTCTCCTAGAGTGGTCTGTGTATTCTGCCTCCCAGTGTTGAGCAGGTGTGAAGATCTGCTCCTGGGTCATGCTGGTCTTTTGTTAAGTGGATATGAGAATAGGGGGTTTGTTTGGCTTGAGATGGGATAAAATTAACAGAACCCTTTCTGCTTCTCTCCCTTACCCCTTCCTTCTTCCACAGGGGGGATACGATAGAACATGCTTTTGTTCAGCAAAAGCTGAACCTGTGAGCCTGAGGGGTCATAGAAGGACCCGAAATATCTCACAGAAAAGATGGAAACTGCTCCCCAGCATTTCACCAAGCATACCTACAAATAAAGCAAACCCTGTTTAATCTGCTTATGAGAGTTAGGAAGCTTCTAAACTTCTGAATAAAAACTGTGCACTATCTCTCTAGAATCAGAAATGCATTGCTTCCATCAGCAAGCTCTCTGTTGATAGGTGTGGCTAGTCGAATGAAGCACGTAGGTAGGAGAGATGATCCCACCTCGTGTGCGGGCTCCATGCCTAGAGCTTATTATGCCTCTAGGGGACACCCTCTCTGAGCATGTGTGCAGATACAAGGGAGCCCTGCAGCCTGATCTGTCTGGGCAGATGGGCTACCTGCAGGATGGCATGGCAGGAGCCCTGTGCATAGATCTAAGGAGGCCCCGTGGGGAGGACTTATCCAAAGGAAAAGGGAGCCAGGCTTGCTGAAGTGACCCACTCACAGAGCCGTGTCCTTCAGAGGAGCACAGAGTCTGTCAGGACAGGGTATTTCTTTACATGTTGCTGGATTCCGAAGAGCTCTTCTGCTAACACTATAAATATTGGGTTATCATAAAGTGTGGCTTTAGCAAGTGTTTCTGAAATGGGAGAGGCTATTCTCACTTTGCCATAAACAACCAAACAGCCAAGGCCTCACGGAGGTCATGGTGCTGCTCCTGGTGCAGTGAGGGCAGCAGCGGACTCCGGGGGCCCAGCACTGAGTGCTGGGCCCCCGGAGTCCGCTGCTGCCCTCACTGAGTGCTGGGCCCCCGGAGTCCACTGCTGCCCTCACTGCACCAGGAGGGAACGTGTTCCTGAGTACACAGCACACGTCCCAGGGGACTCCCTGAAGTGCTTGGGGCTGTTGGTGGGTTTGTAGAAAAGAGCTCATGACACATGAAGCATCTCACTGTTACTACAACCCTGGCTCTATCCATAGACCAGTTGGTGTGGGGAAGCTCGAGCCACACGGAACTCAGAGGACCCACTGCTTGGTTGCGGGGATGGATCCTTCTGTCTGGTAAAGCTTAGCGTGCCAACCAGGTATCACATTGTCCCTCCTAATTACAATATTTTGTTCAAGCACATCGTTAATCCTGCCCCCCTATTTATTTGTAGGTATGGTTCGGTGAAGTGCCAGCCTGCACGTCTTAGTGTACTAGTAAACTTGTCTTTGTCCCCAGGAAAATTTAGCCTCAGCTCCTTCCACTTTCTTCTGCCACTGGGGTGGCTATATTCTGATACCCTTAAATGTCCATGCTGGTTCTGTCCTTTCTCTTTTAAGGGAAGGCCTTTTGCCTGTTGGTCTATAGGTACCAGGGAACTGGGTGGGCTGGAGTCAGGGGGCAGTGTATGCTGTTTCTGCTCTTGATGGCTCCTGACCCAATAGTGTAGCTCCATTTTAAAAGTTCCTGAAACCTCCAGTGCATGGCAATGAAGTCCTTCCCTTGCTGTTGGATCCAAAACGCCTTTATTTTTAACAGCCAGAGGAGCTGTGTGACTCCTGAGGCTTCTCCTGACGCACAGCCAAAAGGCAATGTTTTGTTCACACCTTCCTCAGGAGAGGACCTGACCCGCTTATGAATACCAGAAAACATGCATTCGATTTCTGCTTTCAATCATCTTTTTTTTTTTTTTTTTTTTTTTAAAGATTGACTTTTCCTGTTTGTGTATCATTAGATAGAAGTGATGGGATCAATAAAACGTGGAATTGTATAACAAGAGAGGTCAGTTTCTTGCTTATTATATTTATAATAACAGAGTTCATGGGGTGTCACTCTGCCTTATGAAAGCCGGTGAATCAATAATGCTCTTACCACCTGGAGAGCAATAAAGCTTGGCATTAAATGGGTGATACTGAGGTGTGAGTGGGGGAGGAGGGGAGGGCGCTGTGACCATGCACAGGAAGGACTCCTGCCTGCTGGGTTAATACCTGTGAAGCAGCATGAATTCCTTTCCCTTTTAAAATACATTCTTCTCAGTGGTAGAGCATCGGTCTGCGGACTGAAGGGTCCCGGGTTCGATTCCGGTCAAGGGCATGTACATTGGTTGCGGGCACATCCCCGATAGGGGGTGTGCAAGAGGCAGCTGGTCGATGTTTCTCTCTCATCGACATTTCTAGCTCTCTATCTCTCTCCCTTCCTCTCTGTAAAAAATCAATAAAATATATTTAAAAAATTCTTCCTATCATAAGCACAATATTAAGCTTCCACTTATTAAAAATAAATAAATAAATAAATAAATAAATAAATAAATAAAATATATTCTTCTCTTGTGCATAAGCAATGATTCAAAGAAAGCAATGAATGTCCCATATGACCTTTACAGCTGCTAGTTTGGAATGACTTTGGGCTGCTTGCTAAAAAACAAACAAACAAAAAAAAAACACAAGAAGAAGCAGCAGCGGCAGCAGAAGAAGAAAAAGAAGCCAAAACCAGTTTGGCTCAGTGGATAGAGCATCGGTCTGCGGACTGAAAGGTACCAGATTCTATTCCGGTCAAGGGCATGTACCTTGGTTGTGGGCACATCCCCTGTAGGGAGTGTGCAGGAGGCAGCTGATTAATGTTTCTCTCTCATCGATGTTTCTAACTCTCTATCCCTCTCTCCCTCTCTGTAAAAAAAAAAAAAATCAATAAAATATATTTATTAAAAAAAAGAAAAAAAGAAAAGAAAAGATCTCAGAGATGAATTGTCAGGACATTAGCGCATCTTCCACCAACTTTAGGAACACCCTGTACTGGAGGTATGTGAGGAAATGCAATGTGCCTATGCAGTGACGACCGATATGCTTTGTTGGCCACCAGATCTCAAGGCCACTCCCACTGGATATAGCGATTGGTGCGCACTTCCCCAAGCTCTCAAACAGGTCTCCCCCCAGAGAAAGCACCTGGGACAGATGTTCTATGGGAATATCTTTCCACAGGAGGTGTAAGGTGATTCGCCGGAAGGTCGAGGGTTGGAGAAGTGAAGTGAGTCCGTTGGCAGATCTCCTGAAGGAAAGCACAACTGTTCTCACTTCTCCAGGCTCATGGGAGCTGGGGTTCTACTGAGGAGCTTGTCCTCCTGGGCCACCGTCCTTTGTTTCCAGGAGAGCTGGGCAGGGCGGGGAGAACCGAAATGATGCTACAGGAAATGATGGCCACAGGAAAGGGGCTCTTTCGAGGTTATTGCAGATGGTGGGGCAGGGGTGCAGGTGTGGTGACCAGAAGCTGCTTGAATTCTGAACGGCTTCATGAAGCCAGAACTTCCTCCTGGACTCCGACAGCTTAAAATCTAAAGAACACACTGTGTTCTTTGCAAGGGAAAGACTGCAATGGCTTTTCTTCAGCTAACACAGGAAATGAGACTGTCACTAATGGTTCTTTTGTTTAAAAAAAGAAAGAAAGAAAAAGATCCTTCTAGAAAAGGAAGCCTTGGGCAGCCAGATTTTGGTGAAGAAGAAGAAAAAAAATAAAGTAAAAAGGCCAGACTCTGATGCTGTTTTATGGAGAAATTAAAAATCGATCTGGGTTCTTTTCATTGGGATCCAAAATATAACCCCTTCTATGATTCCCTTTAACATGAAAACGTTAAAATCGAGCACATGAACAGTGATCTCTTTTATTATTCTCTACAGAGGAGAATACTGCCACCAGAAAGCATGTCTGCTAATGTGTTTTGGCCCAGTGCTCCTCAGAGATGCTGATTAGCAGAAGGAATGGGTGGAAAATTAGTATATACAAATGGCTATTCAGACATGAGGGTGATGTGCTAATGCAGTGACCTTTACGTCTTTATTTTCCTTTATTTCTCCGAATGCTAATTAACAAACATGGTCAGCACCAGGGGGAATTTGCATCCAAGTCCCATCTCCCTGCTAAGCGGTATTTTGAACATTTCTGGAGCTGAGTCACAGAGAAGGGCTGATCCAAGCTTCCCTAGGCTCCCATCCCTGCTGCCACATTGTGGCTTTCCCCCTGAGAGCAAACAAGGCCGTGGTCCAGCAGCTCATTAGCATGGCCGCTCAGCCTCCGCAGTTAGCAAGGTAATTAGTTCCAGAGGTAAGTGGAGGTTGGGGAGGTTCGAGGCTCAGCATGTTTACTGACTGCTGTCCCCGGACAACAGAAGCCCGCCTGCTTGTTAAGGAGACCTGAATTATTGCCTGCCCCGAGCCAGGATCTGAGGAAGAAGCACTGTGGTAATTGGGGCCTTTCTGGAAGCAAAGGGCAAAGGTAAATTTGTAATTCAGGCAATAACCTTTAGAGTGATGCCAAGGGATGCTTTCTGGAATACACTCCCTTCATGCCGGGAGGGCAATGGACGGAAAGTGCACGCTGAGTTTAGATGGGAAACTCCTATCATCTCAGAGGAAGAAGAAATAGCGATGATAGAATGAAAATGAGTTGGAGTTGTTTGGAAGAAAGTACTTTGTGGTTAACTTAAAACAACAACAACACACGGTAAGATAATGTTTTATCACTACCTTAAGCAGGAGGGACCTGCATGGGTGGTGGTGGGGTGGTGGTGGTGGTGGTAGTGTATGCTGGGCCCAGGATGTGTATGGCCTTTGAGGAGATGATGATTGAGAAGTTGGAAAGAAAGGGATTATGGAGGTCGGCTCTGAGAGAACAGCTAAAGGAGTCATGGCAGGCTACCTCCATGCTGCCAATAAGATTAAGAAACTTGCAAATCTAGCTGCCCATCACAACTGAGGTCCAGTTTCTTCATCATGAGGTCAAGGACACTGGGGTCCTTTTGTGTTTTTTTGTGTGAATGCAGCCAGTTCTGTATTCATGAAGGTCAGGAACTCAGTCTTGGACAGTGTGTAGCTATTACTGCCCTTTCCAGCATACTTCGATGCAACTCTTGGTCTCTGTAGGGCTGGACATTTTGCCATGCTGGATTGGAGTGAAGCATGGGGCTGTGAGTAGAGATCAGTACAGTGAACTCCAGGATTAACTTTCTAAAGGCATTGCCCTTCTGTGATGGAACTATGAAAGAGTGAAATTCAAGCAGAGGTTGGAGGACTGTCAATACCTCAGTCCTCAATTTTCCTTCTGTAAATGGGGATATAATACTACCTCCCTTACAAGGTTAGTATGTGGATTAATTAAATTAATACTAGTGACCAGGCATGTGAAGTCACTCGGCCCCGCCCATCCACATATGCCCCACCCACCTGCCTGCTGCTCCACCTTGACACCCTAACCTCTCCACCCAGAGCTCTGCCCTGACCCCTCTGGCCTTCTCTGGCTGCTTCAAGTCCTGCTCTTGGTCCCCGAGAGTCACCTCAGGCTGGTCCTGCCTTCTCTAGGTACCTCCCTGCTTCCACCCCATCTCCAGAGCAATGTGGCAGCTCCACCCTGTCGTGCATGTAGCCTTTTGCTGAAAGTTCGTTACAGCATGAGGGTGTCCATTAGCATATTTAGCTCTTTATTATATAGGATTATAAAATGCATATTGAATATAACAATGCCACTAAGTCTTTGATATTATCATCCCCACTATTATCCTATATAATAAAAGCCTAATATGCTAAGTGTCTAGTCTTTCAGTCATCTGTTCAACCAATCAAAGCATAATATGCTAATGATATGCTAAGGTTGCTTAACCACTCACTATGATGTGCACTGACCATGAGGGGGCAGACGCTCCAATTGGTAGGTTAGCTTGCTACTGGGGTCCAGCAGATCAGGACTGAGTGAGACAGACTGGACATGCCCTGGAGCCCTCACACAGTCCCTCCCTGGCCCTGATCATGCACCGGTGGGGTCCCTCAGCCTGGCCTGTGCCCTTTCACAATCTGGGACCCCTCAGGGGATGTCGGAGGGCTGGTTTCAGCCCAATCCCACAGGCCAGGCTGAGGGATCCCACTGATGCATGAATGTGTGCACCGGACTTCTAGTTTATCTATACAAGTTTGCTAGAGGATTTGATGAGGGATTGGACTACATGATCTCAAGATCCTACCATAACTCTTGGATCCTATGGTTTAGTGGTAAAAGTATTTTGTACTCTGCAATCCCTTAGGCAAGTTTTTATTTAGGGCACATAGATCCACCATTCTTTTGAATCCTAGCAGATGTCTTTATAACAGTGATGATCTTTCTGTCTGATTTTCTCAACCCACTTAGATAATATTTATTTGTTTTTACATATCCTACTTTGTTCCTAAAAGATTTTAGGTACAACATTTAAAGTAACTTCGGATTTTCTTTGAAGGATGCACTGAATTGAATTCTCTGAACTTGCCTCTTAATTGAAGAATAGTTTTCAAAAAGGATTTAAACCATCAACTGTACTGGCAGATTGTGGGAATTAAAGCTAATATTTCTAAAAAAAAATCATATGATTTTGGGGGCATAGACAGTGATATAGGAGGAGACACTGAAAATATGACTTACAGTAGTTTCAAATTGTGACAACAAAGGTCAAAGGCAAGTGTTCAGTGGACACAGGTTACACAAGAGTCCCCAGAGCACCATTTTATTGATTTGTGTCCAAGGATGCCCTTTCTGATCAGCTTCTAATTATTCTCCAAGGGAACTATTAGATGCTATCACATGGGTGGCATTCAAAATATAACAGAGCTCATGATGGAGAAGGTAACAAAGAGGAGACCTGTTGTGTGCCAGTTGCTTTACAAACATTATTTATTTTAATCTCCACTTGAAGCCTAGTGAGAAAATTGAGGTTCATCAAGATAAAATAACTTGTCCAAATCTATTTAGTAAGTGATGGAGTTGCTATGCCATCCTAGGAATGCCTAATTCTAAAATCCATGTTCCCTCTAACACACTCTTCCTCTCTGACATCCTATGGACATCTAGCATCCAATAATACTGAAACTTGGAAAATAGAGGGCTATCCCATGTTTATAATTTATGAAGTGTATTGCTTAACCTCTGAATTCCCTCTTAATTTTCACATTATCTGAACATTTAAGGAAATCTGATTCTATACTTTGCCTTTTCTGGATCCCTCTCAAATGTAAGTCATTTGAGAGGAAATTAGTTTAGGAAACTATATAACTTGATGCCAAAAACTGGGAAAGGCTCTCCTTTTTTTCCATGAATAAGCCAAAACTTAAATCTTTGAATAAAAAGTATTTTCATTAGAATTAATATTTCTAATATAACACCATGTAGAAAGAATCTTTTCTTCAAAAACCTGAGGTGAAACTTTTTGAAATGAAGTTGCTAGCTATTATTAGTAATGCTTTTTCTGTTCAGTGTATTATCCTGTGTGAAGTGTACCTTTAGTAGGATTGTCTAGCCCACAATTCAGGAATGCCCCTCTATTCCAAATGCTCAATGATATTACACTGTTCTAAATCTCCTAGTGTCAGGTCATTTTTTTCTAAATTCTGCTTGATTACAGAGAGATATTTCTTAGGACAAATTCGACTCTTTCTAGCAGTGAGGATAGAGAAGGATATAGAAAATTAATGAAGGACACATTGCATTTGCCACAAAGTTCCTGAGGTGGTATCTGAAAGTACATGGTATTATTGACAAACTGAACCTTGCATTGCACAGAAATTTTATTTACTAATAAGACTTGCTCTTCTTGATAAGCCAACCATCTTCTCTATTCATTGCCTCTACTATGCATCCCATTCATCCCTTTCCTGGAGTCAATGGGTGATGTCACCAGCACTACCAGTAACTAGAGGCTGGCCCAGAAAGGGGTTTACAGGGTGTGAGTTTTGTTATGGTTCTCTCCTACTTACATATAGAAGGGACAGAGGGAGCAATACCAAATCCCATCTCATTTACCAATTAGAATCATTGGCCACTGTCTCCGCCAACTCTTATCAGATATGATATTCTAGACTTCTTACAGATCCCACTTTGTTTTGTGTTTTGCCCTGATCTTTTTCTGATGCCTGAACTTTTTTGTTCCAAAAGAGAGTCTAACTTAATCTGATAAAAAAAAAAAAAAATCTGCTAAAGAAATACAACCCTACAAACATCATCCTACCTAATAATAGAGTAATATGCAAATTAACCATCACTCTGCTACACCCACAAGCCACACCCATCAGCCATGCCTACCAGTCAATCAGAGTGAGTATGCAAATTAACCCAACAAAGATGGTGGTCAATTTGCATACACAGAGGGAGGGAGGAGTGAAAAGTGAAGACTGAAGACAGCATAGAAGAAAGAGGGAGGGAAAGTGGAAAGCAAGGTGGCTGTGGCTGCTAGAGGGAAAGCACTGGCAGCGTGTGTGGGGCGGGGTGGGGTGGGGCGTGCAGCGGTGATGGCAGTGCGTGCGTGGCACGGAAATGGTGGTGGTGGTGGCCATGAGCGAGTAGGAGAGGTGGGGGGGGGGGTGGGGAGAGGTGGCGGTGGCAGGCCGGAAGTCTTGCAGGAATATTCCTGCAACAGGACACTAGTACTTAATAATGTAAGACTAGGAGCTTTCCTTTCAGATCAAGAGCAAAGCAAGGAATACTACTTGTATTCAAGATCATACCTTAGCCAGGCAACTAAAGTGTGGTCTTGGGCACCAGTAGTTTGCCCAAGACCACACTTTAGTTGCCTGGCTAAATTCCTGGTCAGGGCAAATAGTTAACTTGTGGGTTCAATCTCTGGTTGAGGTATGGACAGGAGGCAACTTATTGATGTTTCTCACGTTGATGTCTGTGTGTGTGTGTGTGTGTGTGTGTGTGTGTGTTTCAAAAAAATTATACTGGAAGTTCTAGTCAGTGAAATTAGAAAAAGAAATTAAAGATAAACAATTCAAAAAGGAAGAAATAAAACTGTCTTTATTCACAAACAACAGGATTCTATATAGAGAACATCTTTAAAAATCTGCAAAACAATCATCACAACCAATAAAAGAGCTTAAAAACTTTGCAGGATATGAAATCATTACAAAATATCAATTGTGTTTTTATAAATACTCAATAAAAAAATCTAAAAATAAATAATTGCACTCAAAATATCATAAAAAATAGTAAGAATAAAAGAATTCAAAGCCTACGCAACTTAATATTTACAATGTCCAGAATATCATCTAAAATTCTTGATAAACAAAGTTTGACCAGTTTCAAAAAAGACAATCAATGGAAATGCACCCTAAGAAGACCCAGATGTTAGAATTCTTGGACAAGGAGATAACATAACTATGCACAAAGAAGTAATGGAAAATCAGTTTGCAATAAGTTGTCTTTAAAATACAAATATCATTTTACACAGGCACAGGCACCTGCACTACCTCCTTAAAATCTTTATATAGCTCCTGATTGCCTACTGGATTTTAAAAGTTATTATTGATTTCAGAGAGAGAGGAATAGAAACATCAATGATGAGAAAGAACCGTTGATCAGTTGCTTCCTACCTGCCATACTGGGGATAGAGCCTGCAACCTGGGCATGTGCCCTGCCTGGGAATCAAATCTCAACTTCTTGATTCATGGGTTGATACTCAACCACTGAGCTACACTAGCCGGGCTGCCTACCAGATTTTATTCAAACTTCTTAGCATGGTCTACATGGTCCTTAATACCTTCCTCAGCCTTCCTTTCTATTTTTTGTCTCCCAGGGACCCTCCTCCCACAAATTTGATGGTCACTCTATCCTGAATGTGTGATGTTCTTGCGTGTCTGCAAGGTCTTTTCATGTGCTGTTCTCCATGTCAGCAAGGTCTTTCTCCTGCCTTCTGGATTGGGGAACTCTTTTTTTCTCTTGAAGACCCTCAACTCAAATATCCCCCGACTAAAGAACACTTCATGACACCCCCTGGCAGAACCATTAGGATATGACTTATTATAGGGAGGTGACTTTACACAATGGTGGGACTAGCTTAATTGGTGAAACAGCCTATGAGAGGTTGTTATGTCTGCCTTCAGGTGGACAGGTAGGAAGGCAAGATGGGGAAGAAGGACAAATGGGACTTGATTGGGGCCGAGGAGGATGAATAGGAAGCTGTGCTGGTCTTTTGCTGCTTGAAGCCTCCAGCTCTGATGCCATGGGTGTCTGCTGCAGGAGAAGCCATTGAATGTTATCATGATCCTTGATGTGTGCCTGGTCCGAGAGTCAGAGCTGCCAAAGGAGATGCAGCAGCAGTTGGAGTTGTGAGCCTGACTGCTGCCTGTCCCCACCCCCATCAGGTAAGTCAGCAGGTACACAACCACCTATGTGAGATGTCCCAGCACCCACTGCCCTGCTCAGCCTTCCGAGTGTAGTAAGAATATGGCTTTTTCACTTTTCGGTCTTCCAAATTTCCCATAAAACAGCTTGTGTAGTCCATGCTAACCTGAAACTGTAGAAGGAAAAAAAATTCTGAGAAACATAAATCCAGCAAAACTGAGTTGACAGAATAACACCTCTTTGGAAATATGTTTCCACCTATCAGGGTATAAAACCTTTTGAGCAAGGAACAGGTATTTGTATTTATATTCAAAGCACCCAGAAGTACTTATCAATGTACGATAAACAACTAACAAAAAAAAAATTCTTACACATAGCAGCTTAGCACTGAATAAAGTGCCTGTTTCATTATTTCTTACATATATTTCCTTTTCTTTTTATGGTTTACACTATTACAGATTTCCCCATCCCCTCCTTCGTCTACCTCTCCTCCCTCCTCTGATCCTGCCCTTCCTCCCCGCCCCCATCCCCTCCTTTCCCTCTGCCTATCACCACACAGTATTTTTTAATGGTTGAAAAACTAGTATTTGGCATTTGTTTGTACAACCACCTGAATAGCATTCTGGAAAAGAGGGATTTCTTAACATACATGCTGGCATTGAATTTTAGGGCAAATAAACCTGCTTCATTGGTGAATTTTGGTGGGGGTCTGCCTCTGAGGATGACAGGGTAAAGCATTCCTTTTGTGATGCATTGCAGAGCTTCCCAAAGAGGTGGCAAGGTTAATTATGTTAAGCATTTGGACCTTGGCAACAAGTAGGGTGGAACAAACACACTGACTGGACATATGCTATAGAATATTCCGGAAAGCTCTCTCGGTCTATGGTGGCTTACGCAGAAAGCTGAACATATGGCGGGCTTGGTTTGGCTTTTTCTCTGGAGTCATCTGTCAAGACATGAGCTGCCACCTCATTACCCTCCTCATTCTACAACTCTGCATTTTCCATTTTTTGGCCTGATTTCTCAAAGCCTTCAAGCACTCATTTTAAAAAATATATTTTATTGATTTTTTTACAGAGAGGAAGAGAGAGAAAGGGATAGAGTGTTAGAAATGTTGATGAGAGAGAAACATCGATCAGCTGCCTCTTGCATAGCCCCTACTTGGGATGTGCCCACAACCAAGGTACATGCCCTTGACCTGAATGGAACCTGGAACCTCTCAGTCCTCAGGTAAACTGAGCCAAACCGGTTTCGGCAAGCACTCATTTTTAAACAAACTTATTTTTAAAACATTATTTTGATCTGACCTACTAAAGAGTTGTGGGTGGTTTTGGGAGACACTTTTAAAAGGCATGCTATGTAGACTCCATATTCTGGTTTTTGGAATCTGCATCTGACCAAGGTGACATGGATCTTAGAGAGGTAATGATTGATTATCCTACAAAAGAGAAAGGGGAATAATGGGAACCATTAGGATCAGGCTTTTATTTTTTCTTGAGCACCTACTATGTATAAGCATGTCTTAGTAGGACACTGTTTCTCAAAGTACAGCCCACTGGGTGAGGTGAGAATCCATTCAAAATTGCAAGTCTTTTTGCAATGAATGAATTCATCAGATATGCAAATAGATCATATTTGTATGTATATTTTCATCTTTGCTTACAATCTATAAATGAATTATTGAGGCTTATTGAAATTTGATATTTATAAATTACATTTTTGGAGAGCTAAGGCATAACAGTTATTCTGCTAAAATGTCTTTATTTTGAAAAGCTCCTATCGGGCATAAGACCCTATAGATAATTGCAATTTGTAAAAATTTTGAGAAAGAATGAATCCTTTTCTATACCAAATGAATGTTGATTTGGGGATGACTATCATTTTTCATTGTTGTTCTCCTCCTAATATTAATCAGCTTGTAGCTGTAGCTTTTACTTCTGTTAAAAGTTTATTTATTTTTATGTAATATTGCACAGTTATTTTTTGTTTCTATTTGGCTCCTCTCCAATTCTTTTATCATCCAGTTTGTTTGTTTTTTTTCCCACCAAAGAGTAGGAATAGATGGTGTTAGTGCTCCACACAGATTTTTCCCTGCTTAAGAAGGCCTCACTCAAATAATTTAGTTGTCCAATGGTATAGAGACTACAACATTATGGATTAATCAGAGGATAGAGAGCAAAGACTTGGCACTGTCAGAATAAGCTTATTTTCATGGTAATCATTATGCTGGTCTTTCCCATCTAGTAATTATTTTTAAAACCAACATTGGTAATATAACTTTTTTTCCAATGTGTCAGCATTCAGCATATACACTCACAGAAGGACTGGCCTTTAGCATTTTGTCTCAGACCAGGAAAGAGAGCTGAATGAATGTCCCAGAGTTATAAATGCTCTGTCACGCCTTGCTGCTTAAATATTTTATAACTTTTAAGCTCTATTAAAGGAAGTGATGTCAAGAGTATTTAGTGGAGATAGCTTCTGGCAATGGCTTTTTATTAAGAAAGATGACACCAATCATCTAGCTGATGATGGAGTGAGAGAAGATATTATCCCACTGAAGATGGGCTTATTATCACAGCTTCTGGGATGGTTGGCTGTGGTTAGAAATGGTTGGGTGAGTCCTGGCCAGTTTTTCTCAGTGGTTAGAACGTAGGCCCCACAGACCAAAGGGTCAACTCCTGGTCAAGGGCATTAGGTTGCAAGTTCCTGGCGTGTATGGGAGACAACCAATCAATGTATCTCTCCTATGCTGATCTCTCTCTCTCTCTCTCTCTCTCTCTCTCTCTCTCTCTCTCTCTCTCTCTCTCTCCTCCCTCCCTCCCTCCCTCCCTCCCTCTCTCTTATTCCCTTCTCCCCCCTTTTCCCCCTCCTTTCATCTCTCTCTGCCCCTCCTCCCTCCATTCCACTCTCTTTCTAGAAATCAATATCCTTGGGTGAAGATTAAAAAAAGAAGAAGAAAAAGAAGAAATGGTTGGGCAAAAGAGGGTAGGACAATTGACAGGTGTGACTCAACCAAAATTTTTGTGTCTGGTTTCCTTAATGGAGAAACATTGATGTAGGAAATTATCTGTGACAAGCACAGTTTTTATTTTAGTAAATGATAACTTTTATTATGACTGAAGAGGATACAGAACACACCCTCTCTTCCCAACTATCTTTTGTGCTGGCTGAGGGCAAGAAGGTCTTCACTTTTCTTCAAACTCCGTTTCACAATCTCATTCCCTGTCCTGCATCTCATGTGTGCAGGACTAACTCATGGGAATTGTGGCCTGGGTGGGACTGAAGTCAGCTGATCTCTAGCTTGTATTTCAGAACTCTGATGGGAAGACAGACAGTGACTGAGAGGAGTGCCCCTCCCCCAACCCTAAGAGCTCTCTAAATCCTCTTTGCCACCCTCTGAGACCATAAATGAGGATTGCCAGTAGAAGCTCAGGTACCTTCCCATTCAGATTCCTGAAAATTAACTTTAAACAATCCTAGGAATAGGTGTGAGTTTTTAAGTTATTAACTTTATTAAAATAGCATTGATGAGTGCATCATGGATGAAATGGACATAGACCCACTAAGACCATAGAAAAAAATCCCAAAGGAAAACATCAACTAGGGAAAAAAAAGCTGATGAGCATTTTGTCATTAAAATATCATTCTGATGTTGCCTTAGAAGAAGGTAACATAAAACTCTGAATCTTCTTCAGAAAATATACTACAAAGAGCCATCACCCATGTGGACTCAGCCCCAAGGCATGCTGGGACCTCAAAGGAGAGCAGACAGAGTGAGGAGGGAACCTGGAATGGGGTGAGCTGGGGCTAAAGACAGATTCTAGGGCTTTTCTCTTCAAATAGGGTTGCCTGATTCATTCAATAACTTAAAGTTATATCTTCTTCACCTATGAAAGCTCTCATTTGTATGAGAGGACTCCAGGCCATATATTAGCTTGTGTATCCACAATAGTAAAGAAAAGACACTTTCTCCATTCTACACAGTAAGGGCAGAACTTATAGGCCTGTCTTCTGGTTTGGTATCAGGTCTGTTTTGAAAGGTTGATCCATTGGGGAGGGTGCTGCCTAGTTCCAAATTCTGTATTTTGATTGATTACCCAGAGCAGGTTCAGAAAATGCTGGAAATAACTTTCTTCTCGATCTCAAGGATGTTTTACATGGAAAATGAATTATCTTGTCTTTTCAGAGCACACACAGGGAAAATGCTTTAAATGATCTGTCTGCTTTTCTTTCATGGCCATAATTCTTATTTTTTATTGTGAGTTTTTCCCCCCTTTAGACCTCTCAATATTGCATAGTATAAACAAGTGCTTTTATGCTATCGTCAGTTATAAGATATGATTTTAATTATGTGATTTATCCCCCAAAATACAAAGTCAAGTTGGATATTAATGACAAGAACCTGAACCCTGTCATCCTCAAATACAGGCATGGTAAAAAAAAAAATTACTCTTCATTTCTGAGCCTTTGCACCTTTAAACTTCCAATTTAAAACATTTTTCTGTTTCTTTTAAGTTCGGATGAGATTAGGTGGCATTTTGACTTCTGTGATTGTATTCAGTCAATATTTTTTTTTCTGTTTTCTACCTCATTATCTCTATTTCTCATAAGATTCTTTAGACAATGGGCAGTTCAGCTTTTAACCAATGATTTCTATCAGACTCTGATCAAAGCAAAGGCCCTTGTTTGCTGCTTGAATTATAATAAACGTATTTGTAGAGAGGGCAAAGTAATAGAAAAGAAGGCATACAGTGTAATGGGAACTGAAAATAGACTGCGTTATGAAATACTACAACCTTAATAACAACAATAGGCATCCAGGAAATTCATATCATAAATCAGAATACCAAATGGATATTCTACCTGAAAAAATTGAAATATATGCATATCGTCTTACTGTTATCATCTGGTTCTCTACGCTTCCTTGATTTTTAGTGAATGCCAGTGGTGGGAAGGGAAAGAAAGGGAAGGGAAGGGAAAGGAAGGAAAAGAGTAAGAAATTCGTGATCAAATGCCAGCTACTGTACCAGGCACTGTACTTGCTGTATTTGTCGATTTTCATGATAACCTCAAGAACCAGGTATTTTAATACCCTCTCTCATGCACCATTGCAACCACCTTCCATTAGCTGATTTTGTTTCCAGTCTTGCCTTTTCATCCCATTCATTCAATCCATTCTCCAAATCTCCTGTGGAGTGCAGATTTGCCCCCATTCTTCCCCTGTTTCAAACCCTGAGAGTGCTCTTCATTTCCCTTGGAGCTTAAAGAGTCTTCATGATCTGGCCTCTGTTTCCATCCTCAGCCTCAGCATGAACCATTTTTCCATCCCACATCCAAATGTCCTTCAGTTCCCTGTTCTGCACTCTCTTTTGACTTCCACCCACAACACTTGACTAGCACCAAGATTGAGCTCCCATCCCCCATCCCCACCTCCCCACAGCCCAGGATGGGCTCCAGGATAGCAAGGGCCATATTTATTTGTTCACCAATCAATATATTTCCAATTTATTTTTAGAAATGGAGCCTCGGAGAGCTTAAATTACTTTCTCAAGGTCAAAAAGCTAGTTAATGATAGAGATCTGAAAAAAATTGTAACCAAATCTAATGCTTTTCTCACTGCATCATGGTGTCTGTCATAGATGGGTGAGTGTGAGGCACTCAGTAATTCATTTTGGCTGGATCATAGCATGCACGTAAGAGGGGACTGGGAAAAGAAAGCTTTAATCATATTGCATATAGCCTTGTGCCCTAGGTTAAGGTGTAAGGATTTTATTCTGCAGACATTGGGGAATTATAGATGAGCACAGAAGTGACAAGAGCAGAGTAATTAGGTTTCCTTATGCCTTTCAAAAGTGCAAGTGAGGGCAGAGAAACACAAGAAAAATTGGGGGCTTTTGCCATGATCTTCATCTATAAAATAATACCATCTACCTCACATGACTTTTGTGAGGTGAAAATCAATAATGCATGTAGACATGCTGTGTAGCCCTGTACCTCCTTATAAATAAAGGAGCTGTTCAGCTTTGTAGCTACTTCTAGAAGACTCTGACTGGCCCCTCTTAGGAGCCGTTCTGTAAAGGTGGTATTGAGGCTGTACAGGAAGCTTCTAAGCTATCAGGAACTTACAGACCTGCTCCAGGACACAAGAGAAGCACTGATGGGAGCAGCTGGAAAGTTCCCAGGTGACAAGCAGGGATTGGGGAATAGAAAAAAGGGGTGGGGGAGTGCTGTTGGTTGGAGATTCCTCCTTAGAAACAGCTGTCAAAAGACATTGCTGGCGACTCCTGTGAGGAATAGCAGCTGGAAACCAGCATTGGGAGCAGCAGGGACATCGTGAAGAGGGGATCTCATTGCTTAAAACTCTCTGGGCTATGCTGTCTCCCCAGCCTGACTTATGGTGAAGGAGGAGAGCTGTACTAATCATCTGCTCATTATTGAGAGGGCTGCTGGGAGTGTTTTGATGTAAATGATGATGACGATGATGGTGATGGTGATGGTGGTGGTGGTGATGATGGCAATGATGATGATGGCATTGACTGGAGAAAGTAAAGACAAACTGTTTAAGACGTGCACCAGGAAAAAGGCCTGCCTGTAAGCAGAGCTCCTTTGGCCCAGGGGGTTGAGCGTATTGCAGGTGATCATTAGAGTAAACTTGAGACTCAGGTTATCTGAGGAAGGTCCGCTGAAGGGACCGTGTTTATGTACTTCTCTTTGGGCTAACCATTTGGAAAAAAGAATAATAAACTGTTCCATTGGTGGGGAGGGGGGAGTTGTTCCAGGAGCTCTGATGGATGGGGTCAAGCCCTAGACTTGAGAGAAACACTTGCAGGATTTCTATAACTTTTATCTGTTTTCTGTTGGCATTAGGAATTGCATACAATTGTAGAGGAACCGGCTCCTAGGAACAGGAGATTAATTTGTTCCTCTTACCTTCTCTAGCACATCATTGCATATTACAAATAGCTGGTGAATTCATCAGCTATCCTCTGACTCAGCTTGGACGATAGGTTGTCCTGGCCCAGTACAAAGCAGGTGAGGTGGAAAGGCTAGGGAGCAGTCAGATGTGAGTTCTATTCTCAGCTCCTCTAAGAATAAGCTGACACGAGCAATATCTATGACCCACCAGTTTTCCAGATGGTACTCAGGGAATTTTTTTCTAGCATCTTGACAATGAATATGCTTCATCATCTAGTCTAACAGGTCCTCTCCTGTAAAAGCTGAACATATAATTATGACCCAAACTCTTTTACACAATTTTTCAAAAGAATTAAGTTTAAACACATTGTCAAGGAGAAAATGTTGCATATGGGTGTCACGGGCAAGATTTCCCTATGCTGCCTATGAAAAAAAAAAAGATATAAATGGAGCTGATTCAAAATCACCCCCCTTAAAGTGTATCCCAAACCAACATGGGCTTAAAATGATTACTTCTTTCAGTCGAATTCAACTTCTTTGCAAATGCGACTAAGAAAACTGCCCTTTAATGTGGATCTAGTTTAAATTATTTAATGAATCCTTTTCTCAGTTAATTGGACATTAGGTTTGAGAATGAATGAAAGTGCTTCATGTGCCACATAATAGCTGAACAGTGTCTGTGGCAGGCAGCAGGACCGGCTGACAGTCTGACAGAGACCATCCGTGGTCTGGTCTCGGCCTCAGGCCTGGGAAAACCCTTAGCCAAACAACTTGGGTTTTATTTTTAACTCGATGCACTGTGTTTAATGCAAAATGTATGGGCATTTCGGGAGGTGGTGTGCTCAATGGTGGGGAATGGCTTTTATCCCAGTTCGTTCATCTTGCAGGCTCGGGAGGCTGCTGTTATTTCCTGGGGGGGGTGTCTAAGGGAGTAGGCAGCAGAATGCAGAGAATCTGGGCAAATAAAGCTGTAGGAAGCAGCCCTTTGGTTAGATTAGAATAGGCTGCTTTATCCTGGAGGCTATGAGTGGGGCTGTGGGTGAAGTGCCAAGTCAGTTCTTGCCTACTCTGTGACTATCCGTTCACAGCAGGAGACAGAATTTAAAAGGCCCCAGCCTGCAAATGCCACCTTGGGAAAGGGGGAAAGCAGAGGTGTGCTGAGGGAAACCCACCTCTTCCTACTCACCTGGCGGCCACTTTCCATAATCTCTTCCTTCACCCAGAAAGCTGTTCTGAGGTGCTACTGTGTGCCAAGCGCCTACTGTGTGCCAAGCACCTACTGTGTGCCAAGCACCTGGCCAAGACAAGGTCTCTGACCTGGACAAACTCATTTTTGGTGGGCCTGATTCTCATCCAGATACTTAAGGCATGAAATAAAAACTGTGGTGCTTAAAGTATGTAGCAAGTTTGGTGGGAACAGGAAGGACAGTGTGACTCAATATTTGGGAATGCCAACCTAACTCATTGTTGCAAACACATTGCGTGCCTGCATGGAGTGTCCAGTCCAGTGAGCCAAGAAGGATTTTGAGAGATGTGTCTTGTGTGGTGAAGAGGAAAGAAAAAGAGAAAAGTAAAGGAAATGGGTGAAGACACAGACACTTGGAAATGTATGGAGTGCTGAGATAATCGTAAGAAATTGTGTGTCTGTGTGTGTGTGTGTGTGTGAGCGCGCATTAGAGACCATGTGTGTCAGGATATTTGAGGCCCTTTTCAAGGCTTTTTTATGCCATGCCATACAAAAGTTTGTTTTATATCCTGTAGAAGCTGGAAGCCAAAGAACTATTTAAGTGGGTAAAATGAGCATAACCGCATTTTAGAACAATTACTCTGGCAGTCAGAGAAGAGGAGGAGGGGTCTCACATAGGTTGCTGTGTCCAGGGAAGATGAGTGCACTAGGAGGCTGTGCCTAACTGTTTGAATGGCCTCAGAAAGGTCAAGAAGGCCCACGACCAAAAGCAGGTCATTGGATAAGGCCTTTAGGAGGTCAGTGCGGACCTTCCAGACAGCGTTCTGGATGCCACCGGATGGCCCTGGCTTAAAGAGGCATTTACAGGGAAGCAAAGCGGAGGCTCTAATTGTCCAGAGCACGGTCACCCTTCTTGTGGTTGTTCTCTGGTGAGTGTGGTTTGCTTTTTAAGGAAAAAACCCGAAAGGAAATGACAGGAGTCCTCATGGTTCCCGGTGGACTTGATTGGCAATTGTGTTGGCATGAGGTTTGTCCTTTAACAGCAAGAACCCAGCAGTCTCTGAGGCTTTGTTTAGTTCAGTTTGGGTTGCCTGCTCTCTCGAACTTGCAGGGAGTATCCCTATGTTCGAGTTTTCGAAATGCCATTTGCACGTCATTCCCACGTCTCCAGCCATGGCTCTCATCTTCTGAGGATGGACCAGGAAAACTCTCCCCGGGTTCCATTGGGGCAGGGAGGAGTTCTCACTTGCTGTACCAAGCCCCTAATAATCCATTGGAACGTCTGTAAAGATGGAGTGAGACCCCAGGGACCCTATCCCGTGACTCCAGTTCTGGGTCTCCACCCAGTGATAGAGCCAGCCTGTTTTTCTGACACCAGAACACTAGCTAGCTCTTTGCTATAATCAATGTTTCCATTCTTTTCCAAAACAAACATGCTGATGGTCATTTGCAAAACAGGGAAATGAAAGTTTTTCCACCCCTAGGTGCAGTGCATGTATTTTTGAAAACAAAGGGTTTAGCAAAGGCATTTAATCTAATCTCTGCTTACTTTGTAATTTGTCTGGGCCATTAGACCTTAGAAGGCATTTATGTTTTTTTTCCCCTCTTAGATTCAGTTGAATTCTCCCCACACCCTTCTGGCTTTGTTCAGAAGTATCGAGCAGAGTGGCTCGAGGAGAATAGGACCTTATTGTATCACATTTCGGGAAGGAGCCGGGGAAACAGGAGCCAAGCCTGGAAATGAAAACGTCCTTGTAAATGCCCAGCAGAAGATAGGAGTTAAAACACACAGCTGTTGCGGTGCCAGGAAATTGTCTGCCCTCTCTGAGCACACTGTGCAGGGCTAGTTTGCACGGAGACCAGCTTTTAAAAACAAAAAAAGTGCCGTTCTCCTTGCTCCAATGAAATGCCATTTCATAAATAACTGCTTGGAGGATAACCCTGCCTTTTTGTAGCCATAGAAATGGATAGCTGAACGCCCCCTGAAAACCTCAGGCCGCACACCTGTTTAATGTAAACAAGGTTTATTTAGTTTGGGTTATTTGTAATTTTATTTCAGAGAGAAATGACTAATTAAGAGTTGTGTCGATGTCACGATCAAAGCTAACTTCTTGCTGCTCGGGGGTGTCGGATTCAGGCACGCTGTTTATGTATCCACTGGGCTAAATGAGTACCATTATCACTTCGGTAAAGCTTAGCTATTACTGTGTTCTCTGCGAAGGAAACCAATTATAATGTCTGCTGGACGGTATATTAAATGACACTATTTAATTAAAGCCTAATCTCCCTCCGAATGAACACTATTTTAAATTATTGCACATTATTTCATTCAATTACTGCAAACCTCTGTCCATTTTTAAGTGCAGGAAAACCTCATCTGGCACCCTGACCGCTGGGAAGAATAATTGCTGTTCTGTCTCGCGCTTGGTGCTCCGTGCCCAGTAGCAGTCAATCCAGGACACACATCAGCTCAGGAGCTCTTTCGGGTTTAAAATATTTCAGATTTGTTTCTCAAGCCTCTAGGCAGCAAAGAGCCCTATTCTCCGAGTGCCAGTAGTTCCCTCCAAGGACTGGCGGATAATGGAGGTCCCTAAAAAGAATATGTTTAGAGGAATAAAGCCATTAAAGAAATACAATTCCCATGCCAGGAAGGGAGCGGTGTAACTGACAGGATAGCAATTTGTTTCGGGTGAGTATCTCTTATGGGAATGCAAGAATTAAAACGGACTTGGCAGTGAACTCGAGAGATAACCTCTAATAGAAAGGAGCATTCACATGCTAGAAGGAGACATGAGTCAAAAAGAGGGAGCTATTCTAATAAAAACAAGGGGAGAGCCAAATGTGAATGGATTTTCATTCCTTGCAGCCACTTAATTTAACTATGGAGAAATGTTGGCACACATTTCAGTAGCAGAGAGCAAGAACCACTAGCAAATATCAATAGCATGCTGCTTCTGTAGCTTTATAATGCCAAGGAATATGTAGTGTGTGGATATTGTGTGTTGACCAGCCTATTGGGTCATCAGTAAGATCCCAGGGATGGGAAATAGCAGGGATGTGTCCCAGAGAATGAAGGCTCATAGTCCGGAACCCAGACTGTGAGTAAGGAAGTAAGACCTCAAACTGAGGACCTAGCATCATGCCTCGCTCACATGAAATTCTTTGCAAATGTACTTTAATTCCCTCAAGCTGTAATCCTAAGGTGGGAAATGAATGGTCAAACTGATCTGTATGTCTTTTGGCCAGTCCTTGTTATGTGTGGCTTATCTGAGCCTAGATTTTGACCTGAGGAATGGTAGTGGTCAGTGGAGATTATAAAGATGCTCAGAGCATAGTGCAGGTATTGTCCAGGCATAAACAGTCTTGGTCTGTTTGTGCAACTCCATGGATTTTGTTCCTTTGGTGTTACTATGAGTAATTTTAGATTCACAGTGAAACTGAGAGGAAGGTACAGATATTTCCCTACTCATACTTAGCCTCCCCCATTATCAACAACCTACATTATTCATAACAGTTGATGAACCTACATTGATTGGCACATTATAATCACCCAAAATGCATAGTTTACCTTAGAGTTCACTCTTCGTGTTTTACATTCTGGGTGTTTGGACAAATGTAAAATGATATGTATCTACCATTATAGTGATAGTTAAGATAGAAGAGACCCTGCCCAGGAATACTCAAATCCAAATTCCCAGTCCACCACATAGAATTGAGCAACTTGTTTTCCTCACCTGTAATGTAAAGTTAACAATACACCCTTCATGGAGTCCTGTGAAAATTAAGAGAGTAATTTTAGTACCTGCCATATAATAAGTAATAAATATCACAAAATATATAATGATGTTGCTTTACATAATGATGGTTTGACTAGAGGCTGGGCATATAGTTTATACATATAGTAATAATGATTTATTGAAAGCAATACTTAAGAACCAGTGAAAATTAATGCCAACTTGTACGGGACAGTACAGTACACTTTAACCTCTACATACACTCATATGCATAAACACAAATGCAGCCTTTTAAAGGAAGGCATACTCCCTGTCAAGGATGCCCTATAATTGGAAAGGGCAGGGGGAGTGCTGTCTGCACTGGCAGAGTCTCCAGGATCGGGCCAGGAATTATTAGATGCGATCATCAGGTTGAGTTACTTATACAAAGCCAGTTATTTGCCATCTGCCATTTGGAGACGTGCCCTTAGGCCCTGCTTGGATACCAGCCCATTGCTATGCAGCAGGGGAAAATGTTTCTGTCCAAATAACTTATCTCCTCGGTTTCAAATTCTAATGTGAGAAAGGACTGTCAAATAGATGCTCTGTCTTAATGATAAAAAGAGACGATGGACATTCATTGTCCTTCTTATGGGCAGAGACAATGGATAGGGCATGCAGCTTGAGGTTTTTAAGATAGAGAGCTATAGAATAAAAATATGTGGAAAACTTAAACTTAGTCAAAGATAAGATAAATTCGGTAGAAATTTAGCCAAATGGGAGAAGAAAGCCCTTTTCAGTAGGCAGTGGGGAGTGTGTAAGATTGAAAATGATCAAACAGTGTTAAGATACTGTGTGAAGTATGTTATGTACAACTCATGTTTATTGTGGTCTAACTGAAATAAAAATGAATGTCAATATGCAGAGGCCTGGGCATGCCCTGTGGAGAGGTAGGTAATGGCTAGGCAGTGATCCAACGAGGAATTTGTAAGAGAAGAGGGCCAACCATGTGGACTCTGTGTCCGTGGTCAATGGGGCTTTTGTGGTTATTTAACTTCAATGTGTGAATAAGGTGACTGAGCCAAGGTCACTTGGCTGGCAAATGGAGGAGCCAAAGATCTGGGTTGCTTCTCCAATGGCCTATTGTTTTGATAGGTAAATAGTATTAAGCTCATCTACTCTTCCCTCTAGGAAGTTGACTCCTAATCACTCTTCTGTTGAACTTCTCTTCCCTGACCCTAACCCAAATTTTCATCTGCTCTTTGAAGATTATCACCTGTATTTCTGTCTAGCATCTTGAGTGTGGGATGTCTAAAATATTTTATTTCCCATTCCCTCTCCATCCTGCTCCCAACACCCCAGTTAGGGTTCCTTCCTCCAACTTTCCTACTTCTAATGGCACCATTCCCCAGTCTTCCAGCCTTAAGTATTCAGAGTTACTATCCCAAATTTTCTTACTTAACTCATCCTTCCCTACCTTCTTCGCCCAATTCATGTCCAATATGCATTTTATTTTCCATTAGTATCTCAGATCTAGACTTCATAACCTCATGCTATATACATACTATTCCAATGAATTACATACTTGCCCTGCCTTCCCATATTTTTCTGCTCTGACCAATCCACATTATTTCCAAATGATTCTTCCTAGACCACTGCTTTGACCCTATCTATCTCTTCCATGACTAAAAATCTTCAACGGGTCCCATGGGTCCCTGTACCTAAGTATAGGACTTTGCATGTATCCTTGTTGAAATTCACTTTGTTACATTTGATTAACATTTTCATCTATCTGGAACTGTTTACATAATTGATCTCTCCCTTTATGAATTTGCTCTGCTTATGGGAACTACATATCCTGGGTAGTTCTATTTTTCTACCGAGCAAGGTTATACACCCCTTGAGAATAAGAGTTTAGTCTCAAGCTGACTTATTTTCCCCACAGAATTCATAGTGAGTGCTTCACATATACTTATTGATGTATTATTTACTCAGCTAATGTGATAACAAGATATTGTGGGAAAGAGAGGAAGCAGCCTAGATGGTGAAAATCAGAGGTTCTCATAATTTCATAAATTCAGGAGTCAGCAGAGGAGATATTTAGAGGTTGGTAGAGTAGGACAGACTCAGAGTGGGCGTGTGTTATTTTTGCCACATGAGACCCTTCCCTCCCTCTGCTGGCAATAGCAATCCCCCTCTTTACCCCTTCTGGCCATTCTTCTCAGTCAAGACCCTGTGTTCTAAGCCAATGGTTGAGCATACTCCCTGTCCTGACACACTGATTGGTTCAGATTTGAGCCAGTGCAGTTCAATACCAGGACTAAACACCTCTTGGGAGAAACTTTTTCTCCTGTGCTCCTCAGATAGGAAGTAGATGGGAAGCTCTGGCAGTCTTCGTGATACCAGGAGGGCAGGCCCATCAGAGATGGAGCCAGAAGAGAAGGTTAGGGAGCTGAGGGTACAGGGAAACGTGATCCTGGTGGTACCACTTGGTCCCCGACCCAGCAATTATTAAAAGCCATCTAGATGGGGATTTTATTTCCATTTCTTAATTCAATATATCCCCTTTTTTGCTTAAGTCAGCTCCAGTTGTATATTCTGTTATTTGCAACTGGAAGATAATTGAGGAACTCGGTATCCAGGCCAGAGATTTAAGGCTGTGTTCTTTGGAGCACAGAGGCCCTCAAAGTGGGTCCATGGTAGAAGCCCCACAAAATGCTGCCAGGCCCCTTGCCTCCGTGAATTGCTAGTCTCCACACTAACATGTAAGGCATTTAGATTTGAATTTAGGATTCCTTGACTAAAAACCTTTTTCTTCCAACTTTCAAACACAAGTATATTCTAACCCTTTTATTCAAGCTCAGAAACATCATGTGACTTTCTCAAGATCACATACTAACTAGATAGCAGAGCTTCAAAAATCTTGGTCCCACATTATTTCTTCTGAAAACAAAAGAAAAGAAAAAACACACACAACAACAACAACAACAACAACAAAGAGTAGGACAAATAAAACTGATAATAATGCCCAACCTTTTATCAATCACTTGGCCACTATGCTAAGAACTCTACCTCTATTGTCACATTTAAGTCTCTGTGGGGCTATATGATAGGGACACGATCTCTACCTCCATTTCAAGGGCTGGAGACCTGGAGAGTTTGTTAACCTTTGGTTACCCAACTAGTAAGCGCCAGGGGTGTGACTCTTCTTTAAGGTAATCT
The DNA here is from genome assembly GCF_964339955.1 of Pipistrellus hanaki. Lineage (NCBI taxonomy): Eukaryota > Metazoa > Chordata > Mammalia > Chiroptera > Vespertilionidae > Pipistrellus > Pipistrellus hanaki. Next base: position 34,945,145 of record NC_140503.1, on the reverse strand, counting down.
GGTCAAGAACTTTTGAAGCACACATGAGAAAAGTGAGGTGGGAGTCAGTGAACATAGCTGCACTGCCCATATCCCACAGCTAAGTGAGTCCTCCTGCAGCTGCAGGCGAAGATGGTTTCCAGCACCCCACAGCCTCTCTCCTCCGGCACCTGCAGCCACGTCTTCTCTGCCCCAGAGCTTTCTCCTGCTCGCTCCCCACCGTCCAAACAGTAGTGGAGCACCAGGGAGCTCATTTCCCTGGGGCAGCCCCCACCAATGGGGGCTGAGAGTTGGTGGATAAGGCCCCGTCTCTCTGTCCTCAGGTGGGTGATTCCACATGGTTTCTCGGAGGGTCCCCAGGATAGCCTTTGGTTACCCAACTAGAAAGAGCCAGAGGTGTGATTCTTCTTTAAGGCAATAACCTTCTCATCAATGTACAAGTTATCAGTTTTCTCCATCCCCTACCTCACATCCCACTAACTCAATTCTCCTTTCAGAGATCACTGGTCAAATAAAGTACTTGTATACTCAAGTCTTTATCTCAGGGTGTCTTTGGGGGAGACAATATTTAAATCCTATTCAGCCCTTGAACGTTCTGTTTAAGGGGGTGGCACTATAAGAATTCTTCCTAACTCTCCTAGAGGGAACAAGGGGAAAATGTGAAAAAGGATGTTTACAAGGATGAATGTTTTCCGTGCAAAGAGCTGTAAGGGAAGGGAAGAAAGAAATCTTTACAATGTCATTTGCAGCACCTTGAGAGCAGCACCTTTTGGCACTTAGACCTTCCACGGGGCTAATGGTAGGTGGGCACATGCTCCAGCCCCCGGATGAAGGGAGGGGGTGGGTGGGAGAACACAGGATTCCCTCTTCCCTTCAGTATGACTCAGATATTCCTTTGTTTTGTGCATTCATCTCATTCAGAGGCGAGCTGAGGCTCCTTGTCTCACACTATTTCAAAGGCTCTGACAATGGGAGGGAACAGGAGCCCTTTGCTGTATTCCCAAGGAGCTATTTGAAGCCTAATCCTTCAGCATTGGTTCTAATAAGTTTTCCCAAGGAGCTGCTTTCATTAATTTTTATATTCACTCTCCAGATAAAAGATTCTGGTGACTTTCTAGATACCTTGAAGGCATAATACCACCATTTTTGGGTTTAAGCATACTATTTTATTTTAAGAAAAAGAAAAAGGTTGCAGGTTTGATTCCCAACCAGGGCACACACCTAGATTATGGGTTTGATCCCCAGTTGGGACATGTACAAGAAGCAACCAATTGATGTTTCTCTTTCTTTTTCAATAAAAACGTATCATCAGGTGAGAATTAAAGAAAAAAGAATGGATGCTCTAGAATCCAGAGAAAGATTCCTCTCTGGTTCATTTGGTGTTTCAGGGAAGGGCTTGTCTTGGAAGGGTAGGGCAGACTAAAGACTAGTCAGACTGTGGGCTCTCCTTAACCCGGCTTAATTGTGACATCAGATTCAGAAAACCATTAAGTGGCTTGTGCAGTAGATTGCATGTGGATGGTCCCCAACAGACATTTACTTAGTCAAACTGGAAATATGTCATAAGCTAAATATATCCTAAAAAGTTTTTAATTAACATTAAAAACAATAAAAAAACAAAAACAAAACCAAACAGAAACCATGAGTTAACTATAAGAGGGAGCACTGTCCCTTCAACCTGAATTAACTGCTTGAGGGTATTTGTGTGTGAGTGTGTGTATATGTCTGTGTGTATGTGGGGGTGGGGGGTGGGGTGCCTGTGCACACACATGATTCAGGTCTGAGCGAATATAAGAGTCTCATATTATCTTATCAGACTCTTGTGAGCTTTGAACAGCATGGCTACCCGTTTCTGAAGTTACATGGATTCCCTCAACACAGGTCTTCTGAGTTCAAATACTAGTTCTGCCTTTGTGGTTGTGTTATCTAGGGCATGTCACTTAACTTCTCTAAAACCCACATTTTTTTTAGACACAAAATTAGGGTATAGTTTACCTTAGCCATAGACCTCTAGAAAGCGGACCCAAGGCAAGGCTTAGAGGGCTGAAGCTTCATGTGAGAAGCACAAAGCCAGAGCCAGGCGGGCAAAGGGAAAACGGGAAGTGAGGCAAGAAAAGATGAGTAAACGTGTGATGTGATGTGCTACTGTGCCAGCAACATTCTACAGTAAGTTGTTCAACAGGAGTTTTCCCCGGAGCGTTTATGATCAGAAACAGCATCTCGGGCCATTCATGGAAGGGGAAAGGAGAAGGGCCTGTTCATTCTGTTTCCTCGTAGCTCATGGCTCCCGTTGATCTTATTGGGAACAATATCTCTCCAATTTGTCAGGCGCCCCATCTAGCCCCTTGGTGACTCCTCAAAGAGTCTGCAGTGTGGTGCTTAGTCTCAGGATGGCAGTGGAAGGAAAGTCAGAGCAGAGACAGCTCAGCATGCGTGATGCGGTACTCCGATCAGCCAAGGGTCCTGGGCAGGGCACCAGTGGACCTGCCAGCAGTCGTAAAGTCTCAGGATGCCCTCAGGAAGAAGCCGGTGGTCAAGGGAATTGGGAAACTATACAGTTGGTGCCCAATACACGCTGGTACCTACCTCTCTGGGCTTTTGTCAGCACCGAATTCACAAAGAGTATTGAGAACAATGCGCACCATCTCAGTGGTCTCTGAAACAGAGGACTTGAGTTGTTTGCTTTGCAGCTTGTCAACTATGTAAACAGAGGCAAGTTATTTTCTTTAAACCTCAGGAGCCTCGCTGTAAAATGGAAGATAATGATTGCACCTATTTTATAGAATTGTTGGAAGGACTAAATGAGATGAAGTGCTTGGCACAGTGCCTCATGTGTGGTAAGTGGCCCATAAATGTGTGGGATGATGGTGATGATAATGCTGGTGAAGACTCAACAGTGCCTCGTGTGAAGCAAAAATATTCTTCCCTGGATTCCTGGGTTCCTAAAGCAATTCTTCTTTAGTGTCAATTATGTAAAATTGTCTAAGAGGAAATCACTGGTATCTGGCATTTTTCAATTTCTGTTTCCCTATTGCGCCGTTGTTGTGCCTGAATCATATTAGACTTGATTTCAATTTTTCTCAAAACTGTGCTTGCTGGAAATGTACCCAGTGGCTGAACAGGACTGCGGCGGCTGCTCTGAGAATATTCCTCCTCACACTATCAGGCAGCAAGATCGCTTAATAAATCTTGAGCCTGGTCTGAAGTTTAATGACTTTGAAGGCAGCCATAGTAGACCAGTCAACCAAAGACACATCAACGTTATTAATAAGATTTTGTGGAGTCCTTATCTACTTATGCATCAGTGGGCACCGTGGCAACAGAGCCCCTCTTGGTGCTGTCCACGAACGCATTCGATTTCTGGTGTCGGCAACACTTTCCAAGGACAGATGAGTTTTTGTCCTCAACTGCAGGTGAGCTAAGCGACTGTCATCACTCAGGGCTGAAACGTCTTTCCTTATGAAAAAACAACTTATGAAATGTACTTGACTTCAGACACATTATGTGTTTTCTTGGGAGAAACTGCAAAACAAGTTGTTGAAACAAATTGATGTGAATCTTAAATTTCCTAGGTCTTTAGGATCCACCCCAGCAAACCAGGTTTCAGTGGGCGCTACCCCTGATTCAGGATAGGAGATGAGGGCAAGGTGCAGGAGCAGGGGCACTTGCAAGAAGGAGGCACACAAAGCCATTCCCCTAGCGAGAGTCCTGCACCTCCCCCAGGGACTCCTCAGCCTGTGTGCCCCCTTCACTCAGCTCAAGTGCCCCAACTAGAGACCCAGCAATAGATACACATAGACCTCTCAGTTGTTTCCAAAAGCTGTTATTTTCTTGGACCCAAGAAAGTAAATTCTGTATCAGGGGAAATAATTTTCTTGCAGGCTAATGCAGCTATGTATCAAGAAGGTGCTAGATCCGAAACTGGTTCGGCTCAGTGGATAGAGCGTCGGCTTGCAGACTGAAAGGTCCCAGGTTTGGTCCTGGTCAAGGGCATGTACCTTGGTTACAGGCACATCCCCAGTAGAAAGGGGATGTGCAAGAAGCAGTTGATTGATGATTCTTTCTCATCGGTGTTTCGCTATCCCTCTCTCTTCCTCTCTGTAAAAAATCAATTTATATATATATAAACTTATATATATATATATATATATATATATATATATATATATATATATATAACATATATATATATATATATATATATATATATATATATATATATATATATATATATAGTGCTAGAGATTGGTAATAAAAACCAATGGACTTAGGGTCACTCAGACACGAGTGTTGTGACACTCACAACTTTAGGACCCTGAGTCTGTGATTCTCCATTTTACTATTTCTAAAATAGGGCTGGTGATGAAAAAGAAGGTGACGATGATAATTACCCTTCATGAGAACTTACAATGCCCTGAGAACGGTGCTAAGTGCCTCATGTACCTCCTTTCACTCATCTTCACAACCCTTCGAGGCGTGTACTATGAAAGCAGATAGTGTTCTGTATGTAGCAGTTACTCTAACACCTACTACTAATGCCACCATCGCTGTTTTTCCAGAAAAAGCTTTCACTCCCAGGTGCAGGCACTGCTGCTAGAATGTGGCAGGTATGCTCTCCTGGCTCCCGAGGTGCCAAAGCCTTTCTTGTTCTCGTGCTGGATGTGTCTGAGATGTGCTGATCTAGAAGCTACTTGGTTCCCTACTCATTTTTCTGAGACTTGTGCAGTAGCACAGTTTTGTCTTTTAGCGTTGAGGGATGCTGCTCTGCTCTGCTCCAGGTTTACTCACCGAAAAGATCCAGATCAAAAGGTGTTTTATAGAATCTGGCTGCTTTAAAGACATAAACAAAAATAAATGCCACAATGACAAAAACAATCTTTCCATTGAGTCAGAAGTTCCTCTGACTTAGGTATTGAATTTTCTTGACATCATCTGGGGATGTTGTAATTCAAGCTGTTCTTTGTGCAGCAATAGCATTGCGACACCAGCTCTATTTTACCAGTGAGCAGCTCTCTCGCTCTCTCTCTCTCTCTCTCTCTCTCTCTCTCTCAAATATATTTTATTGATTTTTTTTACAGAGAGGAAGGGAGAGGGATAGAGAGTTAGAAACATTGATGAGAGAGAAACATCACTTAGCTACCTCCTGCACACTCCCTGCTGGGGATGTGCCCGCAACCAAGGTACATGCCCTTGACTGAAATCAAACCTGGGACCCTTGAGTCTACAGGCCAATGCTCTATCCACTGAGCCAAACTGGTTAGGGTATGAGCTGTTCTCTTAACGCAGGTGCCTGAGGGCTGGCGGTTCTGATCCAGGCAAGGCAGCCAACCTCGGGAAAGACAAAATCTCTACTGCCGAAGACAATATAATACCCATTTCCAGCCGTGGGAGTAATTTGTTAGTAATGCTTCAGTGGTGATTTAATTTAACCCATAATGCATTGCCTTCCAAATTACAGTATGCTAAACATCTAGCAAGCTATCTCACACAATTAAACAGGCTGTAGCAACCTTCGAATGTTAGTTACTGACATAAAGAAGCTGTGTTTATCACAGGTAGAGTCAAGTATTGCATTAGACTCTAAACTCCTGAACCCATCCTGAGAAACATCACAGACATTGCATTGCTCATCTTTTCCGAGTGAATATGGTTAAAAACTATAACTTTCTACAATCTAACCATTAGTTGAGATGTTATTGTTTTTTTAAAATCAGGTACGGTTGCATGTAAGTATCTGCAATGCATAGCTATCTTAATTTGCATAGAGAGGTGAGTATACAAGTAAATAACCTAAATTTAGAGACTCTGCAGCTGCTTTTGCTAGAAATGAGGCCACAGAAGGACTTGCTCAGTGGGGAGCGTTAAGTGGGAGGAGCTTTGCTCACCTTGGGGAGTTTGGTTTGCGGCTACCATTTGGAGCAGGGGTCCTCAAACTTTTTAAAGTGGGGGCCAGATCACGGTCCCTCAGAGAGCTGGAGGGCTGGACTATATGAACTACTAATTCTTACTGTAACACCTTGGCTGCGCTCACTGCCCAAAAAACCTGGCGGGCAGGATCAGACTCCCCTGGGGGCTGCATGTGGCCTGCGGGCCGTAGTTTGAAGACCCCTGATTTGGAGGTTCCCTGTTGAGGACTCTGAGTGTGAGCCCAGTTCCAGGAGATCGGCACCCTCTCTTGTGTACAGTAAGACTTGGCAGAACCAACTCATGGATTGGTATATCGGATTGCTCAGAGGCAGGGGATTGGCCTGCTAGTTTAATGGAGTCTCCTCTGAGGGGCTGTGACACCACCATTCTCCCCACAAGCCAAGGCTGATGAAGAGCGAGCTGAGGGAGCCCTGGCTGCCGTATTTTCAGCCAGCTCAGTGAAACTGTAAGGAAATGATTCACAAACTTAATTCAAATCAGAATAACTTGTGGCGCCTGTTAAACACACTGAGGCCCTGGGCCCAGCCTACAGATGTTGTGATATAGGAGATTTGTCACAGGGCCTGGATTGTTTATTTTTGGGTGAACTTTATTGAGGTATAATTTACAAACTATAAAACGGACTCATATTAAGTACAAAGTCCAATCCGTTTTGATGAAAGCATACACTCCTGTAAACAACATGATCAAGGTATAGAACATTCCCTTTACCCAACAGCCTTTTTTCATGCCCTTTGCACTCAATGCCCCCACCCGAAATTCCTGATCCCAGGTATCCACTGGTGGGCTATCCTTCAGTATAGTTAGTGCCTTTTCTAGAATTTCACAAAAATGGAATTATACAGTATGTATTATTTTATATCTGGCTTATTTCTCTCAGTATAAAGTTCTGAGATTCATCCAATTTGTTGCACATATCATTGATTGATTCCTTTAATTGGTAAGTAGTATTTATTGTGTGGCTATTCCACAATTTACTTATCCATTCACTTTTTGACAGGCATCTGGGTTGTTACAGAGTTTTAACTGTGAAGATCATGTAAGTCTTTCTGTGGATAGGCATATGTTTAACTGCATAAGAAATGGCCAGATCGATTTCCAAAATAGTTGCACCATTTTTAGATTCTCACCAGCACTGTTTGAGAGTTCCAGTTACTCTGTGTCCTTGACAACACTTGGTTTTGTCAGTCTATTGATTTTAGCTCTGTAGTTGGATACCTGTATATTTAGGTGATTCTGATAAACAACGAAGTTTCAGAACCCCAGCTCTCACAGAAGCCATCGCTCCTGACAGCCTAAAAGCAACGTAAGCTCTGAGTCCCCACTTCAGCTCTGAGCCTGCCAATGCTGTCTTATCCCTGTGCTCACCCCTAATACCCAGGGTCTTTGCAATTCAATCTTGATTTTTTAAAAAAGAATTTTAAAATGTAAAGATTATTAGCCCAAGGCTGTATAACACCAGGTGAGGGGCAGCATTTGGCCCATGAGCCAATTCTTGCTCACCTCTGCGGTAGGCTCTCTTACAATGTGTGGACAAGAGCTCCTTATTTTAGTATCTGTTGTGATTACCACTACCCTGGGAAACTTTCTCTACCCACACCCCTTCTCCACCACACACACACTGACCCAGTCCTCCGATTCTGCTTTCAGAATCATCTTCCTGCAATGTAAATAAGATGGATTGTGACATCCCTGCCCAATCTCTTTGGGGGCCCCAGAGCTGTGCTTTGGGGTCAATCCCAGCCTCCAGGCCTGGCGGCCTCTGCTCCAGGACCCTCTGCTCTCCTCGTGAGCCCCATCCCTTGCCCTTTCTCACCTCCAAAAACTGTGCTCCAGACACTCCAAACCGTCTGTAGCTGCTGTCTCCAGGCTGTGTTCCTTGGCCCATTGCATTTTCCCAGGCTGGGATTCTTCATCTCCTTTCTATCTGGCTAACTCCTGCTCCTGCTCACTTTGAAGGCCCAGCTGTATTTCACCTTCGCATCATCATCTTTGATCCTGTGCCCCAGGCAGGCATTTGGCATGCTCCTCTGGGTTCCCAGCACCCAATGACCCCCAGCAAACCTCAGGTACCTTCAGGGTGCATCTTGTCCTTTTTCAAGCATCCAGTGAAACGACAAGCACAGGGTAGATGGTCTGTGGATATTTTAATACATTCTCAAGCACCAAGGCCCATTTTTATATACTTCATAAAACTGTGTTATAAGTACATCTTTTATTGGCCTTCTTCTCCTAGTTTCATGTGTTAGCGCTACTATTAAATTTTAAGTTTCTAAGTGCAGACATAGAGTCTACCTTTTTTTAGTACAGACCTTCCCTTTTCCAAATACATCAAGTAACACCCTGAAGCTTGTGGGTTCTCCCCGGGGCCTGTGGGCTCTCATAAGAGTCACTTTAACCAACTTGCCCAATAGGAACCACAGCATGTCACCGAGGTCTTGTTAGGTCTCTCTCTTCAAAAAGTCTTTATTGTGGAGAGTAGTACAGACCTCTCCTTTTTACCCCCATTGCCCTCCTCCACCCAGTTTTCACCCCACCCCAGTCCTTCACTACCCTATTGTCCATGTCCACGGGCAAGGCATATGTGCCTATACGTTCTTTGGTTGATCTGCTTTTTGACAGATGAGGAAACTGCAGCCTCAGAGAGATGAAGCAGGGAGCCCAAGGACAACTAGCTGGTAAGTGACAAAACACAAGGGCTGGGAACCAGGCTTTGGTACAGCCAGTGTTCGAATTTCTGATGCAGTTTGCAAGGTTGAATATGGATTTTCAATTTCTGAGCAAGTAGGTGTGGGTGGGTGGGGACCCAGGGGCCGGCCCGGGAGGCTGGGCAGTGATGACCTTTAGCGCCTCACATCTTCTGAATAGGAATCCTTGTTTGCCAGTCCCCACAGGACCAGCAATAGGAATCCTTGTTGGTTATTCTTTTCTCCCTCCTTCAGTGCCTGTATCAGTCATTCCCTTAAAACAGTGACCTTCATTATAGCTGGCAAACAAGTGGTCAGGAACTGGGCAACTCCAATTATGGAGCTCAGCATGCAAAACCATTTAACCAGAGCTCATAGGACTGAGGGGAGGTATTAAAAAAGAAATAGGCACCCTGTCTGGTCCCCAGAATGAACCCTTTTTAGGAGAGAAGAGAGCTCGTATTATTTATTGTGGCAGGAAGAAGACGTACTTTTGTGAGGAAAGGACTTGGTGATAAGAACTTGGAGTCTGGGATTCCACTTGAGCCCATTCCTGATTTCTTTTTTTTTAGTTTAATTTTGGAACAATTATTTAATTAGTGCATGACTCAGTTTTCCCGCAGTCACACAGAACCACTGTTGTTTTGTATCTTTTAAGATCCCCTATGCTACTGCCCTGGAAGCTGGAGCGGTCCCACTGCATCACCTCGCGTTCATCCAAGTGGCTTCAGTTACTGAAAGAGCAGAAGGACCCCTGTCAGAGGAGGGTTCAGCCACAGGATGTGTGCCATCGTGGCACACACCTGGCGTAGGAGCCATATGCACACATTTAGGAGATAATTTTGTGTTCACCACCATTTGCCTTTTTTTTAAATAGCACAGGGAGCCTTTATTAAATGTGATATTTTAGGGGCTAGAAAGGGTAGTAAATGGTAAATACACTGAAGACTGTTTCAGAGATGATGAAGGTGGCAACAGACCTTCCTTCAGGTCATTTCCAGCTTCCTTTGGTCAGGAAGCAGCCTGCCAGAGCTAAGTGTGCATGGAGCAGGGGCTGCTGGGGGACAGCAGCCTTCTCACCAACCACCACTGTGGATCGAGTGTGCATGCGGCTCCACGCACCCCCTTTCTGTCTCTCGGAGGTGTTGCTAAAATGTATAATGTTATTTGGAAAACACTTGCTCTGTTTACAATCTTTCATATGCTTTTCTTAAGAAAACACAAACCAAACAAGTCTAATTAACACTGCTTCCTGACTGACGATTGATTTAAAGAAATAATGCACTACACAAAGAAATAGGATACAACTTTTAAATGACCACACTGCATATGCTTTCCTCAAAACATATAGCGGTGTGGTCTAACATGGAATACCTCCATTGAATACAAATAATTTTGTTTCAATGCTATGAAAAAGCTCCTTTTATACTTTATTTTTTACTAGAGGCCTGGCGTATGAATTTGTGCACCAGTGGGGTCCCTAGGCCTGGCCTGCAGGATCGAGCTGAAACTGGCTCTCTGACATCCCCCAGGGGTCCTGGATTGTGAGAGGGCTTAGGCCAGGGTGCAGGACCCCACCGGTACACAATCGAAGTGGGGAGGGACATGGGAGGTTAGCCAGCTGAGGAGGGACCGTGGGAGGGCTCCAGGGCATGTCTGTCCTATCTCACTCAGTCCCAATTGGCCGGATCCCAATAGCAAGCTAACCTACTGGTCAAAGCTTCTGCCCATTGGTGGTCAGTGTATGTCATAGCAAGCAGTTGAGTGGCCTTAGGGTATCATTAGCATACTAGAGGCCTGGTGCATGAAAAGCATACTAGAGGCCTGGTTCATGCACTGGAGGGGTGTCCCTCAGCCCAGCCTGCCCCCTCTCACAGTCCGGGAGCCCTTAGGAGTGGGAGGCGACACCCCATCATACCTCTGTTCCTGCCACTGCCTGCAGCACAAACCTCACTGGCTCTGGTTACCTGAGCCTCAGGAGGCCCTGGGCAGCTGGGCAGCCTCCCTCCGAGGCTTGCCTGCATCTCAGGCCTGCTCTGAGTGACTAGGGGGCTGAGGGGACTGGGGACTGGGGGACTCTGAAGGCAGGTACACAGAGTGGCCGGACCAGCCTGGGGGAAGGCCTGGCCTTGCTATATGCCTGCTGTTCTGGCAGGGCTGAGGGGACTGGGTGCCACCATCTTGTGGCTGTGGGTGCTGCCATCTTTGAGGGTGGGATGGTCAATTAGCATATTCCCTCCTTATTGGCTATGGGCGTGGCCATCTTTGTGACTGCATGAGGGTCAATTAGCATATTACCTCTTTATTATATAGGATTACATTTTGATTGGTTGAATGGATAACCAGACGATTGAACACTTAGCATATTAGGCTTTTATTATATAGGACTAGAGGCTTGGTGCACAAAATTCATGCACAGGGGTGGGGCTGTCCTAGCCTGCACTCCCTCCAATCTAGGACCCCTTGAGGGATGTCCAACTGCCCGTTTAGGCCTGATCCCAGTAGGATTGGGCCTGAACTGGCAGTCAGACATCCCTCTCACAATCTAGGACTGATGGCTCCCAACTGCTCATTTGCCTGGCATCCTGATTGCCCTGACCACTTCTGTCTGCCAGCCTGATCACCCCATAACCACTTCCCTGACAGCCTGATTGATGCCTAACTGCTCCCCTGTCAGCCAGATTGCCCCAAACTGCCCTCCCGTGTAGGCCTGGTCAACCCTAACTGCCCTCCCCTACAGGCCTTGTCCCTCCCAGCTGCCCTCCCCTGCTGACCTGGTCACCCCAAACTGCCTAACTGCCCTCCTCTGCCAGCCTCATGGCTCCTAACTGCTCTCCCCTATTGGTCTGTTCTCCACCCCCCAACTGCCCTCCTCTGCTGGCCTGGTCCCTATCAACTGCCCTTCCCTGCTGACCATCTTGTGGTAGCCATCTTGTGTCCACATAGGGGCAGCCATCTTTGACCACATGGGGGAAGCCATCTTGTGTTGGAGTGACAGTCAATGTGCACATTACTTTTTTATTAGATAGGATAATTGCATTTTTCTCCTCCAGTCCTCATTGTCTCTGAGAGTCGTTTATCCCAGATAGCTTGAAGAGGGTATGTACCAGCCATACATTGCACAGATAGCTAAGACTGGCAGTGTTCTATGTGGGTGGTACATGAATTACTAGAGTCAACATTAAAAGTGCAGCCTTTGTGAAGTCTGGACCCTTCATTAGTCTTGATGAAGATTTTAAGATGCACTCCTTTTCACTGGAGTCAAGCTCTTTGGCTTCTGATGCAGATGGAGCAAATGGAAGTCTTATGCCCTGCATATAACATTGTATTTTCACTGCTTGGATCCTGGGCTTCGAAGGGAAGGAGAGCTATGAGGAAGCTAAGGTAAGTGGTGAGCATCTATCATGTTACTCTGGTCAAATAGACCACAGCATCATGATGTCACTCTTTATTTTCATCCATATGTCTTTTTCCTCCCTCATTTAAAAAAATTCTTTTTGTCTTGTTTGTTTTTAAATCTCTATTTCCTTTATTATTATTATTATTATTATTATTATTATTATTATTATTTTTAAAGACATTTAAAAGGTTTTAAGAACCCCAGATGACTTTAAGAAAAGTCCTTCCCTGGCGAAACCATTCCAAACCACAACCTGATTTGGGGGCTGATGGCAGGCAAGAAATGGTTTTTAAAAATATTCTGATCAGGGGCTTGGAAAACAGAAGGTTTAAAACTTCAGCCCAGAAGAGTATGATTAACTCGGAGCAGATGTGGTAGTTCCAGCCACGTAATTTTAGACGTTCTAATTGGCAGTTTAAAAATAGCAGAGCTGCAGCCTCCTCCTCACAGCCCATTCCCTTTGTTTCACCCTTGACTGTGCATTGTATTTAAGTCTCAAGCTCTGTGGGGCTGGCCTGGGGACCAGGAGTCCATGGGTTCTCCCCTCCCATCTCCAAGTCTTCGCTCTGGAATACCACAAACATAATAAAAACCTGTGTTTGCTTAGGAATGCTCCCAGCCTCCGACTCACAGACATATTCCCTTCCTTCTCTAATAACTAGGTGCTTACGGGATGTACTTCGATGATGCTATTCAATTAAATTCATTTCTGGGGCGCCTTATGCTTCCAGCTGAACTGCCTCATTTTCTTGCCAGGTGATAAGTACTTTAGGATGTCATCAAGAAAAGGAAAACACTGATTTCAAATAACTACTAGTTATTTGCCAGATTCTTTCCCCTATCTGTGTGAGGCAGTGTCAGGCGCTGAAATAAATGCTTGTCCCTTTGCTACTGTTTCAATTGGCAGCAAGATAATCTATCAGTGGAGACACCCACTACAGAGCTGCCTTTTCCCCTTTTGCGTTTCTGAGGAACCCTGAGTCTCATCTGGCCAGGCATGAAGTTGCTCATCATCACCTAATGCCAGTCTGAGTTCCCTGCTGGGAGATTTGCTGTGCCATTGAGGGAATGGAGGCGGTAATGGTGGTAAAACATGCTTAGAGCGGTGGAGCTGCCCATGGCAACCCCTGTCCGCCTTTTCACAAGCAGAGTTTGGTACGGCTGGGCTAGGGGTTTCTACATTGACACCCACGATCCCTGTGAGATGTAGTGCATCATCCCTGCTTTGAATTTTGTTAATAAGGAATCTTGCACTTTCCCAATTGGTAAGTCCACAAAAGCATAAACTATGTGAGGCCCATAAATCCCAGGTGCCTCAACACTGGAATAGTAAGTGTGAGCTCTCTAACCTGCAGTAAGCAATACGGTTCCTTGCCTGTTGGCATCGCGGGGCTGCAGTGCGCAGAAAATGCTGCTATTCTCAGGGCACCTTTTCCTTCCTGCTCTTTCCCCTAGGGGCCCTCCATCACTGCTCTCTTACATTTTAAACCCTTTGATAATGCACCATTTAAAACAAAACAAGGAATGATAATAATCTTAGAAGAAACTGTAGGCAGCAAAATCTCAGACATCTCTCATAGATGTATGTTTTCCGATACATCTCCTAGGGCAAAGGAAACTAAGGAAAAAATAAACAAATGGGACTACATAAAAATAAAAAGCTTCTGCACAGCAAAAGAAACCTTCAACGAAGTGAAAAGAGAGCCCACTGCATGGGAGAATATATTTGCCAGAGATATATCTGATAAAGGGGTGATATATCTGATAAAGGGGTATATATGGAACTCATGCAACTTAACAAAAAGAAGACAATCCAAATTAAAAATGGGGAAGTGGGCCTGAGCCAGCAGTCGGACATCCTCAGTGCTGCTGCGGAGGTGACCACTGGCCACTGTGCTCGCCAGCTGTGAGCCTGGCTACTGGCTGAGCAGCGCTCCTAGCCTAAATGTGCACTATATAGACACATCTTGGACATATAGATGGCCAAGAGATATATGAAAAAAATGTTCAGAGTCAAATGACAATGAGGTACCATCTCACACTTGTCAGAATGGCTACTATCAACAAATGAAAAGTGTTGGTGAGGATGTGGAAAAAAGAGAACCCTGGTGCATGACTAGTGGGAATGCAGACTGGTGCAGCTACTATGGAAAATAGTATGGAGTTTCCACAAAAAATTAAAAATGGATCTCCCATTTGACCCAATGATCCCACTTCCAGGAACATATTCTAAGAAACTCAAAACACCAATCAGAAATAATATATGCACCCCTGTGTTCATAGCAGTGTAATTTATGATAGCTAAGAATTGGAAACAGCCCAACTGCTGCTGAGTGGATAAAAAAGTTGTGGTACATTTATACTATGGAATATTACCCAGCAGTAAAGAAGAAGTAACTCTTATAATTTACAACAGCATGGATGGACTTGGAGAGTATTATACTATGTGAAATAAGCCAGTGAGAGAAAGATAAGTCTCATATGATCTCACTCATTTGTGGAATCAAATGAAAAAATAAACTGATGAACAAAATAGATCCAGAGACAGAAACATCAAACAGACTGATGAATCTCAGAGGAGTTGGGGGGGGGGGGGGGTGAGATTAACCAGAGTTTATATGCAAACTAGAGTCCAGGTGCATAAAATTTGTGGGGGGAATTCCTTCAGCCCAGTCTGCACCCTCTCACAGTCCTGGAGCCCTCAGGGGTTGTCCAAATGATAGCTTAAACCAGTTGCCTGTGAGAAGTGGGCCTGAGCCAGCAGTCGGACATCCTCAGTGCTGCTGCGGAGGTGACCACTGGCCACTGTGCTCGCCAGCTGTGAGCCTGGCTACTGGCTGAGCAGCGCTCCTAGCCTAAATGTGCACAAAGATGCTGTGGGAGCTCATTGACCACCAGGGAGCAGCTCCTGCCTTGAGCATCTTCCCCCTAGTGGTCAGTGCACATCATAGCAAGCAGTTGAGCAGCCTTAGTATATCATTAGCATATTACAATTTGATTGGTTGAACATATGACTGGACTACTGGACACTTAGCATACTAGGCTTTTATTATATAGGATATGCATAGCTCATGGACACAGACAATAGGGTGATGAAGGTTTGGGAGAGGTGGAGAAATAGAGCTTGGGATCAAAGCCACCAGAGATTCACAGTCTTCTCCTCAGGAGTAACGAGAAGCAGGGTCCAACCACCTCATGCAGCTCAAATGTAATTTCTTCTGTATCTGCTGACCAATATAGGAGATATATGTGGCACTTGAAATGTGTCTAGTCTGAATTGAGATACATTCTCAGTCTAAAATACACACCAGGTTTCAAAGATTTAGTACAAAAGAAAAATATATAAAGTATTTTACAGTAATTATGTTTAAAATACATATTACACATTGAAAGAATACTTTGATATGATTATTAAATTAATTTTTCCTTTTTCTATTTTTAAATGTGGCTACAGAAACTCTAAAATTGCGTATCTGGCTTGTGCTGTATGTATGCTTTGGACAGTGCTGCTCTATATTAGCTCCAGGCCCAGCCAAGTGCTTCCTTTGTGGGCTCAACAGTCCCTTATTCACATCTTAAACATTTACATTATGACATAGTTATCCATTGGCATGCCTCCCTATCCCACCACATGGTGGGTTCTTAAAAGACAGGGGCTATATCTTAATCCTTGTGTCCCTTAGGCCAGCATAATGCATAGAATGTTATGCTAATAACCATTATCATA
Organism: Pipistrellus hanaki; assembly: GCF_964339955.1. Lineage (NCBI taxonomy): Eukaryota > Metazoa > Chordata > Mammalia > Chiroptera > Vespertilionidae > Pipistrellus > Pipistrellus hanaki. Next base: position 34,929,424 of record NC_140503.1, on the reverse strand, counting down.
ATAATAACACTTATCTAGGGCTTACTATATATCTAGGCTCTGTTCCAAGGCTTTACATATTAACTAACTCAATCAATCTTTACAACACTCTCTAGCTGTATGACTTTAGGCATAACATTTTAAACATTTTGTACTGCAGTTTCCTCACCCATAATATGGGGCTAATAATAGTACCTGACTCATAGCTATTCATAATATGAGGATTAACTAGTTATTTTATATACAAAAGCATATTTATGTATATTTGTGTACATACATATTACATGTACATTATTGTATGCATATTATAGGTGTATAATGCATATGTATAAATATCTATATATATTTAAGCCTAAGTGACTGTTATGGCCGAATGCCTGATCGACCAGTCAACCAGTCATTGTGACGCACACTGACCACCAAGGGGCAGACATTCAATGCAGAAGCTGCCCCCTGATGGTCAGTGCACTCCCACAGCCAACCTTCCATGGTGAGCCAACCTCCTGTGGTCCCTCCCCACAACCCCCAGCCTAATAGGAACTGGGCAAGATGGCCCCAATTGGCCCAGATCTTCAGCCAGGCCAAGGGACCGCATCCATGCATGAATTCATGCACCAGGCCTCTAGTATACAATATCTGTAAAAAGGCTTAGAATGGCACCTCCTCTCCTAAGCACTATAAAAGTATTTGTTAAATAAAAAAACAACCCTTTGAGATAGGTAATTCTCTCCCTTTTAAAAATACCAAAACTGGCTATAGAGAGGTTGAACAAGTTGCTCAAGTTTATACTGCTTGTCAGTTTCAGAAATAGGATTGGAGCCTAGGCCATCTACACTCTTTAAATACTGTGTCACACTGGTGCTTCTTGAATATTTGAATGAAAATATAGATGAGTTGACAAAAGCTCCACAACGTGACTTATGCAGCCCAGAATATAGCTAGTTGGAAGAAGAGTTGGTCTAAAACTTGAACTCCTAAATTTAACCAAGATTTAATGGGGGGTAGGGAGGATAGGGGGTGGTGAGGAGTCTATAGATTATGCATAGAAATTAATGAGACTCAGTTTCATAAGACTGTTATCTAACATTTCCTGAGATCAGTGACAGGGGAGAGGAAAGGAGAATTTGGGCGAGCGAGGCTATGTGTGGTTAAGGTTGAGCAAGACCAGGAAGCATAGATGGCGAGTGTTTGGCTGCAGGGAGAGCTGAAGATAGGTTTGGCTTTGATCAAAACTTTAAAAGTTGGTGTGTTCTTTTGCTTAAAATCAGGCATACTCTGAGAACAGCCCTGGATTGGCCAAGACCTGGAAATGTGAAGCGCTGCCTAGCACACAGCTCTGAGTTACCCGGAAGAGTACAGGCTGCAGAAGAGGGTAAGAGGGGTTGCTGCTCCTGTTTCCAGGCCATGAGCTTAGAAATGCCTCAGGTGATAATCTGATTCTAGAGAAGCAGGTGTGTGTGTGTGTGGGGGGGGGGGGGGGGGGGGGGGACCCAAGACCTGTCCAGGGGCTTCTGCAAGTGACCTATCAAGAGTATGTACAAGGCCTTAATGATGAGATAGATGTTACTAATCATTTATCCCTCGGCATTATGGCTTTACACTTACAACAATTCAGTCCCTATAGCTCAGACACAGTTAAACAAGGTAAAGTGTATATGTTAATAATCATGATTTAAAAAAGGAAAACCTATTTTATACCATGACTGCAAAGTCAGTAGTCAACGTAGTCACCCGAGGAGTGTGTCAGAGCCACCCACAAATTGTTCATTTCTAGCACAGGGTGTTGGGGTCTTCTCTAGATGCAGCTGGGCCTGTCCCAGAGACCTGCTCACCCTAGCACATCCCCAGTTGCAATCTCTTTGGTTCCACCCCAGGCTGTTAAGTAAGCGAGGCCTGTAAATTTTAAGCTCCCAGCCTAAATGTGCACAAAGCGGTATGTGTATGTCTCCAGCCAGATTTCCCTGCCACAGGAGGTGAGGGAATCAAAGGCAGGGGGGGTTGGTCTTTTAAAGGCTGGGAGAAATTTATGACTCAATTTAAAACCACTTGTAGTTTATCAAAGCAAAGGAAATGGAATCGCAAGCTTCAGGGTAGGAGCAGAGAGTGAAAAAGGAGCCTGTTCTCTGTCCAGTTTCCCAAAACAGCAGCATCTTCCCCCAAATCCTACAGTTTGGCGACAATGCAATCTCTTTTTGACACGGCCGATGATTAAACAGAATTTATAAACGTCAAGACTGCCTTTCTAATCCATGAGTAATTGGAGAGTCTGAGAGTCTTGCTGGGATGGCTTAGTGACCACCCATAGCAGTAGAAATACAGAGCACAGGAGGACTTAAACCTCTGGGTTTTAGTCTCAAACTTGACCATTTATCTTCATGGCCTTCGCCAAGACATGAGAGGAGTGAAGTAGAAGATCCCTCAATCAAATGTTTGTTTGTTCTTAGTGATGTTTAGGAGTCCCATTTGCAGGCAGCACGAACGAGTGCACTGAAGCACACTGTTGGTTTCTCTACACAGGATCTAGACTCGGGGAGATAGATGTTGCACGTTTTCAATCAGGGGGTGCTTATGGCTGCTAGTAACAGAGACCTGACTAAAGTGGCTTATGTACGCAGGGTTTATTTTTCTCATGTGTTGAGAAGTCTGGAGATCAACAGAGACTGTCCTCAGTTTAATGTCAGAGCCGAGGGTCTCCGTGGTTTGCTTGGCTGCTGGAGTTCCAGCCAGCACAGCTGCGCTTCAGGCAGCACAAAAGACAGAAGTGGGGAAAGGTGCTTGAATGGAAGCCTCAACCAATGACTGCTGCTAACATCACCTCAGCCACACCTACGTGGGAAGGAGGCTGGACATTTTATTTTATTTTTTATTTTTATTTTATTTTATTTATTTATTTATTTTTTTACATATTTTATTTATTTTTTTATTGCCCCCCTCACTCCCTCCCACACATCCCCTCCCTCCCCATAGTTTTATGTCCATTGGTTGTACTTATATGCATTTATACAAGTCCTTCGGTTGATCTATTATCTCCCCCTGATATCCCTACCCTCCCCACTGTAATTTGACAGTCTGCCTGTTGCTTTACTTTCTCTATATCTGTCTCTTGGTTCATCAGTTTATAATGATCTTTATCATCCACCGATGTGTGAGGTCATGTGGTGTTTCTCTTTCATCTACACAATGGAATACTATGCTGCCATAAAGAAGAAGGAATTCTCATCATTTGCAGCAACCTGGATGGAATTGGAGAGCATCATGCTGAGTGAAATAAGCCAATCAATGAAAGAGGCTGGACATTTTAAAAAGGTTTATTTTCCCTGCTGTACTTCTCTGTCTCCAATAACAGGGGGAAAAAGGGGGAGAGTGGATATTGGGTATGAAACAAGCAGTTTCTTTCTCTGCTCACAATCACCAATTCAGTAGTGTGGGAAAATAGGAATCCCACATTACTGTATTATAAATAGAACTTGTGTGCGTTCTATATGCATTTATTACTTATTCTTCTCTCTCTAGCTATAAGCCCTTTTGCTCTCCTTAAGGTCAGGGATTATTTCTAATTTGCTCACTGATTAGCAAAACACTTTGTCCCTGAGTAGGTACTAAAAAGATATTTATTGAATTGTTTGACAAATCAGGACTGAATTGGATGCTGGGTGGTAGAATATTAATACAAGCACTGAATGAAATAATCATTGATATTTTCAATAGTTTTAGGCTGAGAAAAAATTACTAGGGAGATAATGTCTTCTTTTTTATTATTTAAGGACTTTGGATTTTATTTTGAGTGATTAGAAAACTTTGGGGGATTATATTTTTTTTCAATTTTGAGAAATAACTTATGAATATAATTTTATATATTTAAAATATACAATATAGCCCAATCAGCATGACTCAGTGGTTGAGTATTGATCTATGAACCAAGAGGTCATGGTTCAATTCCCTGCCAGGTTGTGGGCTCAATCCTCAGTAGGGAGCATGCAGGAGTCAGTTGATCAATGAATTGATGTTTCTAGCTCTCTCTCCCCTTGCTCTTCCTTTCTGAAATAAAAAAAAAATACATTAAAAATAAAATGTACAATATGATGATTTGATATACATATACATTGTGTAATGATTACCAAGATCATGATAATTAACACATCCATCACTTAACATAGTTAATTCTTTTTGTTTGTGTGGTCAGAATGCTTAAGATCCACTAAAGCAACTTTCTAGTATAGAATAGTGTATTATTAACTACAGTATAGGCACCATGCTATAGACTCTTAGAAGTTATTATTTGTATGATTGAAAGTGTATACTCCTTGACCTACATCTCCCCATTTTAACTTAACCTGGCAAACACCATTCTATTCTCTGTTTCTATGAAATTGACTTTTTTCAAAAAAGATTCTACATATAAGTGATACCATACAATATTTGTCTTTGTCTGTCTGGCTTATTTCACTTAGCATACTGTCTTCAAGGTCCATCCATGCTGTCACAATGGCAGGATTTCCTTCTTTATGGCCAAATAACATTTTATTCTATATATGTACTACATTTTCTTTATCCATTCATCCCTCAAAGAACATTTAGGTTGTTTCCATATCTTGACTATTGTGAATAATGCTGCAAGGAACGTGGAGATTCAGATTTCATTTCCTTCAGATATATACTCGGGAGTGATTGCTTGATCAAAGGTAGTTCTAAGTTTGGAGGACCCACCATACTGTTTTCCATAATGGCTGCACCAAGGAGGTGTGTCTTCTTCAACACTTCTGCCAGATGTGCCATCCATAGGATGAATGGGGAGCTAAATACCAAATTTCATAAGTGAGGAATGGAAAATAACTGACCTTGCCTGGAGGGTAGAAAGTTGCTACTAACCCCTCCTGGACCTGAAGGCCAAATCAACAGTCTGGGGTAGTTAAGGCTGAAGGCCAAATCAGCAGGGTGGGTTAGTCAAGGCTAAAAGAACAGGACAAACCAAGAAGGGAGATTAGGCCATCTGGCAGATGCATGCAACCATAGAAACGACCTCCACCCCCCTTTTTTTGAAATGTATATAAAAAGCTGGATTTGTAACTGCTTGCTGCTGTCTTTTTGCCTGCCTGCTCCATCCTGGCGGCGGCAGCCCAGATTCGAATCCGTAATAAAATTTGTTATTTGACTCTGCAATTGGCTATTTGGAGTTGTTTTCCCGGGTAGGGGTCTCTGCCTCTGGGGTGGTCTCTGCTCCATTCAACAATAAGTATCTTTTCTCACTCCTCTTACGTGTCTTATTCTATCAAACTTCTCCCTCCTCTGTCTAAAAGGAGATTCCTCTGAAAGTCAGCAGTAGTCATTGCAATATGCCATGCATGTCATTCTTGTTTGCAGAATCACCTGGGCAACTGCTTTAAAATACAGATTCCCAGAGGTTCATCCCAGAGGTTCTGATAAGTCTGGATGGAGTTGCCAAGTTTATAATTTTACAAAGCGTTCCAAGTAATGTGCCTCCAGGTGCAGAAATCCCTGAGGCTGAGTCCTCCCTTCTCTGTACCACTGCCACAGCATCTTTGTAGAATACTAATAGGACACTATATACCTATGTGAGCAGCTTGCTCATATACCTAATTCAACCCAACCCGAGGGCTAGCACAGACTTCTCTCTTAACGTTCCCATCTGGAGCCCAGTGTCTGAGTGCCTGGGGCGTAGCAGTAGGTGCTCCATAATTATTTGTTGCATTGTTTAAGCAAATTGAGTATATAATTATTCACCTCTACAAAGTGCTGTTGAGATACACAGAGAAGCTTGTCTTATTTAGTGAGCAATCTGCCTTACTCTAGAACCCAGGGAAAGATGCTGGAGAAGTGGCCAAAAAGGAGAATCTAAGGAACTTGGTCGTGAGTCACCTTGACAGGTCTGAGATTCTCAAACAGAACTGTTACTTATTTTAAAAAATAAAATGTATACAAATAATTGTGATGCCAGTTACCTATGGTGATTAGAAAGTTTATTTTAAATACTGCATGTAAAGTGCTTAGCACAGTGCCAAGAACAAAATGATCTAACTATAAATGCTAGATGATGATGACAACTATAATTATAAGAGCTCTTATTAAAGAAAACTTAAAACATACAAAAAATAAAGAAAAAACCAAGAATTTACCCTTAATCTTGCCAGCAGAATCAATAATCTTGTAGTATGATTTCAGTTTTTTCAAACACTTATAGTAACATGTATTTTTAAGATACAGAAAGTATATATTAAAAAGTATACAGTCTATGTTTTTGTCTGTCCAGTAAGCATATGAATAGATGCTCAATATCACTAATCACCAGGGAAATTCAGCTCAAACCCCAAATGAGATACCACCTTACAACCATTAGTATGGCTATCTAAAAACCAGAAAAATCACAGTGTTGGTGAAAATGTGAAGAAATTAGAAGCCTTGTGCACTGCTGGTGAGATGTAAATGGTACATTCATTGTGAAAAACAGTGTTGAGGTACCTTAAAAAAATTAAAAATAGAATGACCATATGATCCAATAATATATGCCCCAAATAATTGAAAACAGGATCTCAAAAAGATGTTTGTATATTCTATAGATTAAATTGTGCTCCTTCAAAATCCATATGTTGAAGCCCTACCCCCAATATAATGGTATTTGAAGATGGGGACTTTGGGAGCTTTAGATGAGGTCATTAAAGTGGGGTCTGCACAGTGGGGTTAGTACCCTTATAGGAAGAGATACCAGAGAGTTTGTCTGCATTCTCTGTCTCTCTCCCCTTCCCTTTCTTCCCTTCCTTCCCCTCCCCTTCCCTCTTCTCTCTTCCCCTTCCCTCCCCTTTCCTTCCTCCTCCTCCTCCTTCTCTTCCTCCTCCTCTTTCTCCTCTTCCTCTTCCTCCTCCTTCTCCTTCTTCTTCCTTTCCTTCCTCCCTACTTCCCTCCCTCCCTCCTCCCTCCCTCCCCCTCTCCTATTTCCCTCCTCTCTCTTCCCCATGTGAGGACACAGTGAGAAGGACCAGAATCTAATCAGGCTAGCAACCTGATCTTAGACTTCCAGGATCCTGAACTATGAGAAAATAAATTTCTGTTGTTTAACTCACCAAGTCTATGATATCTTGTAATGGTAGCCCAAGCTAAATAAGACATAAATCCATGTTTATAGCAACATAGGCAACCCAAGTGCTTATGGATAGGTGACTGGATAAGCAAAATGTGAAATATATACATAATGGAATATTATTCATTTTTAAAAAGAAAGGACATTCTGACACATCCACACATGGCTGAACTTTGGGGACATTATGCTAAGTTAAACAAGCCAGTCCCCAAAAGATAAATTATTGTGTGATGCCACTTACATGTGCTAATTAGAGTAGTCAATATCATAAAGACAAAAGTAAAATGATAGTTGCCAGGGGCTTGGGGAAGGAGGGAGTGGGGAGTTGCTGTTTCATGTTTACTGGGTACAGGTTCAGTTTCACAAGATGAAAAAGTTCCTAGAGCTGGATGGTGGTGATAGCTACACAGCTATGCGAATAACACCACTGGACCATACACTTACAAATGGCTCAGATGGTCAAGTTTACGTCATGTGTATTTTACCACAATAAAAAAATTTAAAGAGGTATAGATGTCTTAGAATATTTTTACTTAAGCATATTAAATATTGTAATACATGAGTAGATAGTATCAACATAATGTCTAATGCTATACGTGATGTAAATTAAAAATGTACTTTGATAAGTAAGTGTAAGCAGCACCGCTCCCTGAGAGGGCTTCCTGGCCTCTCCCTGTCTCACCAGCCACTTGGTCTGGGGGCTCCTGGCCACGCTGCCTCTTCCTCGGTGTAGAGCTGATAGCCCACTGCTCCATACAGGCCAGCCCTGGTGAGCAAGCCCCAACCTTCTCCCACCTCTATAAAGAGTGAGCCAAGGAGCCTGCACAGTCTGGCCTGTCGCAGCTCCTCTGAGCGCTGGGCCACTGCCCTGCCAATGAGGGGAACTGTTTTGCCCTCAAGCTGTGACCATATTTATTACCAGCTCCCCTTCTGCTGCCCATCAGAAAGGTGACATGTGGCCATCTCTTAGTTGCCACATGCTAAGCCTCGCTAAGCCTTGTCTCACAATGGGCACTTGGTCTGGAGTTATCCTGGGCATTTGAAAGTGACATTGCTATTTCCTGCAAGCAGAGACCCATGACTTCTTTCCAGCCAGAGGTAAGAATGTTCGTTTCGATGACCAGCATGCTTTAGTGCAGTTAGATGGGCCAGAGATGCCCAGCCGCCATCCACAGTTTCGTTAATGAATTTGGCAGAGAGGAGTCGCATTCCTAGGCGAAGTCTTAGAACAAAAAGGACCTGTTTTCCTACGTAATGAATTGCTGAGAAATTATTCAAAATGTGACTTTAAAAGCCTCTTGCCATCGAGCAGCTCAGTTCTCTGAGTCATGAATTAGATAATGGGCTTTTATAAACCCACAGAGGGAAACCCTCTGAGGACTTATGTGGGCGGGGAGAGAACGTCTGTCCAGAGCTGCCACCTCCTTCCAAGTGCAGAGGCCCAGGGACCTTGCATGCAAATGCCAAGGCCAACTGGACCACGGACAGGAGCACTCGCCCAGGCCACCAACTGCAGGTCTCAGCAGAACACAGCAGTCTGCTCTCCACCGCCCCCCCACCCCCGCCCCTCCCCTCCCCCCTCCTCCACCCCCTGCTTCAGGAAACAGAGGTCAGAGGAGGACATGGTCAGGAGGATAAGTAAGGATTCTTCTCCCCCATCCCCCATCTTCCTCCCCCACTTCCGGCACATCATCTTCCCAAAGTGTGTTCCCTCTCCCCACTCCTCAACCCAAATTCGGATAAGAGACCTGAGCCTCCTATGAGACTAAGCCTTAGAGCTCCTAAGTGTGCAAGGAGGGTGTGTTTGAAGATGACTTCATAGAAACGAAGCTCCACATAATCCCCTTTCACAAACAGAGCTTTGAGAACAAATCAAGGTCACAGACTGCGACAATAGAACCTCATGATGTTCTCTAACCAAGCTTCCCTTAAGGTCAAGGGCACTCATGGGCACTCATGAGTGCAGGGAGTTGTTTAATGCATTGCCTTTTCCTCCCCTTTTCCTCCCACCTAAATGTTCTCTGGTACCAGGAACACAAAATCTGTGCCTGCCCTCACAGGGAACCTTGCCTTGTTTAACTTTGATTACCTCTCAGGCTAGCGGCCTCACTTGGCCTGAGTGTAGCTGAGATTTGACGAGGCCTGGTGCCTGCTGCCCACACTGGCTGCGTGTGCCCTTGGACCACAGCTTGGCGTTCTGGCCTGACTCATACTAATCACTTGGGCATGAGGACAACCTGGATGTGACATCTGTCAACCCAATGATGGCCAAGATAATCTGGCAATACCTACTTTGTCCGGTTCCCAAGAAGTTCCAAAAACTATTTAATAATTCCACATGACTAGTGGCCCAAGACACTACCAAGTCTTTCCTTCTGTAATCTAAGCTTATAGGTTGTTTGAGACAGAAATAAACAAGGGGTAAGGGGCTTCTCCCTGTACTGGAACCAGAAAGATACAATGGATGACAATGTCCTGTCCTAAAGTATTGTACCACACCACCCACTAAAAACATGCTAAAGAACAAAATTCCCTTCCTAGATAAGACTGGGCCTGGGATGTCATTATTCTGGGAGTGAAAACCCCGTGTTTCTACTTTCACTAGCTCTCAGCATGGTCTCTTTAATTTCTCCGAAGTTCAGTGAGTGCAGACCTAGGAGCTCACATCCCTTCCTGGGAACTAGAAGGGCAGACTGATATTAACAAGAGTTTGGGTGGATCCTGGAGGTGTGGGCTAGAAGCCAGTTGGCTCTTTTGGATAGAACCCCACAGCAAGCAGACTGAGCTCACATGGCCAGATGGCCTAAGCCAGCAGTCTTCCCATCTGTGGCTACACTTGTCACTCCTAGTTTTATGTATGGTCACCGTGGGATGATGAGTAGGTGTTTATGTCATTCCTCCTTTAATTCAATAAGTCTGTGCTCAGTACAATGCCCAGTATTGTAGAAGGTTCTTCAAGATATAAAAAGAAGTATAAGTTTACAAACTAGCCAAGGATTGACTCAAATGTATCTTTTCCTTTTCATTGTAAGGCTCTCTCAGCTGATTTATCTCTAAACTGAAAACTTGGCTCCAAGTTTCGCCACCATCGTGATTCAAGTCAGCATTGTAATCTAGGGTTCATCTGGAAACTGCATGTCCAAGATCAAAGCCATTACCCCAGTGTTCATGATCGTGTTATTATTGCCTTTGCTATTTATTTATACTCGAGGTTCCCTGCTGAGCGTGGCATTTTTCTTTAAATATGAAACCACTTTTCTGAGGTTCGGAGACTTCACCACACTTTTGCCAGAACTTATTATTTTTAAAAAATATATTTTATTGATATTTTACAGAGAGGAAGGGAGAGAGATAGAGAGATAGAAACGTCCATGAGAGAGAAACATCGACCAGCTGCCTCCTGCACACCCCTTACCGGGGATATGCCCGCAACCAATGTACATGCCCTTGACCGGAATCGAACCTGGGACCTTTCAGTCCGCAGTCCGACACTCTACCACTGAGCCAAACTGGTTTCAGCCAAAACTTACTCTTGAGGGAAGGACTCTGATCTGTCCGTACCCATCATGGCTGAGGGGAGCCCTGTCCCACCCTGGGACTTCAGCAATTTTACCCCTGGACTTGCATACTGTCTACTGCCTTATGACACCACATCGTGAAGAATGTGGCTATTGATGCCATTTGGTGAAGACTGAGAGAACCACTTACCATTTGGATGACTGGCAAGCAATCTTTTATGGTCCACCCTGGGTTCTACCATGGCCTTGGCCTCCTGTCTCTGCCTGGTCATACTGAGATCCCAGCATGAATGGAACTGAAACCCCTGAGATATAAAAATCTAGAGGAGTGAGAAAACTGTAAACAGTATTAGCTATGCCACAACTTAATTAGTGGCAAAATATAATTAGCTGTAAAAAAATAGTAAGATGAAAAGGATGAGACCCGGAAAGCATGCAAAGATGTTAAAAGTGACACATTATTTGTTCTTCCTATTTTTAAAGATCTTAAGTTGCCCTATAGTAGGTGCCTGTTGTCTTTTCTTGCTAAGTGTACTCTTTTCTGGTGATAAAAATCTCCATTTATTTCATTCTCTGTTCTTGCGGAACAAGGGTGGCTTGTGGACCAGACCTAGCTAATCAGAACATCCCACTCCCACACACCTGGAATCAGCTCAGGGGTGAGCGTGTCTTAAGCTGGACAGATAAAAGGCAGCCCGTTTTTGGGGGGTTAGGGGGGGAGGAAGTAATGCTGATGATAAAGATAATGGAAACCTTTCATTTCTGAGAACGCTTTTGTCCACCATGCAGACAACTCCTGCTACTACAGAGGAAAGCAAGGCCTTCGCATGTAATGAGACAGATTTCTGATGCCACCACTGACCCAGCAGAGCCTGAAGCCAAGCAGATCTACCAGCCACGGACTATTCAGTGGCACAAACAAGTAAGTGAGGCTTTTATGAAGGTAGCTTAAACTAAATTTTCCTCCCATTTTAAATCAAAACATGTTTGACAAGTATCTGCCTTACCTTCAGGATGATGAGGATTTAGCCTGGATGCAGAAAAATTACGAGGGTGTTAATGGTGGATGTCAATATAGTCAATAGATGAAGAGTACACTCGAGGTTAAGTTACACATAAGGCAATTTCACAGCAATAAATGAGACTAGCTTTTAAAAGTATTAGTTCCCTTTTATAGGGAGTTCGACATTTAAAAAATAAAATGGTTTCTTTTACTGTAGAGGCCTCGGTGGTTATGACATGAAAACCAGTTTTCAAACCTGCTGGGTAAAGTCACTGGAAATCACTGCATGATCAAGCCAGCTTGAGGGAAACCCAATTGTTTTGCAAGATTTGGAACTAGAGTGGAACAAATCAAATGACAAATCTCTCTGCCCTTCTACTCTGTCATGAAAATACGAGGTGCTGAGCCTTATCATTAAAATGAAGGTGTCATGATTCATAATTTATTTTAGCAATGGAATAATTTGCAGGCACTATAAATTGGTTACATAGCACAGACAAATCAAAATCAGCAGTGGCTTGAACAATACAGGAGCTTATGTCTATCTCATGAAAAATGTCTGAAAGCAATCAGATCAGAGATGCTCTGGGGCTCCACTACGTCATCAGAGACCCAGTCCACTCCCAGCTCTCCACTGTGTCCTCCCTGGTGCTCTGAGACGGTTTCTTGATCTCCAGTGATCATATCCTTGCTCTAAGCAGCTAGATGGATATAGGGACAAAGAACATAACCATCCCTTTAAGAAAACTGACTGCTCAAAAGTCACATGGAAATCTATGGCCTAAATGGGGTCACCTGGTGTCTCTTCACTAGTTGTATGGCCTGGTGAAAAGTCTTTCAATTTAATTGGGAAGCAACATGCCCACCTGGATATCAGGGATTCTATTACTAAGGAAAGGGGGAGAGTAGATATTTGAGGGAAGGGGAGTGGGACAGAGTAGGGCATGAATTCAGGGGTCCTAAATCTTTCTGGGTTGAAAGATACCAGTGCTTCTTAAACTCAATAATCTGCAAGGAAGCTATTGAATTGTTCATAATGATGGATACTTGGACTCTTCTTTGAAAAATGTGTTCCAGCTTTCTCTACCTTTTCTTTCATAAAAAATCTAGCCTCCAAGATGCATACACACAAATGAGGCATTTCCATCACCCATGGGTTTTCATTCATTGCACAAGCTAGGCTATTTATATGTTTGCTGATAATGGGTATAAGTCAAGATTTTAATGATAAAAATGAAATATGGATATGCATTTCCTCTCTTACTATGCATATTTTCTAGCTCTTCCCTCTCTGCCAAATGGAAACCAAACAATCATAGCTCTTAGACTCAATGAAATTTCATTTGGTTTAAATAGTTGGGTGATGGCAGAAAGAGGACAAATGCTATTTGGAAGAATTAGCCTTAGGGTTCTTTTCCAACCACTCATTGTTTATCAACCTTACACCATACCTTCCTACCTCTCTGTAGCCTTCCAAAATCTAAAAGACATTTTATCGGGGGGACGGGAAGGGGGTCTCTTCCTGGAAACATGTAGATTTTAGTATGTGAATGTTTGACTGACTCAGTGCTGAAAGAAAGAAGGATCAACGATTTAATCAAATCCTGTCAAGATGTCAAAGTAGGTTTATACTTTGATGTACCATGTGTGAAATGCAGCAAAAGTTGGTTGATTAAGATGAACTATATATATAAAGCTGCCAATATTTGACAATTTTGCCAACAAACTGGCAATTTAATATTGTATAATCTAGTAATGGAGAAAGAGAAAGAGGGATATATATATAGTGAGAGAGAGAGCACCCAAATGATATAGCTAGGATCAAAAATAAGGTAAATATATCTTAAGACCAGATTTGGAAAATAATCACAACCTAATGAAAGGGGCTAAAACCACTGGACAATATGGGCCCTTGGACTCAGACAGTGCATATAGGAATTTGGCTCTTGTGAAGTAGTGAGGACTCACAGTGCTCACTACAAGATCCTTAAATTAGCAAAGCTACCTGATCCTGACCCTGAAAGGAGTATGACAAGAAAAGCTACTTTTGACTGCTGCTTGTCGAAATGGCTCTTGATAAGCTAAGGTCTAGGAAGATAGGAAGACCCAGAGCAGTCTCCCAACCTGGAACCAAACTAAGCCCCTGGCTGTAAGGCAATCTGCTTATCACCATTATCACATCAGGGCAGCAAAACGGAATTGCTAGTCTATGACCAGGTCTGGGAGCTGGGTAATGATATCTACAAAACTACTGCACATGGAAAACTGAGCACAGAAGGAGAAAGAAAGGCAGTTAAATTTGACCCACAAAACCAAATTTCAAAAGATATGAAACAATTGAATGCTAACAAAGATAGCCGTTTAAAAAATCTTTAATATAGATTTATTCTAGAGGGAATAAGTCTTATATCAAAGTTTGACCAGAGACTTTAAGCCAATAAACAAAACCGAGGATAAGTTAAATAAGAACAGGAAAAGAAATAATGAGAAATTTTGAAAGTTAAAAAATAGTCATGGAAATAACATTTTAACAGATGCAGCTTGCTCTAGATTGGAATGAATGAAGAGACGATAAATGAATTGCTAGTTCATCCGAACACAGCACAGAAAGAGAGAGTTTAAAATTATGAATGAGTACTTAAAGGGTATAGTATAAACTAAAATTATCTAACAGATATTTAATAGAAGTTCTAGAAAAAGAAAAGATAAAGAATGATAATGAGTAATTTTCTGAAGAGATAATAACTTTGACTTGCAGTTAAAATATAATTTACTGATGTTTTGTGTTAGATTTCACTGAAATGGCAGTATAATGATTAAAAGGACATACATCTGCAAAGTTATAGACAGGAGAAAAAAAAAGATACAGAAGTTCAGAAGTGGAAAAGTAAATGAATATATTATAAGAAATTTGGCCCCTGGGAGTTTACATCTAATCCAGAAAAGGAGAACTTATAATAATACCCAAACTGATTTGTACCCTCAGATACAAATATGTTCAGAAATCTGAGGATTGGTTAAAAGGAGAATTGGCTGAAAGTTTTTATAACAAGTAATAAGACTCCTCATCCCCTCCCTCAGCAGGTCCAAGCAGTGGCCAGAATCACTTACTTTTCCAATACCTGCACAGATGTTACTAGCTTTCCTTAGTGTGGTGATCCCAAGGTTTTATAGCCCTGGAGCAACATAGTAAAGCTGTAACTGGAAAAATGATGTCCTTTTTCCTCACAGTGGCAAAAGCAGACTGTGAAATGGATTATTTGTCTGAGGGCAAGATCACAAGAAGGTCAGTTATCGGGAAGAGCACACCTGAATGTCAGACATCTTTTCAGACAGGCCTGCACGGACCTCCCTGTGGCAATGAGCCTTGGAAGGCCCCTGACTTCCCTGTGGCTTGCTGCCCTGTGGAGGTCTACTGATAGCAGACCTGGGAGGAGCAGCGGCAGCCTGGGGCCCAGTCCAGTCTACCCCAGGGGAAGCAGTAGGAATAACCCAGTTTCTCAGTGGCCTGGAGAGTTTAGATGCCAACAGGCTGGCTTACAGTTTGGAGCAGGAGGAGCCAAAATGAGAAGCCACCAGGGAGATGAGTGTACAAAGGGATCCAGAAACGGAAATCGCTGAGACTTGACTCCCACGTCAAGGACAGGCAAAGGGCCTCTCTGCTGTTTCTTAATGGG
Organism: Pipistrellus hanaki; assembly: GCF_964339955.1. Lineage (NCBI taxonomy): Eukaryota > Metazoa > Chordata > Mammalia > Chiroptera > Vespertilionidae > Pipistrellus > Pipistrellus hanaki. The sequence continues at coordinate 34,914,154 of NC_140503.1, read as the reverse complement.
ATTGGTAGTAATTTAAGGTGATCAGACGTCCCGCTTTTAGCGGAACAGTCCTGATTTTTAACAATGTGTCCTGCGTCTTGCGGCGTTTTTAAAAAGTTCCGGTTTTTGGAAAGAATGCACGACAAGCTAGGGAATGGCGGGAGAACAGGAAGGGAATATATGGTTTTCGGTGGCTATGTGGCTATTTAGCCAGTATATGAGTTTTATATTATTTTTGTTAATTTTATAATGTTAAACTTTAATAATAACAATTAATTGTTGAGAACTGATTATCAAGAACTGCTTATCAAAGTTTGCATTGTTAATCAGTTGTTAGAATGCGACCACCATTGTTTGGACTTAATGAACAATGGCATTTTTTTGGGATTGGCAACGACGAAAACATTTTGTAACTGTCTCTCAGACGATACACATCATACTGCGTGCTAGTAAGCTAGTTAAACAAGTGATGTCATTACAAATCAGCTATTCAGATAATTTAGGTAAGTTATTTTATTTATTTATTTCATAAATACATAAATTTTCTTGAACTTAGCAGACAATACTCGTATTATTTATATTTTATAGTGGTGGCAAAAAGTTTAGCGCCGGCCTTGAAAGTGACACGACTATACATAATTTTTTTTATTTATTATATTTGTAGATTGTGCTTATGTTGAAATTTTAAAAAATATAATACTATTTTTGCGTTCTATGAAAATTGTTGTTGCTGTATATAGACCAAATTTTTAATCAAGACCTCTCTTCTCTCCCCACCCACACCCCCCCTCCTGCCCCCGGTCAATGGTGTCCCGCTTTACCAATGTTAAAATCTGGTAACCTTATAGTAATTGTAATACTCCTACAGGTTCTCGAGAAGCCGCCTCTTACCTGCAGGAAGTTGGCTTTTGTCTGTTAGCAAACACTCTGCTGTTTACTGTAGGATTGGGGGTTTGTCCAAGTCCTAGGCTCACAGGCAGTGGCCTGGGGAGAACAGAAAACGGGTTCCTGAGCTTGGCGTACCTCTCCTGGCGAGGCATGTGGGTTCTCAGTGTTACCTCCCAGCAGTCAACGATCCAGGAAGGAAAAGTCCCACGATGGCAGGGGATTCATCGGCCTTCATGGATGGTGGGTCTTATGTCAGAGAAATGGCTTTCTCCCATTTATCTTTTGATGTAAAATTTTTGTATATATGAAACTCCTTTTTGTATTTCTTGAAAATAGGATATTTAGCTGTAGCCTTCCCCATATGTTTTACACCCACAAGTAAATGCAGTCAAATTGCCAGTTATTTTTAAAATTACCATTATTTTAATAATTCCAGATCATAGCTGGCTAGAAAATGCCAGATGCTTTCATGAGGGTGGGTGGGTGGGTGGTGTGTGGGCCCACACAGCCCTTGCAGTGAGGTACCCATTTGAGGTCTGGTAACATATCTAACCTCACACCACCAGCCCATACAAACCCCAATTATGTACCATCTGATCCTGGCTGTTCTGGATTATTAGTTATATTTTGTTGCACTGTTGTTCTGGGAAGGTGGGGAAGCAAGAAGTACAGAGAGATTCAAGACATTTACTAAAATTCTATGTAGTTGTTGGAGGGTTTGCTAAGCACCAAATGCTTTATACCATTTTATAAAGGCATCCTATAATCAACAGCCAGGATGCAGGGGTGTGATAGGTCATCTATAATACATCCCCATAGGGGGAAAAAAAAAAAAAAAAGAATGAGAAAGAATATAAAAAAAATGTAGACTTCAAAAGGCCCTAGGAGATTACTTATACAAACAGCATCAGACAATGTGAACTGACAAAATTATTTGCCAGTGTTAGATGGCCTGGTACCACTGAGGGAACTTTCCATCTGATTAAAAATAATGATTGCTGGCATTAAATCCAATTGGAATTGCCCAGTTCCGTTTATCTTCTAGTTCACGCTGCTACCATATGCCTGACCTTGTGGAGCAGAAACATTCTCTTTCGTTCTGATAAATAGAACTTGGTAAATATTTGGAGACGAAAGCGCTGGATCGCTGCACACTTCCGAGGGGGAACATGTACAGACGCGCTCGTTACGCTTGTTCCTGACAGACTCTGAGGTGTCGGGACCAAGAGCGTCCAGGGAGCCAGGGAGAGCTTTCCCAGGAATTTGGTTCCGAATTAGCAGCAATTGCAGGAGTGTGGCAGGGCTCTCCCGCGTGAGCCGTGCTTTCCGAAAAGGCACATAGACCTTCGAGGAAGGCATCTTGCCATCTGGCTAGTGCTATGCAAGATGATAAATCACCATGTGTGTTAAGCTGGCTTTCTCTGGAACACTTGATTCAAAAAAGAAACCATACTCGATGTGCTCTTATTCGGAAAGAGGGCCTTTACAGAGGTGATCGAGTTAAAATGAGGTCATGGGGCGGGCCTTAACCCAGTATTTGGACACAGAGACATGTGTAGAGGGAGAGCAGGTAAAGAGACACAGAGAGAAACGGTCATCTATAATACATCCATTGAGAAAGGCCTAGAATAGCTCCTTCCCTCCCGGCCCCCTGCCATCACCTTGATTTGGGACTTCTGGCCTCCAGAATTGTGAGAGGATCAATTTCTGTTGCATAAGGTACCCAGTCTGAAAGACTTGGTTATAGCAGTCCTAGAAAACCAATACAGAAAGAAACCATCTCTAATAGTCTGTGGGGGCTCCTCTTGTGGAATTTGAATCCCCCAAAAGAGAGGGACTTCTGCTCCACTCTCCAGGCCAGAGGACTTCTGCTCCTTTCTCCTCTCCTGTAAGGTGTGACTCATCACATCTCTGGCATGGGCAACTGTCTGTGGCTGGCTCTCTCTGGGACTATGAGGCTCTCAAACTCAGCCTCCTCTTCCTCCAGCTGCTCCCTTGTGGCAAACTGTTTAAGTCAAGCTGCACACTCTCTGTGGGGGGCGACCCGTTTCCTCCAGGGCTTTCCATGGGCTCCCATTCAAGGGAAGGAGTAAAAACTTCCAAGTCAGTCTCATGCCCAGCTGGCTCTCTGTCCAGAGTGAAAAAGTTAGTAGTTTGACATCTGTTGTCTCAGTTATTTGGGAAAATACTCTTGTCCGGGACTCTAGTACTCTGAATAAACCTCTTAGAGTTTATTTGATATTAATTTGGCCCTAGCTGGTTTGGCTCAGTGGATAGAGTGTTTGCCTGTGTATTGAAGGGTCCCAGGTTCGATTCTTGGTCAAGGGCACATGCCTGGGTTGAGGGCTTGATCCCTAGCAGGGGGTGTGCAGGAGGCAACCAATCAATGATTCTCTCTCATCATTGATGTTTCTATCTCTCTCTCCCTCTCCCTTCCTCTCTGAAATCAATAAAAATATATTTTAAAAATAAATATTGATTTGTGGTGGTCCCTAATTTTTCTGGGGACTAGAATTGGGTTATAGAGCTCATCCTGGTTGAATAGATATGCGTGTGCCCCCCGTATTGGAATTGTTTGGAGGAACCTAAGTGGTAGTAGTTATAATACTCAGTTACTATTGGATTCAGGTTGGAATTTTCTGTTCATGTCATTTGTGGACAGCTGACATCTCCCGCAAAGAGAGGAAACTTGTTAGATTATCATTTTCTCTTTAATTGTTGCTGATGTTTCAAGAAGCCTATAAAAACCATTCTCTAACTCTTTCTAAATCATTCCTAATGTACTTTTTTTTTTAAAGGAACATTTCATTTTCCAGGGATATTATGCCCCCATTCTGAACTTTGTAGCTTTAAACTTAGCATCTGTAAGGAGCAAAAATGTTTTAAGACACTAATTTATGTCTTACCTGTTCATTGTTAAAATTATTTACCATCCCAAAATATTTTACCATCTATAATTTATCAGAGTGAGTTTTTATACTCAGAAAAGTCAAGGACTGGTAGCTCTGTAATACAGAAAATGAATTGCACAGAAAATAATGTCAATTGTCATTAGAAACAAAGAACAAGATGACAAGATAGGAACAAAATGTAGGACAAATGAGCAAAGTCATTGTTATTAAAGTGACCAGAAAAAACACTCTAAGGAGTTAGATCCTGCTTTTCCTGTTCTCCTGAAATGATAGAACAGATTCCAACCATGCAATCAGACAGAGGGAGGGGGAGTGAGGGAGAGGAAGATGGAGATGAAGAGTGGACATTAGCAAAGTTTGAAGACATAGAAAAAGAGTAAAGGGTGTTATGTGTCCGCATATATTTTCTCCTGATGGTGCATGAACAGATAAAATTAAATACCAGGCTTTATCTAAATACCCACCAATTTCTATAGCTAAATACTAGATTAAATGGTATATTTAAAATAGCATTTATATAGAATATAGGTCCATTGTTCTTTGTCTTTTATAAAATAAAAAATACTTTACATAGAAACACTTGAGTTTTCCAGGTCCTGTACCAAACTGATATAGGTTAACAACTTGCTAATGGAAAAAAAATGGATGGCTTGGAAAAGAGCAATTTCAGCATTTTTCACTAACTGGTGAGAAGGAAAAGTTGTTTAGTAGCAAGAAAATATACATGCATGAGGACTGCTGTCCAAAGCTGTTATTAAAGGATGGACGCACAATTCATTTCAGACACGTGCGCATTTTCTGGTTTTGACCTCAGTGGACTCTGAGAGGGCCAGAGGAAATTTGGAGGCACTAGGTTCACCCAGATTCCTTCTGAAGAATTTGGCAAAGTCCATTGTGGAAATAAATGGAGGAGGAGCTGCTGCTCCCATCACTGACACCTGAGGAGACATCTCAGGGGGATGAGGGGTGATACATGATGACAAATAAAATTTGCAGCTCCAGCATATGTGTTGTGAAGTGCTGGAGACTCTAGGAACAGAGGTGGACAGATCTTGCTTAGTGCTTCAGCGCCATCTCAAAGATACGGTTATACTGTAAATGTGCCTTTATTGGTTCTTGAGGAGCATCTAAAGTATCCTGTCTCCTAGGAAAGGTGTATCCCACCTTCATGTCTTTACACAAACCTTTGGTATGCTGCCCACTCCCTCCTTCACCCTTCTCAATTTTATTCAATCTTCAAGATTCTATTAAATTCATTTTTTTCCTCCATGAAATTTCTTGTCATGCCCAGACAGTGATGATTTTGATATAACCCCATAAAACTCCATGCTTATATTGCCCATAACTAATATGAATTTTGCTCAACTACAATACTGGTTTGACAGGGATGGGGGAAAGGGACCAAGTAATGAATTCATTCCAGTACCAGGATGCCCTCACTGTATTTTTTATATTAAATTAAATTAGTTGGAATCCCACTGGCCAGAATAACACCCCCCCCCAAAAAAAAAAAAAAATCATTCTTGGTGCTTATTGTGATTCACTGCCCCATCCCTTTACTCAAAGGCACCAGGGATCTTACATAATATAGCATTGTGCCTTTGTCTCCTGGGTATTTCTGAGATGCTCCTTAACTAAAACTACACAATCTTTTATAGCAGTCAATTCTGCCACCTGGGGCATGGGGGTCTCTGAAAAGGCTGCGGCTCTAGAGCATAGGACATGGCCCTCCCTTCACATCACTCTGCCATTTCCTCATGGTATGCCCATCCAACAGGAAGCCATCAAGGTTAAGTCTTGAAAACCCTGGGCCCTGAAAAACTCAATCCCAATCTAGTCTCAATTCTTTCTGCATCCTGGATCCCTATCTCATTTCCACCTCTACATCTCCAAATACTTTCTAGTAAACTCTCCCCCCTCTGGCTAATCCCATGTAATTGTCTTTCAATGAGCCTTCCAGAAACACTTCCTGAGAATGGGGGGGCGGGGGAGGGGGGGGGGGCGGCGGCAGGATTACAGGCGTTGAACAGTTCTTTCTATCTACTCACCTAATTATACACTCATTTAGCATTTACCAAATAGAGCTTTATAAATTCAATGTCTCATCTACCCAGCTAGATTGTAAGTTTGTTTGTTTTTGTTTTTGTTTTAAGACACTGACCATACATCAGAAGTCTTTATATTCCTTACATTGCCAGGCACACATGATTTATTTTTATTTATAGATGGAGAGAAGCAGTCAGCTAGGTGGCTCTTTTTCCTACTCATTTTCTCTTTGTTTAAACTGCTAGTAAGTGAAGTTTTTTTGGTAGGGCTTTTTGTTTAAATGTGAAAGAAATTCACTATAATTTCTACCTGCTATTTATATGTTAGGATCTGATTCAACCACCACCCCATCCATGAAGCCTTTCCTTGAGTTTTCTAAATAAGAGTAATCTTTTTTTTTTTCCTCTATAAATTCCTCAAATATTTAAACCCTTTTCTTTCCTTTTGTAAACTTTTCTTGTAAGCGTTTAAATATTTGAGGAATTTATAGAAAAAATTAGAGACTAGATTTGGATTGAGTTTTTCAGGGCCCAGGATTTTTAAGACTTAACCTTTATGGCTTCCTGTTGGATGGGCATACCCATGAAGAAATGGCAGAGTGATGTTAAGGGGGGGCCATGTCCTATGCTCTAGAGCCCCAGCCTTCTCAGAGACAATTAATTGACAATTACATGGGATTTGCCAAAGGGGGAAAGTTTACTAGAAAGTATTTGGAGATGTAGAGGTGAAAATGAGATAGGGATCCAGGATGCAGAAAGAATTAAGACTAGATTGGGATTGAGTTTTTCAGGGCCCAGAAGACAAAAGGCATGATGCTATATTATGTAAGACCCCTGGTGCCTTTGAGTAAAGGGATGAGGCAGTGAAATAAATCATGTGTGCCTGGCAATGTAAGGAATAATTGATTTCCAATTCTCAAGGAGGTAATGGTGTGGAGTGACCAAGAGCATGGATTATGAAACCAAATTGTTTGGGTCCAAAATTTAGTTAATTTTGTGCCTAGGTTTCCTAGGTTTGTGCCTCTGGGTAGGTTTTCTCATTAGGAAAATAGTGATAATAATGGTACCCATCTTATCTATGAATTATGTGAGTTTATACACAAAGCACTTGGGACAGAGTAGCTATTAATACATGCTGAATTATTTTTTTAATTGATTTTTAGAGAGAGAGGAACATTGTTTTGTTGTTCTACTTATCTATGCATTCATTGATTGATTCTTGTATGTGTCCTGATTGGAGATCAAACCCACTACTTTGGGGGTATCTGGATGACACTCTAATCAACTGAGCTACCCAGCCAGGGCCTTAATATATACTGATTTGACTTATGATATTTTAGTGTTAATTTAGACATACCTAATCACAGTAGTAAATGATAAGAACTTGGGATAAATTAAAGGAAAAGAAACATATACTATTAAAAATGAATGTTTAAAAGAAATCACTGATTGAACATACACAATAGTCTGAACTAAATTGATAAAGTGTTTTCTAAACAAGGCCTTTTGGTGGTCTGCTTTAAAGAGAAAAATAATCTATAGTTAGCATGTCAATTTTTGCAAAGAGTGCTTCTAAAGTGTCTGAGTGTTGTAAACTACTTGGTCTGTTGAGCCCTAACAGACGTAATCTGCTTTAAGTCTTGAATACTAGATATATGGACAACATTTCACAAACCAAATGAATAAGGGTATGATTCTACATTTAACCAAAGAAGTCACCATATTACTTAAAATGAGCCCAGTTAAGCAATGTATAAAGAATGAGAAACACTAACTTGACCCAAATCAATGAGGTTTTTCAAGTTTGTAATTATTTATCTGCATCTACCAAATACAAATAACTTAGAATGCTACTAAGACTGAGCTGTACCCGATTTTTCAAAGGATGGTAGAGATGTAGCTTAGATTGATTTCCCTCGGAAACCATTTGAGATAGAGATTCATTTTTAGGAGAGTTGGGGGGAATGCTCTGGGGAACAATACCTGGTAAGAAGAAAGGGGAGCTTAACTGGACAGAAATATTTTTTGATCTTAGAGGGAGCACTGGCTCTTCAGAGTTACCCCAAATTTATGCAAGGGTTTAGCCTTTGTATGACTACTGCTATCAACACACACACACATACACATACACACACATATGCACACACACATATACAGCTGGCAAAGGAGGGACATTACATTGACAATTCCTAGAGGGTAACTGTGACCCTTTATTAGCCAACACTCCAGAAAACTGAGGGAATGTGTGTCCAGATCCTGAAACTGGGATCTGGGTGACACATTGTAGTATCTGCTATAATACAACCCACAAAAAGAGACAACAATCCATATTACTTGATTTCAAAGTCCTAGTTAATAAAGGAGGTGACATAGATCCTACTAGTGGACCCAAATTTCAGTACTGCATCTTTATTACTTAGGGTTCTTATATAGAAGTTGGAGATGCTAGATGAGGAGTGACAGGCAGGCTCTTAGAAGAAAAGAGTCACATGATCTGTTTTAAATAGAATATTCATGAACAGCCATTATCAAGACGTATGCTGTTCTAATCAAACAGGTTCCCAAGTCGTTATGATTTTTTTCCCTTAAGGCCAAAAGAACAGCTCATCCTTCCCTTGCCTAGTGAATCTGCCTTGATTCTTCATGGATAAGAATGGAGGAGAGGTGTCAATCTGGCAATTATGTGAACAATGAGATTCATAGGTAGTCTTTCTCACCATCAGATCTACACTGAAAATAAGAAAATAGAAGGATTATGCCTTTGTACTGGGGAGTTGGGCACATCTTGCTCCCTGGAGGTGTCACAATACAGGGCATTTGTTTAAAACCCAAGAGTAAACAATGCATATGAACTGATCCATGCATTTTGGTGAACAATAAATTTGAGTCCCCAGATTGATATTTTTTCTTCTGAGCAAGCCAATAAAGTGAGTAAACTTTGCATTATTTATCATTGGCCATCCAATGTAATGTTTAAGTCAATGGAACTGGTGTGCTCTCTGTGTCTCCTCAGGAAAAGTAGCAGGCTGATTTGGAAGAGATCAAGATACATCAGATTTTTACTCTGAACTTTTCAAAAAACTCAGTAGAAGCACCATCTACAGTTTTCTGTCTTCTTTCTCCTTAGGTGAGTACACATGTATACAAGGAAAAACAGTCCATCTGTAACATTTAAAAGAAGACAATAGACCAAAATGCAATCAAGTATATTTTTACCAGTCGGATGAGTCATTTTCCCCATGTGGTTAATTATCATTAATGACTTTAATTAAGGAGTCATGCAAGGTATTTATCTTGGAAAATGTGGATCCATGTGGTTTGCACTATTGGATTTTAGCTCTCTGTTATGATTGCACTCTTTCTAAACACCCTATTAATGTTAAATCTCTTTGGTGCTATGTGCTAAGGTTCTGATTCCTGAGGGCATATATTACAATGACATTGGCAAGGTTTAGTCTTGCATGTAACTAACTGTAGAGCTAGTTATTCTTGTGCATTTGAGGCTTCCACGTTGAAATTTGTAAGATAAATGAGGCACTTGCATCTACTCTCTAGCAATTAACTGGTAATTGGGGCATTTAATCAGAATACTGACTTGAAAGACTTTAGCCTGATTAGATGCTATTGGCATAAAAAAGATTCAACTCCTAGTTCATCTCATTCATGTGCTATGTTCATACCATAAGTCCAGAGCAAATACAAATCTAGCTTGTCAATGAATATTTTATAAATAAGTAGATTAAAATGCCTTCTAGTAACTTAATATGTTTAGAATAACAGAATACTTAGATCAACAATATTAAGTCTATAATTTTTTATTATGTCTCTATTTGGTGCAAGAAAGTTTCTCATCCTATATAATAAAGAGGTAATATGCAAATTGACCCTCACACCCTTGTGTCAAAAGATGGCCACCCCATGTCTTCATAAGATGGCTGCCCCCATATTATCACAAGATGGCTGTCCCCATGTTGTCATAAGATGGCTGGCAGGGGAGGGCATTTGGGGGCAACCAGGCCTGCAGGGGAGGGCAATTGGGGATGATCGGGCTGGCAGGGGAGCAGTTAGGTGTCAATCAGGCTATCAGGGGAGTGGCTAGGGGGCTATGAGGCTAGCAGGCAGAGTGGTTAGGGGCAATCAGGCAGCCAGGCAGGTGAGTGGTTAGGAGCCAGCAGTCTTGGATTGTGAGAGGGTTCAGGCTGGGCTGAGGGACACCCTCCCCGCTCCAGTGCATAAATTTTGTGCACTGGGCCTCTAGTCTATACTAATAAAAGGGTAATAATATGCTAATTAGACCGGGAGACCTTCCAGATGTCCTTCCAGACAGAGCCATGGTGGCGGGGCCAAAGCAGAGATGGTTAGGGTTAATCAGGCCAGGAAGGGAGGGCAGTTGGGGGCGATCAGGCCAGCGGGGGAGGGAGTTGGGGGCAATCTGGCCTGCAGGGGGTGGGGGGGAGTTAGGGATGAAGAGGCTGGCAGGGGGGAAGTTGAGGGTGATCAAGCTGGCAGGAAGGGGAAATTGAGGGTGAGAAGGCAGGCGGGGGGAGGCAGTAGGTGGCGAGCAGGACAGTAGGCAGAGTGGTTGGGGTAATCAGGCAGGCAGGCAGGCAGGAGCCAGCAGTCCTGGATTGCGAGAAGGGTGTCCAACTGCCAGTTTAGGCCTGCTAAGCCAGTAGTCGCACATCCCCCAAGGGATCCCAGATTGGAGAAGGTGCAGACCAGGCTGAGGGACACCCCCCACCCCCCATGCATTAGACCGGGAGACCTTCCAGATGTCCTTCCAGACAGAGCCATGGTGGCGGACTAGGCCACTAGTAGGTATATAAACATGAATAACAAAGCCATGGAATTCAGGAAGCTTTGGTTGGCCTAAGTTTTACTTCAATCAGTTTATAAACCAAGGTAAATAACTGTACTTCACTGTCTCCTCTGTAAACCAGATAACCACCATATTTCATGATCCATGTGTGAAGATGCAACAGACAAATTTTAAGTTTTTATGGTTTGCACAAAAATAACCAAAATTAAACACATATTAGCAAATCAGTAGTTTAAGCCTGGCTGTATATTAGAGTCACTTGGAATGTTTTCAAATACACAGTGATTCCTGAACCCCACCCTAGACCTGTGAGATTAGAATATCTCTGCCTAAGACCTTTGCATTCATTTATCAAGTGCTTTAGATTATTTTAAAGTGTTAAGAACTGTTGACATAAGCAAAAAAATTTTTTTTTTTAAATTTAACTTTAAGGGTATGGATACAGAGTTGTAGCAAGAAGATGGAGGAATCTAAGTCTGTGAGGCCATAGGAAAAAAAGGTGTGTGTATACAGGGATGCAGGTTGGCACAGAGGCCAAGAAGCCATCATCTAGCCATCTGAGTTTGGCCCTGCAGTTGCCTCTCCACTCATGAATAGTTGATTCTACTTACCAATGGAAAGAACTCAAAGATGATGGCCTCTGATTCACATCTGCCTCTAAATCTCATGGAAGTGTCATTTGAGTCCTTTTCACTTTTGCAGAATAGGAAGACACTATACAAGGAAGATGAAATGGGGCTGAGTTAGACAATCTCAGTGTATCTCACAGCCATCCCCAGGAGATCAATCACATCCATTCTCTTGGTTTCAATTACTATATAAATGATGATGCCACTCAGATCAATATCTATACCTAACACCTTTCCCATGAGCTTCAGATTTATATATCCAACTAGCTGCCAGACAACTCCACCTAGATATTCCAGGTAATGCAAAGTCAACATATCCTCAAATGAACTCATTTCACTTGTTACACTTGCCTTTCTTCTTATGCCTTCAATTACTGTGAATGTCACCCTTATTCACCCAGACACCCATATAGTTCTGAAATTATATGCTGGGCTCCTTCCTTTGCATCATTCCCATATCAAATCTCCTAGAATTATCTGTTTGTCTTCTGAAACTTTCTTAATCATCCTGTCCTCTCCAGCCCAGCTTTCGCTATTCTAGTTTAAGTCTCCATCATTTCTCACCTGGATTTCTGCAACAGCTTCCTAATTTACTTTCTCTAGGACCAATCTTCAACCCCTGAAGTCTATCCTCCATATAGTTGACAATAATTGTGTTTAACACAGACATGATCACATCAGCTCCCTGCTTAAACCTCTTCCATGGTTCTTCATTACCCATTACAATTGCCTTGCAATCTGGCAGCACATTAAATTCTACATGAAGTATGTTATAAAACATATCTTGGAGTTTTAATAACTATCAATAACTGAGCTCCACTTCAGATCAAGTGAATCAGAATCTCTTGGGATAGGGTTTTGGAATCAATGTTTTTTAAAAGCCCCCCAATTGATTTTAATATGCATCCAGTGCATATTAGATCAGATCAAATTCTCTTATGGTTAACTATTTGCTACACAACACAACTTAGTTGCTCAAAAACTTAGTGGCTTAAAACAACCACCATGTTATTATATTTCATAGTTTCATGAATTGTGATTTCAGAGAGAACTTTCTCAAGCAATCTCTTGCTCTATATCAACTGAGGTCACTTGCTGGTATTAAGATGACAGATGGACTGATCTGAAGGACCCAGGATGGCTTCACTGAAGCTAGAAAGGCTGGGCTCCACTGGCACCATCAGCTGAATGCCTCCATGTGGCCTCTTCAGGACACAGATCTCAGATTAACTGGACTTGTTTTATGATGGACTACTTATACAGCTTGGCTGCCCAAAATACGGTCCACACACCATAGTACAGGCATCATCACCTGGAAATTGGTTGAAGAACGCAGTAGTGAGGAAAAGTATCCCTAGACAAAAGATGGGTCTGAGCCTTTGTAAATTTTGAGAAGACCAAATTGTTTCCAATTAACTGTGTCTCAGAACAAATTAAAAAACAGTTAAAAGAATACAAAATTTTGGCATTCAATAAAGTAAAACTCTCAATGTTTTAGAACCCAATAAAATAATTATCAGGTATGCAAAGAAACATGAAAATATGACCTATAATGAGAAGAAAAACCAACCAATTAAAACCAACCCAGAAATGACACAGATAATAGAAGTAGTAGGTAAGGACATTAAAATAATTATTTTAACTGCATAAATGTGATAAAGAATGTTGAGGAAACATGGAGCATATTAAGTAGCAGCATAACAGATATTCTTTTTTTAAAAGTACCCAAATAGAACTTCTAGAGATGAAAACTGTAATGTCTGAGGTGAAAACTACATGAAGTGAGATAATAGCAGATTAGTCACTAACAAAGAAAAAAATTAGTAAATTTAAAGATATAGCAATTGAAACTAACTAAAATAAAACACAGAAAAAGACAAAAAAATAAATAAACAGAGCATCAGTGAGCTGTAACCTAATATATATGCTGAGTATAAGGAGTGATTTCTTAAAAATGCATAACTACACTAATAAAAGAGAAATATGCAAATTGACCATCACTTTGTGACACCAACCAATCAAGAGTGAGTATGCAAATTAACCTTATAGCCTCCAAGGAGACTGACAGCAGGGAGGAGGCAGCTCCCAGCATGGCCTACTTGGTTGTCACCACGGTGACCGGGAGCAGGCAAGCGAGCCCACAGGCAGCTCCCAGCATGGTCTCAGCGACCCAGGAGCAGTAAAGTGCAGCCTGCAGGCAGCACCCAGTATGGCCTGTTTGGCAGTAGCTACAGTATGGAGCAAGCAGGCCCCACAGAAATCAGAGAACCCCGGGAGTGGGCCTAAGCTGTCAGTAGGATATCCCCTGAGGGCTCCTGGATTGGAGAAGGTGCAGGTCAGGCTGAGGGACACTCTCCCAATGCACGAAATTCATACAGGGGGATGGTGTCCCTCAGCCCAGTCTGCCCCCTCTCACAGAGTGGGAGCCCTCAGGGGATGTCCTAGTGATGACCTAGGCTTACTCCCCATGGGGAGTGGGCCTAAGCTGCAGTAGTCCATGCAGTGGGAGGTTGTCAGGCTGATCAGGGGATGGTGCCAGCTCCATCACCCCGTTGCTGCTGCCACTGCCACAGCTGCCAAGGTGTTTTCATCAACACAGATTCCAGTGCCTTCACCACGAAAAAATGACAACTTTCTTTAAGCATTTTCAAGATGTGTCTTTTATAGGATATGCCATTTCTTTCTTTTTTTTTCATCCTCACCTGAAGATATGTTTCCATTGATTTTTAGAGAGCTTGGAAGAGAGAGGGAAAGACAGAGAGAAACATCAATGTGAGAAGGACACTTTGATTGGTTGCCTCCTGCATGAGCCCTGATCTGGGCCCCAGCCAGGGAGGAGCCTGCAACCTAGGTACATGCTCTTGATAAGAATCAAACCCAGACCCTGTGGTCGGCAGGCTGAGCAAAACCGGCTAGAACAGGATATGACATTTCTTAGCTCCTTTAGCAGTGGACCTTAGTTTTTTCCTCTAGGAGTGTGGTGGAAAAACCCTAGGTCACCTTCTTGGATTCTTATTACCCAAGTTACCAAGAACACTGCAAGTGGAGGTGTACAGGGAGCTTAGCCAATGAGTGGCCAGAAAAGGTGTTTCCTCTGCAGCTCATACACAGAGGACCCCCTGCTTTGTGTCTGCTGAGCTGGGGGCGTGCCCTGAGCCACACAGCAGCAGCTGGGAGCACACCCCCATCCCAGAAGCCCTGTGTTGTGTCTGCAGCCCTCCCTCCACGTCCCACCCTAGTTGTTACGGTGCCATCATTTTTGTGTCAGAGTGATGGTTAATTTACATGTTACCCTTTTATTAGATTAGAAAGATAGATACTAGAGGCCTGGTGCACAAAATTCGTGCACAGGGTGAGGGGTGGGGGTTGTTCCTAAGCCTGGCCTGCACCTTTCCAATCTGGGACCCCTCAGGGGATGTTTGACTGCCAGTTTAGGAGCAATCATAGAGGAATATAGTGATCCTGCAGGGATCGGGCCTAAACTGGCAGTCAGACATCCCTCTCACAATCCGGGACTGCTGGCTCTTAACTGCTTGCCTGCTTGCATGCCTAATCACCCCTACCCACTTCTGCATGCCTGCCTGATCACCCCTAACTGCCCTGCCCTGCTGGCCTGATTGTCCCCTAACTGCTCTCCCCTGCCAGCCTGATTGCCCCTAACCACCTCTGCCCAGGCTCTGCCACTATGGCTTTGTCTGGAAGTTGGATGTCTGGAAGATGTCCAGTTGACTCAATCTAATTAGCATATTACCCTTTTATTAGTATAGATATATATTTGAAGAAAATAACAAAATTGTTTTCAAATTTATTACAATTTATAATCCTACCATTTCAAGAAGCCAAATTAACCCCAAACAAGCACACAAAAAATGAAGTAAGCAACTTGCTTAAAACTGGTAATGAAGATAAAATCTTAAAATAATAATAGCAAAAAGACCTATTATTTTCAGAAAACCAAAGATGAAAAATTATAGCAGATGTAATCACTAGAAACAGTGAAAGCCAAGACACAGTGGAGCAACATTATTAAAGCACTAAAGGTAAAAACACAAAATTTAGTATTCTGTAGCCTGCAAAAATATATTATCAAAACCATGGTGAAAAAGAGACTTTCAAACATTCAAAAGCTGAGAATGCCTCACCAGGAAGTCAGCATTTCTGGAGGTATTAAAGGAAGACCTGGCAGAAGAGAGCCAATACCAGATGGAAATTTGAATCTACACAAACGTATGAGGTACATCTCATACAAGAAAATTCTTTCTTCTTTTTAATCATTTGAAAAGATAACTGACCATCTAAAACTCAAGTCATAATAATGTGTTCTGAGGTATACTACTGTAACATATGTAGAAATACAATGCATTAGAACGGACAGTACATTCTCGGAGAAAGGCTATGCAAGCATGTTGGTATGAGGTTCTTATGCTACATGTGAAGAGGTATAAAGCCACTCGACATTAGACTGAGGTAAGGAGGGCAGCAGGAGGGAGGGATTGTGGAAAGACATGAGAAAATTTGGAGGGTGACAGACATATTCATTATCTTCACCATGGTGATAGTTTTATAGGAGTATAGCTATGTCAAAACAGCAAATTGTGCACTTTTTGCACAACTTTATGCATGCCAATTATACAACAATAAAGCTGTAATAAGAAAAAAAATGCATGCAATACAGGGGTGGGAAAAAGTAGGTTTACAGTTCATATGGAAAATAATATAATAATTAATAAATCATAATATAAGAATAAACTGTTTTGCATTCTCACAACTATAAACCTCATTTTGCCCATCCCTGTATAATTTTACAGTCACCAGACTTAGGAAATTCAAAAAGTTCTTAACAATATCAAGTCAAGGATATAATTGTACACTGCAAAAGGAAGTATGACATTTGTGCAACCTCATTGGAAAGAAATTTGGCAGTATAAAGCTGACAAACAGATGAACATACATTTAACTTTGTATGTCAAATTTCAGGTAAATACCCTAAAAACACTTACACATGCACTTTAAAACATGCATAAAATGTATTTATTGCAGTATTGTTTCTAGTAGTATAAAAACTAGACACAACTTTAATTCCCATCAATAGGGAACCATAAATATTTTACACATTTATTATAATATATTTGTGTATTACAAAGCACAAGTATGGTGTCATCTTATAGTAAAATTCAATAAAGTAGGTTGCTTTTTCTGTCCTGACATTTATATGAAAAGGAACCACCAGGGGTTCTGGGGATCTTTAGATTTGAGATGTAGCTGAAGGTTCTGCCTTATAAAGAAACCTATGGTGATGTTGGTACTTCTGGTTCGAGGTAATTTTGTGTAGCAAGCAAGACTGCATGAATGAAATATATACCGTGTGTCCCCGAAAATAAGACATCCTCCAAAAATAAGACCTAGCGCATGGAAAGATAAGACACCCCCTGAAAATAAGACCTAGCGCAACTTTGGGAGAAAAAATTAATATAAGACACTGTCTTATTTTCAGGGAAACAGGGTATATATTTTAACATAGATAGTCAAAAATAGAGGGGGGGAAAGCAAGTTGCAAAACAATATTTGTACAGTATGATAGCTTTGGTGTCCAAGTTTAAAAATACAAAGCAGTACTACATATTAGCCATGGATGTGAATGGACATGAGATTAAAAAATATATTAAAAACATGGACATAGAGGAGGTGTAGGTGGGGAGAAAAGGGAATAGTGCTGGAGAGGGAAACAAAATCCTCCACTTTAACCACAATATTTTATTTTGTTTATATTTAAGAAAATTGAAAATAAAATCTAAAATTAACATTTTCCCTTGTTGAATGTATACACCAAGCATGTCAAACTAAAAGGCTAACGCGGGCCAAATAAACAAGGTTTAAGTTTATGTGGACAGCAAAAAAAAAAATAATAAAGCTTTAATTTTCATAGAAACATAGGTTTATTTTGATAGAGACATGCTGAATACAAAGGGCTGAAATAAATGAGTAATTGTTAACATAAAATAATAGAACATTTTAATACAAATTAATATTTTTCTTAAATATTAACTTACCAGACACTGGATAAATTAATAAGTATAATACAAAAAGCCTATTTTTATTATTCTCTGAAAGTGAAATTCTTCCTGTTGCTCACATCAAACAAGTCAGTCCAAGACTAATGATGTGGCTATTAGCTGCTAAAATATTCACTGCTTGGTATTAGTGGAGAGAAATGGTGCGCCTGCGCATAAGGCATGTAAGAGAAATGAATGCAACACGATTATAGTAATCAGTCATTAGTAAACATTGTAGTTCATTATTAACAATTACGCATAACAGGTTATTGTAAAAAGTAAGTTACAAAACTTTTACTACAACATTTCTTTTTCTTTTTTCTTTTTCTTTTTTTTTTCTGAAAGGCATATGAATCAGTCTGTAGTGAGTTTCTTTGTGGGCCACCAGTTTAAAACGTTTCTTACATGCCGTTATATTGGCTGGGCCACAAAAATACTTGTTCTGGGCCCCATGCAACCCATGGGCCGCGAGTTTGACATGCTTGGTATACACAATGCTTTATAGGATTCTGAGAGCTTTGGCATATTTTAAGCTTATAAAAACAAACACATAAAGAGATTAATAACCAAGTATAATCTATTACACAGTTCAACTTCCATAATAATAATAGTGCTAGAAATCTACACACCTAATGCTGAAATGACTGTGTGGTCGTGGGGTTCTGAGGCCAGAGAGCCTCACTAAGGCCTCACAGAATGAGGCTGAATCCCCTTTGGTTATGTGAAGTATCTTGGTAGAGACTCTACCGCCCACCCCTCCCCCCTTTTTATTTTTATGTTTATGAACTTAGTCTCCCTAAGCAAATATCACTTTGTAATGAGGCTTTCTTTCTTTTGGCATCAGATTGTGCCTTCTTGTAGTTAGAGTCTGTGGGATAGATGCATATGGCTGCTGCAACTTGATTATCATATAATATTTTGAATGTTGGTGGCAATGCTGTGCTTGAAGTGTAAGTGTGGGAATAGCGGTAGCCAAGATTTTGAAGGGTGAGTTATTTTCCTCTGTTGCCTATGATGTGACAAGACAGCTCAGCCGTCAAGCCTGGCTACTGTCTTTCAGAGACAGGCCCACTCGAGCTGGCCTCCGAAAGGAGGGGCCCCAGAGCAGTCTGGGGAGTGAGGGCTGTCACCTGCTCTGTGCTACTGCTATTGCAGCTACTGAGACCTTCAAACACCTAGGCTGTTTCTTCCCCGAGTGAATGAAGAAGAATCCAGCTTCTAAGAACCCAGAGGCCATCAGAACAACCCCCTCTTTCCTGTCAGGTTGCACAGTGCCCTGCCTGAATGAATGAGAAACTTTAGTCCTTTTATTTTATATGAATCCAGCTTTTTTCTCGCCACTTGGTCATGGGAGGACAGAAGGTCTCACTGAAGTGTGCTTGTGCTCGGTGTGTATTCTGGGTCTCTGCTTTTGTGTAGAGGAAAAAAGATCACACTTCATTTCCAGGACTAAAATAGTCCCGAGAGATCCAGATGTGTGCAGGGCCCCCGCAGTGATCATGGGTGAGCCTCAAAATGTGATCCAGCCTTTCACTCACTCACACCGCCGCTGTGGTCAGTGTCAAGCTGGGCCAAAACCTGCAGCCCAGGGCCCTGGCAGGTCCCCAGAATGGCCCCTCTAGGGGTGGATCTTGGCTCCTGTCCCTCTCGCCACCTGCAGAGGTGGGCATCCATTGCGCCCATTGTTCGGGAAATTGGAGCAATGCCACTATGCCTTGAGGCCAGAGATCTTGTCACCATTTTGGCAAAGAGAGAAGAATGCTCTTCTGTATTTAGCCCAGGAAGGAGGTGGGAAAGAGAAGGAAAGTTGTCAGTGAGTTTTATTGAGCCCCAAAGTGCTATGGTGCTTAATATACAGCTCATTCCATTGCACACAATTAAGCCCTTTTTTCTACAATGGTAAATGCTGTCACCTGGACTAGGTCAGGAAGACTCCGGTATCACCTGTTAGGCCATTCCTGCAATCACCTCTCCATTTTGGCTCACTGGGCTAGACTCCTCCTTCTCTGTGATAACTTCTCTCTAAAGACTCTGTTGTCCTCTGGCTCCCATTAGGGCCAACCCAGTTCATTGGACAGGGCTGTATGGTGTGATTCCCAGTAGTGTTCAACATTCAAGTCTTTGGTTTTCTCCCAGGAGACTTTCCATCTCTGTGTAAATTAGTGGCCATAAAAGGAAATGTTAAGAGGAGAGTCAGAGTCTAAATATCCTTACCAGTTCCTGTCTAGTGGAGACTTTGTTTTGTAAGCTTATTGACTTTGTCATGTGTTTCCATCTGATTTTCACATGAACTCTGTGACCTGGATGATATTATCCAGATATTTCAAACTATGCTCTGTGAATTATAAGTGAAGCAATAGGGCAGAGAAGAGAGGACTTGGAAAAAATAAAATGGGCTAAGGCTGGAAAAAGAGGATTTAAAAAGTGACTATGAAACGTGGCATTTTAAGATGTTAGTCTTCAGAGAGGGTCAATAGGGCAAGCAAAAAACTCAAGAATGAATGGGCTTGGTGCACACGGGGAGTGAGTGGAGAGACTGGCCTCCTGGATCAGAGCTCATGATGGGAGATTACTGAAATAATATGAGTCTCCAAGAGCTTTCAAAGCCAGGCAGGTGTGGGAGGCCAAAAAAATCCAGTGTCAGTTATATCCACTAAATACAGAAAGAGCGGCTTGGTATAAAAATAATGTGGGGGTTGAAGACAGGGTCAAAAGAGTGAGAGGAGAGAAAAAATGTAAGAAGAATAGAAACTAAAGCAGGGACTATTTGGTTTAAGGTTGGAATGGAAAAGAAAGAACAAATCTTAGGTATTTCAAAAGTATAACTCATAGTAACTCATAGAGGATAGGTAATCAGAATGTAAGATCCCAACGTGATTTGAACCCTGCTATGGATAGGACAATTGAAAGGAAGAGCCATTTTGGAGGGAAGGACAAATTCTCTTTGGGACATGCTGAACTTGAGGTGACAAAACAGTCTGAAATCCAACAAAAGATAAATTGTTAAAGAGTCTATTAATTATGAATTTGAACTCCAATGTCTGAGAGGAACAATTTAAGATGTAGTCCCTATATTATAAAGTAACTGCAGTGCTAGGAAATTTCCACAGGTAGACAGAGCAAAATGGTCTCAGGAATTAGAAATAAGAGGAACAGGCATTGGGATAACATTCTGAACTGTGGGATGATTCTGTTGAATGTCACTAAGACCAGAAGACACAGGTGTTACCTGAGAATTAGCTTATTCCTTTCTTGTTCAACCACATTACCTCATACGCAGAAGTACGCACACGTGGATAAAGAGAACAAGTGCCTGACGTCTCTAGATGTTGAAGGCTTTGCATATAATTTCAGTAAAAGACAGAGTTTAGAGAAAATCCCAAAAATTTGATGGGAAACTTGGGGCAAAAATTGAGTGTATTCAATAATGTAAAGAGGAAAATTGCTATGTAGTTATGATTGAGTTCTGGAAAACCATTTTAACTTGCTGGACAGCTTATAGGCTTTAATACAGCAAAGCTAATCCTGGAACTTCAGAAGTTTAAATGGCTCTGCATTAGAGCGAGAAGAATTTGGAGTTCAGGGCTTAGAGCAGGTAGCATCTGGAGTGTGTGGGAGTGAAGGGCCAGGGATGGGGTTTGAAACATCTCTGCATGGAGTCACCAGTGTGAAGCCATGATGGAGGAGAGACCAGCCAGGATGTCTTATGTTCAATTTAAAATTACTTGAGATCTCTGCTGTTAAAAACACCTCCTCTTTGGAATATACAAATATTTGTCAGGTAGGACTGAAAATGTATAAACCACAAAAGAAAAACCGATAAATTTAACTTCAAAAATAAAAACTTCTGCTCTTCAAAGGTCAGCATTAAAAAAGTGACTAGAACAGCCACAGAATGGATTCAGAGATGTGAACCCACATTTATGTTCAAGCCACACTTGTCTAGATATTGAGAGGGAGGGATAGTCCAGCTTCCATGTGGATTATATTACAAATAACCTTCACCCAGGCCATTCTGATATGGCTGGCTGGGTTTGGATAACAATTTGAAACTTTGTATTAGAGCTTGAAAATTTGTTTTGTATAAACTCTCATCATCACTGATGTACTCAACAATGAGATCCAGTAATGATATAAGTTCAGTCATTAAATTCTATTTTCCTGCTCTTTGTAAAGGCTTACACAACCAATATCCCCACTTTTGCTTGCTCTCCCTCCTCTGCCCACACCCTCCTTCCCTTTCTTTTTAATCTTCCCCTTATTTTCCATTTATTTATATCTTTTCTACCTTCTTATAACTTCAATATTATTTTATGTAAAGTATTTCTCCCTTTGGTAAAAGGGCCAGTAACTATGCAAGTATAAACACTTAATTAAGATTGCTTTTACATCATGAAGTACTATTTTACCTCCCAAAAAGTGAAATTCAAACTTGAAACAATTGGTTTAAATGGTAGCACCAATCAGAGTGGATGGAATCTATACTTTACTGAATTATCACCTGAAAAACATGAAACTAAACAAAGATCTAGCTAATTTATGAATGAGAGCCTTGAATCAATTCACTCAAAGAACACAACTGTCCTTGTAGTGTCCTCCTGTTGAGACTTTTAAGTTTGTGGTTTCATAGTAAATACTAACAAGCAATGTTAATCCAAGAATGCACAGTGTTGAGCAAGGTTGCTGACACGTGCAGAAAAAGATGTGTTATTTATGTGTTTCTTTTGTTTGGATTGTTTTAAAGTCTGAACTTTGTAAAACTAAATACACATAATCAGTTTTGAGACAGACATAAAAATCTTCTGAAATTCTCTCCCTAGAGAGACAAAAATAGGCAGTTTCCAATGCAAGAAATAACTGTGGTTACATGGAAACCTTTGACTCTTAGATTTTTTTCCCTCTTCATCATTCCAGAGCTCCACGAGCAGCTTACAATCATGGAGAGAAAACCTTTGAGAACTTGTTCTAAAGGGAGTTATTTTGGGGAAAGTGTAATTGAAAAAAATATCATGATTGGTTGGTTTAGAATTTGCTCATGTAAAATGCATGTGCCTTCCACAATGCACAAAGAATTCCTGTTATAAACCTCCCTGATACCAATAAGGAGAACTGGTCTACTGGCAAATTTATCAAGGGATTTCTCAGCTTAAGTGCTATTTGTCTGTGAAATCTTTTGCAGATGGTGAAATTATTTTAGTCCACTCTGATATCCTCCAGATTTGTTTTAAAAAGAAGGAAAAATTGGACCGATGAGTTGTTAACAATGCCAGGATTTAATGAGATACACTATCTAGATATTTTGCAAGAATCCACAATATCCAGATGATTTCAACAACTCTTATTTAAAAATAAAAATTAAGATGTCCCAAATAATTTCATGGTTCCTGGCAGCAAACAGGAAAAGAAAAATAGGGGGGGGGGGGGAGGGAGAAAGGAAAGGAGGGAAGAAGGAAGGAAGGCAGGCAGGGAAAAAGGAAGGAGGAAAGAAGGAAGGAAGGAAGGAAGGAAGGAAGGAAGGAAGGAAGGAAGGAAGGAAGGAAGGAAGGAAAGAAGAAGGAAGGAAGGAAGGAAGGAAGGAAGGAAGGAAGGAAGGAAGGAAGGAAAGAAAAGGAGAGAAGGAAGGAGAGAATGGAGAAAGGAAAGGAATGGAACTCCCATTCATTTTGAAAAAAAAAAAAAAGAAAGAAACTTTACTAGAAAATGAAATCCATTCATCTGCCACCAGAAGCATGAGCTTTCAGCACATGGGTCACTGCTTCTGAACAGGATGCCAGCTGTGTGCCATGCATGCTGTTGACAATGAAAGATTCTGCTTTTAAACCTCTGGTTGGTGTCATATCACCAGGAAATCAAACAACCTGATGGTCCAAGGGTGTCATTTGTCTTTACAGATTAGATGAACCACAGAGCAAAGGGTGAGCTCCTTGGCCCACAGCGCTCAATCACATTAAGGAAAGTGTTTGACCCATATTCTCACCAGGGACTTAATGGCCCTGGCATCCACAGTTGGTGAAACATGGGAGATGACAATGATTTAGAACATGTGGCTTGAGTAACTCTTTCATTTTATTGTAAGCTCCTAGAGGCTAGAGCACACACCTTTGTCCCCACAAGGGAAAACCATAGTAACTAAAGTACAAAGAGAGAGAGAGAGAGAGAGAGAGAGAGAGAGAATTTGGAGGTTAAATACTGTGTTAAGGTCAGATAATGAGATATAACAAAGCAGGATTTAAACCCAAGTCATCTGCCTATTCCACACTGTCTCCCACCGCATGAGGAGAGGGCAGCACTGGGAATATGTATTATTCATTATTTTCAGTTTACAAAATCTTTTCCATGATTCATTAGTCAACTTCTCTTACTTTACCCCCACCTCAAATGGTAGTATAGGGAAAGGGAAAGATGTTGTGTGGATTAGACAAAGAAAAAAATAAATAAATGTCAATCTACCCAAATACCAGCAGCTATTCACTTCAACAAAAGCCTGTAGCTCTGGAAACCCATGTGAGGATGAAGTGGGAGGGGCAATTAGAAGGATCAGAAATGGGGCCAACAGGATGCAGGATTCAGGATGCATTTTTCTATTTAGTTTTATTCTGAAGCTCTTCTGTGCTTCTCCAATGTACAGAAAGGGAGCTGTGAAGCAGAGAGCTGCAGAAAACTCGCAAGTGATTGAAAATAGCCAGGGTCCAAGAGCTTTTAGCCAATAGGAGGAAGGGAGAGAAGGCCATTATTTATGCTCTTCCAAGCTCTTGGGAGAGAATCTTCTCTGTGTATCTGCTTCCATATGGCTGGCTTTCCAGACCAGAGGTAGATGAATACAAAGTGATGTGTTGGAATATGAACCATTGTGGAATGAACTGGAAAAAAAAAAATCTTTTCTTTCTTTCTTCAGTATATAGTCTAATCTCAAGATAGCATATCTAGTGTCTATTAGATATTAAAAAGGTAAACAGATTATTATGACTATAAAGCACAAAGGATACAGGCCGTCAAACATAAGGACCAAATAGCCAACATCAGAAGCCTGATGTATGAAGTGTTTGTGAAAGGGCAGCAGCTGGGGAGGGGACGCCCCCAGGGCAGGAGCTCAGATGTGCTACCAGCAGCCCTGAGTTGTCATTCTTTGTAAATTTCCACCCAACTCTGTTTCCACACTCCAACTCCAACCTCCATCCTCAGTCCCATTGCCATTTCCCAAATTAACCTTCGGATTTCAGTAAGGAGCCATTTATAGTTTTAACAGCTCAGTGGAACCCTTTGTGTCCTTGCAGACATGACTTTTTCTAATCATTTTAGCCTAATCATTTTACTAATATATAAATCTACCTCATTTATTTGAAAACTCTCAGCAATGAGTTGTTACTCATCTATTTGATTAGAGTTTCTGTAGAGAAACATCCTATGTCAAATCAGGGGAGTCAGTGTCCTAACCTTTGAAACAAAGCAGGACTTTTTCCAAGAGACCAACTGAGAGAGAGAGAGAGAGAGAGAGAGAGAGAGAGAGAGAGAGAGAGAGAGAAGGCTATGTGAGTGTGGGAAGCAAACTGTTCTTCCATAGTAATATACAAAATAAAATAAAAAAAGTAAGAAGAAAAATTATTTGGTACTTGACTTAATTATAGATGCAAGTGTTATTCAGTAGTCCTTTGAATTATATTTTTCATGGGCCTTTTTTTTATGCCAATTTTTTTGAAAGATTTGTATAAATATAAGAAACCCTACCGTAATAGGAAAAGTGGGATTAATTGAAGATTTTAAGTTAATTTTTTTATGTTCTTTCTGTCCATGTCATAAATTGGCAACAATGTGGGTGGCCTGAAAACCACAAGTATAGGCTAAATCTGTGTTTTATAAATCAATTTGGTAAGTGTCAACCAGCAATGTCTAAAATTGAAAAAGTGAAGCAGAAAATATCAGAGGTAGTCACATGTGGTATTTTTGTATAAAGTGTTTGTTTTAGTTGTGTGTGTGTGTTGATTTTTAACTTTATTTCTATGAATCTCATTTAAAAGTTTAAAAATTATAGGTTAGACAGATAGCAAAGAAAATGGCAATTTCTCTTTTATTGAGAGTTGCTGGATTACTCAGGATGCTGAAAATCAAGCCTAGGAGCTTGACTTCATGTAGAATCCATCATATCCTCTTAAGAATATAGTAAGAAATTATACGATAAAGGCGAAGTTTTCATAAGAGTTTGGCAGTGGTATGTATGAGTGATAACTTAGGGGAAGGGGCAGATATACAGATTGGACTGACAGAAGCCAATTCTTGTTACCTTAAGCATGAAAGGAATTTTTCAAGTGGCTTATTATATAATTCACAGAAATGCTAAGAAGTTTAGAGAACCAGGCTAAGGAAATGAGAAGAATTGAGGGGGTTATATAGCCAGAGCCCTGTTGAAATCACAGTACCAGCATAGTGGCTGAACCCTGAGCACTATAGCTATAGCTGATCCTGCTTGGCCCCTGTGTAGCACTGCCACTGCCGCTATTGCCACTGCAGCAAAAGAATTCTCAACTGTGTCCACCCCTGCACACCATAGCACCAGGCAAAGTATCTGGGATGAGTGCTTCTGCTTGGACAAGCCCCGGTGCAGTACCTGAGCTCTAGCTGCAGGAGCGGCTAAGAGACAAATCATCTGCTGCTTTGGCTTCTATGGAAGGAAGCAGTCTCTGCCACTAGTCATTCTGAACCTAATTCCAAGAAGTGGTGGTAAGGGAGGAATTCCCACACACCACCCAGAAGTTCTCCGACACCATGTGGATATCCTACAATTCAACTCAATTCTGAAACTGTCTACCCAGACTTTGTATTAGATTCCATAGGTTAAGGACTCAGTCCCACAGACTGCCCTCCACTTCAGGTATCAATAGAAAGTCCAGGTTGTCACCTGCACTTCTGACTAACTTGCTATAAATCAGAGGTTCCCTTGATCCCCTCCTT
Organism: Pipistrellus hanaki; assembly: GCF_964339955.1. Classification (NCBI taxonomy): domain Eukaryota; kingdom Metazoa; phylum Chordata; class Mammalia; order Chiroptera; family Vespertilionidae; genus Pipistrellus; species Pipistrellus hanaki. The sequence goes on along the minus strand of NC_140503.1, from coordinate 34,887,883 downwards.
CCTTGGGTCAGATTACTTTGCTACAGCAACTCATAGAATTAAAAAAACAACAACATGTTGCTTATTAGATTACTGGTTTACTATAAAAGGATACAACTCAGGGATAGCCAGATGGAAGGAATGCGTAGGGCAAGGTATAGGGAAAGGGCGCAGAGTTTCCATGCCTTCTCTGAGGATGCCTCTCTCACTAACTCTCCAGGTGTTCACCAACCCAGAATGTATCTGAACCCCATCCTTGTGGTGTGTGTGTGTGTGTGTGTGTGTGTGTCTGTGTTTATGGAGGCTTCATTACATAGACATGATTGATTAAATCATCGGCCATTGGCAATTGATTCAACTTTCAGCCCTTCTCCCCTCCTTGAAGGTTGTTGGTATGGCAGAGAGTAGAGTGTGTGTGTGTGTTGGGGGGGGGGGGGGGAAGGGGTGTAGTGTAGGGTGAGTGGATTGAATGATCTAATCTCTAAATCACACATGGTTGGGTCCTCTGGCAACCACCCCCATCCTTTGGTTACCGAGGGGTTTTTGAAAAGTCAATTCATTAACATAAAAAGACACCTTTGCCAAAACCAGTTTGGCTCAGTGGTAGAGCATCGGTCTGCGGACTGAAAGGTCCAGGGTTCAATTCCGGTCAGGGGCATGTACATTGGTTGTGGGCACATCCCCGTTAGGGGGTGTGCAAGAGGCAGCTGGTCAATGTTCCTCTCTCATCGACATTTCTAGCTCTCTATCTCTCTCCCTTTCTCTCTGTAAAAAATCAATAAAATATATATATATATATATATATATATATATATATATATATATATTTTTTTTTTTTTTTTTTTTTTAAAAGACACCTTTATGCACATATCACAACCTCCCATCCAGATTTATACTGTGGAGAGTTTTCTAAATACAGAAGAGAGGTTGGTTAATCATGGACTAGCTAGATGATTGCAGAATTCCAGCTGAGGTGATGAGGGTATGGAGTTCAATGGTGACAAAGAAAAAGAACCTCAAAGAACTAACCCAAGAGATTAGTGAAGGAAGAAACAGCCTTGGAGATGGAGTGTGCACATATGACTGACAATGGGGAATGGAAAAGGCTAACTCCAGGCTTCTGTCCTGGAGAAGATGAGAGGCTGGTCCTACTGACAGATAAAAACTGAGAGAAGAGGAAACTGAAGAGTGATTGTGAAGCCATATTGATAGGTTATCATGGCTTACTTATTCTTGAAGTTAGTGGTCACAATGAAGAAAATCCTTTCACTATACCCATTGTTTGAAATAATCTGCAATGACTAATAATCATATCATTATCTTGTGTGGTTCTTCTATATATTATCACTGGTAGTCTGATATTTTTGTGGATTCAAGACTTCTAAAGGCAATGTTCCCATGTAGCCTTGTAGCCTGCATCCTGAATCCTTTCAGTATTTATAGTTATATGCATTTCGAAGACTCAAACCAGAAAGAACCTTAAGAATGCTTTAATTCTCTTAAAACAGTAACACTTAATGCCCACATGAATCATAGTTTCCCACTGAGATTCAGCATGTTAAAAGACTCAAGAGCATATACACTTAATGCAAACACAGAAGCATACACATTAGATAATAAATCTATATGACTGCCCATGCTCTCCCTTCACACCCCCTCCCCAATGAGAGGTGTTCTCTATCTGTCACAGCTCCAGTGCCCTTATTCTCTCCATTTCCATGAACTCCATCCATATCCATGGATCAAGTTGATGTGCGAACTCGCTCATTTGCATCTTGTGTCTCATTACAACTTTTAACTACTATAGACCTTGCAATTCAAAAAGTATAGAGGGTTGGCTTATTAAAAAAAAGATGAAAAGACCACACGAGAGAGGTGCTCAAATCAATTTGCAGCAGTTCACATCTAGAAAAGCGGACTGAAAACCACTAAAAGCCCTACAGCATTACTTACCGGGTGTCTCCTTTCCTAATTACCCTTTCCCACCTCCTTCTATATGCTGAGCTCACTTATGCGTTTCAAATTTCCTTGCTTTTAAGATGAAAGCAAGATATTGAAGTCTCCCTAGTAATTCTTAAGTCCTTATTTCCCATCTGGCTTCATGATCTCTATGCTTCCCAAGTTATGCACTTTTTCCCTTGTATTTCAGGAAAAGAAAGTAGGAAAATGTAAATGAGATTGAGTTTAATGGGAATTAGGTAAAAATCAAGATATTTGAGATATATTCCAATCTGGAATAATATGAAAGAAGACCAAAAACCAAAGCTTTGATGAGTCGAGAATGAGTTCCAATCAATTCTTTATTTTCATAATTTTTAAATCATTCCAAACACATCACTCCAGTTTTATAATCCTCCCAAGCACAGTGCCTGCTGATTCATGTCACCAGAAGGGTTTGATGACTGGATGTTATATTGTTCAATTACACCTACCTAAATCAAAGTAAAGATAGTAACAAGGTGACTGAAAAAAACCCTGCATTTTGTGTGATTCAATAGTCAAATGTGATGTATACTGGAATATATGTAGGCTCTTTGCACATGTGGCCCCATCTACCTGAAATCTTCTCCTACTCCCCTAGACCACACTCCTTCATCTAGTTAACTCCTACTCATCCGTCTGTCAGTTTTCAGCTCAAATGCCATTTCATCAAGGACATAGTTCCCTGACCTCCAGATCAAGTCAAGCATATTATCTTCTTTTCATAACATTTGAGTTTGTACTTGTGGATCTGCTCCTCTCCTACACAGGAATGTATCTTTTTGATTGGTTTATTTGCTCTAGTATCTTGCTAGAGTTTGACATATAGTAATTGCTCAATAACTATTGTCTTTTGTATGTATGTATGTATGTATGTATGTATGTATGTAGTAACTATTATATATATGCACATGTAAATATGTAATAACTATTGTATGTATGTATGTATGCATATATGTATGTATTTATGATCAACCAGGAGTCAGGAGTCCTGGTTTCTAATTCTAACCCTGCTTCTAACCTTGGAAGAATTTTCTTGTGACCTTGGAAAGATTATCTTCATCTTGTTGCTCTTGATTTCTTCATCTGTAAAATGAAGACTTGGGGCTGGCTCATAACTTAGGACCTTCTGTTCCAAATTTCACAGTCCTGAAATGTTATGCACAAGTACTTTTTTTTTTTGACAAATTAAATAGTATTAAAGCTTATGCCTAAGAAAAATTTTATAGTAAATTATTAATGATAGGTCAAGGTAAGAGACCATCCAACCAGTTCAAGTATATATAATCAGGATAGGTAAACTGATTATTCTGAATAGGAGAGGATGCTTATATTTTAGATGTTTGTAGATTTCCTGACTTCCTTAGGTTACCAGGTTTGGGGAAATTCAAACTTGGATAAATAACTGAGAACAGGAGTGGGATGAGGAGGAATCTATTCAGGAGAATTGAAAAGGCCGTTACAGAGAAAACTGGTGGGGGAAATAAGAAAAGAAAATTTTTGTATATATTTGATAGTGAATCCTTTTGACAGGTGAATTATTTTGTAAATTCATGCTTTCAACTAATGAGATTCTGAAAGTACCATCCAACCACATTTTGATCTCTCTGCAGGCTTCTTTGCATCAACTTCCTCATTCTACAACCTGAAACCAGTTTCCAAAAGTTGCTGTAGTGGAGGGGAAGGCTGAGCTCCACAGGGGCCCTAAGTGGGAATGCATTTCTGCCTCTGCTCATGGCCAGAAGGAAATATCCTATGCAGATGGTTGGAACTCAGCTGAAGGCTTTCGACACTTTTAGACAAATATTTCCAGAAAATATTTGTCTAAAAAAATCTAACTGCATCCCAACTATCTCTGAACTGTATCTTGTTTTGCTTTAGGACATTTATCATCTTCTGTTCCTTCCTCAGCTGTGCTTTAATCTCAAGCGAGTTTTCATTAAAAAGTGATCTGCAGAGCAGAAGTCATGTCAGTGTTATGAATGAGGACAGGTTTCTGATAGCATCTCCTATCGGTGTGGGAGGAGTGCTGTATTGAACTAGGTTGCTGGGTGAAAAGTAAACTTGAATGAGAGGCAGCTCTGGATGGAGCAGGGGTAGTGGTTGCTTGCTGAGCTGGTATTGGACCATCATTTCTCAGGTTTGGCATCATTTCTCTACCGGGATCTAGGTAGAGAGTCAGGAGAGAACAGGAAGAGTCTTGGGGGCTGCTACCCTCAAGAACCAGTGCCTAATGTACTGCATGGTGACTATAGTTAATAATACTGTATGGTATGCTTGAAAGTTGCTAAAAGAGTAGATCTCAAGAGTTTTTATCTCAAGAGCAAGATATAACTATATACAGTGATGTATGTGATGATGAATCATTTTGTAATACATACAAAATCACATTAGTAAGTTGCATATCTGAAACTAATATGATGTTATATGTCAATTATATCTCAATTAAAAAAAATAGTACAGGTGATGCTACTGTCCCTAAAAGCTTTTCTATAGATCACATTTTTATAAACTGACAAATTTCCTGCTAATAAAATAAACCTTTTTAAAAACAAAAAAGTAAAGAATCGGTGCCATTCACTGATGAAAGAAGAAGAGGAAGCCCAGAGTCTATTGTTCCAGGTGTCCTCTTGCATGTTGACCTTGGGGTGCCCTTGAGAGTGCAGTGTAGCTTCCTCTTAGTTGCCAGTAACCCTCAAGACCACGTACAGATTCTAGTTCAAGACACTCAAAGGCTACCACTTCCTGGACCCTCATCACTCTTAAACCTCTCCTCTCTTTGCAGGATTCAAGCCAAGAACCAGATAACTAGCAAAGCAACGATAACTAGTATATGTTGAGTGGTTCTGGACCAGGCAATGTGTTAAGTGCTCTACACACACTACCTCTTTGGTTCACACAGCAACGGCTCTCATTCTTTTAAACTGAAGCACGGAGTCAAAACAGTGGTTATCTCTGGGTAGGTGAGTCGGGTAAATTGATTGGGTAGAATTATGAAAAACCTCCTGGGATTTGGGAAATGTTCTATTTCTCTACCTGGTTACACTGGTGTACACATATGCAACAACTCATCAAGCGGAGCCCTTAATATTTGTGTATCTCTCTGTATATATGCTATGCCACAATTTTCAAAGGTTAGAAAAAAGAACAGGAGCTCCATAGGGCAGGGTTTCATGTATTTTGTTCATCACAGTGTCCCCATTACCTGCAGGACCTAATTAGTTGCTCAGTAGATATTTGCTGAGTGAGTGCAGGCACAAAATCTGGTTTTGTATCCTAATTAATCCTATTTATTTCTATCCATGTTTTGTTTGTAGCCCCTGGTTAAGCAGGAATATGTGAAAACAGAGGCTGAGAAGTTGAATAAGTACCTGTCTCAGGATAACCTAGCTAATTAGGGGTTGGGAGCTTCTGAGGTCTGTGCTCTTATACCACCACTGGAATGCTTCACATTCAGCTTCATTAAGAGACAGGTGAGAATCATGGGAACGGGGTTGTGACCATGGAAGAGGAAAACCATATTCTTTTATTTTTTAAAATTTCTCACCCAAAGACATGCTTTTATTTGTTTTATAAAGAAGAAGGAAAATGGAGAGAGAGAAACACTGAAGTACTCTGATTGAGAATCAAACCTGTGGCCTTTTGGTGTACAGGATGATGCTCCAACAACTGAGCCACCTGTCCAGGGCTATATTCTTGCTCTAATAGCCATACAGGTAATAGCGGAGGCAGCCAGGGAAAGGAAAGGGTCATTTTTTCAGGCTCAGAGAAGCTGCTTTTGGACTCAGGCTGTGTTGTGAGAGTTCTCTGATCCTGGGTCAGTGACAGTGGCCATAAGCTCCGTGCATAGGCAGTAAGGGGATCTTTGCTGGGGGCCCAGAGCTTATTGTCTCAGCATTCCTGGGAAATCAAATAAACTGGTCATTGTACTGGAGGTCAGTCTAGTCCTCACTTCATTTTGTGCCAAATGGGCTGTAGTGCAGATGAAAAAGCAACTAGGTTCTGAACAAGCGAGGAAAATTCAGATCCCTGTTGACTGAGCTCTCCTTTCTCTTCCCTTTGCCCAGTTTCTTAACACCCTCCCCCCCCCCCAATACAACTTGAATAAAACAGAGACCTTCCATGATTAGTAAGACACAGAAAAGGCTGTTGAGATCTTTGGGTCTTGTGGCCCAGGGACATGTAATTAATGGTCCTGAGGTGGGGTCTTAAATGCTGCAGTGTTCCTTTCCTACTAGTAGGACAGAGAAAATGGATGCACAAACTACAAGAGAAAGTAAGATCCAGTAATTTCACTTCTGATATTTAGACAAAAGAAAAAAAAATCACTGCCTTGACAAGCTACCTATACCCCCATTTCACTACAGCATTACTTACCATAGCCAAGACATGGAAACAGCCTAAGTGTCCATCAACAGATGAATGGATTTTAAAATGTTGTAAATATATACAATGGATTATTACTCAGCCATAAAAAAGAAAATTCTGTCATTTATGAAACATGGATGAACCTTGAGGGTATTATGCTAAGTGATATAAGTTAGGCAGAGAAAGACCAATATGATATGATCTTACTTATATGTAAAATCCAAAAAAAAAAAATTAAACATATTGAAACACAGAACAGATTGGTGATTGCCAGTCAGGGAGTGGGGGAGGAGTGGAGGGAAATAGGATCTAATGTATAGCATGGTGACTATAGTTAGCAGTAGTGTATTGTACATTCAAAAGCTGCAAAGAGAGTAGGTCTTAAAAGTTCTCATCATAAGAAAAAACCATTTGTAACTATGTGAGGTGATGAATGCTAACTAAATGTATTGTGACTATTTCACAAAATATGCATATACCAAATTATTATGTCATGCACCTTAAATGAATACAATGTTCACATCAATTCTATCTCAAAGGTAGGGGAAAAAAGAAAGTAAAATAACCTAAGAGAGGTGTTGGTAAACATTTCAAGGGGGTGTGAATGAGAGAGATGCTGAGAGATCAAGTAGCTAAAATTTCACGTAACCAGCACACACACACACACACACACACACACACACACACACACACACACACAGAGCCAGGAGCAGAACACATATTTGACTAAACAACTGTACCTTTTCTCCTTGGTATCTTTCTCATACCCTGATTTCTCCAAATGCTACTCAGAAACAGCAACCTTCCTGTTGTTGTGACCCTGCCATCCTATTATGGGATCTAGCAATCCTAAGCAACCTAAGCTGCAGCAAACTCTTCAGTTCTGAGTGGTGCCTGGTTGGCTGGCAATGTGTGGTGCCCAGGTGGGAAGAATGAGGAAAGGGAAAGCAGAGGAGAAGAGGGAGGTGGAGTGAAGGAAGGAAAAGAAGAGAAATCCCCAAGAAAAAGGCTTCAGGTGTTTCTGCTCGGTCCTGTCAGCAGAGGAGGCATCTGGGGGTGTTCATCTGTGTATTGCACCCCCATATGACACTCTCAGAGAACACAGAGGCCAGGGATTCAGGAAGAAAGGCAGTCGGTGAACAAGGGTGAGGTGACCATCACTCTTGCACCAACTTACACCACAAGGATGAGGACACATGCTCGAGAGGCAGAGTTGCAGGGAAATAGCTCTGGATTGCCTACCTCCAAAGAAATATAGTCCTCGCCTGTCTGAGACACCGTTATTTTGGGTATCTGTTACTCACAGTTAAAGCTCATCCTGCCTGAGACAGTCATTTTTCCGATACAGCATGGTTGTTGTAACAAATTAAAATGTGAAAACCGATGACCAGATGATTACCATTTTACATGATAAGAGCTGATAGGATGTTTCTTGCAATTATATTTTAAAACTCAAACGCAATTTGTAGTTCAAACAATATAAAAATATTTCAGTTAAAAGTAAAATTTTTTTTGAAGCTCCCTCCTTCCTTTTCCCCTAAATTCTACTCTCAGCCTCCAAAATAGGACTGTTAATTTCAGGGATTCCCCTTTAGTTCCTTATCTGGCCACATACAAACATATATGATAATGTCACATACAATTTAAAAAAATATGTTTTAGTGACTTTTAGAGAGAGGGAGGTGGAGGGATAGAGAGAGAGAAACATCCATGAGAGAGAAACAGCATCAATCGGTTGCCTCCTGCACACCCCCTACTGGGGACTGAACCAGTAACCTCGGCATGCCCTTGACTAAAATTGAACCTGAGACTCTTCAGTCTGCAGGCCAATGCTCTATTCACTGAGCCAAACTGGCCAGGGCCATAAGTGAGATTTTGATAGGATATATTTCCAGAAGTGAATTCCTAGAAGGATTTTGACCTCCTGAAGTCAATTTTTACATTTCATAAGGATTGAAAGTCACATGGAGCGTTCATTGTCTTACCTCCCAAGAGTGTCTATAAGATGCAGAACTAAATGGCTGAGAGAGGGATAGCAAGAAGGCAAGAGTCTCACCCTCTGTCCTTCTCAGCCTTAGGAGGCTCAAAAATAAGCAGCTTCATGTACAGGGAGACGGCCTGTGACTCCAGCGCAAGGACAAAGTTGGGGGGAGGTGTCACATCTGGCCTTGAGGTTGCTGAGCTGATCACCCCCAAGGTTTTTTCCTCCACCCAAATGCACAAATTATCCTTAGTGGCTTATTGGGCATCAGGATTCGGATTCAGGAAAGGAAAAGACCTTCTTGGGGACAATTGTGCAATTCTGTCATTTGCTTTACATTCTTCCCTTCCTAACCAACTTTTACAAACAACTCAAGCTCGCTGCTGAGTGCTGCTCGTTTTCAGAGTGCCCAGGGGTCTGTTGACACCGTCACCTTGGCTCGTGGTCCCCAGTGGACAGATTCCCCAAGAGCAACAGGGGAAACCAGCCCAGAGCGCATTTTGACGGAGAGGCTGGATCCATAAAGGCCAGCTATTTTGGGAAGGAAGCCGGAGGCTCCCTAACCAAACAAGAACAAACTTCGTTTTCTTTTGCAGTCAACTGTTTCCTCTCGGTCCCGGTCTATTTATGGAGCCCCTGGAATAGGTCACATCCTTCTCAGCATATTGTTGCTCAGCAGAAGTCCGTGAATTATTGACCAGTCCTAAGACTTCAAACGCTGGGCCAGAGGTCCTTGACCTTTCTGTGATCCATGGATATATTCAGCAGTCCGCTGGAGGCCAGGGACTCCTTCCTGGAGGTTTTTAAATACTAATGAGATGAAGGGGGCTACAAATAAGGCAAGTCGTGTGGAAATACAGTTGTTAAAATGTTAAAAAAAACAAATGTTATGTGATATGTACGCTTTCTCGTTACTGTTAAATAATAAGTCTAATAATGGCTATCATTTTTAAGAAGTGTTAAGCATAAACACTATTTAAAGGTGTTTGCAATAACTGAAAAAAAAAAGATATAAATATATCTGTGATTCCTGCTAGTGACAACATCAGAGGTACTGCTAAGACTATTGTGTTTGCTGCCTGCACATGTAGTCTGCCTGCTGTTTTGTCTGATTCGGCCTCCTGCCCACCAGCCTATCCTCCACCCTGCTGCGGGAGTGACTGCTTCAGAACACCAATATGCTCATATTCTTACTGTGCTGAACCCTGCCATGACCACAAGATAGAATCCCTCTTCCCAGCGTAGCACAGAAGGCCTTCTGAAATCTGACCCCGCCATCTTTTTTCACCCCTGTCACTTAATTCCCTCCACACTCCAGGTCCCAAATGCAAGAAAAGGCTTACACTCCTGGAACTCATGTTTCAGGAAACTGTGTGTGTCCAGTGCTCCTCCCTACAATGCCCCTCTCCAACCAAGGCTCCTGGTTGGTGCAACTCATGTTGACTCATCAGCTTCTATCCCAACCTGTTACGTGTCTATTATGTGTCTATGCACCCCCCACACACACACACACAGACACAGTTGATGGACCATTTTCTCCTTCATGTCTTCACCACATCCATTAATAGCAACTATAACATTTTCTCTCTCTCTTTTTTTAACCTACCCTTTTCTTATCTTGCTTTTCTAGACACTAGAAGCCCTCCAAGGGCAGGTACCATGCTTTTAGTTTTGCTTATTTTCTCTTGGATTTGTTAACATCTAGCATAGTATCTAGCGTGTAGAATAGCTTAATAAACTTATGGGCTTTTTTTCAAAAAGATAAATAACTGAAGAAGGAGTGAATTCATAGTGAGAAGCAAAAGATGCACCTATCATTTCTTGCAGTTAAATAAAGTGTCTATTGTGGCACTGAATTATAATAAAGATTATCATGAAGCTAAAAACAGAACCTTGGTGATCTCATTTCTGTTCTTTCCATAATCTCATTTACTTTTCAGCCCTCTATTAAGCATGTGCCTCAGAGATGGAGGGACCAAGGGATGGAGGAGGCTGCTTTTCGTCTGAAGTTTGAGAGGGACACTTCAGGACTGCATCTTTGGTGCAGCTGCTACCTTCTATATGAAATATGTTCTGAGTACAGCCATTGCTGACCCCAGAAACTCATGTTATCCTGCCAGTGAGGGAGCGTTCCCATTCCTATTTGAAATAAATTCCAGGTTTGGAGGTCATTGAGAACAAGTTTCATAATGTCTGAAAGAATAAAACTAGAATTTTGGCTTTCTCCTCTATTCGGTCTATGTTTTCTGTTTTCTGACACCAAATGCCCAAAATTCTTCTTCAATGACCTGGTCCCTCACTCTTGAAATCTATTTCTTCTTTAAAAATGTGTTGTTATTCTCATTCACTCCATAAATGTGTAAATAGCCACTAGACAGTACTCATATACCCATGAAATTATCTACTTGTTCTGTACAATGTATCCCCAAATGAGTGCAGTAAAGTTGGGATGGGGACATTTTCCATTTTCTATAATTCTTTTAAAGGAGGGGGCAAAATTTACCTTTTAACTTTGTCCTGCTCTGTGCTCAGTATGACATTATTCTAAGGATTGATAAAGAAAATATGTGTTTCTATTATATTTTTTGGGGGGTTGCGATCTTTGGAAACAGTTTTGTACGAATATCCTATTGTGTGTCTCTGGCTAGCAGGATTCTCCTTTGGCTATAAACTGTGTGTAAAGTAGGTGGGCAGAAGCAGTGGCCTTCAGTGAAGTCACTAGAGCATTTTACTTCCTTGTTAGGAAGACCCTCATATCACTAACTTGAGAACTGCTCCCAGTTCTAAGACAAATGTGGTGGTGCCAGAGCCATTCATCAAAGGAAGGGAGAGAGCAACCTTTGCCATCCATTAGGTGAGATGAAAGCTTTGGTGTTAGCTCAGTTAAAATGGTGTACGTGCCCATGCCTCCTCTTTCAAATTCAGAGTTGAAGAGCACTACTCTAAGTCATGGGACTGAGCTGCACAGAGGGGTATTTTATGACCCACTCCCAAGTTCTGTAAGTCCAAAGCCTTTCATTGTCACCTGCCCTGTGAGACACTTCTCATTCAGTGCCTTCCATACTTTTAACTTAAAATTTTTTTTAAGGATGAGAGGCAGCTTTTGCTAAATGTTGTTGGAATCCATAGACATTTGGCTGCAGCTTCTTAAATTTAAAAAAAAAAATCTCCCACCAGCCGAAACCGGTTTAGCTCAGTGGATAGAGCGTCAGCCTGCAGACTGAAAGGTCCCGGGTTTGATTCTGGTCAAGAGCATGTACCTTGGTTGCCGGCACATCCCCCATGGGGGGTGTCCAGGAGGCAGCTAATCGGTGTTTCTAACTCTCTATCCCTCTCTCTTCCCCTCTGTAAAAAATCAATGAAGTATATTAAAAAAAAAAAAAAAAATCTCCACCAGAGGTGGCTATCTTTAGCAGGGTCTTCCCTTCCTCTTTTTTTGGAAAGACAAAACATCTATTTCTCTGGCTAATTGGTGTTTCAAAAGCAAGCTCAGAGATAAGGCAAAGAATAAAAAAAAAAAAAAACAAAAAAAAAACACAACTTTATAATTTGTTGAAATTTGTTTTTTATATAGCCAAGGAAATTTATTGTTTTTAAATTTTTTTAACATTTTAAAATATTTTTATTGATTTCAGAAAGGAAGGGAGAGGGAGAGAGAGACAGAAACATCCATGATGAGAGAGAATCATTGATCGGCTGCCTCCTGCATGCCCCATACTAGGGATTGAACTTACAACCTGGGTACGTACCCTGATCAGGAATGGAACCATGACCTCCTGGTTCGCAGGTCAACGCTCAACCACTCAACCACATTGGCTGGGCTAGCCAAGGCAATTTAAACACATACTTTGTCAGAAACAGGAAAGATGTTGGGAATGGGATCTATGGCCTCAGAGATTCTTGAGCAGCAGCCTTTGGAAGATCTAAAGATCCTTGTTTGGACACGGTCTCTTGGGAGAAGGATGCAGCTCTAGCAAGGGATATCACAGGAGCGACCCCACCAACTTCTGCCTGTATCACCACCTTCACATTTGTCTACTTTGCTCCCCTTTGTCAACCTCCCCGCACTCAACCCCGCCACAAGGGCTGGTTGTCTTAGCGACAGAACTAGGGCAAGAGAAAGGAAGTGTCTACTGGGCCGGAGTGTTGTATCCTCTAAAGAAAGCAGAAAAAAGTGCCAACTCCATCGGCTGAGGCTCCATGGAGTCAGGTCAATGCCAGAACCCTGTTCCAGGGAGAAAGTCAGGGAGCACCAGGACCCAGAGGCCAGAGCCAAGCACACAGAGCTGTGTCCAGAGATGCCTGGAGGAGGAAGAGAGAGGAGATCTCAGCCACTAACCCCAAAGTTCAGTGATGGAAAGCCAGGAGACACTCAGAGCACAGCTCATGAGCTAAGACAAAATTGGGGAGTTTACTCTTTTTGAGCTGCACCATGTGTGTATTAAAGTAGTCAAGGGCTTTCAAAAGTAGACAACAGTCCTCTTTCCTGTATCACAAAGAGGCATCTCTCCATCTTAGATTCCAGAGCAAAGGCCTCTGCAGCTATACTGGATTCCATGTCCCACCCTACAACCATGCTGTGAATCATTCTGTCTCTGGTTCCTCGGTCTCTCTCCAGTGGCTCTTTCCTATTAATTTATAAACCTATTCCATTTTTTCTCACCACAGGAGAAAAAAATGCTTCCTAAATTCTGGCTTTGCTGTACTAGTAAGTAATAAAATAAGAAGGAATGATAGAATGAAGGAAGGAAAGAATAAAAGAAGGAAGGAAGGAAGGAAGGAAGGAAGGAAGGAAGGAAGGAAGGAAGGAAGGAAGAAAAGAAGGAAGGAAGGAAGGAAGGAGACAGGTTTCTGTTTAAGAAAGTGTGTGTAGGTTGTAAAACTTTTTAAAAGCTAGGAAATGATTATTATAAAAGTCAATATAGAGGGGAGGGAGAGATCTTACAGTACTGCTTTCTGGGAAACTGATAGTATTGTGTGTTTATTTTCCTATTATTTGTTAACTAAACACGTATATGGGATTTTCTACAACTGTATGACATCTTAAATTTTTAAGAATTTTTTTAAATTGAAAAAAATAAAACAGCAACATATTTTGTGCTTTGGGTCTATCCCTTTGTCACCTCTTATTCTTCTCTCCTTGTGTGGGTTGGTTTTCTTCTCAGGCAGATTCTGCACACAGCAAGAAAGTTGAACATTACCTCACAGTTTACAATCCAGATTGAGAAAGAATACTAGTCCTCTGAGACCTATATATCAAATCTCTGGTCAGCGTTCATTGCTTTGCATTGGTTCACACCCATATCCAGTAATGTGCGATAAGCTGACTTTCGGTGGGGCGTGGGTCAGCGGTTGTGTGTAGTGTCTGCCCACTTCTGTGGTTTAAATACCTTCACCATTGCTAATTTTTGCTTATTTATTTGTTTTATGTTTTTGTTTTTTCAAGAAAAATGATTTTAAATATAATAATGTTACATGAAATAAACATTAATATTTCAAGAAAAATAATTTTAAATATAATAATATTACCCAAACTGTACTAACATAGTATAATATCACAAAAGTTGTACGAAATATTAAAAATCTGAAAACAAGATTATTTCTATTATATTATAAAATATTTTTTTCCTCTGGCTCTATTTTTGTTCATCAGTTTGTGTTGTTCATTATATTCCACAAATGAGTGAGATCATGTGATATTTATCTTTCTCTGACTGGCTTATTTGACTTAGCATAATGCTCTCCAGGTTCATGCATGCTGTTGCAAACGGTAAGGGTTCCTTCTTTTTTTACAGCAGTGTTGTATTCCATTGTGCAGATGTATCACAGTTTTTTAATCCACTCATCTGCTGATGGGCAGTTGGGCTGTTTCCAAATCTTAGCTATTGTAAATTTGTGCTGCTATGATCATAAGGGTGCATATATCCTTTCTGATTGGTGTTTCTGATTTCTTGAAATATATTTGTAGAAGTGAAATTACTGGGCCAAATGGGAGTTCCATTTTTTAATTTTTTGAGGAAACTTCATACTGTTTTCCACAGTGGCTACACCAGTCTGCATTTCCACCAACAGTGCAAGAGGGTTCCATTTTCTCTATATCCTCACCAGCACTTGTCATTTATTGATTTGGTGATAATAGCCATTCTGACAGATATGAGATGGTACATCACTGTTGTTTTGATTTCCATCTTTCAGATGATTAGTGACTTTGAGCATGCTTTCATATGTCTCTTGGCTTTCTATATGTCCTCTTTCAAAATGTGTCTACTTAAGTCCTTTGCCCATTTTTTGTTTGGGTTGTTTATCTTCCTTTTGTTAAGTTGTTTGAGTTCCCTGTAAAATTTGGAGATTAAACCCTTACCAAAAATAACATTCGCAAATATGTTCTCCCATGCAGTGGGCTTTCTTGTTGTTTTGTTGATGGGTTCTTTTGCTGTGCAGAAGCTTTTTATTTTGATGTAGTTCCATTTGTTTATTTTCTCCTTAATTTCCATTTCCCTAGGAGCTGTATCAGTGAAAATATTGCTACAACATATGTCTGATATTTTGCTGCCTATAGATTCTTCTAAGATTTTAATGGTTTCCCCTCTTATGTTTAAGTCCTTTTCCATTTTTTTGAGTTTATTTTTTTGTATGGTGTAAGTTGGTGTTCTAGTTTCTTTCTTTCTTTTTCTTTCTTTCTATTTTTTTTTTTTGCATGTATCTGCTCAATTTTCCCAACACCATCTATTGAAGAGACTGTCTTGACTCCATTGTATGCTCTTGCCTCCTTTGTTAAATATTAATTGAGCATAGCAATTTGGACCGATTTCTGGGTTCTCTATTCTATTCCATTGATCTATATGTCTGTTCTTGTGCTACTACCAGGCAGTTTTGAAAACAGCAGTTTTGAAAACAACAGCTTTGTAACATAGCTTCATATCTGGTATTGTGATCCCTCCAACTTGGTACTTCTCACCATTGCTGATTTTTTAAAAAAATATATATATTTTATTGATTTTTTACAGAGAGGAGGAGAGAGAGCTAGAAACGTCGATGAGAGAGAAATATCGACCAGCTGCCTCTTGCACACCCCCTACCGGGGATGTGCCCGCAACCAATGTACATGCCCTTGACCGGAATCAAACCTGGGACCTTTCAGTCCACAGACCGACGCTCTACCACCGAGCCAAACCGGTTTCGGCACCATTGCTGATTTTAACCTACCAACATGATGCCACTTGTGAGCTGGAAGGAGCCGGCTCTAGCACATCACTTCCACATTCCTGATAAAATCAGTGTGGCCAGAGTGATTAGATGCGTACTGTTTCCTTCTTGCGGCAAAGGGCAAGTATAGTTTTAATAAGGCACCATGAAGATTTCCTTCACCAGAATCGCACAAAGTGGGAAGGTTGGCTGGTTAAAGGATGAACGAAGAAAATGCACCAGAAAAAATAAATGAAAACTGTACAGTTGAAAACAGCACATACCAACTGGACTCTGTTTTTTATTTCCTTTTCCCTTCTCCTTTCCTCTTCTCATTCTGGGTATGCTCTGCGTGATCTCATCCATCCCCATTGCATCGATGCTGATGAATCAATAATTTCCAAAATCTACATATTCTTCCCAGAGCTGCCTTCTGAGTTCCAGCCTCACATTTCATCAGTTGACATTCTCCATCTGGATGGCCCTAGCAACCACAAACTGTGCACATCCATAATTGAATTCATCCTCTCTCCACACAAACATGTTTCCTTGATTCACTAGTTACAAACTTCAAAATCATCTCTGAAGCATTTCACTCTCCCTCCTTCCTTGTGTCCCCGCCCCTGCAGTCTGGTGCATGAACCCCAGTTTTATTCATGTGTGCCTTTAACCCTTTTCTCCCCCTGCTAGTCCCAAACACACACACCTTGACTCTTACAGTGATCTCCTACCTGGTTTCCATGTCCCGTCCCATCCATTCAAATTTCAAACAATGTAATCTTTTAAACATGTGGATATGATTGTGGCTTATTCTTGGGCCTGACTCACTGAAAGGCCCAATGACAGTCCAGACTCCTTGGCCTCTGACTGAGAGGGCAGGGCGGGGCAAGGATGAGCTCCCGACTCCACCCCGCAGGGCGGAGTTATCCCTAGCCCTCAAAACCCCTGGACTGGGAGAAATTCGCTCTCTTCCGCCATGCTGCCGGCATTGGTGGGAAGGGCCCATGCTAGCATGGTGAAGGCTCTTTTGTTTCTTGCATAGGACTTGGCTCCCTGGTGGTCCTTGGGGGATCACGAAGTCTGGGCATAACATATGGGGGAACTCATCCGGAATCCCCACCCAGGACCATGAGGGACCCCAATCCGGAGAGTCTGACTGGCCGCGGTAGGTGTGTGAGCGCTCTGGAGGGACGTAAAACCCCTCATGGAATTGGTGCCTGAAAACGCCTGGTGGACGCACCATGAAGGCCACGGGCAGGAGGATCAGAAGACGTTCTGACCTCCCTGGAGGGCCCTAGAGGGACCCTCATGGGGAGAGGAATGAATCCTCTCCAGGACAAGGTGAGTGGCGTGAGCCGTTGCCTCACCTGTGGAAAGTGAGCCTTTCCCAGGTCTGAGTTTGGTATCTGTGGGCGACATGGCGCCCCAGGATGGAGCCGGTGAAGTGTGGCCGGAGTGGTGGTGCGGGGCCCCCTGGCGGCGTTGGGTCGGAGGGGGTGCTCCCGCTGGGCTCAGTCTGCGCGGTGGAGCGCGGCTGGGCAGTGGTGGCCTGGCTCGGGGAGCAGGCACCTGGGTTAATTTGCTGGCTGCCCGGAGAAGGGGAAGTGGAGCCGGGAAGCCGCTGGGGCGACCGGCGCTTTCTCTCTGGGGGCCGCCTGAGTAGCGTGGCTGGGGCTGCAGTGGCAGCAGCCTCGCTCCGGGGGCCTGGGCTCTGGTGGCCTGGGCCGGCATGGAGGCATCTGGTCCCTGGTGACATCGGGTACTGGAGAAGAGCTCAAGGGTGAATCTCTGTGCTCAGTAAAGTGAAAAGGCCAGTTCAAAACGAGTGCGCATAGTTTTGGGCTGTGCTTAAAACTTTTCTGTGTACAGAATGAGCCAGAATGAGGTTTAAAAATGGTGAAGATAACCGGGAGATAAATTAAAACTAGTTTCCCAAGTCATTGTAAGCAGCTTTTGAAATTCCCAGCCTTGAGGCAGAAACTAGACGATAATGGCTGAGAGTCTTCAGGTAAAGAATGTGTTCATTTGCATTTGAATGCTGCTCCAGCTTCAGGGAGTGGCAGGTGATTGGTGGTGAAGCAGCCCACAATGGTTCCTCTTCCTTGTCATTGGTATCAACTAAGCAGAGTCAAATAGCTACTTAAGTATGAATTGTGATTGACCTATGATTTCCTGACATTGTCTTAAATCCTAGTAAACTGCCTCTGGTGTGGAGAGGTCTAGGGGAGGCCGGAGAGCGCAAGACTATTAGCTCTCCTACAAAGAGATTATTCAGTGTTTTGTTTGAACTTCAGAAAAAAAATTTTGAGATCTGAAAAAAAAAACTGTATGATTAGATCTGTTGCTGAAACTTTACCCTACATAAGCAGGATGTATTAGAAATGTAATGTTATATTTGACTTGCCAGCTTTAAAAGCTCAAAGTATAAATTGAATTAGGAAAAGTTAATTGCAGTAACTAGATGCCTAGAATATGGCAGACTAAACTGTATTATATGTGTTAAGAATAAGCAGTAATGATCAAAGATCTCAAGGGTTAATTTATTCTCATTTGTCAGATGAAAAAGTATGTAATGCTTACACTTAAAAAATTATTTTAAGTCAGTTTTTCTGAAGTAATGTTTAATGTAACATGAAACTTTTATATTTGATTTGTTTTGTTTTGCTTTTCTCATATGCCATTGTTGTTGAATTTGGGCTTGTACCTGCATCTTGTATTTTGTTTAAACTTTGGGAATCATTTTTACTTTCAGTCATGTGTATCTACTTTATAGGTTTAAGTAGACTTCATCACAAAGGTTTATAATTTATTTAGAATTGTGTTAAAACAATGTGAAAACAATTATTTGTATGATTTAACCCCCCGAGACTGCTTGGACAATTTTCACCGATGTTCTGCGGGGGGGAGTAGATGGGGCTTAGAAATGCAGATAGATCTGTATCTGTAGGAAAAATGTGACATTTTAAAATTCAAGCTGTTAGAGGCCTGGGAACAGGTACTGGACCTGCTCCCTCCTCCCTTGCCTTTTCTTTAAAACTTGAGGCATGGTTATGTATTTTTGGAAGATAAGATTTTTATAAAAATTATAAAGATTATGTCCTGGCAGGTTAGCTAGGAGAGGCAAGCCTGTTAGTTTCCTGATGGGCATTGGGGCACCCTATTTAGTCTTGAGAGAGCCAATAGGACCCGTACATCAGCCCAGGAAGCCACCGGACAAACTGCCTGTTTTCCTTGGACATCAAGAAGGACTGTGGTCCTCGGAAGGAACACGTACTGGGGGAATGCAGCTGTTGAACTGGTCCAAAGTGGAACAACGGATCTTTGAGGAGCTAAAGAAGGCTCTCATCTCAGCAGCTGCCCTAGCCTTGCCGGACGACGCGGAGCCCTTCCACCTCTACATGAGGTAAGAGACATTGCCAAAGGGGTTCTCACTCAGACTCTAAGTCCCTGGAAGAGACCTGTTGCCTATCTGTCTAAGAGACTGGACCCTGTGGCAGCAGGGTGGCCAGGCAGTGGCCACCACAGCATTGCTGGTGAAGGAGGTATAAGACTCTGGCCAACAACCCTGCCGGCCTGCTTCCAGATGATGATGAGGGAACCCATTCATGACTGCACAGAGATAACAGACGACAAGGTACTGTTCACGGATGGGAGCAGTTACGTTCAGGATGGGACCTGATATGCAGGGGCAGTGGTAGTCACCTTGGACCACACCATTTGGGCACAGTTCCAGTTTGGCCTTAATCCAGGCCCTTTGATGGAGACACTGTGCCATCCACAGAGGAAAGAGGGTTACCAACTGCAACCAGAAGGAATTGGCTGAACAGAAGCAAGCCACTGAAGGACCAGATGGTTGATGGACCCTCCAGATGACAAGACTGTTGGTCCCAGAGGCTCTAGGTCAGAGTTGCCCGGTGACACCAGGTTAAGTGTCACCAACTTCTGAACTTCTGTGAGGCAAAGTTGCTAGAAGTACTGTCTGTGCACAGGTAAATGCTAAGCAAGGTAAGGGGATCCCCCCTGGGAATTCAGGTCCCAGGGAACCTCCCCAGGAGAGCATTGGTAGGTGGATTTCAGAGATTAAACCACCAGCATTAAGGTCTAGTTTTTATAGACACTTCAGATTAGGTTGAGGTATACCCCACTGTCAGATAACAGCCCCACCTTGGTAGCTAAGGTATCTCAGAGTATGGCAATAGCCTTAGGACAGGTAGGGCGACTCGGGAGGAAGGGGGTTTAACTAAATGTGTCTTAAAATCGGTGAAAATTGGACCAACCCCCTGTCCTTTGCCCTCTTGAGGGCCAGGTATACCCCTTACTGGGACAAGTTTCCCCTTTTTGGGAGGGGATCATGTATGGTAACCATTTTCTTGCTCAAGTCCTTACAGGCTCTGCAGTTTGCTTGTTCCAGATGCACTGCCAGTGCCCACCGCAGACCCTGTAGCCCCGGAACTCAATGTGGGTAAAGAAATTCACTGCCCAAGGACTCAAAGGGATGCTGCACTGTTATCCTGAGCACGCCTACTGCTGTTGAAGTAGATGGCACCCAGACCTGACTACATGACTCCCAGCTCCTGCATGGCCTGGATCCTGGCAACTACAGGCCAGGAGGAGAACTGATACCTGCAGGAGGGGAACTGGACTTCAGTGAGGACAATACTGATGGGAACTGTGGTACTAAGGGTCTTGTTAACTGTATTTGTTGTTTATGCTGAAAGGAAGTAGGCTGAGTCAATGATTTGACTAGGCACATTAGACAAGGGGGGAATGAGAGGGCAGGGCGGGGCAAGGATGAGCTCCCGACTCCACCCCGCAGGGCGGAGTTATCCCTAGCCCTCAAAACCCCTGGACTGGGAGAAATTCGCTCTCTTCCGCCATGCTGCCGGCGTTGGTGGGAAGGGCCCATGCTAGCATGGTGAAGGCTCTTTTGTTTATTGCATCGGACTTGGCTCCCTGGTGGTCCTTGGGGGATCACGAAGTCTGGGCATAACATGACTATGTATCCAATCTCATCCCCCGGTTACACTGGGCATCTCGCACTCCTGGGCCTTCACATGGGTGTTCTTTCTGCCTAGAAATCCTTCCTCACCCACTTGCTTGACTGTGAGTCATCTTCACTGCCCACCCTCAGCTCTAGAACAAATTGTTACACTGTCTGTGCTCCCACAGCTCGTGGGTCAAACCTTAAGAATAATCCTTACACTGTATTATAGTTAGAAGAATATTAATAAATATGTTGAGTAAATAAATTCTAGATAAATATCAAATGGGAAAGGCATATGGATCATACCCACCATGCTCTATAGTTCTGGTCTTTATTTCAGAGATCCAAACCCTTATTCTGCCTCAGAGACACTAAGACTTCTATTTTAGTGTTAATAATAATAATAAATCACCTGGGCAGAGACTTGACAGTTAGGGCCATAAGCTCATCAGACAATTGGCTGAATGATATTGACAGTTTAAGAACACATTTCCTTTTTTTTTTTTTTTTAAATGCGTATTTGCATCTCATGTCCAGATGACTGCCTTTTCTTTCTTTTTTTTTTTTTTTTTAATAAGTTTTTATTTTTCATATTATTACAAATGTTCCTTCCCCCCACCACCACCATTGCTCTCCTCCACCAGGTTCCCACCCCACCCTCTGCCCTTTCCCCTCTCCCCATTGTCCTCATCCATAGGTGCACAGTTTATGTTCAGTCTCTTCCCACGCCCCCCTCTCCCCTTTTCCCCAAGAATCGTCAGTTCACTCCCCTTCCATACCTCTGATTCTATTATATTCAACAGTTAATATTGTTCATCAGATTTTTTTAATTTCCTTGGTTTTTAGATTCACTTGTTGATAATTAC
The DNA here is from genome assembly GCF_964339955.1 of Pipistrellus hanaki. Taxonomy (NCBI): domain Eukaryota; kingdom Metazoa; phylum Chordata; class Mammalia; order Chiroptera; family Vespertilionidae; genus Pipistrellus; species Pipistrellus hanaki. Next base: position 34,866,540 of record NC_140503.1, on the reverse strand, counting down.
GTATTTGTTGTTCATAATTTTTATCTTTGTTTACTTTCTCTTCTGAAAGAACCCCCTTCAGCAATTCATATATTTCTGGTTTGGTGGTGATGAACTCCTTTAGCTTTTTTTTATTAGTGAAGCTCTTTATCTGGCCTTCGATTCTGAGTGATAGCTTTGCTGGGTAGCTTATTTTTGGCTGTAGGTTCTTGCTATTCATCACCTTGAATATTTCTTGCCATTCCCTTCTGGCCTGCATGGTTTCTGTTGAGAAGTCAGCTGACAATCGTATAGGTGCTCCTTTATAAGTTACTACCTTCTTTGCTCTTGCTTCTTTTAATATTCTCTCTTTATCTTTTGCTCTTGGAATTTTAATAATGATGTGTCTCGGTGTGGTCCTCTTTGGATTCCTTTTGTTTGGAGTTCTGTGCGCTTCCTGGACTTGTAATTCAAATTCTTTCACCAGGTGGGGGAAGTTTTCTGTCACTATTTCTTTCAGTATGTTTTCGATATCTTGCTCTCTCTCATCTTCTGGAACCCCCATAATTCTGATGTTGGTTCGCTTGAAGTTGTCCCAGAGGTTTCTTACATTATCTTCAATTTTCTGGATTCTCTTGCCTTCTAGCTTCTGTGGAGGAGTGTCTTCTGGCTCTTTATGTTCCAAATCTTTGACTTGATTCTTGCGATCTTCCCTTCTGTTTTTAGGACTCTGTAGAATATTTTTTATTTCAGACAATGTATTCTTTATTTCTTGTTGATCCCTTATCATTTCTTGTTGACTCCTTATTAATTCTAGTTGATCTCTTTTCATATCCTCATAGGCCTTATCCATCTTTTCTAGGAAATTCTTGAAAAACCTTATAAACGTAGATTTGAACTCTATATCCAGACGCTTTTTGTCCTCCATTTCTTTCGTTTGTGATCTATTTTGTTGTCGCATTTCGCAGTTACAGATGGGACAGGGTTTCAGGGTGGAGCCTGCAGCTTTGGCTTCCGTCAGCCCCGCCCTATGCGGGTCCTTCAGTGCTCGCTGCCGGCGCCTCTGAGAGAAAGGTGCCCTCGATTTTCGCCTGCTGCCAAACTGTCTATGCTCTCCCCCAATGAGTCCGGTATTGGGGTTCAGTTCAGTTGGAAGTGGAGTTGGAGGTGGCGTTCACAGCAGTCTGGAGCCCCTGTCTCCTTCCCGTCAGGGCAATCCCGCGGCACAGCCGACCGTCCCTTCTCTGGGGGCAGTGTCCGCGCCTCCGGGACCTCCTTTCTCCGCTACCCCGGGGTTCCGACTTACAGCCCAGCTCCCTATGGCTGAGCCTGAGTCCCCGGGGTCTGGCCCAGAACTGAGGTTTAGAGCAGTCAGGGGCCCAGCACAGTCAGAGTTTTATCTCCTTTCCGCTAGGGAACGCCCGCCAGGCACTCGGCCTCCCTCCTCTCCGGCTCCGTCCTCTCCGCGCGCGCGCCGCGTGTCTCCGTACCTTAGGCTTTTACAGCTCCTCCGCGCTTCCTTCTGGTTTTCTCCTTGCTTCTTGTTGTAGGATCTCCAGTCAGTCGACTTTCCTGTAGTTCTGGGTAATGTCCAGTTTATATTTTAGTTGTATTTTATTAAAATTGTTGTGTGCGGCTGCGGCTAGTTGCCTACCCGAGCAGCCCTCTTGGATTCAACTCCTGGAATGAGGAAGGCGACTGCCTTTTCTTTTATTTCATTTATAGTCAGATATATTTGAATATTAACTAATTATTTTTGAGATTGCCTTCTGTCTATAAGGCAGCACAGCACTAAAATGAAATCTCTTTGCAGTAGGGCTGGCATCACCATGAATCCTGCAGCACTGTCAGCTTTTGTGTGACTCAGTCCATTCAAATGCAGAGGCATTAACTCTCATTGTCTCTCACTTTGCCAAAAGACAAAGTTGGGTTCAAAAAAGTCACGTTTGACTTAAAGGAAAAGAATTTGATCAGTGTGCTTCTATTCTTCGCTCCAGTTTCTAGGACACACTTATTTTCTTTAAAATATACTTTCATTGATTTCAGAGAGGAAGGAAGAACGAGAGAGAGAGATAGAAACGTCAATGATGAGAGAGAATCATTGATCAGCTGCCTTCTGCACACCCACTACTAGGGATCAAACCCAACCATGGGCATGTGCCCTTGACCAGAATCAAACCTAGGACCCTTCAGCCCGCAGGCCCATGCTCTATCCACTGAGCCAATCCAGCTAGGGCCATACTTGCCTTCTTAATAAGGCTAAATAACTTCAAGTGGTAAATGAAGAGAACTGATTACTAAAGATATACGGATCTTGTTATGAAAATAGGAAGACTTAAGGAGAAAAACTAAAGCACAGAACCAAGGATAGACTATGGAACTAAAATTATATCAAACTGGAGTTTTTCCCAAAATCTCATCTGTCAGTTGTAAATTCTATAGAACAATATAGTTTTAGAGTTTAAAATGTCATCCTAGTTATAAATAATTCCCTTTCTTGGTATTGGCATTAACATCTGAGTATCTGCAACATGAAAATGAAAACCATCCGTAAGCCTCAGCTAAATTACCAGATCAAAGACAACTCTAGAATGAAGTTACTTATGGCTCAGTCTTTACCCACTATGATAAAGATCTAAGACAGGAGTAAGAAATATATGGAATTCTTGCTGGTTTTTCCCCTTTCTCCCATGCCCAATGTCAGTGCCAACAAAGAATCACAGCACTTGTTATTGTGGTCTGTTTGCCAGTCTTTAGATCTTCAATACAACGTTATTGGGGGAGCCACTAATAACCCATCATGTTTGACTCAAATTTCAGTCAGGAATGCAACAGGAAGCAGATGGAACACTCAAATGGTAAGTTTTAGAGTGTTTACTGCAAGGACTTTTGCCAACCCTTGCCACTCCTAGGCCTGAAGGGACAAGTGAGTTGGACAACCCAAAAGGAAGGGCTGTAGAGAGAGAGCATTTGACAGGAGATTGACTGTTGATGGTAAAGCAGCCAAACCATTGCAATCAGGCAGGGAGGCAGCTGGGGAAATAAATACCCGAGCCTCACACTCTCTCACCCTCCAGTCTCCTGCCAGTGTGTTCCATTAATCACGTCCAGTTTGTACCCTCTGTATCGGTCAGACCCCTGTTTCATGGAGCGGAATGGAGAAGATTAGAGAGTAGATCTGGATGGACAATAGAATATATCTGACTGAGACCAGATTGAAGGCATGTTGCCATTTAGAGCTACTTTATTATACTGTCTTCTATATATGTGTGCAAAGACAAAACAGGCCAGGCTGCTGATGTTAGGATGTCATTGAGCTTTTTACGTCTTCATTTCCCACCACTTAGGCAGGCGTGAGCCTGTAGACCTCTGAGATGGATGATGCAATTCTCCAAGTTTAACATTCTAAACCAATTGAATTGTTGGCAAGAAAACACCAGCCGATGTTGTTAGAGAGATGTGATAGACTATCTTGTTTCTCACAAGTCTCAAGCAAAGCACACAAAGAAAATTTCCTCCTTCTTTTCATCTATCTGCAGATGGGATCCTTGTTTCTCTGGAGTCATCTGCCAGTATTACTGATCCCTCATCTGAATCCCCAGCCAGTAGAGAAGCCTGAGCTCTTGGGAGAGTTTATTCATATCCAGTCTATATATTTTTGTTTGAAACGCGATATCTTGACTTCAGAGCCAAGTGTCTTGTGATCTGCCATCTCCCAAATATGTGTTTAAGGCGTCATCCCAATGGTGTTTTCTTCTGCTGGAAATAGGATGTTGCTGGTATTTTTCTATTGTAGAGAATGTTTTGTGTGCTAGTTTTCAAAAATAAAAATTCTAAAAATGCCCATGGAGCATTCTAGAAGGCCTCTAAAGAGTGGTGAAGGTCTGGTCCTAATAGGGTGTGTTTTGGCATCTGACCTGTGTTTAAATGATCACGTTAGGAGAGAAGCCTGTGAGATTTCAGATCAATTGAAATATGGACTGTTAATGCAAAGAAGAATGGGGGGAAATGAGAGAAAATAATATTAAAAATGAATTTAATGTATTGCTTCTTCCCTTCCTTTGGGTACAAGGATAAGCAAAACAAAGAGATGTAAACATGAATCCTTTCTCTATAACTTACCACTATTTCTCATCTGGTCATTTAAATTTTTATTCAATAGATGTTTATAGTCATTGTGGTCAGCGTATCTTATTTACAGAGTTTCATCAGGAAAACTAAAAGAAAGTCTTATGAGATATTTTCTACTTGTGTTTAAGGACATTTGTCTCACTTTAATATTTAAAGACTACATATGAAATAATAAAACCCCCTCTCTTTTCTATACTTCATGTTTAAAGATCTTGCAAGCCTTTATAAATTATAAGTTCCCAAGAACTCTTGTAAAACTTGGTTTTATTCTCCCTGGGCCAAAGAAATAATGAGAAAACAAAAGCTCAAAGCCATGGGACAGGACACAGGGCTCCCCCTTTACTGTTACCTGCACCCCTGCCCTCTTGCTGGCTCTCCTTGCTCCCTGTTTCCCTAAGCATGCCCCACCTTCCTTTTGGTCTCTTGTCTCAGTCTTCTCTCATGGTTTTATAATCCCTGTGTCCCCCCAACATAGTTTATTTATATGCTTTCCTCTTTTTTTAATATATTTTATCTATTTTATACAGAGAGGAAGGGAGACGGATAGAGAGTTAGAAATGTTGATGATGACAGAGAAACATCGACCAGCTGCCTCTTACACTCCCCACCCCTCCCCCCACAGGGGATGTGCCTGCAACCAAGGTACATGCCCTTGACCGGAATCAAACCTGGAACCTTTCAGTCCACAGGCCAACGCTCTATCCACTGAGCCAAACTGATTTTGGCTATATGCTTTCCTATATTGATTTCTCTTTAATGCTCACATTTTCTGCCTTTCCTGAGCCATCCCATCATTTGGAGTCTAGTTGGGAGGTGCTTAGCAATCTGAATACTCATCCCCCATCCTCACTACCCTGCCCTTCCCATCTGTCCACATGGGTTCAGCCTACCATGAGAAATACACCATACTCAGCATGTGGGGAGTAAAGGGGTGATTAAAATATGGTCCCTGCCCTATGGAATTTACAATCTAATGAGGGAGCTAGAAATGCATACACCCAGTCATTGTTCAAAGTAATACTATCCATAATAATTGCAGAAATGGGAATCTTTATAAAGTGAGGCCTTCCAAGATAGAGCTGAATTCTGACTAAGGGTGGAGGAGATTAGAAGGCTTCATGAAGGAGATGGCATTGAGGATGGGCCTCCACCAGAGGAGAGCAGGGGGACCTCCAGCCAATCAGAACAGTCATGGCAGGGGGTTGGGCTAGAGATGTCCCTATCACCCTGGGGAGAGGGAGGGCTGTGGGAGTGAGTTGGAGCTCTGAGGAAAAGAACACAGGAAAAAGGAGAAAGCAAAAGGCCAAAGCTTGAAGACTGCCCATATTTAAGGAAGAGAAGAGAAGCGGGGATAGTGAGGGGTCTTAGAGAAAACCATTGGAGACTGGCTAAGAGTTCAGTGGCAGGGAAGAAAGGGATGAAGGAATTTCCAAAAGGAGGGATGGCTAATAATAGTTGTGAGGAGAATAACAACTAACACTTGTGGACTACTTACTCTGTGCCAGGCTTAAAGATCCTAACAAAGTTAAGGAGGGACGATGGAGTTAGGACTTGTACCCGGGCCTGACCGATGTTAACTCTGCAGATGCTAAAGGGAACAAAGACCTAACCACGCCATTTACCATGGCGATTAGGAACCCACTGGTGACGTCCCATGTGAGAGATTTCGGTAGAATGGTCAGGACAGATTGCAATAAAAGGAAGTAAAGGAATCAACAGTTTGGATCTTTCAAAAGATTTAGCAGTGAAACTTAAGAAATGGGACAGAAACTTAAGAAAATAGAATGACATTTTTTTAGAGGGGAGCTACTTAAACATTAGGCTGAACATAAGCTTGAAAATGTGAGAGGAGATACTGTAGATTCCCAAAGCGAGGGGAGGAAGTGGGATCAAGGACACTCATAAAAAGTTTATCATGGGAACGATGAGGGACACTGCTTCCTGCCTTTGAGATAAGAGAAAGGAGGACAGGATGAGTGTGAAGCAAATCTGCTACAAAGATAGAGGAATTGAGGAAGTTCAGCTAGGATGTCCTCCATCTCTTCACTAAAGAATCCTAATGAAAGGGGCTGGGAACGCTGAAAATAGAAAATGGAATGGCCACTGTAGATCATATGCTTGGTAAAGTTGATCTGCGCAAAGTGGTAAATGTCTACTTGGAATGCCTAAGAAGTCTATTTGGGACACAGAATGCAGAGCAAGAAAACAACACCACTGTAGCTTTGAAAGTTGTTTTTGAAAGACAAAAAAAGCAGATTCACATTCCAGTTGAGTGCCTCTTCCCTTCCAGGGTTTTTGGCTAAGAAAACAGTAACCAAATAGTTTGGGCATCTACCAGAGCGACCTCTGATAAATTAAAAGTCACCTTGGCAAAAAGCAATATTCTGAATGCCCATGGTATAACAAAAGGTCTTTTGTAGCATAAACCCACAGAACAAGGGCTTAAAGGAGGAGTTTCTGAAGTACCTGGAGAGCCAGCTTAAGGATAGGGAGAAAAATCCTGCATCACCTGCTGACATAGCATTAGCCTTTCTGATTGATAGTGGGACAAAGAACATAACCATGAGCCCTAAGAATCTAACATCCAAGTCTGAGTCCTTTACTTCCTAGTGTAGGGCTTTGGGCAAGGTACTTATTCTCTCTGAACCTTACTTATAGAATTCAGATAATAATACCTACTACTTAGAGATGTCAGAATTTAATGAGGTAACAATTCCGATTCCTATTCTTTCCCTACCTGCCTGGACACTGAAAATCTTAAATTCTAAGTGATGGGAGCATGTATTCATTGCATCCATCATAGTTCTCTACAGTCCCCTCTCAAAGACTTAGGCAGTTTTTTGTTTGTTTGTTTGTTTGTTTGTTTGTTTTTTTAATGACAGAAATTATTTTATATTGGTTAAGCAGAGAAAGAAATGATCAAGGACAAGTCCAGTGTATATCTGGGAAAACCACTAAGATGCAGGAACTTTTGTGGAATTCCTCCGGGGTCTCTATTGGTCTGTAGTCACTACCACTATCTTTATGGCATGCTCTCCTGAACATCTGAAAAGAGACTTAACAGAGAGGGCAACCTCGTGGAAGAGAGGAAAAGCAGGCACTCGTGAAATCGAGATAATGGAAGGCTTGGTTTCTCTTCACGCAGGAATGACAGAATTGGGTATGTGAGACTTCCTCAAAACATCAGGAATTTGTTTCTAGAAAGACGGGCCTCATTCTAGGATAGTAGAGCCTTATACTCTTCAGAACATGATCATTAGGTGTAAAACTAAGACTATCTCAACTAAGCACAACTCTTAGGTTTCCCAGTCACAAAATTCTTGACACTGACATTCTTTAGCTTTGCAACAATCTTGGGAAGTACACACACTACTTCAGCAAGAGAGTGGGAGTGATCAGAGAACTGTCACAAGGTTCTACCTGACCTCTACTGACCCCCTGACTCTCTGGCCTAGTCTCTGTCTTTTCTCCTGTCATTATGATGATCTGGCCTTGCTCCTGCCTGTGACCAATGTCTCCCCTGGGGCACTATCCCATCCCTCAGTCCTACCCCAAAACATTTGCTCCAGCTATTGTCCCCGCTCTCCTGCACCTTCAAATTTTTCTTCTCTATAGGATCATCCCCATCAATATACAAACATGCTGCTATGCCTGTCATCTTAGAAATAACCCTCTCTGACCCCATTTCCACTTTTAGTTATACCCCAGTCTTCACCTTCTCTTTAGACAAAAGCCCCTTCAAAGGCATCTGTTCTTGCAACCTCCAGTTCTTTCTCCCTCCCTCTGAACCTTCCCTCCGCCCCACACCACTGACATTGCTCAAGGTCACCAATGAGTTACAGTATTGCTAAATCTACTAGCTGTAACTTCTCGAACTTCATTTTAATTGACCTACAAACAGCATTTAACCAGGTCAATGCCCCTTTCCTCTTTGAAATAGTTCCTTCTCTTGGCTTTCAGGCTCTCTTGGTATTCCTCCTACCTCACTGCTCAAAGTCTTCATCTCTTCAAACTGTAAATTTTGGGCTTCCCAGAGCTCAATCCTTGGTTGTTTTACCTTTCTAATTACATTTACTCTCTTGGTTAATGTTGCAGTTTTATGACTTTATTTACCATCTCTGAGCTGATGACTCCCATAATGGTATCTTCACTCGAGACCTTTCTTTAAACTCATAAACCACCTGCCTGTTGACATCTTTAATTGGATATCTACTTAGCATCTCAAACTTAACGTGTCCCAAACTGAGCTCCCTAGCATTCTCCCTGAAACCAGCTTCTCCAGTTACCTGAGTAGGATGGATACTGCCAGTCATATCAGCCCAAAGACCCTATGGGCACCTTTGCCTCTTTCTTTTCTCTCATGCCCTATATATGATCTTGCAGCAAATGCAACAGCATTCAGCCTTTACATCACCTTCCTGTTACTGTCCTGATCCAGCTCTCCATCATCTCTTACTACTTCAGTAGTCTGCCTGCTTCCACCCTTGCCTCCCTCAAGTTTCTTCTCACTCCAGCAACCAGAGGTATCCTATTAAAACACAAAGTCAATCATGACACTCCTTCCTCAAAACCTGAGGGTTTCCCATCTCATTCAAATCCACACAGTGATTCCCTGTCATCTCTTGACCCCATTTCCTACTGATCTCCCTCTCAGGTATCTAAATGATGCCACACTGGCCTCCTTGCTGTTCCTTAAATACACCTGAGGCATCTTTCTGCCCCAGGGCCTTTGAATTTGCTGTTCCTTCCACCTGAATTGTTCATCTCCCAGAAACACTTATGGCCACATCCCTCACTTCCTTATTTGCTCAAATAAAATCATCTCAGGAAAGTCTATTCTAATGTCTGCTTCATTTTTTTTCTCTCCTTAACACTTCTCTCTACCTAACTATGTATTTTACTTATCTTGTTTATTGTCTTCCTCACTAGAATGTATGTCCCACAGGAATGGAGATTTTTCTCTATTTTGTTCACAACTTTATGCCAGCACCAAGAACAGTGCCTGGCACATAGTATCTATTGAAAGATTGATTGAATGAATGAATTTTGTTAATTGAATTTATGTGAAAAGCTAAAGAGATTGTCATCAAATTTTTAGAAAGGTATTTGGTGGGGGATAGGCATGGAAAAATCTAGTGATCTGGGGTATTTAAATATATGCCAGAGATATCACCCAATAGTAACCTTACCCGTGGCAATCAAGAATTAGATTATCAGGGATAGTATTTTCTTAGTTGCATGCTGATGGCAGGCCGCCGGCCAGAAAGCTCCCTGCTGCCAATAAAAAAAAAAAAAAAACCCAACTGGATGGTTCTACCATTAAGAATAGCCCAGCTAGAGTGGCTCAGTAGGTTGAGGGTGGTCCTGTGCACTGAAAGGTTGCTAGATTGATTCCTGGTCAGGGCAGATGCCTGGGTTTCAGCTTTGATTCCCAGTTGGAGTACGTATGGAAGGCAACCAATCAATGTTTCTCTCTCAGTGTCTCTTTCTCTCTCTGTCTTTCTCTCTCTCCCTTCCTCTCTCTAAGCATATCCTTGGATAAGGATTTAAAAAAAAGAAGAAGAAAAAGGAAGAGAAGAAGGAGGAAGAGGAGGAGGAGGAGAAGAAAAAGGAGGAGGAAGGGAAAAAAAGAATAAAACTGTGATGGTCACAAATATCAAGTAAGGAATCCTGGACAGAGCGGAGACACTCCTTAATGATTTATTGTGTGAAAGTGATATGATGAGGAACAGCGCCGTGTTATGGACTTAGTGATGGTCATGGATAGGGATGGGAAAATTTGTTCTGTCGAGTTTGTGGCCCAGTCACATTTCCAGGGCTCAAGAACGTGAATTGAATTAGAGTTAATGTTTATTTTGTATGAGTGAAATATGGTTCCTTCTTTAGAGGAAGGAAACTGTGCTTTAAGCACCCAGGTATGAGAGATTGGTGGATAAGAAATACCATGTAGCACCTGAACTCACAAAGAAATTTTAAAAATTCCCTCTCCCCTCCCCCAAAAATTAATGCAATGATTAGTTGTGTGATGTTAGGTAAGTCTTTGGCTTTCTGAAACTGGAGTGTCTGCATCTGTAGGGTAGGCAATAGGATTACTAAGGTCAATGTTCTACTCTTATATTATTTTGACATGACATCATCTAACCTTTTTTTCTATAAAACAAAAGAATAAAATTTGTCCTGTGTAGCTCATATTTTACTTATAAGGATCAAATGAGATAATGTTTTTGAAAGCTCTTGGTAAACTAAAACACTTTTCCCATGCAAAGCATTTATTATTACTATCTTCTATGAGTTTGATAAGATGTGTTTATAATGTTATTGTCCCCAAAATATTTTTAGGAAAAGATACAACTCTAGTGAAGAGCAAATTTGACAGTGCTCATCCTTAAAATACTTAATGATTATCCTTTGAGGGTTTTTTAAAAAGTGAAGTAATTTTTAGAGCTGTATCCATTTTTTTATTGTTTTGGTGGTAAGTGACTGCTAACTCAAGTCATTTTTGTAAAAACTTGAATAAAAACTGGAGCATCCCAAGAAAATCACCTTCAGTTGTAGCTTTATTGGGCTTAAATAATATCAACATAAACTGATTGTTCTTCTTATATCACATCAGCTTCTTTCCTAGCAGGTCTAATCTCAGACCTTATGTACTCATAAAGTGTCTTCCACCAGTTCCCAGGGCTACATTCTTCTGAGTTGGAATGCAACAGGAAATAGAAAAGCCTTTGTACATTTAGTACATCCTGCAATTCACACATACACTTTCTGAATCAATGTCTATGGCCAGAAAAAATACAATATGCTGATTGGTTTAGGCCTGGGCATAAGTTCTACCCTAAGGCCACGGCCTAAGCAAACTGGCCATTACCTCAAGAAGAGAGCCGCTGTGGAAGCAGGCCCTGTGTGTGTATTTCATAAGAAAAACACAAGCATCTGCTCTTGCCATGACTGCTGTACACGCTCTCCAGTTGCCAAGAAAGTGGCATTTTTTATTTTATTTATTTATTTATTTATTTTTACTGTGCCAACATGCACACTGCGGGAGCCCGCATTAACTTTTGTTAATAAGAACGCTGAGTTTGCAGAATAGAGCCAAATCTCCCTTAAAAGCCTGTGCAGTCAGCTGTGTTTGTCTTGTCCTTGCTGTCAGGTAACGCTGCCTGGGAGAGCCCAGCCATGCCACCAGCAGCCAGGAAAAGGGCATGTCCACCCCAAGCATTGGGACCACGTTTTCCAGGCGCACAGTTCGCGGGGAGAACTCAGTCTATTGTCCCAGAGCAAATTAAACACAACTCTGTGGGTTTTGTGGTTAGCTGCCAGCAAGAAGACTGATCTCTGAATTAACAGGTCATGACAGGATGACTTTGCAGAGTTCTTGGCAGAAAGCATTCTTTCTAACACGAATGCTCCTTCATAGCAAGAAAAGGCATCTATGTATGCTAAGGGGCCCGTAGTCACTGGTAGCATTTGCATAAAGGATCAGCTCTATTATTCCATTTAATAATGCCAAGATTTCCCAAGATGAAGGAGATGGTGGTATCGCAGCATGAATATGGTAATGTAGCCGGGCCACTACAAACCCTGTAAACGATTTAACTGTGGAGGAAGGACCATCAGCGTGACAGGTTTTCACATGAGATTACACTCCCCTACCAATATGAAATTCCCCTCCGTGGCCTGTGAGAGCAGAATCTAACCGTGGAGGCCTTGCTGCAAGGAGATTTGGTTAAGCTGTCAGACTGTTAAATCAATCGTCTCTTACAATTTGTTTATACCTCTACTGAGCAGGACATTTCAATAAAGGAGGAAACTTTTAACTGCCTGAAGGGAGATGGAAAGCAGATTACGGCATCTACGCTGGTGGCTGACCTTTATCTCATTTCAGGGACTTTATTTTTCTGAACAGCGAGGAGAAAACGGTTAAGAAAGTTGCTTCTGAAGATTCGGGGTGGGGATCGCTGCATATGTTAAACTATTATATGCCAGCTCTTTGTAGCCAAATCAGGGTCTTTCTCACCATAATTTGTACTGGAATAGAAGTCAAAGTCTATAGTTTCAAAGCAATCTTGTCTTTTTCCTACCTTGATTATCATGCATCTTGATTTACTATGACACTATTATCCCACCCGTAAAGGCAAGATTAAAAAGCCAGAAAGAATTAAAAAAAAAAACCCATAAGGTTTAAGATTCATGCCATTTCCCTTGCAAACTGTTTACCTGCCTAAAAATGTTGCTTGCTTTTGGCTTGTGTGATTGCTAAATTTTGTCCCCATATATTTGTCGCCAGAACTACTACAGGAAAGTGTGGCTAACAGCGAAGTCTCAAAAGCAACTGCTCCAGCTCACTCCAATGTTTCCAGCCGCCAGAACCAGCTTCTCTCCATAGGAGACTCATCTCAGGCCCTGTCTACACTCCTGTTTACAAAACATGCGGGAGGGATGGGCTGAGGCACGCCAGGGAAGCCTTTCTTTCGAGTGGGATTGGCAAACACATCCAGAACGAGCTTTTTCTCAGAAATTTCTAGGGAGATAATCATTTGCCATTTGTCAAGTGCAGGCAGGCGAGTGTCGTGGTAAAGTGTTCAGATGCTGGGAACAGATAGGCCTGCCTAAGCCATGTACCAGCTGCATGGCCTTCTGCAAGGTACTAAATCTCTCTGATCTCCTTTTCTATCATTTCTAACGTGAGGATAATACCAGTGTCTAACATAGTATTGTCTTGAGAATTAAATAAGGCAATGGGCATGCAGTTCTTTAGTATAATTTCACACTTGTATGAAGTATCATTATTATTACCGAATTTATCTTAAATATTTGCTTTTGGTCCTATGCGTTGAAAACTATAAAGACAGTGGGAAACGTGTAAAAATGTTGGAAGATGCTTGTCTCCATGTTTTCAGCAATGAAGATGACCAATCTATTCTTCTTTAAAATAAAAAAAATTATTAGAAAATCAAAGTTTTAATATGACGAGCCAATTAGCCGTAGTGAGGGATTTTAATTTGGGAGATAACATTAGTCTTGTTCTAGGATTACCCTAATGAAACACTTCATTAGTTATTTACTTTTACTTTGAATATACCATTGCAGAAAAAAACACACCCAAAAAAACCCAACTTTTAAAAAGTGCCAGATGCTGCTGTAAAGGTAAGTTAGTATAAGTGTAAAATTTCCCCAGTATAACACACACACACACACACACACACACACACACACACACTAAAGGAGAATGGATTTTCCTCCAACCAGAACAGCTCCTTCTTTGTGCTCCTTCTGAATTGGCTGAAATGTTTCTCTTAACAGTGGTACATCTGTGAAAGGGATTTAAAAACATAAAAGTTTTGTCTTCCTGGACTTGACAGAGCCAGGCATAACCTGGCGACACAGGGAGGGCCTGGGGGCTGAGATGCAACCCCGAAAGCGCCCGTTCCTATTGACCGATCCATCAGTCAGTGCCCGCAGCCACTGTAGAAGGGAAGGCCAGGAGAGCCAGGCAGCTGCTGCGGGCCACGTGTGCCCGTTTTGCCCAGCAGAGGGTTAATCAGACCGCCTTTCCCTTAAATGGTGTAAAACCAAGTACAAACACATCCACACACTCTGGAAAATTATCATATGGACGCAGAAGAAAAATAAATGAAAGCTTTTCCTTGCCCTGATGTTAAGAGAAAAACATTCCTCACACATTTCCTTTCTGTGAAGAAGAGGCATAAGGAATATTATGTAGGGAAAATAGGTGGCGAGACACAAAATACTTATAGTTCCTTGGCCGATGACCTTTGAGAAGTTGGAATTTTCTTTGGAGCAGTCAAAACAGAAAAGTAATGAGGAAAAACCGAAAGCCTCCTCTGGCTTCCTTTGTTACGTGCACATTCACAGCCACGGAGTGGCCACTGCAGGACGATTTATACGCGGTGACCGTTGCATGGTGGTCTCAGGTGGTGCCTCGCAGGTCACCGGGCCTTCGGCCTGGAAATGCAAGGAGAAGGCCATTGATCAGTGTGGCGCGATGCTCATTAGTGGCCAGTTTGGCTGGTGCCCGTGTGTGTGATGCCCCAACGGACTCCGGCCCCATCTGCTGAAAAAATAATGATGACCAAAATGTTTTATGCGAAGGGTTTTCTTTCCCAGGGAACTCCTCTTCCGTCTCTCACAGGAAAACCATCTATGGAGATTTTGATTCTTGCCATGTCAGTTTTCCTTTCTTCTTTTGGTTCACTGTGTAAGGGCTGTTCCTCCATGGTGTTTTTTCCCCGGGGCTGGTTAAAGAGCTCCGGATTCGAGGAGTTTCTTAACCATGATTTAACATTATCAATCCAGTGATCGGAGTTATGGAAGTACCTGTCTCAGGAGTTTGGCTTTTGTGGCGGCAGGCGGCAGGCGGCAGGACCTGGGTATGGCTACATTCTGTTCCTTTGTTGGCTGATTCTTCCTCAAACCCTGAACCGTGCAGGAAGTGTTAGCAAAGAAGATCTAAACTTAGCTCTGCCGGGTACAATAGCTTCCCTTTATTCCCTCCACCTCTCTGCATCTTTTCCTGCTGCAGGGGCGCAGGGACTGGAGGATTTATTGGGGAGTTGACTTTTCTTGGAGAAACTGTCAGGAGACACTCCCTGTGGTTTCTGAACTGGGAAACTTCTCTTCTTGTTTCTGTGTGTTTATTTGTTTGTTTGTTTTTCCAGGCAGCATTGCTTATGTTTAATCATCTGTACCTGTGATTAAAAAAAAAGGGGGGGGGGAGGGGGGGACAAAAAGAGAGAAACAGAAAAACATACACAAGAAAACAGAAAAAAAGTGTGGCTTTTTCTTAAAAAAACAAGTCAGTAAGCAAAGGTATGGACCTGTCAGACCGGTTCCATTTTTTGTCCCTTTTCCCAAAGACTGAGCAGGGAAGCTGCCCTCTGCTCCTTTGATGTTGCTTTTGTTCTTTTGTCATCAAATCTATTCCTTGTTTTCCTGGGAGCTTTCATACTTATCCCTCATTAGCTTGATGCTTCTAATAACTCCCATCAACTCGTTTTTGGCCACATTTATTTTAAAAGTCCAGTAAAGCCCTGGCTCGTTTTCTCTGTGGTTAGAGTGTCAGCCCTTGGACTGAAGGGTTATGGGTTTGATTCCTGGTCAGGGGTAGATATCTCAGTTGCAGATTCCCCAGCCCTGGTAGGGGCACATGTGGGAGGCAACCAATCAATGTATCTCTCTCACATCGATGTTTCTCTTTCTCTCTCTCCCTCTCTCCCTCCCTCCCTCCCTCCCTCCCTCCTCCTTCCTTCCCACCCTCACTAGAAATCAATGGAAAAATATCCCTGGGTGAGAATTTAAAACAAAACAAAACAGTCCAGTAAGAATGCAAGAGGCATGTACCACTTGCAGCATATAACTATTTCTCTGCTAACTAAGTTATTTTGATCTTATTTCTAGAAAAGGGATTTTGCTTGTACAACCCTCCACTCTGTAGCCCAAAATAGTGAAAGCTCTGTAAGAACCTTTGCTGATGAGTGCACCTTTGCGTTTACAAAGATTAATGATTTTAAAATTGACTCTACAGACCACTAGTAATGAAATTGACCATATCCAATTTTGAAAGCCCTAAGATCCGAGAGAAACTGCAAATTAGCAGAGAAAAGGTAGTGCGCTCCTGGTGATGTGGAGCAAAGCTGATATTAGTCCAGTGAAGTGTTGCAGAATGCAGCGGTTGGGTTAATACCGTAGCACTAGGTTAAAGGTCAACCCAGACATGAAATGTGTAGGCAAGTTTAGAAGACATTCACTTGCAATTCCTGAAGAACTTGAAATAGTAACAGGCCAGTGGCCATATGATTATACTTGTTATAACTATTAGTTATTATATCCTACTGACATGAGATCTGAATGAAAAAGAGAAGGCAGTCATTATTGTCTTGCTTCTGTTGAAATCATAATAATGGTAGCAGCAATACTAGCTAGTATTTTTTGAGTATTTGGTATGTCCCAGATGCAAGGCTTAGCGTTTATTGCACGTTATTTCACTTAGTTCTCGCCAGAGCCCTTAGTGGTACACAGTATTATTATTGTCCCCCTTTTCCAATTGAAAAAACTAAAACTTAGCAATGACTTCCATAGCTTAATGAGCTGTCAAGTGGTAGGTATAAGGGTTGAACCTCCATCTACTTGATTTTAAAGTAACAACATTTAGTCACTATCTCTCATTGCCTCTGTGTAGAACACTGCTGCTCTGTGTTATTGAATCCCATGCCTGGGATTGGAGAGCCAAGATGGGAAGGGAGAGCCACGTTATCTAAATGACTGACTATGGTCAAGGCTTTCGTCAGACATTTAAATAGCATCTCTAGCTTCTTGTGGGAAACATTCTCCGGTTTCACAATCAGATGAAATTCCTTTCAAACTCAATACTGTCCTTTCAAACTCTTAGCTGTCACAGACATCCCCCTATGCAACCAGAAGCTCAGTCAATGTGATCCTCTGCCTTCTTCCAAGGAAACAAAAGCAGAGGTAAGTGCTGTGGTCTCTACACTCCATAGTTAACATGTCCAAGTTGCCATCCAACTCTCAATGAGACCCTCATATTCGGGCAACTCATGGTTGACCTGTGTGACCTGTGGTACTCAAGAGCCTGGACCCATCCACCAAGGACCCGGCACTGCTAAAGCATACATCACTGAGAAGTAATGTGAGTAAGCCCCTTCTCACTGCTCTCATGTAAATCAATGTCCCTCCCAAATATTGCAACATGGGATTTATAATTCAACTGAGGAAGGGTTTATTCAAGAGTTTTTTCGGGTACAGTTTTTCCTAGACCTCATGGGTTAAAGGGAAAATGCTATTTTAAAGATATTTTTGTGAGAACGAAAAAAAACTTTTTATGCTTCTCTTCTCTCCCCCTCTCCATCCCATTTCCCATTTCCCAATGGCTTTATTCTCAGCAATACAACTTTTAAATTGAACACATGCTTTACAGTATCAAAGGCTAAAGAGTGGTGCGTGTACCAGATTGATTTTCAATTTCTTTTCAAGAAAAACTCAGAAAGCTTGGCTCAAAAGAAGGGCAATCTACACATAGAGCATTCTGCCTATTTCTCAACACTCAGTGAGGGGTTTTGGCTCCTTATTTTTCTCTCTGTTTTGAATCTTAGTACATATTTTGGACTACAGCCTCACCTGTACTACCCCCTTAGGCCTACCAGTAAGCCTTGGCCAGTCTCCAAGTGAATTCTATATCTACTAGAAAAAAACAAAGGTAGTTTGTCATCGCAGCCCTTGGAAAGTATGCCATACCACTCTATGATAATCCTCTTTCTTCTGTATTTATCCCCTGCCCCATGATGTTTCAAGGCAGTTAGAATACCCAAGATGAAGTTTTCACTGCCAACGAAGCTCCCTCAGGTCTAGAGGAAATAACATGGAGCAGACAGATTATTTCGTCTGTCTTTACATGATGGTTTTATCTGTTTAAAGAGCCAATGAAACTGCAGGGTTGCACTTTGGTCTCGTGGAAGATAGCATTTTTTTTATTTTTACTTTGGTAGCCACGTCACATTTCGTCTAAATTTGAATATGTGAAACATAAGAATCCAGAGTTAGATTTTCTGGCTTATTTCTATAGCAACTGGAGTACAGAACTATATACGAGGGAAACCACTCGATAAATATATGCCAGCCGCACCTCCCCGTCTCATATAGATGCTGGAACGTTTGAGCAGCTTCAGAGGGGCGGATGAGAATGATGAGCCCAAGAAGGTAAGAGTGATGGGTAGGTTGTCGCTGATATCCAAGCTGCCTGCATCCTCTGTGAGTGATGGGGGTGTGAGCTGATGTCAGCTGCTGATTGCTATGGGAAATTTAAGGGGGATCCCAGTAAACCCACCAGAAAGAAAACATTTCTGAAACATATGGAAATGTATAACTGAAAGCATAATTGCTATTGAAAATTAGAGGATGAGGAACTGTGACCCAAACTTGATAATATCATTCAATTAAAAATTATGCTGAAGCACGGATGACAAGGATGGAATTAATAGCACTGCTAAAGTGTCCATTCACAATTTGGAGAAGGGCTAGGTTGTGATATCGGTTGAGCTTGGACAAAAGAGAATGGAAAGATAAATGGAAAAAAAAAAAAAACTGCAAAAAATTTAGGATTTCATATCGAACGGTACTGCAGGCAGCCTTGCCTCCTCCCTCTTCTCTCTGAGTCAGTCATGGTGTGAAAACGGGGACCTACGGGACTCGAGCACTGGAGATGAAGTGCAGAATGGGGGCGTGGAAGGAACTGGGGAACAGCGTTTGGAACCATGGGCTCTTTAAAACTCAAACCCACAGCAATCGGTCTTTAGGGAACTGGCAGAACAGAAGGGGCCCGAACTGAGTCCCAGCATTGGGGCAGGGGCCGTGACTGAAGTTTTCTGAATTTCAGGTGCTCAGCAAGCCTGGGGCTGTGGGGCCTGGGTTGTTGCCTCACTCATCCCCTGGAGCTGCTGTAAGAGATTAACACAAACTGGGTGGCTTCAAATAACAGAAGTTTATTGTCTCTCAGTTTTGGAGGCAGAAGTCCCAAATCTAGATGACAGCAGGCCAGGGTCCCCCCAAAGGTTTTTTTGTTTTTTGTTTTTTGGGTTTTTTTTTTGGGGGGGGGGCAGGGGGGAGGGATGGGGAGTGGAGGAAGAGGGAGTCCTTCCTGCCTGCCCAGCTTCTGGGGACTACAGGCATTTTTTAGCTTGTGGCTGCTTTGCTAGAATCTCTGTCTCTGTCTTCACATGTCTTTCTCTTTGTATCCCTGGCTTCTCCCTTTCTTATAAGGACACTTAGGTTTCGATTTAGGGCCCACTCAGTTAATACGAGATGATCCCATCTTAAGATCACTTACTTAATCACATCTGCAGAGACCCTTCATGCACAGCTACTAGGGGTTAGGACTTGGACATATCTTTTGGGGGTCACTATTCAACCCGCTGTGCAAGTCCCAAGACTTGTCTGTCATTCACAACTTACTGTGAATCAGCCTAACCAGGTAACACATGTGTGTGAAGAATAAGGAGAGAGCTGCTGCACTGAGAGCTGAGGGGGAGCTGTCTTGGAGTCCAGGTGTTTTGCAGGAGGGCAGATGAGGGTGGAGTGCCACTGGTGGTGCATCGGGGGTCCTGGTAGAGGCTGGGCCACCCTGTCCTGGCATTGAGAGCGGGATGCAGGGGAGAAAAGGGGAACGGGAAGTTCAAGACAAACGACACTCCCAGAGCCCAAGAGCTTGCTGACGCTTCTTACAAGGAAGAAGGACTCAAAGACCTAATGAGTGAGCCCAGAGTATTTTCAGACCTTACGTTCATCCCCCGAGCCCCGGAGCTTGCTGCTACCCTGTTTCCCTGAAAATAAGACAGTGTCTTATATTAATTTTTTCTCCCAAAGTTGCACTAGGTCTTATTTTTAGGGCATGTCTTATCTTTCCATGTGCTAGGTCTTATTTTTGGAGGATGTCTTATTTTCTGGGAAACACAGTATCTATGTGTGGCACAGAAAATCACTTCAGTCAGTGCTGCTTGGCACACTTATGTCACCTGGATGTTAGGTCTGACCTGTTACAGACGCCTGAAGTGAGTACACTGTCTCCCTAAAGAGCTAATGTACTTTTAAAATATATATATTATTGATTTTTTTACAGAGAGGAAGAGAGAAGGAGAGTTAGAAACATCGGTGAGAGAGAATCATCGATCAGCTGCCTCTTGCACAACCCCTACTGGGGATGTGCCCGCAACCAAGGTACATGCCCTTGACCAGAATGGAACCCGGGACCTTTCAGTCCGCAGGCCAACGCTCTATCCATTGAGCCGAACCAGTTTCGGTGCTAATGAACTTTTGAATTGAGTAGCCAGCTCCTGTGGCAGGTGGGAGTGTATGTTCTCACTGAGAAAGCCAAGGTTTACCTAGAGTCTGGAGCCTGGAGAGGGTACTTTCTGTTAGTCTCATCATGTCTAATCCTGTTGGATCAGCACTAATACATACCACTTGTTAAACCAGTAAGTAATGCATGACCTCGTTAGGGGCCTGATCCACAGTGGGGCTGTGGGTGATCTCTGGGGGCATTTTGTATTGACTTCCACAATTTTGCCTATTCCTACCATTCCTGGAATAACTTCAAAGTCTAACGGGCATCTTAAGAAGAAGGATCTAGACTCTAAAGCTCTTCCTTGCTAATATCTATTACTTACACTCATTTGTTCTCCATAATAGCTAATATGCAGTTATAGGGTGAGCACTCTTCCAGGTGGTTACAAAGCATTATTTCTTTAATTTTCATGAGACTCTTGCAAGTTAGGCGTATTCTTGTCTCTGCTCTTAAGGTTAGGAAACTAAGGACCAGAGAATTTAAGAAACTTGCCTGCAGTCACATAGCTAGTATGTAGGTAGAGGATCCAGAAATCAAATCCAGGTGTCTCAACTCCAAAGCCCCTAACTATAAATCACAGCTGCCCGGGGATGGGGAGGGGTGGTACTGGGGCAAGCAGTTTGCACAACGGGAGGAACTGGGGAGGGAGCCAACCAAAAGGAAGCTTTTTACCAGGAACAAGACTCTCAGAGAGTTAGCCCGGCGTATTTTCAGGCCTCGTGGCAGATACGGTCCTGTCCTGCTCAGCACGGGGCCTCCTTGTCCTCGGCTGCTGGCACACACCCTTTCGCAAGCACCGATGAGACAGAATGGGGCCTCTGCAAGAAGGTGCTGGAAGAAGGAGTGGTCGAGTTTCAGGTCAGCCCTTCCCAAAACTTCTGGTTCGAAAGCAGGGAAGCCTGGAAAAACAGCAGCAAAACTAAGGTGACCAGACGTCCCACTTTTGGCGGACAGTCCCGATTTCTAACAATTTGTTCCGCGGCGTTTTAAAGTGACATCTGGTCACCTTAAAACAGGACAGATGGTTGTTCTCAGGAAAACTTCTTTTATAATAGGAGTGGGATTCCTTGTCCTATTTAACGTAGTGCAAACCCTGTCCTCGGGTGTCTTGTGTCTCCAACCTCGTTACAAGTATTCCAACTTTCCAAACGCAGGCCTGGCCTCTCCACAGAGATGCTGTGCAGAAAGCAGCCCAGCTGGCTCCCAGGAATTCAAAGGCGCATACATGTTAGCTGACAGAGACCCTTTCACCGTTTTCACAAGTGGCGGTGAATAATTCTGAACCTGAGACCACTCGCTGTTTTAAATGCTCAGTGATAATTGGATACAGCTGTTTGACCATTTCTAAATGATTTCTAGTTCAGAGTTAGAAAACACCAGAGAGACTTGTGTTGCTCCAGTTACAAAAAAAAAAAAAAAAGGAAGAAAAAAAGACGTTTTTCTTGGGAACTCTAGCTCTAGAAAAATAATTGTGCACGTGTTGGAGGAGGAAAACCATGCAGACCTTTGTGACATGCAATATATAAACATCAGTCCCAGGCCCTGCCCATCAACTCCTGAAGGAAAAAAATATGATTTAAAATGTCTGTTTTTCCAGTGACTCCCATGAATTATTATGAGGAAGGCTATATTTTCTGTTCATTGAAAAATAATTTTTTTCACATGTTCACTTCAGAAAAGTTTAAAATAATGGAACTTTCTCCAGTTACTGTTGGTGCATAACAAACAACCTCAAAATAGAGCAGCCTAAAACAACCACCATTTTTAATATGCTCCTGGATTCTACGGGTCAGGAGTTTGGATAAAGCACAAAAAGGAATACATTGATTCTGCTCCATGATAGCTGAGATCTTGGCTAGGAAGACTTGCTAAAAGCTAAGGGAGATTCAAATACTGGGGCTACAGTCCTATGGGGGCTGCCTCACACCCATATCTGGCACCTGGGTTAAGCTACAGCCGTGGTCGGCAAATTGCGGCTCACGAGCCACATGCAGCTCTTTGGCCCCTTGTGTGTGGTTCTTCCACAAAATACCACGGCCTATTTAGAAGAAGTGGTGTTAGAAGAAGTTTAAGTTTAAAAAATTTGGCTCTCAAAAGAAATTTCAATCGTTGTACTGTTGATACTTGTCTCTGTTGACTAATGAGTTTGCCAACCACTGAGCTATAGTATTGTTGGCCTGAGCACCTATGTGTGGCCATTCCGTGTGGTTTGACTTCCTTATACAAACAAGGCAGAAGCTGAATCACCTGTTAGGACCCATAGCATCACTTGGATAAAGCACAAAAGAGATGCATTGATTCTGCTCCACCACGCTCTATTGGCTAAAGCAGCCAGAAACTCACCCAGATTCCAGGGGAGCGGGACACACCACCCATTTGTAGAGAAGTGACAGGTCACTTTGCAGAAGAGCATGTGAGATGGGAGTGGCAGTTGTTTTTGGAAAAATACAATCTGCCATAAAAATAGAAAGTACCAAAGTGGTTCAAGATGAACATTATCCAAGACACGAGTTGACAACTGAAGGGAACAACTTAATTGGAAGAAGTTCCTTGAAGGGATATGTACATATTTTATCCAGGATATAGTTATCAACAGTAGGAATAATGACAGTACCTAAATTTTATAGTGTTCACTCTGTGCCAGACCCTGTTCCAAGTGTCTGTATTAATTCAGTTCATCCTCAGTGGGAACCGAGTTGCAAAGAGGTTAAGTAACAAGCCTGAAGTTACACAGCTGGAAATCAATAAAACCAGGCTTTGAGCCCCGGTAATTCAACTCCATTTTCTGTGTGCTTAACCATTCCAAAATATTGTCTTTCCAATCCAATGGGAGAAATAGGTAAAGTATAATGAAAAACAATCTATAAATTGACATTTATTATTTCTGGAAATGCTAGGGAATAGAAACTCATCTTCCTTTCTTCCTTCTTCCCTTCCTTCCTTATTCTCCTTCCTTCCTTCCTTCCTTCCTTCCTTCCTTCCTTCCTTCCTTCCTTCCTTCCTTCTTTCCTTCCTTCCTTCCTTTCTTTCTTTCTTTTCTTCTTTCCTTCTTTCTTTCTTTCTTTCTTTCTTTCTTTCTTTCTTTCTTTCTTTCTTTCTTCCTTCCTTCCTTCCTTCCTTCCTTCCTTCCTTCCTTCCTTCCTTAATTTAAGTATGTTTTTATATGTTTTTATTAATTTTAGTGATTGAGGTAGGGGGAGAGAAATAGAAACATCAATGAGAGAGAAACATTGACCAGCTTGTGATCAGACCCAGGGCATGTGCTGACTGGGAATTGAACCAGCGACCTCCTGGTACATGGGACGATGCTCAACGAACTGAGCTTCACTGGCCAGGAAAGATTGATCTTTCTTGATTGCCTTCTACATGCCAGGTTCTATGCTCTACATGTTATAATAATCCTATGAGGTAGGTACTATTACAGCCATCTTACAGAAGAGAGAATTTAGGTTCAGAACTGTTAAGTAACTTGCCCAAAGTCACAGAAATGGCAAATGATGGCCCTTGGATTCAAAACCAGATTTTCTTATATATTTGTTCAACTTACCTGCTTCTCTCATCTTTCCATAGCTACAGTTTGCCTACTCTCGAGGGGTTTTGTGTCAGGGGTCCATTCAAAATCATTCACTCTGTAGTCTTTTGCTTCTTCTATTTTAAAATGGTGTTCACTTTAATAATGTTCATAAGGTTAAAAACTACAGAGAACATGACCTCCACCAACAGAGTTGCTAAATAAATATACGTCAATACAGTGAAATAATATGCAGTAATAAAGTACAGCTATAATACCATCACGGGAGGTATTGAGCGGCTTGCACAATGCATATGCACAGACAGAATGCTGTGTACATGTTTCCAAAACACCCACAAAATACCACATACAGTTGGTTCTGCTATTGTTCTTGTTTTTAAAACAACTTGTTATGACACAACTGATCATTAGGAAACTATGTGAGCATAACACAAATTTCATGATTGCTTAAGGGCAATTTCACCCACGAGAAACTAGGTGAAAACAGCAACCCAGATACAAGGGAATCCACAAATCACACAGACACATCTCAAACCCAGCAGCCACCTCAGTCTGCTGTGTGTGTGTTGGCAGCCACAACTTTCTGTTCCACTTCAGACAAGCCTCCTTCGGCCTATGTCTTCAAGCCATTTCAAGGTAAAAGCCATTTTTATTCTAGAAATTACATATTTCTTAGCAATTTACTATGTGCCTAAAACTGTGCTACAACTTCTAATAAGATGCTAGACTTTTAAAATTTCACATCACGGGCAATGGTTTTTAGTGTGATGCTCCCATTCATCTCACTTGTCAGAATTCCTGTGGTTTTTACTCTGAGATTTTAGCACAGTGATTTTTTTGGGAACACACATGACATTACAGCAGAACTATCAATAACTAATACAATGGGTACAAATGCAAGTAACTTGTTTCATTAAAGTTGTTCGCACCACAATTAGTTTAACTTCATGTAATCACGCAAAGCAAGAGAACGTATCATATTGTTCTGCAAGAAAAACTGGACTAAGGCTTAGGAGTCCTCAACCTATCTTTGACATAAACTTGCTATTGCTAGTAAATTTGGACGAGTTGCCCTTGCTGAATTTCCCATTAAAAGTGGGAGAACAGTTTTCCATTAACCAAATCCAGCTCTGCCCATAAACAAGGTAATTGGCTTTCAAATCACTGAACAAAATATGTGCAGCATTCAAATGAAGTGTGGTGACCTTAGTGAAATGAGTAATTGAGTCCCCTGCTTCTTAAATCCGAGTCTGACAGAGTAGCCGTCCTTCCTTCACAGTATGTCCTCACGTTCCCTGTCCTATATCCAACGGTGAAGGAGGCTTAGGACAGGACGCAACCCTAAGCCGAGAAGGTGATGCTCCAGGGACCTCATGGTCTCCCATTTCCATGTAGTGTGGACGGCGGAGGCTAGCTCACCCCCTTTCCTTTGTTGGCAGTGATCCCCCAGGGCTGCAAGAGTCTTCAGTCTTATCTTGGGATCCGATGTCCAAACCAGAAGGCACCGGAGTGTTGGGCTATTCTCAAAGTCCAAATCCACACCCTGATCATCCTCTGACTGCAGCTGGGAAGGTAAAACAGAGTAATAGCTTATATTCTTTGCATTCTTGATGCAAAACAGCACAAAAGCTCTGCCCTACAAGTCCAAATGAACAGTCTAGACTCCTCTGGCCTGTGTAGTTCCTGATTTTATGGTGTAACTATCCCAACTTAGCCAGCCTGACGATTATATCCCTCAGAGATGTATTTAGGGTTGCCTTTCCCTCTACTTTGTAACAATGCTCAGTGTTGCTCATCTTGATGATTTTGCCATCTATGCCCTGCAATGCATACAAAATGTCTCTGACAAGGGCTGCCTCAGCAATTTCCACATGACTCCTTGACCTTGTCACATTGCGAAAAACAGTGTTGGGAAAGCCTTTTGAGGGAGCGGGTTGCAAAGAAGGCTGGTTTGTAGTTAAAATCCATGCAAGATATGACCCCCACCTGCTGTGGAAAACAGTCTTCTATGCCAGCGGCCTTGGTGAGACTGTGGGTCTGCTGCTTCCCATGGGGCCAGAGAGCCCTGTGCTGACTCGGGGCTGCGATCCTGGTGGTTCACTGGGAGAGTCCGAGGCCTGGCAGAGGAGCAGGGAGGTGAGTAGGCATCTCTCGGTTATGTGAGAGCAAATAACATGGCATAGCTAGAAACCTTGTTTGGCTGCTTGCATGGCTTTTCACTAAGGCTCAGCAAGAGGTAGCGATGACTATTTTTCAAAACTTGTGAATGAAGTTTCTATGGATTTTTTGCAGACAATGCAGTATTTGCTTCTCTTCTTTGTCGAGTGAGTTCTGTCTTTATTTTTTTCAGTTACTAGAATTTCATCTCTTTCAACAGTCAAGGCGCAGTTGCTGGCAGTAACCTGCGTGCCATCCAGGAACTGCTAGGCTACAGCAGCTTTGCTCTTGCCCAGAATCCGGCAACACAGGTTCTGCTGCGTGACGTTCTGTGGCTTATGATCGGGAGCTCTCATGGAGCTCCAGCCCGCCTTCCCTGGCTGAGTCCCGTGGTGCCCCAATGCCTGTGCCTGGCCCACACTCCTTGGGCTGCAGGCGTCCCCAAAAGGCCCCGCTGGAGCTTTTGCTTGATAGGATGACATTTGGAAGCACGTACCTGAATAAATCAGAACAGCCAAAATCCCCTGGGTTGATTATGGAGCTTTTGGGACTAATGTTGCAACATTTGTGTTTCTTTTGTAAATTCCTGCTGGACATGACCCATGACTTTTATCTTAGGTAATGAGCCTGGATTCTGGAAGGATTTTTTTTTTCCTTCTCTCTAAGAATATGACTTATTGAATACCTGACATTTTCAAAGAATTTGTCTTTTGCCCTACCAGACCATTAAGTGAGCAGTAACTGCTCTGAAAATGTCTGTGTTTTGCTTGATCTTCAGCTATTATTTGATAGGCACTCAACCATAACATTATGATTATGAAGCACTTAGGGAGGACAAGATGCTCTCCAAATACTTTCTTATTTTGTGCTTTCCCCTCTCAGACTCCAATTCCCAACTGTGCTGGGACCCTTAATTGATTCTAAGAGGGTTTCTTGAGCTGTCATGGAATAAAGAGGCAATTTTATTTAGGAATCCAAAGATATTTGTATGTTCTTCTGTATTCTGTTGGTGTGATGGACAGCTTCAGCTCTTGGCCGGACTGCTCTCTTTGACTTGCTTGCTGTGCTGACAGCTGATGTGTTATTACTCATGAGCTGTGGATTCAGAAAGTTATACTGTTGGCCCCTTTCTTCAACAGCAAAAATGGCCCAAATATATAATTGCTTAAAGACTGACACTATGTTTCCAGGGCTAGGACTTAATCCATAAAGCAAGTTGAGGGTTTTTAATTACCAATGCTCTTCTCAAATTACAATGACATTATTTGGGATCACATCTGTTCCTAACAGGATCAAATTTAAACTAATGACAGGAGATCAAGAAGTCACAAGGGTCTTAGACTTTTACAGAATCTATCAACACAACATTCAGGCATCAATATAAACAGGGATCTAATGAGTAAATGGTATTTCTTATCAAGATATAACATTTGGATGTGTGTGTGGTGTGTTTTGTTGTTGTTGTTATTGTTGGCTTTCTAGTCCTAAAAGCTGTTTTCATCTTAGAGTATGTTTAGTACCCAACAATAGTTCATTTTTAATAGATGTTCATTGACTTGTTTGGAATTATCTCAGAAACTTGCTCAGGGGGCTTTGTTCAAAGCAAGAAAGGGCTGATTTTTTTATATGTGGTCCAAACCTCTCAAACCTCCAGCCCAGTGCTCTCCATTTGAACTCATCCTTAGCATTCAGTGGTCTAAGGCAGTGTTTCCCAACCTTCTCTCATGATGAGAATCACCTGGTGGAGTTGTTAAAACACAGATTCCTGAATCCCAACTAAGAAGTGCTAAACTAGAATTTTTGGGAACATATAGGTAAAATTGCATACCTAACTTAGTGCTCTAACATAAAAACAGAATTATCTTAATCTCATTACAGAAAAACAAAAAGCAAAAAACACCCACACACATACTCAAGTGAGGTGAAATAAGGAGGAATTTATTATAACGGTCTGAAGAAATCCTATGATTAATGACACAGCTGGGGACCTCTAGGATCTCATCTTCAGAAAGATCATTTCTCTTGCTCTTCCTCAGAATATTCTCTTCACTTCTCCTTGCATGTTGGCTTCACTTTCCTGGGGAAACCAGCTTCTTCCACAGGTTTTTTAGGTCTGTTTCATCATAATTTCAGCTACTTTTAACTTTGCATTTAGCTACATGTTTAATTTGGCTATAAAGTTAATTATATTCAATTAATTATATTCAATTACCAGTTAATTATATTCAATCTATGGAGCCTAACATGTCGATTGATCAGGTCTCTATGTTTCAATTTCCCAAATTTCTAGGAGAATATGAATGACCTAACTTGACTCACATCTCACTATTGGTCCAATTACCAAAGGGATGAGTCCTATCCTTCAGAGATATTAGTAGGAAAGGTTCTCCATAAGGGGGCTGTGGGCAAGAAGAAATGATGTATCTAGAACAAGAAATTTCAAAAATTGCCATGGAAATCTGTCTTTGGAAGAAGGAGATACTTTGGATTAGATTTTGGTAAGAACATTTTAAATTAAAATCATGAAAACTCATTCTTATTCTTTGTAGCTAATGCTACTTCACCTTTTATTGCTAAAATATATCTTCATCTCTGAATTTGTATTTCTCTTCCACAAATTATCTTTAGAGGGTATTTTTTTTTGAACCTTGGCCTTGTAGATCCTTCCTAAGTTAGAAACCAAATAATAAGAATAAGTCCTTCGAATATTTCTTGTTGCTTCTGGCAGTTTCATTTGTAATGATCATTTGGGCTAAATTAAAGCAAGGTTAGAGATAGTGGAACTCAAACTCCAGGGAAAAAAATTGAAAAAGCTTAGGATACTTTTGAAGCTTAAGAAGATGAAAGAGATTGTAAGTAGTACTGAATATTTCTTTGATAATTTACTCATTTAAAAATCTGCTTTCTTCCAAAATAGTACATGATTTTATTGAAGAATTAACTTTGAAAAATATGGATAATCTTACATCTTAAAGATTAAAATAAAGGCTGACTAGAAATGATTGTAAATTTGAACATTAAACTTTTAAAAATTGTGTCACTTTAATTTAATTGTGGAGATTTATAATGTTAATACCATGTTACCAAGAGCTTGTTTTATTCAGCCTCAAATATCCCATCTACATTAAATATGTTTATAGTATCTACCAGCCCATAGTAGCTTCTAGTGAGGCAATCTGTACTTGAAAGACAGAGAAGGAAAGGAAGAGGGAAAGGGAGAGGGAGAAAGAAAACAGGAGAGAGAACCCAGCCCAAGATTGACTTGTAACACCTGATGTTCAAAAGAGGTGTATTCCCTCTTCAGAAATGTGAAGGAAGAAATGCCAAGAGAAGGAACTCGGGAAGTATTATTTGGAGCAGAAGCTGACCCACTATGACTCAGAGGAACTTAATTTTCAATGTGTTCTGCAAAAGTCAAAGAGAAAATAAAATAATAGCAGAGGAAACTCGCCTAGAGAGAGAAAGAGAAACATGGCAACACATTAGAAATCAGGCATCTTCTGAGGGATTGATGGCCCACTGGTCCCTAGATCTGCCTCAGTTCCATTTTCAATCCATATGGAGACTTATAGCAAAACCCCTCTTTTCTTAAAAGTATCATGAGTGGCTCTCTCTGTTACTTGTAACTCAGAAGGCCTACATTCAACACCATCTTATCCGTGATTCATGTACAAAGGCCAAGGGTTGCCAACTTACATGGGACAGTGAAACTTGAAACTTTGATATTCATAATACTGACATTGAACCTTTGAAAATGGAAATTTGAAAAAATTTGGACTTGGCCTGTTTTCCCAGAGCAATGAGCTTCGACTCCCCCACCCATGCTGATGTTAGCATCTGGCTGAGGGCTCAGCTACAGTAAAAACAGCCACCAACAAAGGTGGCCCAAGTTTGGCCACTCCAGTCCAGAGGTGAGATGCCTGCCCAGTTCCTGAACAAGCAGGCAGTTCCTTAACAAAACCATGAACTCCCATCCTAAGAGTGAGGCATCAGAAGGGCACAGAAGTTGAAGTAAGCTTTTGGTAGCTAGGATGGAAGTGATCTGGGGTGGGGGTGGGGGGATTTTGGGGAGAGCTGGATGTGCCAGCCACCTGTAACAATGAGGAGACTCAATAGGCTGGTTCACTGAGTGGAGTGTGTGTGTGTGTGTGTTGTGTGTGTGTGTGTGTGTTGTGTGTGTGTGTGGCGCTGAGGCAGCAGAGCAGTAAGCAGAGATGAGCCTGGCATCTGCTAAGAGTGAAATGGCTATCTCGCATCTCAGGGAGAGTGTTAGATCCCTTAGATGGCCTGAGCTTTAAGCTTTATGTTTAAGCTCTCACTGAAGGGTCACCCAGGACAGGTTCTGATTCCCTCCCTGCACACACACACACACACACACACACACACACACACCCCACAGTGTAGTGAGAATAGGCATCTTTGGCTTTTATCCTACGAGCTAGAAGTGCTGCTGATGATAGACATATAAAAGGACAGTCAGCCAATATTGCCAATAGGTATAAATTAAAAATTAAACAGCAATTAAGAGGCACTATATTGCATGGATTCTGGAAACAGATATTCTGGGTCTAAAGAACAGTTCCACTGCTTACTAACTGTGTAACCTTGGTCAAGGGACTTAAATTCTCTATGCCTCAATTTTTTCATCTGTATAAAGGGGATGATGAGCAGAGTATCTACCTCATTTGGTTACTGTGAGGATTAAATGCGTTAATTTGTGTGAAGCCTGTACAATAGTGTCTGGCACATAATAAATATCCAGTCAGTGTTATTATTGTCTACTGCACTCCATGCATAAGGCTCTCACTCCATGGAAATTATCGGAGGCCATGCCACAGTTTATGTTTGACACTGGTTCTTCTTCTTTTTTTTTTTTTTTAATATATATTTTATTGATTTCGGAGAGGAAGGAAGAGGGAATGAGAGACAGAAACATCAATGATGAGAGAGAATCATTGATTGGCTGCCTCCTGCATTCTCCACCTTGGGAATTGAGCCCCCAACCTGGGCATGTGCCCTGATTGGGAATTGAATTGGAATTGGAACCTCTTGAGCCACACCAGCCGGGCTTTTTTTTTTTTTTTTTTTTTTTTTTTTTTTAACATTCTAAAATAAAACTAAACCTTGCATGCCTCATGCCTCTGCAAATGAAGTAAAGCATTACCCATATTTTATCCTTAATTATAAGTGGAGAAAACCAAAGAATGAAAAGTAAAATTTCACCCTAAAGGTGATGTTGCTCTCTCATCTGCCTCCCCCCCCCCCCCCCCCTTCAGTCACTGAGCTGTCTGACTTTGCTGTCATTCTTCCTGCAATAACATGCAGGAGTAGAGTCCATTGGCCGAACTCCAGGCAGTGCATGCCCTTCAGATGCTCTAGAAGCACACCATTAAAGCATCCCAGGGCTCAGCACAGGGTCTGGCACAGAGGAAACACTCACTGTTTATTCACTTATTCTAAGTGATTGACTGTCAGCTTCTCTCCTGCCTTTTTGACCTCATCGCCTCCTGTCTCCAAATTTTCAACAAGACTTCTCTTTTCCAAGTTTAAATTATGTATCCAATATTTCAAACCTTTCAGTGACCTCCCCTAGGGTGAACTTCCTTATCTCCTTGTATCTCCTTGTCCCTTTCTCTGTTCCTCGCTTACTTCAGTTCATGTATCTTCTTTGGCTGTGCTCTTCTTGCTGTTTTTATCCCACACACAGTACTAAATATAACTCCTTCTTTACTTGAACATTTCGTTTACACTCAAATTGCCCTGTTTTCTCTTCCTTGGAATTACAGTTGTAGTTGACAATTTAGAGGTATTTCACAACCCACATCCCCTCTCTTCCAAAACTTGCTCCATAGTAGCTGTGTTTGAACTTCATGACCCTGCCTTTAACCCAGCTGACAGATCACAGTTTTGGTTTTTTTTTTGTTTGTTTGTTTGTTTTTTTTTTAAGTTTTAAGTCACTAAGTTTTTGGGTGTGTTTTCGTTTGCAGTAATAAGTGATTTTATCATTATCCTCAAAAATTGCTTTATAAAATATCTAATTGCGCATGAAAAATATACTTAGAGCTATGGACATTTCAACTGAATATACATAGGATTTTACTACAAAACTATGGAATGCAAGAAACTTCCATAAGGAATAGATTGAAGATGATGTATGGGACGTAACATATGGTAAGTCTATGATAAATGCCAAAGAGATTATAAATTTTAAAATGCCCCAAGAAGGAGGGAGAGGACAAGCAATTTGATTTTTAAGATTTTTTTTTTTTTTACTAGTTTTTAGCATCTGCTGGTCTGGACATAGAAGAAGATACAGTTAAAAATGCTTAACATTGAGAAAATGTTCGTAATTTCTTAGAGGAAATAAATTTGGTTCATTCAGTTAAGATTCTTTGGTGTGTTGGTGGCTTGTTTTTGGTCAACAGCAAGAAGTTCTTTCTGGCATTTTGACTTTAGCCAGTCACAGCATAAGGACTGAACACAGAAGAGGAAAGACCCCTAATATAATTGACCGGGTCACCAAGAAAAGAGAAAGGCTAATAGGAATATAATTTGCAGGCAGGTGAACTTTTGTGAGTTAGCAGTTCTGATTTTTGTGGGTTCAATGCGTATAATTCCCCCATTACTGCGATGAAGCTACAACCTTGGGTTAAAGTCCTTCCTAAGGAATGAAAAATGTCATTTTGTCCTATTATTTCACTTAGGGGAGTAGTTATAACTTCTACCTATCTGGTGTTCATTCCTACTTTAATTGTGGACCGGGAGGTCAGTTCCATCTGTGCTGAGCCGTGTGTATTAGCGTACCCTTGAATGTCCTGAGTGAACTGGCATGTGGCAATGGAGATGAGGTCACTCTGAGGCATGTGTTGGCTTTGTAGCAAAACATACCTGATCACCTGTGTAGTTGCAATGGCTGAGGGGAAAAGGTTCAGCAAAGGTAAGAATAAAATGAGCGCATTCAGTATCATTTTAAGGCAAATGGACATTCATAAGCAACTTGGAGATGGATGAAACATTAGATCAAAAATTGAGACCTAGCTCCCTGATATCAGCTCATCTTTTAGTACTTCCCTCATCCAACCATGCTATTGTATACCCTTGCCAGTTTAGAAAGCGCTTTCATGTGGGTTCCCTTCTTATTTCGATTCCCCGGTCCTAGTTGCTACAACTGGGACATTTCACAACCAATAGGAAAATTACAGATTGTGCAGACTCTGCAGCCAGAGCCCCACACCCTCCCTCACGGTCCCTCATTCCGCAGCAGGATTTTACCTCCTGAGTGGGAGTCTCTGGGCCTCCTGGTCTCCTGCTGCCTTACTTGCAGCTGTGCCACTTGCTCTATCTATCACCGTGCTGTAACAGAGCAGGTCCTAAATAAGCATTTATCAAATTGATTTATTATCACTGGGCTGCACAACATAAGTACAAGAGCTTTCAACACATATTTATTAATTCATTATTATTTAGTATTTGTACATCTTCCCTCCCACAATATAGCTTCTGTAGTTTACTCAAAAATGACAATACTTGAAGTGTTTCAATACTTCAGAGTACACAAGTTACTGTCACATGCATTATTTCATTTAATTTCTCAAAATCCTTGTGGGATGTATAGGCAGGATATTAACTTCCCAGTTTCAGAGATGAGATAACTGATGCAGGTGTAAAGAGATTGGGATGTAGAACTAAGGCCTCTCTGTCTCCTAAACTAGCCTTTCCTCCACTTTTTAGGATGCCTTTCTCCTGCCTGGTTAACCTCCTTCCTTGAATCCCCATCTCAGTGGTGAATGAGCGTAGGGAGGCCTCGTCTACCACTATCTCTGCTACAAATTCTCTTCACTGTTTGCAGTGACTCTGACCTTGGGCTAAGAATGTAAAAATAAATTCTTTTATTTTAAAAAAAATCACTAATCCTGTAGCTTCTAAAATGTGTATCTTGATTTCAGCAAAGGGTTTTATGATCTTATGATATCTATGTAGATGAAGTTGCTAGACTATTTTTGTTTTATTATTGTTTCAATACCTATACCCAACTCTCCAGTGACTTCCACTCTCAGGGAGAAGAACATCAGATGTTCACAGCTTTACCCTGATGCCCTGTATGATCTGGCTCCTACCGACCTCCCCAACCTTATCTTGTACTCCTTTCCTGCTCACTTAGTAAACTCCAGCAACATGGAGTTCTTTTTGTTCCTAACATATGCCAAACTCTTTGCTACCTTAGGGCATTTGTACTTGTTAAACCTGCTGGGTGGAATAGCGTCAAATCCCTCCAATCTTGCACAGGTGACTGCCAGTTAGTCATCTGCTCAAGGGCTTCTTGACGGGTGTTTTCCTGGACTCCTTGTTAAGGCAAAAAAGCCAAGTATAGGATAGTGCCTACAGTGTGCGGCATTTCTGTTTGAGATTATTTATACAAACAAACACATACACAGAGACGAGCATGGGAAACACTCACAAGAAATTGATAGCAGTGGTTTCCTCTCGGGAGAACTGCAGGATGAAAGTGGGATTAAGAGACTTTTCACTCTTTTGTATTATTTGAATTGCTTATCGTCTGTGTTAATACCTATTAAAATAACTAGAGCCTCTTTCAAAGAATGAGAAAAAGAACTCATTGAATTATTCAAACTTTACAAACTGAAAATGCAACAAGAATAAATATTTAATATTTCACTTAGATTCAATAATTCAATTGCACAGGTCCTGGTGAAATGGGCCCCACTTAAAAGCAGTTCATCTGAGAAAAACATAAGATTTTATTGACCACAAGTTCAATACGACCCAACCATGTGGCTATTTAAAAAAGTAACTGCATACACCCAACACAGCAGAATACACACCCTTCTCACTCGCACAGGTAACGTTCTTCAGGATACATCACATGTTTGGTCACAAAACAAGTCTTAACAAATATGAGAAGACTGAAATCATACCAAGTATTTTTTCTGATCACAATTCAATGAAACTAGAAATCAATAGCAAGGAAAATTAGAAACCTGAAAAGTGCTGTATGCAGAAATTAAACCCACACTCTGGAACAATCAATGGATCAAAGAAAAAATGAAAAGGAAATTAGAAAATATCTTGAGACCAATGAAAATACAATGTACCTTATGGGAAGCAGCGAAAGCCGAACTAAGAGGAAACTTGGTAGTGATAAATTCCTATATTAAAAAAGAAGTAGGAGCTCTAGCTGGTTTGGCTCAGTCGCTAGAGCATTGGCCTGTGGATCAAAGGGTCCCGGGTTCGATGCTGGTCAAGGACATGTACTTTGGTTGCAGGCTTCTCCCCTGCCCCGGGCCTGGTCAGCGCCTATACAGGAGGCAACCAATCGATGTGCTTCTCTCACATTGATGTTTCTCTCTTCCACTCCCCCTAAAAATCAATGGGAAAGTATCCTTGGGTGAGGATTAATAACAAGAACAACAAAAAGTAGGATCTCAAATAACCTAACTCTTCCCCTCAAGGAACAAGAACAAACTAAGCCCAAAGTTAGCAGAAGGAAGAAATAAAGCTTAGAGCAGAAATATAGAAAATAGAAAAAGACTAGAAAAATCAACAAAACAGGAATGGGTAAAAAAAAGATGGCATTTACATGCAATGAAATATTATCCTCTCTAATAAAAGAGAAACATGCAAATTGACCATACATTCGCTACACCCATAAGCCACACCCACCAGCCAATCAGGGCAAGTATGCAAATCAACCCAGCCAAGATGGTGGCTAATTTGCATACCCAGGCTAGAGTGAAGACTGTAGACAGTGTAGAAAAGAACTTTGCTGAGAAGCAAGCAAGCAGGGCAGGGGAGAAGGCAGGGAAGCAGGCGGGGTGGGGAGAAGGGAGAGAAGCTGGCTGGGCAGTGGAGACTGCAACAGGAAGCCCTATTGCAGGAATCTTCCTGCAAGGGGGCATCTAGTTCATCCATAAAAAGAATAAAATCTTGTTCATCCATAAAAAGAATAAAATCTTCCAATTTGCTACAATATGGAAGAACTTGAGGACAATTTGCTGAAGAAGACAGCAGGGCAAATATTGCATGATTCCATTTATATGAGTTATCTAAAATAGTCAAATTCATGGAAGTAGAAAGTACAATGTTGGTTGCTAGGGGCTGGGGAAAGGGATAAATGGGAGTTGCTGTGCAATGGGTACAAAGTTTCAGTCATGCAAGATGAAAAAGTTCTAGATATCCATTGTACAATGTTATGCTTGAAGTTAACAATACTGTGCTCTGTTAAAAATTTGGTGAAGTTTGATCTCATTTTTTTTTTACTACAATAAAAAAACTGAGTGCACCTCACAGTAGCAATCAAAGAAATGCAAATAAAAAATTACCACCTGTCAAATTAGTAAAGATTTTAAAATGCTGGTGATCCCCGAGGCAGGCTCTCCCACTTACTGCTAGTTACAGTATAAATTAGCAGGCACAAATGTTTTTAAAAATGCTTTGGAAATATGCATCAAAGGGTCTTAGAAATGCTTATACCCTTTGATGTAATAACGTTACTTGTAGGAATCTGCTCTCATGCAGTAATAACAAATGTAAATATGTTTATTATTTATAAGACCAAATATTAGAAATCTTCCAGACATTCCATAAGGGAATACTTAATAAATGTTGATAGATATGATGAAACAACAAAAATGCTATGAAGTCTTAGTGACAAGAGAAAACTGCTCAGAATATTAAGTGAAAAAAATACAGGATAAAAAACTGTGAATGGTGGTTATAGACAGTTTTATCACTACTACATCAAGAATTTAAAATAAAAAAAGTTTAAGAAAACACACAAAAAAATGTTATATGGGATTGTTTCTGGGTAATGAGATTATAGATATTCGAAATAAGTTTTTTTAACTCCCACCCCCACATTTTCCAAATTTCTGACAAAGAGCTCATATTATTCTCCCAATCAACAAAAACAGGTATAATTTAAAAATGAAATGTGACCTAGGTTTCATGAAAAAGATGATCAGTTTGTCCAAAAATATATATTTTCACATATTGCAAGACTAAATTACTCTTTAGTCTTTGCAAACATAAACAAACATCTAAGGTGGAATGAAGAGTGACCAAAAATTAGACTCTTCAGCCCAGAAATACTGAAAGGTATTTGATTGATTTTTTTTAATGTATGGCAAAATAAACATAAACTCTTTCACAAAATCTTTTAATTCTTACAAGGGGTAGACATAACAGGGAGCGAAATCAAGAGAACACATTGCATTATTTATCTGTGTAGTAAACATATGGGTGGGTAATCTGATTCAGGAGAGCGGTTTAGGGGAGGCAGAAATGGAATGGCAAGCAGAGAGGAAGAAAGGGGGTCTGCCCTGGCAGCCAGGTCAGCCAAACCCTCTCTGGCTTTCCGTGGGTTGGCAGATGGCACAGCCAGATTGTCCCACCAGCCTGGAGCTACTAACTAAAACAATTACATTCAAGAAGAGATAAATGTATGCTACAATTAGATTCCTAATATTAGCTGAGGATGATGGGGCGATATTATAATTGGCTTAAGTTGTGATGGGGAAAAACTCTAGTCAGGGTTGGGCAGAGAAAGGTATAAGCTGGCATCCATAAGGACACAGAAACTGATTCTTTGAAAAAATCAAATTTATGTCCCACCACTCTGCTCTTCTTCCTGCCCTGGCATTTAATCTCAGATGAGATGTGTTCTTTTACCTTCACTTATATATGTTTCCTTGAAATCAAAGAAAGCAAATTTAGGGAATTTGGGTTGAATCTAGAAAATATATATGATTTTGGCGGGCCATGTTGTGTAGATATATTTAAAAAAACAAAAACAAACAAAAAAAAACCACCACAAATCACAAAACAAAAATCTTGACTAAGTTGACAACAGTTAAAAATGGAGAGATTTGTCATAAAAAGAAAGATCTGGGGCTTTTTAAAAATTAAATGTAGCATTGGTGCGTTGATATTGTCAAATGACAACAATTAGCTGGAGAGGGTGACATATGCCCCTTTTAGGTGGCATGGGCTCACCAATTTGCCACAGTCCTCACTTAGCCCATTTGGATTCTCATTCTTGGCCCCTGCACACATTCCTGAGGTTTTCATGTCTCAGTGATTTACAAAACTGGTGCGCCACCCCTGAGCTGCCTCGTTTAAAAAGCTTCCTCTGATACAAAAGTCATTCAAAGCAATCCTTTCGGTAAGTAACTCTGATAAAGACACTTATAAACGAGCTCGCTCAAAGATATGCTGGGAAAGTAGAAAGAATACTCCTCTGGAAGTCAGGGGAGCCATGGGCAGACAGTAAAATAAAGGGCCTTAAAAGACTAGGACATCTTATGGGAAACTCGCAGCCTAGTGTTTGGAACTTAGTAGGAGGTTAATAAATATTTGTTTCCATCCTCCTAAGAGCAGATGCAGAGCACAGCGAGGAGGAAATGGAGCCAAAATAGTGTAATGCAATGCACAAAAGCACAGCATGCCAAGAGCGAAGGAGGGAAGAAGTAATTGTAACCCAGAGAGCAGTAGAAGCAACAGAACAAGCCTAGAGAAGTTAGAATGACAGAGCCAGGTACTGTAATAATGGGGACTGCATGATTGTGACATGATTCTGACAGATCTTTGCTAGCCACACATCCATATGGTAAGCAGGAGCACAGAGGAGATAGATGAAAACAGCACGAAGCAAGCAGAAAACCAGACAGAAATTCACACTAAGACGCTGGTCATGGGAAAGAATTCAACCCTTTAATGAAAGATTGTTGATGAAAACTATAACCATATGTATAAAAATACAGAGACTAGGTACATTTTGCAGAATAGCTATGTTTAGTTGAAGAACAGAATTTCTATGCTTAGCTGAAATAAGTTGTTTAAAATTAGGTTTTGTATCGTTTTGGGCTTACCTTTGGTGAAGCTTTAGTTACTTTGGAATAATTTATTCCTAAAGCCTCAATTTAAAACAATCGTTACTAAGTGAAGTACAGTTTCCTGAAGCATCGTGTCACTACAGTAATGACCTGTCAGAGAATGTTAGACAAAGGGTGTTGAATGCTGGATGGAAGGTTATAGATGCGATTCTTTTCTTCCCAGCCCTTTCTTAGGGTCACAGCCAACCAGTCACTGTTTATGCATAGGGTAGCTTTTGCAGTATTTATTTCTTTAAATATTTAATAGTCTTGAGAGACAGTGACTGGCAGTGCTATGTAGAGTTTCTAGCATGTTTTGAATGCTTAATAACTAGCAACGATAAAACCCTGCATGATGAAAACAGCAGCCAGTACACCTATTACACTCTAAAATGTTTTAAAGCCACAGAAAGAACTACCCTGTTTCCCTGAAAATAAGATAGTGTCTTATATTAATTTTTTTCTCCCAAAGTTGCGCTAGGTCTTATTTTCAGGGGATGTCTTATCTTTCCATGCACTAGGTCTTATTTTCGGAGGATGTCTTATTTTCGGGGAAACACGGTATTTAGAAAAGTATAAAAAGCAAACATAGTGCTTTGACTTCATAATAGCAATAAAGAAACATTTATAGTCACTAAAAAGTTCAAATTTCCTCTTAAATTCCTTAAGGAATCCAGGGAAAGCATGGGAAAAGTGGACAGAGCATGGATTTGAAAATAAAACAAAAACACAACAAACTTTTTTTTTTGTACCATATGGAAACCTGCTATGGAGGAACCCGTACAGCTACATCCTGTACAGTGTCGGGGTGCTCCAAGCGCCTTCAAAACTCCCTCCAATCCAGCACCCATTGGCAAAGCGCTCCCCCTTGGTAGACACCTTCAAGTTTTGAAGGAGTTTGGTTTGGGAAGAGGAAGCACGCGGGTGCCTGTGTGCGCGACACCCCCAGATGGAAGCCAGGACACAGTGACCCCGGGGAGACACGTGCCCTCGCGCCCCCAGAGGACGTTCTTTGTGACGTCCCGGCCGCGGACGCGGTTGCCTAGGAGCCCGGCCCGCCGCCTCCGGGAGCCCGCGCCGCCGGACCGGCCGGGGACCCCGCAGAGCTGTAAGTTCGGGAGGGAAGCGCGGAGGGAAAAACAGAACTGCTCCTTTAAGAACTTCCTTTCCCTTTTACTCTCTGTTTACATAACACGGGGGCCGGCCCGCCGCGGGGCCCGGCGGGGGCGGCGGAGAGCGGGCGCGGGTGGCCCCACGCACCGGGGGCGGGAGCGCCGCGCGGGCCGGGGAAGCCGGTGCCGGCGGGGGCGGGGCGGCTCCCACCTGCCCGCGCGGCGGGGCGGCTCCGCGGCCCGGCCCCCGCCCCTCCCCCGCCGCTGCCCCCGCCCTCCGCCCTCGCGGCTCCCTCCCGCCCGCTCGCCCTCCTCCCTCCCGCGGGGCTCCGGCGGCGGCGCTCTGCGCGGGCAGGTTCCCCTGCCGCCCGGTCCCATTCGGTCCCATTCGTCGCCTGGTCTGGCTCGGGGCGGCCGCGGCTCGCGGAGCTCTCGGGCGCCCGGCGGGGCAGCCGCGCAGCCACGACGGAGCAGCCTCGGGACTGGCCGCCCCGCGCCCCCTTGGCCGCCGTGCCCTTCCCCGGCGCGCTCACCCCCTTCTCGGGATGGGATGGTAGCGGGGGCGCCGACTCGGCGGCGGGGATCGCGGCGGCGGAGGAGGCGGCGGCGGCGGCCGAGCGGGGCTCCATGTTTTCCCCCGGCCAGGAGGAGCACTGCGCCCCCGGCAAGGAGCCGGTGAAATACGGGGAGCTGGTGGTCCTGGGGTGAGTCTGGGCATCCCCGACCTGGGGGAGCCGGGGGCGGTTGGCGAGCGCTCCGGGCCGGCTGGGCGCCCGCATTCCCCGAGCGGGGCCGGTGTGGGGGGCTCGGGCGCGCTCTGGGGACCCCCGGGGGCGCTCTCTGGGGATCCCCCCGGGGCGCTCTCCGGGGACCCCCCTGGGGCGCTCTCCCGGGTCCTCGGGGGCGCTCTCCGGGGACCCCCCGGGCACTCCCCGGGGACCCCCGGGCGCTGGGAGCGGCGGGAGCGGCTCGGAGGGCTGGGACGGCGGCCGCTAAGGCGGGAGCGGGGATGCGCTCTCCGCGCGGGGGACGGCGGCAGCGGGAGGGATGGGGGGAGCGGGGCCGCCCCGGAGGCGGCGGCGGGGAGCGGGGCGCCCCCACGCTCCCCGGGACGCGGGGCCGGAATCTGCGGTCCAACTGCGGGGCAGGAGCTCGACTTCCCCGAGCGCGCCGGGCCGCGGGGGTCGGTTGGGGCCGGGGCTGAACGGCCACCGTGTCGGGCTCTTCGCCGCGTCGCACTCGAGACCCTCCCCCCCCCCCCCCGCCATTGGCGGAACGGGGAGGCCGGGAGGCCCGGCCCAGGTCCCGGGTCCCGCTCTCCGC
Source organism: Pipistrellus hanaki (assembly GCF_964339955.1). Classification (NCBI taxonomy): domain Eukaryota; kingdom Metazoa; phylum Chordata; class Mammalia; order Chiroptera; family Vespertilionidae; genus Pipistrellus; species Pipistrellus hanaki. The sequence continues at coordinate 34,825,563 of NC_140503.1, read as the reverse complement.
GGCCGGGCCCGGCCTGGCGCTGCCCGGGGCGGAGTGTGATGGTTGCGGTGTCCGCGGGCCGCCCCGCCGCGGGCAGTGAACTGTCTGTGACCCGGCGACGGCGGGCGGCGGGCGGGCGGGCGGGCCCGGGCTGTCCGCGCCGGGGCGGCCGGAGGGAGGGACGCGGCGGCCGGGCCGCACCCCCTCCGCCTCCCGCCCGGGCCGCGGCCCCGCCGAACTCCTCCGGGCGGCGGGGAGCTCGCCCGCCTCGCCCCCCTCTCCGCGGGTGGAAACCGCATACGAAGATAGTAATTATCTGCCCTCGTTAAACGGCCGCGATTAGAGACTTCAGCTACTTCCTGAGTTTCCTTGTGACATTTCTATTGTTTACCCCGAACCCGCCGGGAGGGAGGCTCTGCCCCGCGGAAGCCGGGTCCCATGGGCAGTGCAAGGGGAGCGGGATGGAGACGGGGAAGTCCATGCAAGAACTCGGGGAAGGGGCCACTTGGGTTTAGTACCGGGGCAGGAAGGATTTTTATCTTATTTTCATTTTTTCCTTTGGATGTGTCACTCCTGGGAACTCGAGCTTTTGTCCTGCTCCGTTGAAAGACCAGTATTCAGAACATCCTGGGTGTGATGAGCAGGCTTAGCACACATGTGAGAGAGACCAAGGGTATGGGAAAACTCAGAACTCTGACAAAAGTGTTTGATAACCGAAGAGCTTGAAGTAAGTGCCGACTGAAACATAATTGCAGAGAGAATTTTTAAGAGAAGCTTCCAGATACAGTAACAGCCCAAAGTTGCCTAGTCCTCCTCACTTTGGTTGCTACAGGTTTAAGTGCATTCTTATTGGAAATGTCTCTGCCTCTTTTGAAGCTGTGCGCAGCGAAGCGTTTTCTTTTCTTTTCTTTTTTTCTTTTTTTCTCACCTGCATCCAATTGCACTTAAAAGACAGATGTTAGGGTTCCCTGGAAGGAGGGAGGGATGACGGGGGGGGGGGGGGGGGGGGGAGCGGAGCCAGAGTTTAGCTTGTCTTATGTAACCTCCAGCCCAACCTAATTTTGTGGAGTTTGGTTTTGTTTCTGTGGCTGGCTTCAAAGTATGTTTAACATTGTGAACCTGACAGGAAAGATTAACTTATGCCAGAACTTTTATTTCATTATTTCCTTTTGAGGAAATCGTTGCTGAGATCTTTTAGAAAAGCAGTGTGTGAGTGGGCCTGGAGAGGTTTTGTGTTCATAGCTGGAAGTGCAGGGCATTTCAAAGCCCTGAAAAGGATTTATAACCTGGATTGTCCTGGTATCACAGGCTTATGCTAACGTAGGCTCTGTAAATGCATGCATGGTCAATTGCCTGTGCTCTGTCCTTTACTGATGCTTTTCCAGGAGACCCTGAGTATGATATAATTGCCATTTAGCAGACACTCAGCAGTTATGTACACACCCACTGTGTGCCAGCACTGTGCAGGCGCTGAGGATTAGCAGTGAACAAGGAGCTTTCATGATAGTGTGGTGTGGCAGGCATAAACAGGACAAAAACCGCACATGTAAACAAATGAATAATAAATGACAACTCAGGGGTTGCCAAATGGTCAACAGAAGTGGGTTAACTGCCGAAGCTGGTTTGGCACAGTGTTAGAGCGTTGGTCTGCGGACTGAAAGGTCCAGGGTTCGATTCCGGTTAGGGGCATGTACCTTGGTTGTGGGCACATCCCGGGTAGGGGGTGTGCAAGAGGCAGCTGGTTGATGTTTCTCTCTCATTGATGTTTCTAGCTCTCTATCTCTCTCCCTTTCTCTCTGTTAAAAATCAATAAAACATATTTAAAAAAAGAAAAGAAAAAGAAGTGGGTTAACTTAGGAAATTTATGCTCTAGGCAGGTACTGCATTCTTTAGCTAGGAGGTCAGGGCAGGTCTCTGAGGAAGTGAACTGTGAGTTGAGACCAGACTGCTAAGAAGATGCTAGTTTGGTTTTTGAATACTTGAAAAGAATTGTGGTCTTTTCTTTTGTGAGAGTAGGTTTGTGACTTTCTAGCAGTATTGAACACATTGAAGAATGCTGGGCGGGGGACCATGGGTAAGAGTTTTAAAAGACCCTTAGGACTTGAAACAGTGCCTTCCCTCTTAAAACAAAAACAGTCAAATAAACATTAGTATCAACTTTGCATGCCTGAGCAGGGAGGACATACATACTGGTAAATAGAGAATTTCTAGTAGATTTTCTTATCGATAACATTTACCTTGATAGAAGCTTTTGCTTATAACATGCAGTACCTTCTTTTTGGAAACTGTTGTGGGACACTCCTTTTTTTGTTCTCTTCTAAATTTCATAGTAAAATGTCACTGAGAAATCCTGGAGTGCAGACTGAGGAATTGTGTATGTCTATGCAGTGTGTGTGTGTGTGTGTGTGTGTGTGTGTATCTGTGAGGAGCTATATTATGTATATGTCTGTGTCCACGTAGAAATAGTTCTGTATCTTTTCATGTGTTACACAATATTAAGGGAATTTCCAGGTAGGTAGGATTTTAGTATAGTCATTACTTTCTTGGCAGGTAAGTGGAATTGACTTATTTCATGACTCCAACCAGTAAATGTATCATAGTTACAACTCTTTGTTGTGTCCATGATGGAATTAGAGGTAGAGAAAATGATTGGTCTGTCATTGGTTTAAACCAAACTACGCTGTGACAGTTGGGGAAGTGTGTCAGAATTTGAGAGGCAGTTCGGTGTATTGAAAAGAACATCTAGGAGACCTAGGTTTTATAACTCCATTCTTGCAGAAAGGTTTTGTGACTTTGGCTTAGCCCCCCACTTTGTCTCTGTTTCTCTGGGGCACTAATGACATATGATCAAGATCAATAGTCTTCCTGGTCTGTAACCTGTAATATTGTTCATTGTCTGAAAGGTGGAAAATGTGTAATTAACATATTCTGGGTAACTGGGCTTGTGTTGATTCTGTATATTTGTGAGCTGACAGTGCTAGAATTTGAATGGGAACTTCCTTTAAAAAGTAGAAAAGACCAATACTGCGAATGTTTTTTTTTTATGAAGTAGATATACAAGATAGGCCTTTTTTTTTTTTTTTTTTTTTAAGTTGTAGTGGTATACATACCAGGTATATATGGCTCATTGGTGCTAGTTTATACACAAGGGCATTTAAATTTTGTAAAATTTTCTGTTCCATGTTTACGAAAGGCATTGATGTTTTGAAATTAAGTAGGCTGAAATAGCTAGAATAAGGAAGAGACTACCTGATAGAATTTTAAAACTGGAAGGAGCCAAAGAAATGATACATGTTCTGCCCTTTTATTTTGCTGACGGAGAAACTGAGGCTCTAGGAAGGAAGATTTTTTTCAAGTTCATAGCTGATTGAGGGCACTACACTGCCAGGTCACTTCAGTGCTCTCAGTTCCTCAGAGTTTCAGGGTTTTATTGTAAATTGCACAAGGGGAACTGAATTCCTATTGGATTCAGCTTGAAGCATATATGCTCTTGCTGACTAATGGCCCTTCCTCGTTTTTGGGAAGATGTTGCTTATACTTTTAGTTTTCTAACCTCACAGTTGAATGGATAGTGTATTTTTGCAGGGCTTTACTTTTCATTTGATGCTTCACAAATGTATTTTTATTGGCTCTTTCAACCGAGGGTTTTTAACCTAGGGTCCACAGATGCAATCCAGGGAGTCCTTGAACATGGATGGGGGAAAATGGCACCTCTGTTTTCACTATAACTCAAACTGAAATTTAGCATTTCACTAAATTACGGGAATAGGCAACAAACAGACTTGCTGCTAGATTTGTCACTTACTGCATTGATACAGAGTACATATACTATTTTACCACAATTTAAAACTATCTTGATAACTGAATATAATCAACTTCACTTGTTATCCTTCATATTTTACTTTATGCCTTTAAAAACATTTTTCTTAGAAGGGCTCAGCAGGTTTTACCAGACTGCCAGTGGGATCCTTGGCACAAAAAAAAGGGTTAAAAACCTCTACAAATGAAGGCTTATAAATATGACAGAAAATGAATTTTAGTAGAAACTGACCAAGGCCCGCATAAAAGTCAGGGAGTACCTGCCTTTTTTTCTTTGGATGGTGCAGCATCCTATCAGAGGAGACAAAGAGGACTGTTGCTTGAAGAGTTTATGGTCTTCACTTCTTTTAATAAGCAGCTCCTGATTTCTAGGAGCTGGTTTTGTTTTAACCTTGGTACTTTGCTTCGACTCCCCCTCCCCTTGGAGTAATAAGAAACCTTAAAATATTCTCTAACACTTTCCCTTTTCTCATCCTCTCTAATTTGGGCCTGAAGACATCAGACACTAGTATCTTTGCTAAACTAAAAGAGGCCTTTGAAAAAAAATATTTTTAATAAAACAAAACCTTTACTGTCACTCAGTGTCTGGGCTGTGGGGTGATCTGAAGAGCTCAGATCTGTCGGTGTGGATGGAGTGTCTAATTCTGTAGGCTATTATGGGTCATGATGTTCCAACTTTGGGTTGCTATATATTCCTTTACTAACTTTAGCCTTGTTTGGGGTATGTGGCTGTCTGTATGATTTCAAGTCTGGCTTGCTCTGATTTGTTTCTCTGACACACCAAAACTGAAACCTTCACTAGGACTTTTCATTTTTGGTTGTATTTTATCATGCAATCAACATTGGGGGATATTTTATGTAAACAAAAATAAAACCAGGTTGATTCAGGTCCCAGCAACTTTACCAAACATGTTTTATGCAAAAGATAAAGCTCGTATACAGAAAACACCAGCAAACTGAAAAACATACCAGTTGCTATATTTGAGGGAGACTAACATTGCCACTTGGGGCAGTGGTTTTGTAGCAGCAGTGGCCTCCCCAAAGTATGTGTGTGAGGCTGTAGATGGGCTTTTGAATGGAGACCACAGCAACTTTGTGAACTTCATTGGTATGGGAGAAAAAGGTATTTTTAACCTCTTTCAGCTTAATTAAAGGTTCTCCGGGGGTGTGCAGAATCTGTTTTATAAAAAGAAAAGTGAGGATAAGAATTATTTCATTATTAGTTCTTATTAGGCTTATGGCCACCTTCATCTTCTGGAAAATAAAATGAGAGCAGAAAGTGCTTCATATTTCCTAGTTTTATCTAAATCAGCTATTTTCAACCACTGTCCCAACTACCTCATGTGATGATCAATTTTGAGGTTGTTACCAGTAATTTATGATAAGTAATAAATAATAAACTGTGGGATCTTTCAAATGATTCAGAGATGTCCTTTTAATAATGTCACTTTTTTTTACCCACTTGTATTCTGATATGTTTTCTCAAGTGGGAGAGAAAGGGTTGTTACATTAAGCAAGCCAGGAATTTATTCATTCAACAAATATTTATTGCGCGTCTACTCTTCCGCACACGGGGAATACTAGTATAGCTAGACAAGCCTATGTTTCCTGCCCTCGTCAATTGTTAATTGCTATCTCATTCTTGTCACAGCCCCTTAGTGAAGAGCCATTACTGATATACAGTTCATTAATGTCTTCCTTTATAATATATGAGCATCTACATTCTGTGTTCAATGCAGTGGTGAGTAAGGCAGGGCTGGTTGTTTTCTGTGGAGCCTACATTTCAGTGAGGAAGATAGAAAGCAATTTAGAACATAAACTATGATGGGGGACACATTAGCAGGACCATCTAACCCTGTGCCAGGATAAGAAGACAGTGGCCTGTGGAGGTGAGAGGGAGATGGTGCTGTAGGAGGAGGAGACACCTTATTATTCTAAGGCCTAGAGGTGAGTGCTTCTAATGCTCCTCTGAGGACCAGAGAAGAGTGGCAGAATGAACTAAGAGAATGAGAATGGGGGGACAGGTCATGAAAGGCTTAAACGTTATTGGAAGGATTTGGGATTTTATCTTAAGGCCATGGGAGACTAGCTGGTGGGAAAAGCAAAGAGGGATGCAATGAGAAGTGAAGGGAGAAGCCGAGGCTGGGGCCCAGAGGCATGCAAAGAGAGAACCAGAATGTGAGCCGGCAGGCAGCTGTCCTGGTTCCAGTTTCTGGTTCTGGTCCCCTGTGAGACCTTGTTACTGCCCCTTCCCAGAGTTCTGTGTGATGGGCCATTTGGTCACTCAGTGACCAGCACTGCCCTAGGCACTGGACCACATACAGCAGCAAATGAGATAGACTATGACCCTGCCTGTGTAGATGGTGACAGTTGAGCCAGCAAACGGGTAGATAAAACATTTAATCTCAGAGAGTGCTGTGAGGAAAACAAAGCTGGATAAAGGAGAAGTGATTGGGCAGGCAGGAGTGGGATTAATGGGGTAAAGTGCTAGGGATAAGGTAGTGGGAGGGGGCTTATACACAGAATACTCAGGAAACGCTTTTTTGAGAAAATAGCCCTATGTCCTCTGGGAGCACCCACCTTTTTAAAAGTTTGATTTAATTTTTTCTGCTTAAGCCACTCTGCATGGGTTCTGCTCCTACAGCCAAGGAATTCCAAGTTTTCCATTAGTTAAGGAGGCAAATATGTACCCAGTTCACCAAAGGGGAAGTGGAAGTGTGAGCAAACGTGGGACATGTATTTAATATCTCCACGTACAAACAGGGTTCCGCCGCTGTGCTGCTCGCCACGTGCCGGGAGAGGGAACTGCATCCCACCGGAGTTCCCTGAAGCTGTCCAGGCTTCCCTTTGAAGTGGGCCCTTTGGGGCAGGGACCCTTACAGTGTGGGATTCTTTCCAGGTGCATGGTAGGTACTTACCAAATGTCTGGAAGGAATGGATTTCAGTGGCACACTCCAGGGCTCTGCTCCGCACCGCACGGAGGTATCTCTGGAGCAAAGGAACTCGATTCTGTAGCACAGCTGCAGCTTTCTAAACAATCCTCCCAATCCGAGGGGCCCACGTTGCAGGCTCCCTGCAGTACTAACCCCCTCCTTTACTGACATCAGATGCTCCAGTTTCAACCTTTGTTTGTTGTCCTTTTTGTCAGTCGCCTAACAGTCATTTTGTCACCTGCAGAAAGTTCTGCTTTGAAGGGAAGCAGGCCATCTGTTCTGACTCCACCAGCTGCTCGGAGCTGCATTGCAGTGCACCATGGTGGCGGTGGCGGTGGCGGTGGCGGTGGCGGTGGTGGCGTTGAAAGGTTGTGGTCATTAGTGCCTGTTAATGATGGCTGGAGATACTATGGGATTCAGCCTCTTGGATGGCAAACCTAATAAATATGCATCAGGGGTCTTTTCAGTGGCAGGTTTTAAGACTATTGCAAGTCTTTCTCTATTGAGGTTTTAGTTCCAGCCATTCACTTAATGCTTCTCACTCTCAGACACTTAACTCTGTTTGTTCCCTGGTTTTCTGCTTGTGCAGAATCTATTTGCAGGACAAGAATCATTATTTCAAGCTTTGTACTTTTATTCTAATTAATGCTGGTTTAACAGAATCCAGCCAAAGCAGGCAGTTGCATGTTTTGCTTCTAGGCTTTCAGTATAAAACGGTTGTTTCCTTATTACCAAACCCCTCAGAGGAGCCTTGGAAGTCCCTCCTCCTTTCCTGGCCTTTCCTGGCCTGCATGTGCTTCCTGCCGCACAGTTACAGGACATGGAACTTGTGATGGGTGAGCAGTTAGGGTTTTCTGGAGCAATTTGATTGTTTGAATACCTCAAGGAAAGGCCCTTTCTGTACCATAGACACAAAGGAGTATGCTTCACACCAGATCCTAGAAAATGAGTCAGTAGTACATGAGATTACTTTATAGTTTGGGTGCTTTTGCTATTATAAGCTCTTGGATAGACTTCAGAATGGAATCTGTATTTTTCCTCCCTGTGTTTGTTAGTCATTTATGTTTCTCAGCATAATTTTTCACATACTTGATCTATTTTCACTTACAAGCTTTAATGGCCAAGTTATTAAAGGGGACATTACCTAAATTCCCGAGTTGGTCTTACAGCCAGTTGGAGACCAGATACGGGAACTCAGGGTTTTGACTTTATCCCAAGTTCTTTTTCTGTTATCTTCAAATTCGTTCATAAACAGTTCCTCAGATATGCATGCTGGGCCTGCCAGAAAGAGGGGAATCCCCCCTCTTGAAGCTCGGCTAGTTTTGTGATTCACTTTGACCATGCCACATAAAGGAAGTGAAGCTTTGTGACATTGGGATGTTGCCTTAATGGGTGTTGTAAGCTTCTGTTTTTGTCCTTTGTATTAATTTGCTTCAATGGCCATAACAAAATGCCACAGATGGGGTGGCTTAGACAACAGAAATTAATTTTCTTATAGTTTTGGAGGCTGAAGGTCCAGGAACAAGGCATCAGCAAGTTTGGTGTCTGTCTCTTTTTTCTTTTCTTTTTCTTTCTTTTTTTTTTTTAATATTTTATTTATTTTAGATAAGAAGGAAGAGGGAGAGATAGAAATATCAATGATGAGAGAGAATCATTGATTGGCTGCCTCTTGCATGCCCCCTACTAGGGACCGAGGCCGCCACCCAGGAACGTGCCTTGGCCAGAATCAAATCTGGGACCCTTCAGTCCACAGGCTGGTGCTCTATCCATTTATCCAAACCAACCAAGGCTAGTTTGGTTTCTCTTGAGGCCTCTGCTTGGCCTGCACATGGCTTCTCTCTGCACATGTGTTCTCTTTGTGTGCCCATCCCTGGTGGCAATTCCTTTTCTTATTAGGACACTAGTCATATTGGATTAGGGCCTGCCCATAGGACCTAATTTAACTTTAATTACCTCTTTAAAGACCCTGTCTCCAAATATTGTCACCTTCTGAGGTATACGGGGGTTAGGACTTCAACATATAAATTCAGGTTGTAATACCCTCTTAGAAGGCAATTGCCGTAAAAAGTCTGACTGCCCTGCTGGAGAGAGTGGCTCTGGTGGGTGCGAGATTATAAAAGCAGAGACCTGCCAACCCCCAGCCCATCCAGCTGAGGCAGCAGACCTGTGAGTGAAGCCATCTGGATCCTTGGGCCCAGCAAGCTGCCCTAGTCCTGTCCACAGGAGCAGAGATGAGCTGTTTGCACCAACCTCTGACAAAATAAAGAACTGTGACTGCCAGTTGTTTTAAGCCACTATATTGGGATGTTTGTTACACAACAATAGACAACTCGGATCCCACAGTTGTCAGAGAGGACAGACAAATACAAAATAATTCCCTGAGTTTTTGTTGAGTTTTCTGTTTCCTTCAGGTTATTGATTATTTTAATATGCAAATTTTTAGCCTTTTAGATGAGTTATTTCAAATGTTAAGTACTATATGGTATGAAAATCTGAGCTAATGAAAGCATTTATTTAATAAATTTATGTATAAGTCATCTACGATTCTCTTTGCATTTGTTAATCTCCATAATCAATATCTCATGAAATTCTCTGAGAGGATGGCAGTTGAAGAATGGCCTGGCTTAGCTGAGAACCATGCTCCTGGTAGACTTGAACATGAGCAGTTTTAATTGAGAATGGCTAATGTGCGACATGTTTTCAGGCTTTAAGGCCTCCTGACATGAAATAATATAACTCACAGGTTTGAGAATGGGAGGCCATCTTTGCAGGCACAGGGTGGCAAATGGGCCAGAAGAATGTTTTAACACTGCATCGGGGTGGGGAAATAATAGATGAAAAGCTCACTTACATTGGTTATTCCACGTGGAAGTAGCAGGCACAGTTTCCTTTTTCTGAGAAGATTAAGTCAAGCACATCTTTTTTCTTTTTTTATATATCATAACCCTAGGCTATGTTTTTGTTGATTTCTTCTTAGAGAAAGAGAAATAGGTGTGGCGGAGGGGGGGCGGGTAGCAGGCAGAGGGAGGGAGAAACATCCAGGTGAGAAAAACACTGGTGAGTTGCCTCCCATACACATCCTGACCAGGGATTGAACCCCCAACCTAGGAATCGAACCTGTAGCCTTTGGTTGTACAGGATAACTCTCCAACCAACTGTGCCACCCAGCCAGAGCAGGATGCATCTTATTTGAAATCTCCAAAATGGTCTGCATTTTCTGTTTTGTCATTCATTTCCTCCTACTTTTGCCTCCCTTCCTCTGCCACTGGACAGTGACTCATGCTGGTCCTACCCTCCCCGGAGAGATGGCAATGGTGGAAGAAAGCCATCAATTCTTTCACTCAGTAATGTGTTTCGGAAACTGGTGCTGGAACCTCTGAATGCTTTGGGGTCCAACTCCACCCAGCAGAACAATCGAGGATAAAAGAATCTTTATGCTCTTAGCCAGCTGTCCTCTGGTGCCTTGCTTTCCCTGAATGCCCAAGAGATGGTGTCCCGTGTGCATTGTCCACCGACAGAGAGGATCTGCAGCCCTATGGGCCCTCCTCCCCAGACTGAGGAGGTTGTGTGCAAACTGTCTATGAATCCCCCTTGGGGAGGAATAACTGGGTGCTCTTCCTCCCAGGTAGGCCATTTTTTTTTCAGCCCAGCATCTTGTTTGTCTCGAACTCAGTTGTGCCAGCAGCAGAAGTGTGTGGGCAGGTGGGACTGTTTTGCTTGTAGATCCTGTTACCAGGAGAGCAGAACAGATTTGTGTTCTTGTGATGTTTGCAGCAGGTACAGGGCCTCCAATCACTGTCCTGTTTGCTCGCCCTGCTTGCCCATTGCTCCCATATCAACCTCTGTCTCACCTTCAGGGTTTTCAACACCTTTTGATTTGAATTGCAGGTCCCTGGTCAGAAGCCTACAGTTTAAAATCATCATTAATGAGGGAGCATCAGGATTTGAGCTTTCTCTCTTTTTTCCTGCAAGAAGGAAGAAATTCTGGCCAGGTTGTTGCTACCTAGTGGCCTGGTTCTTTTTCACTTGGGGAGGAGCACAGGATGATGTTTTAGTATCTTGTACTGAGTCCTTACTCTTAGGTCCTGTGCGAAGTGCTGCTCATGCTTGGCCTCCTTATGCTCTGGCCAAGGGAGGTGGGAACCTTCACGCATGTGCAGCTGTGGAGAAACTCTGCCAGGTTCACTGGATTGTGATGGACAGAGCTCTGATTCGAACCCAGGCCTTTCTGACTCCAACACCCTTGTTCATAAATCCTGTCTCTACTGTGTGTGTGGTCTTGTACTTTATTTTTTTTAACCAAATTCTTTCTCTACTGGATATTCTCATTAAACACAGTGACAAACCTTTTAATGAAGTTAAACTCATTTAATGAAGTTACCAGTAAGGTTAACATTTTTTTAATGTTTACAACTTACATGTACTTTTTTGGGGGGAAATTACCTACATATGTACTTTTCCCCACTTATGTATTATGTTCCTAATGTATTTTAAAAAATAGATTTATATATGATATCAAGGGAGTAAAAATATGAATTCTCCTCTTAGCTGCCTTATTTACCTGAATATATTACAGTTAAATGAATGTTTCAAGGAAGACCTACTTTTATTATCCAAAATAATTTAAGATTTATTTCTCTGGTTTTCAAGCTGTTCATTGAGGTGTCCTTCCTGGAGAACAGCTTTCTAATCTCATTAATTGTGGCACGCACCCCTGAAACCTTCCTTTTCTTATTTGCTGCTGTTGGTGATAATGTAGGCTAGCATTTGTTTCCTAGCTTGGAAAAGGAGCTTCAAGCACTGTCTTCTCAAGTCAAGGTCTGTCTTTTCCTGGATACTGGTGTCTCTGCATGTTGATTTTTCCTTTCCTATTTCTTGATCTTCCTGTTAGTATTGATTAAGGAAAAAAAAACCTTCACATCTTCTCTTGGTCTCCTCCCTAACAGTTCTTGACACAACTTGTTCGGCAGCGGTACTAGTTCAGCTAATCCGAAAAGCACAGGTCAGGAAAAGTGCCTTTTATTTGTTTATCCTAAGTGTTAACTTAGACCAGATGCCAACTTTAAGGCTTTGATGGAAGTGTTGACTTGGACCCTTTTGGAAGCTGGCGTGGATTCATGCTGTGCAGTTTCGGCCTTCCTGTGAAGGCAGTTAAGCCTTTTCCGTTACAGATGTGGACCCAGAATTTCTGGGGGGAAATCTTAATAAACATGCATCCTAAGATATCAGATGGCAAAATACCAAAGGACAAATATAGTATCTTGATAAGCAATATTAGATATTATATGGAGAAAAAACAGAGACTTGGAAGCACTGCAGGGAAGTAATTCAATCTGGAGGTTCTGATAATGTAATAAACTACACAAGAGTGAAACTTGAGAGGTTTACACACCCTAGAATACCCTTCAATTGAATTATGGTTTTATAATGATTGCTTAGGTACTACTGTTTTAAATATATATATATATATATATATATATATATATATATATATATATATATATATATATAATAACAACTCACCTTTTCCCCCGATGGGAGAGAAAAAACCCCCACAAATCTTCATCACCTTAATAATCTGTGTGCCCATCTCCTCCTGCTCCCCTCCTCCCATGACTGTCAAAGCTCATGCTTTGTGTTTGTTGATTGAAAATCCTGTTCTGGGTAATTAAGCATATAGACTCTGTATTGCAGGGGAAATCAAACTGCTTCTCGATTGTGCTGAATACAGTTTAGCCATGGTGGCAAGCCTGCAGGCTTCTTTAGCTCGAAGGGGAGCACCCCGATACCCTCTCCCACCCCACTACCCCTGTCCTGTCGCTCCCTGAAGAGAAGAGCATGGTTCTTTCGTTAACCTGTTTTTCAGGGGCAGCTGGTAGGGATGCTTCTCCTTCTATAGCTAATGAGGTCTGAGCAGGGAGTCTTTCCCCTTACTGTGTTCACCTGGCTCCTGGACACTTTACTTACTGCAGGAGGCGGTAAGAACTTGGGGTCCCTTGCATGGTGTGAGAGGTTTGCAAGTTAGCCCTAGCCCCTGCCATGTGTGTGCTAGTTGCTCCATCTCGGCAGGCTTCAGAGGATGTGATGTCATCCCCATTGGAGAAATGGGGAAGCATAGATGCCCGGAGATTTGAGTGACTCCTATGAGCCTGCATAGCTGTTTGTAAAGGATTTTGAAGTTTAGGAATTTGAATCCAGGTCTCAGATTCTAAAACTTACACATATTGTACTTCTCAAAGTCTATACATCATACATCACTGTCAGTAATAACTTTTGATAATGATCTGAAAGGTGTAGTGCTTAGTGTTTGGCATTAGGTTCTGAAGTGTGTATATAACAATAGAAATGCTGGCAATATCCCCGCTGGACTGGCTGGGATGGTTTGGACAATGAGGCAATAGCCCTGTGGGGAGCCGGCCCCTCCTCTCTGCTTGATGGCTCTGCCTGCTAACACTTCCCTTTATGTTCTTCTCCTTCAGGCCCACAGAAGGGTCAGAGGTTGCCTGCTCTAGTTTTTCCTGTTACCTCCATTCAGATCAAATGTGGACAATAGCACTCGACTCCCTCAGGAGAAGGGCACTCCAGGGACCCCTAAAACTCAGTTGAAGTGAATTTCTTTCTGATCTCATTGTATTGTTTTCTTTAATCCACTTGAAGACTCATTATGCTAGTTACCATAAATCACGTACTCTTGGAGTTTGCTTGTGTAGTAATTTCACCCCAATTTCTCCTAGGGTTAAATCACTTTTAACTTATGTGTCATAGACTCTGGTAAGTTTTAGGTGTCAGCACTAATCATTAACACTAATCATTTTGCTTTCCTCCACTGACAGACTTGTAAATGGAATTTTTTTTAAAGCAAACAGTTTTTATTCAGCTAATACAAAATTAATTTAAAAAGCTATATGCTAAAAAGATGACATATAAAAATTTGTTAGAAGGAAAAGTCACCCACAATGCTAATGTTTTTATTTTTTTAATGTACACTTTTACTTATTGTCTATGTACAAAAATATTTTATATACATCATTGTATACATAGTGTATGTCCTGCTTTTTATAGTGTTAGCTAACTGGCCTTCATTTTAAGAATTTGATAAATGCTAGAAAAACATTTCAAGTAAGCCAAAGATATTTTTTCTTGATCAGAGCAACTATGTTTTTATAGGTTATCTAACACAAATTCTGCTTTTTGGGGGGTTGGGGTGGAGTATCAGGAATTGCTATGTGATTTCTAAGGTTCTTATCTGGAAATACAGGTTTATTACATCCACTGTTAGAGATCTTTAAAAGATCTCTGAAAGACTAGTAGGTGCACTAAGGGCCTGGCTCCTGAAAATAAGTTTCTTAGGCATTTAGAGGAAAGGACGCTTTGAAAGACACTAAATTCCAAACCTGTCTCACCCAGTCCAGCCCAAGATAACTTATTGCCCTTGGGCCTACCTCCCTGCTCCCCATTACACCTTCATAGACCTGCCTTCCTCGTCATCTTCCGTGCTAGCACCACAGTTCCCTCTGCTCCGGTCCTGCTCACATGCTAGGAGTTAGCGCAGGTGTACTTCCAGCATGATGCCCTTCCTGACACTTCCTCCTTTTCCCTCCAGCCCTGAGCAGTTATTTCTAATGAGCTCTCCGTGCCTTGGAAATGTCCCCTTCTTAAAGGGCCCCTTCAGGCCAGTGCAGTTTCACTCACCTGCACTCTATCCCAGCACCTCGTGTAAATCAAGGATATTTATCCAGCAGATCAAGAGATGCTACCCAAGAAATGTAAACATTCTTATATGGATGGCTTTTACCCCATCCCCACCCCACCTCTTTATCCCCCTCCCTGCTCTGGTTTTAAAGAAGGATCATTAACTCTTAAATAGGTATTTGGTTTACTTATATTACTTTAATTAGCTTCCTAAAAGTATAGTTCTGTTTGTGTCTTCCAAGTTGCATGATGGTTGCTCCCTGACAATTGTCTGTTTGGCCTTAAAATGTGATGGTGGTGAATTTTTAATTTTCCTTTTAAACTTGAAGAAAGAGAAGGGGTCTGTGGTCTGAAGCTGACAGTAATTTCAGCTTTAAATGATCTTAGTGTGTAGTATTAAAAATCTCCCTAGAAAAATCAACAAACCCAAACATGTTTTGACAGTGATAAATCTTTATTTTTACTCAAAATTAGTTGCTCTGGTGTCTTATCTTTTCACTCTGCATTCACAGATAAATATTCTTTCCATTATTTTTTCCTGGTGCTTATCACAGCTGGCTTTTGTGTTCCTATGCTGGCTGGGTCTGTGCTTTTTCACGCTGCATCTTTTTTTTCCAAGTCCTTTCCTTTGATTTTTAGACAGCTTTGTGCTTATAATGTACAATATATATGATGTTTTTACTGTTTAGCCAGTTTTCATGTGTTCTTTTTTTAGGTCCCTACAAACATACTTGTTTGTTGACTTTTCTCTTCCTTCAGACCATGTTAAGTACAGCTTGTTATATATTTGAAGCAAAACAGCTGGGATACTCTGGAAGCTTACTTGAGTTTATTTTTTCATTTATTTTCTTTTTTTAAATCATTATCCCGAAGATCCGGAATCTTGCCATTAAATTTTGTTTCTCTTTTGCTGGAGAGAGGAATATAAACCATATTTTCCCCTGGTTTTCTTTTCTTCTTACTCCCCCTTCCTCCCAACCCTGCCTTCAGTTTGTAAAATTTGCCAGTGAATGCTTGTCTCCTTTCTTTATTCCCACACCAGTTCTTACAGGAACCATAAGAGATATGAAATGTCTAAAATGCAGGTTATTCATGGGATTTATAACAAATAAAACTGGAAATGTGATATAAAATGAATAAAACTGGAAATGTGATATAAAATGATGAGGTACACAGTGGAAAGCAGTATGTGGTGGTATAAATTAGTCTGAATTAAGTCCTTTTCCTTTGTGTTGTCTCTGCAGCCCCAACGCTGCATTCTGAGCATCAAATCTGCACAAATCTAGTTCTGTAAGCAAGTGTGCTGCCTCATGACTTACCCACAAGTAGAAGGAAAATGGTTGCTCTCAGTGGGTGCACAAGCCTTTGGGAGTGTGCTGTGGCCCATTTTATTTGTGAACTGTGGTTTTGCAAAGTGGCTTGTTCATTTAGTTTTGATTGTATCGTAAGAGAATGTCTTATGGTGAGTACTGGGGTGATTGTTTTTGCCTTGTAGATTTTCTTTCTGATGAATTATGGCCACCTGCTCTCAATTAAAAAAAAGATCCAGAAATTGCAGGTATTTTCTCAAAATGAGAAATAATGTTCAGGGATGGTTAGCCCAGAGATTTTGGTGGAGTGTTGGTGGTTGATGAGTCAGTTTATTACTGAAAATCTGACCAAAGTGAGATTTTTTTCCAAACTGACATTTTTGGCTTTCTGTTATAAATCTATTAGAGGCTCGGTGCAGGAAATTCATGCAAGGGGCTCTGCCCTTCCAGCCTCAGCAGCTTGCTTCAGCCCTTGCAGCTGTGGCTTAGTCCGGAAGGTCATCTGGAATGATGTCCAGAAGGTCATTTGGCTGTCTGGTCTAATTAGCATATTATGCTTTTATTATTATAGATTAGCTACACCTGGTGACTATTATTAAATTAAGAACAGCTTTATTTTTCTGTCAGAAAACATCCTGAAAGATGGATCTCTTGTCTCCTCTGGACCAGAAGTAACTGGGTAAAAAAAGGCTAAAAATATGCTGCATTTTCCTGCTTATTAAGAAAATTTAAACAAGTAGGTAACAAGCTCAGCTTTAAATGTTAAGGATTTCTGTTAACCAAAATGTTTCAGGTGTGGCATACTTATGGACTGTTGAAGTTTTAGGTTAACTGATGATTAAGTAGAAATCTCTATAGAGCAGTGGTTTTCAATCTTCCTAACGCTGCGACCCTTTAATACAGTTCCTCATGTTGTGGTGACCTCCAACCATAAAATTATTTTTGTTGCTACTTCATAACTGTATTTTTGCTACTGTTATGAATCGTAATGTAAATATCGGATATGCAGGGTGTCTTAGGCGACCCCTGTGAAAGGGTTGTTCGACCCCCAAAGGGGTTGCCACCCACAGGTTGAGTACCGCTGCTATAGAGGATCTTCTCCTTCTCCCCCAGGAAATATAATTGACATGTAACATTAATTTCAGGTGTACAACGTAATGATTTAATATTTGTGTGTGCTTTGATATGATCACTACAGTAAGTCTAGTTAATATTCATCATGATATATAATTATAAATGTATTTTTTCTTGTGATGAGAACTTTGAAGATCTGTAGAGGATTTTGTTAAAATACAATATGTGGAGTCTATTTGAGTCTGTCTTTCATGGCTTAGGCTTGCCTTCTTGATCCTTCTGAACATTAGTCATTGAGTAACACTGTACATTTTAAAGGTAGAAAACTGGGGCCCAAGGGAATCCTCTGAAAATCTTTTTTAAACATTTATTCCTATAAATAAAATTTTGTAAATAAAAATTATCTGTTAAAGGTAACTTAGCTCTCTGTAAGAGTGGATTGTAGGGAAGGCACATGTGCTGGTTGAGGGTTGCAATGGTTCACCTCCATGCTGCATACTTGTGGTTTTCAGTATCTCCCGTGGTGTGGTGGAGTGCTGTGGTCCACACCTTCTTTGGTCGTGCCCAGAGGCACTGGATTTAGGTAGTTTGCCAGCAAAACAAACATATTTGCTTTTGGGGAGCATATAATTTAGAAGTATCACTGTTAGCGGCCAGATTATATTTTTAACCTTTTAACTGGTGGTTTCTCTTAATGCATTGGGCTGTTGAAAATGAGATTAAATCAGGGTTTCAGCCAAGGAGAATTGGTACCAGAAAGCAAAGCTATAGATTGCCATGTGTGAGATATCATTCTGCAGGGCTGTTCATTTGGAGTGATGCCTTTGTTTAAACAAGAACAAAAATAACAGATGACTCCTTCAGCCCACTGACCTTGGTAATTGTGGCATCATCTGATGTAATTTATTGAATGCCAACTTTTAAAATTATGTTCAAAGCATGGAGTTTATATGGGACACCAGCCAATGGTCTCACTTTAAAGTGAATGGGTGTCTTTCTTCTCTCTTCTCCTTCTCCATTCATCAGTCTTCTCCTCCTCCTCCTCCTCCCTGTGCACTCTGGGACTATTCCTTTTCTGAAGACTGGCAGTTTGCCTTTGGCAGCTTCTTGTGGGAGTTTCACCTGGAGCAGAACCTGCCAGTATAGAATTAGTCTGTTTTCCAGCTCCCGCTTGAAAAGCCACTTCACACATTTTCTCCTCTGGCTTGAGGTGACTGTTATTAGTGTCCGTGTCTGGTCCTAAGGAATTGGTAAGGTTTGGTTGGGTGTTAGCATAGCAAAGTGAATTTCACCCACCCCCTAGAAACTTTGTTTCATTTGCTTATTATACTGAAAATGAGGGCATCAAGTTTACTGGGAGGAGACCAAGATAGGGTCTGTAATCTCTTTTAGAAAGTGGTTTACGTCTTCTTTAGAATAAGAGTTCTAAATTAACTTCTCTTTTCTTGGGAGATGCCAGTAAGATGATTTTCTCAAGTGAAATTTAAGAATTTCTTTTCAGCTATTGGAAAGGGTAATAAGAGAAAAAAGGGCTTTTTGTGGTCACGTTAACAAGTAATTGCTTCATATTTGGTTTAAAGTGGAGGAAAAGAATGAAAACCTAACCTACCCAGAGATCAGTGGGTAGCTCCTGTTCTGTGGCCAGTACAGCACTTTTCCAGGTTCCCCTCACGGTAGCCTAATTCCTTGTCACCTCCAGAATATTGCTGATCTAGTATTTTAGGTTTGATTCTTCTGCAATGATTAGGCACGTGTAGACAAGGTGGTTTTGTACAAGTTTCCCCTTTTTAGGGCATTTGGGAGTATAGTTAGTGTAAGAAAGATAACTATTCACATTAATGTGTGGTCGCTAACATTTTCATCAGGCATTTAAAAAACAAGATTGTGTTGATCAAATGGAGGCTGGCGGTTTGGTTTTAAGACCTTAAACTGTTCTGAGTTAATTTAAGTTGCTTATGTGCTTTATTTAGGAAGTCAAACATGGAGTCATCTTTTCAGAAGAGTTCAGAACCTGTAAGAGTGATCATTCATATGGAAATGTTACTTTATTCTAGATATTTCTGTTTGAAGTGGGGACAATGAGCCAATCTGGTCTGGGTGGCATGTCTGGGAGGCTCCAGGGTGCCTCCCCCTGTTCCTTCAGTGCAGATACCCACCTGAGGAAGCTGCCCTGGGTGCTGTCAGCTCAGATGTGTGGAGGGGCCAGGCCACGTGTCCTGCCTCTCCTCTGCTCCTCCCCTCCCAACCAGGGCAGCCTGCATATGCATCTGTTACATGTTCACCAGGGCATTACAGTGCTCAGAAAATTGCTTTCTCTGAGGACTGGTTGTTTTTGTTGAGAGTAGTTATTTTTTATGAGGTAAAAATAACTTAAGGAGTAGTCTTTGAAAATTGTACATGTAATTATTAGTAAAATGTGCTGAGTCCCAAAACAGGTAGTGAGTTTTTACATAGACTTTGACACAGCACTTTACATTTGGAGTTTTAGTCCTACTGTGGAATTGGAAAAGGCACTTTCCAGGATTTGAGCATTTCCTCTCTTTGGAATCCCCTGCAACTTTTTCATCAAGTCAAAATGTGATGCCTTTTGTCTTTCAAATACTAAAGTATTTATGAATTATTGTTTTTATAATATCTGTACAGGAAAATACTATGAAATTCAACTTCCCAAGGGGGATATTATCTAATAGGGTATTTGCAAAATTTGAATTTCTATAGCTCTGACTTTAGAAACTTTGTAAAATGATCTATTTGGCACATTTATGAAAAAGTCAGATTTTATTAGAGATATATGAATAATGATGGAATATTAAAGTTTTAAAGATTTAATCCACCCAATTAATAATATAATTTATTTTATTTCTGACTAGTTCATTTGTGGCATAACTAAAAGATAGAGTGAACAAATTGTTTTCAGTATATTGTTATATTGTCAGTCTAGTAATGTCTGTTGTTCATTCATTTAATGAGTTTGAGATCTCAGTAGCATGATTATGGAAATACTTATTTCATGTTGAAACAGTTATTTTTCTTGTGTTTTTGGTGTGTTTTCTCAGGTGCCTTTTCTCAGTTTGGCTTTCGCATGCTTCCTGCTGACAAAGTTGATGAACATATGGGGAAGCATTGGGAAAAAGTGGGGGTTACAAGTGATTCAAGCTGGTCCACTCACCAAGAGCTGGAGGGATTTTCAGAATGTAGGCCACACAGTTTCAGGGACAGCTGGGTGGAGGTGGACTCACTGGATAAGCCACAGAATCCTTAATTCTCTAACTGCATGCCTTGCTTCTTGGATACCCTAATGATAGGACGTCACATACCCAATCGTTTTCCTTGGTTTGGTTTTGGCAGGGGGAAGAAGAGGGGGAAGGATGGAAAAGGAGACAGATGGGCCAGTGAAGGTGGAACTGTGGGAGAGAGGATGAGATGAGAGGAATTGTGGGGCTGTCAATAGAGTGGGGATGAAAAATTTTGGGTCTTCTTTGTGTTTGGTAGTTTCAAGATTTAATTGTCTTAGGACAGTGGTCTGCAAACTGTGGCTCATGGGCCACATGTGGCTCTTTGGCCCCTTGAGTTTTTAGCAACAGCCAGCTTAGGAGTACACTAATTAAGTTAATAACAATGTACCTACCTATATAGTTTAAGTTTAAAAAATTTGGGTCTCAAAAGAAATTTCAATTGTTGTACCGTTGATGTTTGGCTCTATTGACTAATGAGTTTGCCGACCACTGTCTTAGGTTAAATATGAAACTATTAAAAATAGGTATATCTGTATTTTGTATTTGATTGCTTGTTTTCTAAGTAAGAGTGTACTATAGCTTTTTGTTTAGTGCTTTTAAAGTTTATTTCTTACTGAACTGACTCCTCTTTCCCCTATCTTTTTCTTCTTTTACCATTGTTTACCTTCTCTTCTCTCTTTGAGTATGTTTATATTTTGGTTTATTTTTTAAATCTTAGATTTATTTTTGAGTCAAGTGCTTAGGATCTTTTTAAAATGTTTACTGCCTTTTATGTTTCAACTTCCCTTTTTTTGTTATTGCTGTTCTTCCATGTTGCAAAAAACTTTTTAAAGTTAATTTTCTAAAAATAGTAATTCTGGTAACCAGTGAGACTCCACCAGTACAGATGAAGAATAGAAAACCTAGGGCCAGGAGGAGCCCTGACAATAATCCTATCACACCCATTCCATTTAGCAAGCTTCTGGTTGGTAAAATTGAGCTCCTTCCTTTGGAGAAGGTGGTGCAAACCAACTTCATTATTAAAAGGGCGAGGTGAGATTTTAATATTTGAGACTGTCATTGTTAGGACATTTCATTGTTGTTTAAATTGGCTTCCATCAGAAATCAGTGATTGTCTGAAAATGAGTTTTTCTTCCTTCCTCCCTTCAGTTCTTCCCTTGTTAACATCTTAGCGCATATATGAATGAAATGAAAAATGCAGTCCTGTGCTTTATAGTTAAGTCATGCATTATAGCCCAACATGTAATTCAGACAGGAGTATCTCAGTTGAGTATACTTACATCTGAAAAGTTTGTAATTTGACAGAACTGATGCATCTTTTCCATTAATGTATTTAGGAGTAGTAAAGAATAGCAACAAACCCCTACTCCCAAAACACAAACAGTTTAAACAAATTCCTTTCTCTAATGCCAGATACCCATTTTAAATTATTTAAAACAGTGCCAATGTTTACTTTAAATGAACCATTTGAATATATTCTTGTTAGGTGCAAATTAATCTAATTTTTCAGAAGTAGTAACAGCAGCAGTAAATGCAACAGTAATGAATCCTTTATTTTTATTTTACCTTTACATGGGTTCTAAAGAGAAAAGGACATTAAATTTAAGCAAACCTTTTAAAATGACTCCTGTTTTTGAAAATGAGTTCCTTTTGGAGTTCCTAAGTGAAGACTTACAGTGGAGGGTCATGTGCAGACATAGCATAGCCTTCAGCAAGTCACTAACCCTCTTTAAGAGGGTCTTTGTCAACATCTCCTTATGGAATGACAACAGGAAAAGAGAATGTCCAAGGCTTAAAATCATATTTAGTTTTAAATTTGATGCCAAGGACTTAATTGTGTTTTCAGTTTAAAATTTTAGTTCAACCACAAGATAGGGAAACATTGATGATCCATCAAATAGAGCCAGTGAGTTCTAGTGGATAAGTGGGCCGTTGACTTGTTATCAGGAAGATGGTTCCTGATATGGGGTGGGTACATGTAGCTTGGCAGGTTTGCTGGCCAGAGCACGTGGAAGTTGACACAGCAGCTGAGAGCTTATGTCTATCCTCTTCTCCCTCATCCATTATTATTTAGTTGCCCTATCAGCTGAAGAGAGCATTAATTCAGTAACCTTGTCTAGTTCAGTTAGATCCCTGTGGAATTTATGTAAATTAGATATCCCCTAAATTAGGGAACGGGCCTAAACCAGCAGTCATACATCCCTCTCACAATCTGGGACTGTTGGCTCCTAACAGCTTCTGCCTGCCAGCCTGATCGCCCCCTAACCACTCCCCTGCTGGCCTGATTGATGCCTAACTGCTCAACTGCTGGCCTGATTGCCCCCAACTGCCCTCCCCTACAGGCCTGTTTGCCCCCAGCTGCCCTCCCCTGCTGGCCATCTTGTGGCGACTTCGCACAAGGGTGTGACGCCACCTAGGCTTTTATTATATAGGATAATTCACTACAGCACTCGTAAGTTTAAGGAGTGTACACCATAAGGACTTAACATATGTTGCAAAATGATTGTCACAAGTTTAGTTAAACATCTGTCAACGCTCATAAAAGTAATAACTTGTTTTAATCAGTTGAAGACGGTAATAATTTGATTAACAGTGAAAACGTTTAATGCTTTTTGGGCATTATTCAGTGTACTGTATGTATTGAGCTCGGAAATCAAGTGCAGGCATAGATGTTGGACCAGAATATTGCCTGTGTCTTAAGTGCTCTTCAGGAATATATGTAGAGGACTGGCTGGCCTTTCAATGGCCAGGTAGGCAAATACATACATTTTCTTCTGAGTGGAATTTGCCTCATAGTTTTTAGTATGTAATTTGTTTCATGGACCATATTAATGGATTTGAAGTATTTTATTACAAGGAAAATATTTTGTAGCATTGTACAAAGGATATTGGCAAAGCTTAAACAAATTCAGGTTCATTGCACATGACCATTCAGTATAGTAACAGCATAGTTCTTTCCTTTTTCCATTCTAGAGTTCTTTCATGAGCAGTGATATCTAATTTACTGTAACTTTACTGGCTTCTGAAAAAGATACTAGCTGTGGGCACACAGTTATTAACAGTGGTCTCCGTTCTACCTTTAAAATATTTGCTCATCCTTTAAAATTAAAACAACCTCAAGTTTTCTTCAAGTAAATAAACAATACTTATATTACATATTTATAAGTCTGTGGAGCAAAACTGGGACATGATATGTCTTCACTGTTGTTCTTTCTCAGGAGGTTTTGTTCCACCCACAGCGCTATCAGAGAATACATAAAGCTCACACCAGGAATTTGCTCCCATTTACAGTGGTTGTCCTCAGACATCTCACAGTCAGCAAATTTTCAGAGTTAGGAATTTAATGCTTAGAACTGATAACTTCTCCACTAATCCTGAGCTTCTTAGCCAGAAGATATTAGATTTCAGAAACTTTTGAGTATGCTTCATACAGAGAGAGCCATGTCTTCTCAAATTTGAAAATAAAATTACTTTCTGTTCTATCATTTCCCTGAACACTGTTATTAGAAGAAAGAGTTACAATAGGAAACCTCAGGGTTACCAGGAATCTACAGATACAGCAGTGGCAAATTGAAACACTTCCTAATTTCTTCTTACAAGTAATTGTCTGTTCCTAAGTAGGCTTCAGTGCACTCATTGTTGGCGATGCAGGAAATACAGAAATGTGCGAAGGGGGAAATAACCTGTGAGGCACCTCACAGGGCCCACCACTTGGAGGAGACAGTTCACACCAGTGCAGTGCTTCCCTGACACTCCTAAGTCCCTTTCTGCTGCTCTGCTGGGCAGACCCCACAGTAGTGGAGGGCCAACATGAATGGCTGCCAGGGCATGTGCTTATGTGTTTTCCTCTCCTCACTCTTTAGTCTCTATCATAGCATCCTGTGTTTAATCAACTAAATTCTAGTGTTATTTTATATTTGTTTATTTGGCTTTTGTCTCTTTCACACTAGAATGTGTGCTCTTCGAGCCTGAGGACCATGTTGTACCTGGCAAATGCCTGCAATATTGTAGGGACTTAGTAGAAATTTCTTAAGCAATGAATGAATGAATCTTTCAGGCCCTTCTCTTTGCATACTCATGCACACATAATTACCTATACTAATTCATTTATTCTTAACCAAATTCCTTACAAAATTCTCATTTCTTTTTCCCTTTTCATTTTAAAAAAAATGTGTTTTTATTGATTTCAGAGAGAAGGAGGGAGAGGAAGAGAGAGATAGAAACATCTATGATATGAGAGCATCTTTGATGGGCTGCCTCCTGCATGCCTTCTACTGGGGATTGAGCCACAACTGGGGCATGTGCCCTGACCAAGAATCGAATGGTGACCTCCTGGTTTATGAGTTGATGCTCAACTGCTGAGCCACACCAGACAGGCTTCCTTTTCATTTTAAACATAGAGGATGTGATTATAATGATGCTTCTAAAAAAAAAATATCATGAGAGATTGATATTTATTTTTAGTAGAAATAGGAGTACATGGTCTTCCTATTTTAAATTAGAATGATCCAGACTACTGCACTATATTTAAAACTTTAAAAAAATGTAGGACCAGATTTAGATCTTTTTTTAAAAAACTGTAGGTCTTTTATTTTTGCTTTTTATGATTTATAACTTTAATATTACATAAAAATTGTAAAAATAGTACAGAGTTCATGTATACCTTTTACCCTGCTTCCTCTAGTGTTTTCAGCTTGCATAAACACAGAACAATGATCCAAGCTAGGAAATTAACACTGATAGACTACTAGTACTTAAATCACAGATCTTTTTTTAAAATTTCTTTATTGGTTAAGGTATCACATATTTGTCCTCATCCCTCCATTCCCATCCCAAACCCCCCTCCCCATGAATGCCTCCACCCCCTGTTGTCCATGACTACTGGTTAGGCTTATATGCATGCACACAAGTCCTTTGGTTGATCTCTCCTCTTTACCCCCACCCTCCCCTACCTTCCCTCTGAGGTTTGATAGTCTGATCGATGCTTCCCTGTTTCCAGGTCTATTTTTGTTCATCAGTTTATGTTCATTATTTCCCTAGATGAGTGAAATCATGTGAAAATCACAGATCTTATATGAATTCTCTAGATTATCCTGTAATGTCTTTTTTTCTGTTCTAGGATCCAGCCCCAAATCTCACATTGATTGCATTGGCCATCATGTCTCCTTAGTCTTCTCCAATCAACCTTTAATGACCATGACTCTTTTGATAAGTACTGGTCAGTTGTCCTGTAGGTTGTCATTCATTTGGAGTTGGTCTAATGTGTTCTCTATGCAGTTTTATTAAGTAGTCCACAGAAGTTATGTTCTCTTTTTAGTGTATTATCAGGAGTACACAGACATGAATGTCTTAACTCAGTGGTTGGCAAACTCATTAGTTGGCAAACTCATTAGTCAACAGAGCCAAATATCAACAATACAACGATTGAAATTTCTTTTGAGAGACAAATTTTTAAAACTTAAACTTCTTCTAACGCCACTTCTTCAAAATAGACTCGCCCAGGCCATGGTGTTTTGTGGAAGAGCCACATTCAAGGGGTCAAAGAGCCAGAGTTTGCCGACCACGGTCTTAATTTGATCACTTGGCTAAGGTGATGTTTGCTTAATTTCTCTTCTGTAAAGGTATTTGTTTTCCTTTATAATTGCTAGATATCTTGGGGGAGACACTTTGAAACTGATTTTTTTTGTGTCTTTATTTAAACTTTCCTGACTCTGAGAAAAGGATAACTTACCTTAGTTTGGCATTAATCAGTGGATCGATCTTGCCTGTAATAGTTATTACTGTAATTTTGCCTAATGGTGATTATTTTATTTCCTTCATTTCTCTTACATTTATTAATTGAAATTGTTCCATAAAGAAAGCTCTCTCTTCTGTTTCATAATATTTATTATTCATATAAAAATGAAGTTAAAGATATTTATTTTTGGTTACAATCCAAAAGTGTTACTATTTATTTTTTGCTCACATTGTTCAGCTTCCTGGTCATTGGGAGCCCTTTCATGTTGTCTCCATTTTTTTGTAGAGCACTTCCTTGTTTTGGCACCAGAAGATGTTCAGACTCATCTTGTATTTTTCCTGCTCCAGCCCTGAAATCAACCATTTTTCCAAGAAGCTTTGGTTCATTTTATTGGAGAATGATATTTAGAAACCCATATCTGGATGTAAGGGAGCTGGAGTTCATTGCTCCTAGGCCCTCTCTCAGTGGACAAAGCTTGTCAAAACCCCAGATATTTACTAACCTATGATTGCATGCACATCTATATTTATTTTTATATCTATTTATATAAATATACTGGTAGCCCGGTGCACAAATTCGTGCACATTGAAAAGAAATTAATTAGAAGAAATATTTTAATATCACTATTTTCCTTTTATAACAGAAGTATTAAATTCAGAATGACAGATCAAAACACATGCCTGTGAGTGGCACCAGTGAGAGCTTTATATTTATTGTGCATGCATGAGTCAACTTAGACTTTTATATATATAGAATAAACTTGCTTAATTAGACCTGCTTTCTGATTTAGCTAAACTTTTTCCAGCCTAGTGAAGCACCCCCAACTTCTCTTTCAGGTAATTGTCAACAACACAGCAGTAAATATCAACATGAAACAGATTATTATTGTAGATTACTCAGGGAGAACAAAGGGTAAAATATTTAACTGCAACAGTGTTTGACTATATTCTGGGCAGTGAGAAAACTTGAAGTCATTTTCTGGGTCCACCATTTCTTACTTCTTTTCAGTTGGATCAAGTTTCTAAACTTTTGAAATCCCTGTTTTCTGACTAATGAAAAGAAAATAGGATTCCACCAAACCTCGTATCTACCTACTCCAGGACTCTCTGAGGATCAAATGAGATGAGGCATGGGAAAATGCTTCATGGATATTTGGTTACAGTGTGAAATGTTTCCACCTGGCTATAAAGCAAGTCATGTTCCTGGGCTGAAGAAATTGCAAGGAGGCTAGTTGTTGCTAGGGAGAGGAAACTGGGCTTTGCTATGTGATGTCATTACCTGGATGGACACTTAGCATATTAGCTATATATATATTAAAATTATTAATTTGATGGATATCTCTGATTGCAAACCAACACCTCATGGTTCCTTCTAGTCCTTCCCTCTTTTCTTATTTATACCTTCTTTCTTAGACAATGAGAAACCTGGTTCTCATTATCTATTTAGTTATTTGTTCAATTCTGTTGTATTATTGAGGTTTCAAACAGAGAAATGGAACTGGATACATTAAAAGATTAATTATAAGGAATTGTCTCAGGTCATTCTGGATGCTGGCCAGGCAAGTCAGAAATCCTTAAGAGTATGCCATCAGGCAGGGCAGTCTGGGACTCCCAGGCACGGGGTGAAGCTGCCGTCCAAGGTGGAATCGCTTCTTCAGGCAAGCCTTGGCTTTGCTCTTCTGGCCTTTCAATGGATCAAACGAGGCCCACACAGATAATCTGGGATAATCTCCCTTACTTAAAATGACCTGATTAAGGACTTTAATCACATCTGCAAAATCCCTTCACAGAAACACCTGATTCGTGTTTGATTGGCTACTTGAGGATTCTAATCTAGCCAAATTGACTATCATACTTCATGTGTGCATGAAGTAGTTACAAGTTTGTTTCTGTGAGAAACAAATAAAATACTCCATTTTGGATTTTAAGCACTGTTTTCTATGTAAAATTATAGATGTGACAGTGAATATAGAATAGTACTTGTCAGAATCGCCAATTTCCCGTCACCGAATCCCTGTTCAGACTTTTCCCAGTATCCCCAAGATTTGTTACCGTGTCTGGTACAGTGAATAGCTGTTGAATTAATAAAATGAACAAGATTATCCATCCTATTATTTCTTTTTTTAATTAACTCTTCATTGTTGAAAGTATTACATACCATATTTTCCTGTATATAAGATACTCCTATATACAAGGCGCCCCCCACTTTTCCAACCCAAAATTAAAATATCAAAATTTTAAACATTTTGCTGATTTTCCTCTTAAGGCCTTCTTTTTTGGCATCTTAAGTTGTTTTTCCTGTTTTCTCGACTGTCTGGTCATACACTCAGTGGGAGAAGGTCCAAATGGTCTCTTTGCGGCTCTATTTCCATGCTCTTTTGCATAGCTGATTACACTGTTTGAATTTTGCAGAGTAAGGCAGTCGCTTACAGGTATTTGTCTTTTTATTTTTGACATCTTTATGGACTCAGAATGCTCCAGTCCCTGTTGCATCTGTGCACTCTCCACCTCCACCTCCAATTATGGCATCAGCTGATGTCACTAACAATAAGGCTCATAATTGGAAGAATCGTGTTTGACAAGATATGAGCAGTTACTACCTCCGAGGCTCCCTCCTCAGCTGATTTCCATGTATTATTATGTCTCTCAATTTCAACCTAACGATTTTAGAAAAAAATAGCAACTTACACACTGAAAAATATGGCATTTTCCTGTTTCCCCCATTGACCCCTTCTAGCCTGCCCTCCACCCCTGCCCCAGTCCTTCTATTCTTTTTTTTTTTTTTTTTTTTTTCCCCAACCTTCTTTTCTGCCAGTGTTTGCATTTGGAGAGAAGAGTGAAGTAGAAGACCCCTGTTTGGAAGGGGTAGAAAAAGAGCAAAAGATGGGTGTTAGGTTAAATCCTGGATTCCAAGGAAATATTTTACAAATGCTCTTTACTCTGAGTTAGTACTGAAATACTAGTGAAAGTCAGAAACCCTTTCCTTTCACAGAATCCCTGCCAGCCTCCTTTCTCCTCTCACTCCCCCATCCCCACTTTTTCTGTACCTTCTGCTTGGTTTGTTTTTCTACCTTTAAGAAAAGGATAACTTCCCATAGTGTAAAGCTTAAAAATAGGTTCCTTGAGGGCATTCCCAGACAGTAGCACTGAATATTTTTGCTGTTTTGGATTAGTAGCAGCATAATGCAAATTGTCATTTACTCAACCAAATTTTGTGAGTGTTTTCCTATGCTGTGCATTTGGGCTTTAGAGAGAGAAAGATATGGATTCTACTAGTAAAACATTTATGTTCTAGTGCAGCAGTCACCAAACGGTGGTCCATGAACCACTGGTGGTCTGTGAGCCGAAAGGTTGGTGACCGCTGTTCTAGTACACTGTTTTTCTAACTTTCTAACATGGTTCTGTTTCAAAGGGAAAAAATTATCTGGCATCCCTAGTGTTGATTTACATACTTTTATAATAATGTTACTTAGGGATATACAAACACATAACTAGGAATAAACACCGTATGCTTATATCTATTTTACAACTGTAAATCATTTTGCACTGAAATATAAAACTACAAAGTCACTGGAATCCAGATTAATTATCAGTTTAACATGATGATATTGTTTTGCTAAAACAAAGCACTGTTTATGGCACGAAATACTGCATTGACTTATAAAGGCTAAGGTGTTTGAGTTCAGCATGCCTCTCCTGCCAGGGGGTGACTCGGTCTTTGTTCTTCTCCAGTGCAGTGTGATTCCAATCAGCCTTCTGTTGATCCATATACATCACCTGCCTCTGTTGGCTTCTTGTTAGTACCAGACAATTAAAATGGTAATAGTTAGCTCCATCCTGATTCGAAATACAGTGCAACTGGGACACTGAGAAGGAAGATAGAAAACATACTTTTTGATACATTATAGGCCCCCAAGAATATGTCCATGAATCCCCATCTGAGAAACATTGAGTAAAGAGAGAGGTGTGCAAACACATTGGTTCATCATATGACTGAGTGTAGTACTCATATGACTACTACATAAAGAGAGAGTCATCATATGACTGAGTGTAGTACTGGAGGTATGTACAGGTACATTGGGATGGCGAGAGAAGGTGTCAGCGTTTAGGGTGAAACTTGAAGGGTGAGAAAGACTTTAGTGAACTAACAACCTGTAGAAGATCATGAGGGCTGGTGATATTTTGGTATTGATGGGCTATACTACAAAGGAGAACTTTTGAAGTTGATAGTAGCATTCTCACACACTCCTTACTATGGAATTCTGGTGTTTACAAGCTAAGAGATAAATTTTGCTTGTTTCATAGCACTATAAGAGAAAAGCCTTCATTTTTCAGTCATTGAATAGTCTGTTTTTCTTTTTCACAGGGTTATTGAGGTATAATGTATATGCTATACCATTTACCTATTTCAGCATACAGTCGAATGGCTTAGTAAATTTGTATACCATCCATTTTTTTAAATTAATCACCACAATGCAGTTTATAACACTTTCATCACCTAGAATTTATTGTAAATTCCTGCTCCCACCCTCCATCTCTAGGCAACTGCTGATTCACTTTCTGACCATATGATTTTGCCTTTTTTAGAAGTTTCATATAAATAAGATCATACAGTATGTAGTCTTTTGTGTCTGGCTTATTTCATTTAACCTAATGTTTTCAAGCTTCATCCATGCATGTGTCAATATTTAACTCCTTTTTATGACAAAATAATATTCCATCTATGGATAGTTGTGTATCCATTCTCCAGTTGATGGACACTTGGATTGTTTCTAGTTTTTGGATTTTGTGAATAATATTGTTATGGACATTTGCATGCATGTCTTTGTATGGGCATATGTGTTTTAGTTTTTCTTTGGTAGATACTTAGTAGAATTACTGGATCTTACATTTAACTTTTTAAGAAACTGCCAGACTGTTTCCAAAGATGCTGTACTATCTTACTGGGTGTATAGACTTATTGGCAAGAATGTTGTCACTTACAGGTATGGGGACAGCAGCACATGCACAAAGGGAAGGCAAAGGGAAGGAGAAGATAGTCACTGTGGTAGGATGGGTTGTTTCTTGGTCTCCCACTTGATCTGAATTCCTATACCAGCACCAAAGTGCATAGGGTGGCATTCTGAGGATATTGCTTTTTTCTGTTTAATGTTAATATAGTTATTTTTTCTCTTTATGAAATCTGGTTTTATGTGAACTATTTGACACTGGGATGTTGAAGAATGCCCCTGTAATAATCTTCAACTGGGCAAGATAGCACTCCATAACTGTCCTGTGATGGAGACCTCTCCCCAGCTTCCTTATACTTTAGGAAGTGAGGGAAAAGTGAGAAATGTGTAGGAGGATGAGTGGGTATCTTTGTAAGTGTGTGGTTTCGGTGTGTGTTGAAAGGCAAACTAGCGTATTGTTATGTCATTATTAAACCGGGCAGCATTTTGACCATAACTTATCAGTGTGACAAGTTGTCTTGAAATCAGATTTGTACGAGATTTGTTCTACATGTAAATAGCCTGGGAACAGACAGGTTGAGGTTTAATGTTTTAACAGCAGTAGATGGGAAGTACAGATTACTTCATGCCTTTTGGTCACAGTATGAAGTTTAGCACCAAGATCAGAATCTCTCTTCCCTCTTCAAACTGATTCCTTCTCTGGGTGTTGGTATTATACTACAAGCCATACTACCCAGAACCAGGAAGTCAGCCTCACTTCCCACATCGTATGGGTTACTAAATTTTTAAAAACTTTTTTCCTTACTTCCATGTCTGTCACCTAATTTCTTTTCATCTTTCCTCCATTCCAGTCCATCCTTCCCTATGCTACTAGAGAGATAGGTTAACAATAAAAGGCAATTTATGTGACCCTATTAGGATTTATGTTAAAAGGTACGTGCATGTGTGTTGACTGTATAAAACATAAACTTTCCATGGCATAAAGGCCGTCATAGTGCAGGGCCTGCCTGCCTGCCTGTCTCCCTTGGTCCCCTGCATACAGCCTGCAGCTTTTTGGAACTGCTTGTGGCTGCTCAGGTGTCCCTGGCTCTCTGGAGCGGGCAGCCTTTGCAGATCCTGCTCTGGTTGACTCGGAGACTCTGTCCTTCACCACCCTTGTCCACTCTGAACAAATACATTCACCCTTCCAAGACTTAGTGATGGTGCCCAGGATACCTGACACCTTCACCGACACCTTTCCCTCCCCACCCCTCTCTTCCTGTCGCCTCACAACACTTTTACAAACCTCTCTATGTATTGGACTTTGTCCCAGGGTGCTGTAACAGTGTGCTTGCTCTTTTGCCTCCTTGCAGGACTGTGTGCTCCTTTTCTCATATGTTTGTGACCCAGACATCTAGTTCAGTGTGTGGCACCAAGTATGCACTGAATAAGGACTTGCATATGAGTGAGCTGAGGAGTCTGAGCTAGAGGGGGCGGGAATGGGGGGGGGGTGGATGACAGATACTTGTGAGAGATAAGAGGCCATTGGAGGAGGCATGTTGGGGCACTCTGCCTCTTTCAGGATTAGACCTAAAACACTGCTAATTGATAGAGCTTCATCAGATACCACTTCCTTATGTGACTTGTTTCAGTAATCAAAAGCTCTCATGCTCAGAAAGTGTAGACTTATATTTTATCCAATCCCTTTACACTAGGGTTGTAATAAAAATGAAATGAGGATTGTGAATTTGGATGCCAATATGTGGGAACCTGTTAGGTAAGCCTTAAACCACATACTCATGATTATTGAAAAGTGAGGACTTTGCATAGTGTCTCTTTTCCCGTTTAACTTTCTCTTTATGCATAGCTCTGCTTTATTCTGGTTAGATATTCTGGATGCAGCAGCTCATTCTTTGTCCTTTTTTCTATCTACAACTTGCCAAACATGATCACATGTGGAATTGTGCTTTATAAAAGAATGCCTGCCTGAAGGAGCATGGGACTCCATGAACACAATGCTAGGAAGGAAAAAATGTAAGACTGTATCACATCACCAAGTAGTTCTCCATTCGGTTTCAATAGTTCCAGTTTCCTTGGAGATGGGAGCTCACCTTTTACTTTTTTGTAAAAACTACATCACAGTTGGGAAGAATCTTTCTGTGGTTCTGCTCAATTAATTTTTACCTGAATTTCAGGAGTTGCATTGCCTCAGTTCATTTCCAGATTGTATCACTTCTCATACCTTTGAGGCATCTGTGCATAGGTTTTAAGATCTCTATTTAAAATATTGCATACCTTGGGAGGAAAAAGCGAGGGGGTCGCTTCCACGATGTGTGCATAGATTAAGGTAAGTTTTTGGGTGAGATGGCAGAGCAGGGCGAGGATAAACTCGGGACTCCACTGTGGGGCAGGGCGGAGTTATATATAACTGGACCCTAGCCCTCACCCAACCAATCAGGGTCAGCCAAAGCAGTGACATCACCACAGTGTAAAACCCTAGGACTTGGAGAAATTCGACCTCTCTTCCGCCATGCTGTCAGCATGAGTGGGACAGAGCCCATGCTAGCATGGAAGAATCTTTTGTTTATTGCATCGGACTCGGCTCCCTGGTGGTCCTTGGGGATCAAGAAGTCTGGGCGTAACATTGGGAAGTGTATTATGTATTGTGAATTGTGAATTCACTTGAATTAAACTTAAATTGGGTAATCTTTATAAGTTAAGACTGTGCTCAAAGTTCATAGATGCTTTGTTGAGTGTAGTCAAATTCTTGATTTCTTTCTTAAGTTTTGTTGATGAAACCTGGGAAAAACTCAGAAAGCAGTTGCATGACCAATAGTCAGCAGAAAGTCTAGAGAAAATTCCTGTTTTAATTGGTGATGATCTTGATTCAGCACAGGAGAGTTTAAGAATGTCTAAGTGGGGTGCAGCCATGGCCTTACAGCCCGGAGTGGAAGGGTGCAAATCTTTAAGAATACCATCTGCACCACCTCCGCCTCCATGTGTAAACTACTTGTAACCAGGTAGAAAGGATTAAAGGAATTTCTCAGCAACTGCCAATAATTCTTTATCTTAAAATCTTTCTTTCCTTAAAAATAAAAAAATAAAAAAATAAAAAATGGAAAAAGTTAAAAAAAAAAATGTAGATGAAAGACCATCGCTGAAACTTCCCCTAAAGTAAGCAGGATGTGGGGGAAAGGAAGACACGTGGCGATTCAATATGGACGCCACACCCCAAGAAAGCCACCATAAGAGGCCTCATATTCGCCATCTTTCTTTTTCCAGCTAGTGAGTTAAAGCTTTTACAAATTCATAATGCATCAGGGGTTTCTGTGCTCATGAGAAGCAAAAAGGCCAGTTTAAAAAACGAGTGCGCATAAAATATTGCATATCTTATATTTTTATACTTGGCCCAAGAGCCCGTGTCTGTCAGGGATAATGCAAATATTTTGTCTTTTTCTTTTATTTTTAAAGGGCATTTACTGTCTTTTGTCACATGTACAGAAGACACATTTCTCCTGCCCTCTTCCATTTTTGGTGATGGTGGGCGACTTTAACAGGTCTTGCTTCCCCATAATTTTCTATGCTTGTCACAGCTGCATTCTGGGCAGGATTGATTTTTTTTGAGAAATCTATGGGATAGTCATTGCCAATATTGTTATTAAGAAGAAACTTTAAAACAGACCTTTATAATTATGCTTGCTATTTTCCTTCTGAAGGCAGGTGTAAGGGTAAATATCGTAAATGCTTTGATCTCCTCAAAAGCAAAACAGTTTAAGGAGGAAATATTATGGGGATTATGTCCCTGGCAGAAAGCACTATGTAACTGTCAAGTGTGTGTGGTGGTTAACATTAAGATTCGGTGTTAAGTGCCAAAATGCCAACTTGAAAGAAACCATTTCCCCATGGATAACCAAAGTAAAGAAATTAATTTAAACAGAGTTTAAGAATGAAGATGGATTTTAATGAGTGCCATATTATATTGATTGATCCAATATAATCTTATAATTGATCCCATTAATTATCTCTTACCCTTTCGTTCTTTCCCTATTTTAAGTATTTTTCCAGATTACTCTATATCTGATGTAATACTGCATAGTGGATTATTTATTAATGAATTTTGGAATTAGATACTTGCCTTCTCTGTGGCCAAGTTTCAGTATGGATGGCTAATGAGGCCTCTGTATCAGGGATAACAGAGTGGACTCTTAATGGCAGTGGAGAGTCTGGACCAGGTGATGTCCAAGGTTCCTCAACCCTAGATCCTGAGAAATCTGATAGAACTTTATACATAAGAAGACTGAAGTCTAAAAGATAAAATGATTTTGCCTCTTGGATGTTTAGAACTTAAGGAAATGACAGATGAGCTCATCTTTTTGTGTTTACAGCTGGAGCTTAGAAAGAAAAAGTGAAAATGAGGTTGAGGGTAACTGGGTGCTGCTGACCAGTTTTCTGGGGGTGTTGTCTGCCCACTCCCAGCACAGTACTCTGAGGAGCCCCTTTGACACATCTTTGTCCACCCTGAGAGCTCACATGTCACATGGCCTTTGCATATACGGCCTCTCTGCTTCTCCTTGCCCCCTCCCCACCTACTGTGAATTTTTATTTCCTATCCAATGCATTTCTTTCTAAACTCTCTTTAGACTGTTGTTTACCCTATACTTAACTGGCCCCAGGCATTTCATCCCTGGTGCTTTGTTATTTACACTGATCTGTTTGTATGTAAGCGTTATTCATTTCTCAAGGGACTGAACTTGCTGAACATGTTACATGCATTTGATAATACTTCAACTATTGGAATGTACCTGTTCAGTGAGGACATTAAGTCGGTGTTTGGGTTTTCATCTCAGCTCTGTGATTGTGGACAGATAGCTTAACCAATGCCTCATTTTCTCATCTATTAGATAAAGATATTCATAGGGCCTTCCTCATAGAATTAAGAAGATCATGTGAGTTAATACATGTAAAGTGCTTAGAACGGTGTTAAGTAGGCATTTAATAAGTTTTAGTTATTATCTGGACTGAAGCTAAGAAGCATTAACAAACAAATTACCGGTATTAGTAGAGTTTATTTTAGAAGACAAAGCAAGTTTGGGGCTTAAATAAAATGATGTTAAGTTTCTTTTAACAAAGGTCTTCTCCAAATAATCCAAAAAATAAGGCTGAAATTTAATAGACATTTCCTTTCTCATGGAATATCCAACATTGAGCAATCCACGATTGCTGTAGTCCACAGGGTCATTCAGGAATCCAGGTTTCTTTCATGTTGTTACTCTCAGAAAGTTGGTCTCACTCACATAGTATAAGCTCTTCGGTCTCCTGTATGTGTTCCAGCGCTCCGGGAAGAGCAAGGTCAGGGTAAGTGGTTTTATTTTTAAGGAAAGGAGCCAGAAGTTGTATGCATCACTTGTGGTGCTGTTCCGTTGTCCGCTGTGCCACTGTCCTAAAGAGTCACACCTAGCTGCAAGGGGAATTTACAGGACTCCCTCTTAGGGACTAGTTAAGAGTTCTGCCACCGAATAACTGTAAGACATTGGGAAAATTGCTTAACCTTTTTGTGTCTATTTTTTATCTTTAAAATGGAATAATAAGATATGGTGATGATTACAGTAAGCTAATACATGTAAAGCATTCAGGACAGTACCTGGTACAAAGGAAGCTTATTGAAACATCAGTGATTATGACTATTATTTTATTAAAAGGAAGCAGGTGGAGAGAGGACTGGGGGACAATGAAAGTCTTCCATGAGAGGAAAACCAGACCCAGGCTCCCTAGCTCACCTCACTACCTGCGGTTTCTGAGTGGCTGCAGCTTTGTTGTAATTGCTGTAAGTCCCAGGAACTTTGGGGCCCCTGTCTTGCACAGGTCATGTATAGGCCTCCTTGGGTCATTGTGAGGAAGGTTTATGAGCTGTGTTTAGTATTTTTACCTCTCAAATTTTCCTTTCCAGATCTTCTTTCACTGTAGCTTGTCATGTATATACTAAGGAAATAAAGGAAACATTCTATTTATAACTATATTGATTTATCATTATAACATTCATTCTTCCTTATATATAATAGTAAAAAGTAAAGTGAGGTTTCATTTCTTGAAATCCATTTCCTATTGATGTCAATTAGAGAATTTGTGTGTTAATGGGAAAGGCAGTATACAGTCCAGTTATTTCTAACACTCCACTGCTTTTTTTCTTTAAGCCATTATTATCCCATATCTTTTAGTAACACAGTGGACTGCATGGTCTATATACAGCAACCGTGGCAGTCCTCAAACTTTGCTGCTTTGGGCACTATTCTAGGAAATGGTTCTGCACATGCCATGATAGAATAGTAGATCAAATAGATTGGGAAATACTGCATGCTGTATCTGCCACTTGGAGATTCATAGGGCATATTAGCATATTAAATTTTCGAGAAAGGTGATAGCAGAAAAACCTGTTTAATTTTCTTTAGCTCACCTGACAAACTCTTGAAGATGAACTTCTTTATTTTTGTTTATTGGGTTTGTGAACACTACTACTATAACTATTCTAGAAAACAGGGTTCTATATATTCAGGTTTGGGCATTTGAAGAGTCCTGACCCACCTCAAGGTTTAACATATTAGGCTGCTAATTCTGTGAGGTGACTGAAATTTCTGCTCTTATTTGTCGTTAGAGTCAAGGTGTAAATATAAAGCCCAGTAACATGTTCATCTGGAGAAAAGGTATCAGGAAGATGGTCCCATGTGAGGGCATTAGAAGTTTGACATTGCCTGATGGGTGGTGTTGAGAATTCTCTTCTAGGAATTAATCCAGAAAGAGATATTTTATTTTATTTTTTAAAAATATATTTTATTGATTTTTTTACAGAGAGGAAGGAAGAGGGATAGTTAGGAACATCGATGTGAGAAAATTATCAATCAGCTGCCTTTTGCACACCTCCTATTGGGAATGTGTCCACAACCAAGGTACATGCCCTTGACTAGAATTGAACCTGGGATCTTTCAGTCCTCAGGACGATGCTCTCAGCCAAACCGGTGAGGATGAGATATTTTAAATTTACACTTTTCAGAAGTCTGTTTGTACTCTAATGATAAATTACATGAGTTTAAAATTAGACTAAGGTTCTACATAAAAGAAGTAATTATATCCATATCAAGAACATCGGTGGTAGAGGTAGAAAATTGGGGATTTTTTTTTTAAATTTAAAAAAATACTAGCTATGATGCATCCAAAGTGTTTTTTTGTAGAGTGACAGCTGTGAAAAACTTAGTTCTGCTTGTCTGCCAGAGATAATCCATGCATAAATGGTATTTGTGAATGTAGCCATTTAACAATTTAGACATATTGTGGCCTTTTATTGTGTATAAATTTATATTTTCTTCTCACCCTAAGGGTTGATTTTCTTTCTGGGTCTTATTTCAGAAATGAGTACTACTATACCATTAGAAATTATAGAAATGAGGCCACCTTATTATTATATTTAACAAAATACATGCTTTTAAAATGTTTAATTCTCATTTTAAAATACTCAACATAGACATTTAGAAGATGCAAAAAATATAAAAAAAGAATTAAATCACATAATTATACTATCAACAACCATTGTTAATATTTTGGCTTATATATTTCAATTTTTCCTATGAATATTTAATATTTTGAACATATTAGCAATATCATATGTAGATTTTGTTGTACTATTGTTTTGTTAATCCTTTTTCATTGCTAAGAATTTGTGGTAAATGTGATTTCACATGTAGTGTTACATTATCTACTTAATCCATTATTATTGAATATTTATGTTATTTTCAGTTTTTTACTGTTTTGTATAATGACAGAATTTAACATCTTTATGCATAAAACTTGACTTGCATTTCAATACTATGTGCTGAGCATAGAACCTTAAAATTAGAATTACAGGTCAAAGAACATGAGTACTTTTATAAGGTTGTTGGTGTATGTTGCTAAATTATGTTGCAGGGAGATTATTACCAATTAAGATTCTCACCAGTTGTATAATAGAGTACTGTTGCACTTTAAAAAATTGGTAATTATATTGGAAAATAATGATATTTTGCTTTCATATGCATGTTTTTTATTCCTGATTAGATTGAACATTATAAAAACCTAATAGCTACTATTATTTTCTCCCCCGATTTTCTATTCACGTTCCTTACCTAATTTTCTTTTGTGTATTCATGGGGATGTCTGTGTTTTTCCTTTCATTTGTAAAAACATTTATCTATTAAAGATAATAAGCTTTTCTCATATATTTGCAATATTTTTTCTAGTTTTGTTACATGTGTAATTTTATAATTTTCAGTATGAAGAAGTCTCAGACTTTTATGTGTTTAAGATCTTTTTCTTTGTAATTTTTTTCTCATTGCTTTTATGTTTTAAACTTTATTTCTAATTCTGGAATAGTATAAATATTCAACTTTGTTTTCTTTGGTTTTATGACTGTTGTTCACATTTATCTTTTGAGTATTTTAGATTTTGTGTTGTGGTAGAATATAAGATGCAGCTCTCAATAGTTGCTTTTGGTGGTGTTTTTTTCCTTCAAAGAAACTGGTCAGTTTCTGCACACAATTAATTGAATAATCCAATTTCTTTCCCACTGACTGCTGGTCCTTCATCTTCTGTTACTTTTTTATATACTTAAGGTCTATTTCTGTCCATTGATTTGTGGCTTTTATTCTCAAGTAATGTGTTATTTTAATTATTATAGCAATAACACTGGTTTTGTGTATTCTTTTTCTGTAGTGTATATCCTTTATTTCTGGTTTAATGTTTTTGGTTAAGCTAGGACTTTTAGACTAGTGTTCAGTACAAATGTAACAGGTGAAACATTTTTGTTTTGTTCCTGATTTTTTAATGTTTTACCTTTAAATAATTTATGGGAAAGAAATATTCTTTTATTCTTGGCTCCTAAAAACATTAATCTGGAACAGATGAATTTTACTGTATTAAGCCTGAATTTAGAATTAGAAGTTGTTTATAAAGTGAGTTTTTCTAAGTGAATCACATTTTACCAGAACTTGCACTATGAATTCCAAAATGTTCCCTAGAGAAAATGCTTTGGCCTTGAGCAAAATACATTTTTTGATTCCAGCATGTTTCCTTTCCCTCAAAAGGCAGTAGTAGAACATTTTCTTAATTACCAGATAGAAAAACATCTCTAAGCAAGAGATGGAGTTTGAGAATGTCTCTTAGTCCTTGGCATTATTCAGAGGAGCTACAGTAACCAAAAACTATCAAATTCTAGAAATCTTTTTTCTTTTTTCTTTTAATAAATTCTTTAATGAGAACCAAGGTCTGTAACATACATAGCAATAACTGCCCTGGCCTATGCATTCTGCTGTAACCCAAGTTTTGGGCTAACCAACTACTACATTTAATTCACATCAAATTCTAGAAATCTTTAGGATAGAATTGCACTAGGATTCAGAATCCTTCTACTGATAGGCTGTGTGACCTTGAAGGTGCCTCTTCATTGACTTGCTTGACCATCTGTACCAGCATTGTGCAGTAGACTTTTTGTGATGGTGGAAATGTTCCGTAGCTTAGCACACAGCATGTAGACACTGTCCACCTGTGGCTGTTGAAATGAATCATATAAGTTTAATTTCATTAAAATTTAAATAATATTTTAAGAATTTGTAAATTTGGAGATTGTGGCAGGGTGGGGAGGCTCTGATGTGTTCTGATTCTTAAATTATTGATAATATGCCCCTGAATTCATATTGTACTAACATACATGGCTATTGACTTATTCTCATATCCATGTAAACATGATATTATTTATGGTTATTGACAAGTTAATGTATTTTCAGGGTGAATATGAAGGTGTGTGTTCTTTTGTGTTTTTTTTTTCTCTGCAGCTGGAGATTTAATGCTTCAAACCCAAATTAACTTCTTGATAATATGGATTGTAGCACTGAAGGACCAGTTCTTATACAAAGCAACCTTTTTATTTCAGATATTTTTAAAATCTTGTGTTTTAAGCTATTAGTTATATGTAGGTGTCGTAGAAATTGAAAAATCTTCTTTAGAAAAGTTAATATGAAAGGGAGTAGATCTATATAACATCATTAGACATGACATACAGCCATGAATGTCTTCATGCTTCGTAGCTCATTAAAAAA
Source organism: Pipistrellus hanaki (assembly GCF_964339955.1). NCBI lineage: Eukaryota > Metazoa > Chordata > Mammalia > Chiroptera > Vespertilionidae > Pipistrellus > Pipistrellus hanaki. Next base: position 34,784,738 of record NC_140503.1, on the reverse strand, counting down.
TATTTATATTTGGTATAAAATTACTCCTCCTGTCCCCCAAATTCTGGTACAGGTAATTGAATAAAGCAAATGTGTTTTATATTTTAAATTGTCTTGAAGACTCAATTGTTGTATACAATATAAATTATATATCTTTTTAGTAGGGAATCTGTTAGGGCATTGGCCAGTACTGTTCAAAAGTTGATTTTGCTTGCTCTGGCAAGTCCATATTTCTAGGAATTTCTAAAAATTCTCTATGCATACTCTAAAAGTTTAAAGTAAATAAACATTAGTAAAGCATATATTTAGTGCCTTTTTTTTTTTTTGGAGTAGTAAGAGAGGCATGCCATGAAATTTTTTAAAAGGAAAGGAGATTAGGAAATAATTATTAGAAGTAGTTAGGATTAATTAGAGTAAGTTATGATGCAGAAAAAATTTCAATGCTAGTTTTTATTTCTGGATTTAATACTCAGACTTTGGGCTAATAATCAAAATTTTTTTGTATGATCAAGTTCTTTATTTTCTATGCCCATAGCTTAATACGTATTAGATGATGGCCTGAATGCTAGTTTAAGGTGCTTTCTTTTTTAGGCAGCCTCTGAGATGCTCACTTTTTAGAGGCCTCTTACTGTAGTAGAAGTTGTTTAGAATCAATGCTTTACCAAATATTTACTAATTTTATCCTAATTCTTTTATGTCTAAATTTGGTTTTTGGAGAATAAGACCTTTTCACATACATTATATAGATTTGAGGGATGACAAATTTTAATTGGCATAATGATTTATTGAACGGGAAAAATGCAATGTGAAACTTTATATTTCACTTCCCTCTTTGAAGAAGTATACAATTTCTTTTGCAAATCCTATTTTCTCATAGCCAATTTAAAAAGAGACACATTTGAAATTATCTCTAATTTTAGACTTCTTCCTTTAGAATGAAATAGTAGTCTTCTATATAATATTTTGATGGGTATATATTTGATACTGTATGTATGTCTTTAGCCCCAAGTCTTTGGGTACTGAGGAAGTCTCTTAAGTTAATTTGCTTTTGAAATGCAGGGTATCATTTAATTTTTGTCATATGATGCTGTGTAACAAATCATCTCCAGATTCAATGACTTAAAACAATAATCATTTATTCTCATGAATCTGTGGGTTGGTTGATGTGTCTGTCTGCTTTAGTGTTTTTGCTTCCCGCTGCAGTGAAGTGGTTTGGGCCTCCTCCACGTGCCTCTTACCCTCCTTGGCAGGCTGGCTGGGACACATTTTTCTATGGCTGTGGCACAGGTGCCAGGCAGAGGATAATCCCAACTGCCAAGCACATTTCAAGGCCCTGTTTGGACCACATTTGTTAACATCCTACTGGGCAAAGCAACTCACAAGGCCCCACCCAAAGTCCAGGGCAGGGAAATTAACTGTAAAGATTAAGTCATGGCTAAGGGGGCAAGTCTTCAGTGAGGAGTAGAGTTGGGACCAGTAGTTCAATCTACAACATTCAGTATATACACCTGACCATTTTAATTTAGGTGATAAGAGGCTAAAGTAAGCACAGGTTAAAGTGGAAAGCACAGATGGAAAAGGAATATGTGGGACTTATTTTTTTCACATTTATAATTGATAAAATGTGTAAAGAAGTATGGAGTAAGATAGTACTACTAACTCAAAAATAAGATCTGATAAATCTTGACCTAGTTGTTCTTGACTTGTACAAATCTTGTACTGTATCAGATTCATTTCTTGGGCTTTTCCCTTCATGTGATATTTTCCCTTTTTTTAGGAATTAAAAATTACTGCAGGGTAATATTTAAAAAATAATTTTTGCCCATAAGGTAAAAAGTAGATTCTTTGACACAAAGCATTCATATGATATTAATAAATACTTAATCAGAAGTGTTTTGGACTGTTGGAGCCAACGGCAGAATAAAAGAAGTAGTCTTACATGTTTTAAGAGTAACAGAAATAGCCTTTCATATTCCTGACTCATTGCGTACCTCCAAGTATTCAATGAAAAAAGCTGTTGGCCCGCTAGCAATGCTCAAAAATCAAAGCTTCAATACAGTAAAGAAAAACTAGATCTTGTGCGATTTGGTGATAGTACCAATTTGAAATGGAGAAAACTTCAAAGGAGCAAATGGCTAACTATTGGATAATATTCTTTTCATAAACAATTTATTTTTTTTTTAGGTAGATTAGAGAGCATGTTCCTTTGTTGGCCTTCGGGAGGAAGAAGCAAGTAGGGAAATGTGACCCTCCTGAGTCTATAGATTCTAAATAAGAAAGACCAGTGATTGCCCAGGGGTCAGGGCAGCTGTGGTGCTGTTGAGACTGGGATCAGCCTCCAGGTCTCTCCTGAGCTAGATAGCTTTGCCCTCATCTCTAACAATACACTGCTCCTGAATCCAAATGGTAGAATGTTATGCCTTCTGACTCTATGGGGATGGAAAGAGGTTCTGAGTAGTTCAGGGACTTGTGCAAAGTCACACATGAGATTAGACGCAGAGCCAGGATACAGTCTCCCTCTTGCCTTCACACTTTACCTTGTGCAGCAGGGGGCTGGATGAGTGTGGGTGGGGATGAGGGGTATAAATCCTTGTGCAGAAGAACAGCTTAAAATCTTGAGCATAGGGGTAGTACTATGTTCCTGATATAAAACAAGTTTTTTATATTTCACCTTGGGAAATATTTTGTATGGGGAAACTAGAAAACCGTGAGATAAGAGCAAGGCAATCTGGAGGTATACTGGTCACATATCAACTGCCACAAGGATGTGAGAGTCTTTTGGAACTGTAGCCAGTAGTTAAAATAACAACCGCAGCCTTCACCTTTCTTGCACTGGATGCAGATAATTAGTTGGATGAAACGCCTTCTGTGTCCAATTTGAATGGAAATGTTTACAAGAGGTTTTGGAATCTCTCTTTAAAACTGAATTTGTAAGTTTGTGTTTATCTTTGTAGCTGAGGAAACTGAGGCCCACTTAAGGTAAGCTTGCAGCACTAGCTAGGAAAAGCATTGGAGCTAGAATTCCTGTCTTGATCCTTATACCACTATCATTTCCATACAAATATGGTGACTGTTTTATTGAGCTTTTCCTCAGTTTTAAGGTACCATGCAGAGTGAAGGGGGAATGCAGAGAAATAGAAAACTCAGCGAGCATGCAGTTCAATGACCTATAATAATGTATAATAATAAAAGCATAATATGCTAATTAGACAGGACAGCAAAACGTCCTTCCTGGACCAAGCCGCAGTGGCTGTGAGGGCTGAGGGCAGGCAGCCGGAAGCGGCTGCAACAGTGGGAAGGCTGGAAGTGGGAGGGAAGACTCTGTGATAGTGTTCGGGCAGAGACAGTGCTTCACTTGAATTAGGTCAGGGACTGAAGGAGAGACTGAAGCAGGGAGAGGGATACTGTGCTGAAGGGTTGGGCTTGTTCCAGACATCTATTACTGTGTAACCAGCTACGCCAAGCTGAGTGGCTTGAAACAACAACAATTTTATTTATTGATTCTCTGGGTAAGGAATTTGGACAATATTCAGCTGGGCAATTCTTCTGTCCCACATGGTGTCAACTGATGTCACTTGGTGGAAGTCAGCTGATGGAATGGCTAGTCTAGTGGGTCCAAGATGGCTTCATGCGCACAACTGGTACCTTAGGGTAGTTGGGTGGCTGGGCGCAGCTGGGGCTTCCAACTGGAATGCCCATGCATGCCCTTCTCAGCATGGCGGTCCTAGGTTTCTTCCATGGCAGCTCATAGCTCCCAGGAGACCCAGGCAGAAACTGCAAGTTTTTCCAGACCTGGCTTTGGAAGTCTCCGACCTTTACTTCCTCCCCATCCTGGTGGAAAACAAGTCATTATGGCCAGCCCTGGTTTAAGGAGGGGGCTTAGACTCACTTCTCAGTGGGATAAGTAATGGGAATTACTTATCTTTGATTTACCACACTGTATTCCTTGATGAGAGAGCCATTGGTGTATTCAGGGAGACAGTCAGATGGAATGGTAGATGCATGACACATGACCAGATGCTCTTTCAGATTTGGAGGCAAAGATCAAGCAGTAGTGGATTGAAGATTCAACAAGTATAATTCAGTGTTCATTGCTGTAGCCCTACTATTTGGCATTATAAAAATGAATGACCATGTCGCTTAACCTAATTAGAAACTTGTCTCATCTTAACTCGGATTTTCACTGCTATCTTAGTTACTTCCAATAAGATTTTTCACTGATCTAATTGTATTAAGTAGTCAGTATAAGTAGACGGGCATATCACTTAACCTGCAATATCATCTGCATCGGTTAAAATATCTCTGCGTAGGTTAAGGTTGACATTTCTGGTTTTTGTTTTTTCCCTTTATAATAGGTACGACTTGTAAGTAGCAGAATCCACTTGAGTTAGCTGGAACTAAAAAGAATTTCATGAACAAGGGTTAGAGTGTATCTGGGCCAATGGAAGCCTTTGAGGATCCTCTCTCTTCATCTCTATTTGCTACTTGTCTGTTCACCTGCTTCATCCTTCACTTCCTCTGCTTCGTCGTGGACATAAAGATTGTGACATCCCCACAGACCCCTGCTTACATTTTATAGCTCTAGCCATCCACACAGAGGGCAGGTTGCCTGTCTCATTTTTGTATTTTCCAGGATAAGGATGTCATTGACCAGCTTGGGCCAGATGTCGGCTTCTAGCCAAGGCAGGGCGGAGAGTGCTGACCCGTCCATTTCATTCACAGGTGTTAGGGCTCACCTTGGGCAGTGAAGGGATAGTGTTGATGCGAGTAGATCCCTAAAATGTGTGTGCCATACTCTTACTAGGTTAGATTCTTTTGACCAGATGATAGTTGAGAGGAAGATGCATCAGAGAGCCAAGGATCTAGTTAATATAGGAAATATGCTTAAGGACATCAGATATTTTCCTGGTGACTTTTAAAGTTATTGGACAGTTTGAGGATTAAAACTCATCTTTTTTTACTTTCGATCACTTTATGGGCAATCTTCTGGTAGAGTCGTGTGTGTGTGTGTGTGTGTGTGTGTGTGTGTGTGTTTGTGAAATCTGACCAGATCTGGTACCAGTTGCCTCTAGGCTACAGTGGTGAAAATTTCTTCTGTTTTATTTAGAGTCCTGGCTGTAATTGATTCATACTTTCCTCTTAATACAGAATGTTCATCTTGATTTAAGTGATACGAAAAAATATTAAAGTGGGTTTTTAATGGTTGTTTACTCATGGATATGTTCATTCTACTAATCACACATATGTTTTAAAAATAATGTATGCTATTCTGATCTTGCATCAGAAAAAGGATATGAACAGACTTGAAATAAATTATCTCTGTATTCTAGAGACTTTTATATAGCTGACTTTCTTTTGTGATGGAAATGGTAATATTAAAATACAGCAGGAATAACTTCTGGTGAAAATCAAGATCTATTGTCATACTTTAGCTACCCAATTGTAAAACATACATACAAAACCACTTGATTTCAACCTTTACTGTTCTCAGTGGACCCCATATCCCCCCTCTGCCATACTGGCCACCATACCCTTCTTCTGGGTGTGAGTGGACAATGGCAAAGGCAAAAGAGTTAAGACAGAGGCAGGCCACCAGATGTGCTGTCCCTGCCTTTGTGGTTTGGAAGGAACCTTGGAGCTGTCATATTTATTCATGTAAATATGACCTTCTTTGGATTCTCTTCTTAAAAAGAATTTCCAAGAGAGAGGTAGAGAATCATCATATCAGTGTGGCAACTTGAGACAGTGATTGGAACACATGAGGGGCAGTTAATTTAGAGTTAGAGAATACTGTTGAAAACAGAAAGCTGCCTGCAATCCTGCATTTATATTTATTTATTTATTTATTTATTTATGTATGTATGTATGTATGTGTGTGTGTGTATGTATGTATGTATGTATGTATGTATTTTTATTTACTCACACTGGACAGTTATTGTGTTGGCTGTTGTCTTTTTAAAAAATATATTTTCATTGATTTCAGAGGAAGGGAGAGGAAGAGTAAACACTGGTATTATCTTAAGGTATCCTATATAATAAAAGCATAATATGCAAATCAACTGAACTGCTGAACAACCAATCAGCAGGGGTGAGGCTGATGAGCAGGCAGCGCCAGGCCAGCCAAGGGTAGAGAGAGGGGATGAGGATGGGAGCGCAGGTAGCACCAACCAGCAGTGGTGGGGGTGGGGTGATGGGGAGGTGGGGCAGGGCCACACCAGCTGGCATCATCCCCTGATTGAACTCCTGGTCACCTCCTGCAGAAGCGGGCCTAGGCCATCAGTAGGACCTCCCAGACTATGAGAGAGTGCAGGCTGGGCTGAGGGAAACTACCTCAATGTACCAGGCCTCTAGTTAATATAGGAAAACTGTTTAAGGATATCAGATATTTTCCCAGTGACTTTTAAAGTTACTGGATAGTTTGTGGACTAAAACACAATCTTTTTTTTACTTTGGATTACTTTATGGCCCATCTTCTGGTAGAGTCATATTTTATGTTTAATTTTTGCAAGCTATTTCTTGGCTAACCTGATAGCATAAGGTTCAAATAGAAATGGGAATGAGGGTAGAGAATTTAGAACATACAAGAATGCAAGTAACTAAATTTGGTCTTCTTACAAATAAAGATCTTACAGACATTAACATGTTTTGGGAGTGAGAGGTGAGGTTTAATTAGTATGCTATTTTCTAACTAGTTCATTTAGAAATATTTCTTGAGTGTTTCTCTGGGGTCCATTCAACGATGCTGGCTGAATTGAGCCAGCACTAATATTGTCTCTGTAGGCTTATCTTTCTTATTTATACTCTGTCTCCTTACAAAAAGATTTGAAGAGTCTGACTTTATAGGATAGAAAACCTATAATTACATTGTACATCACTCCTAAATTAAGTTTCTGGAAGTGATTTGAATTTCATTACAGCTGATGTCTGTTTTGCTGCCCTTTCCTTTTGTGGGGTGTTTAATGGGCAGTTCTTCATGACCATTCTTGTCTTTTCCCTTGGATTCCATCTAACTTTTCTTCTTAAAACTTTAAAAATAATTTTTGAATAAGTGAACTCTTTCATCTTCGTTTACAGGTACAATGGTGCTTTACCTAGTGGAGACAGAGGCCGGAGGAAAAGTAGATTTGCTCTCTATAAACGAGTCAAAGCTAATGGAGTCAAACCCAGCACGGTCCACGTGATATCCACGCCACAGGCATCCAAGGTAGGTGGTGGCTCCTGCACCGCCAGGAAGAGCTCAGCAGACAGTGCCTCATGGTGATTCCTTGTTATTCCTTGTCCTTTCCATTTTATTTCTCTGTAGGACAGTGTTTCTCAACCATTTGAGACTGGATAATTTTTGGTTGTGAAGGGCTGTCCTGTGCATTGTATAATATTTAGCAGCATCCCTTGATCCACTAGATGTTCGTAGCACATCAGTCCCAAGCCACCACCAACTGCCACCAATGTTGTGACAACCGAAAATCCTCCAGATTTGACACATGTCCTCTGGGTGTGGGTTGAGAAAAGCCTCCTGCCCAAGAAGTATCAAGCACCAAGGAAACAGGAAAGGAAAGATGAATATTTAGTGGCAAGATTTTCACTACAACCTAAAGATTTCTGCTTTAGGTTATAGTGAAGCTAGCATATGTCAATTTAGAGTAGTTGTGGTTGAAAGTTAAAAGATATTCTTAAGAGTGTTTTTTTGTTAAATCTTGGTATAAACAACATCAAGATTTTTTTTTTCTTCTATAGAGTAGGGGGTATTTTCATGTAATCTATGTGTATGTGAAATTGAATTTGTGTAATTTTTAGAAAGATTGGAAGTACATAGAGCTAAGTGCTGAAAGAAGTCTATACACATATGTCTTCTTATAAATTTCAAGTCAATAAAGTGTTAATTTTTAGGATTATTTTATATGTTCTCTGATATATAAGTGGGACAAAATCTCAGTTTCCATTTTGGTTGACATATTCTACCTGTTAGGTTTATGACTGTTTTCCTTTTAATTAAATAAAATTTTTAATGTATAATATAGTTTCCTTTTCTAGAAAACAATTATATTTACCTGAAGTATTTCATATGGGTCACTGGTTGTACACATTTATCATCGTGGGTTTGGACCATCTGGAACAAATAAGAGACTTGATTCTCATTTTTACTGTTCAGAGAGGAATGAATGGTTTCATAGAAGAACATGTGGTATTTATACTCAGTCTTAGAAACAGATCATTTTTGTTAATGTTTTTATTTAAAAAGCTCCTGTGATTGTTTCTGAAGCAGTTCCTTGGAAGAGTTTGCTATAATGTACCAATTAATATAGTCTTATATTAATGAGTGATGTTTAGACAAGAAGTATCAAGCACCAAGGAAACAGGAAAGGAAAGATGAATATTTAGTGGCAAGATTTTTTGCTAGGGAAGGGGGAATAAAGTAAAAATTTTGAGAAGGGAAGGACACTTTGTAGGAAAAACAAAGGAAATCAGCTTACAGAGATTCTGAGAAATCGAGGAGGTGAAATAGCAACAGAATTAAAAAAAGACAAGGAAATATGAGAAGCATTTTATAATCCAAAAATATTTGGTGCAGGACACCAAAACAGATGTTTTAAAGCATGGGATAAGTGCCAAAAATATTCTGTATTATAGATGTGGTCATTATAATTTTTTTCTCTGTGTTGACATTAATCTTTCCTTCCTCTGACTCTGTACCTTTTTATTATATTTACCTTTTTAAATCTCAGGTTTTATATTAATAAAATAGTTTCAGATATTTTTCGTAAATTTTTATATAAATCTTTGTTCAGGCTTCCTATTATGATAGAATATCAAAATTAGGTTCTATTGGTAGATCATTGGCAATTCTTTCTTAGTACTCACCTCCATCTGCTCAGTTTAGCTGTTATGTTTCATATCTTTACCTACATTTTACCTGAAGTCTTGTAGATTATAAATCTTTTGGTAGTTGTCTTTCTAAATCTGTGTTTAAAAGTATCACCCACATTATTAGTAGTAAGGCAAATTGGGTTTTGGTCTTAACCCTTTCGCATTTTGTAACTTGGGAAAAATATATTCTCAGGACCTCAGTTTCCTCATTTAGAAAATGAGAGTTGGCTCTAGGCAGAATCCATGTTGAATCAGATAAGGTACTTTGGTGATAGGAAACACCAATGATTCTAGCTTAAAAAGAAAAAAAGTAAAAATGGAAAAATTATTAAAGGATAGTTTGGGAAAATTATCCTTTAATAATTTGGGGAAAAGTTGACTAGGCTTTTCTCAAACTAGAGTATCAACAGGAGTAAACATGGATATTCTTTCAAGGGTGTTATAAAGTGACTTGGCTCCAAATACCTTCTATCTCTTTTAAAGGTTTTAAACTTTCAAGGAAGAGAATCTGATAGGCCCAGTCTAGGGCAGTTAACCATGACCAAGGGAGATGAGTAGACCAGAGATATTTATTGTGAACCCATCAAACACCCCGTTGCATTTCCCTCATGCATCTTATTCAACTTGATGCCTATAGATTGAGGGCCTCAAACCTAGTATTCCATCCTACCTGAACCTAGCATCTTAGTCACATATCCCTCCCCACAGTTCCCTCTCAGATTCCTATTTCTGAGCAGTTTTGCCCTGTCACTTCAGCTGTCACCTTCTCTGTTGGCCCCCTTGACACAATCTCTTATCTATTTAATTTTTTCTTCAGATGCTCTTCCTACTGCCTCACTTTAACTGAATCTTTATCAATATATTCTTTTCAGTCATATATATGTGTGTGTGTGTGTGTGTGTGTGTATGTGTATGTATATATGTATGTGTGTGTGTGTGTGTGTGTGTATATATATATATATATATCTTTTCCCATTCGTGGATTTTAGAAATAATCTTATTCTGTTTCCAGTTCAATCTTTTCTTTTTAACTCTACATTATTAACTTTAGCTGCCCTAACCCTACTCCTGACATCCCTGACCTACAGTTCACTCTCCTGCATATTTCAGTGATTCAGTGCCTGGGCAGGCCAATCTCTTTTTCTTCCCAATCCCTGTTTAGACGTACATTGGCATCCAAGGTTCATAAAGTGCTTTAACAGTGACTGCTCCTTTCATTCGACTTTTCCCATTGATCCTTGAAAATGACCATAATCTCCAGTTCATTCCACATGTTTTTACACTTCTTATTCCATCAAGACATCTGGCCCCTTTGCTTGTCCTTAATTGCCTCAGTTGTTAGCTCACGTGGCTTTTTCATTTATGTTGTTGACTTCACCCCAGATTCCCTTTCTCTGTACCTTTAGGCACCTGCTCTTTGTGAGTCCGTGGCTCTGGGCCCTTCCCAATCTCTGCTGGATTGTTTTTCTTGTATTTTTCTTGTTCACCCATTTCCCATCAGAGTGACCTTATCAAGAGTGGTTTGTCAGTTCTGAAAGTTCTGATATTGGTAATGAAAGGGTCATTTTTTATTGGAGTTACAAAAGTGAGAGCTAGATAAAAGGATGTGGTTACCGTTACTAGAATTTTAACCGTTGGCCTGTGACTGTGTTGTTTCCTCCCTCTGCCATAATTATTTCCTCTGTCCCACAGTCTGGGGCAAAACAGGGAGTACCCCTTTGCTGCTTGTAGTGGCAGTTGGGAAAGGGGACCTCTTAGTTTTCCATGCATGTGAGTGTCCTAGCTAAGTTAGAGGAAGATGGCAAGTATGTGCTACTGTTGTGTACTGTTGTGTACTGTTGTGTATAATCTTTAGTTGTATATATATTTGCTCAAAGATACTTCTCCTATTACATAATGTGTTTTAAAAGACAGAATCCTTAAGTCCTGTTTTACTTTTGACATTTCTATTACACATACATAGGGCAGTGGTCGGCAAACTCATTAGTCAACAGAGCCAAATATCAACAGTACAACGATTGAAATTTCTTTTGAGAGCCAAATATTTTAAACTTCTTCTAATGCCACTTCAAAATAGACTCGCCCAGGCCATGGTATTTTGTGGAAGAGCCATACTCAAGGGATCAAAGAGCCACGTGTGGCTTGCGAGCCCGTTTGCCGACCACTGCCATAGGGTATTTAGCAATTTATTCATTTGTTCATTTACTCACCAAATATTTGTCTAGCTAGCTCTTTCTATGGCCAGGCATCATGCTAGCTATTAGATATACTACAGTTAAGAAAACATGCCTGCATGGAACTAATTGTCTATAAACAGTAAATAGTCATGTGAATACATGTTTAACTGCACATTGTGAAAAAACAGTGATGGAAACGAATAAGGTGCTGTGAGAAAAGGTGGTGCAGAGCTGAGGTTGGATAGGCAGGGGGAAATCTGAGGAAGTGGCTTGTAAGCTGTTAGCTGTAAGGTGTAAGGAGGAACTGGCCAAAAGAACCCAGATCTGGAGTTCTTGTGAGTGTGGTTGGAGAATTTGGATTTTTTTCTCAGGGGAGAGAATGGCATGATATGACGGAGAGTTTAAGTTTATTTATGCTTTAATGATGCAGGGCAACTATTTTGCTCTTACATAACCAGTAAGTGGTATGATGATGGTAGTAGTGATGGTGCCTGATAGGTAAATATTCAGGGAACAACATGGTTTAAATTTAGCAACATTACTGTGGAAAGCTCTTCATCATGATTTTCCCTTTTTAGATTGTGCTGTATGGAAATCTCCTTTTTTGGGTTATTTTTACTTCTAAATTACTATTAGAATCACTTGGTTCCAGTAGGCATATTTCAGGGTGGAAAATATCAGTGGTCTTAAAAGGACAATTTAGAGGAAAATGAGAGCTATTTAGTGTGATTGGTACAACCAGGACTACTCTTTAGCTCTTTGTACTGGAATGGCTCTCCCGGTCGATAAGATATTGAAAGTCTTCCTTATCAGTCAGTGAATAAGGTAATGGCAACTGTGCAAAGTGATAGAATTAATATATAAATTTCAATGTAAGCTCTTTAGTTCAAGCTAATTTTGTAGGCTGTAGTCAGGTTTACCTTTGAAGCACTCACTGCCTATCTGTTTATCCAGCCTGGATCTTGGTGGTAATGGATGACATAGCCCCCATTTGGATACATTTTATCCTTTTAGGTATCATAAACGTGATATTCTGAATCTTAGAAGAAAAAAAGGAAATATCAGTAATAAACTGCAGCCCAGCACATCTTTTGATAGTATACAGGAATACAAACCTAAAACAAATAATTTTTATTTCTAAACTAGAGCACAACTTACTTCAACAAAAAATATAAGTATGAATGACCTAACTTTGTACCTTAAGGAATGAGAAGGAAAAAAGAAAAATGAGAAAAGGAAGCCCAAAGTTAGTGGAAGGAAGGAAATAACAAAGAGCAGAAATAAGATTTAAAAAAAAAATAGAAAAGATAAATGAAACCAAGATAAACAAAAGTAGACAAACCTATAGAGAGACTCCCCAAGAAAATAAGAGAGGACTCAAATAAATCAAATTAGAAATGAAAGAGGAGACATAACTGATACCACAAAAGTACAAAGGATTATAAGAGACGTTTATGAACAATTATATGCCAACAAAATAGTAAACCTAGAAGAAATGGATAAATTCCTAGAAACATACAAGTTACCAAGACTAAATCATGAAGAAATAGAAAAACTGAGCAGACCAATTGTTAGTAAGGATATTCTTAAATTTAAATTTAAAATAATTTTCTGACTTAAAGTAGGTATTAAGATTTTAAAAATACTACTTTTATGTGAATATGGCATTTAATGTTCTAGTCCTGATTGTTGCAAAACATATCTATTGAGATTAGAAAACAACTTTTAAAAAACATAAATCAAGGCTGTGAAATTTCCGGCATTATTGACATAGTTCCAACCATTTCACAAATAAATGCTTTAATAATTTACTTAACGTGCAATATTTAAGACCTTGAGGATAGATAATGGGTTTTGTTGAATTTATAGAGTTGGAAGGAACAACATATGAGACATATTAAACTTTATTGTCATAATTAATAAATATTGTCTCAATGAGAAATATTTATCTGAAAACTATGAATTTTGTACAGATGGTGCAAGTTTAGTGTTAGAGAGAAAAAAGTTGCCTCAGTTGAAATTCTAGAAAAACTTTTGGATATTTTCATTTGCTACTGTCTTACTATATTTAGTTATTGCTGTATAATGCCATAAAAAAAATCAAGTAAGCTACTTAACATTTGTCCTTGATATTTTTATATTTATCTTATATCAAATCTATTTCACCAAGTTGAATAACATAACTAAGAAATTAGAATTAAATTAATGAAGTATTTGCCTTTGGATGGGCAGCTATGGTATTAGTAATGCAGACGGGTCAAATATCATATAAATACTTGAATATTCACTTAATATCCTAAGAGAAAAACTATTAAATTATCCAAAAAATTACATGAAAATATACTTATTTGATGGTAAATTTGAAGAATATCATTAACTTGTAATAACATCTTGTTAATGTGTTGATTCTTGGAATTTAGCCAGTTGATATTTTCAAGGCAGATTGAAGGTAAACACAATTTTGTAAAATTAAGCTAGGTAATTAAATATGACAGTCCAATAAGGGATTTCCATGGTTTTAGGTGGTAATAGTGAATATTAAAATCTCAATATTATCTCAAAAATAGAGTTTAATTTACATTAGTTTAGTAAATGGTAATAGGAGATATACCTTGAACAATATTATGTTATAGAAAATATACACTGAGTGGCCAGATTATTATGACAACCCCATCAGTACTTCGTTGGGCCGCCTTTAGCCTTCAGTACTGTGGCGATTCTTCTTGACATTGACTCCACGAGATGTTGAAAGGTGATACGAGGAATCTGACACCATGCCTGATGAATAGCACTGTTCAGTTCTGTGATATTTGATGGTTGTGGAACCAACTACCTAATGGCTCTTTTAACTTCGTCCCACAAATGTTCAATTGGATTGAGATCTGATGTTTGTGGGGCCACCTAAGCAAGGTAAAGTCTCCCTTATGTTCTTGAAACCACTCCTGCACAAAACCAGCACCGTGGCATGGCCCATTGTCTTGTTGGAAGAAGCCATCTCCATTGGGATATGCCATTGGTCAGCAAACTCATTAGTCAACAGAGCCAAATATCAACAATTGAAATTTATTTTAAGAGCCAAATTTTTTAAACTTAAACTTCTTCTAATGCCACTTCAAAATAGACTCGTCCAGGCCCTTTTTTTGTGTGTGTGTGGAAGAGCCACACTCAAGGGGCCAAAGAGCTATATGTGGCTCGGGAGCCGCCGTTTGCCGACCACGGCCCTAGTCAGTTGGAACTTTCTTTTTTTAATTTAACCCATTTATCTAATCTGAAAGGAATTCATTCTGCCAAAGCCTTGATTTCTGCAGTCATTACTAATTTTATATGATAAAAAAAAAAAAAGTGTTGGGGGAGGGGGCAGGAGCTTGGGTGGGGGAGAAAGAGAAGGAGCAACAAAGTTATTTCTGAAGAGGAAAAAAAAATTCTCTCAAATCTAAGAATGGAAAAGGACGAGGAAAGAAGGAGTTGTAAACAAATCTGTAATCATACATACCAGAACAGACTGGAAACCATTTAAATCAGCAAAACATTTCCTGTGATGATACATGCAATTGAATTACATTTAGTTTCTAGGTTAAAAGTGCATATGAGTTAATCCCAAATAGATTAATGACAGGTATTCTTTGAACATTATATTGAGCTTCTGAATTTTAAAACACACTTTTGATAAAGAATAGGGATTTCCAGTTTCAAAATATATTTTAAATTAATATAAGCTTTTAAAAGGTAAGTCAGCTTCCCGTTTTTATTAGAATGAAAAGGTGTGAAGTTTGGCCTGGTTTTTCTGTGTTACATTAGGAAGACTCTAGTTCCACCTGGTTACTTTTCCCAGTATGAAAACCGAGGCCTGCTTTTCCTCCCCCTGACTACCCTATAGCTGCCAATTTGTACTTAATCCCTTCACCTCTTCCAGCCGTCCCCCAACGCCCTGCCATCTGGCCATCCTCAGAGTGTTCTCTGCATCTATGAGTGAATATGGTTTCTTTTTAGATTCCATTGTTGTGATGATAGATACTTATTTGTTGCCAATTTATTCATATTTTTATCTTTTATAATTGAAAAATGAAAGTTATTTAAAAAAATAAAACTGAGGCTCTGACTGGTTTGGCTCAGTGGATAAAACGTCAGCCTGCGGACTCAAGGGTCCCAGGTTCAATTCCTGACAAGGCAATGGACCTTGGTTGCAAACACATCCCCAGTAGGGAGTATGCAGAAGGCAGATGATTGATGTTTCTCTCTGATCCATGCTTCTAACTCTCTCTCCCTCTCCCTTCATCTGTAAAAAATCAATAAAATATGTTTTTTAAAAATAAAACTGAGGTCTAGAGTTGATAAAAGTCTTTACCACTTTTTTTTTTTTTTTTTTTTTTTTTTTTTGGTCAAAGTGTCACTGTTTCTGAACTTTGTGGACTCTTATGTTGCAAAAAGCACTTATAAAAACACAGCTGAGTGAAGATGTTTTTATTGCCTCCCTGACCATGAGCATCCCCACTGCAGTGGTGGCATTTCCAATGTGTCCTGCCTCTCTCCCTCCCAGAGCAGAATTTGTTGCTGTCTCCGCACCCTGTTCCCAAACCTGCTTCTCTCCAGCCCACTCTCCTGTACTTTTTGTCTTTCCTCATAGTCCCACCACCGCCTGCCTTGTAGTCTTAAGTAAGAACCTTGTTGTTATGCTTAACTTCCCTTTTCCTTAATGCATCTCCACCTCCAGAGAGTTCTCATCCTGTGAAATCTACATATGCATTGACCCCATGTCCCATCCTCCCCAACTCCATTGCAGTCCCTCTTGCAGACACTTGCAGTGGTTTTTGAAAGGACAGATGGATAAACCCATCCGTAGATTTCCCACAGCAGTTCAGGTCACAGTCTCTTCATGCCTATTAGATGTAACTCAGGTGTTACATATGCTTTTAAGGTAATGTGAAGCGCCCTCTCCTTCATATTGCCACGTCTGCTCAGGGACATCACTTCATCCAGTTGAAAGGTTGAATCATTCTTTGTCATGTATGAGATATGGCCCCAAGTCCAGACACTGGCACGTGACATTTTTCACAGAGTGGCCCCCATACCTTCCCAGCATCCCTTCCTCCACTAGCCATGTGAACGCCAAAGACAGTATTTCTGGCATTCAAAATTCGGCCAGTGGGGAATTGTAGAGGTTTAGTGTGTTTATGATCTTGTCCTTCACATATGTGAAAATAAGGACTTACTCTTAGTTCTGTTATTGGAATTCAGGGACCAGCTGTGTGGAGTTCAGATATCCCGGCACTCAGTGTGTGGTGTGATGGTCCTAATGAAAGCAGGAGATTTACTTCTCACTGATGAGAAACCTAAAGCTACAAACTGGATGCTCATTAATTTAATGCTTTCCCTTGATATATATCTATAGCTTTCTATAAAAATGTTTTTAGGCATCCATGCAGGTGGGAGGATGCATGCAAGCCAGATGTAAATAAGTCTAGAAAATGAACATAATTCCTTTCTGGTATTTTTGGTAACAATCCCTGTAAAGGAGATCCCACGCCTAGAAAATAGACGTTTCTAAATATCTGTTGGGACTCAGTTTTCTCATTGTCTACTTGTAATGTTGTGTCTTTGTGTTTGCTTCTACCCTTTCCCCATCCCCTCATCTTCTGGTTAGGGCCATGGTGCGGAGAGACAAATGTGGGGATGCCGAGGGAGGGCTGTGCTTCACCTACCCACCTTCCCGTGGGCAGCGCTCTGCTGAGGGCGCCACTTCTCTTTTTTGTCTTTGGCACTCCCGTGGCATCAGCCATTGTCACCTCACAGCTGGTTTGAAGCTGAAGCAGGTTTCAACAGCATTTGTTCGCTAAGGCAGTTATAAAGCTGCTTGGGCATTTTAACCACCATAAAACAATTACAGTGTGAAAGACCTTTTGGCAATTTAGCTAAAGGCTTTAGTGTCAGTGGAGATACTTTCGTTTATGAAAATTGGCACTCATGAAACATGCGAGTATACCTTTCCTCTGAATGCCACCACCTTCTACATTAGAATACTGCAAACCACTCATCAAACGTCCCACCTTTGTTGTTTTGGTTTATAGTCCACCATTTCTTAGGTGGAGTGGTTCCACAGGGATCATTTTGGTTGTTTAAATGTGAATCAGATTCAAAAGTGACCTACCGATTTAGTGCAACCCCTAATCAAAATTCCAAAGGCATTTTTTACAGAAATAGGAAAACAATCCTAAAATTCATATGAAATCACAAAAGACTTTGAAGAGCCAAAGCAATTTTGAGAAGAAAGAACAAAGTTGGAGGCATTACACATCCTGATTGCAAACTGTATTACAAAGCTGCAGTAATCAGAACAGATGGTATTGACATAAAAACAGGCACAGCACTGGCCAGTGTGGCTAAGTGGTTAGCACGTCAGCCTGAGAACCGAAGGGTCACAAGTTCGATTCTGGTCAAGGGCACATACCTGGGTTGCAGGCTCCCCACTCTGTTTGGGGTGCATGTGGGATGCAATTGATTGATGTGGGCTCTCTCACATCATTGCTTTTTGCTCTCTCTTCTTTCCCCTCCCCCCGTCTCTCAAAAAGCAATGGGAAAGTCTCCCAGTGAAGATTAACAAAACAAAAAGAAGAAGAAAAAAAGATCAACTGAACAGAATGAAAGCCCAGATTAGAAATAAACCCATGCATATGTGACTAATTAATTCACAATGAAGAAAGTACTTGAGAAAGGATAGTCTCTTCAGTAAATAGTGTTGGGAAAACTGGCCAGCCACATGCAACAGGATGTAACTGGTTTCCTATCTTATACCATACATAAAAATCAACTCAAAATGAATTAAATACTTAAATGTAAAATTTAAAAGTCATAAAGTTTTTAGGAGGAAATACAAGGGGGGTAAGTAAGCTCCTTGCTGTGAGTCTCAGCAATGATTTCTTGGATTTGACACCAAAAATAAAGACAATAAGTGGGATTATATAAAATTAAAAATCTTCTGCACAGCAAAGGAAACTATCAACAAAATGAAGAGTCAACCTGTGGAATGAAAGAAAATATTTACAAATCATATATCTGATAAAGGGCTTATATTCAAAATGTATAAGAAACTTATACAATGCAAGAGCAATAATGGCAACAGGTCCATCTAATAAAAAAAAAAAATGGGTAGAGGAACTGTAGACATTTTCCCAAAGAAGACATCCAAATGGCCAATAGTAAATGAAAAGGTGATCATCATCACTGATCATCAGATAAATACAAATAAAAACCACAGTGAGATATCACCTCACACCTCTTAAAATGGCTATTAAGAAGATAAGAGGCCATGGGAAAACATATTTGCCAATAATATTTCCGATAGGGCTTAATCTCCAAAATTTACAGAGAACTCATACAACTTAATAAAAGGAAGATAAACGATCCAGTAAAAAATAGTCAAAGGATGTAAATAGACACTTTTTGAAAGAGGACATACAGAAGGCCAAAAGACACTAATCATCTGAGAAATGCAAATCAAAACAACGAGATACCATGTCACACCTTTCAGAATGCCTATCATCAACAAGTACTGGCAAGGATATGGAGAAGAAGGAGCCTTCCTGTGGGAAAGCAGGCTGGTACAGCCACTGTGGAAGTTTTTTCAAAAAGTTAAAATGGTACTCCCATTTGACCCAGTAATCCCACTCCTAGGACTATATCCCCCAAAACCAGAAACACCAATCAGAAAAGGACATATGCACCCCTATGTTCATAGTAGCACAATTTACCATAGCTAAGATTTAGAAACAGCCTAAGTTCCCATCAGCAGATAAGTGGATTAAAAAACGGTGGTACATCTACACAATGGAATAAATACTATGCCGCTATAAAAAGCAAGGCACTTTTAACATTTGCAATAACATGGATGGAACTGGAGAACATTATGCTAAGCAAAATAAGCTAGTCAGAGAAAGATAAATATCCCATGATCTCACTCATATGTGGGATATAATGATGGACATAATTTAATGAACAAGAATAGAAGGGGAGGGAAGGTTAGAGAGCAACCAAATGACTTGTATGCATGCATATTAGCATAACCAATGGACATAGACATTGAGGTGGTGGGGGCTTGCCCAGGGTGGGAATGACTGGGGATGGGGTGTTAAATGGGGAAAAATGAGACATTTGTAAAACTTTAGACAATAATAATAATAAAAAAAAGATAAGAGGCAAGGATGTGGAGAACAGAACACTTGTTCACTGTTGGTGAGATTGTAAATTAGTGCAGCCACTGGAAAACATTGTGGATTTTTCTTTAAAAATGTCAAATAAAACTGCCACGTGATCCAACAATCCCATTTTTGGGTATATATTTCAAGGATCTCTAATAGATATCGGCACTCCTGTGTTCATTGCAGCAGCATTTACAATAGCCAAGATATGGAAACAACCTAAATGTCTGTTAGTAGATGAATGGATAAAGATGGGGTGTGTATGTATATACGATGGAATATCATTCAATCATGAGAAAAAAGAACATCTTGCCATTTGCCACAGCAAGGTGAAATAAGTCAGATAAAAACAAGTAATCTATATTATTTCTATGTGGAATATAAATAAGCCAAACTCATAGAAACAGACCAGAGTGATAGTTCCCGGGGATAGAGGGTGGGGAAATGGGGAGATGTTTGTCAAAGAGTACAAACTTATGGTTATAAGTTCTAGGGATCTAGTGTACAGCATGGTGATTGTATAAAGTTACTAAGAGAGTAGATCTTAAGTATTCTCACCACAAAAAAAGAAATGGCAATTATGTGACATGATGAAGGTGTTAGCTAATGGTATGGTTCTAATCATTTTGCAATATATAAGAGTATCAAGCCAACATGTTGTACACCTTAAATTTATACAATTTATATGTCAATCATATCTTAATAAAGTTGGGAGAAATGTGAATTACATGTCAAAAAGCCTAATCTGTCCAGCTGGAAGTTTTGATGTCATTATTGGAGGCTGAGGACCAATACGAGCTGCGCTCTGCATGTGTCGTCAGGCAGAATGTGAATGGTGTTCCTGACAGAGGGCCACTTCTACAGATGTCTTCTCAGTTGGTGGAATATATCTTTTATGTGACTTCAAGATGTCAGTTTATGATTACCCAGTGTGGGAGTAGGGGATAGGTTGGGATAGAATTAGGTAATTACTCATCTTAATAGATGAGTGAAATAGAACACAGAAATGCTTAAAATATTAGCTGTGATTTTTAATCACAATTTCCAGGATGGCAGAAGTTATACTAGTACTCTGCAAATAAAATTGATACCAAGTGAAATTTAAAGCTAGAGAGAAGCAAAAGATTCCTTAGGAGTAATTTCTTTTTTTAAAAATATCTGTATCTGTTTCTCCCAAAGCATTTAAGGGCATACTAATTATGAATCCTAAAACTAATGGGTTTGGCATTCATTTCGGAAGAAGGTACTTCGGAGTCTGTGTTTACTGAGAAATTTGAGCCTCAGAAAAATTTTAGTCCTTGATATTATAACTTGCTATCTGGTGAAGAGACTGTAATTATGTCACTGTCTCTGGTTGGTAATCTTTGCTTTGGAAACTGTGTAATCCTGTACTTCAAACAAACTAGATTCATTGCAGATGTGGCTGTAAAAAAACACACTTAAAGCCCTTGCTTTCCTGCATTCCTTTCTCTTGCTGATGCTGTGGGGCCTATTGCTGTAATTATACTACTGCCCACGTGAACCATTTCTAAGTCGTTATTTTCAACCTTTTAGAAAGATTTTCATTTTTGAAAATAAATTTTAATTTTTGTCAGTTAAGATAGGAAATTTGCTTAATTTCATGGCATTAAATATCTAATGTTTAAAAATCCTTACTATTTTTGAATTATATTGTTTAAAAAAATTAAGACCTCTTTGTTACATATTGCATATATTTTCCTTATGTTTTAACTTTATTCATGGAGTCTAATCCCATAATTGAGGTTTGCTTTTTAACCTTGATGTAATTATATCTGGGATTTTTTTTTTTCACTTATGATTTGTAAGTTTCCTGTTTTGCTTAAGAAATATTTATTATCCCAAGATTCATATATTCTCCTATTTTTAAATACTTTTATTTTTATATTTAGATATTTCTTCCATTTGAATGTTTTAAAATTGATATTTATTGAGCACCTCCCATTTGTCAGGTCCTGGGATGATAAAACAGACATGGTCCATGCACAAGTGGAGATTATAGTAGCAGAATCAGGCAAAAAATAAGTAACCAAACAAATAAATATTTAATTTTTATATGTGCTCATGAAACAAACAATGACAAAGAATACTGTGCAGGCCAGGGATACAGGTTTATGTTATGCTGATTATGAAGGGGGAGGTACAGTATATAGAATTTAGCCTTGCAAAGAGAGAAAAATATAACCAGCTGCAGATGTCAGAGTTGATTAGCAGAGAGGGATTAAGCTACCATGAGGTGGGATAAAACAATCTAAGAATACAGAATATAAGAAAGATTTAGAAAAATACATAATAATTATGTGTTAGGCCACATATCCAGAATGTTTGACCACAGATGAGGTGGCTTTGACCAAAGATGAGGTGGCTTAGACAAATGAGATGGTTAATTTTATGTGTCAGTTTGTCTAGGCTATGGAGTCCAGATATGTGGTCAAATATTATTCTGGATGTTTCTCTGAGGGTAGTTTTTGAGTAAGATTAGCATTTTAATCAGAGACTCTGATTAAAGCAGATTGCTCTTCATAATGCTTGTGGGCCATATCCAGTCACTTAAAAGCATGAAAAGAATGAAAGACTGACCTCCCCTAAAAAAGAGGGAATTCAGCAGATGGTGTTCTGACTTGAATATCAGTTTCAGCTCTTCCCTGGTCTCCAGCCTTCTGGCCTACTCTGCAGATTTTGGACTTGCCAGCCTCCATATTCACACGAGCCAATTCCTAAGGGGGAAAAGGTCTTTACACACACACACACACACACACACACACACACACACACACATATTATCTCTGTTTCCATGGGGAAGAACCCTGATGAATACAACAGAGGTAGTGGCAGTAGAAATCAGAGAAGTGAGCATATTTTTTAGGAAGATACAGCAGGACTTACTAAGAGGAATAAATTATAACTGAATGGATGGTAATACCATTGACTGAAGGGAAGGCAACAGAAAAGAGCCAATTCAAGAGAAATTCAAGAGTTTGGTTTAGGAAGGACCTGTGTAGTTTGAGGTGCCAATGAGATCTGAGTGGGAGGGTTGAGGACACAAATTGGAGATAAGTTTCTGGAACTCAGCAGTGTAGAAAAAAGGGCAACAGATTTAAGGCTAAAGAACCCAACCTTTAGAAAATGACCAATAAGGAGTGAGCAGAAAACTAGCAGGGGAACCAAAAGAGTGTGGCACCTGGAAGACAAGAGAGGAGTGGCTCTAGAGTAGAAGTGGGTTAGAGTGTCTCCAGAAGTAGAGCATAGTGGCTGATAACATCAAATGCTACTGAATGGTTCAGTAAGATGGAGATAAAAAAAGAAGCAAGTGTTAGACTTGACAGCTCACAAATGAGTGCTCACAAATTTTTAAAGCAAAGTTGATAGATTGTGGGAACAATGTTGAGAATGGGCTAAGGAGTGAACGGGAGATGAGGAAGAGCCCACCTTTGGCAACTCTTTGGCCAGGATGCACAGTGATAGGGAACAGAAAAACAGGTGGGTAGTTCAGGGTTTGGGATCAAGAGAGTTATTTCTTTTTTACCTCTTAAGATAGATGATAGGAGGGCAGGTGCATATGCTGATGGAGATGATCCAGTAAAGTGGAAGATTGATGACAGGAGAGAGAGGATGTAACTGAAGGAACAGGACCTGGGGAAAATGAAACAGATGTGTCTTAGAAAATATGTAGTTGTCTGTGTAGGTTGGAGTCTTAAGGAGGAGAGGGAAGGAAAATGGCACAGCTTTAGGCAGCTGTGCATATTTGCTGTGAGGATGAAAGAACTCCATCTGATGGGTTTTTGTTCTCACCACGATGAAAGGGAATGTACTAGGAAAGAAGTTTGAAGAAAGAGGTACTAGGAAGGAATGGACTAGGAAGGAAGTTTGAAGAAGGAGGACTGGGAAAGCAAATTCAAGAAGCAGAATTGCTAAGGTAGTGTTGAGAGCCCATTGGAGGTCTGAGAGTGATTAAAAGTGACACTAGTTTGTCTGTTTTCCCAGTGTAAATATTTTGCTGCTTGACTGCAGCTATGGAAAAAGAAGGAAATTGGGTTAGAGTCTGACAAGCAGGACAAAGAGGGAAGAATTTTAACAGGAGGGGTTAAAGTAATAGATGGAATTTCTGTTTGATGAAAAGGGTACTGGTGAGTAATTAGACATCTAAGAACTGTGATGAAGAGATTTGAGCCCGTAATCTGTGTGGATGAGAGGTTACCGTATTTTCCGGCGTATAAGATGACTTTTGAAACGGAAAAAAGTCAACCGAAAATCGGGGGCAAAAGACCAAAATTGCACAAAAATTACCTGCAGATCTTGATGGCAAAGTAAGTTTTTTCTTTCAAGTGGGGGGTAGTCTTATACAGCGAATATAGGCCTAAACCTATGTTTTAACTATAAAATTAGGGGGTCGTCTGAGGTAAGGGGTCCAACTGTATTATTTTTCAGGAGAAGCGTTGTTCCCCACCCCTTTATTGATCAGTCTACTTTTTCTTGCCACTGTTCCTAGATATCAAATTTTCGTATATTCCTTGGGCCCTCTTTGGCTTTGTGTTCTGTTCCCCAGATCTCTTTGCCTTTTGCTTTTTACTATGGGGCAGAGCAGTGTCCTTCAGGCACATGTGCTCTAGCTCCCCCAGACCTACCATCTAGAATGGAGTTGCTTGGTAAGACATGTGTTCATCCTCAGTCATTCTTGCCAAATTGTTCTCCAAGGTGCTTGTAGCATTTTATATTCCTACCAGTAATATATTAGTTTCTTTTTTTCCACATTTGTACAAATAATTGAGATTTTCAAATTTGATCATTGAATTTTGGGAGAGGATTTGGTTGACCTCTCTTCATCATGCAGGAAGTTGAGCTTTTCCATGTGTCTCATTTAAACAATCTTTCCCTACCCTAATGTCATAGACATTGTTTTTGATATTCTCTTTTAATAAGTTTTAAAGTTTTGTATTTCATAATTAGATATTTAAGCCATGTAGAATTTATTTTGTGTAGGTTGTAAGCTAAGTAAATATCCAATTTTGTTTTTCCCTGGCTTGACCCAATTTTCTCTGCACTTTACCTCATAAACTATCTCAATGTATATGAAATTCTTATATAAACACGTGGACCCACATATATAGCTCTCCATTTTCTTTCTTGGTCTGTTTATCTCTGAACCAACACCATACATTTAATTACTACAAGTTTATGATAAATCCTAATGTTTGGTAAGATACATCCCACTCACCTTGTTTTTTTAGGAGTGTCTTGACTTGATCTTTTTCTCTCCAAATGAATTTTAGGATCAGATTGCCAGGTCTCCTCAAAAGGCATGGTAGAGTTTTGATGGGAATTGCATATAATTTATAGATTAATTTTGGGTAAAAGTTGTACATTAATGAATCTTCCTATCTATTAATATGATTTCTATTTATTTAGGTAACTTTTTATGATTTTTAAATTTTATCTCCATAGGGATCTTTGATCTCTTAAAAAAATAGTTTCATTGCTATCATAAAATATATCTATTTTTAAAGTTAAATTTTATAGTTTTATTGTTTATAAAATGGAATGCTATTGATTTCTATACATATATTTGTATAGTAGTTGGTTTTTATTTTCTACCTAGTTTTTGATCAAGCTTAGTAATTTAACATTTTGTTTAAATGTATTCCCTTTGCTTACAAAGTTACACATAACACACACCATACTGCCATAATAGTGAGAACTCAAATATAAATTGCTTACTGACTGCCAGATAGTGTGTAAGATATTTCTTCTAATCATTTTTACCTATAATTATATCCCTTTTTCTTTTCTGAATATTGCATATTCTTATTTATTTTTTTCTTCTTTTCCTGCTTAGATATTATCTTTATTTTACTCGTATTTTCAAAGAGCCAACTTTTGACTTCACTTATTTTTTTCCAGTGTCACTTATTTTCTTAAATTTTATTAATTTTAGCACATAAATTTATCTCCTTTTTTTACAGTAATTCTCTAAACAAAAACAATTTTATTGTCTTCATGTGTGAGCCAGAAGTTTCTGTCTTGCTGCTCCTGCTTTTCTCATGGGAGCAATCCGCATGCTATTCTGAGTCATCTTTAGTGACTGTCTTGAGTGTCTCCACATATCCATGTTTGGAAGTTGTCTCTTTTGCTTGGGCTCTAATAGAAGCCATTTACTTCTATTCCATTTTGTGTTTATACAAGAGACAGTTTAGTCTGGGTCATTTCTCATCTTCCTATGTTGCTACTGAAATGGAATCCAGTTAAAGAACTAAAAACTATGAGAATGAAAGGGGCCAACTAATCACAGATGTTGATTACCCAAACTTAATTAAAAACTATTCTTTGTTATTAGGAACATTAAAATGGAAGGTTATATTTAAATCATCTCGTTAATTCAAACCCTACTGGTTATATAGACACATAAAAATTGTTTCGGTTGAGTGTCTTCCCAATGCACCAGGAGGTTGTTGGTTCGATTCCTCGTCGGGTACAGTGTGGCGACATGTGGCATACTCACCTGGTAGACACAGGTCTATATCAAGTAGATTTTCTGGCAGTCAGCATTTAAGTAATTAGCAAAGAGTTCATCCAAACAGTGAGTAGTGATTTAAAGCCAGAATTCAAGGACTCAGTATAAATCTTTATGTCCTTTGTAATGTAGTTCACAATTCACTTTCCAAATATTTATAGTTGTTACTTGAGGAAAACAGACTGGTTTTTTAACTACTCGTTTTTCTACCATCACACCACACTGCCATAATAGTGAGAACTCAAATAAAAAGTGCTTACTGACTGCCAGATAGTGTGTAAGATATTTTCATACATTTCCTTATTTTTCTTCTCAGCAGTCTCATGAGGTGGGACTTTTGTCATCCCCGTTTTTCAGATAAGGACTCCGGGGCACAGAGTGATTAAACAACCTTTACAAAGGTCACACAGGAGAGAAGTGGCCTGGAGATTAATATCTGATCTGTCTGATGCCCAAGCCTGTTTTCATAACAACCATACTCTGTATTCTTACCCTCGAAGGTGTAACCCAGAACTGGAAGTGATGACTAAGAAATCTTATTAAAAGGTGGTGACATTATCAATAAAACCACCATTCAACCAAAAATGCTGAAATTTAGATTTTTGGACTGTTATAAGTAAACAGCCTACACATTCCATCTAAGGATGACTCTAGATTTGCTGGAGGTTTTTCTATGAGAGTGTTACTTAGGAGAAAAGTAGGAGATACAGAGAAAGATGAGCTGGAACCTGTGACAGACTTTTCCTGTTTCCTTTAAGTAGTCTTGCATGGCGCCTTCTCCTTAATGTAAGATAGTCTTACATCCTGGAGCCTTGTACCATAATGCATCCGGCAGTGACATTTATCCCAGAAAGTTGTAGGGATTGTTAAAAGAATAGCAGTGGCACTCCTTTTAATTTCATGCTTCCATGTACAGCGAATTTTGCATGCATTCAACTAGAATTTATTAAAGGTCTATCATATAGATGTTATTTTTTTTTTAAGAAATGGAAGAAAAGAAAGAAAACCTCCTCCCTATATAATTAGGTGGCGTTGTATTGTCCAACTCCACCAGAAACCATATGGTGAGTGAAGTGTGCTTTTGAGCTGCTAAATGTCTCTCTGCTATTTTAGTGGGTGGCTCAGTTGCACTGTGGTTTATCAAGATGTAGTTAGGAATGTTTAACCAAGAATTCCACTGGCTAATTATTCACAATAATACTAAGAGCCTAAGCTCAATCAGTATGTATTATTTTTCTACAAAAGCTGAGTCCTTATTGCTGAGTCATTTTAAAGTTGAAACAGGCTTTTTAACCACAGGGTTTCAGCATTACTAATAATATTCACTATGATTGCTAAAATGCATATAACATTTACTCTATGCTAGATATTGTTCTAAGCACTTGACATGTTGCAACTTATCTTATTCTCACAGCCCAATGGGGTTAAGTTCTATTACCCTTATTTAATAGATGAAAAAACTGAGGCACAGAGATGATGAGGTACCCTGCCAATGTCACACAGGTTATAGGTAACAGTGCCAGATCAGCAAAGCTCATACTCTTAACCAGCTTAAATTAGCCAACTGGAACCATATAAGGTATCTTTAGAAAGAAATACTCTCTTATGGTCACCAAATAACAATGGGAATGATTATAGAACATCATCCTTTTATATTTACACACACGCATGCGTGCCTGTGTGTGTGTGTGTGTGTGTGTGTGTGTGTGTGTGTTTTATTAGGAAATTTTGCCTGAAATATAAGAATAATCCTGCAGTTAATAATTGCTTCCTTTTTCCTTTTGGCTTAGTTATCAGTTTTTCTGTAATGACTTCATACCTCCTCTCTCCGTCTCTCCAAATCTCTCCTTGGCATCATCTGACTCATCAGTTATCTGTCACTTCTGTTTTCATGAGTGGAGACAGCCCTCCTGAATGTCACTCTGAACTTGTTGCCCTTCAAATCTGCTGGCTGTCCCTCTGTCTCATCGGAGGCTGTCCTCTGTCTGGCGGTATTGGATATCTGTTCCAGTGTAAGGCTGGATGAACTCTGGGTGCAGGGAGAGGGGCTCCTACAGTATGGGCTTACCTGAACTATGACTGCGTAGGGACACAGTTGTGTCTTTTGGACCCTGTGTCTCCTGATGTGATGCTATGAGAAGTGTACAACATATCATCTGAGTTATATTCTTGACAATATCTTTAACCGGAATCTGATATAAAGAAATAGCCAGCCAAATAGGTCATGGGCATTTTATAAGATACCTGGCTTAGACTCTTAAGAAATCCCTATCCTGGAATACTGAAAAATTGGACACACACACACACACACACACCCCACAGGGTGAGGAAGCTGTTCTCTATTAAAGGAGATTAGAGATATGGGACAGCCAAATGCAGGATTTTCAAAAATGCTATTAAAGTGGAATGCTTAAACACTTTGGAAAAATTTTAAACAATGGGAATTGATTTATTATAAAAACATTAATGCTTATTTCTCAGAGTTAAAAAAAAAGTCAATGAAATAGTGAAAACATGATATTTGTGAGGCCACTTACTGACTTATAATTTATTTAACAAAGATCCACTGGGCACCTGCTTTTGTTAGATCCAGTCCCCCTCCTAGTGGACCTTGCAGTCAGTGTAAGGTTATCTGAATATTATGGGTGTGGTTTCTAAAAGGGATTATGGCTGTATGTAACTGTATGTGGAGAGGAGAGAGAATCAGCTTCTCCAGAAAGTGACTTACTTTTCAACCGAGTCTTCTGAAGAATGACAGAGTTAGTTTACTCCACACTCTGTTAAGTGAGGAGCAGGATGGGAGGGTGGGGAAAGTGTGAAATGAAGAAAGCCAGTGCAAAGCCTGTGGCAAGAGAGCAAGATGGCGATTTGTGCAGCTTGGAGGGTTTGGTCTGGAGCTCCCCAAAGGAGCTGCCAGCCTTGAATATCAGGCAGGCACTAGGGCCCTTCAGCAGGAGGTTTAGGGGGGTAGATTGCCATTTGGAACAGTCCCATTGGAGATCACTTTGGCTTTGTAGAAATGATGAAAAGTTTCAAAGGTGGAGGTCAGTTAGGAGCTGCTGCAGCAATCCGGGCAAGAGATGAGATGTTCAGACTGAGTAGTGGTAATGGAAAAAGAGAGAAGTGGACACAGGCACCTAGTAGGTTAATCAGAAGTCTGAATGGATACTTAGACTTGGTTGGATGTGGCGAGTGAGAAAGTAGGAGAAGGCTAGGTTCATTACCAAGCCTTAGACTTAAGGACATGAATGGTGTGATCCTGGAGGAGGATCAGGGTCTTTCTGCCTTTCTTGGGGGAGGAGGGGACGAAAGGACTTCAGTTTTGGATATGCTGAATTTAGGGCACTTGTGAGACAAGTCAGAAAGAAGACTGTGGAATGTGTGGGTCTAGAGCTTAGAGTGAGGTTTGGGCAGAAATAGGGAGTTGTTAGCATAAAGATGGCATTTAGAGAGAGAGTACAGCTCACCCTGGGGAGAGCTGTTTGATAAGAAGACTGGGTGTATTGGAAGGGCCTGGCAGAGAGGCAGGTTTAGAGGGTGGGAAATGAATGGGGGCTTCAAGAACAGAGGAATGGGCAGCAGGCTCTGAGGCTGGGCAGAGGTCAAGCAACGAGAGGACTGAAAAAGCCCCTTGAGATTTCTCTGAGGCTCAGGGGGACCTTAACGGATGCTATTTCACTGGCACATGGAGACATGGGGTGGTGTTGGGACAGACTTACCAAATGGACTATGACTGTGAGGTGGTGGGAGGTGGCAACAGAGCAAGCATAGGAACCTCACACAGTTTGCACGGGAGACGAGCGTGATATGGGTGGGGGAATAGAGGCAAGGAAGGGTTTGTTCATACATTTTTAAATATAAAATTCTTGAACGTGCTTAAATACTAGGAGTCATGAGCCTATGGGGAAGGGAAGATTGAAAATATAGGGGGAAGGGTCGCTAATAAATGATTGAGCAGGGGCTTGGAGAAGGCTGGAAACTGGCCTGAGCAAGCGTGAAATTCTCTTTCATTGTAACAGGGAGGAAGGAGAAAAGCTTGGAAGCATAGAAAAAGGTAGTGACTCTATGGACGTTTAAAATGAATACTTAAAAAGCAAAACTATTCAGTGGTTTTGAAAATAAGTAAAATTTTGTACCTTCGAAGAGTATAAGAGTATTCATGTGGAGCTCAAGGTGTGGCATGTGCTCTTGTGGAGCAATGCCCATTTAGGGATGTACCCAGCACTGAGGCTGGCTGCTGGCAGGCACCTCAATACTGCTGCTGGGTCTTGGGGTTGGAAAGTGGTTGGGAGAGGGAAGGGAGTGGTTAATTAAATGCAGTTGAAATAAAAAGCTGTTCTAAGCATCATGGGTGTTTAAGGGAATTCTTGGAGAATTGGATTTTTTTCTCTAATCAGTAACCATTACTTGATGCATGAAAAGACCATAGATAACCTACCAAACAGTAGTTAGCTAGCAAGCAAATGTTCCCCAGCAGGAAGCATGGCAACCATTCTGGAGTTTGCTCTCTTTGCCAAGGCTGGATATGGAGGTGACACACCTCATTTACTAGGTGGGTGCAGGAGGAAGTGGCCCGATTAGAAGGAATGGTAACCACGGGAACTTTCTGGTATTCTGATTTACAGGGTCAGCGCCTCAAATTACTTCTCTTTACTTGACTGGAACGGATTAGTTGTGACTTGTTACCAGAGTTAATCGAAGACAAACAAATTATATTAGAAAGTGGATTTGCATATCTTTCCTCCTTTCCTCTTTCAAGGAAATTTTGAAGTTTTTCTTTTTAAAAATCCCTCAGCTTGTCCTCATCATACAGCATTCTCCTCCCCAGGTGGATTACAGTACACTGTGTCAGCCTTTTAAGAGCTTCCTTCCCGTTTCACATCACTGCTCTGGTCACACCAAGTGCTCCAGTGCGTTGGCATTTCAGAGTTCGGTAAATGACTGTTCATATGCTGGGCCGGATGAGATATTTCTGTTTCCAGTATTCCTCTAAAGGCCACTTTCCCTCTAGTGGTGCTACGCTTCTAGAATACACAGAGTGGTTTCCCTTCAGATGTTGTAAAATAACATAAAAACTGGACATCTGTTGCTAGCCCAGGCAGTGTTCTATAGACTGTGCCCCTTCCTCCAGGAATGGGTTCCTTGTTTCCTTCTACCCAGTGCTTTATCAACCCAACACCGGTTTCCCGCTCAGTGTGTGGCCCTGCCACTGGCTGTTAGCCTTTGATGTGGAACTCTGTCAAGGGTTTGCTGAAATTCCACGATCACTGCCACTCCTTTTATTAAACTTGTCAGAACTGTCCTCAGAAGGATTGGCTGCATGTTACGTGGGGATGACATGCCGTGCCAGAAAGCATGTTGGCTGTGGCTAATCAAAATGTGCTCAACAGGTTACCAATTGAGGTTCCTTAGTTTGCAGTGATTACATGGCTATTGGATTGCGAGTCTGCAGTGAAATCCCGGGATGACTGTGGAAATTAAAAACAACAAAAATTGCCATCCAAGAGCAGAGCAAACTGGGTTTGAAGATTCATGAACTATGTCATTTTTTATTGCCCTTAGACACATGGTAAGATTATTAGATACTAATAAATAATATTCCTTGCAAATTGCCAGTTAGGGCAGTAGAGCAAAAAATTACTGAATAAGCTCTGTGTGAACCCTAATATTGTTGATGTTGTCATCCTATGCAAATCAGAACAGCTTGCACTCCTGGCTCAGAACTCTTTATCCATGATCTCATTGAAGTGCCTCAGCAGATAGTATGTGAGCATCTACTACATTCTCCAGGTACACGGTAAGTACTGGGGATATTATGCTCACTATCATTCAGGAGGTCAGAATTTAGTAGGAGATTCTAGCAAGGAAATCAGAAATTCTATTAGAGCATGATAGTGCAGGGGCGCATTAGGAATAGGCAATGATTTTTGAGCAGGTTCATTTTCCTACAGCAGATTGTATTTCCATAGAGTCAATCTCACACAATGTGTGAAAAGCACAATTAAACTTTAATGTCACCTGGACCCACTGGGGGTAAAGGGTGGTGTTATTGCTAGCAGTAGAGGGCTGTAGGAGCCTCGATGTGTCACTCAGTGGGCACTCCAGTGGGCTTCAGCACCAGCTAATGGCTGAGGGGGTGAGGGGAAGCTGTCAGTCAGTCAGCTGAGCCCTTCCTTGTCTGGCCAGGATAGAGGGTGCCTGCATCAGCAGGGCCCACTAGTTACAGAGCAGTGGCCCCAGCCAGGAGTTGACCCTGTTGCCTTATGCTGTCCTGGGGAGGTAGCCACCCTGCCTTCTCTCTGGATGAAGTCTGGACCCTTATTCAGATGCCAGGCACATTGGGGACTGTCAGAAATTCAGGACTAGGATCACAAGGCAAACTCCTTGTGAGTTTTTCAGACACATAGGCAATAAAAGCCAGACACCTCTGGCATGTTAGGCATGGCATTGATGCCTACAACCAAAGTGCTGTGTTGTCATGTATCGAGCAGCTTTATAGAGAGAGCTATAATAGTTGAGGAGTCAGTCTTGAGTGCCTGCCACAGTGAGGGCAGATGCTGGTGGGGAAGGGATTCTCAGGAGCCTTACTTGCCATAGTTTACAGATGTGTAGACGTGTGAGCAGGCACCCTCGTCTGGTGTAAGAGTGTGTGTGAGGGCTTTCCGGGGGTATGACATCCAAGTTGTGAAAAATGAATTGGAGGTGGGGGAATGACTGATGAGATAGGTACAGCAGAATTTCCCAGAATTAGAACTATTTCCACTTGACAGGAAGATGTAGGTGTAGAAGAGAGAGGGGCTGTTAGGAAACTGTTACATTTGCCTTTCCCTTTGAGTTGATATTTGCATTTAAATGGTGCAAAAGCAAAGGTGGATAAAACTGCTGGCACCTTCACACAAATCAAGGCAGTGGCTCTGAACTGTACTCATTCTGTTCTTCGTTGCCACAAAGCACCTGCAATTAAAAAGAAACAAACGGTTTTACTTGTTGAAGCAGTAAACGTTATTTTTTATTAAATCTCAAGCCTGAATACACACATCTCTGATTATGCAGGATGAAATGGGAAGTGCATATAAAGAAGGTCTGTCACATACCGCGGTATGTGAGTTGCATAGTCACTGGCTGGCTCCACCAGGAAGGTTGTCATGGGGTGATAATATGATTGGGCTTTTGGGTTGGTAGGTAGCCTCTGAGTTGAGATGTCACTGCATTGTTATGGCCTGTGTGTCACGTTCTGTGAGGCCTGTCCTCCAGTTGCCAGCGTTTTTCCCCTGACATCCATGGCTGGGGTAAATGCTCACATAGTACTTAGTGCACATTCCTTACAGGGCACCTTGTATTTTATATGGTATGTACTTTCAGGTATGTTTTACAACTTTGTTAAGGCAGAGAACATATTTTATTGATGTCTGTTTCTTCAGCTTTAATTATATTGCATCTAGTGAGAAATACAGATTGGGGGGATGGATGGATGGGTGAATATAAATAGACAGGCATTTGACTTATATAAAAATTTTAGAAAAATTTTATAATAGAAGTATTAAACAAACATGTTATTTTCAAATTTGGGATTTCCAGCTGGTAATGTTGCCAGACAGCTGAATTCCAAGTCAGAGGTGGGATGGGATTACTATTAAAAAGGCTTTTTGATTTTTTGAAGTTGTAGATGTGGTTTCCTTTTTGTAAGAGGAAAAATCCATGCTACCAAAATTTAGAAATTCATACAAATGCATACATGCTGGCTTTCCCCAGAAGTAGTTCTGTGGAGCATTGAGATAAAAATAAAAAAAAATAAAAAAATAAAAACTTGAAGATTAGGATCTTCATCTGCTCAGCAACAATCTATAATAATAAAAGTGTAATATGCTAATTAGACTGGACAGCCGAACAACCTTCTGGACATCATTCTGGACGTCCTTCCGGATGAAGCTGCGACGGCGGGGGCTAAATAGAGGCCATAGGGGTGATCAGGCAGGCAGATGAGCAGTTAGGAGTGATCAGGCAGGCAGATGAGCAGTTAGGAGTGATCAGGCAGGCAGATGAGCAGTTAAGGGCATTAGGCAGGCAGGTGAGTGGTTAGGGGCAATGAGGCGGGTAGGCAGAGGCACTTAGGGTCGATGAGGCAGGCAGGCAGCAGTTAAGGGCATCAGGCAGGCGAGTGGTTAGGGGCAATGAGGCAGGCAGTGAGTGGTTGGGGTGATGAGGCAGGCAGGCAAGTGGTTAGGAGCCAGCAGTCCCGGATTGTGAGAACAATGTCCAACTGTCGGATTGCAGGATTGGGCCTAAACTGGCAGTAGGACATCCCTTGAGGGGTTCCAGATTGCCAAAGGGTGCAGGCTGGGATGAGGAACTTTCTCACCCCCATTCACGAATTTCATGCACTGGGACTCTAGTATATTAAGAAGACTTGCCTATTAGGTGCTAGGGATAGCCCAGGTGGTCCCTGTTTGGGGCAAAAAACAACAGAGAACCAGTTGTAGATGTCATCAGAGAAGAGCAAGGCAGTAAAATTAGCTGGAGGAAAAACAAGACAGAGACACAGTTTTCTTAGGATATTAAATGTGTGTCCAAATAAACCAGGGCCTGTGTCTGAAGTCCATGCAATAGTTTATTCTCTCACATTGGTAGGTTCTGACCATAACTGAGTTTTAAAATTATAGCCTGCATTGCTTAGCTTTTTCTTTTATGTTTTCATCG
Organism: Pipistrellus hanaki; assembly: GCF_964339955.1. Lineage (NCBI taxonomy): Eukaryota > Metazoa > Chordata > Mammalia > Chiroptera > Vespertilionidae > Pipistrellus > Pipistrellus hanaki. Next base: position 34,750,302 of record NC_140503.1, on the reverse strand, counting down.
AATACATTCTTACTACTTCCTCCTGAACTTTCTTGCCAGGACCAACTCTCAGTAGGCCACAGATCCTTGGTCTCTGCTTCTTAAGAAGCCGTGACCAGATACCACTTGTCTCAGGCATCCCTCCTCTCTTCCCTGGCAGGCTGGGCCCCATCTCCGTGAGGGCTGAGGCCTACAACCCTAACCCCCAGGTTTAGCTGAGCAGGGGAGTTGGAAGACATGATCTATGAGATGAAGAAAGGGCAGTGGGTGACAGGCATTCTGAAGACAAGTGAAGCTCCTTGGTGGTGTCTTATTGGCCTGCTTTTGGAGGCAGAGGAGTCTGATTCTGAAATGCCCTGTGGTAGTTGCATTGTGGGCTCATGCAGTCAGTGTCTGGGGTTGGTGTGGAGAGCAGCAAAACTCCCACGACTCCTCTCTTCCTTCAGCACCTCCTCACCGGCAAGTATCCCTGAGGCTGGACACGCATGTTCCAGGGGACAGGGTGGCATGGGCTGAGCACATGCCTGCCTTGCAGGAGAGGTGAGGCATGAGCCATGACTAAGAAATCAAGCTGAGGCCAGTGCCAGAGGCACCAGGGATTGGGAGGCAGAGTCCAGAGGAGGTACTTGGTCTACACAAGCTGCATGTGCCTTTTTCTGGGAGCCCTGGCATGGGTGGCAGGGGCCTCTTCCCTGATCTGCCAGCCATTGCCCTTCACTCTTCTTATTGACTCTGGTCCATCTTAAGAAGTATTCCTAAGCTAGAAAGTGACTACCGGCAGACTGCCTGGAGTATCAGGTTATAGAGAACACAAACTCTGGCCTTGGGAGACATCCTTATCGCGTACTCAGGAAGTAGAGATGCAGACTGTGTAATGCTATCTGTTCTCCTCCAACATGTGGGTGCAGTTACAGTTTGCATCATTATGAATTATTTTGATACTTGTTTTGCATATGATCTTTTGGCCCATGCAAAGGTAGGTTTTGCACAGTAGAGGCAGAAGGAAGTCCAGAAAGGAATGAATATTGCAAGTCTTGGAGCAGCATACTCAAGAGAATAGAGGACAAGATCATAGCAGGGGAGGCTCAGAGCAGCCAGGACAGCATGGGGCAGCTCCCAGGGCAAGAGGTACAAAGGCTAGATTGCAAAGAATAAGTGGGAAAAGAACCAGGATTCAAGTTAACAGGATTCAAACCCCGAGAGTTTGGCAGTTTGATGATGAAAGGAAGAATTAATTATAGTGTTGTGTTTTTAGGATGGTGGAGACAAAAAATGAGTTTGGTGGGAAGCTTAATAAGCCAGTGATAGAGAGAGGGGGCCTGAAGTAATAACACAGGGGCTCTGAGTAAGCATTATTGATAATAAGAAAGAAAATGGCAGTAAAAACTTAGTTTTATTTATTTAGTTGGTTTTCTCCTGGGGGACATACTAGTTTTCTGAATGACAAATATGCGCCTCCTGCAGCAGTAATTTTTAAGGATTTATTTACAAGATTGGTCCTAATGCCACTATGATATCCTATATAATCCTATCTAATAAAAGTATAATATGCAAATTGACTGTCACTCCAAGATACAAGATGGCCGCCCCCATGTGGTCAAAAATGGCTACCTCCATGTGGACACAGGATGGTTGCCACAAGATTTGCCATCAGGGGAGGACAGTTGGGGGAGACCAGGCAAGCAGGGGAGGGCAGTTAGGGGAGACCAGACCAGCAGTGGAAGGCAGTTGGGGGTGACCAAGCTGGCAGGTTAGGGGCAACCAGGCTGGCAAGGGAGGGCAGTTAGGGGTGACCAGGCCAGCAGTGGGGGGCAGTTAGGGGCAATCGGGCCAACAGGGGAGCAGTAAGGCGACAATCAGGCTGGCAGGGGAGTGTTTAGGGGATGATCAGGCTGCCAGGCAGAAGCGGTTAGGGGCAATCAGGCAGGGAGTCAGGGGAGCGGTTGGGAGCCAGCAGTTCTGGATTGTGAGAGGGATCCCAAATTGGAGAGGGTGCAGGTTGGGCTGAGGGATACACACACACACACTCCCCCCCTCCCCCCCGTGAACGAATTTCATGCACTGGGCCTCTAGTTTTTCTCTGAATTCATTTTTGGATAATAATGGCATTCCCCAGTTGGGCTGATTGGGTTTGGGGAGTATTTTTTTGAATATCCACTAATGATAACATGTCAATAATCATTGCTTTTTAAGAATAGCCTCGTTTTTATTTTTTTTATTTTTTTATTTTCTTAAAATTTATATTTTATTGATTTTTTAACAGAGAGGAAGGGAGAGAGATAGTTAGAAACATCGATGAGAGTCATCAATCAGCTGCCTCTTGCACACCCCCTACTGGGGATATGCCCACAACCAAGGTACATGCCCTTGACCAGAATCGAACCCGGGACCCTTCAGTCTGCAGGCCGACGCTCTATCCACTGGGCCAAACCGGTTTTGGCAATAGCCTCATTTTTAATCTCTCTTCTTTTTCCCAGCCCTCCTCCTAGCTTGTCCAGTGGGATGAATATGTTTTAAGTGGTTTCTTCTTGGTTTGGTGCCTTGGTAGGAAGAGAATTCAGACCCATGTTACCTAAAGGGAAAAGAAGGTGGAGTCAGCTATGGTTATGCATTGGGCACAGTCTTGGGGGGACCGGTGACCGTGGCAACCTCTAGAGTTCGGGAGGTATATTCAACTTTTTTCGATGAAACAATATATATTTTGTAACTATGAGATTGTCATATATTGAGGGGCAAAAACACCAGCATTTTGAAATACTATGTTTGGTTAGCAGGAGAGATTGGTCAGAAGGGTAGACAGATGGAGGGGCACTAAGAATGTGTCGAATGCCACAGATTCCTTCAGATTCGACACCACTTGTGGTGTGTCAGGAACCTGGGTGAGAGGTGGCGGGATAGCGAGGCTAAGGCACTTCCTCCTCTCAGGGTTCACAGCTGGGGAGATGTCCCAGGAGATAAACAGGGCAGCGCTGTGCTACCAGCTTTGATAGGGGAACTCACAAGTGGAGGAACTGCCTGGGGTTAGTACTCTATCTTTTTCTGTTGTGTTTTTTTTTTTTTTTAATATTGTTATTATTATTTAGAATACTGGGAATTTTTGTAACTTTCACTTAAACCTATATTTTGAAAATTTTGGAGCTGATCAGTAATTTGAGATGAGGTCGTATCAGTAATTACTATCTGGTATTCACTTAGCTTCAGGATGCCTACATATCTCATTCATGAAGCACATAGTTGTAATTATTTGGGTAATTGTCTCACTTGGTGATAGAGATGATGTCAAAATAGATCTTTATCAGGGTTTTTTTTTTTTTTTTTAAGACTCAACAATTTTTCTCTTATCCTCAGAAGTATACTGTACCCAGTAGGAAATGAATATTCTGTAGTGATAGACTTTAACATGTCTTGCAGGCTAAGCCCTTTTCATGGAGCACCGGGGGATTGGGGAAAGGGCATTTGAGGACAGATGCCCTCTCTTAATATTGCTGTAGCAAAACAACCACCAGAAAAACCAACAGAAGGGAAATGTTCCTGATTGCATTGTTAGTGAATATACTTTTGTGTTCTTTTCGCATGCTTTTGGGTTTCCTCAAATAGGTGCATAGAAGGAAACAATACTTGTTTTCTAGATTTGACTTATTTATAGCTTTTATTTATTTATTTATTTATTTATTTATTTAAATATATTTTTATTGATTTTTTTTTACAGAGAGGAGGAGAGAGGGATAGAGAGCTAGAAACGTCGATGAGAGAGATACATCGACCAGCTGCTTCCTACACACCCCCTACTGGGGATGTGCCCGCACCAATGTACATGCCCTTGACCGGAATCGAACCTGGGACCCTTCAGTCCGCAGACCACTGAGCCAAACTGGCTTCAGCAGTATTTATAGCTTAAAAAACGTCATTAGTTCATGAACCCAAATTAAAATAATTGATTTAAAAAGAAGATAATGTAAACTGATTGTTGAAAAATTCATGTTTGGTGTTAAACTGGAATAATGTTTTAACTGAAGTCTATATTTTGGTGGCAGCACACATGAGTTATGGAACATTTCATTTTCAAAATGAATTGGGTCTTAAGAACCAAGTCTTGATATGTAGCCCAGTTTTGCAAATAAAAACTTTAATTGAACTCATGGTTGTCAATTACACCTGTCAGTGGAATTTATGTACCTGAGGTTTGTGAGTATCCATCAGTGGCTTAAAGCTTATGGAATGTGACTGGGAAGTAATGTCACTGCAGTGGCCTACAGAAATCATGCAGTTTTATTTTGTAGTCACATGTCACATTGCTATGATGTTGTTGAATATATGTCCCATTTGTGCTAATGTTATAATTTTATTTTCATATGGGAAATACATGTCAGCACCATTTGAGACTTTGCTTAATCTGGCTTTTGTATTTTGTGCAAAGAGGTCAACTCTGAACTTTCAAGGTAGTATTTAATTTTGCTTCAGTGTTTAATCAGCACTATGAAAAAATTAAAAAAAAAAAAACACCTGTATTCAGTTGCTGATGCATTTATTTTCCATGTACTTACCTTTTATTTGCTTCAGATTTCATGTATGTGTGTGGGTTCTTGACTGGAGGGTGGGGTGGAGCTGTTAATGGTCTTGAAGTTGGGCTTGTTCAGTTCCTTTCTGTTTTGTTTTCTGCCTTAGCCAGTTGTGGCGTTGCCCTGTGTTCAATCTTGTTCTCTAGATTCACTTCCAAGTTTACTATAGCAGTATATTAAACTACTTGTTCAGCAGGGCATGAAGTAGTATTGTTGGATGATCAGGTAGGACTGTTATTTTGTAAAATGCACACATTCATATCAACAAGACAGGCTTTTTCTGCTGCAAACATAGTAGCTCCTAAAGGCAGATATTTCACATAATTTGTATCATTTTTGTCAAATGTGTGACTGTCATATTTGTAGTGTCTGGGTTTTCATACATCTGATGGCAGTTTTTCAGTGAACACTGCTAAGCAGTTATAAACCAATTGTGATTGCATTCATTTTCATCTAATTCACAAGGAAAAAAGGGACAGAATTCTGCAGGCAGGGGTCGTGCTGTGTTCAGAGCTGCCTCGCTATCAGGATTCATGTCAGCATGGCTCAGTCTTCTGGCTCCTTTAAAAAGCTAATTCAGTTTCTTTAGGCATTTACTTACCCAGCAGACAGTTGGCTCTTTGCCATGAGCTGTTGACAGTTCTTGCTTCTCCTGAGGATGATTAGCATGCAATGTTTCAAATGTCCCTAAGAATAATTTTGCTTATCTATATAATAATTTAAGAATTTAATCATTTTCAAACATGTCCTGAGTTATCCAGTTCTTTGTCAGCATCTCAATTCAGTTCTGGAACTTTTGGGTGTTTTTAAGCTTTGCTATTCCCCTCCCTCACTGTAATAGTGTGTTAAATACATTACGAAATGTGTTTCCAAATAGGCTGTTTCTAATAATAGATTTCCTTATATTCTTTTACTGCTTTATAGTGTCCCACACCTCCCATTTGACAGTAATAACAGTCCTGGGAGGCAGAACTATTAGCAGTGTCTCCCCTTTTCACAGATGAGGAAACTGAGCCCTTGAGGGGGCAGTGGGTTTCCCCCGCACCACAGCTTGTGGGTGTTGCAGGCAGGTGTGCACCCAGCTAGCCCCTCCGCTCCTGTGAACTTCACAGGCAAGGCTAGTGTTGTGTTGTCACGGTAGGAGGACTCCTCGGGCTTTGAAGGAGCCAGGGCTCCACGGGCTGCCACTTTGAGAGTGACAGCCGAGCCAGGATCATTCTTTGCCCCCCTAACTACATCAGAGAGCCTTTCACAGGTTTGGATTAAACAAAACATTGGATACCTTTTTATTCTGCTCCGTACTGGAGGCTAGACACATAATTCATTAAAGGAAGAACAAAAAAATTGCATGTACTGAAAAAAGGCTATTCATGTGTTTGATCACTGTCTAACCTTGGAGATTTTAACATTGTGGCAGGCATCTCTCTATTCTCTTTTGTTTCGTCTGTTTTGGTCCAATGTGATGTTTCTCCTTTGTAGCTTTGCCTCTGCCTTCTGCCCGCCGTTTACCCATGGTGATCATGCCCATCTCACACAGCATTTAGCCAACACATACTTGTACACTCAAGCTCATGCTCGGGTAGCTAATAAAGAGCTACTATTTATTAAGGATCACTTGCCAGGCAAATACTTTCTAAGCACGTTTCACACAGTATCTCGTATAATTTCTCCCAGCCACTCCATCAGTTGGTTCTAACCATCCCTCACTACACTCACTTTTTCATTTTATAGATGAAAAAGTGAGTGAAGATACCTGCCCAGTATTACACAGCTGAGGGCGACAGCTGAAATTTGGGCCCTGTTTTGTCTGACTCCATAGCCAGTGGTCTCATAAATGAGCGGACTGATTCTGTCCCAGCCTTTGCAGCTTTAGTCACATGCTCTCTCATTATTTTCTGGGACATCTATTTTCAGAAAATGTAATCTGGTGTTTTTGTTTTTTAATGACTAGATGCTTTTGCACTTAGAGGTGTTTTGTTTTTGTTTTGCTTTTTTCATATTCTGATGTTCAATCAAATAAAATTAGTCTAGTGTTCAAAATATAAGCCAAGGATTTCATGTTATTATTACTTATATCTCTATGGTTCTAAAGCAGAAAAGTTATGCCAGGTGGATCTTTCAATAAGAAAATTATTGGTATTGTAACCAACACTACTAGATATTTCTTTAATCTTTGCCAATTTGGACATTTTTGAGGATTGTGTAGAAACATTTTGTATAGAAGTTAATGTTTTGTGCCAAAGTTTAAAGCTACCTTATTGCTGCCTCCTCTTCTGTCTCCCAGAAGTTTTCCTTTATTTTCCCAAGAAATGGAAATGTTACTGTTTTATCTTTCTGGATAATCTATACTAATAAAAGGGTAATATGCTAATTAGACCAGGAGACCTTCTGGGAGACCTGGATGTCCTTCTGGACAAAGCCATGGAGGTGGGGCCAAAGCAGAGGCAGTTAGGGGCAACCAGGCCAGCAGGGGAGGGCAGTTGGAGGTGAGCAGACTGGCAAGGAGTGGGGGCAGTTGGGGATGAGCAGGCCAGCAGGGGGGCAGTTGGGGGTGAGCAGGCTGGCGGGTGGGCATTTGGGGGCAATCAGGTTGGCAGGCAGAGTGGTTAGGGGTGATCAGGCAGGCAGGCAGGTAAGCAATTAGGACCCAGCGGTCCCAGATTGCAAGAGGGATATCCAACTGCCAGTTTAGGCCTGATCCCACAGGAATCATGCACCGGGCCACTAGTATATTTAGAAAACTAGGTCCAAGACACTGTGTGTGTGTGTGTGTGTGTGTGTGTGTGTGAGAGAGAGAGAGAGAGAGAGAGAGAGAGAGAGAGAGAGAGAGAGAGAGGGAGAGAGAGAGAGGGAAAAGAATGAGGAGGAGGAGGAAGAAGATGAGGAAAAGAAGAGCAGGGGGGGAGGTGAAGGAGGAGAAAGGAAAAGAAAGTCAGATAGGATTTGATTTTCCAAGAAGATTGCAGACTAAGCTATAAAAAATGATTTACCTGAAACTATGATGTGTCTGTAGCATGCAATGTGGTTCATAGACACAAAAAAATGGTCTACATTATATGTGATGAGAGTGTAGTCTTCAAAGGTGATAAATATGAAGGGGTGGTCCTGTGATGAATGTTGATGCAGCAGACAACATTCTTATGCTGCTTTGGCCTGGACTTTCTAAGATGCCTGAGTCTTATACTTTCTTGGGCATGAGTAGGTTGAGTTTCTCCTCCTTTCCTTTCACCTTTTCTAATAGTAAACAGACTCCTAAGAAATGAAGATACCGGTAACTTCAAATACGAGCCATTGGTATTATGTCTCTTAATTCTTAATAGTTTTTTTAAAAATTAATATTGACTTATCTAAAGTTAAAAAAAAGTTTTTATTTTTTAGCATTCTGGTTGTTTTTAATGTGTAAGTTCCTACTCTTTATCATCCTTCCCTCTCCCAGTAACTGTAAGATGATTTGTTTTCCCCTTAGCACTCAGCTATTACTATCTCACCTCACCTCCTGCAGCAAACCCTCCATCCATCTTAAACAGGCTGGAATAGACAGTTTTAGCTAAGAAGTCAACTCAAAGGTCTATGAGCTGCCAAATGCTCATAACAGGTTCCTTCTCCCTCTTCCCAGGGCTCACTGGTTGTTTAATGGCAATCTTAACCAATTAATCCGTTTCCATTTCTGTAGGCAATTTAAAGGCAGAAAATTAGATGGGGGAAATCATACTTAGGTTGGTAAACTAAAAAGTGACATGACAACCTGTCCTGTGTGGCTCAGTGGTTGAGCACTGACCCGGGAAGCAAGAGGTCACCGCTTCAGTTCTCTGTTAGGGCACATGCTACGGTTGCGAGCTCAGTATCCAGCAAGGGGCATGCAGGAGACAGCCAATTGATGTTCTCTCTCATTGATGTTTCTCTCTCTCCCTCACATATTTTAAAAAGTGACATGACTTTCATTCATTTTATTCAGTTAGACTCACTTGTTTATTTCTAAGTGTCCTACCTTGCCCCATTACACAACATATTTCTATAAGGATGTCCTTTCCATGCTACAGAACAGATCACTTAAATGTTCTGTAACACTTTTTGTTGCTCAGCAGTGCTTGCCATGGGAATGCTATCACAAGCCATCCAGGTAAACTTAAGCCAACAAGACACTAAAAAATTTCCTTCTTTACTAAATATGTTTCTTATCTGCAGACTGCAGACATTTAGCTGTAGCTGTTCCTTGCCTCCGCTGTCTTTATAAGGCACCAGACCAGAGGCACACCAGAGACATGTCCCAGCTGCTGACTCCTGTGACAGAGCAGGGCCACCAGCCAGGGTGACTGCAGGGGCTGCGCCACAGAATAATGGTCTAACTTGCTGCAGCTTTAAAATCAGATTAATTTCATTTGTCAACGGTGCAGGGGCAGGAGAGTGTTTTACTGTTTGACACACAGATGACAATCTGGCTGGGAGCTAGTGTTTGGAGGAAAATTAACTAAAAACAAAATGGTAGTTTTGAAACAATAGCTATAAGACACAGCATGGATTTATAACTTTTCTTCTGAAAAGTCAACATTTCACCCCAGAAAACACCCAAAAACCAAGCAGTACTCTTTGTGTTTTGGCATTTATATAAAGTGATTCTAGTACTGCTTGCCAATTTTGCCAGAGTCATGAGATTAAACAATCAGTCTGTTGGTTCTTTTGATCTGAAAATTTTAAGTGTGACAATGCAAAGGACGAGGGAGGGGAGGGAGGAAGGAGGGAGGGAAAGAGGGAGAAATCTGTCCTGTGATTGCAGAGGACACGCTGGGAGCACAGCCTTAAAATCCAAGTCTCTACATTAGGGGTGTCGAACTCAATCAGAGAAGGGGCCAAAATCTAAAATCCAGCCTAAATCGCGGGCCGAATGGTTTACTGAACAGTCATAAACTGACAATGTCATAAACTGACAGCGGAGTGCAGTGATGACAGAGCGGTGCGGGCCACATTGCAAGGCCTGGCGGGCTGGATTTGGCCCGCGGGCCTTGTGTTTGACACATGTGCTCTACATAATTGGTAGACAGTCACCACCAAGGTGAGAGGAGCTGAAGGAGATGTGCATGGAAATGGGTAGCAGGAAGGATGAGAGGCTACCCAGTGACTAAAACCCCAGATCCTGTAAGGATTTATGGAAAATATATACAGTATCATTGTTCAGGCTATACAGGTAGTACTTTTATTCAGTTTTCAGAAATATATAATCCTGTCCTTAGAGCAGTGCTGTGAGGAGAGGATGCATACCTCGCCCAGTTTATACTAGTAGATCAGATGGACAGTGGGGCCCTATGCTATTCTGTGACATAAACCACTGAAGAGACCCAGAACATAGCCATGCTCACAACTGGCCATGCTTTCTAGGAAGCTGAAGTTGCATCATAGAATACACCCGAGACTAATATCTGATCCTAAAAAGACCAAACACCAGGTATAACCCTTACTTTAGGCAGCTGAGGAGAGGAAAGGCCTACCTAAGGAGAATCTGGACCCAGGAGCATCACTCAGTCCCTGAGACATTAAAAGGAGCAGTGAGCCCCCCTAGCTGAGGGATGGAGCAGGTTAAGGTAGGACAAGCAGAGGAGGGTGCGGAGAAGTATATCTCCAGTCTCAGCTGGCCCAGGACCTGTGGTGTTGGCAAAAGATCCCGCAGTTTTGTCTGCTATCTGTTGAAGCAAAATTTTGGAAATAGGCACACATCCTTCAATGCCCTGATCTCTACCTACCCACGTGCTCAGTCTTACTCATTTCATTTGATAAAACAAATTACAGAGGACTCATGTTTGCCACTTCCCAAATTGGGATTGAGTATCTTCTTTAAAATGTCCCTAACTGCCAAGATAACAAGACCTTTAACAACTGGAGGGTGAGACTGAAGCACAAACCCATGGGTGCCAGAGATACATTTTTAAGAGTCACCCTCTTTTGCATTTGTGTAGATGAACAAAAAAATTTACTGAAGGACATGTTCAGCTATCTGGAGCCATCAGTGGATGAGTGATTCTCTATAGATGAGTTTTATAAATAGTTTTATAAATAGTTTTATAAATAGGCATAAGCATTCACATTTTATTTTAATTTTTGGGTGGTTATGTCCTCCCTGGGGATCAGTTGTTCTTATTTCCCTTTTTTGTGAAAGAAGGTAACAGTGCTCAGCAAATAGAATAGTGAAGAGTTTACATACATGTCTGAGGAGATATGGCAGCCCTGGAAGGAACTCAATAAAGGTTAGCTCCCGCTTCATCCCACCACAAAGAGATTACAGAGCAAGAAGTCACTGACTGGAATAATAATTGTTTTGTATTGGGGTATATTTCCTCTATACATAATGGCCCTAGGCTGCTATTTTTTAGTTTTGGACTGCTTTTGAATTTTTCTGCCTCCTTTTCTTAACTTGCTAAAAAAGTTAACTGAGCTCCTATGTTATGCTAGAAGCTTTTATCTATGCCACCTCATTTAATTCAGAGCAAGATGTTTTTTTCATTGGTGTGGCTTAATTAAATACATTTTGCAGCTGTGATAGTTTTTTTTTTTTTTTAATTCCAATGCTTGATAAGGATCAGAATTTGTTCACTTAATTAGTCAAAGGTAGCTATCCCTCACATCACTGTTAAAAGCATTTGAGTTGCTAGGCAAAGCGAGCTTGAATGACACTTTAAAGGGCTAGAGTAACAATATCTTACACTTAGTGGGAGCTCACCATATGACTGTGTACCAGGCATTACTCAAAGCCTTTTATTTATTTACTCATTTATTCAGTTAAAACAGCTCTATTGGATTTAAATTGGAACTCTTTGTCCATGGGAAAAAGACTAATGTAATATCATGCCTTAAAATTAAAAATATTCTAATTAAAACAATTCAAAAAGAATTTGTTTGGATGGAACTGTCTATTTAGTTCACAATGACAGCTAAGGCTAAGAGGCAGGGGCAGAGCTAGAGCTAGCCCATACAAACGAGAAAATGGTGCCCTCTCTGGTTAGATCCTGCCATTGGGGCACAAGGCTTGGTGAATGGATGATGCTTTTGTGCAAAGTAGAAAAAAGCCTCCCTTTCTATGGTGGACACAGCCTGTCAGAGGATATGTGGCTCAGGGAGCTGCCTGGCCGGACTCTACACAATACCACAGTGAATGTGTGTATGGGGCCTGGAGGGGAGAGGAGGAGTGGAGAAGGCAGCAAAGATAGTGATGGAGAAAGTGCAGAGAATAAATGTGGGAAAGGAGAACAGGTAAAGGGAAAAATGATAGTTTAGAAACTGGAAACAACCAAATTATTTCACATTGGGGCGGAGGGTGGTGGTGGAGGGGTGTGGGGAGAATGGCCACAACCAGGCTCTGCTAAGGCTAGTAAGGCAGTTTGGTCCTCAAAGTGACTCTAGAACAGTGGTTCTCAACCTTTCTAATGCCGCAACCCTTTTATACAGCTCCTCATGTTATGGTGACCCCCAACCATAAAATTATTTTCGTTGCTACTTCATAACTGTAATTTTGCTACTGTTATGAATCGTAATGTAAATATCTGTGTTTTCCGAGGTCTTAGGGTGTTGGTTATGGGCACATATCTGTGTATGTTTGGTGTATGCGGGATGCCTGTATGTGGAGAGGGAATAAATACATGTAGACATGCATATACAATCATGTTTGCTAATGAGGACCAAGAGAATGGAGGTCTGACCCAGGCAAATGGGGGGAGGAAAAGGCCCACCCAAGAGTGCAGAGTAGCAGTTGTATGGACTTGGGGGACTCAGGAGATCCAGGTTGTGCATCAGGCTGCTGTGAGGAGAACAATTTTGAAGCAAGGCAGAGAGGCTGGCTTCTCCAGAAATTAGGTTATCTGTGGAGGTCAAATTGAACACAGGAAGGAGGTAAACTTCAAGAAGTAATAGTGACCTCAAGGCTATAAGGGCTAGAAAAGGAACCAATAAAGACACCCTGGAAGCTTGTGATGTGCTGGTCTCTTCTGGAGCTCCCTGAGTGATGTGAGATGAGGTCATTTTGAACTGAAAAATAACAGGGCAACATAAGGTCCCGTGGCAGCTGTGTGCAGTGAGGAGCCGGGCTGTCCTCCCGCAGGCAGGCAGGAAGTATAGCGAGGGAGAAGGGAAGGTGCCCTATGCTTTGGTTGTTCTCTACTCTTTGTGGCTTGTTTTGGTCCCAGAGGAGGCAGAAGCTACCAAAGAGAACCACTGGGGGAAACCCATCCAGAGAAGCCTTCTAACTTGGGGCAACCCCCAAAACCACTTGGCCACAGCTGCCCATCTATGTTCTCCTACTTCCCCAGGGTGGGAAAGAAGATCCTTGCTTCACTAGTTACCATTCAGGTGTTTAGGATCCATTTGTCTTGTGCAAGCTGAGGCACAGAGAGGTTGTGACCTTGGTGCAAGGTCATCCAGCTAACAAACTATAAAGCCTGGATTTGAACTCAGTCTGCTTTCAGGATCTGTGCTTATCACACTAGTCTACACTCCCTTGGCTAGTGCAGGAACCGACTGCCCTGGGCCAGATTGCCAGGGGAAGGCTCAGAGTACAGGTTAGAAAAGCTGCCCCTGGCTTCAAAAGTCAGGTTAGTGAGCTGAATTAACTCCTAACTCCAATCTCTCCAAATAAACTATTGTATCTTTGCTGAAAGATAATATGACTATTTGGTTTATTCCCCCAGCAGTTGATACTTTCCTGCGCTCACTGGATGAAATATTAATAATGAGTCCTTACAAGTGTTTAGTCTGATTCTTCTCTCTCCTCTTTGGATAGAATCCTTTGTAAATCATCAATATATCAATTGGTGCCACAAGGAAATGAAACATTCATCTTCCATCCTTTCATAAGGATGACGGGGACAAGCCAGGTCGAGACTCCAGGAATGGTTGCTGTGTGTGTTTAGGATTCTTTTGATACCAGAAGAAACTCATTAGTGCTAGGTCAGCTCGGGTTGGCAGAGGACAAGGGGTTGTAAAGTGATCACTGAGGTTTGGGGAAAATTCAGATGCAGCAGGGCCGCTCTAGTTCTTGCTGATTCTCTTTGGGAACCTGCTCAAGTCTCCTCTCTCCCTCTGTGTCTCTGCTTATGTAGTTCTGCACTCTTGTGTCATCAGCCTAGATGTGGCCCATCTAGGTGTCTGAAATCCCAGTACACTTGCCAGTTTTCATATTCTCTCTATGCTAAGGGGCATGCCACTTAGGTGACTCTTTAGAGCACATGTGTCAAACACAAGGCCCGCGGGCCAAATCCAGCCCGCCAGGCCTTGCAATGTGGCCCGTACCGCGCTGTCATCACTGCACTCCGCTGTCAGTTTATGACATTGTCAGTTTATGACTGTTCAGTAAACCATTCGGCCCGCGATTTAGGCTGGATTTTAGATTTTGGCCCCTTCTCTGATTGAGTTCGACACCCCTACTTTAGAGCCAGACCTTGAGCCACTGGTCAGCTTGTGGACTAACTGCCCTTGACACAGGCTGCCAGCCCTGCCGTGGTCACGTATGCAGAGATTGGTCCTGCCTATAGTGCAGCCCAAGGCTGACCACGCAGGCAGTAGTGGTGCAAGCAGTACTTGTTTGTGGGACAGCCTGTTCATGGCAGATCTAAATCTTGCAGTTTTATGAAAGGATGGAAGATGAATGTTTCATTTCCTTGAGGCATTTCTAATACATAAACATCTCCCTTGCAAAAGGGAGCTGTCTGCCCAGTTTTTTGCTGGTTTATACCACGCCTGCTTTTAAACCAGGGGGAAGACAGTGAAGGGAGAGACATTTCTTCATAGTTTCAGGCGGGAAGGAGTATCTTGTTTCTAGGTGGTGGGGATAGGTCTCCATCACTGTGTGATTTTTATTCTGTTACATTAGCTTTGTGATTACAAGGAATCAATTGTTTTTGCTTCTGTTTCGGTGCTAGTGGGATTCTTTTCCCTCACATCTCTTTTGCTGCATCTTTCTAAATACTTAGTGAGATATTAGAGGAGGTTGCATTAAGAACTGTCGCTGTCAAGTTTATAACCTTTTTATAAATTTGACTGAACATTTTGACAGGTTTGAAGCTCTTATTTAACTAACATTTGTTCGTATGTGTATGGCATCAAACAGATAGTCATATGAACCTATTTTTACTCATCTCTCTGATCCACCACCATAAACTTTGAGACTGCTAGTAGTAGTGTCTGGACCATGTCAAACCTGTTTGGAGAAGGACACAGACGAGGCAATCCAGAGTCCTGAATGTTTAGCAGCGTCACATCAGGCCGCTGATTTCATAAAGTCATGAAACCCAGTAGAAGGAGAGTAATGCTGTCCTTGGCTGATTTGCTTGGCACATGTTGTATAAATGCTCATTAGAATTAGAGGTGCAAACTTCTAGTTATAAAATAAATAAGTCACAGGGATGTAATGTATAGCATGTGGAATATAGTCAGTAATATAACTTTGCATGGTAACAGATGATTGCTAGATTAATTTTAGTGATCACTTTGTAAGTTATACAGAGTGGGGCAAAAATAGGTTTATAGTTGTTCATATGGAGAAAGGCATGATTATTACAATAGCTCTAGTAACTGTTTCATGTCCTCGCAACTGAAAAACTACTTTTCCCCCACCCCATATAAATGTTGAATAACTATACTGTACACCTGAAACTTATATGATATTGTATATCAGCTACACTTTCATTAAAAAAAAAAAAAAGAATGAAAAAGAAAGAAATACACATTAGCACTCAAGTGTGAAGCTAAGGAAAGAACATTTGAAAATCGAGCATCAAAGAAAACAATACAGAAAGCTGTTTGTTATCTTAAACTTTGGCTGACCTCTCCATTTTATAGTGAAATTTTCCAATGTTTAATTTTGCATTAGTCCCACATCTAATTGTCTGAAGACTGACTTGGAGGCCACACTAATGGGACTATTTCCCACCTTTTCCTTGCTTGCTTTTTGCAGAGAAAGTGACAAATGGGTTAAGAGTAGACACAATAGTTTCCAAGTAGTGATTGCTGGTAGTTCATGTATCACTTCAACTAATTTATGTTCATTGTGATTGTTTTTAGTCAGCTCTTTTGTGAAGTTGACAGAATTAAATTTTTAGAGTTTATAAATTTGACCACTCTTAGCTATGCTAAGGTGTTTTAAAGTAAGCCTTTTTGATGTATTAAAACACATACATAGGCATTCATGTACAAGTACTGACATAGCATTGTTTTAACTACAGCTCTTTGTACAGAGATAAGGTGTGTATGATGAATACCAGGAGAAGACTTATTCTTAGGTTTTAATTACGTTTTCTGTGTTAACTTTTACAGCAGCTTGAATAGTGAGTTGCTTTTGAGGAATGAATGTGATTTCAGCGTATCCAGAGCCCTAGCCAGCTTTGACTATTGTGTGTGTGATGCATGCTTATGCTTGCCTCCTTCTCCTGTTTCGAATAAAGGCAGTAGCTAAAGCTTTTATAATTCTGATTCTGCTTTTTATTGTTTCTGCCTTTTCATTGTGCCTTGCTTTTGTTTGTTTCTTTGTGTGTGTTTTTTTAGATCTTAACTTTTTTTTATTTTGTTTTTTTTTACTGTGAGTTCATATTTCTTAGAATTTTATCTGTGGTAATTTTCTGAGGCCAGAGTTAAGGTTGGGTGTCCCCCAACGCCCCTCCCTCCCCTCCAGGAATTACCTGTGCTTCTCCCTGGTGACTGAAGGCACACCTGACCCCACCCACCTCCACTCCTGGAAGCTCACCTCTCCATTTGAGGGTTTTTGGACCTCAGTTTATTTCAGGCTAACAACTTGTATAAGATCTAGCTTGTGATTATGAGCTCTTATAGGTTCAGGGGTCTCCCCACTACACTTAGCACCAAGAGTGAGACAGGTCATTGTGTTTACAGTCCTAAAGTGTGAGTGTAATTCTAATTCTCCCAAACTCTGAGGGTGTGGCCCTTTGGCATGTCTTATCAGACACTCCAATTAGGGCAGGCCCTGGGTATTTTTCCTTTTGCACCTGCCTTGAAGCACCACCATGACACTAAAAACAAGCTGAAGGCTACTTGTCCAGCCAGTGCCGCTAAACAAAACCAC
Organism: Pipistrellus hanaki; assembly: GCF_964339955.1. NCBI lineage: Eukaryota > Metazoa > Chordata > Mammalia > Chiroptera > Vespertilionidae > Pipistrellus > Pipistrellus hanaki. The sequence goes on along the minus strand of NC_140503.1, from coordinate 34,733,709 downwards.
TTTTAGTCCCCTGCTTACCTCTCGGACGTGAATTCTGTAAAAGGGACTGTCAGCCTCATGGTCATATTCACTGCTCACTACTTGTTCAGAATCCCATTCTAGTCAGACAACTCTGATTTCTAGATCCTTTTTTTCTACACGGAACTAAATTCTAGTTTCCTTTAATTTCTTGAATATTCTGGTCCTTGAACAACACAAGATAAATCTCCCCCCTCCATATGGCAGCTTTTCAGGTCTTTTCTTCCTCATTCTTCTCCTATCACACTAAGCTTCGTGAATTAAAGGCCCTAAAATCTCCATCCCCAGACATAAGGATCACAGATGATTTCCCTCTTTTTGATATCTAGTCAGCTCCTCGGCCATTGCATATTCAGAATTGCATCAAATATTCCAAATATGGCCCAACCATGTCAGAGTATGTGGAGGGCCCAAATACTTCTTTCAGTGCCCTTTGTGGCTTTTTGTTGATTGTAGATATGTTGATTAGTCAGGTAAGTAGCTTTTACGGTTCATTACAATTCACTGAGCTAATAATCACTTTTTCCCTCCCCACTCCCATACCCCCTCTGTACTCCAACCCTGATCTTTGTCATGTGAACTATCTAAAGCCAGCTCTTATTCATCCTGAAATTATGGATAAGTATTTTAAAAAGGTAAATGATGTGCTGTTATCTGATTCCTCCAGGAATGAGCATATTAAGTCCCTGGTATGATTTTTTGTATCTTTGCTTCAGAATAATTTACTTGAATAGAAAATAATCTACAATCTCAAAAACACCTAAATTATTGGTTTAAAAGCCTAGAACTTTGACTTGATATTTTTCCAATCAATTCTGTCTGCAGAAGTTGATAGTTACTCAGTTATAATTGAAAATAACTAAATCTACTGAATTAATATGCCTCTTGCAGTTATAGTGCCTCTTAAGATATTTTACAGAGGAGTTTCATTTACTATCTTTAATTTAAGTGAAGAGATTAAAGTTCTTAAAAATCTCATTTTATCCAACATTTGATGTCAATTGCTATTTTATACTGACTGCATTAATTAGGTTTCCTGCTGATTTCAGTCTTCCACTACATAATATATCAAAAAATCTATTAAGTATAATTTAGATTCTTGTCATAAATATTTGAGAAGGCTGCTCTAGCAGAGGTAGTAGCAGTTAAAGGTGTTTAATTTTTCTTAATCCATCTCTTCAATTATTTTGTTCTTCTCAAAATAAAATCTTGATTTCTCATTTTTCTATTGTGATTTTGATCATGGGGCCCACTAGTTTGTGTAGACGTATTATAATTACATTTATGAAAAGATTTGTTCTAAATTTCAGGTAATGAATTTGGTGTTTATTTCATAAGTTACTAAGATGATTTATGAAACTAATTGTTAAGGACATAAAGCATGTGTCCAAAAGCTAGCTGAGTGGCAGTTTCGGTGTCTGTGAACACTTCTGACAAAGATGTTAACCAGGAGGAGTTCAGGTTAAATTTATTTTAAGGATCACATGAAAAGATTTGTTCTGTGAATAAGGAAAAAAAAAGTCTTTGCCTAAAGGTAAAAGAGGTTTGGTTAGTAGAGCAATAAGTGATGAAGGTAGCTGAAAATTTCTTGAAGTTATTACTTAAATCAGCTCAAGCAGCAAATTAAACATGTTTTATAAATGGTGACAAATGTTTTTTTCATTGATTTTGATAGGAAATACCATTTCTAAATTGTGGAGAGGACTTTTTCTGTAAGTACTGTATCTGCTAGTGACCTGGAACTCAATTAATGTGAGTTCCAGAAAATGTAGTGGGGAGAAAGTTACAAAGAAGTGATTCAGTAGACTGCGTGTGCCTACAAAATTAAAAGTGCCACCATGGATTTTACATCCTGTTGGAATTCCCTTAAAAATACAAATGACTCCACCAAGGCACTTTATTGTGAAATTTCATAACACTAGGGATAAAAGAAAGATAGTAAAAATGGCCAGAGAGATCAAAATCTGGTTATATTTTAAAGATGAGGACTCCAATAGCATTGAACCTCTCAATAAAGCAATATGCTACTGATGAGGGGCAATGAGTTCTCTCCTGTAGTTCTGTGCCCAGCCAAACCATCAAGTGTGAGAGGAGAACTAAGCCATTTTTAGACATATGAGAACTAAAAAAATTGTGTACTTGGGATGTGCTCCACAAAAATAAGGGAGTAAAATTTTAAAAAAGGAAGATATGTGATCCAGAAAACAAGAGCTCTAATGCAAGAAGAAAGCCAAGGGAATTCCCAGGATGGTGACAGGGCACATGGCTGTGTCATGGTCCCGGAGGCCAGCCCACCCAAGGGGCAGGAGCCTCTGAAAGGAATGGCTCTACGTGAGGAGTGTAAACATCAGGCAGAGTCGCAGATGGGTTTCTGCTAGCTGTTTATAGTCATATCAGAAGTTTTGGGAGTAAATTAGTTGTAGAAAAAGAGAAAATGAAGTGAACATAAAGTTATAATTAATTCCAGGAGAGAAAGTTATTAAGAAAGGAAATACACTCATGGTATATACTACAGACTCAGCTGTGAGCATTACATACATAGCTATAACCATGAAAAGTGACTATCAATTTAATAAAAAATATATAGGAGCACAATGGGGGAGGGGAGTCTGTGTGAGAAAGCTAAATGCTTACTTTGCAAAATAGGAAGTCAACACTAATGTGTGAATAAGTTTGTAGGTCACTTAACACTGAGCTAACTTGCCAAAGAAGCCTGTAATTTCCACCCTGTGTGACTTAATGCAAAGGATAGAAAGTTGTCTTTCAGCCCCTTGATTGTTGACTTCTCTAACCAGATTTCATCTGTGAGGGCAGAGGAATGGCTTTATAGCTGCGCCCATGAAGGGGCTCTCCAGGACTTTCTAGGACAAGCATGTTTTAACAGAGTCCTTCTAAGGAATACGTACCTTTGGGTTATAAGGACTGCCTCAATGGTTTCATTTTACCCAGCAGGGCTCTGATCTCTGAAGTGCGTTTTTTCCTATTTGAGAGGGAGCATAATGTGGGAAGAATACAGGCTCTTGAGCTGGACTGTCTGCTCCCAAATCCTGGTTCTTTGTGACCTTGGGCAAGTGAAGTCACACCTCAGTTTTCCATTTATAAAATGGGATAATAATACTACCTCCTTCTTAGATGGTTTTGAAGAGTAAATCAGTTAATATATATTAAATCAACTAGTGCATAGCAAACATACAATTGTACATTTTAATATTTTTTAATTTTTTGCTGTTACTATTGTGTTTTCTTTATTCAGTTCACACACAAAAAAATGGATCACTAATTCAGAAGTGGTTCATTGAAGTAAAAAAAAAATAGAATGACAGAAATAGAAATAAAACACTACAGCTCAAAATAACATCATAAACATAGTGAACAGAAACTCAGTAATTATAGAATGTGAATCTTAATGTCCAGGGACCAGTGGATCTACCAGGTTGATTATTTCACTCAAGTAACAGAAAGAGAAGAATTGTAAACAAAGAATTGCAGCTCTCTGAAAATTGAATTTACTGGCAGATGATTTATTTGTTATAGTCTCCAAAGCCTTCTCTGTTATGAGATGTTGTCAGATAGTGGCAGGAAACCCTCATGCTTTTGAGTCATTTTCAGGCAAAGTACAGCGGCCTTTCTAGTAAACCAGTTGAATCCTCTCAGATCAAGAACATAATGTTTTCCAGCATGAGGTTTATGAATTATTTTACTAGGAACCCAGAATAGAACAAAACCTCAGAGACATCAAAGTTACATTCATCCTAGCAAAAGCAGATTTTCTGAGAAGTTTGCATCATCAACCTCAAAGCTGATGGCAAACATACTCAAAGGGAAAGAGGAACAGATTATAGAAAAATCCCTTTATCAAATGCTGCCCTTGCTTGTCACGTAATATCTGTGGTGTGGTAATATGGGAGCATACCACGTGTATTGAAGGAGTATTTTACTATAGTTCGTTGAACTCACTCATATGAGTCAGCTCTTAGCATATGCCTGGTAACACATATCAGGGAATAGTGATCAATGATTTTTCATTGAAAAACTTTGCTTTAGAAGGAGAGAGTTTTTAGTTGCCTTTTTGTGGGCTCTAATGTCAGTCAAAAAGTTCTTTGACATTCCTGATGACAAAGCACCAATAAGCAAGCAACCAAGAAGAGGTCACTACAAATAATTGTCCACATTCCACTTTTTCCATCAAGAGGATGATGAAGGCTCCATCATTAAATATGTATTTTCCACTGGGCTGTAGGAAGATATATTCATCAAATAAATATCTCAGCTTTTCTACCTTGAATTTTGCTAGATATCAATAATATATGTGTTCATGGTCCTGTTGTGAGTAAAAACCATTTCTATGATATCACTTGGTTTAGTCAGGTGGTATATCACATTTTTTTTTAAGTCCTCTCAATTTTAGAGACAGAGAAGGAGAGAGGGAAGAAGGGAGGGAGGGAGGGAAGGAGAGGGAGAAAAAGGAGGAGGAAGGGAGAGAGAGGTAGAGAGAGGGAGGAAGAGAGAAGGGTGGGGAGGAGAAAAATATTGATGTGAGAGACAAATATTAATTGGTTGCCTCCTGCATGTGCCTTGACTGGGAATCAAACCTGCAACTCTTTCGTGTACAGAATGATGCTTCAACCAGCTGAGCCACCCAGCAGGTCTTATCTTTTTTAATTTAATCTTTCTCTTCCTTGTCAATGACAGAAATCAAATACTAAGAATTTTAAAAAACTGGATGAATATGCTGACAACTTGATCACTAAGAATTTGACTCATTTCTAGCATATGCTGATTTTCATTCAAAAAATATGAGGCAAGTGCACACAAAACAGTGAATGAAGAAGCTATTCACCACTTCCTCCCAGGGTGAAGCATTCCATTTCCCAGCTTTTAAGGATGACTTAGGTTTCTAAGAGATACAAAAAAAAAATCTTTAAGAAGTTTCTCCATGATACCTGGGTTTATCCTTAATGCCAATATCTGTACAACATACTGGAACAAAACACTGTATCCATTCCCAGCTGTCTATGTCACAGTGAGTTATGATTTTCTAATTTATTTAAATTAAAATATATTAATTGATTTAGATGTAGATGCAGACTAATGCTCAAGCTAATAATGTAATTGAACCTGGATGTCTTATTTTTAAATATTGTGCTTTATTGATATTCAGATATTTATGATGAACATATAAAATTTGTTGATTACCCTCATTCATCTGCATGTGTACCATATGCCCACTGAGTGAATGTATAGCTGGCCAAATTTGAGGTATGCTGCCTTAGAGGTTAGTAGGTTATTATTCTGGTCTGGTATTCGACCTATCTTATTAAATCTGTACAGGCAAATTTTTTTCCTATGGGAACTGTTTCTTCATCTATAAAGGGGGAATAAGCCAGACAGTTTCACTCATTAACATATTAGTACTTACTAAACTGATAGATTTTTTCCAACTGAATAGCTCCTTTGAATGTCACAGACCCTATGAATCTTAAAGTAACAGGAGACTTTAAAAGCATCTTTTCCACCCTTTGTCAGTAGGCACACATCTCCCTGTAGCACACCTGATGCATTTTTTCTGTGAACTTTCCCTCATGGGGAGGCACAGCAAGTGAAGCTTCCATCACGTGGGAAGGATGGTGGGTCCAGTGCTGGGCAACTCAGTTCCATTTTCAATAGCTGAAATGCTTAGAAAGTTTACATATAAATCTGATCTCTTTCCTGCAACCTTTATATATTGGCTTTTGTTCTGACCATCAAAGCCAAACATTAAAAAAATTTAAATTAATAGCCTTTTAATTATTTAAAGTCAGCTATTAACCCTTCTATAAAATATCACTCCCAAGGCAAATTGCTCTATTTCTTTCAACCCTTCTTCCTGTCTGTTTCACATCTCCTCTGTTCTCTTTCTCCTGTGTCTCTTCATCCGAGTGCTCCTCAGGACAATTGTGCTTTAGCTATATTGATTTAACTGATTTTCTTGTTGTGTAAGAAGTAGTGTTTACTGAGGCAAGCCAACTATGTGCCAGGAAGTGTAGGCTTGGCACAGTCCTGTGTTATTTAACCCATATAACTTTGCCTATAGTCTTGATTAGAGACAACACTGATAAGGTAGCTAAGACTTAGATATTAAGTAAATTGCTCGAGGTAACTTACCCAGGAAGTAACAGAGCCTTGTCTCCTATTCCCTTTTACTATTTCATTGCACCATTTTGACTCATATTGCACAACCTTTTTTACACTTAAGAAAATATAAGAAACCCTTTTTGAATTAAAAGTATTACATGGATTCTGAAAATGTTGAAATTATACAGAAATATAATTTCACCCCAGTAACTCTGCTGGTAGTGTGAAATATGATAGCTTTTTACATTCTTGCTCTACCACTCGATTTCTGTGGTAGAGCAAGAATGTAATAAATAAAATGAAGATAAGAATATGTATCTGTTTCATTGTAAGGATTGAACAAGTTGATATATAAAGGATATATAGAATAGTGTCTGGAACATATAAGAGCTCAAATGTTAGTTTCTCTTTTTTAGACAAACACATGGATATTCATATATATATGAAAATAAATACACTACAGTCAACTAATATTTGACAAGCAAGCCAAGAATACCTAATAGAGAAAGGATAGTCTTTTAAATAAACAGTGTTGGGAAAACTGGAATACCACATGCAAAAGAATGAAATTGGAACCTGCCATACATCACTCATAAAAATTAACTTGATAAGATACAGACAATAGAGTGGTGAAGGCTTGTGAGGGGAGAGGGCAACGGGGGGGGGGGGGGGGAAAGGGACATATGTAATACTTTCAACAATAAAGATTTATATAAAAAATTTAACTTGAAATGTGTTAAAGACTTACACATAATGCCTGAACCCATAAAGCTCCCGTGAGAAAACATAGGGAAAGAGCTCCCTGACACTGGTTCTTGGCAATGAGTTTTTAGATATGATACCAAAGCCCAAGTAATGAAAGCAAATAGATGGGACTGTAGCAGACTAAAATTGTGCTGAGCAACAAAAGAAACAACAAAATGAAGAGGCAGTGTGCAGAATGGGAGAAGTATTTGCAAACCACAGGTCAGATAAGTTAATTTCCAAAATATATGAGGAACTCATACAACTCAAATCCAGTTTAAAAAGAGGTAGAAAACCAGAATAGGTATTTTTCCAAAGAAAATATACAAATGGCCAACTTGTACATGAAAAGATGCTCAAAATCACTAATTATCAGGGAAATGCAAATCAAAACTACAATGAGATGTATGGCTGTCATCACACTTGCTATCATCAAAAAGGCAAGAGGTAAGAGGTGAGGATATGGAGAAAAGAATCCTTGTACACTGTTGGTGGAAATGTAGATTTCCACTATGGAAAAAAGTATGGAAGTTCCTAAAAAAATAAATAAAATAGAACCTACCATATGATCCAGCAATCCATATCCAAAGGAAATGAAATCACCATCTTGAAGAGATATCTGCACCCATGTTCACTGAAGCATTATTTACTATATCCAAGTTATAAAAAGAACCTAAGTGATTATCAGTGGATGAACAGATAAGGAAAATGTGAGATATTACTTAGCCATAAAAAAGGAAATTCTTCAATATGAAACAACATGAATGAACCTTGAGGGAGTAATGCTAAGTAAAGTACATCAGATAGAAAGACAAATACTGCATGATATCATTTATATGTGCAATCTAAAAAAAAAGCTGATGTCATAGAAACAGCAGAATGGTGGTTTCTGGGGTGTGCAAAATGGGGAAATGTTGGTCAAAGGGTACAAACTTGTAGTTGTAAGATGAATAAGTTCTGGAGGTCTACTATACTAGAAAGCATGTGACTATAGTTAATACTGTATTATATAATTCAGAGTTGATGAGACTGTAGGTCTTAAATGTTCTCACTTAAAAAAAACAAAACACAACAGTAGTTATGGACGGTGATAAATATGTTAACTAGCATTATTGTGGTAATCATTTCACAATATAAATGTGTATCAAATCAACACATTGTACACCTTAAACTTACACAGTGTTATATGTCAACTATATCTCATTTAAAACAGGAGAGGGAGGGGTAGAAAGGGCTTCCCCACACAGGCTAATAGAACTCTTTTCCTTTAAAAAAGAAACACCTGAATGAAAGAGTTTAACAATAATTTAGAGACAGATTAGAATCAGTATAAGAAAATATCCAGAATAAAAAGAAGTCATAAAATAATTTAAAAACTGCTTAATCAATTAAAAATAAAGCTTGAAAAGTTATTAAAATAGGTTGAAATTAGTCTCTTCCATGGGATCATAAGAAAAGCATTTCACTGATCCACACAGGAGATTGTGGTAAGGTAATTTATATGTGATGGAAAATCAAAGGAGTTCCCCTCCAGGATTCCCAAGGTCCCATCTCTGTTTATCCCACCATGGAAAAAGCACAACCCTGTTTTTAGCAAGGCCAACACAAAGGCCAATGTCTAGAGTTTCTGCTTCATCTTAGTCCTTTGAAGCCCACTTGGTCTGCTGTGGGTTCAGTAGCTGCTAGACCCACATGATCGAGTGTTCCGGGTGGGAGAGAAAGCTGAATGGGGCAAGTGCCTTATTAGGTGAGGAAGAGAAGAGCTTTCCCCTCCCCCTCCCCCATCCTACAGGATTATAATCAGGAGCTTTTTCAAAATAGCCAATCAACTTCCCAGCTATGGCGGGCTTGCATTGGGTCTACCACCTAACCAATGATCTTGTTCCCTGGTTAGACCGACAGGCCTCTATCATTAAGCACTTCCCCTCTGCCATCTTGATTTCTGTTGTACATATGTTTGCCTCCCCCTTTTGTTCTCTCCACTCCTCCAGTGTTCTGCAGAGAATGGGGGTGGGCTGGGGTGGGGGAAGCTGTAACTTCCTGGTGAAGCAAACAGGCTCAGTGTCCCAGAACCATTTGGCTCAACAATGTCTGACTCCCCTTGCTCTCTTCCTGTTTATCAATAACTAACTACCTTTTCCACAGGTAGGACATTTCCACAGGTAGGACAAATAGAAAGGAGTAAGAAAATAAATAAAATATAATTATATCTAAGTAATTATAATGAATTCAATGCCATGGTAGATGTTCCAATATTTTTTTAAAAATGAAAAAGGTACATATGTGGGAATTCTTTAAAATCAAAATAAGAATGGGAGAAGTCTGTATATAATACTCCCAACCTGCTTCAATCAACTAAAATGTATCATAGTCTTCCATATCATTATATATTAGTATAGTGAAGTATATTCAGTTAATTTATTTAGCTCTTCCCTTCTTGATGGATATTCAGGTTGACTTCATGCTATTACAAACAATGATGTAGGGAGCAGTCTTCATACATATCTTCATTCATGAGGCTTGATTGTCTGAACCTACATTGAGAAATTTACATTTGTCTCTTAGAAATATTTTATCTTGGTTGACTTGACCTGTTTTTATCATCATTGGATAGATTTTGACCCTGACATCCAGTGAATTAATTCACTGTCTTTGGTTTTATGTCTTTTTTTTTAATGATCAACTTACTCTCCTTGACATCTTGAAAATTGTGGATTAAAAAGGTTGAATTTAGAAGAGGTTAGAATAAAATTCTATATTTGCCGTCAGAGGGCTCCTGTTAGGTTGAAACTGATCTTTTAGGCGTAATTATTCACCCAATTGTTAATCATTTTCTAGCTATATTTCTCCATTGTATGTAAAAGAATGACATGGCAGACCTTATTAGATGCTTCATCAAATCTTGTTAAGAAAGTAGTCATTTAGTGAATAGACTTTGCTACTCAGTCTGGAAGAATGATAAATTACTCTAAATTTGGGGAAACTTGAAATATAAACAACAGATGTCTATAGTTTGGCAAGTGTCTGAAAAATGTCTAAAAATGCCCACAGTTTTATTACACACACACACACACACACACACACACACACACAGATTATGAGTGCTATTTTGATTCTGTTAGGCTACCTGCCACATAACTGACACAGGCATTTGCAAGTTTCTATTTGGAATTTTTTTCTCAAGCTGAAATTTATTATTTTTTTAAGAATTTATAATATATACAATTAAAAAAAATCTTTATTGTTCAGGTTATTGAAGATGCTCCTCTCCCCCGCCCACCCCCCATAGCTCTGCTCCACCCAGCTCCCACCTCACTCCAGGCCCTTGCCCCCCACTGTTAATATAATTAGTCAAAATATTTTTTCAGCTGAAATCGGTTTGGCTGAGTGGTAGAGCGTCGGTCTGCAGACTGAAAGGTCCCAGGTTCGATTCCGGTCAAGGGCATGTACAATGGTTGCAGGCACATCCCCAGTGGGGTGTGTGCAGGAGGCAGCTGGTCGATGTTTCTCTCTCATCGACGTTTCTGGCTCTCTATCTCTCTCCCTTCCTCTCTGTAAAAAATCAATAAAATATATTTAAAAAATATATATTTTTTCAGAATATTGAGTTGATTTAATCTCATTAAAAGTGGCTTCATGAATGTAAAATAGCACACAAAAATAATTTTCAGTGTCTACTATGCTGTTATTATGCAATGAACATGTCACATGACCCAACTGAACATTGGCTTCATTCAACATATTCAATGATGAGAACATTAAGTTTTGTGCATCATTTTATTCAGTCTTGCACTTTTTTAGGTTTTAGAAGTTAGGAACTCATATATCCCCTGATTTGAACCTTTCAAAGAACTCTAATGTGACAGAATACAGCTTATTATTCCCATTTTTAAGTTGAAGGGAGTGATGCACAGAGAAATAAAATAACTGCCCAGAAAAAGAGGTGATTCCTTCTGATCATCGGGAAAGTCATGGAGACCTTCACACATGAGGTAGCTTTGAACCAGGGCTTACCATTTTGTTAAGGGCTGGTTGTGAAAGGGGGCGTGAGACCTAGCAGAGCCAAGGCAGGGAAGCATGGAAAACCCCAGGAGGGGTTGGAAAGCAGAGTGGCCGCCACATATTGGGAGATTGGGCCAAAGGGTAATGTGAGGCCACTTCCTAAGGAGTCCTGAGTGCCTTGTTCAGGAATTGGGCTTGCATCGGCAACAGGGAGAAGCCAGTTGAGAGGATTAAGGAAGGAGAATGGCTCTGTTAGGGCCAGAACACAGTAGACACCTGCTGCTACTTACTATTCCTAGGGTTAGTTGTTTAAAACCTACAAATATTTTATTGCCCAAGGGAAGGACACCACATGCTAGTTGTCTGTATTCACCATACCGTTTTAGAAGAAGGTTTTCCTCTGAGTGAACACTTCATAAACATGGTTGCTTGCCAGTTCAGAAATAAAGTGCACAGTCTTCTCTCCCAGTTGTTACCCCGCCTTCTGTTTGCATGCTTCTGTGGTGCCTGTCACATGCAGGTGTGAGTGCTTTATCAGCTCCCCCTGCAGTAGTAGCTCTGTGAGTTGGCCATGGGAGGAGGATTACTTGATGCTCAGATGTATTTATTGGTTTAAAAGATTGATATGGGTACCTTTTGGTTTCTGAAAATTCACATGTGTGATGTCTAAGCTTAAGGAATTAATGTCTACTAAAATTCAAACAATATTAAGCATTTACTCTGTTCCAGGCACCTGTCAGAGTGGGAGGGGAGAAAAGTAAGGCAAGTCCTCAGGCAGTTTATAGTTCCTCTGTTTGTTTGGCATCATTTACTTATGTTCTGTATTTGTCTGTCAGCCCTTGTCACAGTGCTTGGCTGTTCGTATTTACAAGTCTTGTCTCACTGTGAATGCCTTCCCTTCCCTCAAGATACTCTTTTCTTATTCTGTCTAAACCTTGATATCTAGCATCCCCCTCAAAAACCACATCTTCCCAGAATCCTTATTTTCCGACCCATGGTCATTTTAATTCAACAAATACTTCCGGAGCATTCTGTCAGGTACAAGGTCCTAGGTGAGTGGCCTGGGGGCAAGAACTGTGTCTGACTTCATCTTTATAACCTCAGCCTGGAGCGGAGCAGGGGCTCCAAATGTCTCTAAGTGGTTTATCGAGGAATTGATAAGAAGCAGAAGGAAGTGTGGGGAGCAGGAGAGAGCCAGAGAAGAAGCTGAGAAAATGTGCTTCTAGCTCAAGTGTAGCCCCAGCCTGATCCCAGGGAGCTCCGAAACATGGGGCCACGTGCTGCCCACTGTGTGTGTGGCAGGGGCTTGGCCTTTTTCATTACCACGGGCTGCAGGCTGCTCCCGGGGGAAGAGCATTACCTTCCAGTCATTTCTGAACTAGGTGGTACGCGGGACCTTCCCCAGAAAAGGGCTCCATTGTGAACCATCAGTAGCCAACACTTGCTGCCCACACAACCTGCAGGGATCGGGATAGGCGCACAGCCCTCCACTGATGCAGGCGGTCTTTATAAACAGAAGCCAACATTTGTACTTGTTCCCCTGAGTGTGTCTCCTTCCATTACAAGTGGAGTTACCCTCCTAGGAAGATAATGGTATAGTATTTGTGTAGCACTTTGAACTTAAAAAAATTAAGTTTATCTTCAAAACTGTATAAGGAGAATAGGATAGTTATTATCGATGTTTCACATGAAAATGTTGTAGCATATGAAGGGTAAGTGACTTCAGGTCAGGTAGCAGTAGTGTTCACTGGGTACTTGGCTTAACGCTGCAGCAGTCCTGTGGGGTGGGGATTGTTAGCCCCAGAAGTTGAGATGCAGGGAGGTGAGTGACATTCCTGCATTCGCAGAGCTGGTGTGCAGTGGAGCCTGCCTGACTCCACACCTGCGTTAGACCCGCCATAACTTGCAGCCTCTGCGGTGGGTAGGCAAAGCCAAGTCCCAATCCCAAGTTTTTGACATCTACAGCTCTTAGAAAGAGGCCGCTAAGCATAAATGAGGGTCCATCTAGCAAAAAATTCTAAGTGCCTCCATTGGGTAAAGCTAGCATAGCATATCGGACGGAGTTGTTAAAGCTCTGGGGTTGCTACATCAGTAGTAGCCACATTTGTGATATTTTATTTTTATTTATTTTTTAAAAATATTTTATTGATTTGTTACAGAGAGGAAGGGAGAGGGATAGAGAGTTTAGAAACATCGATGAGAGAGAAGCATCGATCAGCTGCTTCCTACACACCCCCTACTGGAGATGTGCCCACAACCAAGGTACATGCCCTTGACTGGAATCGATCCTGGGACCCTTCAGTCCGCAGGCCGACACTCTATCCACTGAGTCACACTAGTCAGGGTGACATTTGTGATATTTTAGTTGTTCAATTTATGTTCATTTTGTATTCCTGTCTTGATTGACATGACAGCTTGAAACTTCAGGCACTGCGTACCATAATATCTTGTTTTTTTTTTTTTATAGGGAATCATAAATGGATTGTGAGGTGGAACTCTTAGAAGTTTTAGTTAATTTAATTTGAGAATAGCACAGGGTAATATCTTGGGCATCTAGAATGCTTGAGAGGATAGGGTACTATGGCTCAATAATTGATTAGTTTGGCAAGCACTGTTGAGTGCTCTGTGCCGACATTGTGCTCACTAGACAGTGAGGATGTGACAGTGTATGGACAAGTAAATATTAAGAAAGGGAATTTTGGCCTTTAAAATTATGCTTTTAGCCAATGATAGTAAATCCCTGTTTTAAAGTAAGATTGACCAAAACAAAATATGTTCGCTCCTACACTGCATTCATTAACACAACAATCTTTATTAGAACAGCTATGGTGTGAGAATAACCCAATCATGTCATTTGCCACATCAACCAGTTTTGAAAGAAGTCTTGGGAAATACAGTCATAACATTATTTATGTGAAAACATATCTAATCTGGACATCTAACCTGTAACATATGCATGATGGAGTCAGTTTGAGTTAGGTGCGACAAAAATCATCCAGTTCAAAATAAAAAATAATGAGAAATGTCAGAAGCCAGGTGTGGTTCTGGAGAAAGGGGGTATCTAGAAAACATTTATTAAAACCTTATTGAAAATAAAAATGAACTTTAATTTGTCCCTGAATCTGTTAGCATGTTAATATAGGTCATATCTTTTAAAGTGACAGCTTTTGAGAACATATGTCCTGTTTTCTGTACATAGCCTTTATTTTCAGATTTGTACTATGTGTGCTGTTAAAAGGTACCAGGTGCCTAATAGTAGTTCCCTAGGATGTTCTGCATTATTACATAATATTTACTTTGACAAGCATCAAAGTTATTTTTCCTTTCAGAATCTGAGTTTGAGTGTTTATCTTTTTCTTCATATCTGCCTGCATATATAGGACCCTATTTTAAAAATGTATAGTGGACAATCAAGGACAAGTAGGATATGCCTTAACCAAAATTAGTTTTATAGCAAATAAGTATGTTTTCTACTATAGATGTATGCAATTCTTGTTAAAGTAGACACATACTGCATATGTGTCTGTATACCAGAAACTTTTCTAAGTATTGGAGATAAAAGTGGTGAACAACATAGAAAAAGTTCCCACCTTCTCAGAGCTCAGTTTCTAATGTAAGCTGGAAGAAAGACAGTAAGCAATAAAATAAATATAGGCTATTAAGTGCCCAGAAGAAAATAAAATAGTATTAGTGAGAACTAGATTACTATTAGAGTATAATTAATATTTAATGTTATTAGGAATGTTATCATGCAAGAAGTTGAATTGCTTGTGGTTAAAGTTGTCATCACTTAAAATTTCTATCCCCTAAACCAGTGGTTCTCAACTTTTCTACTGTTATGAATCATAATGTAAAAAATTTGTGTTTTCCGATGGTCTTAGGCTCTACAGCAGTGGCTCTCAACCTGTGGGTCGCGACTATAGAGCCTAAGACCATCGGAAAACACAGATATTTACATTACAATTCATTAACAGTAGCAAAATTACAGTTATGAAGTAGCAACGAAAATAATTTTATGGTTGGGGTTCACCACAACATGAGGAGCTGTATTAAAGGGTCGCAGCATTGAGAATCACTGCCCTAAACCCTCCTCGAGATTTCCTAAACCTATACAAAGCAGGGCTCTGTTTCTGCCCATGGAAAACTAACTGCTACAGAAATTCTCCCTCTCCCCCTGCTGCAAACAATTGGAACACTGGACAAAATATTTTAAATAACTGTTTGCAGGGACTGCACAACAGGCAGCTCAGGGCTGCGATCCCTAAGAGAAGGGAAATAAAGGAGTGAAGCGTCCTCCCGAATCTTGTTGCCTGAAGGCAGTTTCCAGGCACAGGCACAGGGATGAGGAACCAGATAGCCCTGTGATCTCACTAATTACAGCTGAGGCAGCCAGGCTTTGTGAGGGAGAGCACCAGAGGTGAGAAGGCTTCCTAGGGAGAAAGAGTTCTGCATGCCTTCAGAGCGTGCCCCTTAAGCCCTTGGCTAAGTAAGTACTACTTTGCTCATGTATAGGACAAAACCCCACAGGGTAGAAAAAGCCCTAGCTGGTTTGGCTCAGTGGATAGAGCACTGAGCCTGAGGACTGAAGGGTCCCAGGCTCGATTCTGGTCAAGGGCACATACTTGTGTGTGGGCTTGATCCCCAGTAGGGGCGTGCAGGAGGCTGCAGATAAATGATTCTTTCATCATTGGTGATTCTATCTCTCTCTCCCCCTTCCTCTCTGAAATCAACAAAAATATATTTTTAAAAAAGAACCACTGGAAAGCAATAGGTCAAGTATTTTCTGCAGCTCACAAAGGGATTAGTTCATGTTCCCACCTGCAGTGTGGAAAGACCTCATAAAACAAGGGAAGTAGGATAAAGGCTACAGAAGAGTATCACCTAAGTAATGAGGATGAATTATCCCTAGATCAAAGTCTGCTCTGGACTTGTCCCAACAAAGCTTAAAAGCAAGCCTTGAGAGAGAAAACTGATCTGAAGTAACTTATCTGCTTGCCAGAACAAGTCTACCTTTAACAAATCCAGCACCCACAAACAAAGCTAAGTATTTGGAATCCAATAAAAAGTTACTAGAAATGCAAAAAAGCAATACTGCAAAAAAACAATAAAATATGACTGATGGTGTGTGTGTGGGGGGGGGGGGGGGGGGGATCAATTAATAGAAACAAACCCAGAAATTCAAGATGGAATTAGTAGAAGTTTATAGTCGTTATGATCAAGAGTGTAGAGGAAAACAAACATGTTGAGAGAAATGAAAGTACAAAAAAGACCCAACCAAAACTTCCAAAAGTGAAAAATGAAATGTCTGCCATAGAAAATGCACTAGTTGAGATAGTAACACATTGGAAACTGAAGAAGAAAAGATCACTGACTTAAAGAAACATCAACAGAAAGTATCAAGTATAAGGCATAGAGAGGAAAATGATTAAATAAAATGAAGACAAACACTATAAACTGTGGAAGAATATTATGTGGTCTCAAATATGTGTAATTTGTGTCTTAGAAAAATGGGGGTTAGAAGAGGAAAGAACAGATTGGCCATAATTTTTTTCCTAAATTTGATTAAAGTGATAAATCCAAGATTTAACATGGTCAATGATCCCCAAAGAGAAGCAACATATAAGAGAAACCACATTAAGACATATTACAGTCAAATTGCTGAAAACAAAAATGAAAAAAAAAATCTAGAAAGGACCTAGAGAAAAATGAGGCAGTATGTGCAGAAGAACAAAGACTGAAAAACCAAAAATATTTATCAGAAATGCTTCAAGCAAAAAGACATAGGGTCAACATCTTTAAAGTATTGGAAGGGAAGGACAGAAAGATGGAGCAGAAAAAGGAAACTGTCAACCTAGAATTCTATACCTACCATAAAAATCTATCAAAAAGGAAAGGAAAATAAAATCCTATTTTAAACAAAGTGATAAATAGTGCCAGCAAACCAGCACAAGAAATGTTAGTTTTTCAGGCAGAAGAAAAAAGATACCAGATGTAAATTTGACTTTACACAAAGTATTTTAGACATGATAAGGATGAGGTTAAATATAAAAGACCTTTCTTATTTCTTATCTCTTTAAAAGATAATTAGCTAGTTAAAGCAAATGAATAATAATGTATGGGGCTTATAACACATAGAGAAGTAAACTGTATGACAATAACATTAAGGGTAGGAGGGAGGAAATTGTAGGATTCTTGCATTGTTTATCCTGGGAATGCAAGGTTGGTTTATCATTTTTTAAAAAGTTGATGTAATTCACCGTATCCACTGACTAAGAAAAAAACACACAACACAATCCATATGATCATCTTAATAGATGCATAAAAAGTGTGAATATTATCTAATAAAAATGTAATATGCAAATTGACCATCACTCCAACACAAAAATGGCTGCCCCCATGTGGACATAAGATGGCCATGATAAGATGGTTGGCAGGAGAGGGCAGTTGGGGTGACCAGGCCTGCAAGGTAGGGCAGTTGTGGGCAATCAGGCCAGCAGGGAAGGGCAGTTGGGAGGGACCAGGCCTGCAAGGGAGGACAGTTGGGGGGACCAGGCCTGCAGGGGAGAGCAGTTGGGAGGGACCAGGCCTGCATGGGAGGGCAGTTAGGGGCAAACAAGCTGGCAGAGGAGCAGTTAGGTATCAATCAGGCTGGCAGGGGAGTGGTTAGGGGGTGATCAGGCTGACAGGAAGAAGTGGTTAGGGGCAATCAAGAAGACAGGCAGATGAGCATTTGGGAGCCAGCAGTCCTGGATTGTGAGAGCTTTGTCCCAGATTGGAGAGGGTGCAGACTGGGCTGAAGGACACAACCCCCTCCCCCCGAGCATGAATTTCGTGCAATGGGCCTCTAGTAAAGAAATAACAGAAGAGTTTTTCACCTGCTCACCATGCAATACAGTAACACTCTTTTAGGTATTTACCCAGGAAAAATGGAAATAGTATTCACAGCCTTGTTTATAATGGGCAGAAACTGGAAACCTGTTTATAGTTATATAAACAGGTTTATATATATATATATATATATATATATATATATATATATATATATATATATATATATATGGAGGCACTGTAGGTGATGTGCAAAGCAGCTAACTCTAAATTCATTTGTCAAAACTCATCTAATTGTGCACTTAAAATTGGTGGATTTTATTAAATATAAATTATATATATATATAAAGAGATAATATACAAATTGACCATCATGCCCCTGCACAAGATGGCCACCCTATGTGGTCAAAAGATGGCCACCCCCATGTGATCACAAGATGTTCGGCAGGGGAGGGCAGTTGTGGGTGATCAGGCCTGCAGGGGAGGGAGGGAAGTTGGGGGGTGGGGTGTCAGGCCAGCAGGTATGGGCAGTTGGGGGCTACCAGGCCTGCAGGAGAAGGCAGTTGAGGACAACCAGGCTGGTAGAGGAGGGCTGTTAGGGGTGACCAGGCTGGCAGGGGAGGGCAGTTGGGGGTGATCAGGCTGGCAGGGGAGGGCAGTTGGGGATGACCAGGCATACAGGGGAGGGAAGTTAGGAGTGACCAGGCTGGAAGCAGAGGGCAGTTGGGGGCTACAAGGTCAACAGGGGAGGGCAGGTGGGGGTGACCAGGCCAGCAGTGGAGGGCAGTTGTGGGCAATCAGGCTAGCAGGGGAGTAGTTAGGCATTGATCAGGCTGGCAGGGGAGTGGTTAGGACAATTAGGCAGGCAGGCAAGTGGTTGGGAGCCAGCAGTCCTGAATTGTCCCAGACTGGAAAGAATGTAGACTGGCTGAGGGACACCCCTTCCCTAGTGCACGAACTTCGTGCACCGGGCCTCTAGTAATGTTAATATCTATCAGCTAATGAATGGATAAGCAAGTCATAGTATATCCATACAATGGAATACCACTAATAAATAGAAAAAGGAACAAACTACATAACTATACACACAACATAGATAAATCTCAAAAGGTTTTAATAATTTAAAGAAGCCAAATACAAATGACTATACATTAAGTTTTCATGTATATGATATTTTAGAAAAGACATAACTCTAGTGATAGAAAGCAAATAAGTGGTTGTTGGGAAAGAGGAAAGAGGAAAGAAAGGGGGATTGGCTGTCAAAATCATGGGGGAAATGGGATGATGGATCCTTTCTATATCTTAGATTGAAGAAATAATTACATGATATTCATTTGTCAAAACTCATCTAATTGTGCACTTAAAATTGGTGGATTTTATTAAATGTAAATTATATTTAAGTAAAATTGATTTTAAAGTATGCAAAACAGGTCTTTATAAACTGTATTTGAGGGTTTGGTGATCACCTTTGTGAGATTAAATAGTATGATGAATACCTCCAGAAGCTCACATAATCTTATGCCAAGGTAGTACAGCATTTAGTTGGCTGAGATGTTCAGTTATGGAGACTTCAAAATGAATGTGGACAGGCATGTCTGTGTTTAGGAAAGGATAACCAGGATAGTAAAGAAAATGGGAGATGTATGTTTTCAAGAAAATCAGAAATGAGAGGTTTCACTAAGAAAAGGAGGCACTGCCCTAGCCAGTTTGGCTCAGTGGATAGAGTGCCAGCCTGTGGACTAAAGGGTCCCAGGTTCAATTCTGGGCAAGGGCACATGCCTGGTTTGTGGGCTAGTCCCTCCCCCCCCCCCCCCCCTGCCCAGTAGGGGGTGTGCAGGAGGCAGCCAATCAATGATTCTATCTCACCATTGATGTTTCTATCTATCTCCCTTTCTCTCTGAAATCAGTAAAAGTATTTTTTTTAAAAGGGGGGAGGGGGGAAAGGAGGCACTGTAGGTGATGTGCAAAGCAGCTATCTCTAAACATTTGTATGGAGTTGGGAATTCCCTCTGCCCCTGAATGTTCTTGCTATAGAGAAAAGAAAAAAAAAAAAAAAAAAAAAAAAAAAAAAGGTTTTTCAGTTGTTCATGTTGGGCAAATTTTTGGACTGGATGGTTTGGGCCAGGATAGTATGCTATCAAGGAAATTCTAGAAACTACTGAACACTAGTAATATGCCTCAATTTTAACTTGAGTTGATATTTTTAAACTGTATACTGTGGTTGCACAAATGACTTAAATTAATTGGCTTCCCTGATTTCTCCTGCTTAATCTCTGCCCCAGGTGACAGTTTTGATTACTGCTTGTTTTTTGTAACTCATTCTCATAAATTTTACTTGCATACAATGCCATATTTTCCTGATTCTTCCTCACTTCTTCTTTTTAGTTTTTGATGATGGAAAGAGGGTTTGATAGGTAACTGAACTACATTGCTTTCAAAGTGATGCCAAAAGCTGTGACCTCATAAATTAGATTATGAAAGTTTATATAAACCTTATCCCCAAAACTTGTCATTCTTCTCTTTAAAAAAAATGAAGCATAATAGCAGAGTATGTACTGCAATGTAGACTTGCCCATTCACTTAGGAAATCACTTAGCCACACCAAGTCAGTTTTCTTATTTTACAAAATGGGGATAATTATACCTATGTCATGGTTGCTGTGTGCACGAATTATTAAGTAAAATATACATGAAAATGCTCTACTTTGAAAAGTCACTATATATGCAGAAATTATTACTAATTTGGTTATGGGTACAAATATTTATTTTATAAATCTGTTTTTGGTTCCTTATTTCTAGAGTGTATGCAAGCAGATGATTTTATACAGGTAGATTGATAATCTAATTAAACTTAACACATAAACATATGGCTGAGTGTTGGCTTTTCAAGTACTATAAATGAGACTTGTGTACTCTGATTATATAATTTTATTCTTGAAAAGTTGCTTTTAGGTGGCATCTTCAGCACAGGCTTTAACCACTAGGTAGCAACACATATTTTGGGTCAAATATATTCACATTGTCTCTTCCCAAAAATTAGAGTTAGGACTGTTTATTTTAAGCAGCAGTCTACAGGCAAAGTCCTAAGGCAAATCCATCCTTTCATTTGTCTTCCTTTAGCTAGCAATATTACAGCATTAGCCTTGGTCATTTTTAGCTGCAGTTCTAGGAGTTTTGTCCACAGCATCACCCAAGAAGTAAACATTGTGCTTTTTACTGCCTGGATAGATGTTCTAATCAGTGGTAATAATCTTATTACTTCATAACCAATTCAGATTTGAATCCCATTATTCTCAATATCAAGCCATTTTACTTTCCCAGTGATTTTTGATTATGTATAAACTAGAGGCCTAATGCATGAATTCGTGCACTACTGAGGTCCCTTGGCTTGGCCTGCAGGATCGAGCTGAAACTGGTTCTCTGACATCCCCCAAGGGGTCCCAGATTGCGAGAGGGTGAAAGCCAGGCTGAGGGCCCCCACCAGTGCACCATCGGGGTCAGGGAGGGGCCATGGGAGGGCTCCAGGGTATGTCTAGCCCATCTCGCTCAGTCCCGATCGGCCAGACCCCAGCAGCAAACTAACCTACTGGTCAGAGTGTCTGCTCCCTGGTGGTCAGTGCATGTCATAGTGAGTGGTTGAGCAGCCTTAGCATATCATTAGCATATTGCGCTTTGATTGGTTGAACGACGGCCAGATGGCCTGACACTTATGTGTTAGGCTTATATAGGATGGATTGTCTACAGATTTTCCACATCAGACTGTTTTCTCTGAGATGTTCCAGTGCTATCCTGGTCACCATTGGATTTTTGATTATATGATATCCCTATTCCTTTGAATACATTCGTCTTCTCATCAACAGTAGCTAGAATGTAAGTTTTAAGATAGAATATGCATAGGAGAAAGTTTTTTTGTAAATAACACCTTCTATTCATTTTTGTTAGTGACTCTTCATCTGAGGATTGTTCAAAAGGTTATTGCACAATGCTAGATGCTCTGATTCTTTTGCCCAATGATTTAATAATCTAGGGACCCAAGCTTTCTTTACTTATCCCAAATTTCTTTTAAATATATAGACAACAGACAAATATTGGTGAACATGTAAGAACTCAGGACATATAATTTTTTTAAGCTCTTACTGAAGAAATTACCAGAAGGCAAATTTCAGCCAAATAGGAGGTGAATGGAGACTCTCAAAGAGACTAGCATCTAATAATTAAATTCAGTGTGCTCTGAAGAACTAAAACAATAGTGATTGCTACAGAATAGGATATAAAGGTTATAAAGTCTGACAATGTAGAAATAATAAATAATAAAATAAAAGGTAAGAGAGGGAAAGGTGAGGGGTAGTGTGTGCATGTTAATATCCTCATTTTATATCTAGGAGACAATACCTTTAATTTAAAATAGAAAGATATAGTCAATGGTTTAAAAAAGCAAACTACAAGCAACATTATAAAATCAATAAAAAGTGTATGGAGGAGGATGGTAGAGAGGAAATGAAAAAAATCTCATTTATCATTGCTCTTATGAGAGAGTAAATGAGTGCAACCATGTTTATGTAGTTGTATATATAAAAGTAACAACAAAAGTAGAAATGTAGCTCTTCTGAGTAAACATGTAAAATATAGAATATAAGGCAAAATTAGCATGGACCATAATGTGAGGGTTTTGTTCTTTTTTTAAGGCACTGCAGAAGTGCTTTTTTAAAGCACTCAAACATGTAATGAGCCTCATTATTTGCAGAGTCCATATTTGCAAATTCACCTGCTCACTAAAATTTATTTGTAACCCTCAAATCAATACTTGTGACACTTTCCCAACCAGTTTTGGACATGAATAGCTTAGTAAAAATTTGGAATTGCTAGCTGAGGTTGAACAAGGCAACGCTCTGCCTTTTTGTTTCAAATTTCACACTGGAAAAAGTTTAGCTGCATCAGAAAGCAGGTATAATTAAGCAACTTTAATATATATATATGGCTAAGTTGACTCATGCCTGAGCATGTTACAATATTAAGCTCTCACTGGCGCCAATCAAATGTGTGTGTGTTGATTTTTCATTGTTGGTTGTGAATTTGGTTGACACTTCTGTTATAGAGGAAGGGTGACTAGCAATATTAAAACATTTCTTCTAATTAATTTCCTTTCAGTGTGCACGA
This sequence comes from Pipistrellus hanaki, assembly GCF_964339955.1. Classification (NCBI taxonomy): domain Eukaryota; kingdom Metazoa; phylum Chordata; class Mammalia; order Chiroptera; family Vespertilionidae; genus Pipistrellus; species Pipistrellus hanaki. The sequence goes on along the minus strand of NC_140503.1, from coordinate 34,710,847 downwards.
ATCTGTGCACCAGGACACTAGTGTATTCATAAAAAATACTTGTACATAAATATTTATAACAGCCTTATTTGCAATAGTCAAGAATCAGAACTAACCTGATGTCCATCAGCAAGTGAATGGATGAACAATTGCGGTTTACCCTTACCAAGGGAATATTACTTAGCACTAAAAGAAATGGTCTATTGATACATGCAACAATATGGATAAATCTCAGAGTAATGATAAGCAAAAGAAGCCAAACCAAAAATAAAAAAATACATAGTGTAATATTTCATTTCTATGAAACATTAGGAAATGCAGTCTAGCCTATGGTGACAGACCAGAAATCATTGGCTGCCTAGGCATGAGGAAGTGGTTGGAAGGGCACGGTGAGGAAGCATCTATGGGTTTATCTCTAATAGAAAAACATATCCTCAGGTGAGGATAAAAGAAAATAATAATAAAAAAAAAAACACATGTTAAGCTTCAGTCACAATAGAAATGTTCATTAAAAACACAGTGATGTGATTTTTCACATACCAGGCAGTACGGACCATAACACTTAATAATTCACTTGAGTGTGGGGGAAACCCACTTTTGTGCACATCTGGTGGGAACTTAATTTGGTGTAACTTCTGTGAAAAGTAGATTGATAGTAGCTTTTAATATTGAAAGTTCACATACCATGTGATCTAGCAATTTTATTTGTAAGAATTTACCCTATAGATATATCCTCCCATATGCAAAATGAATACATGGATGTTCTTTGCAGCATTGTTTGTAAAATAGAAAAAAATAATCTTTTATTGCGTAAATTAAAAATGAGATTTATTGGATAAATAAGGCTATGTCTATGCACCAAAAAGAATGAGACAGCACTAATAGCTAAGGATATTGACCACTCTACAAACTGTTCTGTTAAGTGAAAGAAGCAGGGAACAGAATGCCCTGTACAGTATGTTATCATTTCTTATGCATATTCGGTGCTAGTATAGACGTAGATTTTCCCTGAAACAATCCACATGAATCTAGTAATAGTAGTGCTGTCTGATTCAGATCTAGAATTGGAAGGAGCTTTTGATACTTTCTGTACATATTAACTAATTAAAAATATTCTTTGCCTTAGAAATCAGTCCAGAACCTGGAGGACCTTACAAAAGTAAGTATTAACTTATCTGATAAAGCTTATTAATGTTTAGTAATAAAAAATAGCTAAATATAACAGTAATTATTGTATGTTAGGCACTGCACTCTGGGTCCTTTACAAATACAATTTCAGTTTTCCAATAAACCTTCAAGATAGTTGGGGTACTTTACAGGTTAAGAAATAGATTCACAATATCACCCAAGGACACACAGATACTAAGGCTCTTTTAAAAGTCAGTTGATTAAGACTTGAGGAGTAACATCCAAAGATATATCCAAGCTTCTATCCATAACATTTGTGAGTGGCATGTGCAGTGGCAGACCACACAAGTCAGTTACATGTAAGTTTCCTGTACTTGCAAGGAAAGACAGTTATTGTCTTACTTAAAATTTTTTATTAGGATTGGAACTTGTATGATTCCAGCAGGCTCAACATCTTGAAAATACCAAGTGCCAAATAAATGTTTTCTTAGAGAGTAAATATTTTCATGTTTCTATATAACTATGATGTGGCCTTCTTGAACTGGTTTTATTCCATAAAGAAAATGAGATTCTTTAGCAGATGGACAAATTTTAAATGTAGGCCAATCCTTAAAAATAAAAATCCAAGTAAAATGAGGGGGAAGAATTGAAAACATCCCCTCTTTTAAATGAAGGCTTTTGCTTCTGGCACTATAAATAATCAATAGGGTTTTGTATTTTGTTTTATTTTAGCAAGGCTAAATTTCAGTCTTTTTATTCTTCAGTACTCAAGGGATCACTTTGACAGCTGATAAACCAGCCTATATTAAAATAATTATATGGCAGGTCTTTGGGTATCTCAGTATGAAATCGATTTATGTCAGATTCAGTTTATAGCATCTGGAAGTTTGCCTGCTCATGGCAACAAATTAGGGCATTTACTATTGACTCACCGTGACACAAAGTTGAAGGAGGAATCCTAAAGGAGCCCAGTGGCTCAGCCTCTCCAATCACCTGAGCTGGGCACTTTTGGTGTGTCCTGTGTGGCTGTGTGCACTGTCCTGTTGTTGTTGGACATTGATTGCTGTTGGCATCACAGGGAGGGATTGATGGCCCCACACCAATTGGCTCTACACACCAGCTGTGACTACAGCAGAAGGGCTGCTGTGTAGGAGATTCCCCTTTGGAGTAGGATTTGCTTCAATGAGGCTTTGGTGCTCTTCAAGTCTGCCCCTTGAGTGTGTTGCTTGTGGATGTGGTAGTGTGGTCTGAAGCTGACCACTGGGTGCACTAGCTCTGGGGTCTCCAGGGAGATACAAAGTCAGCTAACTGCCTGTGCCCTGCCTGGGGTGACCCAACACAAGGTACGGAGTGATCCGCAGATGGCTGCTACTTGTGTTGGGCTTCGAGGTGCTCAGGAGAGGCCAACCTGTGAACTAATGCAGAATGTGCTAGTTCCGGCCCTAGAGCCACTTACCAAGAGGTATGGGGCACACTGAAGCCAGCTGCTACTTGTTTGAGAGATTTTGGGAAAATCTGAAGCCTGAGTTAGGACAGGCCATTCATATGGAAAAGCTACTGCAAACAGCTTGGGTGGGGCTGCAAATTGGGTGGGGCAGGGTCTCAGGTAATCACTAGGGTGGGGCAAACAGTATGGGCCAGATTGATGGAGATTCAGATTTAGTGACTGCCTGTTGGCACTGTGGCAGGGGAATGTCATCAAAGGAACAATGACCTCTGCTGTCATTTTTGTCTGAGAGAAAGCTGCCCCCTACTTCTTGCTCTGTTGCCAGACAATTTAGTTCCTCCCATTTAAGCTGCTGCCCTAGTACTGAAGCTCAGAGAGAGTGAGTCCAAGTAAGTTCATCACTGGTCCTTTAAGAGGAACTGCCTGGGACTGCAGCAACTCTCCCTATCACTCAGCCACAATTCCTGCTGGTTTTTACAGCCCAAAGTTATAGGAACTTCTCTTCCCATTATTGCAACCCTGGGCTGAGGAGTCTGAGTGGGGCTAGGACCCCTTGTTCATCACAAGAGGCCTCCACAGCCAAGATAGCCTTCCCACATAAAATGCCACATGGGGGTGTCAGACTAGCCTGTTTTGTGCCTCTGCTCCTCATACCAGTCTCAATGTGGCTTCTATAATTTTGTAGTTGAAGGACTTCTGTTCAGCCCGATTTCAGGTGGTTCTGAATGATGGTTGTTCTGATTTAGCTGCAATTTTGATGTGGTTGTGGCAGTATGCAAGTACTGCATTTATCTACACTCCCAGCTTGACCGGAAGCCAACTTCAAGCATACCAACATTTGCATTATGGGGTTAGCAGAAGGGGAAGAGAGGGAGCCAGGAATTGAAAACCTATTTGAAAAAAAAAATGACAGGAAACTTCTCTTACCTGGTGAAAGAAATACATATACAAGTCCAGGAAGTGCAGAAAGTCCCAACCAAGATGAACCAAGATACATCATAATTAAAATGCCAAAGTTTTAAAACAGAGAATCTTAAAAGCAGCAAGAGAAAAGCAGTTATCTATAAGGGAGCACCCATACGACTGTCAGCTGATTTCTCAACAGAAACTTTGCAGGTCAAGAAGGGAGTGACAAGAAATATTCGAAGTAATAAAAAGCAAAGACCTACAACTAAGATTACTCTTCCCAGCAAAGCTATCATTTTTAATTGAAAGTCAGATAAAGAGCTTCACAGGTAAGAAAAAGCTAAAGGAGTTCATCACCACCAAACCAATATTACATGAAATGTTGAGGGGTCTTCTTGAAGAAGAAAAAAAAAGATAAAAAATATGAACAATAAAATAGCAATAAATGCATATCTATCAATAATTAAATCTAAAAATCAAAATTAGTGAACAAGGAATCTAATGAACAAAATAAACTGATGAATAAAATAGAACCAGAGGCATAGAAACATGGAACAGAGTGACAAATCTCAGAGGAAGGAGATGGGGTGGGAAGAGATTAAAGAACTTATATGTATACATACATTACCCATACATAAAGAACTTATATGTATACATAATGTGTGTATGTATACATATATACTTATATGTATACATACATACATACATACATACATTACCAAGGGTGTTGAAGTTCTGGGGTGGGGTGGGATCTGGGTAGAAGAGGGACAGTGGGGGGACATCTGGAATATTCTCAGCAATAAAGGTGAGGGTTTTTTTTGTTTGTTTTTAAGTAATAGGTGTCATTTTGGTAACTAGTGCAGCCAATGTGGTTGGTAATGTAATATGTTTATGTATATAGACGTGTGTCCCTGTGTGGGAAAACTGCACTTCACCCCTACTTCCAAAGGAGATGAGATGAAGTAACTGAAAGAGGAGATTGTACATTAGGTTAGCTTAATATGTTTTAAAAGTACAAAGACATGATCTATAAAAACTTGAATGTGAGCCTCTCATTGTTCAGCACTTTGTGATGAACTGTGTGGATATAGAAGTAGCTGAAGCATCTTTGCCCTTAGATAGCAATGACTTTCCTGGACACAGTACCAGCACCTGTAAGATGACAAAACTGAGGCTCAGGGGGCTTAAGTAAGGTGCCGAGCCCTCAGCCAGTCATTGATGGAGTGGGAGTCCAGCCTGACCTGTACTGTCAGCCATGCAGTATACTGCCTGCATTGAAGACTGGTTTAAAAAGACAGGAGCTCCTGCCCTCAAAGGGCTTTCCATCCGATGTAATGGTGGGATTCCTTGGGATAGATGTCCGCCAGGCATGTGATTGTGTTCCTGTCCAGCTTTCCAATTGCAATGCTCGCTATGTTATGTTTCCTGAATTGTACGTATCTGAGTCAGGTCATCCCTGTGAACTGGTGCACCACCAACCAAGTTCACCCTCAGTGCAATTAGGAGCGACTCCAAATTAAAAACAGGGTTTCCTCCAACGTTCTTGCCCTCTCTGTTATCCATGTGTGCTAAATTGCCTGCCTCCGCCCTAGCCCCTGTCCAGCACTGTGCAAGTAATAGGTTCTCTGCCAAGGTTTATCCAATAAGTAGCTCAGGGAGCTGATCCCAGATGGGCATGGGAATGGCCCCATGCCAAGTTCAGAGTCATTGCCTCTAACAAATAGACATCACTTTTTATTTACATATAAAACACTCTTGGTTTTGATGAAAACCAAGTTCACATTTTGTGACTTTCTAATCATAGCTATGATTTGGACACTTGTTTGAAATATGAACTATTGAAAAGATAGAATATTTGAAAGAGCATATTCATGCAAAAATAAATTAGGAATTCCTTTAGCCAGTTCCTCTGTTTAGAAATAGCACTCATACATATTTTATACATAAATTGACAAGGATGGCAGAGACCTTGTCTTCCCCATAACAGTTTGAACCAGACTGATTGAGGATTTATTGCCTAATTATACTTGTCAGCCTGACATAAAAGTCATTAGTTCTGGAAAAACATGTTTGTCATACTGGGAGTATCTCTAATTAATGTAGTCAATACCGAATATATATTTTAAGCTAAACAGAGTAGTAATCTCCCAAGTGTATGTTACAGACTATGAGGAACTTATGGTAAGCCCTTTTGGGTTGTGAGGCAGTGGTCTCGGAACAGGCTTGTATCAGAGGAGAGACTATCCCATGTTATAAACTATTTCCTCTTCTCTGAATGCAGTGAAATCAATGTTATGGACATCGACTCCCTCTGTTGATACAATGTAAAGATAATAACTACTATAGTAAAAACTCAGAGAGATTGTGTGATTTGATTATAGTTGGTGAGTGACTCAACCAGAATTCAGACCTGGAGCCCAGTGTGTTCTTTTCTCAACATCAACTGCACTAACCAAGTTGATCTCTGCAGTGTCCACACGTGGTGTTATTCTGTCTTCCTTCAGTACATATAAACCTGGAGCTCAGCAGGACAAACCAGGTAGTCATATTGAGACAACCATCTGGCACGAATGTTTTCTTTTGCCCAACGTTCAGTTATGTGCTGGGTTATCAGTAGGTAGTGCAGTGAAGCCATGTACTGCCAGTGACCGCCTGGGGCAGCTGGCATGTGACCGTATGCTGATAGCCTCCAGTACAACCCCCTGCCACTGTTCAGACCACAGTGTACACAGTGCTGTGTAGGAAAATTGTTCAGCAGTTATTGCTGCACAGTTCACCACAAACACATTCATTTGCTCACAAATGTGCACATTTCTGCCATAAACATAAACATCAGAAGTTCTTTTTGAACAGAAAAGGTTCGATTCATTGGCCTCATTCAGTCCTGCCCCAGACAGATTCCATTATTATGTTTTCCCACACCGATTAAAATGTTGTTTCTGCAGCAGTGCACCCTGTCATTGAATGCTTGTACTTAGGAACCAGAACGTCTGTGAGAGGCCAATGTAATTATATTCCATTTTATCAGTTCCTTTCTTACAGCAATAGTTTTGCAGTTATTTCTTTAAACTGTACTAGTATACTGGGCTGAAATAAATGAACAGTTAAAGTGGCTGAAATTAAACCTGCCTAAAACATGCAGAGTAATTGTCCAGGGAGTCGGTACTTATTCTATCATGCCTTATTTAAGAGAGCAAGTTGTGGGCATCCTTTTGAAGGTTATTGGGAACACAAGCTCAGATTACATTCCTTGGTGGAACTCGAAAGACAAAGCGGTCACTGGCTCCCCAAGGAGAGTGTACAGGACATTTCCTAGATCTTTCCCCAGCAGATAGGCTATCGGCACATCTCTGACTTCTTTCTGAGGGGTTCTGCTGGGCACCGAGGGATGGGGTGCAGTGAATAGCATCAGAGAACACTGCTGTATTCTGGCATGTGATGCAGAGCTCTTCAGAGCAGCTCTGTGAAAACGAGATTCATCTAGAAAAGGTCCTTCAACACATAAGCCTCACCAAGGCCCTCTCTTTTGAGAGACAAAAACAACACTAATTATATCTACTCGTGAGTAAAGAACGTATGCAGGTTGCTGGTGCTTCCAGAATCGCATTCATTTGATTTAGTCAGGTGCTGTGTAACACAGGAGCAGGGACCGCCCTTCTGTAGCCGCCAGCATCCAGGACGTCTGGACAAGAGGGGTTGGTCAGCCCTTGAGTCATTTGCTTCTAAGACACAGTAACAGAAAATTAGGTGTGGATGTGAAGAAAAATAATTTCATTTCATTTGAAACTCTCACACACACACACTGCGTCTAGGTAAGGAAGCCCCATTTGTATACCTAATATAGGCGGTTTGCAAAGTTTGGCTTCATAACATCTGACATAACTAGTTATTTTCTTCTCCTGTCTTTCTTGTATCTCTTCTATACCTGTTCCAAATATATAAGGACTAAAAATTGTCCATATAACATGCTTTTGCTTCCTCTGAAAATTCTTTGAATACGCTCCAGATTCCTTTTGTATGTTGATCTATAAAGATTCATTTTACAATATGACTCGTAATATAAAATTTTCCTCACATCTCACTCATCCAACAACTGAAGATTATCCCACAGATGATGCCTTCCTGTGTTCAGGAGCACATGAAACTTCCTTCAGGAACACAGCCCCTCCCTTTGTAATTGCACGCTGCTCCCCATACCTGTCCTGTGTCCTTGGGCATGGGGAAGGTGAGCACACAGATTACCATAATGTTTTTTGTGATTTATCAAATAAATAAATAAATAAATAAATGCCCTGGCACCAGTAGGCCTTGAGAACTGCTTGGTTAAGTGATCTTCTGTTGTGTAGCTAACTACTGCAAAACTTAGTGGTTTAGGAAAACAACATTTAATTTTGTTCATAATTTTTGTGAGGGTCGGGAATTTTGAAGGGTACACGTGGGCCTTTTGTTTCTGATACACATGGCAAATGCTGAGGCAGCTGAAACTGAAGGACTTGTGTCCATGGTGGCTCTTTCTCTCCTATGTCATTTCAGTCTCCAGGGACTCATCTCCTGGCCTGGCTTTCTTATGCGATGGCTCAGGACTCCAAGAGCAAGCATTTAAGGGTGGCAAGGGGAAGCTGCAAGGCTCCTTCTGACCTAGCCTCTAAGTTCCAGATGTCACTTATGCTGCCTTCTGTTGGTCAACAAGTTACTGAGGGCAGCCCAGATTCAAGGGAAGATGAAATAGATGACACCTAATCTCCAAAGTAGAAATTATGGGCTGTCAAGGAGCTGATTGTAAATCTCCTTTGGGGAATCAATCAGTTTTGTAATTACTGGTTGCCCAACAACTACTTCGTATTTGAGGAGAAAAGTGAAATGTTGCATATGGTTTCTTCTATTTTGTATTTGATTTTTGCTTAATGCAGTAAAATTGGTGACCCTGGCTTTGACTCACCATTAGTTTAAGTATGGGAATAGTGCTAATTGTATATGGACAGCAGTGGCAAGAGAGGGCTCCGAGATGACAAGAAGCTTTTAAATTGGAGTGATTGGGAATGTACTTGTACTTTTGACTGAAATAGGAAACCCAGGAGGAGACAAAACATTTGGGCCCAGCAATGTAATGATACTTTCTACTGCAGGTAACAAAATACCCAACCAAAGGCAATCTAAAACCCTCAATTTTCTCATGGAAGTCTGGGCAGATAGTTTCAGATTTGGTTCAACTCAAAGATGTCCGGCCCCAGGCTGCTTTTCTGAGCATCTTTGGCCTTCTTCTCTTATTGCAAGATAGCGACCTCGGCTCCAAGCATCACAATAATTTTTTTATTGATAGAGAAAGGAAAGGATCCCTCTTGATGTCTCCCATCCCTAAGAGCTCCACAGTGGTCAAGATTGGGTCACATCCCACGTGCTGGCTTCAGAGGAGCCTGGGAGAGCTGGTCATGGCGTGCTTTGGCTTTTTAATTAATGGGTAGCTGGCTCTGCTAATAGGGAGAAAGGCATTAGGTAGGAAACTAGCGTCTGCCTCAGTGATGAGTTCCATTTTCTCTCTCTAGGCTCACTGAGCAGCCTTATTCTAGTAGAGCTTGAACTAAATGGGCTAAATCATAACTACGATAAATTAGTATTTTTTAGAAACCAGTTTCTCAGTGGGCTTTTTCTCTTTTTGTGATTGAGAGCTAACTCACTGCTTCTTAACAAATAAAAAGATTTGGTTATTTTCCTTACACTTTTAAAATATGAATGAAAGCTCTTTGGCTGCCATGAAGACATATATCCATCCCATTAGGCATTGTGCAGGATTGCCTTTCTGGTATCATTACATGTTATACATCTTTCTAAGTGCCTTCTGTGTGTGAGAGTTTGTAAGAGAAAGAGAATTTCATAGACATTATGAACCTTGTTTGTTTCAGAATCGAGGACAACCAATTCTCTGTTCCCCTGAATGGCAGAGGATGACTGAGCCAGGCCCGTGGCACAAGCAGAGTAAAACTCAGAAAGCATAGGTCTCAGCTAGAGAAAGGAAGTGTTTGGGCTCAGAACTGGCATAGTGTAGGCACCTGGAATTGCAGAGCATTGCTTACATTCCTAAGCTGGGTAAAGTTGGAAGTCCTTTATTCTGTGGGTCTGTAATTGTAATGGTCTCTGCTGTAATTGTCCAGTGGTGATATTTTTAACTGGATAAGATTCACATATAATAAATTGGGGCTGAGAGTGTCACTAATGGTACCTTTGCTGGCGAACAGTAGGTGGAGGAGGAGAAGACCCGAGGAAAGAAGCCCTGACTCTCGTCTTGCATCTGGAGCAGTGCATGCTTCCTCTGGCATCCATTGCATGTCCACAAGCGCACAGTGCTGGGCACGGAAGGAGAGACCAGACCAGGTCTGCCTCTGAGGCACTGGCAGCCACCCTGCCTTCTCATCACTGTAGAAAGTGAATGTGGGAAGTCACTAGTGTCTACCAGCAAGCTATCAATAGTTGAGCTGGTTTTCCTTATAATTTTAAAGTGTTTAATTTTCAAATTTGAATTGGTATAGTAAAATCACATTATGTTACAGTAATTGTGTTTGAACTAAATTATAGTGAGTGCCAAGAGAAGGCCTTAGCCACTCTGATGTTTCAGAAATAGATTTCAAAGCAACTTGGTGCCTTAGAGAAATTTTCATTTCCATAATACCTGAAAATATTGACTCAAGTCAATGACTCTGCCATTTACTAAAAGGTGTATTTCTAAAAGTCCTGTTTTAAATGTTATAATTATTGTTGAAAATTTGATATTTCTAACCAAAATAAAAAAGTTTAATGCCTTATATACTTCTAGAAAGTAAGCAAAAACTGATGTCAAGCCTAAACTTCTCCCCTTTTCTTCCCCTAACCATGCAGATCTGGCTCCACTCTACACTTTAATATGTAATGAAGATTACATGAGCCCTAATTCATGTCATCAGGGGAATCGGGCACCTCTCCCAGTGGTGGCCTTAGGTGTCCTGGTTTTGACTGCCACTTTCGGCTCCAAATCTCAATCCTGGATTGAATCCCAGGCTTCTAGGGCACTCTCATTGCCATGCCTCTCCCCGCTGTGGGTACAGCCTGTTTGGGCCCTAGGGTACTGGCATTAAGGGCTCTGTTATGGCCAGCCTCCTCTCTTGCTCAGCACTAACAGGGGAAATCACTGCAGAGTGAGTTAGAGGTGGCTGGCACCCCTCGCTCCTCTGCCATCCCTGCTACAGGGCACTGCATTGCCTGCTGGCTGGGGCCACCCACCACCTTCCTGGACTAGCTTCTCCCTGCAGAATCTCTTTTCCTACTTCCCAGTCTTTCCCACATCCAGAGGCTTCCAGAATGTAACCCTGAGATAGGACTTCCTTAATCACAAAGTCTCAGAAAAGTGTTTTTCTAATCCCAAATCATCCACCTTTCCTAACCCTGGTGATTCAGGTTTAGCCATATTAAAAAAACAAATAACAACAAGAAAAACATAAATAAACAAACAAAAAAAAAAACGGGTAGAAGTTTGAAATTATAAACTTTGTTTAATGGGTGTCCTGGGTCAGGCATTCAAGGCCCCAGAGTCCCTGAGCTTTCTTCCCTGTTTGGGGTTGGCCAGCAGGGGTTCGCTTACATCTTTGAGTTTCTCTTTCTGTGGGCATTTCCCAGGTTTGGCACCACTTCCTATAAATAGACTTTTTAATATGTTTTAAGCATATAATAGTTTATATCCGAAGAATAATTTTAGAATAAAACACCTAGAAGAATTGGGTCCAATAACAACTTAGGGCCTATAAAAGGGCTATTTCTGGTGCCTGCTGGATAGCACAGAGGTGCGGGGGGTGGGGGGGTGGGGTGCTGAGGTCATGGGGTGAGTACAAGGAGTCTACCTGGGGCACCGATGTCCCAGCAAATTTGGAAGACCTGTTTAAATGTTAAAACTACAAGCATGCTATGGAGTAGACTACAAAGTTTATAATAATTTTAAGGTAGGATGTTTTACTCATGAAGAGTTTCATGTCAGGGCTGCTATCCCAGATGGCTCCAGGGGGTCAGTTAAGGCAAATATGATTGAAGTTTGAGAAACACTGTGCCTAAGAAAGTACCATCATACAAAGATGTGTAACTTGTAAAAGGTGTTATGTTATGGCATTGGTTACTCCTTATTCTGCAGATACTTGGAAAACTACAGATATTCTTGTTTTATGTAGCATGTGTGCCAAGGAAGTTACTAGATGTACCAGTTAATGTGGACTTTTTTCAATAGATGGAGTTACAAAATGTTGATATGTATGCAATTTGATATATATGCTATTTTGTTGTATTGACAGCAAGCTTCAAAACTTCATATGTCAAATTTGCTGAAGGTGTTAACATCATAGATATTTTTATGCTTAAAAAATGTCAAATTTCATGCCAAAAAAAAGAGCATTTGTGGCAAGTTTTCATTCTTTTGAAGAAAAAGTTTCGTATACCTTGGGAAGCTTATGATTAAACATGCTTTATCTCAAGATACCTGTGAATGCAGGTTTAAATGCTTTAAGAATATTATTGGATGAAGATGCATATCAAACTCAAAAGCAACTTGCAGAAATATTAAATGTTGTTCAACAAGCAATTTCTGATCGTTTACAAGCAATGGGAAAGATTTTAAAGGAAGGAAAATGGGTGCCACATCAACTGAACGAAAGACAATTGGAAAACCAAAAAATCATCAGTAAAATGTTACTCAGTGTCTTGAAAGAAAGTCTTTTTTGCATCGAATTGTGACTGGCGATGAAAAGTGGATTTATTTTGAGAATCCCAAATGCACAAAATCATAGGTTGATACAGGTCCACCATTAACATCCACTGCAAGACCAAATCGTTTTGGAAAGAAGACAATGCTCTGCGTTTGATGGGATCAGGAAGGTGTGGTGTATTATGAGCTTTTCTAAAACCAGGTGAAATCATTAATACTGATGGCTACCAACAACAAATAATCAATTTGAACCACGCTTTGATTGTGAAATGACCAGAATGTTCCAGAAGACACAGCAAAGTAATTTTGCTTCATGATGATGCACCATCACACACTTTAAAACCAGTTGAAGACACGTTAAAAGATCTTGCCTGCGAAGTATTAACCCACCTGCTGTATTCACCAGACCTTGCTCCTTCAGATTACCACTTGTTCCGATTGATGGCACACACTTTCAGAGCAGCACTTCAAAACATATAAAGAAGAGGAAAATTGGATCTTTGAATGGTTTGCCTCAAAACAAGAAAAGTTCTATTGGGACGGTATCCACACATTACCTGAAAGATGGGGGAAATGTGTAGCTAGCAATGGACATTATTTTGAATAAAGCACTTTTGATGTTTCTCTTAAAATTATAATGTTTTCTTTGATTATAAAATCTGCCATTATTAACCAGTACACCTAGTATGTTGGAGTTGATTGATTTGTAAATTGAATACTTGTAAATGCCATAAACACTTTTTAAAAAACCTTAAAATAAATTATTGTATACATACTCCCTAGTTATTAGTTTTGAAAGTTTGAGTTTAATAAAGTTCTTTTTCTTAAAGTGGACTTTTGTCACTTAACTAAAAGATAAACATCAACTCATCTTAAATTGGAAATAGTGCTATATTAATTTGACTTTCTAAAAATGTCATTTTATCAATACCATTGAATTTATCTAATTCGTACCAATAAAAATTTAAGATTATGTTTGTTGCCAAAGTGGAGTAGTATAAGAAGTATTTTTTAGGTTCCTGGTCTTATAAAATATATTTATTTTTATTTTTAATGCTTAATATTATCTAATGAAGCCCATATGATAGAACATCAGTTTGCTCATGCAGTTTCTCAGGGCAGCTGATTAAGCATGAGATAAACCAGGCTATCTTCTAACTTGATTTGGAATGTTATACTATTTATTACTCCAAGCAATTATGTGAGCCAAATATAAATGTTCAGACATTTTCAGTAGCACAGTGTATGTCCAGCTACTTCCAAATGCTTTCTTGATCTTCAGACAGTATCATCTTTAGTAAGTGTCTAATAGGTAGGCTTATTAAAGTTTTATTGTACTTAATGTAAAGGAGTGGAAATGAAGATAAAGTAGAATGGATAAAATATCATTGAAATATTTTGAAGTACAACTTAAGTAAACTTTGTTGTTAATTTGGAAATGTAAAACTATGTGATCACAACTTAAGATGTATGCAAATATATCATTATGGAGGAAATAAGAACAATATTGTATTGATTTCTAGATTTTTTTGAATAAGACTATTTTAACTTCAGTCTAAAAATATAAAGGTAAAACTAACTTAGCTACCTTATTTATTAATTCAATAACTATCTGGGTTAAGCAACTGCTTATAGAAGATTTAAATAAGATGTAGAACAGTATAATTATCAGCTAGGAAAGTACATTATATAGAAATTCTTTACAGAACATTACCAATTTTTTCAGAGAATCTTTTACTATGATTATAATCTCTATTAGACAGGAAAATACCATTAAAATGTTATTGACTTATGTAATGTAAAATAAGTTTTAAAATTTTAAATCAATCATATTAGTCTAAAATTTTATCACTGAATTAAGGTAACAGAAAGTGGATGTGTTTCTGGGCTATGATTAAATCAAGAATTGCACGCTAGTGTATTAGCTTTGAATTGAAATAACTAAAACATTTTTCATATTAAGATCGAATATTGGGTAATAATTTCGACTTTTGGCTGCTCTGTAATCAGAGCACAGCACAGGGACAGGCTCTGAGTGTTAGAAAAATGCTGACTTGTTTTGGGTTTTGCTGGTAGAATGATGTCTCTACTACAGACTGAATTGTAAGTTGTTGAAATTAAATTTTAACAAATTTTTACTTTTTCTATTTCATTATTAGGCAATCAGCTGCAAAGGTCAACACAGTATATCATACACTCTGTCAAGGAATCAGACTGTGGTGGTCGAATATACACATGATAAAGATACGGATATGTTTCAGGTAACATGGTTGTTGTTTTCTTAGTGGAAATTTTAGGACATTATTCCTTCAGTTCTATATTTTGATATGTGATCATACCTTCTAGCATATTAGCTTTTGATTATGCCCAAGGGGAAAGAGGTGAGGATAATATAAAAATTATTTTGTTTTTGAGAAACTAAGAAAACTTAATTCTAAAACTGCAGAAGGAATTATAAAGGCTACATTCTCAGATTTCAATGTAATAAACATAGACTTTAATAACAAGAATAAAATTTTTATAGCCAGCTACTTTTAAAAGTCAACATGTTTAAAATACTTCCTAAATAACATTTGAATGAAAGGTGACATCTAAAATACAATTTTAGGCCTTTTTAAAAACAACTGGGAACATTATATAGCAAAACTCATTTGATATGACTGACAGCATACTCAAAAGAAATATAAAAACTTAAGTGCTTTTATTATTTGGACGGGAGGAAGCAAGGAAGAGGAGGAGGGAAGCAGAGAGGGTCAAAGGACCAGGGAACTGAATATTTATCTCAAAAAAGTTTTGTTTAAAAAAATGACATTAAGAAAGTAGAGGTTCAGGAATTAATGATATATATTAGAATGTCCAGAAATACATCAAAAGAAAGGAGGAGGAAGGAAGTAATTAAGGGAGAAATATCATCATTAATTTTAAAAGAGAATTACTATATCCAAGATTTGGTACTTTAAAACAACAGAAAATTAAAATCAAGGCTAATAAAAATTTTTTAAAAAGCAAACACAAATTGGAAGCCATAAGGCTTTACATTTATATATGGAGAGTTAAATTATTAAATGTTAGAAACAAATGTCAAAAAAAGTATAGATACATCAAAAAGCATTAAAATAACTCTTGCAAATAAGAAAATATGCTCAATTTATCAGACTGGCAGAACTCCAAAAGGTTTTGTCAAAGATTTGGGAGACAGGCTTCTACAAGCTATAAATTCGTATGATCTCTATAGGACGGTGATTTGGAAATACCTATGAAAAATACAAAATGTTTACACTTTTAGACTCAGCACTTCTCCTAAAGCTCTTCCATTCCTAGAGATTTACCTCAGATATAACCCTGCATACTTACAAAATAATATTTTTATCCAGTTACTCTTTGACGCATGGTTTACTAACAAAAGATTACAAACAACCTAAATATACTTTAGTAGGGGACCAGTTCCATGAATTTGGGGACATAGTCAGGGCCTCCAAGACTATAAAACAGAATAAGACTCAGAAAGAGTTACAAACATTTAAAGAATTAAATACTAATACTATTAAATATATTTATACTGAGTCAGATATCATTGATATTATATTCAGTTAATATTAATGTTAAATGTTAGTGATGTAAATAATATTAAATATATTAAATTGTAAATAGCATATTAATCATTAAATAAGTATTATTAAATGTTTAAATAATGCTTACATGCATAGAGTAAAGCAGTTGCCTTTGGGGAAGAGGGCTAGGCAGATGATATACAGGGAAGTATTTCATACTTCTTTATTTCTTGAATGATGTTAATGTATTAGCTATTTTATAAAAAGCTAAACAATTATGGGTAGATAGAGCCATCATCATAGTCAAAGTCATAGGTATAGACATAGTATTTAAGTGCTAGTTTGAACTCAAAAGTAAGATTTACCAAATTCAGACAAAATATTAAGTGGTTTTACTCTTCATGCCATTTTATTTTATAATATTCCCAATTATTTTCTCATTCTACTGAATAAAATCTCTTAGTAGTTTTAGATGGTAACATTAGTATCTACATAGTTGAGGAAAATGTTTAAGAATATCAATATTTTTTCAACAGTTATTTTTTAAAACATGTGAGTGTGTTTATTTCACAGTGCTCAAGCTCACTGTCATAATCCTCCATTCATCAGTTTCATTTCATGAGTGCCTACTGTGTGTCAGATGCTCACCTAGTTCCTGTACATAGACCGCTAAGGCTACCTCTCATGGAGCTTACATTCTAGAGTCAAATAGACCACAAACAAGCTGGCATTCCAGGCCAAAGGCCAAGGCCTCAGGGGTAGGAGCAGAGTGAAGGAGGAGGAAAACGACCTGAGATGACCTTGGAAAGGTAGGCAGAGGTGGGGAGAGGCAGGGCCTTTCAGCCAAGTAAAGAACTTGGGTTTTATCCTAGGAGTTTGGGAGAAGCTGCTGGAGGATTTTAAGTAAGAGAGAGCTACAATCTGATTTCTGTTTTTAAAAGATGTCTCCAGCTACTTTCTATAGAGGAGAATGTAGGAGGCCAGTGTGAAACTGGAAAACCAGTTTGGAGGCTAAGGTAATGCAATCCAAATAAGAGTTGGAGGTAACTGGAACAAAGGTGAGGAAAGATGTGTTTTGAAGGTAGTGTGGACAGGATTTCAACAAGATGAAACATGGGTGTGGACGAAGGAATCAAAGATAATTCCTGGGTATTGATTTTTAGCTTGAGCAAATTGGATGCCAATCATTGACTTAGGGAACCCAGGAGTGGAAGGGGATCTAGGTTCTGTTTGGAACATGTTACATTTGATATGCTTATTAGACATCCAAGTGTGTGCATTGGGTGTGCTAGTCTGAAGCTCGGGGAGAGATCAGGGCTTTGTGGCTAATAGCTGGGATTTTATTAGATTACCCAGAGAGAGAACAAAAAGAGTAGGAAAGGGAGCTATTTACCAATAGTCTAGAAGGGTTTTATTATTTGAATACCAGGTACGAATGTGTCAGCATATGCTGGCTGATTATAAGCCCTGGAAACCTCAGCAAGAGCCTTGAGGGGAGAAGCTCTGTTGCAGTGGGCTGAGGAGAGATGTTAAGGGAATGAGTAAGGAAATGGAAGCAGTAACTAGTGGGGGGTTTTCAAAAACTATTGCTGTTAAATGAATCAGAAATGAGGTAATAGTTTGAGGGTTGCCTGCAGGCAAAGGAAAGTGTCTTTTAAAGATGAGAGACTAGAACAGGGCTACTCAAACTCCTGGGCAGAGCAGCAAAAAGTCTGTTAACAGTAATTGGGACCTCGTTTCTCAAACTTAATTTGTTTTGGAAGGCTGTTTGAGAAGCAAAGTGTTTTTTCCATTAGAAATCATGTAAATTGAATTAATCTGTTCCAGACCCCAAAATGATTCGGTTTTAACCTTCCTTATATATACTACATGTCTAATTTACTGTTTAAATTTATAAATATACACTTCTGAAATTTATCAAACCACCCACTACTAGCTTTAAGTGAATTTTTCATATATCACTGCCTCAGAAATGCTATCACCAGCTAACTGCTTTTCCTTGATCCAGTCAACAGCAGTTTTCCTACCTATTCAATTGCCTGTGGTTGTTTTGTGAGCATTTTCACACCCTTAGAACATTAGCACTCCTGATGGCCTCTTCATTTTAATTGTGCTAATAGTATATTTGGCCAGCAACAAAAGCATTCTCTTTAGTTTGTTGCCTGAGAGATGCTTTTAATCATGCTGAAGTATCAGGATGAAAGGGTTATCAGGTCCCAAACTGAAGGTTTTGGTCAACCAAGACTTTTTTTATGAAAAACTTGGTGGAGAACCGAATTGTTCAAGATGGGAGCTGTTTGAGAACCGAAGTTTGTGCAGTGAGATGAGTAGGAAATTGGAAGCTGTTACAACAGTTTGGTATTCCTGAAGCATCGGAATAGGTGATCACTTTTCTAATACTCATGTTATTGTATTTTTATAAGGTATCTGTGACAAGTTGAATTGTACAAAAACAAAACAAAACAAAAAAAAACTGGTTCTTTCCTCCACAGAGGCACAGTTTGAGAAGCTCCAGCATGTGTTTGATAGCTGATGGCATGATCCAGGCTCCAGAGAGAAATTGATGATTCAGGAGAGAGGGGTGGCAGGAGCAAATATTGGGAGCAAAATCCTTAGGAGGCAGAGAACATTGGGATCTCAGGCATCAGTGAAGAGATTGGTGCTGAACAGCAGCGGCAATATGTCATTCTTGCCATAGGAGGGAAGCCAGATGATGTTACAAGTGCAGGGGCGTGGGAAGGATTGGCCTGGGAAACCTGAGGGAGGCCCTTTCAGGTGCTCCCATACTATCTTACCCATACTGGCTTCGACTGACAATCAGGCAAACCCAGACTCTTCTCAGATGTATTAAAATGTAAAGTGCTGAGTGATGCTGGGTCTGTATCAGTAGTAAGGGTTAAAGTTCTCCATGTGGCTACTGTATGAATATCAGCACTGTATGAATATCAGATGAAATACAGAAACATCTTGGCTTATCTACATGACTGCTCTTAAAATAATGTAAAGTTGATCCAGTAAACAAAAGAAAAAACAGGACCAAGTCTTTCCACAGTGGGTGAGTTTTCAGTAGAAAGTGGCTCAATTTTTTTCCTGGCAAAAGCCCCCTGAAGTTTGTGTTCACAGTATCTAGAATAATAAAAGCTAATTAGACCAGACATTCTTTAGGGATGAAGTGGAGCTGTGAGGGAAGCCCCCGGTCCTGGGTGCCAGAGGGAAGCCCGTGCCAGCAGCCAGGGGAAGGAAGGCCTACTCTTGCACCGATTTTGTGCATCAGGCTTCTAGTAAAATTATACTAGCACTCTGCAGGTTAATTTTAAGTGGAAGTGAATTGATAAACAAATCTTATATGACCAGTCAGATAAGTATCATGACTTGAAATAATTGATCCTAGCAGTATGTTCCAGCTGAAATAAAATGTCATGTATTACAGTCAATTTCAGTTAATTCATCAAGACACTAACTTAATACCTTGGGATGAGATCAGAATGGCCTTTCTTGAAGAGAATAATCTCTGTAGACAAGGAGCAGTTGTGTGACATTCTATTGGAGCATGGTTTTAGCTTTGAACTTACGACAGAACTTAAAAAGGCATGGAGGTGACAAATGAGGTCAGAGACTGTGTCGTTTTGAGAACTCTGGGTTTTGTGACCAGGCAGTTTTAGAATTGTTCACATTTTCTAAGCTTCATTGGAATAGAGGTTCATGATGGGTTTGTTTCTGAGCTTTATTTTCTCCTTTATGCTTCCCTATATTTGTGAAATATTTTGCATAAGTGTTTTTTTACTACTTTAATTGAATAAACGTATTTTGAAGTGAAATAAATCAGAGAAAGACAAAGGCAGTATAATATCACTTATATGTGTAATCTTTAAAAAAATAAAAATCATAGAAACAGAGACTAGAATGGTGGTTTCCAGGGGCTGGGGGTAGAGATGTTGGTCAAACAATATAAACTTACAGATGGAAGATGAATAAGTTCTGGGGATTCGATGTACCACACAGTGATTATAGTTAATAATGCTGATTATATACTTGAAAGTAGCTAAGAAAATAGATTTAAAGGGACTTTAAAAAATTAGAGTGGTCTGATTCAGAACTTCTGAGTTATATACCCAGCTTTTAAATGAATCTAGCAGAGAGGAGAGTCTGCCTCTTGAGAAAGATGAATTGTATGATGATATGATTTTGTAATACCTCTAATTTACATTTTATGTTGCATTTTTAAACAAGTTACAGGCTTTCTAAACCTGAAATGCATACATTTAGGAAATATGCATCTAGTTAAGTTGATAAGTTTCCGTGAGCCCAGTGGTTTAGTTTATTCCAGGCACATTTCATTAGGACAAGAAATTAAGGTTTATAAAAGAAAAGGAAAAAGAAAAAAAAAACAGGAGAAAAGTGATGTCTGTTGTTGGTTGGTTTGCAATAGTCTATGTATGAGAATGTATATCTAAGACTTACAAAAGAAATATAATATTATTTCAGGAAGCAAGCAGAGCTAAATTTATGCACTATATATTAATACTTTCCCTTTTATACACTTGGATAAAAAGTATATTATATCATTTATATTTTAAATAGAATTTTGAGATCCAGATAAAAATTTCTGGGAAATTGCCTTTTGGGGACCTTACATGTACACATCTGTGCTCTTCCCATTGGCAGCTTCGGAATCAAAGTCACTATTGTTAGAACGTTAATATGTTTAGCAAGAAATTATTCACCTACATATAAGTGATTTTAAATTAAGAAGTCTCTTTGTCATATATAACATCACCGTTTTCCAGTAGAGATTCATAGAAAATCATTACATAAACATTTTACTCTTTTGTCTTGAGATTTCCTTATTTGTAAACAAGTACTTCTGTTCACAGAACAGAACAATTCCTATCTTATTTGGATTTATTGAATATGAAAAGCTTTATTAGAAGCTTTTCATATTTCTGGCCAATGGAATATATGCTTTTTGGCAGCATTTAAACTTACCAAGGAAAGAAAGCCAATATAATATAATTGGCAACTTTTAGACTTCCCCAAGAGAATTTTTTAAAAACCCCTAATTGAAATATTAAGACGAGCTTTTTAATCTTTCATGTGACTGCATCCAAACTTCACTGACTTGGATAGCCCTTACATCCTCCTCACACTGAGAAACAGGAACAGGTTTTTATCTTGGGTCTGAGTTAGGGCTATTTTTCCCCCCCTTAAATTCTGACCTTCAGAGCAGAGATAAGGAATGTTAAAGGGTCCTGAACTTTCACTCCATTTGAGCAAAGTATGATGACATCGTATTTTTTAAGTGAGTTATGAGTGCTTTTATTTACTCAGGTGGGCAGATCAACAGAGAGCCCTATCGACTTTGTCGTCACAGACACAGTTTCTGGCGGTCAGAACAGTGACGAAGCCCAGATCACACAAAGCACCATATCCAGGTTTGCCTGCAGGATTGTCTGTGACAGAAATGAGCCTTATACAGCACGGATATTCGCAGCCGGATTCGACTCTTCCAAAAACATATTTCTTGGAGTAAGCGCTATTACTAAGTACCTTGTTTCAAGAAAAACACCCACTGTCTGGCCAGTGTTGCTCAGTGGTTGAGCATTGACCTATGAACCAGGAGGTCATGGTTCGATTCCCAGTCAGGGCTCATGCCCAGGTTGTGGGCTTGATCCCCAGTGTGGGGCCTATAGGAGATAACGATCAGTGATTCTCGTCATTGATGTTTCTCTCTCTCTCTCTCTGTCTATCCCTTCCTCTCTGAAATCAATAAAAATATAAAAAGAAAAAGCACCCATTATTATCATATATGACATATAATTGTGACCAAAAAATGTGTTTTATGTGATGCCTCTACTTAAATTTTGAGATTTTAATTTTCAGATGGCCAGTTCGAAAAGCTGTTATTAAAAATCTGAAAATAATTGCCATTACTTGTTTTATTTGCTATAATAATTATAATATGTATAGTAATTAAATTTTAAAGTATATCTCAACATTGTGCATAATGTATTTATGATAGTTTTAAGGGGGTTTATTTTATAGGGAAAATAAATGTATAAAACTAGATAATTAGAGTTCAAAGGAAAATGTTAATTATTCATTCTTTCAGAATTTGAGTGTTTGCTGTGTTCCATATTGGGTTATAGATGTGATATCACAAAGAACAAATTATTAAAAGTTCTGCTCTCATAGGGTTCCATGTAATTTAAACCTAAAAGGTTTAGTGAATATCCAGTTTTCCTATAGTTCTTTTTAAAATATATTTTTATTGATTTTAGAGAGGAAGAAAAAGGGAGAGAGAGATAGAAACATCAATGATGAGAGAGAATCATTGATTGGCTGCCTCCTGCAGGCCACACACTGGAGATTGAGCCCGCAACCTGGGCACCTGGCATATGGCCTGACTGGGAATCAAACTGTAACTTCCTGGTTCATAGGTCGATGCTCAACCACTAAGCCAACCGGCCAGCCCATATAGTTCCTTTTTGAATCAGGATATTTTTGTAGAGAAAATAAAAACACTCAACATGGCCTAAACCATAATAAAAATACATTATCCCACACTACAGCAAGTGCCAAGCAAGGCCAACTGCAGGGTTGCTTGGTTCAGTGTTTCTGTGACATCTGAGGAACCAGTTTTTTTTTTTTCTGTCTTGCCCTCTCCCTCTGGGCACATTAGCTTTCTCAGGTGCGGTCGTCCCATGGGTGAGAGATGCTTCTGCGTTACCACACACCCCTGCAGCGCGGCAGCTTCTGGCCGAAGAGGAGGCGGCAGAGGCAGCTTATCCCTTGTCTCTTGTCTCTTACTAGAAATTTTCCCAGGCAGCCTCCCGGGAGACTCAGTCAGGTCCCATTGGCCAGATCCGCCACATGCCCACCCCTAAACCAGCCATTAGCAAGGCACTGGAATCATCATACCTGGCTTATCGTACTCAGGGTTTACCCCTAAGTCATGTGAACAGTATCCGCCTCCAGAGAGGAGCAAAGTCCCTGCAGCACAGTCAGTCATCCAGGTGTCTGTCCTGCTGTTACAAAAGCTGCTGAGCCTTCCTCACAGCCCCTGTCCCGAGTCATCGGAAAACATAGTGGCCGCAGGTTGGCTTCACATTTGTTGAAATTTTGTATGTTTAATAGAAATGTTTTCCTTCCTCTGCACATTTCCATGATAATGAGTTCTTACAAAGCATCTTTAGCTGATGAGATGAAAGCACTGCACAAATAAACTGCAGATTCCGGAATCACCTGGAGGGAGGTGGGTTTGTTGTAAAAAAGAATCTGTGAGGGAGAGGCCCAGGCTTCAGGTTGTTTGTTTTTAAGCTCCTGAGATAAATAGACTGTGTCTCTGGAGATAAATTATTCATCCATTTTACCACTTCTTCCATACTGTTGGACTAACTGGATATTTTATTCTGATTGGCTTTAAATTGAAAATGAAAATTCACTACTTCCATCCCCTCCACACCTACCCAATATTTTAAAGAGGTTCTAGAATCCCTTCATTGAGCATGCTTTCTCCACTCTCCAGGAAAAGGCAGCAAAATGGAAAAACCCCGATGGCCACATGGACGGGCTCACTACAAACGGGGTCCTGGTGATGCACCCCAGAGGGGGCTTCACGGAGGAGTCCCAGCCCGGGGTCTGGCGTGAGATCTCGGTCTGTGGAGATGTGTACACCTTGCGAGAAACCAGGTCAGCCCAGCAGAGGGGAAAGCTGGTGAGTAGACTTCACTCTGAAAAAATGCAACCGGCTGCAAAAACCTAACTTGAGGACTGTCATTTTCCTCCCCGAAATTCAGAAGCTTTGTACAGGTATGCGTGCTGGGTACCACTGGCCCAGTTGGGTAAGAATTCTGCAGGCCCTGAAAGCATGAGGGAAATAACCCCATTTGCTCTAATGATTGAGCTTTCCTCATAGCAGAATACATTATCTTTTGCTCCTTACAACCTTAAGAGCATAATCATTTATTATGTCCTTCGCCACAAAATTCCCCTTAAATTCACTAAGAATAAACTTATTTTTAGTGTAAAACTTTACTAATTTGGAAAAAAAAAACTTAAACAGTCTAAGACTAATTAGTGAAAATTTTGATTTACAGAACTATTTACTAGCCCTTTTGGAACTAAAAGATAATTAGCTTTTTTTGAGTTTGTAATAAGAAAATTAATACATAATTCCATATATATATATATATATATATATATATATATATATATATATATATATCGCCAGAATCGTAGTTATAGCTTTTTATTTGAAATAAGTCATATGTGCATTGACTTGGCATGCTAATATTTTCCTAGAACTATTATTACTTATCCTAAATTCCCTAAAGCAGTTGGTTCTTTAACCCTTTCTTCTATGGAGAATGATCTTGCCACAGCTATAGGGCACAGTGTGCAAGGTTTTTTAAATTGAATTAATTCGGGTGACATTGGTTTCAAGTGTACAATTCAATAAAATATCATCTGCACACCAAATCACATGCTGATCACCCAAAGTCAAATCTCTTTCCATCCCCATTTAACCCCCCTTTGCCCATTTCCACCTCCCCCTCCCACCTTCCCTTCTGGCTAGCCCCACACTGTTGCCCATTTTTATGTGTCATCCAGCCTGCATCCTCTCCAATCAGGGATCCCTCGGGATGTCTGACTGCTGATTTAGGCCCAATCCCGGTTTGGACATTGCTCTCACAATCCTGGACCCTTGGCTCCTAATCGCTCACCTGCCTGCCTGGTCACCCCTAACTGCCTCCCCTGCCGGCCTGGTCACCCTTAACTGTCCTCACCCCTGCCGGCCTGGTCGCTCCTAACTGCCCCTCTCTGATTGCCTGGTCATCTCTAACTGCCCCTCCTGCTGGCCTGGTTGCCCCATGCATCCTGCTTGTTCAGTCGTTTGGTCATCCCTCACTAAACCCTCTGCCAGCCTGGTTGCAGGCAGCCATTTTGTGAGAGCGTGACAGTCAATTTGCATATTACCTCTTTATTATATAGGATATCCAGTGTTCAAGAGAGGGAACTAAGGCTCAGGGAGAGTAAGTTACTCCCTCAGTCCCTTCTTTAGTGCAATAAACTGTCTCCCCATGCTTACTTCAAAGATGACGTGTTTATTTTGAAATGAGAGAATGTCAGAGCTTTGCCAAATTTTGTTTTTCAAAGGCCTGTCTGTCCACTTGCTCTAGGTGGAAAGTGAGACCAACGTGCTTCAGGACGGCTCCCTCATCGACCTGTGCGGGGCCACCCTGCTCTGGCGGACAGCCGACGGCCTCTTCCACGCTCCCACCCAGAAGCACATCGAGGCCCTGCGGCAGGAGATCAACGCGGCGCGGCCGCAGTGCCCCGTGGGGCTCAACACCCTGGCCTTCCCCAGCATCAACCGGAAGGAGGTGGTGGAGGAGAAGCAGCCCTGGGCCTACCTCAGCTGCGGCCACGTGCACGGCTACCACAACTGGGGCCACCGCAGTGACACGGAGGCCAACGAGCGGGAGTGCCCCATGTGCAGGACTGTGGGCCCCTACGTGCCTCTCTGGCTCGGCTGTGAGGCCGGGTTTTACGTGGACGCAGGACCGCCAACACACGCGTTCACCCCGTGTGGACACGTGTGCTCGGAGAAGTCTGCCAAGTACTGGTCTCAGATCCCGCTGCCCCACGGAACTCACGCGTTTCATGCCGCCTGCCCCTTCTGTGCCACGCAGCTGGCTGGGGAGCAGAACTGCATCAAATTAATTTTCCAGGGTCCAGTCGACTGATGCCCTTGGCAGCCATCTACGACTTTATTAACACGTTACTGTGAAGATTTTTGCCACTAACTCTCGATTTTACCTTTTTATAGTGTTGTTTGTTAAGGGAGGGGGCCCGAGGCTGGGAGGAGGGGGAGCGTGGTGAGGAGACGCGCTGGGAGTTGGAGGCCAGTGGTGTGTTGCATGCTCCACACGGCGGCATCGTTCTTGAAATCGGCCTGGCCAACCACATGATCTCTGTAATGATCGGACTGAGAGCGCCATGCTTTCATTTCAACCTTGGGTTTTTAACAAGTCTTTTCCCCTTTGTAGCGTTGGATAAAACTTTAAATCATATTTTACAAATGAAGAAATTTATTCAAAAGTTGTTGGCTCGTAATACGCCATGGTCCGTGCTGCAGGGTGTAGGTGTTACCTGAATGACCCACGATGTCTGGAAATACTTGACACATCAGGCTAGAATCTGACCGGATACCGAAGGTGGCTCTATTAAGTGTTACCGATGGTCAGGAGACCTTAGGCACAGGTGGTGGTGGTTTTGAAATCTGGGGCTCTTTCCTGATTTATTTTTCTTACTTTTTTGGGGAGAGAATATTCATATATTGTCCTGTTTTCTTTTTAACTTTGGTGGAATATAGTTATTTTATACACACATTCACCAAATACCTTGGCATTTCAAACAAAGAACTTTCCATAACTTTTTAGTTTGCCTTTTGTTATTTCTAATATATTTCGTCCCCGATACTCATCATGCATGGCCAGCACTGTTCAGTTTATTAAAATGTAGCAACTTTTAAAAATCCATTCACTGAGGGTGATTATTGCAGCAGTAAACATGGCCTAGGTACTATAATACCAAGTTTATTTGCTTACTGGATTGCTTAAGATTTAAGAGCGATTAAAAGTGAGATTTTACTTTATAAGACCACTCGTTGGGGTTTCATAAGTTTACTTTTCTTCCTAAAGAAAGCCAAAATTCTATGAGCCTAAGAGCAACACGTCCCAATGACACAGGCGTTTTTATCTACTCCCTCTCCGCCATCTGTCACCTTCCCTCGCAGCTTACAGAGCCCTGGAAGTTTTGAAAATGTTTGCAAATCAAGCTACGTTTAAATGTGATCATTAGATATACACAACACCAAGTAGTACATCTGCAGAGATAATTTGAAATTCTTGATTTCAAGAGAGCAAATGAGTGTTTACTGAGGAATAATTAAATTGAAATTTCAGATGAGCCCCTCCAACCCTCTCTGTTTTTTCCCTTCCACTTGGAATAATAATCTGTGGGTGCCGTTCTGTGTGTACCAGGAGCATCACTGCTCCCAGAATGGAAATCCTGCAGGACAGAACTGGCTGAGATGGTGGGTCCCTGCCACATGGACAAGTATTTATTTAAGCTAACATCCTCTTCAATTGACCACTGCACACCCGTACTACATTTTTAACCTTTGTAAAGATATCTAATTTATATGGTTCTAATATACTATATCTGTACTTGAATTGGTTTTTCCTTATTTTGCCTACTGGCAAATATTTTGCCTATTTTCAATTGTTCTGACCCATTTTTGAATGTCCTCTTCCTTACAGTGGTAAGCTATATTACTCTTGATTGCTGCTGCTTAATTTGACTTAATATGTAAGAAGTTCAGCCTCTGTTATAAAATAGCTTTACTCTTCCATGGAGACTATTGTGTAGGCTGAGATGTTTTTGTTTCGGTAGGTTTTAAGTGATGTGAAAATCCAACAACAGTCCTCTTACTGATCGCTTACCCTGTTCTATGTAGTGTACTCTACCCGCAGACAGAAAAGAAAGCAGTGGGGCTGCCTAACTAATACGTCAAATGCCTCCTAATTTAGCCAGAGTCTCCGGTGATTAGCTTTCACTGATGAGTGTGTCCTTTCATTCTGTGATTCTTTGGGCTCCACAAAATGGTAAAGGAGGCACACAGCCCTTCTTCTTGCTTTAGAGCTAGAAGGAGGTTTGAGGACTCTAGATACCCAAAAGGTATCTTGTAAGGTAAATTAATCTAGCATCCAAAAAGGCTGGATTTTTGCCTATCAAAAAAAAAAAATCTTTTTCCCCCCAGAAAAGTTGTGCTCTGATATAATTTTCCATTTCAAAAACTACAAGTCTGGCAGTTCTGCATACAACATATGCCTCAAAACAAAATTATATTCCAACCTGAAAAGTTTCTGACTTTTAGCAAATTTGGATAGCTGAATGGCAGCTGAAACTTGGAAAATAAATTTCAAACTCTTGGAAGGCGCTACATCTTGTCCTTTGACCTCCACGCACGGCCCCTCCCACCTTCCTGGGACCCCACAGTGCGGGGGCAAGTCTGCAAAAAGAAAACCATGTTCATCTGGGCCATGTCTAGTCAGATCCCCTTATGATCTTGGCTATGAGATTTCTTTCTCAGAGTTGAGAGTGTCAGTGTGTAGGAATAAAGAACTCTAATCACCAAAGTAGAGTAATCTAGTTCAGAAAAGGTAACCTCTCGGAGGTCACTTGTGTTTTTATGTCTTGCTTGCCACCACATTGAAGGGTGAGTCTCACTCCCCTATGTGCATTCATAGGAAATTACTGACCAATTATCCCCATCTCGGCCTGACCGAAATGCCTTTTGTGAATAGGTTTCCAGAAGTTTGGCCCCAGTGATGTATTCCCATTGGTATTTTTCTTTCAGTTGTTTATTATCAAAAAAAAAAAAAAAAAATTAAGAGTGAATGGGGTTACAACTCAATATTTTTCTAGTCCGGAATTTTTTTATATAATAATCGGTGCTGCTGGGTCATGCATGCTGCAACTCATAACATTTCCCTTATTTGGTTATGCTTTTTGCAAAAAGGGCTACAGTTCACACTGCAGAGTATTAAGCTTTCTGTGTTTTTTCCCCCCACTGTGGCCCCAAAGAATTAAAACCCTTTAATATAAATAGAGCATATTTATCATTCCTCGATAGTTAATTATAGAGTTTGGTACCTTTGTGCCTCAGGGAAGCCACGTGATATAACTGGTTATAGAATTTCAGGGTTAGGGTTTAGAGAAAGGAGAAAGCCATTGGAAAAACGATGGGCTCCATTAAGGAGACTAATGAATCTGGATGCAGAAATATGCCATGAACTGGCATACACATGATTGTAGTAGAATTTATTTCCAGTATCAATAGGGAAATTATTTTTAAGTTTTGCCATATACTGTATCAGGAGAGCTGAGGAGAGTGCTTTCATAAAGCTTCAATGCTTTATTTTTGCTTACATAGAAAAACTCCAACTCCTGTGATGTGGGAGCTCAGTATTGTTGTTTGGGCACTTTTGAGAGTGTAAGGGAAGCATTTCCCTCATTTGATTTAAGTGTGACATAGGTCACAGAATTGTCACCTGTTGTCCTATGATTTTGATCTTGTCTTTAAAAGCCATTCTGTTCTTTGGACTTGCATGAAAGAGTTATGATCACACCATTGTTAATGCTGGCTACTACCTAGCTATCTTCGAGTGATCCTGCCTTGTGACATGGAATTTCTGATAGACAAGCCACGGAACCTTGATTCTAAGCCAGGCCCAGCTCCCTTCCCTTGCCTGTCAACCTTACATCCCCACAGCCCAGCCTCCATGGGCTGAAGGTATGAAGGTCTGTCATCAATGCTGGAAATGGAGCCACCCTGTGATCACTTCTTTATGACCCAGTCAAAAGCCAGTGAGGAGATTAGGATCTTTTGGAAAGAGTGTAAGAATTATCAAAGCAGTAAAACAGGACTTCTCAGTATTTCATTTTTGTAAAACTTATATCCTCTCAAGTAAATGTTAGCCCTCATGAACAACCCTTAGAGGAAGATAGGGAAAAGCAAATATTTTTCCAGTTCTACTTAACTTTCTAAACAAAATAAACTCAATGAAAAGGAAGCTGGGTTTTTGTTTTTTTGTGGGGGTTTTTGTTGGTTTTTTTTTTTAGTGGAAATGACAAATTGCTTCCCTGTATTAAATAGTCTAGAAATTAAGGGGTGGTCCTATTTACCATGTATAGTATTATGAGCAGTTAAATTTTATGGCTATATTTGTAAAACTGTTCTTTTATATTTCATGTCAAATTGAAAAATTTATTTCTTCACTATTGTACCTGTGGAAATACAAGCCATTTTACAGGAAAAAAAACCTTCAAAAACTATTAAACAGATCTCAGTATGTTTCTGAGTGGTTGTCTTCAGACTATGGCTATCCTGGTTCATCAGGACATTCACTAGGAAGCTAATACAAAAGCAGACTTGATTCCTATATTTAAGCTTATTATTGTTTTATATTCCACACAGTGCAGATATATTAAAACATGGATACTGAAAAACCCCTTAATTTTCTTATGGAAAAAAACTTCATCGGTGCTTATATTACTATTTCTTGTGACATTATATCCCTCTCAAATAAATCTAACTTTTAGGAGATCTTCACCTGGCTTGTAGGATTAATGGATTCTCTTTCTGACCATTAAAGTCATATTGCTACTTTTGTGAAAATCTTCATTCACGTTTAACAACATAAGGATTATTTGTAAGCCTTCAGGCCTTAAGCTGATGTCTTTCGTAAGAAAATATATGTATTTATGATAATTTTTTCCATCACTTTGATATTTAAAGCATCTTAGTATTGTTGAGACAGATTTTTCACTTCCACCAAAGAAAATGCACATTTATGTGGGCTTTTATTTCAGGAGTTAAGTGTTCCATACTTGAGCAAATCTATCATACCATGAGTTGTAAGATGTGTTATTATGGATGAAGATAGTTATAATTGTAAGAAGATGCATCCCATTCACAGGGGTACAGTATTCATGGGGAAAGAGCAGTGTTCAACAGATGGAGTTGGAACAACTAAATATTTACATGCAAAAGAATGAAGTCGGACACTTACCTACCTTACACAATATACAAAATTAAATCTCACTAGGTCAAAGGGCAAACACTAGAATTCTTAGAATAAAGCGGAGTAAATCTTTGTGACCTTGGGTTAGTCAATGATTTCTTAAATACAACACCAAAACCTACAACCAACAAAGAAAAAGATAAATTTGACTTCATCAAAATTAAAATGTTTTGTAACATCCAAGGACACAGTCAAAGTAAAAAGACACCCACAAAATGGAAGAAGATATTTGTAAACCTGTTAAGAGATTTGTATCCAAAATATGTGAATACATATCAATAAAAAGCCCCGTTTAAAGATGATGAAAACATTTGGATATTTTTCCAAAGAAAATATACAAATGACTAATAAGGACATAAAAAGATTCTCAATATCATTAGCCTTTAGGGAACTACAAACCATGAATTTTCATTTTATAGCCATTAGGATGGCTAAAATGAAAAAGTAACAAGTATTGGCAATTTGTTGAAAAATTAGAACCTTACACTGTTGGTGGGATTATAAAACTACAACTGCTTTGGAACACAGGTTGGCAGTTCCACAAAAGGAAGAATATACAGCTACCTTGTGACAGCATTTTCACTCTGAGGTATATACCCAGAAGAATTAAAAATGTATTGACACAAAATTTATAAACGAATCTTCATAATAGTATTTATAGTTACCAAAAAGTAGAAATGACTCAAAAGTTCATCAACTGATGCATAGGTAAAATGTCATGTATCTATACAATGGAATGTTATGTGGCTATGAAAATTAATGAACTGATAAATATTACAACATTCATGAACTTGGAAACATGTGAAGTGAAAGAAGCCAGACACACAAAAGGTCTGGCTTTTCACAAAAAGGTCCTATTCAGTCTGTCAGAAATAGGCATCTCAGAATACCTGATTAAATATATCCTGGGTACGTTTAAGACCCCCTATAACCACCAGTAAGAGCACTGAAGACTACTAAGCAAAGAAAAAATGTACTCTCACAATTGAAGTGGAAGTAAAAAGATGGGAAGAGGAAAACCTTTGAACACAATATGCTGACAATTTATTATTCATTTTATCTATTTGAGTTTAGAAAATAAGTTCCAGCAGATACATATTGGAACTGTGGAATTTCTATAGGAATAAATGTTGGTGTGCTCTCGGGTACTTACCAGAGTTTTAACAAAATTATGGACAGCATTAAGAGTAGCAAAAATCACCTTCAATATAACCTTTAAAATTCATCAGTTAATGTCATCACAATAAGTTTGAACAAACTTGGACCAGTCCTTTTTTTTTTCTTTTTCATCTTCTTAGTTTTCAATAACTTTTTAAGTGATTTCTCTTGCTTTTACTGCCTAATTTAAAAACACCAAGCCCTTGGGTTGGATGTACCATGTCCACGCGAAAAATTAAGCATCAAAAAAAAAAAGCCAACTTATAACAGCTTTGGGGAGTAGAGTGAAGAGGGCAGACAGGTGAGGAAAAGGGCAGGCCTGTAACAGCAGTGCTCACTCCCAGGGGTGCAGCA
Source organism: Pipistrellus hanaki (assembly GCF_964339955.1). Classification (NCBI taxonomy): domain Eukaryota; kingdom Metazoa; phylum Chordata; class Mammalia; order Chiroptera; family Vespertilionidae; genus Pipistrellus; species Pipistrellus hanaki. The sequence goes on along the minus strand of NC_140503.1, from coordinate 34,678,957 downwards.
TCCACAGCGACCTTCCCAGGGAGAAGATGGACAGCACTGCCCCGCAGTACAATCTGCACGGACAGTCTATACTGAAAGGAGAGGGACTGATGCATCGGCCGAGAAAGACCTGGACAAAAGCAGCCACTTCTGGAGGAATCATTTGTGCGAAAGCGATGAACACTTCCTGGAGATCCATTGCAGGAGACAGATGTTTAGATAATATACATCTGCTTTGTGTTTCTATAAGGCCTTCCGCCTGAGAGCCGCAGGACGTTAACATGAACATGAACTAATAAATTAAGCCTCATGGCACTGCTGCGTGATGGATAAGACGTTACAGCCATTTCATAGTGCAGGGAAGGCAGCCCCTGCTCAAAGGAGCTAAAGTCATTTACCCAAAGGAAACAATGGCAAACTCTTCCAAAATGGGCTGTCGGTTCTCCTCACGCTCCATCAATGTGCTTTCTCACTTGGCAGGTCAGCAGTCTCAACAGCATGTTTCCTTCAGTGGGACACTAGCGACGATGAAGGGGGTGCAGCGTATACCCTGGTTTCCAGTGATTCGTTCCAAGAGATCCATCTTCAACGTCACTGGGAGTTGGTTTGAAAATAAGCAGCCTTGGATCAAACCTTAACTCCTTTCTCTCTGGTTCGCCCAGGAATTAATCTGTTTGCTAATGCTGGTCTCTCCTGGTCTGACCGTGGCCTTTAGCTCTGCAGTTGTGTGCTCACCACGTTGCTTAATCCAATTATGCAAAGAACTTAAAATATCACACGAATAGCAAACAACCCCAACAGGTCTGTGTGGGCATTAGTGTAATTATTTGATTTGTTATTTTAAGTCCTGAAAAGCTCATGAGATTGCCTTTGACAATAGGGTGTGACATCTAGACAACAGACAATGCCAAGTCCTTGAAGGCATCTAACTGGCTTGGTCACACTTCCCCATGTAGGTGCCTACATCCTACTCCTCTCCATGACCACCACCGGTCCTAGTGGTGGCGTGCCTGTCCTCTTTCTCTTCCAGACCCACATGTTTTCAGTAGAGTAAGTCAGAAGGAAACAGCAAGGAAGTCAAACAGAAAACTCCGGAGCTCCTAGTCCCTTTGAGAAAGAAAACAATCACCTCCCTTTCGCAAAGGTAGGCTGATTCTGCCTTGACACTAGGTTTTCAAACTTCTCAGAGAGTAGCCAGCTTACCTCAGAGTCACTGGTGTTCTTCATTTCCATGTGTTCTCTCTTTTCTATAGCAAGAAAGAGCAGCTTCTTTTCATAAAGCAGGGCATCATTTACTTGCCACTGTTTGCCATTCAGTCTCCAGACCCTGTCCTGTGCCCACACCAGTGCCCACATTGGATAAGATTATTACTCAAAATGCTTACAAATTACATTTAGTGTTTCGCATCCTCAACCCACCCTCACCCTATTGTTTCCCAGGCCCTCCCAACACCCCCAATGCTGGCACTGACTGAGCAGTGGTGGGTGACCTGGCCTTGAGGTGGCAGAGCTGGGAGGGACCGCACCTCCTGGTTTCCGCGGGGAGCAGGGAGCCCCAGGCCTGCTTGGACGGGAAATAAGCCCCAGCACCTGGGACTGGTCATTGCGTAGAAGTTCTGTCACACATGCCCCAGTCATCTCCATAAGGAGTGGGTGCTTATCTACAATACATGGGGGACTGCATGTGTTAGCAGGAGGGTGTTAGTGAATGGCCATAATTTAGCAGAAGAAAAAAAAGACCCTAAGTGATTCTGATACTGAATCTGAGAGGCCAGTTAAAATCCTCCTCCTCGTAGACTATGTAGCTTTTGAAAATCATATATCGTCCTTTAGTTTCTGACTGGTGTGGGTGAATCACCAGGGCACCTGGGAGGGGGGAGGGGGAAGAGGGAGAAGGGGAGAGGAGTCGGGGAGGGTGTGTGTGTGTGAAGGACAAGTCAGCAGAAATAGCACATAGTCAACCAACCACCTGAAGCTGCACTTCCGGCCCCCACAATTTCCTCAGAACTCTCTTGTGTGTTGAGGTTGATAAACCTAAAGGAAGTACTGAAGATCTTGTGAGAGAAGAGAAACCATCCCCAAGCACTCTGGAGTGGGAATGAGATCATTTCTCAGTGTGAGGCTCTGTGGTTTGGCCTTGGGAGCCTGGATCCTAGGTCATCCAGGGCTTGTTTGTCTCACTTGAAGAATAAGCCTGGAGTTGGCTGAAGGACCGTCCTGCTGCTCACACCCTCATTATTACAGTTTTTAGGGAGGGGGAGAGGCAACCTTTTCCTTGGGAGTTTATATTGCAACCTTTGAAACAACCATAACAAAAAACCAGAGTGCATGAAATCCTTCCTTCTGAGCTTCCCGAGAATTCGTGTTTTGTGACAGAAAAGGAAATACTTTCCTAATCATTGGAGCCCCTGCTAGACTAAAAATTGGCAGGGTTGAATGGTTTTGTGACAACAGGAAAATTTATAGCTACAAATTTAATTAGGATCCCCACTTGAAATCGTCTACAAAATGAAAAGGCAAACTAAGGGATGGGAGGAAATATTTGCAAATCATGTATGATCAGGAGTTAATATTCAAAATATACAAAGAACTCACATAATTCAATAGCCATAAAACAAACAACCCAATTAAAAAGGGGGCAGAGGAACTGACTAGACTTTTTTCCCAAAGAAGACATATAAATGGCTTATCCTATATAATAACAGAAGGATATGCTAATTAGCCGGGATGCTGTAATAGTCACAACCAGTCAGGCCTGGCCTGGGAGCAGCCTCTGGTGGAAGCGGCCATCGGTGGGGGTGCACACAGGCCCAGCCCAGAGGCTGCCCAGCTGGGGGTCATGAGCAGTCTTGCAGCATCCCAGTCCTGTGCTGAGGTGGAGCAGCCAAGTGGCCACCAGCAGAGGCTCACCCAGGCCTGCCCAGCCCTGAGGTGAAGCTGCCTGCCTGTGTCCCCGGCCAGGGATATGACACTGCCTGCCTGTGTCCCTGACAAATAGCAATATTAAAATATTTCCTCTAAATTAATTCCCTTTTAATGTGCATGAATTTTGTGCACCAGGCCATTAGTGTATGTATATGCATATATATATATACATGCATAGTTCCTACATATCATACATATAATACCTTTTTTAATATTATTTTATTGATTTTTTATAGAGAGGAAGAGAGAGGGATAGAGAGTTAGAAACATTGATGAGAAAGAATCATCGATCAGCTGCCTCTTGCACACCCTCTACTGGCGATGTGCCCACAACCAAGGTACATGCCCTTGACCGGGCCGACGCTCTATCCACTGAGCCAAACCGGTTTTGGCCATATAATACCTTTTTTAAAAAGCTTGATAAGTACATTTTAATTTAGTTAAAATATATGTCACATGAAGTTTGCCATTTTAATCATGTTTAAGTGTACAAATCAATGGCATTAAGTACATTCACATGTTGTGTAACCATCAAGCTAACGTCAGCTAAGTTTTTCCTCTGGTGAATGTGGTCAGAGGGAACTGGAGGTAATTCTGTGGAATCCAGGATGGAAAGTGATCCATTGCGAGCAAAGATGCCTGCTGCACCTTTCATGCCCCGTGGTAGCAGCTGGCACATGTGTTTCATGCAGCTGCATGCCTTTTGTTACAACCGTGGCTTATGAGCACGTCCCATGCCCTTTGGCTCCAGTGTGGCCCATTAACCTCGCATTGAGGTGTCTTTCCAGCTCCAATTGGCTGTTTCATAAATAACTCCCCAGTGCAAAATTAGAAAGTTGAGTAAATTCCTCTTAGGAGTCAACTCTTACTAAATGAAATGGTCTCCAACATAACTCCAGTAAAATTGCCATTGTCCTGGTAATTGAGAAATTATTTATTGTATTTGCCAATGTGTTGTCTGCAACTGCATTGCAGACACATTCATCACTCTTTTTTTTTCCCCCCATTGATTTCAGAGAGAAAGGGAGAGAGGTAGAGAGAGAAACATCAATGATGAGAGAATCATTAATTGGCTGTGTTCTTCACACCCCCTATTAGGAATCGGGAGCATCGTGCCTGCAACTCAGGCATGTGCCCTTAGCCAGAATTGAACCTGGGATCCTCCAATTTTCAGGCCTATGCTCTATCCAGTGAGCCAAACCAACTAGGACTTCATCACTCTTAACATCTCTAAGAAGAGAACCTCCCTCTGACCCCCCTCTTGTCACAGTTCTAATGTCACTGACTTTGCAAAAGAGCAACATCCCCAGTATTCCCAGGCCTGGGAGAAGTTTCCTCCATACAAATAAAAGAACACGGGAGCAACACTATTGATAACTGCCACGCAATCAATTCCATTGTCGGGAACATTTGGAATTTTAAAAGCTAAATAGTTTAGATCCTTGCAGTTCATTATGTCCTTTCGGTTAGTTTTTCACATTTCCTGACCACACAAAACAAGTTATATGGCAAGTAAATAGATTTATGAGAGCTTCGCTGGCCTATCAGAGGCCTTGGAGTCGATGCTTCCAATACTCACTGTGGACTTTGGATCCATGTGAAATAACCTTCCTCAGAAAGGATGGAGCTGGAAAAAGGAAAACTTCTCAGGAGCGGGCTGAATGCCTTGTATCAGGCAATACACCTAACACACGGCCTTGTCTGGACCCATGGGAAGCAGTTAGTACTGACTGATGTACAGCTTCAGAGTGGAGTGGCCAAGTTTGGGGATTCAAAGGTCATTGGACCTTCTACAAAATACCACATGTGGGTGTGCACGTACAGTGTGATTGAAACTTCGTGGCCCATGAGCAGAAGTTGGTTTTTGGCCTGAGCAAGTCTATTTTGAAGAAGTGGTGTTAGAACACTCAGTGGTTTGCCGACCACTGATCTAAGAAAAAAGGACTACTTGACAGGAACTGACCTGGGTTCTTCACACGTGGTCCTTGTGATCTTTGAGAAAGAGGTGACCTGGACCAAAAGAGTCACCATTTCAGGCATCTGGCTCCTGATCTAATAGCATTTGATCTAAAAGCAAAGGTTGTAGCAGTGGCTTCCAATACTTACAACTTTTATCTATTCTATCAATCCATCATGTATGCCAAACATCCAGCAAATTCAATTAGAGAGTAGTGAAAGACCAAGAGGTATCTGTCTCTTGACAGAGAAATTTTATAGGACTCTCTTTCACGGCCCGCGTAGAAAGAGTTCCAATTCAGGGTTCAGGTTCTGGAGAAGGGCCGCACACAAATGAAAAGAGACTTGAAGAAATTCAATTTGGTGATATGTGGGGCCAGGCAGTAGTCCAACTCTAGTGGGAGAACTACCCCTGCTCTGGCCCTGCCATCCCCTTTTATTGAGGCTTTGGGGGAAACATCTCAGGCAACATAAACAGAAATTTACATGTAGCCCTTAGGCAGGAAATAACAGAAACTTTCACGGGACAAACAAGGTAGATTCTGCTTCAGCTGACAATATCTCAACTAAAGGTTAGAGCAATTAAGGTTGTTGACCAGCCTTCCTGGCTTCCTGTCAACATCTCTTTTTTAGTGAAACTGACTTGTTTACCAGCATTTCTCCTTCTTCAAAGTCTGATGAGTATATCATTGGCTTGATGTTTAGAGAAGTCATGTTGAAGGAGGAATTTCCTATAACAGTGAGTGAAAATTAGAGTGGTTACTCTGCTTTCAGTGCTCTGTTACATACAGCAGAGAGGAAAAAGTGAATTGAAAGTCTTTCCCCAGATATCTGTCACCAAAACAGAGGGCTCTTGTAAACAGCTAATAGCAGTGGTCAAGGTGGAAGGCCTGGAAGGCCCTTTATCCAAGAATTCAAAAGCCTCCATCCGGTGTCTGTGATGACCCCACAGCCCTGGAAACTCCAGATGCCCAGTCTGTTAAGTGGTCAGCGACGCTACCCAAATCCAGCAGCACACCAGCTCCCCTTAAAGACAGAACTTACAACGGTAAAAGGAAACGTATCAGCACTCTAAGGAACTGGAAATTTATCTGGGAAACTGACTGAAAGAAATCCCCTCCAGTGGATCCACCCTCTCAGGATCTGCCTCTCTTACCAGAAACGCTATGTAGCATCTGTTGTTGAAAAACAAAACAAAAAAAAGAGACGTACTTCTCTGCAGTGGCAAACTAAGGCTCAGTACAGGTCAGCAGACTTTCGGCCTCACTCCTATTGAAATGCTGTGTGACTCTAGATCCTTCTCTCTGCTGATGGTGAAGACTTCATCTCGTTCACATTTGCAGCCACACAGGAGAGAGTCATGAGAGATACAGCAGCTCTAGGCCAAATATCTTCAGAGACTCTCTCTTTCTCCTGACATCTTTAGAAACCTAACAGCCCGAAGTTTAGATGCTACCAGGTATTTTAACCATCGAGGCAATAGGACCTGAGACTTGTTTGTAGAGCAAACATGTCAAACTCAAAGGCTAACACGGGCCAAAAAAATGAGGCTTGCGGCCCACGGCCCAAGAGTTTGACATGCTTATTGCAGCTATTTGCTACATAGCTTTTCAGATAAGACCATTACAAATAAGGTCTGGTTTCCACTGTGGACTCTTCCCACTTTCACCGTGGCACGGAGGTGAAGCACTTTCTGTGGTTGGCTCAACCACTTTCCCGCCTTCCCCCAGGCTGAGGCACACCCTCAGAGCTCAGGGCACAGTCTCAGAAACTGCTTAGTAGTCATGAGGTGTGGTTTAGTCTGAGTGTGGGATTCCAGGAACAAGGGAATATAATGGTGCCCTATGGGTTGTGTTGTATGGTTTCTCTGAGGCTTTCTGCCCCTAGCCCAGAGCTCTGGTAAAGCTTTCTTAGAAGCACTTAAATGGTACCTCAGCATTGTCACAGATCTTTCTCTTGGCTTAAAGATGAGGGTAAAGGAGGGCATACCCTCCAGCATATTCTTTTTAGCCCAAACCAGCAGGAATCACCAGAGCTCAAAGGAAGATCAAAACCCATTGACTGCTCTCCCCAGGGCTTCCTAGAACAGGAGTTAGTTATCATGTGGGCTGGACCTCCCAGAATTTACACCTAACCCTATTGCTTTGCTTCCTTAGAAAATCCTAGCCCAGGTCCAGATACTCCTAAACACCAGCCTCAGGCAAATTTCAAATGACATTTCAGTGTTCTGACCCTTCTAGACCCCGCTTGGATGTGTGCTGATGTTACTAGCACAATGCCAAGAACAGGCGAGTACTAAAGCGTGCTTTCCTGCTCTTGCCTCTCCTGATTTTCTCCCTGGAACTCCCCCCCCCCCACCCCCAGTTTTGGGATTATAAAAAACTAGAGGCCTGGTGCACAAAATTTATGCACGGGGGGGGGGGGGGTGGATATCCCTCAGCCATCCTTCACCTTCTCCAATCTGGGACCCTCTCAGGGATATGGGGTCAGGCCTAAACCGGCAGTTAGACATCCCTCTCACAATCCGGGACTGCTGGCTTCCAACCACTCACCTGCCCCTAACCACTTCTGCCTGTCAGCCTGAACACCCCCTAACCATCCCCAAATGTCCTCCCCTGCCAGCCCAGTTGACCCCAACTGCCCTCCCTTGCTGACCTGGTTGCCCCCAACTGTCCTTCCCTGCAGGCATGGTCCCCCTCAACTGCCTTCCCCTGCAGGCCTGGTCTCCCTCAACTGCCTTCCCCTGCAGGCCTGATCCCCCTAACTGCCCTCCCCCTGCCAGCTATCTTGTGATGGTCATCTTTGACCACAGGGGGCAGCCATCTTGTGAAAGGGCATGAGGGTCAATTTGCATATTCCCTCTTTATTATATAGAATAACCTATTTTTTCTCTTCATAATCAACTCTTTTTTTAAAAAAAAAATATATTGTTTTATTGTTTTTAGAGATAGAGGAATGGAGAGGTAGAGAGAGACAGAAACACTGATGAGAGAAACATCAACATTGATTGGTTGCCTCCTGCATGCCCCCTTCTGCAGATGTACCCTGACTAAAATCCAACCAATGATCTCTTCGTGCATGGGTCGACACTCAACCACTGAGCCACACCGGCCAGGCTAAACTCTTAAATTATAACTTTAATTGTGGTATTTTTCTTTTCTTTCTAGTCAAATCTTAGAGACCAGCATAGAGTCTGAGAGAAAATATTTCAGAAAGTTGGAAATTTCACTGAATTGGGGTAATTCTAAAAAGTATCAGTTAGGGCCAGCTTAGTATAGTGGATACAACCCTGACCCCAACTCTAGGTAGACACAGCACTTCTCACTGCCTTCAAAACAGTTATAAATTTCACTTACAGTAGAGTAACCCATCCGTCTGTGTGGCTGGTCAGCACATCTGCAGATCCATTGTTTCAGCCATAGAAGCTTCATTCGCTCATACTAGTAGTCATTTCCCCCCATCTCCTTAAAAATTATCTGGAAGGAAATATTTTGCACCCTTGGGGACTCCTGTTTATCTGTTACAGTTTATGAAAATGGAGCTGGGTTAGGAAAGAAGCAAGGGCCCATTTTGTGGTTCAGCTGCATTAGAGAGTTGGTGGGATCGTGGAAGTGAAAGCCACGGGTCTGTACTCAGTTGCCTGAGAACAGTGGCTGAGGTCTGAGGCCTGGCTACGTGTTCTGGGTGAGATGAAAGCACACTGCTGCGAAGCCTAAAGCAGGGGCTGGGGGACCTTCTAATAAGTTCAAGGTGGGTGCCTCGGTGTATATGTTATAATCAGCATTTCACTGGCCAGTCTTCAATAAAATCATTCATGGTTGGTGCAAAAAAATAGATTTGATCCATCAAGTTTTCTAAAATATATTTTTTATTGATTTCAGAGAGGAAGAGAGAGGGAGAGAGAGACAGAAATATCAATGAAGAGAGAATAATTAATCAGCTGCCTCCTGCATGATCCCCTATTGGGGATCGAGCCCACAACCCGGGCATGTACCCTTGACCTGAATCGAACTTGTGGCCTTTCAGTCTGCAGGCCTACGCCCTATCCACTGAGCCACCACACCAGCTAGGGCTGATCCATCAGTTTCCATACAAATATTTTAAACAGAAATTGGGACTGATATACTGGTGGGGAAGACCATCTCAGAGAACCCTGATTCAAAGAAGTTTGAATAATGTGAGGGCAAAAGTGAAAAATTACACCAAAAGGCAAAAAAGTTTCCATCTATTGTGCCCAACTTAACAAAGCAGGGAAGTGGGAGTTGATGTCCACTGTGTGATCTCCACACTATGATCAGCAGCCCTAGGAGGGTGAGAGTCCTCAGTGTTGGATAAATGCCGGTCCCAAATGCAAGAGGCAGTAGGTAGGGAGAGTGCCTGCAGGCTGTGGGCTGGGCTCTGGCTTCTGCCTTGTTCCAGGTTGTCAGCATCCTGGGCCACTGGATTGAAGGTGAGTTCTAATCTAAGGATCAGGCAGAATCCTTGGCCTGGGGAAGCACGGCTTGCTGCCATTCAGAAGCAATGATGCCACTCGTCCTTGGGGCTCCGAGTTTTCTGACAGCGTCATCTCTCTGCACTGCCTCCCATTTCCTCCTCTGATGAGAATCAGCTATGGAGTGGAGCTGGCATTTTAGGGAGCTTTGAAAGGAAATCTTTTACGCCTACTTACTCTGATTTTCCTCCACGGGGTGAGTAGCTAGCAGACAAAATCACAGAGAACTTACGTCACAGATTAATTTGATTTCTGGTGCGGCTGTCTTACCCAGAGTGCTTGTCTTCTCCTTTCTAGGCTCTTGCCCAGGAAAGAGCAGAATTACACCTTGATGAGTTACCATGGGAACCTCTGTACATTATCTTTTCTTTAATTGATTTTAGAGAGAGAAGAAGGGAGAGGAAGAGAAACATTGGTTGGTTGCCTCCCATATGCGTCCTGACTGGGGATGGAACTTGCAGCCTAGGTTTGTGCCCTGACCAGGAATAGGATCCATGACCATTTATTGTCCAGGATGATACTCAACTGACAGAGCCACACCAGCCAGGGCTATACATTATCTTTTTAAAGGTTCTATATTCCATGGAGTACATGCCCATGAAGCCATTGCCAAGTGGATCGCTCTGTTGACTAGTGAGTTTGCCTACCAGTGACCTAGACTCTCGATTTCAATAATTACAGGCTGTTGTTGTTCCTTGTAATTAAGCCCCTATCCCAGTGGTCAGTACTCATTAGTCAACAGAGTGGCAAACAGTGGCTCTTGTGAGCCACAGTTTGCCGACCACTGACCTAACAAGATCAGGGGCCTGTTAGAAAGGAGGGGGGTAGAGATTGAATTCCCCAATCAACATTGTCCACCTCGGTGTCCTTGAGGAATCAGGCACGCCAAGATGTTCTCTGTACAGCTGCCATACAGCTAATAATTCAAACCCAGTTTAATCAGCTAAACCAGCACACTCCCACAGGGACACTCCCATTCTGTATCGATAACCTGAAACTGGGAACTGCCTTGTGCCCCCGACTCTTGTGTTCTTCCAGTGGGTTGTTACCGACTAGAAATCTGGGCTCCTGGATCTGCCACAGAAAGCAGTTGGAATTCTGTATAAATGCAGACACTTCCTGCCTTTATACAATGTGGTCTCACTGCTCCTATTGCTAGCAGGCATGCACCAAAGGAAGACAGAATCAAATACTACATTAGGGAAGGCGCTATAAGCCACACTACAGGGGAGTCAGATACTACTGTTTGAACTGCTATTAGTCTCGTTTTTGAAACACGAGACTATTTTTTAAACGCTTGGGCCTTAAATCCGGAGACTCCGCTTCCCCTTCCCTGTGCTCAGATTTCACGGAGCGCTGCTGTAGGGATGTATTTCTGGGGATGACAGTCCGTGTCGGGAAGTCAGTGATGAATGCGCGGACATTACTGGGGCAATGCGGTTTGCAGACAGGGACTGGGTGAGAAATATTTTCGGGCGCCTCTGCTGGTATTTAACTTGGAGACTGTATATACAGTAAATCAGGAAGGCTGATGATACCCTGCATGGGGCGTGTTTTATGTATGGTCCAGACAGCGTACGAAGGCTGCCTTGCCGAGAGGGTGTGGATTTATGGTCTCATTCTTGCAGGTGGTGGCAGCTAATACGTTGTAGCTCTCTGTCTGTACCTGGGAGTATTTATTTTTTGGTTCATCCTGAGGTGAAGGCAAAGTATAAGGTAAACTATGGGCTTTTTGACATAAATGCAACCTGTGTGGTGATTACATAGCTTCTAAAGGATGGGGAAGGAGTTGAGATACAACACACTTCTCTCCAGATCTTGCCAAGACTCGATTTCCTGGGGGCATTATCACACAGTGGAGGTGAGATGTTTGAATCCCTGGTCATTCTCTCATTTCTCCTGTGGGGCAGGGATGACTTATTCAATAGGAACAGTAGGTGCTGTGCCTGGAACCACAAAAATGTTTTAAGTTTCTCTTACAATCAGAAGATAAAAATGAATATAATAATAATGAAGATTGTAAATAATGATGGATCCAGGAGAGCTGATAATTGTTTTTGCATTAATGAAGTTGTCAAAAAATGTTAATGTTATTTTTAACTGGGGGAAGGAGCGCGCGCACACACACACACACACACACACACACACACACACACAATGCAGGCAGCCCATGAAAGTCACAATGTGTCCCTATGTTAGGCTTAAAATCGAACTGCTGTCTCCCCAGGCAGGCCCAGACCGTGGATGGGGCCTTTGGGGAGGGTGCGATGTTCCTGGTCTAGAACCATCTTTGAAGAACCTCAGGGAGGGATGGGGACCATCTGTGAAACAGACCCCTTTGCGCATCCAGAAAATGCTCCTACAACCAATTCTATCTGCACCCCACCTCAGCATCACATGACCTCCCAGTGCCCTGTGGGCGGCTCTCCGGGCAGTGTTCCCTGGGGCTGCCATAACAAAGCACCGCACACTGGGGAGCTTACACAGTCACACTCGTTCCCCACAGTCCCGGAGGCCAGAAGTTTAAACCAAGGTGGGGGCAGGCTGGCTCCTCCCCAGAGCTGCGAGGAGGAGTCTGTCCCAGCCGCTCCTGGCTTCTGTGGCATCGCCCTGACCTCTGCCTTCATCTTCACATGGCGTTCTCTCTGTGAGCGTGTCTGTGTCCAAATTCCCCCTCTTCATACAGACACCAGTTACTAAATTAGGGGCCACCCAGTATGACCTCATCTTAACTCATTACATCTGCACCCACCCTGCTTCCAACTAAGGGCACATTTTGAGGTGCTGGGAGCTGGAATTTCAACATATGAATATTGGGGGGCACAAGTTGGTCCCAACCCAGCAGTTCACACTGACCCTGTGTTCTAAGTAGGGGCTTCGAGTGAGAGCCCCGTAGGCCTGAGGTTGCAGAGAGCAGCTCAGCATGAGCCCTCTGCACTTCTCTCACTTCCCTCCTTTCCACTCCTGTCCCTGGGTGGTGTGTGCACTCTCATTCCAGGGGTGTGAGCAGGGGTTCTCCTGCCCAGTGCTAACTGCGGATTAAAGGAGACAGAATAGAGAGGTCTTCGTCTTGTACCTTCACAAACCCCAGAGCCTGCTTTTCAGCAAGAAGGAGAAAGTAGAGAGCATACTGAGGCGGAGAGAAGGTGAGATGGAAGGTCACCAGACATGAGAACAGAGGGGGAGGTGGTAGGCAGGTTGGACCAGAACCAGAGGGCTGTGTCTGATGGTTTGTGTGTCAGCTGTTCATTAGCAGGGGGTGAGGGGGAGCACTGCAGTCAGGCCCAGGAGCATGGGTGCAGTGGTTGGGTCGCAGGTGTGGGCATGGGGAGGTAAGGGGGTGTTTGTAGGGCTGGCACAGCGCCCAGGTCGTGTGGGAAGCACTGAGCAAGTTCAGCAAAACAGCTGCAGGCATTAGCCAGTTTCCTTAATCAGCAGCGTTCCCACCAAGGCTCGTCATCTTTGTGCAAGTGTCACCACGCACAGGAGTGGGAGCCGTGGAAACAGAGTGGACTTGGGAGCCTTACAGAAATGGATTTCAGTTCCAAACTCTGGGTTCACTTGGCTTTAAGCAAATCACTATCTCTCTGGACCCAAGTTCCAACATCTTTGAAATGGGAATAATAATCACAGTAATATCTATTCCGTTAGATTGTTGGAGACCCTCTATGCAGTTCTACGAAGTGTCTGGTGGAGTCCTGGCATATGGTAGGTGATGAACAAGTGGCAGGCAGGAATGGTGGTGATGGAGTCTGGTCCCAACCCAAGGCCAGCCTCATTCAGATAGGTGAGGTGGTGCATCAAGTTGAAACCAAAGCTTGTACCTTCAGGAGTTGTTCTGAGCTTAAAATGCACACACAGAGTCTCGGGTATTGTCCCTGAATTAAAATTATCGTAAAGCAAGTACATACAGGTAAAAGGAGCCAGGATTGCACTGGAAATTTTACCCTTTCCTGACATTGACCGGGTGGCTGCCTACTTAGTCCCTTGGCATTTGACCTCTGCTCTGATCTGTGAGTGGGAAACTAGGAGAACAATAAAGACTTTTGGGGTGTTTACCATGTGCCACGTCCCTTTATTTTCATTTTTGTATGTTACTTTCTATAATCCCACCAAGTGGAGATTGGAGCGAATGCTGTTATGTCCCCATTTTTACAAATGGGCAGTCATGTTCCGGAGCACTTGCCCGTCGCCACTGCTCTTCTGCCTCATGTCCTGGATTCCCTCTACTCAGTGACTCGATTGAAGTGGGGTACCTGTGCGTGTTGGGGTGTCACAGGGCACCCAGCCCTCACCTCTCACTCCTGTGCTGGGATGAGTTGTCTCATTTCAGCTTTTCTCTGTTTTGTTTTTTTGTGTTTTGTTTGTTTTGTTTTTTTTTGCAGAACTTTCTGTTCCTTAAAGGATACAGGAAATAAAGGAAGAGGAGTTTCAAAACAAAACTGAGACCAAGGCAGCTCTTCTCTTAAGCATCGCTGATAAATAAACATCCCCAGTAATAAGATTTTTGGTACCTGATCTCTTTCTCTGTAATGTTAATGTGACTCACTTCACGAACTATATCATGACATCTGCTCAAATGTCTCCCTTCCTTCTCCTGTGTTACAATGGCTCATCGACTATGTGGACTAGTATGATGCCTTAAAAAATGGCAACTTTTCACCCTCCCCGGCTTGGCTCAGTAGATAGAACATTGGCCTGCAGACCAAAGGGACCCGGGTTCAATTCCGGTCAAGGGCACACATCGTGGTTGCAGGCTCCTCCCTGGCCTGGGCCTTGGTCAGGGCGCAATGTGTTTTTCTCACATCGATGTTTCTCTCTTTATGTCCCTCTCTCTCCCACTCTCCCTAAAAATCAATGGGGAAATGTCCCCAGGTGAGGATTAACAAAATAAAAATTTTAACTTTTCAAGTTAAAATGTGTAACAATGTGGAAAAATATTTAGAATATACTGTTCCATGACAGTTGCCCATTAGACATGCATGCCTGTAAAATTTGGACTCATGAGGTCAAGGCCCTGAGAGACTTGGGAAAAGAAACTTTCCAAAAATCACACACCTTTTTAAGTTTTGCAGTTACTTAAAAAAAAAAAAAAAAAAAGGAAAGAAAGCAAGATGTTTACCTGTGCCTTCAATTATAAACCCAATACGTACACATAGACTCAGTTTCTTAGAGCTGGGAAGGCTGCTAAGATTGATAAAAATACCTATTAAAATGACCGAGAATTTGCTGGATGCTAGGAAACATATTATAGGATAAGTAATGTGCTTTTCTTATCCTGCTTGAAATTCCTAAGTGGCTGGAGAACTTGAGAGGAGGAAGGAGATGAAGATGAAGAGATGATCTTTCCCTTTAAAATGTTATCTCACCTTGGGTACAGAGAATAAATGGGCAGCCTCCAATCCTTTGAGGAGGGAAACAGCACACAAATAACAAGTAAAATATGGACTAAATGAAATGTTACTTAAGCAATCTCCCTAGACACATTTTTCAATGAAATCTATTAGGTATGTTTTAGTTCTTCATTTTCTTTGCTAACTGAAAGTCTTATTTGCTCTGCCTATAGTTTAGTTGTTGAACCATTTCTTGTCAGCTTTGGACACCTAAGGTTTGCTGGAGTAAAGTAAATTTTGTTTTAATCCTGGATAGTGGATATTTTTCCACTAATTTTTAGAGAAAGTGGAAGAGAGGTAGGAAAAGGGAGAGGGAGGGAGGGAGAGAGAGAGAGAGAGAGAGAGAGAGAGAGAGAGAGAGAGAGAGAGAGAGAGAGAGAGATCTGAGAAAGACACATTGATTAGTTGCCTCCCACACGCTCCCCACCCTGGGACTGGGATCTGCAACCTAGATAAATGGCCTTGTCAGGGAATTGAACCTGCCACCCTTCAGTGTATGGGCAGACGCTCTAACCATTGAGAACACCGGCCAGGGCTAAAATGTATTTTTTATAATTCAGCTCTTTTTATTAGGACGTTTTTTTTGCTTTTGTAAAGATATTGCACATAAGAACAGTATTCTTTCAAAAAAGTGCCACGCTTTTGTGCATCTGTAATTCATGTGCTCGGTTGGCCTGGGTCACCTACAAGTTCAATGCCTCCTTAGGACCGAAGCATCAAAGGACTAGGAGAAATTAATCAGCTGCATTCCAGAATGGAGCCTTCATTCCACAGGATGTGTGCGTCATTAACAAAAGCTCCTTTCCCCCCATTGCAAAATGTTATAATATAAAAATGAATATGGCTTGGAGTCAGTCGAATCCAAGCCTAATTTCCATTCAAGGTAAGCCCTTAGGTTAGGTTAGAACTAGACAAACTAATTATCTTCCAAGGTCAAATCCAAACCTATTCTGGGTCATTCCTGTTGCCAGAGTCCCTAAGTGATGTGTTTCCTTAAAAACTTTGGTATTAAGGATATCCCTTGAGAAATCAATATAAATAGTGAGAGAGCAACAAACTCGGAGCAAACAAACTCGCTGAGAAGGTCCAAAATGAACCCACTGTTCCTGAGTAAAAAGATTCTAGAATATAATGGCCAAAGAATAGGTCCCAGTGCCCCAGCTGGGTGATTCAATTGGTTAGAACAGTGGTCAGCAAACCGCGGCTCATGAGCCACATGCGGCTCTTTGGCCCCTTGAGTGTAGCTCTTCCACGAAATACATACAGTGTGATTGAAACATCGTGGCTCATGCACAGAAGTCGGTTTTCGGCTCTCAAAAGAAATTTCAATCATTGTACCGTTGATAGTTGGTTCTGTTGACTAATGAGTTTACCGACCACTGGGTTAGAGCAATGTCAAGGCCATTTATCTAAGTTGCAGGTCCCACTTCCAGGGTGAGGAGCATGTGGGAGGCAACTAATCAATGTGTCTTTCTCCTCTCTCTCTCTCCTTACCTCCCTTCCACTTTCTCTAAAAATTAGTGGAAAAATATCCTCAGGCCAGTATTAAAAAAAAAAAAAAAAAAATTCGCTTTACTCCAGCAAACCTTATGTGTCCAGAAAGGTTGCAGGTTCACATACCCAGGTTGTGGGTTTGATCCCCAGTTGGGGTGAGTATGGGAACTGATGATGTCTCTCTCTCTCTCTCTCTCTCTCTCTCTCTCTCTCTCTCTCTCTCTCTCTCTCTCTCTCTTCTGTCTCTCTCAAAATCAAGAAAAGCGTAACTTCAGGTGAGGATTTTAAAAAGAAGAAGAAGAATAGGTCCCAATGCAGAAGAAGAATCAGAGTTTGGAAATGTGTTTAAGTTTCCATTATCATGGCCATCGGTACGGCAGAGACTAGACTTGTCGCCAGCTGCCATGTGCTGCTGCTCTAGCCTTCAAGGTGTGACCTTGGGGAGACTATCAGTCTCAGCATCACCTTGAGGGTTGCTACAAATTCAGATAGACCACGAGTGGATTTTGACTGTCTTTTCATTTGCATTTGCCTAGTGTCTTTAGCAGTGGCCAGCAAACATAATTGCTGGGCAAATTAATTTCTTGAGCCAAGTCCAAACCATTGAATTAAAATCTCTGGACACAAATTCCAAGAATCTGCATTTTTAACATCAGCATCCTCAGATGGTTCTTAGACACAGTCAGTTGAGAGAACCATTGTGCTACTGGGCATGGTTGCTGACCAGTACACTAATAGGCTGGACCACACAAGCTAGATGCCTAAAGACGGAGGAACAGCCGTACCTTGGTTTCTATGGCAGCAACAGTGCCTATTCCCTGACATTTCATAAAACATTTACACCCATTATCTCCGTGTCTTAGCTTAAGCAGTTTTTTCTTATCCCCATTTTACAGGTGGAAAAACATGGATATAAGCAAGGCCAAATAATTAACCAAATAGGAATCAAAACCTACCCCAGCAGACAAAGGTTAGAAAATGCTTTCAGCTCCTTGGGCGAAGGCTCTGCATAAATCCCCAGCATGATTACTCCCAACACTTGGCACAGTATTAGACCACTTTCCCATAATCACTCCATTCTCTTTTATGAGACTTGAGGTTTAATTGGGGTTCCAAAAGGAGATTTTATGTGTTTAATGGGTTTTGGTGTAAAGAGCAGACTCCGAAATGCTAGTCAGAAGGCCCCCTGACTTCTAATGAAGCTGCCCTTGAGGGAGTAGATTTTTAAAAAGACATCACAAGTCTATACTCTATAGAAGCAGACATGCAAATATTTAGGGGGGAAATAGGGGAGAGGTCTGGTGACTCCTAAAACGTTGGGGTCTGACAGCCATATGCATTCCAACACCTATTGTTAGAATAGTGACAGAAATGTAAATTGTGGATCAGCCAGCACCGGTTTTAGGAAGAATCCTTTGGGGTAGCAATGGGACACTTGGGCAGCTTCTCCCAGTAGTCACGTCTGGGGGACTGGGGGAACAGGGCACCTTCCTTGCCCTGGGCTGCCCTCCTGGTTCCTGCACCTGTTGGCCTTCCTCCTGTCCCTCCCCCACCCCCGAACTCTGCCAGAAGGAACACAGACTCTCCAGCTCCCCTAACCTCACCCCTTCTTCTCTCAGAAATGTGCATAGCTCATTTCTTTTTAAATACTTAATGAATTTTTCAACTGGGCACCAGAAGGAAATGGGATTAACAAAAAGAACAAGAAATGAGGAGATTAAATATTATGGGAAATCTTTTACTTCTATCAGAGCAATTTCCCCCAGGAAATTTTATGGCATATTGCTGGCTAGGCATTGTTTCATATTCACCCTTGGGAATATTTTAAATACCAGACATGCACAGAGACATTTTAAATTTAATGTACTTAGAATACTATACAGTACATATGTCCTCACTTAAGTGCTTTGCCTACACATGGAAGCCAGTGATTCATAAGTGAACTCACCCACAACCAATGGCTCTTTGCCCTTCCTGGGTGGGAATGTGAAACAAGGACCTTCTTTGCATCTCCATTCAGGTGGCAAAGCTCCTGGTCCCAGAACTTCACTAATTCTCTCTGCCTTTTATGAAAATGTGAATGATGCTAACAAGTCTTCGTACAGACTCAGTGTCCAGTGGTTTTCAAACTCGAATCTGCATAAGAGACATTCAAGGTACTAATGAAGAATTTAGGTTCCAGTCCCAATCCCACAATTGATTCAACAGCCCAGGGCGGGGAGGGAGTGGGGTGTGATAAGGGTGGAATCTGAATCTGTAACAGTCTCCGAGGTGATTCTGAGGACCTGCACTTTGAGCACTGAAAGACCTGTGAGACAGGAATAAGACTTGGGGTCACTCTTGGGGTTCCTTCCAGAGCTATGTAAGTTCTCATGGGTGAAGCTGTAGGCTTGCAAATGAAGAATTCTTCCCTGTGTGTGACCTCTGAGGCTTCCTCCTGGTGGGCTGCAGGACACCGTGTATTAATTAGGATCATTAATCAAGCTCCTTCACCTATTCGGGAGGACCTCAATTTCTTCAATATTTATTTAGTTTGCCAGCAACTCTGGCTCATCATTTCAGACTGTGGGACTCAGTTTCGTCTTAAACTATTGCTCTGTTGATCCTCAAACTTAGACGGGCACTCTGTCATCAGCACAGCTTCTAAACATAGGATGCCATATTCATCCTGGGCCCATGCAGCCAAAACTCATGGTGTCTGTGCCAGGGAACCTATAACTGTGTATTTCACAAGCTCTCTTGGGGCTTCAGGTGCCACCAAACATTACATAAGCCAGTTATTCTCAAACTAGAGGCCCAATCCGTGCATGGGCAGGGTCTCTCAGGTGACCTGCAGGAATCTGGCTGAAACCCGCAGTCCAACTCAATCTGCAGTTTCTGCCTGCTGCTCCTGCTCATCCCGGCCCCACTGCACCTGCCACCAGCTCACACCCAATCAGTCCTGATCAAGAGAGGCTTATGCCTCCACAGCTGTGCTTACCAGCCATGAGCCCTGCGTCTGGTACCCTCCTGAGGGAAGTGGCCTGTGAGATAGGGCCAAAACCCAGCTCTGGGACATCCCCCAAGGGGTCCTGGATTGCGAGAGAGTGCAGGCCAGGTCAAGGGACCTATTGGCGCACAATCAGGGCCAGAGAGGGACTGCAGGAGGGCTCCAGGGCATGTCAGGCCCATCTTGCTCAGTCCCTATCAGCCAGACTCCAGCAGCAAGCTAACCTACTGGTTGGATCATTTGTCCCCTGGTGGTCAGTGCACATCATAGCGAGTGGTTGAGCAGCCTTAGCATATCATTAACATATTATGCTTTGATTGGTTGAAC
Source organism: Pipistrellus hanaki (assembly GCF_964339955.1). Lineage (NCBI taxonomy): Eukaryota > Metazoa > Chordata > Mammalia > Chiroptera > Vespertilionidae > Pipistrellus > Pipistrellus hanaki. Next base: position 34,659,402 of record NC_140503.1, on the reverse strand, counting down.
AGTTGACCGGTCACTGGATGACTTATCACTTAGCATATTAGGTTTTTATTATATAGGATGTCACGTGCATTGAAATTAACCAGGGGTCTTATTTAACCAAATCACTGAGTTTACCTCCCAAGTGTCTGGTTTGGTAGATTTGGGTGGGACCTGAGAATTGGGATTTCTAGCAATTTCCCTGGTGATTCTGATGTTTATCACCTAGGGCTCACACTTAGAGAGCCACTAAGTAACCAAATATCTGGGCCCAAGTCATAAGGCACATGGCACCATCATACCAAACATTGGGCCTTAAAACAGTTTGTTATAAAGAGAAAAGCTTCCATTAAAACCCATGAACTTCCTGCTTCCAGCCTGAGAGGGTCTTTTGTTCTCAGATCACAGAGTAGCAGAGGTGTTTGAGAGACACTGTTTCTTCAGATGTTTTGTGCTGCCTCTCTATAATTCATCTGGAGAGTAGCCCTGTCCCCTTAAAGTCACCCAGGCCATAGCCATCACAGGCCAGTGGAGAGCTGGTCCTCACACACCCTTTGCTCTTCATGCTGTGCTGTCTGGTTCAGGCTTAGTTAGTTCTATAGGCAGTCCTTGCTCCCTCAGAGGCACTGTCTCAAAGACTGAGCCCCTCCTTTCCAACCCTGCCCCCTCAACAGAACTACAAAGGCATTAGTTGCAAATGTTGATTTTCAGGCTGCTTCATGGCAGACAGAGAAGAGATTATATCACACACTGCACAGCAACACATCTCCTAATAAATCTCCACCTTTGTTGTTTCCCTCTCTCCTCTGTCATCCTGTCTTCTGCCACCATTTTTTTTTCTTAGTCTGTTCCGCTAATCCTGAAGAATTCAGGTGCCTTACCCGCCAATTTGTATCCTCTGACCTGAAGCAATCTAGCACCTCCATCTTCCTCCAGCAACGAAGGAGTTTTCTTTGGGAAAATTTCTCATTACAAATCAGGAGAGTTGTAAAATCATTTTCTATTCCCCACTCTCACCCCACCTTGCCACAAACTCCGGTAGAGATTCTCTTTAGGGGAGGAGATTTGTCTTTGGGAAGATTGTGGTCCACCTTTCCCCTCAGTGAGATTCTTTTTCTCTCCGTGCAAGGCTAGCCCAGGCATAGGTGGGCAATGGGAAGTTTCCTTCTTCTCCTTCTGAGTTCTCTAAGGTTGATCACAGATGGGCTATGATATCACCACTGCCACTTGGATGAAGTATGGTGCTCTGGGACCTTTTGGGAAGATGGGGGTGGAGATGCACTTGTAGATGCAATATAGAACCCCCAGAGCCTTTGCTAGCTGGGAGAGAACAGGAAATGTACTTTAAGTCCTCAAACCCTTGGAGAGGCTACATTACCATCAGGTTTGAACTATCCCCATGAATGGACACAGACCTTCTCCTCTGCCACTCTCTGTGGTTCTTGAACTTGACACCCTGCCCCATAGAAGATGAGCTAGTTAGCCTGGAAGCTGGCCACAAAGGGCTTTGAGCTTCTTTTGAGTCTCCTGCTGCATCCCAGAGTTCCATGACACAGCATGGAATGACTCAGCAAAGTCAAGGGAAGGCAGAGAAGACAATCAAAGGGAATTACAACTTTTTGATTAGAGCAGTGAATAGAGGTCATTATTAGAGTGTATCCATAAAGCTGAAATTGCTCAGATTTGCAGTGTTGCCTGTTGTCTGGGGCCCTTTTGTATTACCTTTTTTTTTTTGTACAGACTAATTAGCATTTTATTGTGTTTTGGGGGGTGGAGAATATAGTAATTTTTAAATTAAATTTATTGAGTGACATTGGTTAATAAGATTATATGCGTTTCAAGTGTATATTACTATGATACATGATCTGTATATTGCATTGTGTGACCACCACCCAAAGTCAAATCATCTTGTGTCCCATATATTTGGCTCCCTTTACCCCTTATAATACCCACCCTCCTTCCCTCTGGTAACCACCATACTATCGTCTGTGCCTCTCAGTTTCAGTTTTATATCCCACATATGAGTGAAATCATATGGTTCTTAGCTCTTTCTGTCTGACTTTTTTCACTTAGCTTAATATTCTCAAGGTCCATCCATGTTGTCACAAATGTCAATATTTCATCTTTTCTTATGGCTTGAGTAGTATTCTGAAGTATATCTGTACCACATTTCCTTAATCCAATCATCTATTGAAGGACACTTTGGTTGGTTTTATATGTTGGCTGCCGGAGTTCTTTTCCCAGCTTTACAAAGGGTTCAGCATTCTGGAGAAAGGGGCTGTGCATAGATTCAAGGAGTCCAAGGACGAAAGATAGTTTTGAAAGGCATTGGGAGTTAGAGGAGCTTCAGCTAAAGGGAACTGAAGACTCTTCCTTGATCAAGGACCCACGCTTTTATTAGTACAATTTGTCCCAAGGCAAGGTGGAAATATACACTTTAAAGGGTAAGGTATCAAAGGATATACAGAAGCATCAGTTTGGAGAATAGCCTACAGCAGTTCAGGTGTTTGGCCAACAGGAGGCAATAAAATGCCCTGAGCTGACTGGCAGCAAACTATTATCCTATTCAGGTTTGGGGGAAGTGGCTTTTAGCTGTTTCCAACAAGAAAACTACATGTGTGGCTCACTCTTATTGAACCGCCCAAGTCTCATCAACCTTTTGATGAAACTCTTGTAATTATTACATGCTAGAATTGGTTCTTGACAGTTGGCCACCATGAAAATGCTACAATGAACATAGGGGTACATATACCTTTGCTAATAAATGTTTTCCAGTCTTTCGGGCAGATACCAGGAGAGGGATATAACAACTCTATTTACAATTTTTTGAGGAACCACCAGACTCTTTCCATAGTGACTGTACCAGTCTACGTTCCCAGTGAATGAAGGTTCACCAATCTCTCCAACACTTGTTATTACTTGAGTTGTTATATTACCTTGTACTGGCCTTTTTCTAGAAGCTATTCTCTGGGCCCCAAGCATGGCCTGGATCTTTGAGGCCTTTGGAGACTGAACACAGGATACTGTGCAGGGAGGCTGTGTCCCTGAATTAGACTTCAGAAGAGGTCATTCTCTGAGTTTCTCTCATGGCCTCATGGAACCTTTTTCCGTCCTTGAGGAACTTTATTATCTAAAACTCAGAAGGATCTAAAACTGTTCAAAGGTGTTAAAGATGAAGAAAGAAAGAAAATATACTGAGCCTAGTAGCTAAATTCATCCATTTGATATTTTGCATGCGCTTACAATTCTTTAAACAACTCTAAAAATGATCACCCACCAAACGATTAATGTGGTTGTGTAAATGGCCACTATCCTTCCCTTGTGCCCCTGCTTGCTAGAGATGCCTGGCTGTGGCCCAGCTCTTCCGTGGACCAGGGTACCTGTGGCCTTGGAATTACATCTCCTCCACTTGCTCTGCCCCATATTGATAGACATAAATGTGTTTAAATTTGCTAATGAAGATAGATCCATGTTTCAGTGAGATTACCATCACTGGCTGATTATTTAGCAGTGTGTTTCATAATAAAGGAAGCAGAATTACAGAGATGCATTTGGGATTTGTCTTTAAATTTGAATGCCTCTGACCTTACTGCTGTGTGCATTTCTTTGCTGGTGAGTGAAGAGGTTTTCTATGGGCACCAACGTTAACTCCCTTCTTTCTCATCACCTGGAAGTGTTCACCGGCTGGACCTCTGATGAACAACTTCTGGGCAGCATCATGCTCTGACAGCTTGCTTGATGGATGAAGCTGCCAGGCATATCCTCATTCCAAAGACAGGAAGGACATTGCCTCACCTATCAACTCTATAAATCAGCAAATAAAAATTAGTAACAAGCTAGGCCCAGGAATTCTTTCTCAATATAGTATTCTCGTAGATCATAATCTTTGGAATGTGTTTAAGGGGAAAAAAGAGACCTTACCATTTCTTTGCTTTAAATAATTAGCATTGACTTACTCAATGAAAGGATTTATGAGGAAGACATCTGGAAAAATATGTACTGTAGGGACAAACCTGTTCTCAGTGGCCTGGAATACCTTGCAGGGTTGCTAGAGATCTGAAGCACAGTAAAGGAGATGTGAGAGGAAATATCAACACCAAAGGGGTTGGGCAGAGGTGAGAGTCAAAGTGAGACAAGCAAGAGTGCTCCTCACCTATCAGAAATGATCACTTCCACAGGTCCTAGAACATTTATTTATAAACCCTCCTACTTACTTCCACATCCATTTTGCCCGGTAGACTTTGAACCTTTGATGGCAGATCTGTGTGTCTCTAGGTTCAAAAGCAGGGACTCAGTATAAGGTCAATAAATGAATGAATGGGTTTGGGCACTTTAGCAAAAATAATTAGGGTAAGTCCTTTTGAAGAAAGAACCCCATAGCTTGGCAGAAACATATAAAAAAAATTACACAAATTATGAATATATAAAAAAAAGAATCATGGGCCCGGCTGGATTGCTCAGTTGGTTATAGCATCATCCCAATATGCCAAGGTTGCGAGTTCGATCTCTGGTCAGGGCACATGCAGGAAGCAACCAATGAATCCATAGATGGGTCAAATAACAAAATCGATGTCTCTCTGTCATCAATCAATACAATTTTTTTCAAATGGAATTATGGGGAGTGATTGCACTGATAATAAAGGCTCTCTTACTTTATCCTTAGCTGAGGAAAACAAAATTCATAGGAAACAGATGATGCTCTGTGTGCTCTATATCAAGTTCTTCCCTGGGGAAGAAAGCATCGGCCGGGCTCTACATTTTTCTAGGTCACCACATTTACCACTTTGCCCTGCTCCAAGCTGGCATTCATGGAATTGGTGTCTCTTCCTTTGGAGTTAGGTGGTTTTAAGCCAACCATGATGCGGCTTCTAGCTCTGCCTGGCCCTCCTGTGTTCATGTTACTTAAACGTCAGGGTCTCAGCTCCTCCATATGTGAAATATAAATGACCAGACTTGTGCCTGGGCGGCTAAGCAAGATGTGGATGAAAAGTCAGGGAGGTCTGGAAGGTGTTTGCATGGCACAGGGGTAAAAATAGCCAAAAGAGATAAATGCAGTCAAATATTCTGTAATTTGCTTTCCCTCGACGTTTTTGCTACTCTTCATGAAAATGGAAAGATGTCCTTTCGCAGGGTGGCAGCTGCTGTTGCAGGAAGCTGCTGTCCGCTACTGATAAACAAATGACGACTTCCCCAGTGCCTCCATACATTGCCTCAAGCAGATCTGCAATTAATTTTTTGCTGTTTGGTTTTGTTTGTTTGTTTGTTTGTTTGTTTGTTTGTTTTGACCATTGGAAAAGATTTGGCTGGAGTGGGTGTATTTCCCTCTTGACTTAATCCTTTTGGTGTTCTGAAAACTTTCCAAGTGAGAAAATAAACCCTTTTTCCCAGTTTGAGTCAGCTGCTCAAAACACAAGCTAAAAATAGCTGCTTGGGAAGTTGCCAGCACTGCTTTGCTCTGCCCCAGGATGGTTAACCCCTCCCGGGGCCTTTCAGCGCCATGAGCATCTCCCCTGGCTTTTGCTAGAGTTGGTCCTTCTCGCTTTTCGTTTGGGATGCCCTTCGTGTGACCCATGCAAAGTCGCTATGATTAGGGAGAGTTGGGTGTGACCCAAACGGCACAGGGTTCTTTGCAGACCTTCTGCGTGGAGGCACTTTCCCATTGAAAGGATTAGTTTCTGGATTTGACTCTCCCTATTTCCCAGGGGCTTATGCATGCACTTCTGTCTCCTGGGCAATGTAATGAATTGGATGCATCGGTATGCCAAATGTAATAACAGCAAAAACAACATTATTGATATTAAAAACTAACATTCAGTGAATACATGCCAGCCACGTTGTAGGCATATATAAACATCATTCCATTTAATCCTCGTAACAAATTCGTGAAATCCATGCTATCCATAGTCTCCATTTTACAGATGGAGAGAATGAGGCTCAGGAAAGCTGTGTGACTCACCAAAATTTCAGAGCTCAAAAGGGCAGGTGAGAATTAAAACTCAGGCCTGTCTGCTCAGAGTCTGAGCCCTGAGCCAGTGTGCCAGGCTGAGCAGCTGAAGAAAGAACCCCATAGCTTGGCAGAAACCTTCGGGCCTGTTGGAGCTGCAGTTCTGGGTCTCAGTCTCTCCCTTCACATTTCTCTCTCAAACAGGCTATTCAAAGCCGAGGCTTGGGTGAATGTAGGTCTTAACTGCAGGCTGCAGTTAACTATGAGGTGCAGGTGGCCAAAAACCTAGCACCCAGGCTCTCTTGAGTGCCACGACTCCTTACTGGCCTGGAAAAGTGAGTCATTAAGAAGAACTTGGGCCTTTCCCGGAGACAGCCCGGAAAGATGGCTTTATTCTTACTTGTTTGGAAATTTGCTAAGATATTGTACTCATCCAACATCTACTGGGCTTAATGCAAATTCTTAAAACTGGGGTTTGGAAGTAAGTGAGGGTTAATCCTTTACACAGTTGGCTGGACAAGTACACATCAGTAGAAGGACTGATGTGTCTGAATCCCGTGATGAGACACAGGTTCACAACCAGCTGGGATGTAGTGCTTTTTCTCAGACATCCCTGTTTCATCCCTGTCTCCCTTGTGTGAAGGGAGACAGCAGAGCCAAAAGCACAAGCCACCTTTGGACAATCCAGGAGGACTGGGACTCATTCACAACCAGGCCACCCAATGGTGAGGCAAGAACTGGGTGGGTGTCTTTCAGGATCCAGGAGTAAAACTCACTCTCCTGGGTTCATCTGACTCTTACTTAAATGTAAGGATAAAAGTAAAAATATAAAGCATGCATCATAGGAATAATAGTATTATAAAACAAATTACAACATGAGAATCTGAGAATCTCTCATTTCATCTTCTCTTGGTTTCTGACCGTGCAAGCTGGCTGTGTTTCTGATATAAAATACTCAAAGATCTTCAACTCTAGGAAACTTGCTTGTATAATTTAAAGAATAATTATCTCCCCTAATTTTCTGTTACATCTTAAACTCTTATTAGTGGAGTGTTGACGTTCTCAGAGTAATCTGTCATGTTTATTGTTTTCTCTTATATTTTACACCTTTGGGTATTTATTGTGTTTCAGGTGACATCTTACCAAATTTTCTAATAAATTATTTTATTTTAGTAATGATACTAATTTTTAAGAATGTTGCTTTTTCCATATTCTTGTTTATGGATGCAAAATTCTCAACTGATGCAAAATTTTCAAACTGTTTTCTGTATCTGATAGAATCTCTGTTTTCTCCAGAACATGTGTTTTTCTTCTCCCCCCCCCCCCCCCCCGCTTCCTTCTCCTCTTCTTCTTTGTATTCTTAATATTCCTTCTTAATCCATTCTATTATTTTTCCTCAAATGCCTGACACCTTGTGAAGGGCCATGCTCATATGTAGGGCCCTCTGTCTCTTCTCTGGCTTCTCACCTGAGTGTTTGGAGTGACTCTGGCTTCCATGAAAGTGGAGGGGTCATGTCAACAAATGGCTTCCTCTCAAGAAGAAAGGGTAAAGAATACCTCCACTGCAACCAGAATAAAGCTGACTTCACACTAGGTGGACAGTGTGGGAAGTTCTTGGGTGTATTTCCTTCTGGAGAGACTTCATCTCCCTCTTTCTCTGTTGCAAAGATCTGGAGTTCCCCCAGACCCCTCTCACCACGGCCCTTTTCCAAGCAGCACCCTATTCTATTTACTATTACTTCCTGCAGGTCTCACTTTCTGCCAGGTGGGAAGGAGGGAGCGGCAGCCAGGAAGTGGGCAGTACCTCCCCTGCCTTGGCTGTCCCAATTTGGAGCCTGGTTCTGTCAAGAAAACCACTCCCTTCTCTGCCACGAACAGCTCTCCTCTCTGCCAAGCCTTCTACACATGTTCCAACTTCCTCTTCTGTTACTTCAATTTACCCATCCATATAATCCCTGTTTACTTTCTCTTTAGGAAATTCAGAAAAAAAATCTGATCTGCTTATAGTATCCTTACTGTTTTCAAGGCTGCCATAGGTATTTTTTCCTGTTAAATTTTGCCACCATTTCTATCAAATCTTGAGAGGAAGGAGAGGAAATGATATACACTCAATTTACCATCTTGAATTTGGAGATACAACCTGAACTGTCAATGATCTCAGGGCTTTACAATCTCGGGCAGGTGGTGAGGTGGAACACGGTTAAAATTCTGAGGTAGAAACCTTAGGAACACCTGCCCATTGAGATCTGACTATAACTACTTGTCAGTCTGCTTCAATGTGCTTCCATAGGTAATTGTTTTATAGTTCTCCCCTTTCTTACCTGCATTAGAGAGTAAAAATTTCCCACACCCTGGGAACATTTGAAGATTAAGTCCTCTTTGCTTTGAAGGAAGGGGGGGTCACTTTTTGTTGGGTTGTTTGGTTGGTTGCTGATAATTTTGACTCTATTGGTAAAGAATAAGAGAATGCCTTTGCCAGCTAGGGTATGTTGAGGAATAAAATAGGGTATAACTGGGGAGAAAAGGCTGGGCAAGTTGAAGTGTCTGAAGAGATGGCTTTTAGACAGGGCCTTGGGCATCAAGGAATTAATGTTGGAAAACTTGTCCAAGGAGAGAGAGATTCTGCTTGTAGGAAAACACAATGGAGTGAGGGACATTTTTCATGCTCAGGAATTGCCTCAATTTCTATAATACAGCAATCATATAAATATAAACAGCCATATAACTGTTAGGTGTTTTCTATGTCCTAGGCACTGTGCTAAGTGCTTTATCCATATTGTCTCATATAATCGTTACAACTCAAGGAGGTAGATGTCATGTGGTATAGCCATTTCATATCATCCACATCTTGTTCTATGTACCTTCCTGTGTTGCTGGTATGAGAAACATGAAAGCTACATTTCCCAGATGCCCATGAAGCTAGGGTTCTGGATGCCAGAAAGTTCTACCTGTGAGAGGCAATGGCCCAAGATCTGGAAGGTGGTGACTATTCACTTGCTACTGCTGGTGCTGAGAAGTAAGGTCAGATGAATGTGCGTATTTACCATAGGGAATTCCATAATTTCAACATCAAATCACCAGCTTTGGAAGGATGAGAACAGTGGTGACAGCAGCACAATGTCCTCATAGCCCAAGGACATCAGCAATGGTGCTGTGCCCTTGAAGTTTTTGGGCCATTGGTGGCTTATCTGCTACTCTAGCCTACCCTCCAATTTTATAAGCACTATTTCCCTGTATTAGAGTCATCTCTGTTTGAAATACCTGCAATTTTTTTTTCTATTGTATATTAAACAATAAACAATATTTTTTCTATTGTATGCTACTAACATTTCCACTTTGTAGATGAGGCCACTGAGGCTCAAAGAAGTTAAGTACCACACTCAAGATCACCCAACTATTAAGGGGTGATCTGAATTTGAACCCACATGTACCAGACTGCAAAGCCTAGGCACTTAACAACTACACATTATTGATTCTTGCTCTCCATCTGAAATCAGCTCATACTAATGTAGACTCTTCAGTCCTTAATATTCAAGGGTAAACCTAAGATCGGTCCATCAACAATAAAACATACGCTTTTAGGATGAGTGGGTCACTCATGGGTTTCACTGAGGTTAAACTTTTGCCTTGGTCTGAATGAGGTAACTCAGACCCTTCAACTCACTCTAGCAGCACTGAATTTTCTATAGATCTTAAAAAAATAAATTCCGTTAATTTGGTGTAATATATGCAGACAGGGAAGCGGGAGCCTGCAAATTCTTTTTGAAATTAAAATAATGGGAATGCTCTCAATCCTGAAAACAGAAATCTTTTGCAATTTTCATATTCCCATCACCCACTGACACTTTATTACAATGTGAGTAAAAGCTGAATGTCCCAGAGGTGGGCCAATAACACAGAAAATACAATTGAAGAATTTCTATTTCCCAAGATTAGGAACAGTTTATTGCTATAAAGATATTTGTCATTTTAAAAGAAAGAACTCATGAGTGGTGGTTATGATACATTTGTTCGACTCAAATACTAATAGGAGCTAGGTCATTCGCCATAGTTAGAAGCGATTTGGATCTCATCACATCAGCTCAGCTTCCTCCTGTGCATTCTCCAGTCTTGTGGAGAGGAAGAGAGTGTGGTAAGGACATGCTAATGGACATCTCTTTTCAGATGGAAATGCTTTGTTCTATAGTAATACACTCATGATTTCTGTGTGCATCTGAGCTGCGGAGCTTAGAAAAGCCTAGGGATTACCTACCTGGTGTTCTTAAGCCATGCATGCATCGCTCTACACACACTAAATTCACAGATGCTCCACTTCAGATGGTAAGGAGCGGTGTAAGCCCATTGTAACTGGGATGAGCATTCAAGTATTATGTAGTAGCAATCTCCAGTAGATGAGAGCCTGAAGATTTCAAGTTGTTATTTTCAAGCACTTAAACTATTTATCTAGTCTGGATGAATGGAGGGCACCCAAGCTCTAATTAAAAGCGGTTGGGATTGAGGACATGATATGGTATTGTATGGGGGACCAGTATTGATTTATACAGTGGACGAAGAAGAGAGTGAGAGAGCCAGGTTCACACAGGCTGAAAGGGCTAGAATCATCTACTTCAACCAGGTACTTCATAAAATCCATTTCACAGGCCTCTTCTAACTATATCTAAGGTTCACTCCAATTGGGGCCAAGAAAATTCTCTTTCTTTAATCAGAAAATCATTCAAGAGTATCAGATGCTCGTATTAGTGCCAGGTATTTGTATGTGAAGGAGACTTTAATATATATATAGTCATTGTAAAGTTGCATTTGTCAGAGGTCTGGTATGTACAGGGAATTTATACAAATAAGATCTAAGGAAGATATTACATCTGTTTTCACTTTAAAAGGATAATTTCTAATCTGTGTTTGAGGTCTCAGCATAATGGTGCTATAGAGTTTCATTGTGAATTTAAGAAAAGCAATATTCACTTTTCCATGGGAAATAAGTCATGGTTTTCCTAAAAGGAGTTAATAAAAGCCTCCACTTCAAGGACACTCTGATACATTTCTATCTGGTGCTTCTGAACAATTGTGTGTTTTTTGTTTTGTTTTGTTTTGTTTTTGTTTTTTGGCAGCCTTTTTAAGTTATGTGAAGCATAGCTTTTTATAAGAAACAAAAAGTAATGTTCACAAAGTCCAGGTACTCAAGGTCATGTACTTGACCTACAAAAAAATCTCTGATGCTCAGCAGAGCCTTTCCCTCCCTATTTTGCCCACAAATCAACAAGCTTGATTTTCTGGTTATAAAACAGATTGGAAACAGCGATCAGAAGGGATGTCCAGGTCGCTACCACAGATGGAAGTTGAAACACAGGAGTAGAAATAAATGCTATAGAATGTAGAAATAAGAATTGAAAGAGCACAAAGGGCTGCGGTTATTTCATATATTGGAAAATAGTCAGCACTTCAAGTTCCTCAAATAAACTTCAAGGGCATAGATTACATCCTAGTGTAATCATGTCCACACTGACCACTCAAAGGTATCCAGGAAGTGCTTGGGATTCTCTTCCTAAGATTCAAGGAAGAGTGAAGCACATTTTAGAAAGATTATCATCTAGAAATACAAAAACTAAAATTGGCAATTAAAGAGATAAAACCGTCCAGATGAACTCATTTCCCATGAGAATACCATAACCAGTGCTTTACTATATGAGATTTTATTTGAAAGAGAAAAAAAATCAAAACGTTTATTATCTATTCATGGCTATAGGTATGTGTATATACAAACATATGTTAGTGAATTTTGGCAACATATGTATGTACATATATAAGCATAGAACATTTCCATACTGTTTGAAGTGAGTACATATGGATGTGCATATGTGGACATCCATATTTTTCTGTGATCAGAAGGCTTTTAAAAAGTGTGTGAAGGTTTACATATTATGAGCTGGTTAGATTTTCAGTTTTGCCATTGCTTAACGATGCAGCTATTATCTGTTTGCCAGAGCTTCCCCTTGCCCATTAGGAAATTATATTTCCCTCGTAAATCTAAGATTCTTCAAATATTCTAAACACAAATTTTGGGGAATAAAGTGTACAGGTTTTTGAAGTTTATTTTAATGATGAATATTTGCGATTGTGGGGTCTGGAACTGAGGAACAGGACAATAGTTGTTATGATAAGTCCTAATGTTTAACAATGTGACCATTTACTAAGCACAATCATTCCATATGTTTCATTTGGTTGATATGGTATTAAGTCGTTTAAAATCTGTAACTATTAACCCTCTTTTTTTTCTTTTTTTTTTTTTAAACTGGATCATTCACTTTGTGGTAGAATCTCATTCTAGATTTGGCTGATGAGTCTACCTGATGACATTTCTCTATTCTGCATAATTTGTAAACTAGTATTTACATCTAAAGGCTTGATTAAATTCAAATTCAACATTTTTTAAAGGATACCTTGTAGGAGGGGCTATGACTTTCCATTGAATCACATCAAAAGGCTCATCATGCCTGCCTGTTTTTCCACTAATGCCTTTAAGACTGATCAGTCAGATCAGGTGCTGTCAACTTGATACATCCATTTATAAAATTCCCCATGAAAATTTTACCCAATACTTTGAGTAGTTATTGATCATTGTCTAGAATAGACCCATTATTAAACTGGGTGTTCCAAAATGATAATTTTCTAACTCCACTGTTCCTTATGCATTTATTAGCTGGAACTCTATAAAGAAAAGTTTGCCCTTGTCAATGAGTTGGAAGCCCTAAAATATATTTAATACTGAAAAGGCAGGATAGCTGTAAAGACCATGTTTTTCCACTGTGCTATCATGGAAAAAATACCTCTTCCCTCCAGATGGGAATCTGATAGATCAGGCCTGGCATGAGAAAGCTCTAGACAGAGGAGGTCCCAAGAGAGTCTATTCAGATTGAAGCAGGATTCCTGTTGGTAGATGGAGTGAAAACATAGGGCCTGGCTTTAGGAAGAAAGGGCTTCCAAAGTTCAGGTAGGTTTTCAGGTGCAAGCACAGAACTGGAGTGTAACGGGGAAATAGAACAGAGACCCCAGGAATATGGACAGGCACACTAGATGTTACTGAATAAGGGAGGAAGAACATCAATGGACATGAGAGGGTCTAGGGTCTCAACCCAAGCAAAAAGGAAGCTGTTAAAGTGTGGCTGGGCTCCTCAAAGTGGACAAGGAATGAAAAGTAAATGCGGGACTGAGCCCTGGAGTGAGTGTTCAGGAAGGTGCTTGTGAAGGGCATACACGTGGATGGTTGAAGGATTGTGCTATCCCACTTGGGTCTCAAGATGACTGTGAATCAACTGGTTTGGCACCATCCACTCCCCATGGATTAAAAACCCCATTTTCTTCTGTGACAGAACAAAAAGGACCTGATTTCCAAAGGGTTTTAACCAGAGAAAATGGGGCCATCTGGCCTTATATGACCAATCCATTCATCACTGATTCAAACAGTACTACCTGGTCAATGACTAGGTCAGACATGCTTTGCCCATGTCTGACCCTACTTCCATCACAATCACATAAATTCTCAAAAAATGAAGGAAGGAAGGAAGGAAGGAAGGAAGGAAGGAAGGAAGGAAGGAAGGAAGGAAGAAGGTAGGAAGGGAGGTAGGGAGGAAGGGAGAAAGAAAGGAGGAAGGAAGGAAGGAAGGAAGGAAGGAAGGAAGGAAGGAAGGAAGGAAGGAAGGAAGGAAGGAAGGAAGGAAGGAATTAAAATGTTTCAGGTTACAGAGCCCAGCTCCCTGGGCTAGAATGACTGGGATTTGTAAATGCTAAGAACTGCCAGGACCTCTGCCTCAGACCTCCTCTCCTTTTGGGAGCTTTTCCAGAACCATGCCCACTATTCTATTTAGGAATTGAGGAATTGAATAAAAACCAAACCTCTCTAACCACTCAAATTAAATTTCCTTTCAGCTACATTACTTACACACATGAGTGTTGAGAATTATTTTTAGACTTAAAAAAATAGCAGTTTGCTGGCACTTGTCATCCAATCTGTAACAGATTTCCAGAGATTAGCACTTGTGAGGTTTTTTGGCTGCGTTTAATCACAAAAGTAATTCTGTGTTCCCTCAATATGCTCTGCTCTGGGGATAAAAATAGCAATGCATTCTGGTTGGGGGAGTCTCGGCCACGGGGCTTTGCTCTCCTGTTGCTGTTTTAACGTTGTGATGGAATTGCTGTCCTTTTTTTAAGGGCATGTGTTTGCAAAGCAGCAAATGAGGGGGGTACAGTATCTGCTGTGCTGCAGGCTCAGCAAGGCCCTCGCATGCTTGAAGTGAGATCTTCCGCAGAGCAAATGAAGAGAATAATTGTCTGATTATCATGCCAGATTTTACAACTGAGAAACTATATAGTACATGCATTTTAGGGGGGGGAAAAATGCTTTTGATAACAAGGACTTGTATAAGTAAAAACTACTCCGTAACAACCATCAGGGACCTGGCTTATCTTTTTCTTGTGGAGTGGCCTCTAATTGACCCCTTAAAAGGGAAGGAAACTCCAGTCGGAAGAGCATTAAGCAGCATGTGTCCACTTGTGCCCTGATTTGTTTTCTTGTATAACGCGAGTTGTTTAGATCTGCCGATAGGAAGTGGTGGTGCCCCACAGGAGATAAACATCCCCGCAGTACATTTACATTGATCATCCTGTGAGCGTCTCATTCTGGACTCCAGAAAGTCTGATGTCCCTGGGTCTCAGCATTCCTGCGGTGGGTTTTCTACGCATCAAGCAGATGCCCACCGAGAGAGGAATGGGAGTTCATCCCTCTTTTTGTGAGAAGCTTCAATGCTCAGTGCTGCTTCTGCAGCATCTTATGTGATGTCTTATTCATTGCTCACTTGTGTTATCTTGTAAATGAGGATCTTGGTGGCAGAATTCCTGAGCCCGTAGGGGACAGTCCTCCTTCACTTGACAATGTGGACCCAGAGAAAGAAGATATCTACTAAAAATGGCTCCCAATGGCTATTTGGGCTCACATTTAAAAAAAAAAAAAAAAAAAAAGCAAAACAAACAAACAAACAAACCAAAAACACAGCCTTTTTCTACACAGGGGCCTCTCATACAAACTTGACCTCAGGGAGCACTCCCTGCCTCTGCTCTGAACTGCCTGCCTGCACCGAGGCAATGTTTCTGCCCTCTGAGCCAGTCTTCATAATGGAGTCCCTGAAATTCTATTCAACCAATAGGGCTGAGGATTTCCCCCATTCAATTGGAGCTAGGCAACTATATCCCCATCAGCTTCTTCACCTATCAATCAGAGTGGCTCCATTGTGACCAGTGTCCCTTGGACCAATCAAACTGTGTGGATTTGGAGTCCTCATTTGCATGAGGTCAGACCAATCAGGGACTAGGGGTAGGACTTCTGTATATATAGCCAGCTCCCCTGTGGCTTGGCACTTTCCCTTTCCACTGAACACTGGGTTTTCATGGGCTGAGCTGAAGCACAGAAGGTGTCTCTCTGGAGCAGAGCAGAGCTGACCAGGGCAGTGCAAAGCAGACCAGCCAGGGGCAGAGGGAGCTGTCTATCTATCTATTCAACAGATCCCACAGGGATAGAAATACTTGGTGTAGGGGCTCCCTCTGGCTTCTCCCCCTTGAGGAGCGGCCCTGGCTCTCAGATTCCACTCCTGACAATTCCATTCACCTCATAGCCAATGACTCATCAGGAATGGCAGTCGTTTATGGAAGCATATCTTTCTGAGGTGGAAATGTCAAAAATATTACTGGTGGTGACAATTTACATGGGCAAGCATTCACAGAATACTTATTCTACTCGGGCCCTCAACATGTCACTCACTGCCGCCTTCTGTGACAAAGCCCACTTATTTACCTACACATTTTTTATTTCAGAGCAACCTCAGAGGGACAGAAACTGTAAGGACAAATTGTTACAATTTCTGGATGAGAGTAGCCATTTCAGTCTTCTCTGGAGCATTCTCTGTGTGAACACCCAGCATCTGGCCCTTGGTGTATGGTTTTTAAGGTTCCCTCTGAGAACATGAGGCTTTTAAATCTTTGTAGTTGACATTTGATAAGAAAGAGCTTGGGCTGAAGCCTGTTTGGCTCAGTGGTAGAGCATCGCCCTGCAGACTGAAAAGTCCCAGGTTCCATTCCGGTCAAGGGCATATACATTGGTTACGGGCACATCCCCGGTAAGGGGTGTGCAGGAGGCAGCTGGTCGATGTTTCTCTCTCATCGACGTTTCTAGCTCTCTATCTCTCTCCCTTCCTCTCTGTAAAAAAATCAATAAAATATATTTTAAGAAAGAAAGAAAGAAAGAAAGAAAGAAAGAAAGAAAGAAAGAAAGAAAGAAAGAAAGAAAGAAAAAGAAAGAGCTTGGGAGACTCAAGCCTTGAACCCTGGAGATTCATTCCCACCTTTCCCCATCTCTACCGCTCCATCTCTGGATTACTCAGTCTCCTGACCTTTCAGACTTGCTTCCTGTTTCTGGCCCGAAATGAGCTCTTGGACATGAAGGCAGAGCTGGCCTCCCCGCTCTCCTTGGGGAAGCTCCTCAAAGCTGGTTTGCCCTGAAGTCCCAGGCTCTATCTGCTTCCAGCACTCCTGGTCACCACCACGTGCCTCACACGTCACTGGCCCTGATACAGTTCTGCTCACTGGTAGGAATGAGGGACATTTCTGGAGCTTGGAGCCCAGAAGTTATCTCACTTTTCCAAGCTCCCAAGAACTTTCCTTTGGGCTTGTGGGAGGAGTCCTGGAACTCGGTGCTGCTTGTGTGATGTCTGGGTTGATGACTGTGAAGGGCTCTGGAGGTAAAATGCTGACCGAGAGATTGGCATAGACATATCGTATAAAGATGGCCAAGAGGAGGATTTTACCACAGAGGGGTTTCTTCTCTTCTAGTTTTTAATGCATCACTAGCTCTGAAATAACAGACATAAACCCAAGAATATTAAATGAAAGCAAAAACAGGCTTTTAAAAACCTCAGCATTAAAAAAACAAAACAAAAAAACCCACAAAGTATACATCATTCCCTTAAAAAAAAAAAAAAATCTTTCCATGATTCTTATCTCCAGTCATTTTTATTGGAGACATTTCTCATATGTGATTGTATCGGCTTTCTGAAATCAGATACGAGTCTCATTACTCTTGCCTGGTTGATCTATTCTCGCATTTCTTAAACAAACAAGGGAACCAGGGGGCGTGGGGATGCTAATCGCTCCATAACCCTCATACAGTGACAAGGCTTGTCCAGTGGAAACAGTAGCAAAACGACAGCACTGAGGCCTGATGGAGGGTCCTGTAGGTCATCAGATAAACACTAAACAAAGCTTGTCTGTATTTTATTTTATTTTATTTTATTTTATTTTATTTTATTTTATTTTATTTTATTTTATTTTATTTTATTTTATTTTATTAAATATTACAGAGAGGAAGGGAAAAGGATGGAGAGCTAGAAACATCGATGAGAAAGAAACATCGATCAGCTGCCTCCTGCATACCCCCCACTGGGGATGTGCCCGCAACCAAGGTATCTACCCTTGACCAGAATCGAACCTGGGACCTTTCAGTCCGCAGGCTGATGCTCTATCCACTGAGCCAAATCTGTTTCGGCAAAACTTGTCCGTATTTAGATCGAATCTAAACAGACTTTCTTTGATCAATGTGCCTGACAGGATTCTATCTAGATATGGATTAGCAAAGACAGCTGTGAGGAATAGATGTCCAGAGGATCATCTTTCTTTTTTTTTTTCTCCTTAAATTAATAATTGGCATTTATTAGTAACAAGTATACCCCCCAGTTTGGGGCTGTAAGTACTGTTCTAAGGGGAAAAAATGTATGATCTCTAATGTATTGGTTCCCCTCTGCCATCTTTTACAGCTTTATCAATTGCTTTCTTTATCCCTATGATCACAACATGTACACCATCCCCTCCTAAGCTGGACAACCATGGTAGGAGAGATTTCTGATCAGCATAAGAGTGAGACCAGGATCCAACATTGAGAGAAGCCTCTGGGGCACGAAAAGCTCTTGGTGAATTGAGGAGGACCATCCATGGCAGCAAGGCCTGTGGACTGAAGGAGGCCATTAGAGAACAATGTCAGCTAACAAGGAAGTCAAGGAATTCTGGTTGGTTTGGTGAACAGTCACTTCCTGGTTCTCTGGATAATCACTGTAGTGACCTCTCTTTTTTCCTGCTCCTGCTGTCTGTTTGTCCCACACAATTTCCCATTGTCCTTGTTCAATTCCACTTCACTAAATACTAGTGTTTATCTATACTATATGGAATATTCGTGCAGCTGATGTCAGGAATAATTTGCCCATCCACAGTGGAGAAGACAGACAGGAAAAGGGGAAAAGAAAGAGGATTGCCCCTAAATTGTGAGGCCATGGTTCACACAAAACACCTAGACTTTGGATCCCTGCTCTGCCTTTTGCTAGCTGAGTGATTCTGATAAAACCTTGGTTGCCTGGATATTAAAATGGGCATTTCAGGGTTGCTGCAGGATTAGAGGTAGTGCGCAGGTTCCTGGCTTATCATAAATGTTGAGGAGAGGGCTGCTATAAATATTTTACATAGAGTTGTAGTATATATACAATTTGACATCCTGCTTTCTCATTTAACCCTATATGTAATAATAGAGGCCTGGTGCACAAAATTCGTGCACGGGGGTGGGAGTGTATACCTCAGCCCAAACTGCACCCTCTCCAATCTGGGACACCTAGGAGGATGTCCGACTACAGATTTAATCCCCACAGGGATCGGCTCTTAATCACTCGCCTGCCTGCCTACCTGATTTTTCCTAACCACTTCTGCCTGCCATCCTGGTCGCCCCCTAACTGCTCTCCTGCCAGCCCGATTGATGCCTAACTGGCCTGATCGCCCCCAACTGCTCTCCCCTGCCAGCCTTGTTGCCCCCAACTGCCCTCCCCTGCCAGCCTGGTCACCCCTAATTATCTTCCCCTGCAGAGTGGTTGTCCCCAACTCCCTCTCCTGAAGACTTAATCTCACCCCCAACTGCCTTCCCCTGATGGCCTGGTTGCACCCAACTGCCCTCCCCTGCCAGCCATCTTGTGGTGGCCATTTTGTGACATGATGGCGGCTATCTTTTGGTAACCAACTTGTGATGGTGTTATGGTGGCCATCTTGTGACAATGTCACATGCCACCACCTAGGCTTTTATTATATAGGATAAACATCTTCCCATGTTCTATAAAACTGTTGACATCATTTTTAAATGCTAGAGAATAGTCCATCAAAAAGGATATACTGTAATTACATACATATTTCTTTATTTGGGACCCTGAAGTATTTTTGGTTGTTTTTTTTCCTCCCTTTTTTAGTATTAGAAAGGATGCTACATCTTTAAACATAAAGCTTTATCTGCATTTAGGTATAATTTCTATGGACTTTATTCCTAGAAGTGGAATTACTACATCAAAAGGTATGGATACTTTGACACATCTCGATAGGTAGTTAGCCAAATTACTTTCCAAAATTCAGACACTTGTGTGGCCTGTCTCATCACACCCTTAGCAGTCAGAGAAGACACCACAGGTTGCCTACCCATGAGACATTATTTTCCCTGTTGATAGAGCCTTGTTTTGTTCAGATGTCCCTGCTCCTTCTGGGTATAAATCTGGATTAGTCTAAATTAATCTTAGTAACCTCATTTCTCTTGCCAGTGGCTGGTTTAGAAGTAGCCATATGACCCACTTCTGGCTAATGAGATGAGAAGTAAGGTTTACTGGGTAAACTTTTTTTAATTAAAAAAAAAAAGACAAGAAAGAAATAATGTCCCTTCTTTCACTGGACATTGAACCAGAGCAGCCTAGGTACAATACCAATAAAGGAGGGAAACTTAATTCAACTGCTAAAACCCTGAATTAATCTACCCAGGAGCCACCCTTCCTTAGGACTTTTTTCATTTGAAATTATTTAATATACATGTTATTTAAGAAGTTTGATTTGGTTGTTTCATTTCTGCAGCCTAAAAGCATTCTAACTGCAACACCAGCATTATGATTAATAAAAATCTTTTCCAAATCGACTCACATGCAAAAGAGCATCTTTATTTTGTTTATATTTTGCTGTTCCTTAATCCTTCATGAGATCACATGTTATTAATCTATTTATTAATAATTTGCATTGTCTTTTCTTAATTTATCTAGAAACTTTTTTTTTTTCAAAGAGCAGTGATGCTCTAGCCCATATGGCTCAGTGGATTGAGCATTGGTCTGTAAACGTAAAGGTCCTGGATTTGATTCTGGTCAAGAGCATGTACCTCGGTTGCAGGCTCCTTCCTGACCCAGGCCCTGGTTGGGGCTCATGCAGGAGGCAATCAATCAGTGTTTCTCTCACATCAATGTTTTTCTCTGTCTTTCCCTCTTCCTTCCACTCTCTCTAAAAATCAATGGAAAAATAGCCTCAGGTGAGGAATAAAAATTTTTAAAAAACACAAATAAATCTTGACCACATTTACCTATGCTGCCATCTTGACCATCTTGAGCATCTTGGAGATGCCCAGGAGAGGCTAAGCACAAACAAAGAGCAGTGGGCTGTGGAAGAGGATCGTTTGCATGTTGAACTGAGCAGGGTGTGGCATCGAGGGAACAGTTAAGGGCATATTGGGACTGAGTCTAAAGATATCCAAGGAGGCCTGTTGCTCCTTTTCATACAAACACTCAGCTTGCAAAGTATCTTCAGCCCAATGAGATGGGCTTCTACCCAAAATATGGTAATGATGAAAGTCAATGATAGGACTGTTTGCTTACAGAAACCTAGACCTCTGTCTCTTAACAAGGAGGCAGGGAGTCTGGTGGGTCTGTTGGGTGAAAGAAAAATAAGGCTTATGAAAGTGAAGAGAAGGTTGTGAGAGGCCAAACACCCACTAAGGACCTGCTATACAGGAGCGCATATAGCATTTCTCCTCGCTTGGTCCTGACTATGCCAACAGGGTCCCCAACCCCTGCCCCATGGGACTGACTTGTGTTTCTGCTCTGGCATAAGAACATTTACATTTCCCACCTAGAGAAATGTTCCAGTTACTCTGGTTTTTAAATAAACTTTGAACACAAGCACTAGGGCAAGAGACTGATTCATCTCCCAGAAAAGGGAACATATGAAAATGATTCACACTTTCTTTTTATTAGCATATTAGAGTCACAGTGTACCAAGTCCTCAGTATTAAGGCGATGTGTGCAATGGTCAGATAAGTAGAAATTTAAGTGACCTGGGTTTCATAGGAGGTTTTCAATACTATGAATACTCAGTGAATTCAAGCCTGATGAGATCTATCCTCAGTGAAGTCTTGCCAATGAGCACATGGATAATCCATGGCTAAGATTGTTTTATAAAAGACATTGACTAGGTTCTAGTAGCTTCCATCAAAGTCTTGTTCTAAATCATCATAAGTAACAGGTCAATAGTTAATGTACTGCTGATTAAATTTAAAGCCAAATTACTCAGATCCCAAGACAACTGGGTTTTGCTCATTTGTAATTCAGAGGCACTTTGAGACACAAATTGATGTTTGTTTGGCCAGTTTGTAGGTCCCAAGGTCTTGAGCCTGAACCTCCTTTCATGGAGCCCTCAAAGACCATCTGTGTAGTGTGGCTCACTAATTCGAGCTTGCTTCTCTTGTTCGTTGTTGAGATTTATAATTTCCCAAGTTCCTTTATTAGTGGCATCTTGTCGAAATAGGACTGATTATCTTTGGTAAGATTCTTAAGATCTTGGCCAAATCAAAAAGTGGTCACCATACCAAAGTTGAGAGTGAGAGAATATGAGAACATGTGTGAGGTAGGGAAAGGAAGTGTATTTTTAAAAGAAATATAGGGCAGTGTGAGGGTGCCTTATAGTCTGTGTATTTGTTGGTGATGGGGTTTATGCCACATCACTTTGCTTGTTAGTTGTATCCACTACTTAGTGATTTTAAAAATAATATTGTTTAACTCTAATGTGAATTATGTTGAAAAGAATAGAATAGGGGGGAAAAGTAGATTGTTTGTATTTCTATCTGCCTACTCTTTATATGCAAAATTATAACATAAACAGGGTCCCAAAATAGTACTTTTCTGCTCACCCAAAGAGATCTTCCACTTAGCTTTGAATTCTAAAAGTCCCTGGTCCTGATTTTAAGGAACTAGGTAGTGAATTAGGCTCACTGAGGAAGGAATAGGAGGAGGCAAGACTAACTTTAACAAAAGGCTCAGATTTGTCTGAGTTGGTTGATGTTTGCCAGGGAAGGGTAATTTTTCAGTTTCTGTGGTGAATATCTGGAAATTCAGACCCCACACTTGTGGTCTGAGCTTTTCTGTTCCTTCCTTGATAGAGCTCCGGATAGCAGTACCACTGCTGCTGCCCGTTTAGCTACAAAACCAGTTAATTCTTTAAGACAAATAATGTTGCCTGGGCCCTAACCAATGCCTAGCTGGCTGGTAGGGTAGAGCCAGGGCAGTTTTGGCTGATAAGGCCTGAGTTTTCAACAGCCTCTTCTCTCTCAGCCCCAAGTCATAGGAGTTTGCCTTTGGCATCCAATCCCCACAACTAGAATCATACCTGCATCAGATCCCAATTCCTGGGAATCAGGATCTCTGCAAGCAGTTAATCTAGCTGCTAAATCCTTACACCACAGTGTTTGATTTCTTCCCAGAGTGCACTATGGGTTGTGACTAATCTTAGCAAGGTCTGGGCCGGGGAGCGCTTGTCTATATGTGGCTGGAATATATAACTAATTTTTCAGCTCTCCTTTAACCTTGTAATCCTTTTCCCAACGACTTAGTCAGCATCACTGTCTCAGGGAAGGGATGACTCCACAGACAGCAAATAACACAAAAGGACTCAATTATTAGCTTTTTGGCTTTTAATATCTTGGCCTCAAAAGAACAGAAAGAACTGACGTGTGTATAAGAGACGTGGGAGAAGTAATGAGTAATAACAAAGAAGCTCCCCCAATCCAAACTGCTCCCCCTCCTCTAGGCTAAAGTGCCCCCCTCCCCTCCCCCCACCCAGGAAAACAAAGGAAGCTAGGAGAAGAGAGGAGAGCTTAGATGGTGATGACTCCTTGATGGAAAAGCTCTGTACCATGCTCCCTTCCTGGGATGAAGCAAGGAGAAGGTTCCACAACAGAAACTCCAGGTACATTTGGGAATGACACCACAGAGGACATTTGGGTTTACTTTTCCAGATAGGCTCTAGGAAAGAGGCAAGATCCCCAGGGAAGTACGGCTGTCCACTCTGTCCTGGCTAATGAATTTGAAAAACCCTTGGAGTAGACCTGTGAATGGAAGGGGTAAAAGAGATAGCTGAGGGCATGAAATGATTCTTTTTGTACCCAAGGGTGCTACATAAGTGACAAATGACTGTGGATTTATCAATTCTGGGACAAATTTCCTCTAGTTTAGTTGCTTCTGAGTTCCTACCCTTTCTCTGTGATTGCCTCTCAACAAAGAGTGGGCATCGCTCTTCACCAGCACAGCTGCTGAGATGGAATGTGGACCCTTGCTCATCATGACTAAGTCACCCCTTGTATAAGCCATATCAAAGTGTCCTTGGGTCAGATATCTTGTGTGCCCAAGAGGGTCCTGAGAGTTAGCTGACTCAAGCAGTGTGCTCCTCACACCCCTAACCTTCATTCGTGGGCCTCAGACTGAGAGGCAATCACAGAGAAAGGGTAGGAACTCAGAAGTAACTAAAATTAAGTTTCTACTGTTTGCAAGAAAGAGTAGATAATACTTTAATATAAGTATTGACTTCATTTATAGAAAAGTTAATTTACTTTGTCCACAACTGAGTTTGTGAACTGAGATTCAGTATGACTTAGGGTTCAGTAAGATGTAGCTTGTACCGTCATGTTCCACATGATCTCTGGTCACAGCCCAGTGTCTTTGGTCCCTCTCTGGCTTCAGATTATCCTGTCCACACACTCCATGGACACTTACTTCACCCCACTGAAAGCCTCTTTGGTTCCAGGGCCCTTCCTCCCACCCTCCTTAGTCTCCTGGGAACAAGGCAAACCTCCTCCTGTGTGTGTGCGCAGGAGAGAGCCCGAGGACTGTGTAAAAGTTCCCTTTTGTTTGCATCTTTCCTTCTGTATTGCTCCTGCACCACACTTCCTGGGCTGTCTTCGAGGACCATGTTCTTAAAAATCGATTGTCAGTGCCAGAACCTTGGCCGTGGGTAATACAGAAATATGCATACCTGCACCCACCTAATGCCTTTCCTTCTTTGAGTCCAGGCAGGATGCCTCATCACCGCACAGATGCCTCTTGTTTTCCCTAATGCTTCTCAACACGGCACCGGTTCTACGACTGAGTCACTTTGTGTAAGTTTATAGCCGTGATTGCCATGGAGAATTTCCCTCTCAAGTTGTTCATTGTTTGCGTGTTTTATGTATCATTTCCCTCCAGAAAACAGCTCGGCTCTGAAGTCAGTATAATTGCATCACCTCTATGTTCTTTTCATCTCAGTCTTGACCTTAGATGATGTGGACTTTTAATACCCACATGAGGCTAATGAAAACTCTTATCTAATGAGTCATGACCCAACACATTGGAGCAAATTACTTTCAATAAGGTTGCCTGAGGTGAGAAGTGAGGGACCTTCACCTCTTGGTTAGCACAGCTAGAGAATGCAAAAAAAAAAAAAAAAAAAAAAAAGTTTTTTCTGCCCTTTGATACAGCTCTACTGCTTTTATGCTCTTAGAAGCCTGAACTTAGACATACAATTAACCTCATTCAGTGCAAGTTTGATATATGAGTAATAATATAGCTCCATAATTATACAACAGGTAAGACTTTTAAAATCCAAGTTATTATGTGAATTAAAACATAACACTTTACTTTTTTAGTCACCCCTTTGACACTCCCAGGAGCAAAGCAAACTTCCTCCTGTGGGTGTGCAGGAGTGTCTGAGGACTGTGAAAGTTTCCATCTTTCCTGCCTTGCTCCTGCAGCACACTGCCTGGGCTGTATTTGAGTATCATGTTCTTAGAAATCAGTTTCGGTGCCAGGACCTTAGCTGCTTCCTCAAAGTTATTGTCTGTGCTATGAGTTTAGAACATGTGTTTAGAAGTTCAAACGCAGAAAGTGGACTTTCTTGTTCTTTCCCATTCTTTCCTTTCTTTGGGGCCAATGAATGATACACCTCATCCACAATAATGGTGTGTCTGATCCAAATGAATGCAGCTGACTTAGGAGGCAGGGAAGAGGGAAGTCATTGCAACAAGTGGCAGGATGAGGGGACTTGGGTTAGTTTGACAAAATGTTATCCCATCCCAAATCCCTAGGGCTGAGTCATCTGCTCTGTTCCCCACCCTGCAGAGGTCTACTTTCCCCACAGGCCTTACTTCTGTGCTCTTTTCTTTGGCCTTTTCTTGCTCTGCACTTTTGCCCTTCCTCTGTAGTCCTGCCTCTCCGCATGATCCTGTGCTGGCCAGTGAGTGTACCTGGTAGAAAATGAAAGTTAATGGCTTCTCTCTTGGGGTCCTTGCTTCCCCCTTCTCTTCTCCTTTCTTTTTTTCCTTTCCTCCCTTTCTTCCTGACTCAAGGTGCCAACCATCACAGAAATAGCTGCTTCCAGAAGGGTAACTGCAAAATTCAGCAGGAGTGCGGGAAAGGAGGCTGGCAGAACCTGTAGCCTTCATGCTATCTCCTTGACAATTTTATTATCACAGAATCCAATTTTCTGCAGAGTAGCTGCCTTATTGACTATCATTCTCTTCTTTAAAATTTTGGGAGTGAAGTTTTATTGTAAAATATTTTCTACGTTTGAAGCATAGCTTTGAATCATACTTTGAAGAGAAAGCTATTTCTGTAAGAGCACAACTCTAAAGAGGACCCATGATAACCATGGAGTTTATTTCTATTGAGAACTTGAGGAAAGCTGTCATTCAAAAAGGGAAGGGAGGTGTGCTGTGCTTTCAAAAGGCTCAGTGTGGTCCTAGAGACACCTTTCAAATGGACTTTCTAAGATGTAACTCTTGTATCCCCATAAGAAAAATTGTTTTTATTATGAAACTTACTTGATGTTAAATATAGGTTTACTTGGAGGGCTCAGAAAGTCTCTCTCTCTCTCTCTCTCTCTCTCTCTCTCTCTCTCTCTCTGTGTGTGTGTGTGTGTGTGTGTGTGTGTGTATGTGTGTGTTTAATGCTCTTACTGTTGTGCTCTCAAACACTTGTGCTGCCTTATACGTTAAGCTGGAGTTAGTTGTCAGAAAAAAAACAAACATTTTTTTTACTGAAAAATTGTATGTCTTCAAAGAAATTTGCATAGAGTTGCATTTTGTTTTCATTTATCCAGCATCTCAAAGTGATATAAATGGTTCTGGTAACCAGCATGAGTTACAAAGTGATCTGCAGATGGTTGCTACTTGTGCTTGGCTTGGACATGCCCAGGAGAGTCTAAGCTGTGAACCAAGGCCAGCTGCCACTAGTGCCAGGTCTGGGGCCACTTTGTAAGTGGGACAGGGCACACTGAGGCCTGAAAAATTTTAGGAAAGTCCTAAGCATGAGCCAAGATGGACTATTTGTAGGAGGGGGGGGGGGGAAATCACTGGAAATAGCTTGTGTGGGCCCACAAGTTGGGTGGGGTGGGGTCTGAGGGAATCACCAAGGGGAACAATTAGTGTTAGCCAGGTGAAGGAGACTTAGATTTGGTGTCTGCCTGCTGGATCTCTGGGAGGGAGGGCTCAAAAAGGAACAACGGCCTCTACCAGCACTTCTGTCTGGAACAAAGCTGTCCTTCTAACTCTTGCCATGATGCAAACAATTCAGTTCTTCCCTCTATGTCCCTGCTACCTTTTGAGCTGCTGCCCCAGTCTTGGAGCGCAGAGTGAGTGAGGGAGTTTAAGTAAGTCCATGTACAGGCCTTTTAAGAAGAACTGCTTGGGACTTCAGCAGCCCTCAATCTTAAACTCACTACCTACTGGTTTTACAGCCAGAAGTTATGAGGATTTCTCTTCCTGGCACCAGAACCCTGGGCTAGTGGGGCCTGGTGTGGAGCTGGAACACCTGCTCCTTAGGGGCACCTCTACAGCTGAGATATCTCTCCCACATGTGGGTGTGGGACCAGCTTGTTCAGAGTCTTCTCTCCTTTTACCAGCCTCAATGTGGTTTCTTTTTTAAATCTTTAGTTATAGGATTTCTGTTCAACTAGATTCCAGGTGGTTTTGAATGATGGCTGTTCTGTAGTTTAGTTGTAATTTTGATGTGGTTAAGGGAGAATGCGAGTACCAAATTTATCTATGCTGCCATCTTGACCAGAGGCCCAGGCCTGAAAGAATTTGAAGATTGAAGTTGACATATTGCTTATTTGGGTGTCCTCAGCACTTAAGAAAAAATATGCTTGACACATAGCTATTGTTCAAGAAGTGACTGATGCAAAAAAAAAAAAAAAAAAAAAATGATGCTATTTTCTAAGAAATACCCAGTGTTCTGTTTGTTCAAAAGAGAGAAAGATGAACTTAAATGAAGGACAGAACCCTCATGGAGGAAGTGATCTCCATGCTAGCTCTTAAAGGATGAGAAAGATTGAAATAAATTAAAAAGATTGTGGAATAGAGCCAGGAAATCAGTTCAGACAGAAGAAACAGCTTGAGAAAAAGTAGGAATATGGCAAGGATTAAGACAAAGCTTGTTTAGAGAAGAGCAAGTAAACCTTTTGGCTGGAAACTTGGCTTTTTTTATTGAGCAATGCATTAAAAACTCAAATGCTTCTTGGAACCAGGTTTATAGCACAATAGGTAAATAAAGCATGGCTGGATATAGCACATTAGGGAGAGGAAGGGACTGTAGCAAATTGGAAAACACATGCCCCACTGCTGCTCCATGTCATATGGTCATATGTAGACCTTTCAATTTCCCAGATAATATGGAAATCCAAGGTGTGTGTGTGTGTGTGTGTGTGTGTCCATCCTAGATTGATAAAAACTACAAAATTAACATTGCTATAAGAGAATTAAACTCTAGTGTTTATTCAAATTTCACTTTTTTTTTTCTCCTAATGTCCTTTTCTGTTCCAGGATCTCACGTTTCTTTTAGTAATTATTTCTTTGGTCTCCTCTAATCTGTTCAGTTCCTCAGTCTTTCCTTGTCTTTTATGATCTTGGCATTTTGGGTGAAAACTGGTCAGTTATTTTGTAGAGTATCTCTCCATTTGTGTTTGATGTTTTCTCATGATTAACTTGAGATTATGCATTTTTGGCCAAAACACCATGGAAATGATGTTTTGTTCTTCTCAGGGCATCAGATCATGATGTCAATACATCTTATTTACTGTTGATGCCCACTGTGGCCACTTGGTTAAGGTGGTATCTATTGAGTTTTTCACTGTAAAGTTGCCATTTATACCTCTGTAAGTGATAAATATTTGGAGAGTTATTTTGAGACTACCAAAATAACCTATTTCTTCTCAAACTTTTGTCCACTGATTTTTACCAACCATCAGTTAATCTTGCCTACATCAATTATTATTGTGATGTTGCCTAAAGATGATTTTGTATGTCCTTCATTCATTTTATTTGTATTAGAATTCTTCTGTAAGGAAAAGCTAGCCCTCTCTGCCTAACCCACCCCTTCCATTTACTTACTTACTCAATTACTAGAGGCCCAGTGCACGATTTTGTGTATGGGTGGGGTCGCTTGTCCTGGTTGGTCATCATGGCTAATCAGGGCCATCCGGCCAGCCAGGGGGGAAGGAGCATGGTAGGTTGGCTGGCCATGGGAGGTTGGCTGTGGGAGTGCATTGACCACCAGGGGGCAGCTCCTATATTGAGTGTCTGCCCCCCTGGTAGTCAGTGCATAGTCATAGTGACTGGTTGACCAGTCATAACATCACTTAGGCTTTTATATATATAATGTTAGTATGAAGTAATGAATAATCATTTTGTGGGTTATAATCTAATACTTATCATTATTATTTTGTTGTTCTAACTGTCCAAATTTCTCCATGGAGAGTTTCTCCAGGTTGGCTCCTATGTCATTTGACATGCCTCATCTTTTTTGTGCACTCCCTTATTTTCTAATATACACGATGTTCCAAGCTCATCAAGCATTTCTCCAAGAAACATTGGTTCTTCTTATTGGAGAATAAGTATCTTGACTATAAAATGTAGAAAATGAATTCAAACATTTAAACAACGTTGTGGATGTGGATGTGGTCCATAGTCTTTCATTTAGTGACATCTGATATTAGACATCAGTCAGCTCAAAGCAGGAGGGATAGGTTGGGTGAGAAAAATCTTAAATGTCCAATGAAGAGTTTGAAATTCATGCAACCAACAATGGGACATGGAGCACTATGGTTGAGTTTTAAGTAGAACTGTATATGCTCAAAGTCATGATTTGGGGAGATAAAGAGGAAGACAGAAAGTTGATTCAATAAAACATTTATAAATTAAGTAATAAAATAATAGGGACTGCTCTTTGCTGACTCATGCTAGAGGGACTTTCTCCTGTTCTCCTCCAGCCCAAATCCTCCTTACCTCTCAAGGTCTCCTTTTCCAGAAAGTCTTTCCTGACCTCCTCCCAGAATTTACCCTTCTTCCTCTGTGTACCCTTGACTCTAGTTGGTTGGTACTTCTCCTCTACATGTATCTCATTCTGCCTTGTATGCTGGTGCTGTGTTTCAATGCTTGTTTTACTGCCTTGAAATATTAGTCATCTTGATCTCTTTCCAGTGCCTAACCTAGTTCCTTTCACATAGGAGATGTGTTCAACTCAGAACTGATTGCAGGTGGTGGCTGACTTTGGCCTGTACCTCCTGGGAGGCCCCAGAGCCAACACACCTGGTGGGCAGCTTCAAATCATGTCAAAGCACCATCCAACCACTTCCACAAGTGACACACTCAAGGGGGCAGACTCAACAGGCACCAGAGCCCTGCTAACGTAAATCTTTCTCCATGGGGTGGGACCCTGCACAGCTGAGTCTCCACAGTGGTTGTGGCCAGTCCTTGCTGTCAATTAGCCTAGGGGTAAA
This sequence comes from Pipistrellus hanaki, assembly GCF_964339955.1. Taxonomy (NCBI): domain Eukaryota; kingdom Metazoa; phylum Chordata; class Mammalia; order Chiroptera; family Vespertilionidae; genus Pipistrellus; species Pipistrellus hanaki. The sequence continues at coordinate 34,629,530 of NC_140503.1, read as the reverse complement.
TCCCTCCCATTGGCATGCCAACAGCAATCAAGGCTCAACTACAAGAGGATGAACATAGCTCAAATAGGGGTTGCACCTGGAGTGCCCAGCTAGGGTGAAAAAGTGATCAAGAAGTTCACATTGGTAGTTACAGAATAGTCACGGGTATGTAAAGTACAGCATAGGGAATATAGTCAATAATATTGTAATAACTATTTATGGTGTCAGACAGGTATGAGATTTATCAGGATGATCACTTAGTAAGTTATTTAATGCTTAATTACTGGGTTGTTCACCTGAAACTATTATAATATTGTATGTCATCTGTAATTGAAAAGTCAAAAATTAAGTAAAAAGGAAAAGGAGATATTTTAGGCCTGAAGGAAGTCAGATAAGAAAAGCAGCAATTAGCAGTTATGTATAATAGGAAGTGCTATAATAGAGCCATGCACAGTACACTAAGTATCTCAGAGGAGGGATGGAGCACCTCAGTTGAGTCTTGAAGGAAAATGAGGAATTAGGTAGAAAGTGATGAGGATTGGAAAGTAGAAAAGAGCCTTCAGAAGAAGGGAAAACTTAACCAAAGGCTTGCAGACCTGCCTAACCAGTTTGCTCAGTGGATAGAGCGTCAGCCTGTGGATCGAAGTGCCCCCAGTTTGATTCCAGTAAAGGGCATATGCCCGATTGTGGGCTCAATCCCCAGTAGGGGACATGCAGGAAGCAGCTGATCAATGAGTCTCTCTCATCATTGATGTTTCTATTTCTCTCACTCTCTCCATTCATCTCTGAGATCAATAAAAACATATATTAAAAAAAAAAAAAAAAAAAAAAAAAGGCTTGGAGACCTGGGAAAGTAAGTTGGAAGGGCAACTGCAAGTTGCTTAGAGTATATGTGCATGCAGGTGAGTTTGGGCTGCTAGGAGCACATGGCCTGGTGCAGTAGCCATGTTCTTATGTGCCTTGTCACTTTCACTTGATTATTAAGCCCTTGAGGGTAGAGGAATTTGGGACCATAGAAAGGAACATTAAGTTTCAAGTTAAAATTCCTCACTTTTACTAGAGTCTTAGCTCTTTACTAGAGGTTATGACATTTATAGTTAAGGGTCTACTTATAAGTTCTGTGGTCTTGGGCACATTACTCAATGTCTGTGCCTCAGTTCTCTCATTTATAAAACACTACAGATCATATAGAGCAGTGGTCAGCAAACTTGAGCCACATGCAGCTCTTTGGTCCCTTGAGTTTTCAGCAAAGACCAGCTTAGAAGTACCCTAATTAAGTTAATAACAATGTACCTACCTATATAGTTTAAGTTTAAAAAATTTGGCCCTCAAAAGAAATTTCAATTGTTGTACTGTTGATATTTGGCTCTGTTGACTAATGAATTTGCCTACCATTGACATAGAGATTGAGAACAGTAGTGATAACCACGGTGTTCACAGACACTGACCAAACAAAATAAAGGCTGGACCAGTGGAAACAGACACTGGCTATAAAACACTTATAAGTGCAAACCAGAGTGTGCTGGCTGATCATCAGCATGGTTGCAGGGAATAAATGAGCTAATCTCTATAAATTGCTTGGCCCAGTTTCTGGCACAGAGTAAGAAATTAATGAGTGTTAGTTATTAGTTCTATGTCCCGGCACTGATAGGTTTTCTATCCCATGTAATTCTTACAGCAAGTCTGTGGAACAGATGTTGTTCTTTCTGTGTTTGACAATTGAGGAAAATAAAGTTGAGAGAGGTTGAGAAACTTGTCCAAGGTCACAAAGCTAATACGGACAAAAGCTCAAGTTGGAAACCCCAAGCATTGTGTTCAGTCCCACTGCATAATTTGCAGGACCAAGTGCAAAACGAAAATGTGGCCCATGTTCAAAAATTAAGAATTTCAAGATGATGACAGCAAAACATTAAACCAAGTGTGGGGCTTTTCTAAGTGTGGGGTCCTTCCAGCACAGGGCCCTGTGTGACTGCGCACGTTGTACTCCTTTGATGCTGGCCTTGATGGTGTTGTTTCCAAAACACCGAGTGTGCTGGAAAGAGAACCAGCATGGAAGAAACCTGAGCATCGGCCTCAGGAATGAAGGAGTAAATATTTACTCCTTCATTCCTGAGGCCGATGCTCAGGTTTCCAGGAATCTAAGTATGGTCTGGGTTAAAGATCTCTGAAGACCTTTTTATAGCATACTTATTTTTAATATATTTTATTGATTTCAGAGAAGAAGGGAGAGGGATAGAGAAATAGAAACATCAATGATGAGAGAGAATCATTGATTGGCTGCCTCCTGGGGATTGAGGCCACAGCCTGGGCATATGTCCGTGACAGGAATGGAACCCAGGGCCCTTCAATCTGCAGGCTGAAGCTCTATCCACTGAGATAAAGCAGCTAGGCCTATATCAGACTTATTTTAGTTTGAACTTATGATTTTAGCTTCTTACATGGACAAATGTATCCCAATTACTGTCCACATTAGCTAATACTGTGGGAAAACCTACTCAGCAGGACACTTAATTTTAACTTTGCTCAAGCAAGAAGAGAGAGAAAGGAAGGAAAAGGATGTCTGTTGAGTCTCCCTCTTAGTTTCCCCTGACATTGCTGAAGAACAACCTCCCCTGTGTTGTAGAGAGGGCTGCTGAGGAGGAGATGCTTTTTAGCCAACTCCAGCCACTGTCAGGCACTCAGATGCTGCATCCATTTCCCCAATGTGTTACATTTATCTGAAGATGCTCAGGCACATCAAAAATAACATCTTCATTTAACAGATGGGAAAGCTGAAGTACTGTGGTGACACCCCAAACTATCCTTTACTGTAGACCTCCAGCACTAGTTCATTTCTTTTTAAACTAAATTTTCATCAGTTCTATGCTGAGGATGAATCAATACATTAACCAGCATTATATGATACTTACTAGATCTTCTTTTCCATGTATAACAAGGATTACAGAAGAATCTATCATTGAAATCAGGGACTTCATGTCTTCCTGAAAGAAGAACCCTCATATTCGTGTCCTAGGTGTAATGTGATGGTGATTAAGCTGGAGGCCCTCCCAACCTCCATGGGATACTAAAAATACTGGAGAGCTCACCTCCAGATGGAAGCTCACTAAAGATGAGGGGTGAGGGATGATGAGAAATGCAGAGTTTGACACCAGACAGTTATCCATAGGGCATGCTGAAGCCCTCAGAAACTTGGAGTAATTTTTCTATCGAAGAAGTATTAAACCCAAAGTGCCAGACAGACTCTACCTTGCCTTCAGTGCACAGAATTCAACGGCCAGGATGTTGGGTGTAGGCTAAAGGAGATGTCTCACTAGATTTGGCCATGTCCTTTCCATTTTGAATAAAAACAATTCCATCTTGGAAAAATAGGTCATCTCAGTGGTAGATGAGTTGCAGTCGAGTGGAGCTAGGTCTGCTGGGAAATGGTTCTGTCTGCTAACAGGTGGGCAGAGTCCCCCAATCCTGAGGCAGGACTTCTGCTCTGTGCTGCACATAAAGGCTATCAGAGAGCACAGCATGGTGGGGGTGGGATTGGTGGCAGAGTCTAGTCATTGTGTATCCATCCTGACTTCTTCCATTTTGTAACAGGGCTAGGAATAAGGCAGTATGGTTGGAGACTACATTTCCCATCCTCACTTTGCCCCCTTCATCCTATAAGGGAGTTTTCCTTTTTCTTCTTTAAGTAACAACTTTGCAGAAATATAATTAACATACCATTTATGGTGTACAAGTCACCCATTTAGAGTGTACAATTCAGAGGCATCTAGTACATTTACAAAGTTGTTCAGCCAATAATATAATCACTTTTAGAATATTCCTGGGGCTTCCTTCAATAATTTCTATTCATCTTATTTTTCTTTTTAAATCTTCAATGTTCTTTAACTTTATTTACATATTTATTTTTAATCCTTGCCTGAGGACATGTTAGAGAATGGGAGGGACAGGGGAAAACAGAGAGAGGGAGAGAGAGAAATATAAACAATAATCATTTGCCTTCTGTATATACCCCAACTGGGGATCGAACCCTGAAATCCAGCTATGTGCCTTAACCAGAAAGCGAACAGGCAACCTTTCGGTGTGTGGGATGATGCTCAACTGAGCCACTCCAGCCAGACCATCTTATTTCTTACTTTTCTTTGTCCTTTTTCATCCCATGCCCTTCCCATTTGCCTTATTCAGCAAGAACTCGTATTAGCCAGCTTGCAGGATTTTCTGCTTTTTAGAGAAATTTTGTATGTAAATTTCCTTTCCTTTCCCAATTGTGTTGTCCTATGTCTTTTCCCCTTTCCCAACCTGAGCCATCTCCTTCTGCTTCACCTGTTGTCCCAACATCTCCAAGTCAGAGATTATCATGTGGAGAGTACATCTCTCCCCCTATGGACATGGATGTACAATTCACCAAATCCATGTCTATCATTAATGTCCTAAAACTTGGCCACTTGGCCATTAGGAAAGAAGCAGATGTTTTTCATCGCATATATAAAAGAGAAATATTTTGGAAGAGAAAAAGGCTTCACTGCCTCAATCGTTAATGTTGCTAAGTCTTCAATAAAAAAAAACTAAAATGAAATGTAAATCAATATCTACATAGCATGGAAAGGGAGCTAGCATGGAGCTGTGCTGCAACAGGAGGCTGGTGGATATTACTGGAGCTGAAATGCATGGGCTTGGATTTAACATATCGATTAAGCACAGCTCAGTGCCTTCAGCTGGTAAGAATCAAAGCGTGAGGCTAAACACTAAATGAGCTGCTTACCTCTACCTCACCGCAGAGCCAAAATGAGGCAGCATTTTTTTGTTTTGTTTTGTTTTGTTTTGTTTTGTTTTGTTTTTATCGCTGCACCTCCTGTTGCCTGCCAAAAAGAATTAAAGCAGGGAGAAAATATGCCTCCTGGTGTTTGGGGAGGTGCAAGATACATTTAACAATTGATTTATGCTTAATCGCTCTTGAAGCTTCATTATTCCAAGTATTAGTATGAAAAGACCGCCTCCTCCAGCGGCCTTATTTGTTAATGTACCAACAGTAGCAACAGATGTGCTGTTTTCATCTACAAGCTGATCCCCTGACCAGCTGATTCATCTGCTTCCGTTTTCATTTTCCTGTCATTGATTTATTAATGCTGTCTTACTTACCTGTGGTTCTTTTATGGGGTGGGCTTCCTCTGGCATGATCTCAAGAGATGTTTTGCACCTTCCCCCACTCCCATTTTCTCCCTGACTCCCCCACCACCACCCCACACTTCCCCCGATGTATCAAAAACCCAGCCCCTTCCTCTGGTGTTCTTTATCACCACTCCAGAGATTAGAGACTTTAATCATTTAGTAACTGAAATAACCTCTGTGGCTTGTGGAGTTTATGGCCAATTTGTCTTCAGTGCACAGAGTTCCACTGCTTTTCCTTGCTAAGAAATGGGCCGTGTTTGTTTCATTGCTTCTTTGCACCGTGGGCAGTCGGTGTGCTGTCTGAAGACCCAGTGAAAATAATGGATGGCCCTGGGTCGCTCAGAACCACAAGGCATGGTTCAGCATAGCCAGAGAACACAGCGTTGCCACGAGGCTGTAAACATTTGAGTTGCTTAGAGATTTGGTGTAGCTTTTAGTGCCAAGCAGTAGAGAAAGGGAGGATAAACAAGAGGGTGGAAGTTCTAGGAACATTTTCAGAACCATCAGAGGCGCTGTCTACTCCAAATGCCTAATGGGCTCTGGTTGTCTATGTCAAAAAGGAAAAAAAAAAAACAAACAAACAAACAAAAAAACCCACAACTATATATACATAATCCAGGACTGCTGGCTCCTAACTGCTCACCTGCCTGTCTACCTCATCACCTCCAACCACTCTGCCTGCACACCCCGCCCCCCCCCCCCCCCCCCGCTGGCCTGTTTGCCCCCAACTGTCCCCTCTGCTGGCTTGTTCACCTCCAACTGCCTTCCCCTGCCAGCCAGCTCACCCCCAACTGCCCCCACTGCTGGCCTGCTCACCCCCAACTGCCCCTCCCCCGACCCCCCGCACCAGCCTGATCACTCCTAACTGTGTCTGCCTCGACCCCACCACCATGGCTTTGTCTGGAAGGATGTCCAGAAGATTTCCCAGTCTAATTAGCATATTACTCTTTAATTATAGATAGATTATATAGGACTAGAGTCCTGGTACATGAAAATTCATGCACTGGAGGCGGGGGGTAGGGGGGGTGGGGGGGAGGTGTCTCTCAGCCCAGTTTGCTCCCTCTCAGTCTGGGAGCCCTCAGGGACAGGAGGCAATGCCACATCACACCTCTGCTGCTGGTAGTGCCGGCAGTGCAAGCCTTAGCCCGGCCCTGGTTACCTGAGTCTCAGGTGGCTCTGGAAAGCTGGGCAACTGGGTAGCTGCCACCTGAGGCTTGACTGCACCTTGGGCATCGACTTGGCAGCCGCCATCCAAGGCTTGCTTGTGCCTCAGGCTTGCCCTGGGCAGCTGGGGGACTGAGGTGTCTGGGAGACTCCAGAGGCAGGTGGGTCTGGCCTTGCTGTGTGCCTGCTGCCCTGGCAGGGCTGAGGGGACTGGGCCCCGCCATCCTATGGCTGTGGGAGCTGCCATCTTTGAGGGTATGGCAGTCAATTAACATATTCCCTCTTTATTAGATAGGATAGGTTTGCTTAAATTGGGGGAAAGGCCTTTTTCAGCAGGAGGAAATGCTCTTGGCAGAGAAAAATACATACCTTAATCCCTGTATCTGGACTGATAGCCAGCCATATGCACTATACTGCCAAAGTAGTCATTAAAAAATTCATCTGCTTTCTTCCACCTTAAACCAAATAGCTGTTGCCCTTAAAACCCCTCCTCAGCGTCCACCTTAGGTTCTGCCTTTATAGTTCACCCAGATTAGGTTCCAATTGGTTGGTTTCTATGCTAGTCAGCATCTCTGGGGCTATCTGTGGGGAGCTGGGGTGTCATCCAGGCTTTTGTCAGTGTGGGAGAAGGAGGCCAGGTAATAAAGGAGCTCCAGATCAGGCCCAACTTTCAGTGTCTCTGCTAGGCACACAGACCCACAGGGTGGTCTCTTCCCTAAACCTGGAATGTATAATTGGAACAGAAATAGCTGGGGGTTGGTGGAACACCCAAGTTAGCTCCTTAGCTATGGGATAAGAGCTATCAGTCTGAGGAAGGCCAAACAGAAACTACCCACTTTCCTCACTGACCAAGATAGTAAGTAAAAAACAACTTCACAACCAAGGGGAATGGCAAAGATTAGAGTGCTCTCCTGGAAAAAACTAAAGCATGCTGGGGTTGGGGGGTGATGCCAATTATATCCCATTAATTAACCAGTCAGCCCCCAACAAAAGCCAGACAGAGCTTAACAAATGAGATACTGAATTGCCACAAACTCAATCAAGGAATAGCCCACTTTCAGATGCTGTGCCCCATGTGGCATCTTCACTATAACAAGTTAACATGGCCTCAGTACACTGTGATTATTTAATATAAATATATTGGTTTTCATCTTGGTCAGAAAGACAGATAAGAAACAGTCCATAGTCACTTTGGATGTACAAAATAAATAAATAAATAAATAAATAAATAAATAAATAAATAAATAAATAAATATTTATGGTCTTTTTCCAGGACCATGTTAACTCTACTACCATCTGTTATAAATATGATGCAAGTTCAGCATCTGGGAATGGGCACAAAAAACCAACAAGATCATAGGGCACAAGTGGCCCAGATCTGCATTTTATCCCCTGATGCACTGGTACCTCTCCCTCAGCTACATGACCACCTAGCAATGCAAAGGAGAGGTCAAGTTTGGTTCATGATGCATATGCTCAGTAGGTAGGTATAAGCTGGAAACCCTCACTGTGGGAAGAGCTTTGGATGATTCCCCTGCCTATCTACTTCCATAGGTAGAAAGAGAAGTGTCTGTGGTTAGAATATCTATGGACTCATGGACTGTCTATTGGTAGAAGTTTGGCAGGTTGGTCAGGGGGTCTGGAAAGAGAAGGATAAGAAAATTGAGCCCTAGCCAGTTTTGCTCAGTGGTTAGAGTGTTGGTCTGCAGATCAAAGGATCCTGAGTTCAATTCTGGTCAAGGGCAAGTACCTTGGTTGCAGGCTCCTCCCAGCCTGAGCCCACTTCAGGGCTCATTGGTTGCCACAAGAGGCAACCAATCAATGAGTTTTGCTCACATTGCTATTTCTCTCTGTCTTTCCCTCTCTTCCACTCTCCCTAAAAATCAACAGAAAAATATCCTTGGGTGGGGATTAAAAAAAGAGAGAAAATAAAATTGAGACCAAGAAGGTCTGAGGAAGAGGGCCAGCTGGAGGGGAGGATACACAGAGAATGGGAACCATTCTCCAGGGTGCAGGCTATATCCTAAATCAGCAACCATTAAATGGCAACACAGAAGTATAAAAGTCTGGCCTGCTCACTCCAATTCAGGACAACTCTGAAGGGCCACCCAGCCTCAATGCTCCCTGTGGGACTAGCTAAGGCATTTTTAAAATCACTATATGTAGTTGAACTTCTTCCACTACCCAGTCCTGCCTCCTTCACTCCTCCAGTCAGCACTCAACAAATCATCTGCATTCAACTTCCATCTCAGATTCTGTTTCCTAGAGACCTCACCTGAGACAATGGCCACATGGGTTCCCATAATTGGCATTTTTACTCACAGAGCTCCATACCACTTTCAGTCTGACAGGCAGGCTAGTGTAAGCTAAGCGAATAGGGAACTTGAGAAAAGTCAGGAGCTATTATTCGGCCTGCCATCTAATAATTCAGTGGCCAAGTTTGCATGAGACATGGGCCCTGTCTATCATTGAAGTTCAAGGTCAGCATTTGCCCAGGTGGGCTGGGGGCTGACACCAAGTCTTCTCTGCAGCCACCTCGTCCATTTCCTACCCCACTCCCAACGCCTGGAATGTCAGGGCAGTATTAAGAGGTGGTAAGAAGGAACAGAAAAGAGAATGCAAGAAACAGCAGCCATCAGAGGTTAACAAGAAGGCTGCTAATTGGCCATATCAGGTATGAAGCCCAGCCTCTGTGCAAACATTCTTCCACCCCGCTTCTTTCCATGAGCCTGCACGGAATGGGACTCCTGGGGAAATCCTCCTGCAGTCTTCTTCTGCTCCAGTGCCTTCCACCTCCGTAAATTAAAACGTATAATTAGCCACCTTGTGTTTAGGGATATATCAGGACTGAAACCTAAAAAGGCCTCTCGCATGGGCCAAAGCCTCTTCTCTCTGCCATAATAATGTCAAGGGTTGATTGCCTGCGCTCCCGCCTCCCTGTCTGCAGAAGCCAGTGCTCTTTATGGGGAACTCTGCTGCTTGATGTCCCTGAGGAACTGAGATATTTGATGGCCTCGTTCAGGTCTCCACTAGTGTCCTCGGTGGTGCTGGGTTTTCTTTAGGCGTCTTCAGAGAGCCCTGAACAGCAATGGTTGCCCTCTTTGTTGGACCTTTCTTATCCGGCACTTGGACTCATTGCTCTGATTTTGTTCAGAGTTCACTTTATTTCCTCTCTCCCTTACTCCCATCTCTTCAGATCTGTCTCTCTCTCTCTCTTTTTTTTTTTTTTTTTTTTTTTTTTAGCTACCTGACACTGCTTTGGGGCTAAGTAAATGCAGGGCCAAACTTGGGGATTAAATGTTGCAGTGACTTATTTCAATTTTTTCCACTTTAAATTTCAGGCTCCCTTAGTTGAGCTGCAAAGTGAAACATGCATTCCATGGGAAGTTAGCAGCTTTAAGATTGGAGAAAGGATGTGAAACTCAAATTCTTATAGGTTCTTACTAAAATAATCTTATTTAATAAAGAGGGAATATGCTAATTGACCCTCATGCTGTCGCAAAGATGGCAGCACCCATAGCCAATAAGGAGGGAATATGCTAATTAACTGTCCCACCCTCAAATATGGCAGCGCCTATAGTCAATAAGGAGAAAATATGCTTATTGACTGCCACACCCTCAAAGATGGCAGCAGCAAAGGTGTGATGGGGCATTGCCTTCCCCTGATCACCAGGTCGCCTCCTGTCCCTGAGGGCTCCCAGACTGTGAGAGGGGGCAGACCAAGCTGAGCCCCCCCCCCCCATTTCCATGTATGAATTTTCATGCACCAGCTTTGCCCAGCTATAAGGACTAATGATTTTCAACAGGAAGGTCCAACAAGAGCCAGTTCCTTACACAATCCAAATACGCTGAGAAGTTTATCTAGGTCCCACTCCCAGCAGGCATGAGTTAGAATTCAGTTCTTATACTTGATGGTTGTTGCTCAAGGAGCTGCAGTTTTTCTTGAGGACCTTATTGTGTGTGCATACAGCAGGGAGCTTTTGCGCTGCTTCATGAACTTTTCTTCTTGGCTTGGAGCTCCCATGAACCCCAGGTCCCTAGTTCAACACCATGGCTATCTGCTTAACCCTTTCTCCCTGAAGAACTGCATGCTGTTTTTACACACACCCGCATCCCTGCTACTCTAGCTTGAAGCTGCTCTGCCTGAATCCACATGAACTCCACCCCTTCTTAAAAGGCACTGTGATTATCCAGGTGCTAAGGAATATTCTCTGCACCCAGAGACAACATTTACCAGCTAGACTATTTGAATAGTAATACTATCCTGGGTGATGCCCAAACTTCCCATGTTCCAATTCATTATCTTTGCAGGTTCGTCTTCTTCCTGAGAGACCAATACTATAGCTGGATCTTTTTTCTGATCCTGAACTCCATCAATTCCAGCTTATTTTTATTTCCCCAACTATGCACCATTGGGGGCCTGGGATTAATTGCAGCAAATCTACAGTTGGCTTGCACAGAAACTTCAATAGGGAGAAAACTTAAAAAACATGCTTCCATGCAAATCTTAACCAGGCTTATGTTTTTCAGTTAGACATCAGATGGGTTGTTATGTTAAGACATGACTACAATGCTTCATATCTATTGTATATTAGAGGCCCGATGTACGACATTTGTGCGGGGCGAGGGGTCCCTCAGCCCAACCTGTGCCCTCTCACAATCTGGGACCCCTTGCTCATAACCACTTACTTGCTCACTCCTAATCACCTGCCTGCTCATTCCTTTCCACTTGGCTGGCCACTCCTTAGTGTTGCCACAGAGGTGGGAGAGGCTCTCACCACTGCCACTGTGCTTGTCAGCCATGATCCCATGGCTGAGTGGCGCTCCTCTGACCAGCTCTTGCATTGAACGTCTGCCCCCTGGTGGTCAGTGTGCATCATAGTAACCAGGTCACCATAAGTGTTGCTGGGCTTTTATTATATAGATTTTTTTCCCCACCCCAAAACCTTTTGAAATGAGAAATCATGTCACATGAAATGCCTTCTTGCCCCCCAAAAGCCATTGAAATCTGCCTTGGAAAAGAGTAGCTTAACCTGAGCAACTCAGGTAAAGTCATCTTTATTCTCTTTTCTCTTGTGAAAGCTGAACCTCAGAGAAGTTTCATGCCTTAATTTTCTGCCAATAAAGATCTTAAAGTTCTTGGGAATATTAATTTGACTGACATACTAACCACTTCTAAAGGCTGACTCTCTAATTTCAGAATCCAAGGATTGAAAAATAAGAGAGATATTTGCTCATTTTCAAAACCAGCCAAATGAGGGAGTTAAATTCTCATACTGTGACCCATGTGAGACCTAAGGGGTCCTTTCTGTCGCTTATCTACATATGTGTGCCTTGGATTTTGTAAAAACCCCTTGTTCCATATTTGCCCAACTGCGGAATGCAATTAGGGTTCAATACTTCCCTGTGGAAAAAAGAAATGAAGATAATAGCATCTTTTAAAAGTTGAGATATGTTTGTGTAAGAACTAAATATTGCCTGAGGATAGGATCTAGTCCAAATGAAATACAGTTTTGAATCCTAAATAAAATTTGGAACTTCTCATCTACCCTCGATTGTGACTATATTAGTTGGCTATTGATGCTATAACAAATGACCACAAACATAGGCTTCAAATAATACACTTTTTACCTGTCCGTCTCTCTGGGCTCAAGTCAAGGTCATAGGGCTGTGTTCCTTCAGGAGGCTCTCAGAGAGAACCTATCTTCTTGCCTTTTCTATAAGTTGCCTTCATTCCTTGGCTCATGACCCCCTTTCATTCTCAAAGCCATCAATAACAGGTCTAATCTTTCTTGCAACCTATAGCTGACACTGACTGTCCTGTCCCCCTCTTTCATTTATGGGTACTCTTGTGATTACATCAGGGCACCACATAATCAAGAATCACCTCTCATCTCAAGATCCCCAATCACATCTGCAAAGTCCCATTTGCCAAATAAGGTAACATGTGCCCCAGACCCCAGGAGTCAGAGGTGGGCATGTTGGTGGTGGTAGGACATTATACTGCCTACTACAATGGTATTGAAGCATAAACAACTTTACATATCCTTTGTTAAATATCTTCATTCATTTTTTAACCTCACCCAAGGATATGTTTATTGATTTGAGGGAGGGAGAGAGGGAGATATCAGTTGAAACATCAAGCAATTTCCTTCCAAATGTGTCCCAACTGGGGATTGAACCTGCAATTTAGGCATGCTCCCTGACTGGGAATCGAAACCTACAATCTTTTAGCTCCAACCAATTTAGCCACCCAGCCAGGGCTTCCTTCATTTTATGTCAGAAATTAACTCCTGAGGAAGTTTTAAGGATTGGTCAAGGTTATTTTAGAGGTCCCTCTACCACTCTCCATTGCTTAGTCATGAAGCATTCAATTTCTTGAGGAAAGAGTAATGTTTTTTGGATCTGAGACGCAGAGATGACTACAAACATTTGTCACCTTCACTTTGCCAAGTCTCCCATTTTATTTAATTCTGTAGAGACTTGGCATAGTGCCTTTGGAAACTGGCCACGCCCTAAAATACTGTCAATTTGGGACTTGAGAAAAATTATGAGATGGTTGCCCAAAATAGTGCCGCTTGACTGAAGATGTATTACAGCATCATCAGCAAATAATAAGAAAAAAAGGAGATTTTTTAAAACAATTTTCATGTTGGGGTTGTGTTTAAAGCAAGGTGTGTCTCTCCCAGCATTGCTCTAGCATGGCCATTCTCATTTTGGTCCACACCGCAGGTTTGAATCTATGTACCAGTTGATACAATGCAGTCAGCAGCTGCCCCCGTGTGTTACAAATGCCCCTGTAGCTTGCCATGGAGGATCAGGACTTAATTCATTTACCCTGGCTCCTCTGAGCCTTTCTCTGCCAACACAGCTGCAGCACAGCTCCTCCATCTAGGAGCCTGGCAGCCTTCCCAGCTGGCTTCTACCTGCCAACACTTTTCTGAAGACCAGCCAGAAGAGGGAAGAACAGGAGGGCAGAGGCCGAGGAGGAAGGGAAGGGAAGATGCAGATCTAATTGCATTGGCTTTAGCCCCCTTAGATCTCCATGCTCCCAGAGGTGGTGACACACTTGAATTCAGCAGCCTTCACTCTGTTGCTTGTAAAAGGCCTATTGAGATGTGGGCATGCTTTCCTGAGGTCTGAGCCTCCAGGATTGCCCTGATCTCCCTTCTATTGCAGTTAAGGCAGAAACTAACATCCCGCTGGCTAGAATGGTGGCCTCCTGTGCAGAGAGCACTGAACTACCATTCTGATGTCTCTTCACTAATAGGCTAATCATTCAATTGTGTACTTTTTTTTTCTCATTTACGTAGTGTGCTACACCTAGGGGGAGGCCCTCTCACTAATGTCAAACTGTACAGCCTACCCACATGAGCGTTGCTGCACTTTTCCTATTAATTGATCTATACCAAAATGTGTGACCAAAAGCATCTGAGTTCAGTAAGGTTTGGATAAATTTGTGTTTTGTTCACCACAAAGTATCTAATAACATTTAAAAACCAGCGAAGTTGGAGTCTGTGGCAGTGCCTGGTGCAAAGTCTGTGCCCTGTGGTACGAATGGAATGAATAAGACAGTGCTTGCTATGACCTCAGACTCATGGGCCTCTTTACCATAACTTGACAAGCTGGAGAGGAGGTGGCTCAGGAGATGGGGCACCACCGGAGGGAAATAGAGACTGAACTTGCCCTGTAGTGTATGCTGGGCTGGAACTGGAGCAACTCTGTCAGCTCTCCACAGGAATGTATACGCCCCAAGGGAAAGAGGAGACTTGATCAGAGCTGGCCCACCCACAGGAGCACAGTGTTTAGATCCTTCCTTTCAAGGTTTAGAATCCTTCCAAACAAACAAAGCTAGCCTATAGTCTGGGGCTTCAGTTACACCCTTTCGGTTTATATTACAAACCTGACAAGGAAAACCTACTGCAGCTGCAGGTAAGAGGGGAACCATCCAAGGAGACAAGACACCATTCAGGACAGCCAGCACTAGCCCACACAAGGGGCTCCCCTGGGAGAGTGGTTTCAAGTTCTCTGCTCTCCTGCAAGCAGGTTATGATCCGAAGAGGTGTCTGAAGAGAGAACTGGTTAGAAACCGGTGATAAAATATTTGGAGACCCATAGGGTATGGTGATACATCCCAGTGTCTCAGAATGGACAGCTTGCCAGAGCTCTTCAGAAGGGACCATCCCTATGACTCCCACCCTAATGAGGAGGCATTGACCCTGAGGGTTCCAAGGTGGTTAGGGTGATCATGCAGGGACTCAAGGCAGAGGCACTTAGCCATGGGTAAGAAAGAATTTCAATATTTAACAACTACAAAAGCGGTACCCCAGCCTATTGATTGTTAAAGTCCGTAATCAAGAACTCTATAGAAAATTCAAGACTACTCTCTCCCTCTCTCTCTCTCTCTCTTCTCTCTCTCTCTCTCTCTCTCTCTCTCTCTCTCTCTCTCTCTCTCTCTCTCTGTATCTCTCTCTCTCTCTCTTTTTTTTTTTTTTAGAGGATGAGACTTCTGGATAAAAGCATCTTTTCTTGAGGTGAAAAGGGAAATTACTATGGCCCAGCCCCTGGGTTCCACGTTTTACATCCATGGTTTCACATCCCCTCACAGCCCCCACCAGGTGAGTTTTTCTTGTTCCCATCTTACAGACAAGGAGCCAGGTCCCCAGGTCACCTGAATCCATCTAATAAAGGGAGGATCCATATTCCATCCAGATCTACCTGCCTCCCGAGCTGCTGCCCTTCCTTCCCACCACATCACACAATGTTCAAGGTTTCCTTGTTGCCTCTTGTGGGATACAGTTATCAAGGCTGGCATTAGTGCTCTATATTCTATCAAACAGTTCCATTGTATTCTCTTTAACATCACCCCCCCCCAAATCAACTGTTTTTATACAACAATATTCATTTTATTTTCATTTACTAACTGAACTAGCAACTCACTAGTCAACCTAATCACACTGAAGTTACCAATGTTCAGGGAGCAATAAATAGCACCACACTTAACTTCACTGAAACATGTGCTTGCTGTACACAACAAGGCCTTTAAACTCTTTTACTTAGGGCTCTTTATTATCAAAAGGAAGACAGAGTTCAATTAAAAGTATATACATATTTACATACACATAGACATTCCCCAAAAGATAAGAGCTGCAGTAATTCCGAAAGAGTTCTTTGGGTTTTCCTCTAAAGCATTTTCTATGGAAATCAATTTCAGGGACTTGTTAATGTGTGCAATTGCCTCCTGATAGAGATTAGGTCCTTTCATGAAATCTTTCCAACCCCATTGCTCCTCTGCCTTTTTATCTTCTACTGTTTGTCGATAACATGGTTTTGTAAATTACATTCAAATACAAATCAATAATGATAAAATTAATTGGGAACAGACATTTACCTAGCATCTGATGCACACCAGATTGCTAAATGATGGGCCAATGAGCAAAGCCTTTCTGGTGGGGAGTGAGCATTGATGGAGCAAAATTATTTGCTGCTGAACCAGCCTCCTACTCCCTAGGTCAATGGTCGGCAAATTCATTAGTCAGCAGAGCCAAATACCAATAGGACAACGATTGACATTTCTCTTAAGAGCCAATTTTTTAAAACTTAAACTTCTTCTAACACCACTTCTTCAAAATAGACTCGCCCAGGCCATGGTATTTTGTGGAAGAGCCACACTCAAGAGGCCAAAGAGCTGCATGTAGCTCTTGAGCCACAGTTTGCCATTCACAGCCCTAGGTGATGTGTGAAAATGAGCTTTGTAGGTATTAAATACACTCTACATGCAAAAAGACAAAAAAGAGAGTAACATTTCATTGAGTCCAAAGAAGGAGCAGAATGGTCTATGGCAAATATTTTAGGATTTGACTCAAAAGCTGATGGGCTCTAGTTCTTGTGTCCTGGACAAAAATTTAAACTATTGAGGGCCCTGGATTAAAGTATTTTATCTGGACTTCTCATGAACATGGAACTCTTTAGTTCCCCCCTCAAACTTGTCAAGCATATTGGGTTTCAAAAGATATCCCTACTTTCTGCTTCAACACCTTCTTAATGTAATTTTATTTTTAAATGTATTATATAATATCTAAGACATTTTTTAAAAGATGAGGATAAATACAATTAATACTCATGTATCCATCACTGAGCTCACAAAATAAAACACTGGGAACACAGTTAAAGTCACTTCATGCTCCATGACTTCTCAAAAGAGCCTGTAACTTCCTAAGAAGTTATTTCCTGAGTGGTGCTTTGTAAAGACTTAGAAATGGCCCTTATGTCTCTGGCCTCTGTGTCGTCAGAATCAGAAGTGACCTTGTGGTTTTCGAGGTTGTGGGTGAGCCATGCAATGCGCACTTCTCCTCTGGCTTTCTCAGATGGAGGTGCGCATGACTGCCTCTTCCAGAGTCTGTGAGAGGCCCAAAGCCCTGACCACAGTTCTGCGCCTGAGTGGCCAGAGACGTCAAGGCCACGCTCCTGAACTTGAGGAGCACTTGACTTATTGAGGAAAAAGGGGTGCCTCTCCTGAAGCCTCAGCCCTACAGAGACAGCTGTGTGCTGCAGGGCGGCCTGGGCCTGGCCGGGCTGGGGCTGCGGGCAGATCTGTCTGTCCCTCCACAGCCTCTTCTGAGCAGGGCACCACCTGCAGTGGTGGGACTGTCCTGGCTGAAGCTGTAAGCCAGTGCCTTCAGGGGTCATGTTAAGTGAGGAGAGAACTCAGAATATTGACTGCCTTTTATATTATTCTGTGGACATTAGCCTTCTGTAAAAAAAAAATAAACACATTAAGGCCCAATGATTTTAAAAATAAGAAAAAAATGCAGAGAACATGCAATCATTTGCCCTGTTGCTCCTGTTTATTGCAGCCAAATAAACATACTCCCCACACTTATTTGTGTTGCAGACCAGTGTTTGTTTTTTTCTTACATGGGAATCTTATTAAGGCAATAAATCAATGTTAACCTGGGTTTTAAATTGTCCCAGTATGTTTGGAGAATTTGCTGGTTTAATTTTCCCATTTTTTATTTTCAGTTAACTAATTTTAGTTTTGCCAGTCAGGATACCACAATCATAACAGGTGGATTTATCTTGAAACAAGGAAGCCTGGCATACATCGCTGCCAAAACAAAAGTGGAAACCCCAACATTTCATCCTGTAACGAGGTGGCAAAGGAGCTCAGGTGCAGAAGGTACCATCCTGAGCATGGCAAAGGGCCTGAGCCTGGGCTCTGGGAGGTTGCACCACCCGCCGGCAGGTCATCCTGAATTTTCTCCACATCTCCTTTGACCGAAAGTCTTTGGTGCATCTGTTAGGGACTGTGTGTGGGCCCCACCAAACTCATAGGTTGTAGCTCTAACTCCAACGTGAACATATTTGGAAACAGGGCCTTTATGGAAGTAATTAAGGTTAAATGAGGTCATAAGGGTAGGTCTCCGGTCCAACAGGATTAGTATCCTTGTAAGAAGAGACACCATCAGCGAGCTGTAGCTCTCTGTCTCTCCCTTCTTCCTGACCCCTCCCTCTGCCTCCCTCTTTCTCTTTCTCTCTCACACACAAGAAAAGGTCACATGAGCACCCAGGGAGATGGTGGCCACCTGCAAGCCAAGAAAAGAGACCTCAGAATTAAACCTCCTTTGCAACCACCTTGACTTTGGACTTCCCAGCCTCCAGAACTCCAGGGGGGGAGGGAATTCTGTTGTGTAAGTCATATAGTCTAAGGGAGTTTGTTTGGCATCCCAAATAGACCAGGACAATCTCCTGGAAATGTTTTCTGAGGGACACTGTGAACTGTGACAATTAATTGCTGTTGCTCTCCCCCCTCCCTCGAGTGCTTGGAGTTCCAGCAAGATCTCAGCTGGCACCTCTAAGGGGCTACAGTACCACTCAGCTGTAAGGAAGCCCCAAACCCCAACTATGATTGGGGACCAGATACCAAGGAAAGCATATTCCACCACCAATCCTCAGGGGGCATACATATGTAGGCATGAATGCGTGTGTCTGCTGGGAAGGGGTGACTTTTGCAAAGGCCCAGAACTGTCCTCAGCCTTCTGGCTGCATTGGATTTGTTCTTCACCCTGAAGCCTGCCATGGGGTTGAGAGTGTGGGCCTCTGGAAAATGCTGGCCCAGTGAAAGCTGTTTGGGAAGCTGTTCTGTTCAGAGGAAAGAGCATTGGCTTTGGAGTCACAGAATGCTGGGTTCAAATTCCAGCTTTTTACTGCATTAACCAAAATAGTGCAAGCAAGGGCTTCATTAGCTCATGCAACTGAAAAATCCAGGGAGCTGCTTTGCTTTTGGGCATAGCAACATCCAGGCACTCAAGAGGTGTCATTGGACATCTGTGCTCTCTCTCTCTCCACTTGGACTATTTCTCTGTTGGCCTCACTCAGAGAAGTCTTCCTCAGCAGCTCTGGGTCCACATGACCCTCCACACTGAGGACGGAAGGGTGGAGGAAGGAGAGAGCCTCTTTGCTGAGGGGCACAACAAAGCTGTTGGTGAGGTTGCTGGTGGGCCTGTTCTGGGTCACATGTACACCTCTAGGTGGGAGGGTTGGAGAATCGGTGCCATGTGAACCTGGGAAAGATAGTGTTATGACTCAGAAAGGAAGAAAGAATATGAAATGTGTTCCCAGCATAGGTCAGAGCACAGAATGGAGGTATAGTCACTCGTAACTCCCTCCCTTCTTCCTTTTCTTGCGCTGGTCCTCTCTTGGAGACCTGGAGGAGGTCAGGAGGTGGGATGGTATTGAAGATGCTGTATTGTGTCAGACTGAGAACGTCAGAGCCCACACAGTGAGGCTGGAGATCCTTAGAGAAAGCTTGGAGTACTGAACTATTATAATTTTTATCATGATTGCTCTACTCATGTATTCATTTATTTATTATTCAGTGGCTTATTGTTAATGAATTTTGTACATCAGACCTCTAGTGTAACAATAAATCCAAATGAGAAAATTTTAAACAAGAAAATGTCTTCTTTTGTTTATCAGATCAGTAAAGTTTTAAAGTCTGGGAATACAGCGTTAGCCAAAATATGAGTGGAAAAGGCAAGTTCATTTATATAGCGGCGGTGATGGATATAAATTGGCTCCATCCTGGCAGAAGACAGTTTGGCAGTATCTGTTCCGGTTAAGATATGCATCGTCCCTGACCCAGCAAGTCTCCTTCTAGGAGTTTCTCCCGCAAAAATGCTTGCAGATGTGCGCTAAGATTATTATATGAGAATTTTATTCATTACTGTTCCTATTCAGGAATATTGGAAACAACCCAAGTGCATATCAATGGCAGATGGAACTATCGTAATGATTACTTCCGCATAATGGGATTCTGTGGTGGCGTCAAAAGAGTGAAGCAGCCCTCCACGTGCAGACGTGGAAAGATGTCCACTGCGGGGAGCCAGGCCTGCCATACAGAGAAGGCAAAGTGAAAGGGGCACTGTGCGTGCTCTCTTTCAGTTTATATTACTATAAAGATCTACAATCACACCCGCTGAGAAAATATCTGGGTGAGTATAAAGGAAGCAGTGTTTATCTCTGGGGTTACAGGGGCCTTTACTGTTTCATGGCATACACTTGCCACTTTAATTACAGGCATGTGTTACTTTTACTATCAGAGATAACAAAAGTGATTCTTAAAAGAAGAAAAATATATTGAACATAGAAAAGATGCTGTATACTCATTTTTAAAAACTACTTGAAACCAGCCCTAACTGGTTTGGCTCAGTGGATAGAGGGTCGGACTGAAAGGTCCCAGGTTTGATTCTGGTCAAGGGCATGTGTTGGAAGCTGCCCATTGTCTTCACTAGCAGAGAGGCATTGACAGGGAGCCTGGAAGGCTGGAGACCTGGAGCTCTGAAAGGTCAGAGCTCTGCACCCACTGTTTAGTTGAGACAATGGTAGCTGAAGCAACTTCCACCTTTTAGTTTTATGAAAATCCTTGCTGATTGGCTATTATTGGAATTGCCTGCCTAAGTGCTATGGGTGTATCCCCAAAACCTCAATAGAAAGGATAGCAAGGCCAGAGCAAAGCGAAATCCTTCCTCTTGAGCTGGGCTCCTGCCTGGCCCCCAATTCCCAAACTTATATTTTCTTGTCTAGTCTCTTTCATTTGTGCACAGCCTCCTCCAGAACCCAAACCCTAAACCTGAACCCTGAACCACATGGGACATGGGGGGACACTCACAGGCATGTACCTTGGTTGTGGGCACATCCCCAGTAGGGAGTGTGCAGAAGGCAGCTGATCTATGTTTCTTTCTCAACAATGTTTCTAACTCTCTATCCCTCTTCCTTCCTCTCTGTAAAAAAATCAAGTAAAAAATTTTTTTAAACTATCAATACCAGAGAGCTTATGATGTAACTCTTGAAAATCAGGGTGTTTCTCTGAACATATTTGCAGGCCAGTGTCTATATTTGGGGAAGAGAAGGCTCTTTACCGCTTCAGGTGGGTCTATTCTAATTGTGCAACCACATGATTAAAGTATACTTTTTCCATTGATCAGCGAAGTAGTAGCCTAATAGCTCATTTCCTAATATTTTAACTAGAAAAGCCCATAACCAAGATGCTGACATGAACAGAATTTAGAAAGTAACAAGCCTTACTGTATTTTACATTAATGAATGTAAATGGGGGAGTTGTGGGGAAAGGGGGAGAAGAGAAAAAGGGGAGGAGAGAGGAGGAGAAAAGCATTCTTATGCTCTATTCAGGACATGATATTCCTTTCCCCCTCCATTGTTGGAAATAACAGTTTGCAAGCCTTTAGCTACAAGATGCTTATAGATTCTTTCATACTCTCTCTTTTCAATTTAACTTTTCAGGCACCAACGTTTTGTGAATTTTTACAAGTTCTAAAACTCCTAGTTGACATGGAAACTATTCTGCTGTTATAAAATGGTTTATTGTGCCCTCTTCTGGATTATGTTTTTCTATTCTCAGGCTGGTACCTGACCTTGGCTGCTCAGAGAAAATGTACACTTGCACCTGGAAAATGCAGCCAGAGCTGGGTTCCCACGGTGCTAATTGCCCATCAGGTCTAGGATAGAAGAGATGGGGATTCTCATTCACACTCTTGTCTGGTTCGTCCACGGTCCTGGCAGGGACCACGTTGGTGGTCAATACCAGCTTTCCTGTTCACGGTGAAGGGGTGTAGGCTGGGGGTGAAATGGCCTGTTCACTGCCGCCTAGCACAGGCAGCAAAACCCAGGCCTCCGGACTGCCGTTCTAGTTAGCCACCCCACTTTGCTCTTCCCGTGGGTTTGTTGTGACAGTTGTTCAAACGAAGCCTGATGGCTTTATTTTGGTGGAAAAGGCTCAGGTGCTAGATTCAAATGATGAAATGCCTAGTTCCCTTTCAGCGCATGCGCAGTCCAGCAGGTCTTCTTGTGATCATATTCAGCACAGTTGCTGCCCATCAAGCTCTAGCCCCCTTCCTGGGATAAAGCATGGCTTTAGCTCCAGGGGCTGCTGGAGCCTCCTGCCTCTGCCATGCTGCTGCCAGGGGCACCAGCATTGGCCGGACCACAGGCCCATCATCTCAACGCACTTCAGTGTTCAACCTGCGGAGGAATCTGACCTGCTTCTGTGGGCAGGCTGCCAGCTTCCTGGAGAAACAGCAGACACCGCCCTCACCCGGAGCTGAGCTGCACCATCAGAGCTGGGCGGGGAGGGCCTCTGCAGGAGACAGAGGTCAGGGGCTTAAGGCCCTGGGTCTCTGCCCTTTGGGCCCCTGTCTGGTCATTGGCTTATGAATGTCATCAATTCCATCAGGAGGTAAGACAGTCACAACACAATAACCCTGGAAATGGCCGGAGAATGTCAGCTCATAATGGAAGATCAATAGGCTAGAGATTTTCTCCAATGAACAACATCCTAAGATTCACATGCTATTTCCAATAACCAGTTGTAAAACGGAAATGAAGTGCTAAACCGTCAACATAAAAAAAAAAACACATTTTATCAATCACAGCAGAGGAAAGAATGAATCTGCTTTCTAGGCTCTCTCTAGTAAATAATATTACAAAATTGTTGGTATATAAAGGGGATCCAAGAGCGCCCAGCTAAAATAGAAAACAAGGAACTAGAGAGAATGGCAGCTGTTAATGAATACATTGTGCTATTTTCCTGGATCTTGCAATGTTTGATATTTGTCATTATTTTAGATATTTCACTTGCTTTGATTTCTTTTTTTCACTCTAAATAAATATTCATTTTGCTACCTACGTTCATACCCTTTTACTTAAAGAGGCACCTCCCCCCAAATTGCATATCCATCATCTCCCCTCAAAACCTGGATCAGCTTTGCATGCCCTTCTTGCTCTCATTCCTTGCTGCATATGTGTGTGCCATGCTGGCCAGGCATCATCAACATTAACATTATCTTCTTTGCAACTGTCTATTGCTGCTGCCTTTTTAAAAAGCTATCATGTCTATAATCTTGGATCCCTAGTTTAGGATCCAAGATGATTTGTAGCATCTCTTCGTTACTTAAACTTTCTGTGCCTTAGTTTTCTCATCTGTAAAATGGGGATAATCCCAGTACCTACTTTATAGGATGGTTGTGAGGGTTAAATGACTTAATGTATATAATGTACTCTGAACTGTGTCTGGCACAAAGCAAGCACTATATATTTAAGAGCTTGCTATTATTTTTTCTTTGCTCATTTATATGCACGTCACAATACACAGCAGACTAGGCCTCAGGCTTTCTCCACCCTCTTCTCCGCCCCCCCCCACCCCAATATAATTATGTTGGAAAATTGGGGGAGGCAGAGAGGTTGGCAGTATTTGTGATAAAAGACAGGAAAATCATCATATATAGGACGTCAACAGATCAAGTAAAAATTCATAAATCCAGAAATCACCATAGATGTATCTTATCTAGAAATACAGACAAATATCAGAAACAATAGTTAAACGATTTGAAAGCTGTGGCCCCTGAGGAGGTCAGGAAGCCTGGAAATTACTGATTTTCACCATAAACTTTGACTCTTAACTATGTGCATGTGTAACTTTGATTTTTAAATTTTTTAATGTTGCAAATGTAAATATTTGACTACAAATACACTTTTAAAGCATTCTTTTGATTGGAAGAGCTGGGGTTTTCTTTTCTTTTCTTTTTTTTCTAAAGTGATAACAATGCTCTTGGTTACTCTTTGTCTTCATTTTCATCCGAAAAATTAATAAGCAGAAAATTGCAACAAAAAGGAAGAGGGTTTAGGTAAATTATAAGTAAGCTTTCCCTTGTGCAAACCTGTGTTTAATTGGGCTGCAGCTGGCGCTAATTTATTCTCTTCACTATCTCATTTTGGCCTTGCGTGTGCATTTGCATGTGTTTGTGTTTTAAAGCATCACACAATTTGAAGCTTTTATTTAATGGCATGAATTTTGGTACAACTGGAACTATTCATGAGAAGCTTATCCTAAAGAAGAATTTACTTTTCTGTTACGGCTGTTTTTGTACACCTGGGAGCTACTGACTGTAATTGGAATACAGCTGGGATGAACTAGTTTGGGGGTTACTACCTAATCATATTTGATCTTATTTCCCTTGTATATAGTTCTCGCCATTCATTCCCTCCCCTTCCCCAGTATTTGATGCACTGTGTGGGAGTGGGGATGAGGAGGGCTGGGAGGAAAGAAGCCTGACCTGCTGGTGAATTTGCACACTGGTTCATTGGTCGTGAAATCCGTGCGTGAGCCTCTCTCTGGAAAAGGCAGCATTCTGGGCACAAAGGAGAGAAGCAATTGGCATTTTTAGTTTGAAAAATGAAGACTACCATCCAGGCATATTTTTCTTATGGCTCGGAGTATTTCTGCTGGATCTGCTGGACACCGATTGCATTTCATTATCATCTAACAACTGGCATCAGTCATGGTCCCATCTCTCTGAGGCTCACGGGAGGAGCAATGAGCAGGACATTTTGTTGTTGATTGTTTTTTTCAGTCTAGGTACAAGGAGATGATTTCCTTTCATCGGAATTGCAAGTCATACTTGCAGCCAAGATTAATCACTTGGTGAACATTCTGAACTATTCTTTTTCCATGGTTCAGATTTTTTAGAGCTACTATCTGGCTTTAAAAAAAAAAAAAAAGTAATAGCTAAAAATATTTTTTTTAATTAAATTTAAAAGTAATAACATTTTTAAAAAGCTTTTAAAAAGTAACAGAGCCCACTGCCAGCTGTTTTGAGTTTGAGATTTATTACATCATATCACAAGATACTACTAAATTATTCAGAGACTCACCAATGAAGCATTGAAAGTAATTGTTTAAAAACAAAGCACGGTTGAACCTTGAAAACATTATGCTAAATGAAATAAACCAGGCACAGAAGGACAAATATTGTGTGATTCCACCCTATATAAGGGACCTCGAACAGTCAGATTCCGAGAGACAGAAGGTGGGAAGATGGGAAGGTGGCTGCTAGAGGGTGAGCGGGGAATTCTTGTTTATTGGGTCAGAGTTTCTGTTTGGGATGATGAAAAATTCTGGAAGTAAGATGGGGAGGTGGCTGCACATCACTGTGAATGTACCTAATGCCACTGAACTGTACACCTGAAAATAGTTCATTTTATATTGTATATTTTACCACATTTAAAAAATACAAAAAGCAGTGTTTCCTGTGACGCCAGTACATTCCAAATTATATAAATAGACACATTATGCAACTTGGTAAAGTCAGAGATATTTACTCTCCCACCGCTAGCCACCAGTCAGACCTTTTGGCCTTTTTTTCCATATTTGTTCCTCGACAAGAATAAGCAAGGGAGAATACATTTAACCTTATAAGTACTGCTGATTATTGGCCTAATCCCCGGCCCTCTTGGAACATGAGGTTAATTACAGCCTAATCAACATTTAAGTTTGGGGATCATCTGTAGATTTCAAGTTGCTCTCATCCCACTTATCCTCAGCGATTGTGGAATTACGCTTGGATGTGCGGTAACTCAGTGCTGTCATTGTTCCTCTCCCCTAATTGGAACCAGCCTTCCCAGCAGCTGCAGAAAGCATTTCTGTGCTGGCTCCGCCAAAGGGGAGCAGTGGGAATTCTACAGGATTAGAGCTGGAGTTTGGAGCCCGGTGCAGAGGCTGGGATGCTGCAGGTGGACACTTGGGCTATTTGTTACATAAATGCTTCCATGGCCCAGCTAACGCCTGCCTGTGTTTTCTCGTCTCTGAACAACCTCCTTCCTGTTCAACAACACCTTCCCTATCTCCCTCTCGTAGGGCAGCAGCATCCCGGGAGGTCTGCCTGTCAGTCACTGAGGTGAGCTCAGTTCCCATTCATCCTTTCGGGACTGGGTGCCTGCTCTGTAGTGATCTACTGGCCATCAAGAGATGAGCAGTCAGAAGTGCAATACGTTTTATACTTTCCTCCTTTTAATATACTTAAAATCATGTCTGCCACCCAGAAGAATCTTTTGTTTCAATTCTTCTTAATATGTCAAAGTTCATGGAGAGGTAATAAGTTACTGTGTCTTTGTCTCTCTAATGAAAGCATCATTATAAGCCCTTTAGCCCAGTATCCAATCATGCTAGATGTCATGGCTAGGGCTATTCAATTTTCTGCATGTATATAAATACCTTGTATTTTTACCCATTCATAGATTATTCTAAATTAGAGCACTGGGGGGGGGGGGGGAGGGGTGTAGGGAAGGCTTAAAACTCAGAACTAAGTATATTATTCTCTAAAATAGGCTTTATCATAGATGCCATCATTGAGCAAAGAATTTTTAAATAATTGGAATACCTAGAAAAGTTGAGAGAAAAATGTGGTTGTTTTCTAATGTTAAGAAAAAATACCACAAGTCCAAAACCCGGGAATATAGAAAGGGGTGCTGCATCCTATGTCACACTGGGGCAGTGTCCAATGGG
The DNA here is from genome assembly GCF_964339955.1 of Pipistrellus hanaki. Classification (NCBI taxonomy): domain Eukaryota; kingdom Metazoa; phylum Chordata; class Mammalia; order Chiroptera; family Vespertilionidae; genus Pipistrellus; species Pipistrellus hanaki. The sequence continues at coordinate 34,603,366 of NC_140503.1, read as the reverse complement.
CCCACCTAAGGATTACTTCATTCTCTCAGGGTTGATATGTACCTTTGCATCACTTATTATTCTCTAATGATTTGTGAATGTTACATCGTAGTAACCTTAAAGCAATGCCAGTGATTCTTATCTGAGAGCAATACAAATGCATTTTGCCCACAAAGACATTATTTTTGCCTGGTAAAGAAGATTGTAGCCCAAAGGTCTAAGTTTTATTGCCCTGTGTGTCATTAACCAATCGTGTGTGTAATTCAGTCATTTATTCCAGTGTGGTTTCTTTCAGCAACTAAAAATACATCCGTTTCTCCCATATGCCTTTGAACCAGTTTTGGTCATTCTATGAGATAAGTAGGTCTTTAGAGTGTGCTCACTTTACTTGTTTTTATCCTCACCCAAATATATGTTTATTGATTTTGGAAAGGTGGAGAGAGAGGGAGAGAGAGAGAGAGAGAGAGAGAGAGAGAGAGAGAGAGAGAGAGAGAGAGAGAGAGAGGGAGGGAGGGAGAGAGAGAGAGAGAACACACACCTTTGGAAAAAAAAAAACATTGATTGGATTGCCTCCCAACTGGGGATAGAACCCGCAACCTCTTTGATATGCGGGACGATGCCCAACCAACAAAGCCACACGGGCCAGCGTGCTCACTTTGCTTTTCTATGACAGTCATGTTTCTTTATGACGTTTTGTCATGAATCTGCTTCTCAAAGCCTAAGAAGACAAGTTACCAATGGTCAATGACCACGCTGGTTAGAAGCCACCTTTTTCTCAGTGAAGATCGGAGACCAAGAAAGGAGTTTCCATGGCACAGCAATGTCTTGTTCCCCCCACCCCCCCCCACCCCTCACCGCACAGCCGAAGTCCAGGTGGGTTTAAGATTGCCAACAACTTGCCTAGGCATTGACCTGAAACTAACTTCACTTGGGAGAGATGGTTGTGCGGGCAGGAGAGGAGGTGTGGGGGGAGGGGGAAGCCAAGCGAAAAGAACATCCTGTGGGAAATGACTCTGCTAAGTTTAGATTGTGAAGGGCTAGAGGGCACACTAAGTGTTACAAATACGAACCCAAGAAGGTATGAGTCACACTGCGTGACCTCAAATCCCGGAACCCTGTGAAAAACTCCACCTCGAATATAATGGAAAGGAACATTGTATATTTACAGGGGGAGGAGGGTTCCTTAAAGAGCCACCCAGTGGCTGTTTCTGGTTGTGAAAGGCAACCCTCCCTAGACCTAAACTGGGAGGCAAAGATGAAAATGGAGAGAAAAATGGTCCGTGTAATAAAGGACAAGTTTTCCCACAGCGTCTCTAGAGGAAGGAAGTGTGTGGTCCCTGAGGGACTTGATGACGTGAGAAGAGATTAGTTTCCACGAGAGAACAGGCCTGAGACTGCAGAGGCAGATCCTCCCATGGAGACCATGATCTTGGCCCCTTGAGTGTAGCTTTGTTCCTCTCCCCTAAAATGCACAAAATACCACGGCCTAAGCTAGTCTATTTTGAAGACATGGCATTAGAAGAAGTTTAACTTTAAAAATTGGGCTCTCAAAAGAAATGTCAATTGTTGTACTGTTGATATTTGGCTCTGTTGACTAATGAGTTTGCCAATCACTGCCCTACGTTTATGTGCAAGGGGCTCAATTCATTTTTCTTAATTAGAAGAAAGAATGACTCCAGAATCCTAGAGAATTTGGGCCTCCAGTTTCCATCAATATACCTATAAAAAAATCTGGAGTGAAATGAGCCATCAAGAGCGGGTTAAAGTAATTAAACACAACCCAGTTGCGTCTCAGTCCGTGGGTAACTTGTACATCTGTGTAGCATGTTCTTGCTAGTTCAGGGCAGGGATACAGTGGGTTTGGCTCTGCAAGGAAAAGCCCAGCTCACTGAGACAAAACAAGGCCAGGGCCTGAGAAGGGCCCTCATTGAATAGCCCTAATGCTGGAGTTTTCTTGGCTTCACGATCTGTGAGCCTCTGGACTCCAGGTACTTTGAAAGGAGATTTTAAGGAAATGACCTCGATGTGTAACCTCTCAAGCCGAGACCCTATTTAGAAAAGGAAAGTGTGAATCGTTGTCAGAGCAGTTCAAAAGCAGGGTTTCTGATAGAAGGTGCTGGAGCCTGGTCCTGGCGGTTATTTTGGCCGATGTGGTGCTGCTGGAGGGATGGTTCCCCGCAATCAAAAAGGACCTGCGCTGTTGCCACCACTGCCCCGAAGAAGCTGATGGAAAGCCAGGGCCCCCCCGAGGAGAGGCCACCAATAGCCGTCACACAGCAGAGCTTGCAGGTAACCCGTCTCCTCAGCTTTCCTAACAGATTTGTGGATTTATCGGTAATCCTTTTGTTTCCACTGCTTGGCCTGAAATCCATTAGCGTGGGTGGTCCAGATTCCATTTTGTTTAGAAATTCTACATTTATCCTTTCCTTGTATCAGGAATAGATTTTAGAGGGATTTTTTTTTTTTTTTTTTTTTTTGGTTACTGTTGGTTTTGCTTTTTATTTTTAGTTAGAAAAGAATAAGGTGCTGGCAGCAGGCTAAACGGGGACACAAAGGCATTCACACAGCTTTTTAGGAATAAATGCCTGAAGACACTCTAGATTCAGAAATTACATGGTTCTATTTTTATACGACTAATAAAACAGTCCCTGTGCCATATAGAAACATGTCTGATGCTATGTGTTTTTCAGAGCACATGTAGGCAGTTGATTTCATCAGCTCTTCGGAAGAATCCCATTAGGTAGACACAGTGAGTATTATCTTCCCTTGCTCATCTCTCTTTCCCCACTGACCCACCCACCCACAGTCCTCACCCTGAAATGTCATGATTCTAACACGAAAATCCAGACTGGTGATGAGACCCCCCAAATCTGCAAAGCAGCAAGTGGGAAAACAGATTGGATCTCAGGTTTCCTGACCGTTGGGGTCCAGAGATCTTTCCTTGTTTATCTGTAAATAAACTCTCCCGTTCATTTCTTTCACAAGTTAACTGGAATTGCTGCCCCACCACTATTCCTTACTCCTATTTGCCCTGACCTATGATTCTGGTGACTCTAAACTTATTAGACCCTAGGTCCTGGCTCTATGAGGAGCTAAGGATACTGTGTTGGGCTGAGGGGGAGCCACTGCTAAGGGGTAAATGAAGGACTGGCTGAACTTCCAGCTCTGGGGAATTCTGTCCATTGCGCCCACATGCTCTGGGCTGGCCTTTCTCCTTCTCTGTCTACTTGGACTTGTTGACAGGTCCATCCCTCTCCACTGGGGCCTCTATTCCCCCTACTTTCTCTCCCTAAGAGGGGTCAATCACACCCTCTCCTTCAGATGTCATCTCCATGCCAATACCTTCGAACCCATTTCTACCCCAAACATCTCCGAGCTCCAACCCTTAAATCCAACCATGCATTTCATATTTCTGCTAGGATGTCTCAAATTCCTAACATGCCCAGACAGAACTCAAGATCTTCCCTCCTCCCCAGACTTGTTTTCCTGCAGGGTTTCCTATCACACCTCCCATTGCACAAGTCAGAAATCTGTAAACCATCCTTGGAACTGCCTCTTGCCACGCTCTGGAGCCTATTCATTGCCCAGTCCTGCTGGTTTTGCCTGCTGAGTACCTGGTGGCTTTGACAGCTCCCCTCCACTCCATCAGCATCTGCCTGGTCTAGGCTGCTATCTCTCATCTGGACTTGGGTGGACTTGGGATAGAAGGCCTCCTACCTGTACTTCTCAAATCCACTTTTATTCCTCTCTTATTCATTCTTTTCACCAAAGGCTCTTCAAACCGCTCATCTGATTCCATTGAGCATCGCCATACCACCGCTCCCTCTCTATGCGATAGCCATACAGGCTGTCCTTTAGTTTCCTGCAATGAGCCTCCTTTTTTAAATCATCACCCAAGATATTTTTAGAGAGAATTGAAGGGATAAAGGGAGGGAGGGAGAGAGAGAGAGAGAAAGAGAGAGAGAGAGAGAGAGAGAGAGAGAGAGAGAGAACATCAGTGTGAGAGAGACATATAGATTGGTTGTCTCCCACACATGTCGCAGCCAGGTCAGAGATCAAACCTGCAACTCCAATACATGCTCTTGACTGGGAATCAAACATTGGACCCTTAGGTCCACAGGCACATGCTCTAACCACTGAGCAGTTGGCCAGGGCTTCCCACACCTCCTTTTGCTCCCTCCTTCCACAACCCCTACCTTCGCAGGGCCTTTACTCAGTCTTTTCTATGTCTGGGGACACCTCACCCCCCCAAAAAAACTTAATCTGCTTAACCTTCATGCCTCATCTCTAACATTTCCTCAAACACACCTCATGTTCCTTTTTTAGATATTCACATAGACTCATGTTCTGGGCACACGTGACTCAGTTTTGTAATCACATTTCTTCATTCAGGCCACAACCCTTTGCTGAGTGCCTCCTGGGCATTGCTCTAGGCACTTGGGATCCATCAGGGAACTAACCAAACAAAACTCCCTAATCCGGTGGAGCTTACGTTCTATGGGTAATTCTATGAATAATTACAAATTCATTTCTGCTTATCTTTTCAATGTCTGTCTTACACAGGGTTCCATGCTCAATGAGAGTTGGCATCCTCTCTGTTCTTTTTTTTTTTTAAATATATATTTTATTGATTTTTTACAGAGAGGAGGAGAGAGGGATAGAGAGCTAGAAACATCGATGAGAGAGAAACATCGACCAGCTGTCTTTTGAACACCCCCTACTAGAGATGTGTCTGCAACCAATGTACATGCCCTTGACCAGAATCGAACCTGGGACCTTTCAGTCTGCAGACCGACGCTCTACCACTGAGCCAAACCGGTTTCTGCCCTGTCTGTTCTTGCTGACATGGACCAGCAGCTCTCAGCACAGTGCTAGTTCCCAACAAGTGTTCAAACATTTGGAAATTAACAGATATTTACATTCGTTAATTAACAAATAAATGAATGATTTTTAATACTGTAACTTGGCTTACAATTAGCTTGTGATATTTTAATATTTGATAAATATTGTGATACATGAGCTGAAAGAAAAGGCCAGGTGGAATCGCCAAGGCAATCTGTCTCCCTCTCACACATTAACCTTTAAAAGCCATTCCCTTCTCCCCAGCTTTTCAGCGGCCTCCGAAGAACTAGCTGAACTTTGCTGCCATCTTTTGACCAAAGTTCATACACACAGATGAAAGCTACATCCCATCATATTTCAAGTTCTGAGTATCAATGAAAAGTCCCACCACCGAGTTCTATCTTCACCTAAAGATGCAAGAACATGTTGCCAGTTAAGAGGAAATGTATGTAATATTGGGTGTTAATTTCATTTGTTTTATTCCTCGCCCCCCCATTGCTGCATGTTCAGAGTCCTTAAATGAGATTTTAAAACAATTTTTAAGCTATTGAGGAGAAAGACAAGACATGTCTTCAGGGTTGAGGGTAGGCGTTTGGCCCGGTTTATCAGTGCTGGGTCTGGGGCACTGGAGAGACATGTTTCCAGCCATGAGTTTCAGGCAGGGATCCTTTTCTCCCAATCCCCAGGGTGGGAGGGTGGATGCAGTTGGTGCTTTTTAAAATTCTCTTGTTTGATTTCTCTAAGCTTTCCCCCAGGTATCCCCGAAGGGATCTCTTCATAGCCACATTGTGGGGGGCGGTATCCAAAGTCTAAATACCGGGCCAGATAATGTGGAGTAACTTTCCTGAATTCATGGAAGGGAAGGGCTCGTGAACCACAACTGAACTTCTTATGTAAAAAGCTGGCTGGGGAGAAGGCTCAATTTTAATCAAATTTCATATTCCCTAAGCACAGACTGAGCCGCAAAGCCTATTTTGATTATAAAGTGAGGGTCCCTGTACAGTCCGCCATCCAGCGCAGCATCCTCAGAGTTGATGCTTGTTCCTTGTGCGTCTTCACGAGTCCCTCTCTGGAGCTGAGCTGGATTTGAATTCTTGGTGAGAGGCCTCAGCATGTCCTTGGGCTGGGCTGGGCCAGGAAACAGATGCCTGAAGTGTTTCTAATCATCACGGTCAATAGTTCAGTGAAATTTTGCACATTGTTTGGTAACATTGGCATACATGATGCCCTGCAAGTTCCTGTTCCCCTTTAGTGGTTGGGGGTTTGGGGGGAGGTGTGGATTTTCCAGATCCAAGTGAACTGTGCACTTGCAAAGCTCTGAGCAGTAGGACCCTTTGCCTTCCCTGCCTCTGTGTGAAAGAAAATGCCGGCCAGCAATTTCCTGGGCTGACGCATTAGGCCCGAAGCCTCTTAGCACAGGGGGAAACAGGAGAACCGGCTGGATCAGGCTGGTCATTGGGAAGACTAACGTTGGCTATGAGGCTCCTACAGAAGACATCACGTGGTTATTTAAGAAACCTTTGTACCGCTCAGTAAGCTAAATGGGAGTTTTATGCAGGGAACAAGGACCTATTCATTTCTCCAAGGTTTAACTTTTCAGAGGAGCCCTCAACATAGAGGGCCCTTCACTTTCGAGAACACTAAAGCCTTTTGGTGACTTTGGTGAAAAGGGCATGAAATAACTGACGAAGGCAAAGGTCTTGCAGGTGGGAAATAATGGCTCCTGGGATGGGATGCCTGGGGAGCGTCTGGTGTCCCTGTAGCGTGCATGAACCTCTATCTCCCTCGGTTAATAGATTGCAACTGTAGACCCAACCAAGCCTCTCCCTACATCGGAATAAAGGTGAAAATACTGATGTTTAGGTCCCAGCCCCAGAGATCCTGATATAATTTCCTGGGTTTGAATGGTTCTGAATACCTTTTAGTACTTACTCATACAGAGTCTCAATAAATGGCCTATAACCTAAAACTAAACATTGACCATTGAATATTTACATGGCATTTGTTTGGACTTTGGGACCATTTGCCTCCAATCCTAGATGTTTATTATTATTATTTCTAAATATATTTTATTTATTTTTTACAGAGAGGAAGAGAGAAGGATAGAGAGTTAGAAACATCAATGAGGGAGAATCATTGATCAGCTGCCTCTTACACACCTCCCTACTGGGGATGTGCCCGCAACCAAGGTACATGCCCTCGACCAGAATCAAACCGGGACCTTTCAGTCCACAGGCCGATGCTCTATCCACTGAGCCAAACCAGTTTCGGCTGTTTATTATTTTTGTTTGAAGTATTACATATAGTAGTGCATATATCTCCTTTTTGTTTATTTTTGCTTGAAGTGAAATCTCAGGCCCTTCCCCTATCAGGGACCTGCTCTGCGCTTTCCTCTGCTCTCTCAGAACACCCTCTGCATGGGGTGCTCGATGGGCGCCTGTGCTCACTTTCCTGTCTTGTCTTCAGAGGAATTTGGCTGAGTTTCTAGGAGCAACACCATGGGCAGTTTGAATGGCTCCCCCTGCCTTTTACTCAAAGGCCATGTTCTCTGCTGACAGTGTAACAGGTCCCCGAGACAGAAAGCAGGATCTGGAACCCTGTCCTGCTCCAGGTAAATGCCCTGCCCTCATGGGTAGATCCCCCCCAAACCACTGCCATCACATTTTTCCTCCTCCTCCTCCTCCTCCTCTTCCCTTTCTTCCTCCCCCTTTTCCCTTTTCCCTTTTCCTCTTCCTCTTCTCCTCCTCCTCTTCCCCCTCTTCCCCCTCTTCCCCCTCTTCCCCCTCTTCCCCCTCTTCCCCCTCTTCCCCCTCTTCCCCCTCTTCCCCCTCTTCCCCCTCTTCCCCCTCTTCCCCCTCCTCCCCCTCCTCCCCCTCCTCCCCCTCCTCCCCCTCCCCTCCTTCTTCTTCTTCTTCTTCTTCTTCTTCTTCTTCTTCTTCTTCTTCTTCTTCTTCTTCTTCTTCTTCTTCTCTTCTCTCTCTCTCTCTCTCTCTCTCTCTCTCTCTCTCTCTCTCCTCTCCTCTCCTCTCCTCTCCTCTCCTCTCCTCTCCTCTCCTCTCCTCTCCTCTCCTCTCCTCTCCTCTCCTCTCCTCTCTTCTCCTCTCCTCTCCTCTCCTCTCCTCTCCCCTGTTGTCAGAAGGAAATCAGGAAATCTTACTGTGAGGATGCTTAAGCTCCAGGGCTGCAGCTGCCAGTTAAGGATCCTATAGACCACAACCAGTTCACATCCCCATGTACATTCCTTCCTATGCCATTGCTATCTCATCTATAGCCTGTTGTGAGCTCCCCCGCCAAGGTCTAAGTATCTTTCACGTGTTACGCAGAAGGGTTCTGGTCTTCAAATTATTCCCGTGTCCTTTTTAGGAGATTATATATATTTTATTGATTTTTGTACAGAGAGGAAGAGAGAGAGATAGAGAGCTAGAAACATCGATGAGAGAGAGTCATCGATCAGCTGCCTCTTGCACACCCCCTACTGGGGATGTGCCCGCAACCAAGGTACATGCCCTTGACCGGAATCGAACCCGGGTCCCCTCAGTCCCCAAGCCGACGCTCTATCCATTGAGCCAAACCAGTTTCAGCGGAGATTACATCTTAACCAGTGATCAATAGATCATTGTCTTTCAAAAGGGGAGCGATGGGCAGCTGCATTCACTGTCTTTCATGAAAATTCTATTTCCTATTGATTTTTGAGAGCCTGCACCATTTTAAATGTTCACACCTCTCAGCATTGGTAAATCCAGGGATATAATAAATTCAGAGATTCCCATTTAGTGTGGCCAATTAAACAGGGAAAGGGGCACTGTGTTTGGTACCCTAGTCACTTGGATGACAGCCAAGAAGTTTTGCCATTCATAATATTCATTTAAAAAATGTTTTTATTTATTTCAGAGAGGAAGGGAGAGAAAGAGAGATAGAAACATCAATGATGAGAGAAAATTATTGACCGCTGCCTCCTGCACACCCCACACTAGGGATTGAGCCTTCAACCTGAGCATGTGGTCTGACCAGGAATTGAACTGTGATCTCCTGATTCATAGGTTGATGCTCAACCCCGGAGCCGTGCCAGCTGGGCTATAATATTTATTTTAATTAAGCATGTAAGTATTGGAGTAATCACCACTTATCAACAGAATCTTGTTAGCAATGTTTTTATCGAGCTTATGCCTATTTTCACTGCATCCCCAAACTTCCTGCAACAATCACTTGAAGCCCTTCTTTCAGCAGTTGAGATCTTTGCAATGAGTCTCTGTATCCAGAAGTCCCCTGCATGGTGCATTGGCTCCCCCTACTGGCTCACTGATTATCACCATGGCCATAAACAGTAGCAAGGAAGTTCTAGGTTTATACTCCTGTGGGAAAAACAACTATGCACTATTTTAAGTTAGTGGGTCAGATCCAAGAAAATAAAAGACATGCTTCACACACATTTCTTCCTGTTACATATCTCAGTCCCCTCCCTGTCTCAAACCACAGATGTTCATCTCGTCACTCCAACACTGACATTGCCTTGGTCCCTCCATCTCTATTAGGGTCCCTTTCTTCCTCATTTCAATACTACCACCTCTGCCTCTCCTCTGCAAGGTGCGTATGGGAACAAATATCAATAGCAAACTTGAATCGATAGAAAAACCAGATGCAGATGCCATTTGGGTACATCTGGAACCCTGTGGGCCATGTGGCCGTCAGGATAGATAGTGAAGGCATCTAGGTGGGCGGAGGTCAGTTTTCAGGTCCGCAAATCCTCACAAGGGGGAGTGCATACTTGGGCTAAAAATATCCTTGTGACTGAGTATCAATATGATGAGATTGGAGAGTTCTGCACATTAACTCATCTGGGCAGATGCCAGCAACCACTCATCTGGCTCTGATGTGTCTCAGGAACCTCAGCTTTACTAGCAAACAATATGAGCACAGAGCCCAGAGGTAGCCACAGACTCTTCAGTGTCTTCGGCCAGTGCTGTCTAATTTCATTCTTAAACCACAGAACTGCAGTAAGAGTCTGTACTTGAGCATGTCTGAATCGTATTAACAGGCTCTGAGGTGAGCCATGGGCTCTAGCTTACGATCTATAGAGATCTATTCAGAAAAGGCCTATACCCTCACCTGCTTTCTGTTTTCAGTCTCAGTTTTTACCTCCCACTAACTGAATAGGATACACTTGGCTCTCCAGGACAACCCAGAGTCTCTGCTCTGAGCCTGTTGGGATACCCACTGTCTACCAGAAGGGCCTTCCCTCCAACTCAGAGGACCCCAGAGTTCCCACCTTCACAGACAGACGCTGTGCTGGCTCCCATCTGGGCGACTCCTTTTCCTGTAGGGTCATACTACCACGTGAGATAAGACTTTACACTGTGTGTGGTGCTCCATGTGGCCAAAGATTGCCCCAGAAGTGGTCCCATTTCCCCATTCCCCCGTATCTCCCGCACTGCAAACGAGGACAGGCCTGTGTGAGCCATTGCACTGGGACTCCAGAGAAGAGGAGTTATTAAAAGGGTAATGTGAGCTTAGAGGGGAGACAGATCTGTCCTCATCCAAACGTTTTCCCTGAGTCATAGTGCCATGACGTTGGGCAAATTACTTAACTTCCCTATCTCCGTTTCATTCGTGACGTGGATATGCTAACAGATTGCAATATTGTTGTGAGGACTGAACAAGAGAAAGTGTTTGAAACCAGGGAACAATGGCAGCTACATCATCACCATCACGATTATTCTCAAGTCAAGCTCTGGGCCAGAGCTTGACTCACTCGGCTGCTTTACGGAAGGAGACATTGCAGTCTAGCTTGCCCCATAGGTTTGGGTGGAAGGATGGAGTGTTAAACTCAAAGAAGAGTTACCTAAGTTAGTTTTGTTTTCCTCTTCACATTTTCAAGCATTTTCTTCAGAATATCATTGCATGGATTCCAGTATTGGGACTCAAGAGTGACAGGTTCACCTCTATCAGTAGCCATTGACAGGACCTTCCCAGGGCCTTCGTTTTCTTACCTGGAAATGGGAATTTATATACTATTCTCTTCCCTTTTTGGTTAGTCCTCACCTGAGGGCATTTTTTGTTTTGTTTTTGAGAGAGAGGGGAGAGAAAGGGAGGAGGAGAGACAGAGAGAGAAGCATCGATGTGAGCGAGACACATCGTTTAGTTGACTCCTGCACATTTCCCAACGGGGCCAGAGATCGAGCCTGCATTAGAGGCCCTCAACTGGAATCGAACCCATGACCCTTCAGCCCTCAGACAATGCTCTATCCACTGAGCCAAAGCAGTAAAATTGTCCAAAGAGTCGATGAGGTGGGGTACGTGAAGTTCTTCATATAGCATTTGGTATATTCCAGGAGTATACACTTCCACCTCTTGCCTCTATGCTTCAACACCTTTATTTATGTTAAAAAAAAAAAAAAAAGAAAAAAGAAAAAAAAAAGTTATGGCTAGTTGGGACTAGTTTTTCTTCCAGTTTTTTCAGCTCTAGTGTCCTGTGACTTGCAACACTCTGTCCTGGCACATGTATCAGTCCCCAAATCACAGACAAGGATCTGGGAGACAAGCTCCTCACTGAAGGTTTGAAGCCCTGGGCTCTTGGCCCCGGGGCCCTAAACTCTCCTGCCCTGCCTGTCTGTGTCACCTCACACTGCAGTCGGGGGCTATTCTTCCTAATTTCCCTCTATATGCTCTGTAGCTCTCCTGTGCCTCTTGAAACCTATATATTTATATATTTATTGGCCTGGCCTCGTTGCATAACACATTCTTTAAAACGCTGTACTGTGTTCTGTATCCACTCCGTGAAGGCCATGACCTGATTTGCTTCCCAAGCTGAATCCTCAGGCGATCTTCCCATGGAGTTTACCGTGTCCTCCCACTCATCTCATGAATTAAAAATCGAGGTGTTGCTCTCAAGTTCTCACTTTCCTTCACCGCCTACATCCAAGCCAACCGCCATGTCCTGTTGATTCCACCTTTAACTCATATCCAAACATGCCAGTTCTGGCCATTCCTACCACTGCGGCATGGGAGCCAGCCGCCCTCGCTCTGATGGAGGTTGAAGGTAATAGCCTACCGCCTGCTCTCCCAGCTTCCTCCTTCGCTCACCCACGATTTGTGCTCCACGTAGGAAGCAGAGTGAGCTTTTAAAGGATGTGACTCAAATGCTTGATGTCCTTCAGTTTTCTTTCCTTCAGTTTTTTAAGGCCCTGAATGACCTGGCCGTGACCTATATTTGCAACTTTATTCCAGAACATTCTCTCCATTGGCCATGCCCCAGCCACTCTGCCCATCTTTCTGTTTCTTACATACCCAAGCTTATTTCTGTCCTAAGATTCTCGCTGTAGCCATTTCCTCTGCCTGGAGCACCATCTCCTGATCTTCATGTGCCTGGCTATCTTCACATCCAGATGAAGGAGTAAATATCACCTTTTTAGGGAGACCATTCTGGATGCCCAATCTAAGTGTCCACTTAATCACTCCTGATCCTGTCACTTTAATTTTCTGCAGAGCAAGCATGGCTAAAATTTTTCTTATTTAAACTTTAATTTTCTGTTTCTCCCATTAGAATTCTTTTTTTAAATATATTTTATTGATTTTGTACAGAAAGGAAGGGAGAGAGATAGAGAGTTAGAAACATCAATGAGAGAGAGTGATCGATCAGCTGCCTCTTGCACACCCCTACTGGGGATATGCCCGCAACCAAGGTACATGCCTTTGACCAGAATCAAACCTGGGACCTTTCAGTCCCCAAGCCGCCACTCTATCCATTGAGCCAAACGGGTTTTGGCTTGAAGTTAGAATTCTGACTTACCTTCTTAGGTGCTATAACTGGGGAGCCTAGAAGTATGCATGGCCTAGAGTAGTAAATAAACTACTAATGCTTTCTGCTTTGCTTTACACCAGTAGGTAACATATTACACCACTAGAGGGCAGTCAATCACCTAATTCAGTGGTTCTCAACCTAACCCTTTAATACAGTTCCTCATATTGTGGTGCCCCCAACCATAAAATTATTTCATTGCTACTGCATAACTGTAATTTTACTATTGTTATGAATCATAATGTAAATATCTGTGTTTTCTGATCATCTTAGGCGACCCTGCTAGCGGTTCCCAACCTGTAGGTCGTGACACAGGTTGAGAACCACTGCTGTAGAGCCTAAGAACATGTGCCCTGACTGGGAATTGAACCGTGACCTCCTGGTTCATAAGTCAACGCTCAACCACTGAGCCACACCGGTCGGACTTTTTATAATTTCATTTCATTTTGAGTTGTTAGTTCTAAGCTTTTCTTTTAAAGAAAGCAACATATGCTGAAACTGGTTTGGCTCAGTGGATAGAGCGTCAGCCTGAGGACTAAAAGGTCCCGGGTTCGATTCCGGTCAAGGGCATGTGCCTTGGTTGCGGGCACATCCCCAGTAGGGGGTGTGCAAGAGGCAGCTGATTGATGATTCTCTCTCATTGGTGTTTCTCACTCTTTATCCCTCTCTCTTTCTCTCTGTAAAAAAAAAATCAATAATATATATATATATATATATATATATATATATATATTTTTTTTTTTTTAAAGAAAGAAAGAAAGAAAGCAACATGGTATATCCAGGATATGTCTTCAAGCAATGAGACACCGTTTTCCTTTAACAGGTCCACCTTGTGGCCAGAATAACCTGGCAACTATGAAAGTCCTATGATAAGGACAGGGCTTCCATTTCTTGAGGCTGCTGCAATTCCTATCATTTGAGGCACAGGAAATGGTGGATCACACAGCTGGCTTGTCTGTTCAATGACAAGAGAAAGGAGGACACAGCTCTCAGTGGGCTCAGGGTGGCAGTGTAGAAATGCTTGGAATGAATGACACTCTGAGTTAACTGTTCAGTGAAGGACTCATTTGGTGGTGGGTTAGTTGTAAGGACAGTTCCCAAAACACATTAGCCACCATGACAACTGGAAGGCTCTACTGGAATCCTTAAGTTTCTAGTTGCCCTATGTTTAGAAGTGAGAAATGACTTAGAGGAAAAATTCAAGCCCAGGTAGGTCAAACCTACTTTTTTATACTGTTGCTGATGCAACCTAGTGAGACAGAAAGCTTCCGAAGTGGGAGTGCTAATGGCTGTGGGAGTGGGGGTTGGTCAGATAAAACTGGGACATACGGATTTCCAGGGATTCACTGGAGGAGGCGAGGAGCCTAAGCTTTTCTAGTCACTTAGTAACAATGAGAGTGGTTTAGTACACCCACCACGTGTGCTAAACCACTAATAAAATTACTCTTTTATTAGATAGGATAGAGGCCTGGTGCATGGGTGGGGGCCAGCTGGTTTGCCCTGAAGTGTGTCCTGGATCAGGGTGGGGATTTCCTTGAGGTGTGGGGCAGCCTGGGCGAGGGGCCTGTGGTGGTTTGCAGGCCAGCCATGCCCCCTGGTATCTGGAATTTATTTACCTTTTACAATTGAAACTTTGTAGTCTGGAGCACAGCCAAGCCTCCTGCTTGCTCCATAACTGCAGCTATTTCTGTTTGAATTTGTTTACCTTCTATAATTGAAAGTTTGTGTCCTTGAGTGGAGGCCTAGGTGGGCCAGGGAAGGTGGAAAGCTCGGCTTCCTCCGTTGCTGGGGACAACCCTAGCCTGCTCTCTCCAACTCCGTGGCTGCCACTATTTTTCTTGGGATTTATCTTCTATCATTGAAATTTTGTATCCTTGAGTGGAGGCCTAGGCTGGCCAGGGTGTGTGGAAAGCTTGGCTTCCTCTATTGCTGGGAAACCCAAGCCTCTCAACTGCTCTCTGTGGCTGCAGCCATCTTGGTTGTGGTTAATTTGCATACTCTATCTGATTGGCTAGTGGGTGTGGCTGGTGGGCATGGCTTGAGTGGAGTGGTGGTGAATTTGCATATTACTATTTTATTAGGTAGGATACCACAGGCCCAGTGTATGAAATCGTGCATGGGTGTGATCCAAGGCCTGGCAGGCAATCAAAGCATGAGCCTCTGGCATGGAAGGGCAGGTCTCAGCTGACCTCTGGGCCCTTGGCAGCACCTGAGCCCCTGTACACCCACACGCCCCCCTCCTCCAGAGTCATTGGGCCCCCGCCTGGCTCCCTCAGCACCTGGGAGCCCGATGGCAGCCCTACCCACCACCCCCACTGTCATGGTCACTATTTACAGGGCAATCAGTGGGGCAATTGGGCCCTGCTCACACCCACCTTGGCTTGGCGCCACCTGCTCACCCACTATACCATCCCACTGAGGTCCCACTCTCATCGGGGCCCATCAGGGCCAGCAGCACCTCTACTGCTGCTCACTGCCAGCACCACATAGTAACACCTGCCATGTTTCCCACCACCCCCTGGTGGTCAACACACATCATAGTGAGTAGTGGAACTCCCGGTAGATGGGGCAGTTTGCACATTAGGCTTTTATTATATAGGATTGTGGGTAACTCAGCAAGAAGGATGTGAAAAACATGAGATTGAGCCCTTTGTGATCTCCTTCACTAAGGGAAGAGAACATTATCTTCTACCTTCATGCTCTAATTTTCCACCACAAAAGATGCATTATGTATTAATTCAGCAAACACTCCTTTGTTGAGCACCTGCAAAATAGTTACTACACTCAAGAAGTCAAGTGGAAATGGAGTTATGGGAGATATCAACAAAATTTTATAGAGAATTCAAAGGAAGAATACATTAAGCTCTCAGTAAACGGAAATCAAGTAATATTTCATGGAACAATAACTTTGACCTTAAAAGATGAATAGGATTTTTAGGTTGATGGATGTGAGTGATAAAAGAGGGCATCCCAAACCAACGGGACAGAGTAAGCAAAGATATGAAGGAGCGATAATTCAGTGTGTAGAATATAGAGAGTATAGGCAAAGTACAGGAAGTAGTCGTGATAAGGCTTTAAAAGCAGTATTTCTGAACCCAGGGAGATTTTGCTACTCAGAGGACAGTTGGCGATGTCTGGAGACACTTTTGTTTTTCATAGCTAACTAGAGGGATGTTATGGGCATCTTGTGGGTAGAAGCCAGAGATACTGCTAAATATTCTACAATGCACAGGACAGCTTGCCACAACATCTACCCAACCCCAAATGTCAATAACTGCCAGCACTGGGAAACTCTGTTTTTAAGGAAGGTTGGTCTTGGTCAAGGGGCACCTTAAATGTCAGGTGAATGGGATGGAATTTATTTGGTAGGCAGAGATTCAGAAGTGGGAGGACACATGTGGGGTTTTAAGTATGGGTACAAATGTATCAGTTATTATGATTTACAGGAGTTATATGGGCAAAAATCTTCAGGTGTTCCCCTTCCTCAACCCTGTTTGCACTGCTTGGCTAGCCAGCCTCTGTTGTGCTAAAGGGTAATAGATGGAGATGCAGAACTGGAAAAACCCAGATAAAACTAAAAAAATCTTTATATGTAGGGACACAAAACCTCCGAGAGAAGAAATAATGCAAGAGGTGGGGAGGGGAAGGCGAGAGAGA
This sequence comes from Pipistrellus hanaki, assembly GCF_964339955.1. Lineage (NCBI taxonomy): Eukaryota > Metazoa > Chordata > Mammalia > Chiroptera > Vespertilionidae > Pipistrellus > Pipistrellus hanaki. The sequence goes on along the minus strand of NC_140503.1, from coordinate 34,587,093 downwards.
GGAGTGAGGACAAAAATCAGCACAAATTGACATTGTGAGGAGGGAATACTGAATTATGGGCAGGTACTAAAATAAAACCTTACCTCTGCCCTTGATGGGCTCTTATAGTTTCCTAAAGATTATACATACCAAGTCTCTCATTCACAAGAAAAAAAATGTATGTGTTTTCTTAAGACTGCCATTTCTCAGAACCTTCAATGATAAATAAAAACTAGGTGGCTTCAACTAAGGGGAAGAAATCATCTTGAGCTGTTTTTCTTGTGGGTTTTTCTTACATTGAGCTTGAAATACCCAAGTCTAGTATCAAGTTATGTCTGTCTTATGGGCTGGAGATGGATGTGACACAGATGACTACACCTAGTCAGTTGCCCCTTGTTAGAGGTGGGTCATCGCAAACATGGCCAATGGGAAGCTGCAGTGGAGACACTTAAGGCTGCAGGAATATCAGCTCTTCATGTTACAGTCAGCTGCTCTGGTCTGTGAGCCTCTGCCAGCTTTGTGGCTAATAAGCTTTTGGCTCAGTGATGACGCAACGGTGCCAACGACAAAGATAAACAAGGTCCTCTGCCAGGAGCAAAAGCTGAAATCTTTCTGGTAATTACAACCTGATGTGTGCATGGCCTCAGGATCGTGGGCCATCTTTACCACAGCGATTTACTATCTATCTGTAATAACTGAAGGGATTTTATACTATACTAAAGGCCCGATGCACGAAATTTGTGCATGGGTGGGGAGGAGGGGTAGCCCTTCAACCCAGCCTGCACCCTCTCCAATCCGGGACCCCTTGGGGAATGTCTGACTGATGATTTAGGCCCAACACCAGGGATAGGGCCTAAACTGGCAGTCAGACATCCCTCTCAAGATCCTGGACTACTAGCTCCTAATTGCTCACCTGCTTGCCTGCCTGATCACCCCTAACTGCTCTCCCCTGCTGGCCTGATCATCCCTCACTGCCTGTGTCCTGGCCTGATTGCCCATAACTTCCCCCTCCTGCCAATTTGGTTGTCCCTAACTGTCCCCCGCTGCCAGTCAAGTCACCCCCAACTGTCCCCTCCCTGCAAGTTTGGTCGCTCCTAACTGCTCCCCACCCTCCTCCCACCAGCCTGGTCACCCCTCTCTGCCCCCCCTGCCAGCCTAATCGCCCCCAAGTACACCCCCTGCTGGCCTGGTTGCCCCCATCTGCCCTCTACCTGCCCACCAGCCTGGTCACCCCTCAAGTGCACGCCCCCCCCCCCCCCCCCTTGTGCCAGCCTGGTCACTCCACACAGCTTATTGTTCAGTCATTTGGTTATCCCTTACTAAACCATCCTGTGGTCTGGTTGTAGGCAGCCATCTTGTGAGGGTGTGAAGATCAATTTGCATATTACCTCTTTATTATATAGGATGGTGGCTGCCATGAGTGCTGCATTGTCATGAATTTGTCAAGGCACAATGGCCATTCCCTTGTAATTTCCCAGAGCCAATGGAGTTGGAAAGGAATTAACTTTAGGAAGAACACCCAAGGAGCCCAGTCTTTTTCAGTAGTGGTCAATCAGAGATGCACCAAATTAAGGAAAGTTGGTGATGGGGGAATTTTTTTAAAGGGTGGGAGAAACTTTGCTTCTCTATTTTATTTGGAGGTTTTCTGTATTTATCTAGAAATGGTTTTGAATGCTACCTACAGCAAGCTCAATAATGAAGGTTTATTATTTTAGTCCATGACAAGAAGTGCTACATGGATGGATTTTGTGATTACAACTTCTGAGATGCATCAAGAAGATAGGCTATTTCTATGTTTTCTGTCCCTCATTCTTAGCATGTTACCTTTTTCATTTTTGCTTGTTGCCTCATGTGCCTCCAGCCTCTTTTATTAAGAAAGGAGCCTGGCTGGCATGGCTCAGTGGCTGAGCATAGAGGTCATGATTCAATTCCTGGTCAGGGCACATGCTTGAGTTGCCGACTCAATCCTCATTGTGGGGCATGCAGGAGGCAGCTGGCCAATGATTCTCTCTCATCATTGATGTTTCTATCCCTCTCTACCTCTCCCTACAGATCATGGGCCATAATTGGGCCATGTGGCCCCTCCAACCTTTAAGAGAAGCTGGCCAAATGAATGTCTGTTAAAGAAGACCATTCTCATAATAGTTTAGATCAGCCATGTTCATCTCCTAGAGCTGGGCTGTCTATTCTCACAAATAAATGGGGTTCCATTAGTAAGAAAGGAGTGGAAGTATTGGGTAGATAACAGTGTTTCTCAGGACCCCTTTCTGTGACAGACTCAATGGTCTGCAGATATGGTTTTTACCTGGTGTGGGATAGAAATACAATGGACTCCATCACTCTGCACATATTCCTGCAGCCTTGAACACCTTCTTCTCCTTCTCTCCCTTTCTGAACTAACCTTTCCTTCTGTGCACAAGGAGATTCCTAGTAATTCCTGCTCATCCTGTAGGTTCTACAGAAATCATCTTCATGAGACCTTCCCTGGACCCAGTGTTAGATATATTTATGCCTGCTCCCTCAACAAACTCTGCCCTGGCACGTATCACACTGAATCATAGCTCTCTCTTATCTTTCTTCACCACCAGATTGTGTTTCTTGAAAAGTTTTATTTGTATATGTCATATTCTATTCCCAAGACTGAGTTCAGAGGCTGACACAGACCAGCTGAATCAAAGAGAACTCCAAACAAAGTTACATGTTACATGTAATAATTCCTTAAGAAATTGTGTTGCTGGGTAAAGCACACAGAAAACTTTGCTATGTGGGATGGTAAAAGAGCATACTTTTCAAGGATGAAGCGCCCTATCTCAAAGAGAAGACAATCCAGTCTGGCTTTTCTACTTTTGTTTGCTGTCTTCTATAACCAGCAGACATCCTCAATCCCTTCACCAATACCAGCTCTCCAAATGTATGTGGTAGAGGGAGAGTGCTCTCATCCATGGACCATCTCTGAGAAGGCAAAAACAGCCTGAGCTTTGGAGGTTTGAATTTTGGCAAAGCCATGGTCACACTCTACTAAAGAGCAACGTGAGTCAATGAACCTCTTTGATCATCAGGTTGCTCATTGGTAGAATGAGAATAACAGTTCAGAGGGTTGTTTTGAGTATAAATGATACTACAGATGTAATGTGCACAGCACATGGTAGATGCTCAAGAAAGTATTATGAATGTCTTATATCTTCAATGATATGTATAATTTTATCAGGTAAAAGTTTTCTTTTTGCAGATGTTTTCACTTCCTTAGAGTCAGAAAGTTCTATATCACACATGAAGTTTGGAAATGTCTTAGCACTATATCATGCACATATCTATATAGCTCTATATCAAAAAGAAAACCTAGTGATAATATATCCCTAGGTTAAAGAAAAGGTCTTAGGAAATCCCCATAGCAACCATAGTTATTTTTTTTTACATGTACATCTTTTAACTTTATTTTTATTGTTTCCATTATTACAAATGTCCCCATTTCCTCTCCTTGTCCACTTCCACCCAGCTCCTGCCATCCCGCCCTTCCCTCTGGCCAACACCACACTGTTGTCTGTGCCCATGGGCTATGCACATATGTTCTTTGGCTAATCTCTTCACCTACTTTCATCCAGGCCACACTCTCTCTTCCCCTCTGAAAGCAGTCTATTTCATGTATACATGCCTCTGTTTCTGTTTTATCAGCTTATTTTATTCATTAGATTCCACATATAAATGAGATCATATGGTATTTGTCTTTCTCTGACTAGCTTGTTTCACTTAGCATAATATTCTCCAGGTCCATCTATGCTGTCACAAAAGGTAATACGTAGTAAAGTTATATATGTTCTAAATGTATGTAAAATATTCATAATTAACCCTCATTCATTCTTTCATATATTATATATATATATATATATATATATATATATATATATATATCACATACCATTAAAATTCACCCTTTCAAGTTTAAAGTATGCAATTCAGTAGATTTATTATATTCTGAGTTGCAACCATTATCACTAACTACAGGATATTTTCATTACCCCCAAAAGAACCCATGTACCCGTTAGCTATCACTCCTCATACTCCCCTCCCCCAAGTCCCTGGTAACCACTCATCTTTTTTCTGTTTCTATGGATTTCCCCATTTCAGATATTTCATATAAATGGAATCATAAATATAAGAATGTGAGGGTTGATTCCTAGACTTTCAATTCTAATCTGTTGACCTATGCATCAGTCAGAGAAACAGAACTAGCAGAATACACACACACACACACACACACACACACACACACACACATACACACACAGAGAGATTTATTGCAGAGTTGGCTTATGCTATTGTGGCAAGTCTGAAATTCACAGGGCAGACTGTGATTAAGGGCAGGCCGAAACTATCAGGCACAAGTTGAAGCTGCTACACCCGGGCAGAATTTCTTCAGGGAAGCCTATATTCTTCTTCTAAGACCTTCCCACTGATTGAATCAGGCCCACCAGATTATCTAGGATAATCTTCCCTTCTTAAAGTAAACTGATTATAGACTTTAGACACATTCCACAAAATACCTAGACAGCAACACCTGGATTATTTTTGACTGAATAACAGGGGACAGTAGCCTAGCCACGCTGACACATGAAATTGACCACCACAGCCCACATCTCGCTTAATGCCAGCACAGCATGGTCTTGGTAGTACAGCTTTGTGATGTGTTGCAATAGGGAAGTGTTTCCCAACTTTGTTCTTCTTTTTTCAAAATTGTTCTGGCTATTGTAGGTTCTTTGCATTTCCACATGAATTTCAGAATCATCTTGTTAACTTCTGCACCCACATTCATTTTACATTAAGATAAATTAATGAATCAGTAACTTTGAAATCTATTCCATGTGACTTAAGGAAGTGGGCCAAGACACTCTGCTTTCTCTCTGAGGATCATTTCCTGTGTTTATTTGATACAAGCACCAGTGCATGTCAATGTGAAAGAGTGAAAAAGCACCATGGGTATCAATGGATTAATATGACATCCATTAAGTAATTTCAGTTCTCACATATCATAACTTAGTGTTTCTCTCTCTCTCTCTCTCTCTCTCTCTCTCTCTCTCTCTCTCTCTCTCTCTCTCTCTCTCTCTCTCTCTCTCTCATTGTTAAAGAGAAAAAGTGGCATGTTCCACATTTGTTACTTCATGTTATTATTGGTGACAAGACAAATGATACTATCACTTTCTTCTAGAGGATGAAATATCCTCTCAAAATCATTTTGTTCAGTCACTCATGAATTTCTTAAATCTTGACAAAGATCTAAGTCCTGTGAAGTAAGTGACTGTGGCTGGAGAGATGAGTAAATGTGGTTTCTGCCCTTGGGAAGCTTGGGGAAACTATCAAAGCAAGCACAGCACAGACACAAAGAAGCCAGAGCCAGCCCATCTTGCTCTTTGGCCAATGGCCCATTTCTTTACTCAAGTATCAAATTTGCCCCCATTTACTGGGCAAATTTGCCCCCATTTACTGGGCATTTTCTAGTCATAGGGTTGACTATTTCTTTCTTTATTTTTCTATTACAATTGACTTTTTCTCAAAAACAAGCCAAGCTGGTAGGGAGTCGCTGGGAAGTTTGGTGCTCCTTCAGGACAAGAGGGTAAGTAGAAGGCTCCTGATAACTGCAGCTTGGCCCAGGTCCTCCTCCCTACTGGGTTATTTCGTTTTTTAGGAAGGTTTCTCACCCCCCAGGCAACCCGAAGTGATTTGTGAAACAACAGGTATTGTTAATGGCCACTTGCTTAGAAAAATTCCGAATTAGCAGTTGGCCCTTTTGAGGCTTACTCTGAGAGCTCCTCATCTTCACTGGTCTTTGCCAGTTCTTGCAAGGAATGGAGCTAAAAGCTCTTAGAAATGAAAGAAACAAAAGCTTTACTTTACAGACAAGCTTTCTTTCTTCTTTTCTCTTTTTAATTCAATAATCAGATCCCTGGGAAAGCCATACGATACTGAGGTCAGGGGTTGGGAAGTTGTGTCCTCTGCTACTCAAAACTGCACCCACAGTTGATGTGGGGTCTGGGGCAAAAAGGTGGTTTGGAGTTTTGTTTGAAGACACTAAGTTCCTTATGCCATTGTGTAATAAGGATGTTTTTAAAGGACCACTGAAAACCCTTTGTAGAACCATGCTCCTTAAGGTTAAGCACCTTAGTATAAAAGGATGGTTTTTGGTTTTGTTTTTCTCAAAATAAAGATGGTCTGGGCATAGATGTTGATTATTCTTGAGATTCTCCAACCAATGAGGCAGAACCTGGCACCCTCCCCTGACCAGGCCAGTTTAAAAATCAGCATGAAAGCTGTGTAATCTAACCAACAGGATTGATCAGGTCAGGTATTAAGGGCTAAATGGATTAAACAAAAGACATTCCCCTTGTAACAAGACGGAAAAACTTCAAAGGTGGGATTTGTTCTTGTTATGACAAAGAAAGTGGATTTGCAAACTGCCTTGAGGAACACCCCTCTGTGACTTTCAATTTGCTCTCCTCCTCTTCTCTTCCCCCCTGGCTCCCCGAGCCCTCCTCAGGGTAAGAACTTCAGGTTAAGAGGATCACATTGAGAATGATTTTATTTTGTTTGTTTTTAAAGACCAGGCACAAGCCCTGATCAAATGGCACCCATGTCAGGGCGCCTTCTAGTTCCCATTGTTCAGCCATGTACCAGTGGCAGTGAGCAGGTGACACAGGGAGCACTGGTCAGATCCCTTAGCAGAGTAAGACTGAACTCTCCAAACTCGTACCTGCATTTGGCATGAAAATCCCAAGAAGAGACATGCAAACAAGAAGCAAAGTATCTTAATGAGCCAAAACCGGTTTGGCTCAGTGAATAAAGCGTCGGCCTGCGGACTGAAAGGTCCCAGGTTCTATTCTGGTCAAGGGCATGTACCTTGGTTGTGGGCACATCCCCAGTAGGGGGTGTGCAAGAGGCAGCTGATCAATGATTCTTTCTCATCGATGTTTCTAACTCTCTATCCCTCTCTCTTCCTCTCTGAAAAAAATAAAATATATTTTAAAAAAACAAACAAAGTATCCTAATGAGTTAAAGAGTCCTATACTCCAGGAGAGGGATTACCACACCTCAGTGCATAGACTTACCATCCTGGCTCAGAATTGGCCACATTGGGCTTTATTCTTAATACCCTGATGCAATGTTATAACAACTTATTGTAATAGCACATATGTAAACATAGCTTATCTGCTGGGAGTTCAAAGCATTTTGTAGTCTTGGTAAGATATATGTGCATATATATATTCACATACGTATGTATATATAACCAATGTATTCATCAGTTGTCACACCCAAACATCATTCATTGCCTCTATTAGTGGGAATGACCAGCACATGTGTCAAACACAAGGCCCGCGGGCCAAATCCAGCCCGCCAGGCCTTGCAATGTGGCCCGCACTGTGCTGTCATCACTGCACTCCGCTGTCAGTTTATGACATTGTCAGTTTATGACTGTTCAGTAAACCATTCGGCCCGCGATTTAGGCTGGATTTTAGATTTTGGCCCCTTCTCTGATTGAGTTTGACACCCCTAATAGAGTATAGGTTGCCCATGTTTGAGGTCTGTAACAGTCTGTGTTTGTAAGCCATGCATCTGCGACCATCCAAGGCTCAGCAAGTGTCCCTGCTGACTTTGATTTGGCTCCATCCCATGTCTAGAGTTAGACTGGCTGCAGGTTGATCTAGGCTGGTGTGACTGGGATGAGTCAGCCCTTGCCAGGCTGGTCTCGGTACGGTCCCATGGTGGTGGCAGAAGTACAAGGGAAAGCAAACCAATGCACAGCCCCATTTCAAGCCTCTGGTTGGGTCCAGTCTACTAACATTGCATTGACCAAAGCAAGTCACAAGGCTGAGTTCAGTCTCAAAGTACAAGGCGATTCTTAAACTCTCTTAGACAGTCTAACACTATTTACAACCTTAGATTTCAACTTAAAACCACAAGTTTAAATCAATTTCTGATTCACACATTTTAACACTGGAATTACAAAACGGACCCATCACTCTAATAGCATAGATTCTCTTAAATATCACAAATAGTAATATGTATCAAGAATCCACAGATTCCAACTCAAAGATACTGAAATTACACATTGAGTCTCTTAACACTTACACGTTTCGTTCTACCTTCCCAGAGTTAAAAGACTTGAGTTATCTCAAACCATGTCATGGATTGAGATTACTTAATGAGTCGGAGGTCCCAGGCAGGACAGAGACAGGATTCTTGTCAGCAGTCTGGATGATATTTCTTCCAATGCCTGATTGGAAAATGTTCAGAGTTGGAGCTGGTAGGAGTTTGGACAACTATGAAAGCATCTGGGCTCTGACCTGCAAAGGCGGCTTCAAAGTCTGTTTATCAAACCAAATAATGATGGGCTTCAAATGCTACACAGACTTATTTTCAGAGTTATTGGGAGGTACCTCTCACTTGAGGACATTCCTGTTTCAGTTCTGCTTAAAATAATTTCCAAATGGAATTGTCGTTTTGGTGGGAACACACCCAAATTACCACTCTGTTCTGTGGCAAACAAGTGTGTCCTCAAATCATCATTCTAAGATCTGTGAGGTGACAGTAATGATATGTCTTTCAGGGACTGGCAGAGGGACTCATCCCAACAATGTCTTGCATCCAGAATTAGTTCTTCATCATCTAAATTAGACTTAACCTACTTAGTCAAATCTGGTGAGCACTCTTCTCCTGCCCCCTGGATGAGAGAGAAAACAGCCTATAGATCTTCACATCTCTAATTCCTCTGATTGGGTTGCCAGTAATGAAATGAGAAAGAAGCTCCCTGAATCATTTTTAATCTGAGCCTTTTCTCTGAGGAATGGTCCCTGTGGAGTTAATATGTTGCTAAGTAATTACTAATAGATCTCCATTGCTTAGCAAGAATTCTATACCAAAGGCAGGGTAATTCTATTAGTAAATGAAACCACAATATTATACAGTTCTGAGGCTTCTAAATGTGTATTTAATTATCCAGGTAATGTAATTATGCAATCAGTTCTAATCTGATATCAAGAGAAAGTTCTTGGTGTTGTATTGTGGGTTGTTGTTCTTTTTTTTTTTTTTTGGCAAAGTTTTGTGAAAGGGTCATGCAATTAATATGACACACTTAATTGCTGAAATGTAAAGATATCGTTGCAAGAATATTTCACCATTTAAGCATGTACACTGTAGTAGCTGCTTAGATCTTTGCCATTACTAATGTATTTGTGGCTTCTTATCTTATAATGACCCATGGTAATAATTAGCCCCTTGATAGAACAATGACATTAGCACTGTTTTTGCAAAGCTCAGTTCTTCACATGATTCCATGGAACAGAGAAACAACAGGACTTTGATTCCCTTAAGTGCTCTTAAGAAATGTTTTAAAAATCTATCATGAAAATCTACTGAAGCATACAATTTCAAATATGTGCCTTACTAGAAAAAGAAAAAAAAAATCAAACATATGTAATTAAACTTGTACGTTATAATATATAATTATATAGATAAATTAAATTTTCATATGCAATCATATAAATAAGATTCTTCTCTTATAGCCTATAATCACTTATAAATACAGACTTCAAAAAGTTCCTTAAACAGTTGCCTTGATTCTTAAGGCTAATATCTACTCTACCACAATAATTATTTAAAGTCCTTTTATTTCAGGCACATCTCTACCACATAAACAAAGGCCCCTGTATGCTTTATTTCACTTTATTTTCTTGAATATTTTAGGTGTTTGCACAAATATTTAGGTGTTTTAAGAAAGAGCATAGTAGCTTAAAGAAACAGGTAGTGCAGACAAGAATGTATGTGCCAATACATTCACCTTTTGGTAAGCCTTCCTTTGTCTTTCTTGAACTGAGAAAATTTCTAAAGCCTCCCATTATCACTTTTGAAATTAAGTGAGCTAACTAAAAATGTCATTTCAAGTCAGATATTCTTCTCCGTTGTTTCTTCTTGCTTGTTTATCCCTTTGGCCAAAACTGTGCAAATGATTTTTCCCCCAGCACGGGTAGAAGTCTGATGTGTGGTTGTCATTATTTAACATTGTTTGAAATCTTGTTCCTGGAGGACAAGTATTCAAGATAAGTGAGCTGGAAGTGTGGGGAGAGTGTGTGTCATTTACTGATGGGGAAGCCAAAGGGTGGAGCAGTGTAGTGTCTGAATTGGAACCAAAATGCATCTTCTTTAGAGTCAGGAAAGGAACTTGCTGGCATCATGCTTGGGAATGAATTAGTTTTCTATTGCTGTGAAGCCTTCTATTCATCTGGGTGCATCAGGCTGAAATCAAAGTGCCAGCTGAAGCCACAGTTCTCATCAGGGGCCCAAGGTCTTTCTGTGGACATAAACCATTTCCTTGTGGTTGTAGGAATGAGGTCTTTGTTTTTCTGTTTCCCTGCTAGCTGTTGGCTAGGGACCACTCTCAGCTTCTAGAGGCGGCTGCAGGTCTTCACCAGGTGACCCCCACAAGCAGCATGATCTGGATGTTTTCTTTCTTCCACACCATCTGGAGTGCATCTCTGTCTTCCTCTCCTGTGACCGGCCAGAAGAAACTATCTGTCTGTGAGGGGCTCATATGATTAAATCAGTCCCACTTGAGTAATCTCCTTATCTTAAGGTCAATTGATGTGGAACTTCAATTACATTTGCAAAACCCTTTCAAAATAATAACTATATTAGTGCTTGATTGAATGACTGGGAGAAGGAGTGTGTATACCATGGGCTGGGAAACTTGGGGACTATTTTAGAGTTTTGCTCCTCCTTCTCCACACAGGGGATTTATCAGGGCCTCAACCTTTTGTTATTGCTGTGGCACCTGAAACTTCCCCATGAGAAAGTCATTTCTTTGAGCTTAAGCTTTATATTTCCAAGACTATCTTGTAAAATAAAAGCGCATACTCCCTCGACTTCTGTAATACTATTGTTGAGCCCCTGCTATTTGCCAGGTACTATCTATTATCCTTTTCTTCTCAGTAATCCTGTGAGAACAGTGTTATTATCCCCACTTTATAAATGGGGAAACTGAGGATCAGTGAGATAAAAGTATGTGCAGTCACACCACTGTTTACGGATGGGGTTGATGCTCAAATTTATGGCCGACACCAAATTGATTTTTACCGCCATACCACTTTACCTCTCTACCAGCCAGAGTGCTGATGGAAAACAAATATCGCACTCAAAGAGGTGCAGTCAAAAAGAGCTTAGTTAGGCCCGTGGTTGGCAAACTGTGGCTCGAGAGCCACATGCGGCTCTTTGGCCCCTTGAGTGTGGCTCTTCCACAAAATACCACGGCCTGGGCAAGTCTATTTTGAAGAAGTGGTGTTAGAAGAAGTTTAACTTGAAAAAAATTGGGCTCTCAAAAGAAATTTCAATCGTACTGTTGATATATGGCTCTGTTGACTAATGAGTTTGCCGAGCACTGAGTTGGGGGATGCTTCATAGAGGTATGGATAGAATTAATAGGATTGACAAGAGGAGGGAGCAGCATGAGCCCTGTAGCATGTGTGGCCAAGAACCTGAAGCCAGGAGTCCACTTTGCCAACTGCCATCGGCCTCTCAGAGTGGGTGCACATCCCACCCCAAGTATGAGAGGTTGGTGTTTAAAATGTGTGTTTTTGTATATCTTGGTTCCTAAACCAAACCAACAACTTCATCTGGTGCTCAACCAAAGATATAGCAATTCCTGTTCCAATCCAAATGAGACTGGCTGGTCTTATTCAAAAACAAGTATGTTGGAATCTATAGACTTTAAGAGCCCAATCCCTATGTACAATATGATTCTACCACAGCAATTGCACAAATTCTACAAAGAGAGGGCATCCCTTCATTGAACTGAATGAAGCATTCTCAACCATTCTGTTCCTTCAACATTATATCAGCATTTATTAAGTGCCTTCCATGCATCAGAACTACATGAACAAGACGTGTGCCACTTCTAAAGGGCAGAAGCCATTTGGGTCCTGGCAGTCTGGCTTTATGTCCCATGTCTCCCTTCTCCCTGTCCAGCACCTTCCCTAGTCATGCTTCCCCTTCAGAATCTAATGATTCATGATTTCAATTCCCGCCTGACAGCTGTCACTAGCAGGAGCACAAATCATTGCATTGCCTCTCTTGGGAGTACTTGCCTCTTGTCTGCCAGCAGGGAGGGCAGGCTTCCCAGGTCAAGGAACCTTCCCCTTGACTCCTCAGACCCAATGGTATCTGCAGCTGCCCACCGGCCTGCACACAAGTTGTGGCCTGCAGAAGCAAGTCTTAAGTGTTTCCAAAAAAGGTAAGCCAAAATAAACTCAAATAGATCTAAATAGTGTCTTGCCTAAGCAGCGAAGAGAAGGAAGCAGGCCTCATCTCTCTTCCTCCGAGAGGCCATATGCTTTCAGGCCTCAAAGAATGCCCCATTTTATACAGTTCACTACTACTACAGCATTAAGCCTGAATGGCATTTGGCGGCAGATAAAGTTTCTCTGGGTCACGCAGCAGCGGGCTGTGTAGCCCGATCTTGTTTAGAATTACATTTAAAACCTGGAAATAAAATGATATGTCCAGATAACTTCTGTAGTAAACCCCTAACCAGTTATGCTTCAGGTTAAGCCTCTGCATTTCTAAACAACATGCCTTTATTCTCTCCAGGCCAATACTTGGACCTTCTTGCAGGCAATATCAAGTAGCAAGAGGCTGAATGTACCCTCTGTGAGAGCATTAGAGGATAAGGGCCAAGAGGCAGGGCCTCTCCGCTGAGCAAATCTCCATTTTTTATATATCTCAACACACACACACACACACACACACACACACACACACACACACATCAAATTGGCTCGTTCCTCTTGGTTTCTTGAGTTATTTTTTATTTATTTATTTATTTTTATTTATTTATTTTTAAAATATATTTTATTGATTTTTCACAGAGAGGAAGAGAGAGGGATAGAGAGTTAGAAACATCGATGAGAGAGAATCATCAATCAGCTGCCTCTTGCACACCCCCTACTGGGGATGTGCCTGCAACCAAGGTACATGCCCTTGACCGGAATCGAACCCGGGACCTTTCAGTCCGCAGGCCGATGCTCTATCCACTGAGCCAAACCGGTCCCGGCTTGAGTTATTTTTTATTCTCCAAAATTAAAACAAGTAAACAAACCTAACAACAATAAAAAAGTCCACCACTCCATAAAAATAGAACTCTTGGTTTTCTCAATCCCTCTCCTCCATCTCTCACTTGCTTGAATCTCTTCTGGTCATTGATTTGCGTCCCCTTGCAGTGTCTTATTTCACAAAATCTCAAAGTGTCAGCATACCAGGAAAATGGACAGACTGCTCTTTGGGGCAATAAAATAATTCAATCCTAACAACAGAGATAGAAAAAGGACAACACTTGTTAATCCTCATTTTATCGCTAAGAAAATTAAGGCCTACAAGAGAATGCAATGTCTTAAGCAAGCTTGACAATATGGCCATAATGTTGATGGGGGCTGTGCTACTGTCTGTCCCTTGTGGATGAATCCCGTTTCCTCTGGACATCCTCCTGGCCTTCCCTTCTGCCTCTCACAGAGGAACCTTTTCCATTAAGCCCATGTGCTCACAGTAACGCCGGGCACCAGAAGAGCCTGTAAGCATTGACAACAGTTTCCTCAGGCTGTTGGGATCAGCTTCCATTTAAGACCAGAGCTCATAAATGAGTTGCTAAGATTTCTCTGCTGCACATGCTCTCCCTCCCCACCCCCCCAGCCAAGCACTCTCTGGTACAGAGAAGGGGAAGGCTAGGCGCCGACACATGTTTCAGTCTATCAGGGCAAGGACGTGGCATCTGTGGGCTTCCACCAGGCATCCTCTTATTACTTTACAAGTAAGAAGGATTTTTTCTTCCCCTCAGGGGGGAAAATGTTTCAGTAGATTCTCTTGCTAAAAGAGTCATTTAAATATTACTGGTCACGTCACATTGTAGTTGTTTGAAAATAATTATATCCATATCACAGACAGTAAATAATAGATGTGCGTTCGCTAACGTTTTATTCATGTTCTGTTTTAATGTGGCAAACTTAGAAGTCATTTAATCTCCCGGTAAATTAAAGTGGTGGGGGGTTCTCCACACAGAAGACCGCTAGTTATTAATTCCGGGCAGTCTTCATCTTGTACAATTAGTCACTGTTTGCAGCTGGAAATGTTTTATTAATTTTCCATAGCAGTTGATTTTCCACAGTTTCCTCAGTTTAAATTAAGCAGTAAGAGCTGCTGTTTCTTCTTAAATAAATTTTCTTTCCACAAAAATACATGCCACTGGCTATGTCAATTTTCCCATTTGATTAAAGTGCCAGCAGGCAATTAATAACTTAATGCATTTTAAAGTACTTTTGGAAAAAGTAATTTGAATAGCCAAACGTGTGCATTTAAATTGATTGTTGCAGAAGATTTAATGGGCAATTGAAAATCCTAGAACCTTGGAAAGGACGAATGCAGCCCAGCAACCATGTCTGGGGGACTGTAGGGTGGTCGCCATAGAAGGCCCACAGCTGGCACTCACACTTTGAGGGGAGGAGAAGAGGTGATTACCACTTTTCAGAATGTTGAAGGAAAAAAAAGGCAACCTCAAAACGGTCTTCTTGGGGCTGTATGGAAGACTCTAGGCTACGATGGTGTGGTCTGAGTGGAAAAGCCATTTAAAAAGCAATAAGAAAACAATGGGTAAATCTCACAGACATTATGCTAACTAAGTGAAAGAAGCCAGGTACAAAAGGACAAATATTGCATGATTTCATTTATGAGGTGCCTAGAGTAGTCAAATGCATGTAGATAGAGGGTGGATAGTGGTTGCCAGGAGTTTGGGAGGAGAGAATGGGAAGTTAGCATTTAATGAATGCAGACTTTCTGTTAGAGGTAATGAAAAAGTTCTGAAGTTAGACAGTGGTGTTGGGTGTGCAACATGATACTTAAGACTCAAAGGATTTAGAAGGGTAAATTAGACTATATATAATATAAATATACATTACCACATTTAAAAAAAAGAAATGTAGCCTTTTTCCATGGTCAAGATGTAGAGGCAAGGATGTGCAAATTTTTGTATTTTCCTGGGTCTTTCAGGAAGAATCATGACCAACTATACTGATGACACAGGAGCCAAAATTCTGTATGTTATCTGTGAAGTGGATTGAGGAATGGCCCAAAAGACTTCCCTGAACTGCTGTGGGTGACATGGTGATGGCCATAGTCAAGAAAGCAAACCAGAGTTTGGAAAGAAGGCACACCCAGCTAACTCATCCACAAAAGTCATCTTGAAAAAACACTTTCTTTATTTTGACCATTGGGTGGGGATCATTCCAAATGGTAGTAAACAACAGAGGTGAGATGAAAGGTTCTGCAATCACAGAACCAGTTGCAAAGGTGTTTTGCAGACATGTGTCCAAAGCTGAGACATTGCATCATTCTCCAATGTGTTTAAAAACACCTCACTCCATTAAACAATTATTTGCTCCCCTACTCCTGCAAAAAAGAAAAAACATAATGACGACATTCAGAGCAAATAGATTTCCTTTTTTTTTTTTTTTTTGAGAAAACATGCTCCAGTGTTATCTATAGTGAATCTGAGCTCCCACTGGTGAGTTGTATGCCTCCCAAGGTTCAGTTAGGATTGTTCCCAAACCTGTTTACACCAGGCTATTTTAATTATGCAATTTAATTAAATATTATGTAAGCCAATGAAATGTGAGCTCACAAAGAGTTGTTTCTATGAAACCCAAGTTGAATGCCTTAGTAAAACTTGATAAAACTGAGCCATAAAAAAAATATGACAGATGTACTAGGTGTGGACAAAGTCAAATGTAAGCCTGGGGGAAGTTCTAAAAATAAAAAAGCATTCTGAACTGAGGGTGCTTTACAGTTGCTTTTACATTTTTACTTCACTTGATGAAAACTGAAACTGGAAACCAAGGATGAGGCACTCAGGAGCCTAGATGACCATAAACTCCAGAGGACTCTGACCCAAATCAATTGCATTGAATAAAATAACATTCACCAAATTTCAAGCATCCAAAGCAGGGAGCCAATAATCATTTTTATAGCAAAGCCTATGGACTGGTACTAGCTGCCTAGTGCTGTGTTGAGAGGTACACTGACGTTACATCTGGATTTAGCATGCACGCTAAGAATACATTTTTTCCATGGGTGTGAAAGGGAGACAATGAAAATGGTGCCACATATTCACCATGACTGATTTAGAAAAAAGATAAACACAAATGAAAAACCAAACATTTTGCTGAAACTGGTTTGGCTCAGTGGATAGAGCGTCGGCCTGCAGACTGAGGGGTCCCAGGTTCGATTCTGGTCAAGGTGATGTACCTGTGTTGCGGGCACATCCCCAGTGGGGGGTGTGCAAGAGGCAGCTGATCAATGTTTCTAACTCTCTATCCTTCTTCTTTCCTCTCTGTAAAAAATCAATAAAATATATATTTTTTAAAAAGGATAAAAAGAAAAACCAAACATTCTAACTGCTGGTTATTATTTTTTAACTCTTTGCCAGATCTAAGCTCAAGTCTGTTTTTATTCCCACAAAATGGCATGAGTTGTCCAGTGTACCCTTCTTGTTTCAATCCTAGCACTAGCTCCTCATGGTTACAACTGACACGTGACATGTGACAATGGAGACAGCAGAGGGGTAAAGGCATGTATGGGAGTGGGGTGGGGGGGCAATCATGGAATGTGGACACATATGTAATACTTTAATCAATACAAAAAAATTGGGGGGGGGAGAAAGAGGCATTCTCTAGATGGACACTCTGCCATCCTTTGGATGCCATCTCATGTTCCAAAATGGCTACTCAAGTCCTACCCATTATTTGCACCTTTCAAACAGAAGGAAGAGTCAAAGAATAGTATACCTCCTCCCATAAAAAAATTAATCTAGACACTACTCTTACATCCAATCAAAAAAATTAACTCAAAATGGATCACAGATCTAAATAGAAGACAGAGAACTATAGAAGATAGCATAAGAGAAAACCTGTATGACTGTGGGTATGGTGATGCCTTTTTGGATACAATACCATGATCCATGAAAGAAATAAGCTGAATTTTATTAAAGTTAAAGGCCTCTGCTCTGTGAAAGGTAATACCAAGAGAATGAGAAGATGAGCCACCAAAAAGTGGAAGGAAATATTTGCAAAAGACCAATCTGATAAAGAACTGTTAGCCAAAATATACATATAACTCTTAAAACTTAAGAAAAATACCTGATCTAAAAATGGGCTAAAACTTGAATAGACATGCCATCAAAGAAGATATACTGACGATACAAGCATATGAAAAGGTGCTCCACATCATATGTCATCAGGAAAATGTAAATTAATACAATGAGATACCACTACACATCTATTAGAATGGCCAAAATCCAGAACACTGACAACACTAGATGCTAGCAAGGATGTGGAGCATCAAGAACTCTTATTTATTGCTGGTGGAAATGCAAAATAATAAAGCCACTTTATTATTTCTACAAAATTACACATACTATTACCATACAATCCAGCAGTTTCTTTGTGATAATTGTGTTTAGAGAGTGCTAAATGCTGCTCTCACCACTCTCACCTCCCCACTAGAGGCAAGTTTATAACTCTCCTATGGGGAGTCCCAAACCATCCCATATCCTTCTACTCCATCTCCAGAAAATTTCTAGACTAAGAATCAGCTCATCATTCAACCCTAAAACAGAAAAGAATGCAAATTTCTAAGTATTTTTTGAAAAAAAGCTTATAACCAAAGTCATAATAATAGATAATATGTAGAATTTAGTAGAGTTACCATTTCTTTCTGCCATTTTTGGAGTGTATTTGGTGGTGTATTTTATTTTCCTTCCTTCCTTCCTTCCTTCCTTCCTTCCTTCCTTCCTTCCTTCCTGCCTGCCTGCCTGCTTGCCTGCCTGCCTTCCTGCCTGCCTTTCTGCCTGCCTGCCTTCCTGCCTTCCTGCCTTCCTTCCTTCCTTCTATCTGTCATCCCAAACGGGATTCAGAGTTAGTGAATAATTGCTGACAAATGCAAAAGTTCTAAGTCTCTGGAACTTTGGTTGCTGATATAGAATACTCCATGCTTTAGGCAACAGGACACAGCTATCTGCTGCTGGATCTGGTATCAGGCATCCTCCAATGCTCAGGTCCCTACCCCAGTACCAGGCAAGGGTGCTTTGGGACAGCACTTCCTCTCTCCCTTTCCTAAGCTTTTTCTCTTCTGCATTATGCCCCTGCCAGTTCCCCCTGAGCTCAATTGCATTGATTCCAAAAATCATCAATATATAAGCTTTTTTTTTTTAACTGCTTCAAATATTAAGCATGAGTAACTTCTGAAAACTTAAATGGAAAAGGTGAGTTTACAGGCTATTGGATATATAATGTTCTTTACTCTTGGTTGAGGGAGAGAGCATTCTAAGCAATAATTTTAAATCCTTTTCAATGAGTACCTTGAAGCAATGAAAAGGGAGTAATAAAAAGCAAACTCAGTGGAGAAAACTAAGCTTAAATAACAAATAACTTATTCTATAAAATCATACGAAGTACTGGAAAGGATTCTACACAATTTTCCCCATGTAGCAGCTGAAGAAGTAAACAAAAATGTTGAATTCTATAGTAGAGAATTAATATAGTTTTGAGGGCGGCATTAAAATACCTGAATATGATGAATCATTGCCACAAATGGACTGGCAAAGATATTTAAACGACTTTAGTGGTATGAAACTTAATAAAATGTAAACATTGGGTTTTGAGCTAATGATAAGCTTGTCTTCCCATCTCTTCCCATATCCCCCCACTTCTGCCAAAAAAAATGAACACTTTCCAATATTTACAGAGACCACCAAGCACTGTGGTTAAACCAGACTCTGGAGCCAGACGGCCCAAGTTTGAATTGCAATTCTGTCACTCTGAGATATACAGCTTTGGGTACATCAACTAAATGCTCTACACCTTGGTTTTCTCATCTATAAAATAGGGCCAATAGGTGAGTCACTCATGTGAGGGCTTAGAGGGAAGGCCAGCACACAGGACACTATGCATCAGCTATTTCTATTTGCTACACATGCATTCTTGGCTTGTTGGGTAGTGCCATCTTTAGGACTGTGAGCTCTGGAGGAAATGCATCTGTCAGCACGCTGAATGCCTTAGTCTTCACAGAGGGATGCTTGCCATCTCATGGTTCCTCATTCTTTAAATTTTTTTTTTTTGTTAATTGACTTAAAAGAGGAAAGGAGATAGAGATATATATATAGAAACATCAATAGTGAGAGAGAATCATTGATTGGTCACCTCCTACACGCCCCACAGCAAGGATTGAGCCCACAACCTGGGCATATGTCCCACTGGGAATTGAACCATGACTTCCTGGTTCATAGATCTACACTCAACGACTGAGTCATGCCAGCTGGGTGGTTCCTCATTCTTGGAGTGTAGGGAGGGGAGTGTCTTCCCATCTCACTCCCGCTGCTCAGGGTGCTCCTATCTGTGGTAAGAGGCCCAGTGGTCATCTGTTCTATCCTCAGGACTTCACTTAATATTTACTAAGTACCTGCTATGTGCCCAGTGAGGTGTTAGTAACACTGAGATTGGTAGGCACTACTTGCTCTGGAGACCAAGTGAGACACAGTGAGAAGCAAACGAATAGACATAGCACAAAACGGACACTATGAGAGCCACAGGATGCATCAGCCAGGCTTGGGAAGGATCAGGAAAGATTTGATCCAGAAGGTGTCACTGAATTGAATGTTGAAGACTTGGTGGGCTTCTCCAGATAGACAAGAACAGTTGAGGCCAAAGAAACGAAGCACCAAAGTGCCCAGTTGGGGAACAGCAAGTCATATTCTATGGCTCTTGCCCTGGTCCTGGATTAACCCTCTGGCAAGGCTGTGATGAGCCCATATGGGCTCTTTCTAGTGAAGAGGACAGCGTTCTCTGGAGGAGTGAGAATAGGTGGGACCAGCCCCCACTGCTAGGGCTGGGTGCCCTATGTTGTGGTCCTGTACTCTGGCTCTCATAACTCTTGGTTATACCAACTGTTGTTTTTCTCCTCAAGGTCAAGAACTGCATGTGCGCTCTCTCTATATATATATATATCCTCTGGGATAGCATATCAAATTGAGGTTCTCAGACTTCGTCAGAATCATATAGGGGGAACATTTTTAAAATGCAGGTCTCTTTGCACATCCAGCTCTGCTGACTTAAAGTTCTGGGGTGAGTGCTGGAAATCTTCATTTTTAATCAGATAGGGCAGGGCAGACACAGACTTTTAAAACACATTCCCCAGGTAACTCTGGTGTGTGTTATAGTAGAAGAAACCATCGCTGAAGGCCTAGAAAAGAGCCTGGCATATTACTTACAAATTTTTTTTTAATTTAAATTTATTTACTTATTTTGATAAGTAGATATCTAAAAGGGGAACATGGTGTAGATAGAGCAGAGAACAGAGGAATGGAAAGCCGCTGGGGGTAACAATGGACAGCTACTTCCATCAAGAGGAGCACTGACATTCTGGGATGGGGGAGGGGATGTGTACAATGACACAGGCCATTCTGAATCTTCTGCTCCCCAATATAGCCTCTCAGGAGAATCCTTGACTCAGAGCCCTCCCCTCTGTCCCTTTCCCCAGCTTTTTCTTTTTTTTTTCTTTTTTATTATTATTATTTTTAAGTAAATCTTTATTGTTCATATTATTACAAATGTTCCTCATTTTTTTTCTCCCTCCATTGCTCTCCTCCACCAAGTTCCCACCCCACCCTCTGCCCTTTCCCCACCCCCCATTGTCCTCATCCATAGGTGCACAGTTTGTGTTCAGTCTCTTCCCACACCCTCCACTCCCCTTTTCCCTGAGAATCGTCAGTTCACTCCCCTTCCATACCTCTGATTCTATTATATTCACCAGTTAATATTGTTCATCATATTTTTTTTTAATTCCCTTGGTTTTTAGTTTCATTTGTTGAAGTTACGAATTTGTTGTTCATAATTTATCTTTATTTTCTTTTTCTTCCGAAAGAATCCCCTTCAGCAATTCATGTAATTCTGGTTTGGCAGTGATGAACTCCTTTAGTTTTTTTATTAGTGAAGCTCTTTATCTGGCCTTCGATTCTGAGTGATAGCTTTGCTGGGTAGATTATTTTTGGCTGTAGGTTCTTGCTATTCATCACCTTGAATATTTCTTGCCATTCCCGTCTGGCCTGCATGTTTTCTGTTGAGAAATCAGCTGACAATCGTATGGGTGCTCCTTTATAGGTAACTACCTGTCTCTCTCTTGCTGCTTTTAATATTCTCTGTCTTTTGCTCTTGGAATTTTAATTATGATGTGTCTTGGTGTGGTCCTCTTTGGATTCCTTTTGTTTGGGGTTCTGTGTGCTTCCTGGACTTGTTGATCTAATTCTTTCACCAGGTGAGGGAAGTTTTCTGTCACTATTTCTTTCAGTATGTTTTCGGTATCTTGCTCTTTCTCTTCTTCTGGGACACCCATAATTCTGATGTTGGTTCACTTGAAGTTGTCCTAGAGGTTTCTTACATTATTTTCAACTTTCTGGATTCTCTTGTCTTCTTGCTTCTGTGGAGGAGTATCTTCTGGCTCTTTATGTTCCAAATCTTTGACTTGATTCTTGAGATCTTCCATTCTGTTTTTAGGACTCTATAATATTTTTTATTTCAGACAATATATTCTTCATTTCTTGTTGACCCCTTATTACTTCTTGTTGATCCCTTATTATTTCCAGTTGATCCCTTTTCATATCCTCATAGGTCTCATTTATTTTATCTAGGAAATTCTTGAAAAACCTTATAAGTGTGGTTTTGAACTCTATATCCAGTCGCTTTTTGTCCTCCATTTCTTTCGTTTGTGATCTGTTTCCTTGTCTCAGCATTTTCACAGCTTCCCTGAGTTGGTAGCCTTAAAAGTCTCTGTGTTCAGCTTGGATGGGGCGAAGTTTCAGGGTGGAGCCTAGAGCCTTGGCTTCCATCAGCCATGCCCTATGAGACTCCTGAGTCTCAGTATTCCTCAGGGTCCTTCAGTACTCGTTGCAAGCACCTCTGAGAGTAAAGTGTCCTTGAGTTTCGCGGGCTACCAAACAGTCTATGAGCCCAGAACTGGGGTTCAGTTCAGTTGGAAGTGGGGTTGGAAGTGGGGTTCAGAGCAGTCTGGAGCTTTTGTCTCCTTCCCTCTAGGGCAATCCAGCGGCACAGTCAACTGCCCGTTCTCTGCGTGCAATGTGCGCGCCTTTGGGGGCTCTCCCTTTCACAGCTCCCCTGAGATTCCGCCTAACATCCCAGGCTCCCTCTGTATGAGCTTGGGTCCCCAGGGTCTGGCCTAGAACTGGGGTTCAGTGCTGTCGGATCTGGGGTTCAGCACAGTCCGGAGCTTTTATCTCCTTCCCACTAAGGAACACCAGCCAGGCACTCAGCCTCCCCCTCCTCTCCAGCTCCATCCTCTCCGCGCGCACAGCGTGTCTCCGTACCTTAGGCTTTTACCACTCCTCTGCTTTTCCTTCTGGTTTTCTCTTTCCTTCTCGTTGTAGAATTTCTAGTCAGTTGACTTTCCTGTAGTTCTGGGTAATGTCCATTTTGTATTTTAGTTGTATTTTATTGAAATTGTTGTGTGAGGCTGCAGTTAGGTGTTACCTATGCCACCATCTTGGATCCTCTCTGGCCCCCAGGTTTTTCTTGTTCTTGTTTTCCACAGGGAAACTTTTTCCTAATTGCTTCTCTAGGAAGTGTTAGCCACACATTTAGGCTAGCTACCCATGTAGCCCCAGTGAATACAAGCTCACAGTTTGTTGGGGTTTGCTATACTATAGTTTCGCATGCTCCTCTTCACTCCTCTTTTTTAAAAATAGAAACATTTTTCCTTGTCCTTTACAGACCAGCTGATGAAGTAGCCAACATTTTCAACAGATAAATGTATCAAAAATGCCAGGTAAATAGATTCAGATGAATATAGTGCCAACACCAGGTAAGAGCCATGTAAGCACAGTCCTTCCAAGCCATGGGGTTCAGCCTGAGCTGTACACTGGAATCCTCTGGGGAGTTTTAAGAGTCCTCCTGCCTGGTTCCATGTAAAGAGATTCTGAGGTACTGGTTTGGCTGCAGCCTGGGCATTGGAAATTTTTTTAAAGCTCCTGTGGGAATTCTGATGTGCCATCAGAGTTGAGAATGACTGATCTAGAGATCCCATCCACTGAGAAGTTCAAATGGTAATCTTCAAGCATCCCAACAAGTCAGTCTGTGGAAGGATAGTTAGGGCAGGAGGGCATCAAATCATATCATCAGAGCTCAGAGCTGGATTCAAGGGTGGCTCAGCAAAACAGGTGTTCAAAACCCTGCTGTCGCAGCTCCAGAACTGGAAGGAGATGGAGAAAACTACACTTACTACAACACTTTTCAGGCTGGAAGGAATTCTTTGATGAATTGTTTGAAGTTTAAAACAATCAAAACCCAAAATGGCATGCTAGGAGGGGCATTTGAGGGTTTCCAAACTACACAGTTCAGTGCATGTTCAATATCATGACCCAATCTGCTTGGGGTGCTGCCAAAGTGGTGTCTCTTTTCTCTAGGAGTTTATAACCCTACTGGGGAGAAGGTACCTTTTCCCATACAGTACTAAGCAATTACATAGCAAACTATATCTCTAGCACAGATTACAGAACGTATACCTATATTTTAACTCAGTTATCTCATTGGCATTGAAATGAAATATTTAAGCACCTAAACATAAGTGTTATTTCTTTTCCATATATTAATCAATGAGAGAGAACTTAAATATCACCAGGTCTAGTATCGTCATGTTAAAGGTAATGAAAGTGAACTCTGGAGAGGTTAAATGAATTGCCCAAAGACACCAGCTACAGAGAGGCAGAGCTAATAACTTAAGGAAGGGACTGTTATTTTTCTTTGGATTTCTCCAAAGTGGCTGCCAAGGCTCTTCAAAATTCCACATTGCCCTCCAAAATGAGTTTCCCAGAACACCACCTGAGGTCGTTTAAATGACAAAATGCTAGTCCCTCACCTAGGTTTAAAGCCACATTCATCTGTTTTCAGTTGAGAAAGCTGCTAATGGCTCTTACCATGCCTTTCCCAGTTGAAGCACAGAACCAAAACATTTGCAGCCTGAGGATTCCCTCCCACTGCTTGTAGATCAAACATAAACAGAAACAGTGGGAGGCCAGGCCATCTCTAACTGAGAGAATCAATATCAATGAAACAGACAAAATCCCAAAATCTCAAAATAATGAAAACAAAGATATCCGAGTAATAAAATCTGCTAGAATCACAAAGACAACACAACTCCGATCTCAGCTGCTCGAAGAAAGTGTCCATTAACAAGGGATTAACACAAGGGAAGTACACAACCAGTCAATAGGAAATGAAAACATTTCACACAGTCTAGTTGCATTTGAGCCCACCCTAGGATTAAGGATGTGGGTGTGTTGAGATGCTGTGGTTCTGACTAGAGAGGGAGTCTCTGAAACCCTTCAGCCAGATAGATACCATATTAAAGAAACACCCAAAACTGCTATTTGTTGGACTGAAAATTTGGAACCGAGAAGCCAGAAGATGAGGCAAAGCACTGATTAACTGTTCTTTGCTAGCTTGGTCTGTTATAATTTTCAAATTTAAATTTGAAAGAAAGCCTTAGAAAGAAATGTCTTGATCACTGTAGTTATCTTTTAAAATATGCATTTTAGTCAAAGTTCCCAAATGTAAGAGCTTTAAGGGAGGGAGGAAAGACCAAATAAAACAACAACAACAAAAACAGCCAAAACACTGTAGAATAAAATTTTATTAGCTTATCACAAAATGAGTAAAATTCCATTTCCATGCCCCATTGAAGACAATGTGGCCATATTTCAAAATAAAATCATATTTTGAATGAAATTGGAGGCAAATATAGAAAATTAAATTATAGTTGACCAGTGGGCATAAATTAATACAATAATCATACTCTTGTAATGGCAGTGATATTCCTAGTTAATAGCCAAGCAGTCCAGAGAGTTGAATTGAAAGTATGCTATTTATATGATAAAACTTTTTTTGCTTATTTTATTTGTAGTTATAACTACATCCATTTGTCAGCATATCTGTAACCAAATGCAACGATTTCAGATAAAGTGGATCTAGTGTGTGTGTTTGTTAATCATTAGCAATTCTCAAGAAGATTTCTAATTTAAGAAAATGCCTTGCCCTGTGAGCACTCTGGTCTCAATACAGAGGTGGCTTGGTGTGAAAATGTGCGTTACACCCCTGGAAATGTATTACAAAGAAGAGACCAGAGGAGAGGGAATGGCCAGACTTTGAATCCCTCATAGATGTTGAGCCAAAATGGGTTCAGACCATGTTTACTAGTAATAGAAAGTCTCACCAATGATCACCAGTAGCTCATATTTCACACATGACAGATCAAGACAAACATTTAATCCACCAAGGGACAGATTAAAGTGAGACTATCTCATAAAAACTCTGACTAGACCATAGGGTTTTCCTATGATGGACTTGTCACTATCCTAGAAAAAAAAAGTCATATTTATGGTGGCATGGCTTTACCCATTCCTTCCAGTGCTCTGCAAGAGGTCTGGTTCATCAACGGCTGTCTAAAAGAGTCTTTCCTCCACAGCTCTTATGTCTACAGGTGTATGTTTACACAGGCTCACAAAAAATGATTTGTTTTCTAACTACTAAAATATTCCTTATTTCATCTACTGTCTCCTAGAGAAAAGCATTATTTCAGCAAAAAAGCAAAACTTTGTCCCAATAATTTGCTACTTTAAATGCAAAGGATTTGAGGCAAGTGTTTGGGGCTAAAAATATATTAGCAAAGACTTAGAAGAACAGACAAAAATACTTTGGAACTGTTTTCTATATCTAGCTGTCGGGAAATCTTTTCATATAGATGGTCTCCAAGTCTTCCACAAACATCATGTAGCAATGTAGCAATGCTTAGTTAGCATCCTGCCTTTTTTTTTTTTTAATTTCCCTAATCAGAGACTATTTTAATGTTCAACTGATCAGCAGGCAAGTGTGCTGCATTCACCATCATCCATGAGGAATTATAAGAATGGTGACCCTTACCTGTGGCGTTTTCAGAATGGTATCTGTGAAGATGTGGGAGAGAGATTGGCTCAACATGGGAAATTAGTGGAACCTGAAGTGGTAGGAGGAAATGAACAGAAGTAGGAGATGCTTGATGCATGGAATGAGAAGATAGCAGTGAAGAAGAGGGAAAAATTTGAGAAAATAGAGTGGTGCTCTGGCATGATGGTCAGTGAGCACAGGAGAGAACAAATGAGGTGGAAGTCATGCAAGTGGAAGATGAGGGGACACTCTGGGAAGGAATCAGAGTCTGAGGATGAGGAATACAATGAAGATGAGATGGAGCCTCGCCTTAAACCAGCCTTCATTTGAAAGGATTGAGTAATAGTTCAAGAACAGAGCAGAAGGCAAAACACATGGCTGAGGAGAGGCACAAGTACACACTCGAGATTGTAGAAGAGGAGACCAAGAAAAAACTGGGGGAAAACAAGAGGTCCCTGGATGCACTGAATACTGATGATGAAAATGAGGAGAAGAAATATGAGGCTTGGAAACTTTCGGAGCTGAAGAGAATCAAGAGGGACAGAAGATATTGAGAAGCAGAAAGCAGAAACTGAATGCATGTGAAACCTGAGGAAGAGAGGCCAGCTGAGCTCCAGGCAAATAGCAGTTATTTCTAACAGAGCTGCTAAGGGCAAATATAAGTTCTTACAGAAGTATTCTCACCAGGGTGCCTCCTTCATGGCTGAGGATGAAGAGACTTCAGCGCACCTATCCTGGAAGATCATTTCAACAAAACCCTTCTTCCCAAAGTCATGCAGGTCAAGAACTTTGGGCACTCTGAGTTCTTGTGCATCAGGACACCACCTCCTTGGACAGCAGAGGGCCAAGAGAGTGCCCAGAACACAAAGTTCTTTGAACAAAAGGCAGCTGGGGTACAAGATGTATTTAAATGGCCATCTGCCAAGAAGTGGAAAACAATTTAAAGTTCAAATACTTATTCTTTTGGCTGTAGGACATGCAGACAAGTCTCAGCATCTGAGCCTTGATTTGCTTTTACTGTTATTTACATGGCCCATGTATCTAGCCTTTCGCCATACTTGGAACTCTAGGCAACCCAGTCTTTGAAGGTGCTTTGTGAAGTTTGGACTCATGCTTAAAAACCCACCATCCAGCTAGGATTATTCCCACTTAAAATTATTTCTGAGAAATCTTAGATTTCATCACTGCTCTGGATTTCCAAATTGCTTTCCCCAGACCCTTCGCTTGGGTCGGAAACATGCACATGTATGTGAACAGTGTGTTGTTTCTACCTTACAGGAAATCTAAGCTCACTGAAACTTGTATTTTTGGCTGGAGTCCATTTTTCTAATAAACATACATTTTTAATCCATTTATGAGAAGCAAAAAAAAAGTGGAAGTCTCCCCTATCTACAGGCTGGTGGCTAAACTACCATTAGAACTTAATTTCCTCCTCAGATTTTTACTCACAGTTTTCAGCTTGGAGAAATTTCAGAGTTTTTTTCCCAACAGAAGACACAGAAGCATGGGGAGAGGATCCTCTCCAGAGGAAGAGGGGGACAGCATCTAAAATAAATTCCTCCCACTTCAGCACAGGCTAAGGCCATTGCCCAGAAAATTATCATTTAAATAATGAGGAAGAAGGGAGTGAATATTTATCGTAGTGGTTCTCAACCTTTTTAATTCTGCAACCCTTTAGTACAGTTCCTTACGTTGTGGTGATCCCCAACCATAAAATTATTTTCGTTGCTACTTCATAACTGTATTACTACTGTTAATGAATCATAATGTAAATATGTTTTCTAATTTGATCAAATTGGTCAAAACCCACAGGTTGAGAACCGCTAGCAGGGTCGACCCTTTAATACAGTTCCTCATGTTGTGGTGACCCCCAATCATAAAATTATTTTCATACCTACTTCATAACTGTAATTTTGCTACTGTTAATGAATCATAATGTAAATATCTGTTTTCTGATTTTCTTAGGCGACCCTGCTAGAGGTTCTCAACCTGTGGGTCGCAAACCGCTGCTGTAGAGCCTAAGACCATCGGAAAACACAGATATTTACCTTACGATTCATAACAATAGCAAAATTACAGTTACGAAGTAGCAACAAAAATAATTTTATGGTTGGGGGTCACCACAACATGAGGAACTGTATTAAAGGGTCCACGGCATTGGAAAGGTTGAGAACCACTTATTTATCGAGTGTCTACTCACATGTGCTTTGCTGAGAATCTTATATAAAAGCAATATTAACTATCATTTTTAAAATAACCATGTGCCCTTAGGCATTACCTATGTGTGGGTGTTTTTTTTTTTTCCAGTTTATTCTCATGACAATGTGATCAGTATGTAGGTAGTTATCTCCATCCTATATAATAAAAGGCTAATATGCAAATCTATCAAACAGAGGAATGACACAGGAGCTGCCCCTGGTGGTCAGTGCACTCCCACAGGGGGAGCACCGCTCAGCCAGAAGCCAGCTCATGGCTGACAAGCGCAGCGGCAGTGGTAGGAGCCTCTCCTTCCTCCACAACAGCGCTAAGGATGTCCAACTGATGGCTTAGGTCTGCTCCTGGCAGGGAGCAGGCCTGAGCCATCAGTCGGACATCCCCTGAGGGCTGCTGGACTGTGAAAGGACACAGGCAGGGCTGAGGGACCCCACCACCGAGTACATGAATTTCATGCACCAGGCCTCTAGTTTTACAGAAGAGGAATGGAAGCTCAGACAAGCTAAGTAATTTGGCCAACATCACACAGGTTGTTATTCTAATTCCTGCTAGAACTAGAGATTGGAGCTGCCAGACTGCAATATGGCTGTTTGCTCTTTTTCATGCACCACAATGGCTCTCAACAGGCAAAGCTCTTCATGGGAAAGATGGCCATTTTCTTTTACTCTTCATATGCCCAGCTCTAGTCCATTTCTCACTCATAGTAGGCACTCAGTAAGTGAATAAAAGTAGAGAAAAGACTGGAGAAAAATAGGTATGATGTGTTAATGTATTGCAGAGAGAGGGGAAATAAGAAACAAGTGGGTGTCCTTCATAATTCAGAGTGATACCACGTTGCACCATTTCTGGTCGGCTGCATTTAATGACGCCCGATTTACATGGTCATAAAGCAAGTCAACTGCAGCGACCATCATTTTGTGAGCCTGGTTGGACTCTTCTTACCTGCTGATTTCCATTAAATGCCGTTTAGAAAAATAATTATGTGACTTTGCCCTGTTGGCTTTAAGTATAAATAGTCAGTGTGGCTGCTAAAAATATAATAGTCAAGGAGTGCAGAGAGACAAGCAGTTATTTTAAAGGTGCTTTAACTGAAGACAGGAGAGACTAGATGGTTTCTCATTGCAATCTGCCACACGTGCGCTGCTCACTCTGCTGGAGGGGCTGTGCCATCCATGTCACAGAGTCATCAGTCATGGATTATGGCTGCAAGGGGTGCCTGGTTTAATCTCATTTCTGAATGAATTAATATTATTAGTTCTGATAAATTAATGGTATTAAACGTGCAAGGTGAGTATGAATAGGGTCTACATCTACCTATTACCAAATGTGCCTCATTCTTGAGTAAGAAAGCTTATTGAACCAATTCCGTGGAATCAATCCTCTATTCTAAATTATAAAATACCTCCTTAGAAACTTAAAAATATGGCTTACTACACCTGTGAACAAGGGTTTATAAAGATATAGATTTGTACTTCAGTCCATGTTGAAAGTGGCTACAAACGGTCCGTCACCAGAGAAAGCTATGACATTGTGGTAGTTTACACATCCTTACAAATGTAATTATAAGTATATTATACCCAAGAACATCTATCTTCTATAAAAGCTTGGAGCTTCCCTACCTGCCCTTCCACCTTCCAATTAATAAATCATTGCTGAGGTCTACCCAGTTCCTTGGAATTAAAAATGAAGTTGTGTTTAAAAAAACAAAAAAACAAAACAACAACAACAAAAAACCAAATGCTTCAGTGTATCTTAATTTGAAACCATTTTTATTTCCTAATCCAAATCTAAATGAAATATGTTGTCAGATTCCCACGTCAGCAAAACTAAACTTTATGTCTATGGTTGAAGTTTTGTGAAGACGATGATCAAATGTGAATGAGTCTAGGTGATTGTTTTGTCTGAATGATATTCTTAATTATTGATTTAAGGGCTCTATTGCTGTGAACCTGCTCGTTTTAAATCCTGGACACTGCGGCACACATTGTGGCATACAGCCATGTTACCTTTATTCTCTGCTTTAAAAAAAAAAAAAAAAAAAAAAAAAAAAAAATCAAGGTTTAAAAAAATAAAAACATTGTCTTAAAAATAATAAGACTTTGTTCAGGTGATAGGTAGAGATTCCCTGAAAGGTAGATTCTTCCCCCCAGATTTATGGCGATCCTATTATCTTCTGGGGATTAGCAGTTCTGACCAATGAGATGTAAGGAGATAAAGCTTTTGAAAACTAGTGTCAAGCATAATGCCTGGTACTTGATAACTATACTTACTGCATTCATGAGATGTATTTAATCTAGGTATTCTTTTTTTTTTAAATATATTTTATTGATTTCTTTTTACAGAGAGGAAAGGAGAGAGATACAGAGTAGACAGAAACATCGATGAGAGTCATCGATCAGCTGCCTCTTGCACGCCCCCTACTGGGAATGTGCCCACAACCAAGGTACATGCCCTTGCCCGGAATCGAACCCGGGACCTTTCAGTCTGCAGGCCCATGCTCTATCCACTGAGCCAAACCGGTTTCGGCTCAATCTAGGTATTCTTAATGGGCATTTAACAGGAAGATGTTCTATACACCTGTACAGAACTCTTACACTTTTAATAACTCTTACACTTTTCCCTAAAATGTACATAAACATACTCAGGTGAACATATCATTCCCCTCCTTGATTCCTATTAATTTCTTATTTAACATTTCTAGCATTTTTCACTTTAGTAAAGCCTTTTGTCAATAATCTATAGAAGTGCTGTCCCAATAGTCATCTAATGCAAGCCACATACAAAGTTTTAAATGTACTGAGACCATTGATGTTATGTTTAATCCAATGCCCGTATATCCTTATTTTAATTGTTTTCATTATATTCAGGAAATAGATGACATTAATTTGTAAGAATCTTCTGAGGATATGTCTTATCCCTTGAATGACATTTAACATCCCCTTCTCATATTTTCTTTTTTCTTAAACAGAACATTATATTTAATACACAAGTATGATACAGTCAAAAAGTAACACACCAGAGTAAAATAACAAAAAAACATGGTTATTTCATTTGCAATGCATGAGAAATGGTTAGCATCTTTAGTCATAAACAAGCTCTTAAAAGCCAGTAATGCAAGGAAATTGGGAAAAAAATAAAATGAAATAATACAAGTGATGATTAAGCATTAAGCATATTCGGTGATTTTGCTGAGCAGTGGTGAAAAATAATTTCTCTGCAGTATCAGAGTGAGCAGAATAAAGACACTGGCACCTAATGTTTTTCAGTTTTGAACAGTGTTATACAGTCCCTTCTCATATTGTCAAATGGGATCAGGAAAGAAAAAGGATTTCAAAGGTATTTTTCTAAGAGAAGGCTGAGCAATGCTTTAAGCTAAATTTTCTATGCATACATGGAATGTCATGAATGGGAAAACACACCATGTTTTGATTAGTAGAGAGTCACTACTAATACCATAGTTTGCATTAGTCATTGACCAGTGACAATGGCATGATCTAGGCAGCCAAATTCTAGCCCCAGGTCCAGCTAGCCTCTCCATTTCCTCTGGTTGGAGAACTAATCAATTAACTACTCTATAAAACAGCGATTCCACAGGAAAGTAGAAACAACTGTTCATCTCCATGGTGTGTGTGTGTCCCAAAGCTTCTTTCAAACTCGAGTTTTGCAATTTTTAAACACCTTTTGAGTTGCTCTCTCTGAAGCCATCTAAGTGTTCCTTTTCACCAGGATATTTTGTACCCCCAGGTAGGCAGTAATCCCCAACAATGTTTTTAGCTCTAACCAGTATTTAAGTGCTTAATTTATTTTCAAGTTCTATTTGTTTTGCCATGACACTAATTTGTGGTTAGGTTATAATGATAGCTACCACAGTCATTTAAATTGCTGGGAATCTTATTTTGGGGAAGAAAAAAAAAAACCCTAAAGTCTTATTTTTATTATTTTTGTTTAAGAATTCTCTCGGAATTTCATTTTCCCCATTCTACCCCATTTTTGGGTATTTTAAGAATAACTAACAGTGAACTTGTCTGTAAAATTGCCCTGAGCTATTCTTTAAGTTAATTATCACTTCTTTTGGTTCTGTGAATGGCTGTTCAATGACACTGTCAGCAAGTGGAATGAACCAAATTACTTTAATTATGGAGTAATTTGCACAGAGTGATGGTAATTAAATCTTGATCAGTTTAAGCGAGAGAATTAATTGCTCTAACTTGGAATGCACACCACAGCAAGAGGAATTGTTTTGTAGTTTAATTAGCACCATCCACTAAAGTCTTATCATATCTAAAATTAGACAATTAATGATTTTGATATTATTCTCACCTTCATAAGAACTAGGACAGAAAACATGCTGAGAAAAGTAATGCACTAGGGAATGATAGAAAACTTAATATTCTTGTCACTTGTTTAGATATATTGGTTGCAATCTCTACTTTGCCTTCTGGATAAATGTACAAGTGGAAATATAATACTTCCATATAATTAGCTTCTGGCCCTACTTCATTTCTAAATTCTCTGATCTGTACAATAGTATATATTTCCAAATTTGTTAATGTTTTTCATTTCTACAGCTTGAATTTTATTGTGATTCTTTCCATCACTTACTTCTCTTTGGTTTGGAGGAATCCTACCCTGTGAAAAGGTGTTTGATACATTGTTCAATTTTATAAAGACCCCAATCATTTGCCCGTGCTTATTCTTTTATCCATTCTGCAGCACTGGAGAATACTTTGTTTTTAGAGAAACTTTCCTGCCAAGACCTAGATCAGTGATTTTCTGCCCTATTAGAATCACCTACAGAACTTTTTTTTTTTTAAATTTTTTTTTTATTGATTTTTCACAGAGAGGAAGAGAGAGGGATAGAGAGTTAGAAACATCGATGAGAGAGAATCATTGATCAGCTGCCTCTTGCACACCCCCCACTGGGGATGTGCCCGCAACCAAGGTACATGCCCTTGTTGGGAATCGAACCCGGGACCTTTCAGTCCACAGGCCAACGCTCTACCCACTGAGCCAAACTGGTCCCGGCATCACCTACAGAACTTTTTAAAATGATCGGTGAGCCCTAGCTGGTTTGGCTCAGTGGATAGAACTGAATGGTCCTAGGTTTCATTGCGGTCAAGGGCACATAAACAGGTATCAGGCTCGATCCCCAGTGGGGGCGGTGCAGGAGGCAGCTGATCATCATTGATGCTTCTATCTTTATCTCCCTCTCCCCTTCTCTCTGAAATCAATAAAAATATATTTTTTAAAAATTACCAATAAGCAGGCCCATGGCAGGATTTGGATGGGGTAGAACCCATGCATATGTTTTCAAAGCTCCTTAGGTGATTCTAATGTGCATCACAGGTTGTGATCCACTGATTTACAGAGTCTTTACATCCATCCCATTAACTCTCAGAGAATTATCATAGAATTTTAGGTAGAGATTGTCTGGCTGATTCAAGTGGTCAGGATAGAGTATGGGGATTAAGACTTGCACCTCCTCTTCAGACCCTCTGCTGGTTCTGTCCCTTGAGAGCCAATTCTTCATAATGTTTCACATCCGTGCTCTAGAAGAAAGCAAGTTGATAGATATCAGTTTACAAACTAGGGAAGCAAAGAAGCAAAAGAAATGAATGAGATTTATTTAGTTATCTTGGGCATTGTCTTATTAAGCTCCAAATAAAAAAAAAGACATTGTTCTAATCTCTAGGCCCGTAGATATGTGTGCAGTTGCTTTCAGGGTCATTTAAGTGTCAATGGGTAATAAGGAAAATAGAATTAGTCAGGGGTATGACACTTTTCAGCTCATCCCTGATGTGTGTAATAAGTAAGCTTCTCAAGGTCATGTATTGCCAAAGCCAGGATTTGAACCTGGTCTCCTAATTTTAACATTTGGCAGATGTAGAGCCTCTACATACCACACACTCTAGCTCAGAGTTAACACAAGACAATGGGAACTTGACTCAAGAAAGTACATAGGGCCGAAACCGGTTTGGCTCAGTGGGTAGAGAGTCGGTCTGCGGACTGAAGGGTCCCAGGTTCGATTCCGGTCAAGGGCATGTACATTGGTTGTGGGCCCATCCCCAGTGGGGGATGTGCAGGGGGCAGCTGGTCGATGTTTTGCTCTCATCGACGTTTCTGGCTCTCTGTCCCTCTCCCTTCCTCTCTGTGGAAAATCAATAAAATACATTTTTTTAAAAAGAAAGGAAGTACATAGGGTCTTAGAAGTGTTTACACAAGTTGACTTGAGAGTTGGATTAAAAAAAAAAAAAGCCAAGGAAATGGCAGGTGGAGGGAAGAGATATATTAAAGCCAATGGATCAAAACTATTGATAACTTACTCCTGGGAAGAAAAAGGAAAAAAAAAAAAAAAAAAAAAAAAGGTAAATTCAGCAAGGGAATGAACAGCAGAAGATTCCTGGAGCAGCTGAGTAAGAAAGAGGGAGTTGGGAAGGGCTCATGACAGGATTGGGGCTTTTTCTGGGTCTTTCTAAGGAGGTTTTAAGAAAGTGCAGGCCCATTCTGTATTGAATGTCATCAAAAACAGGGCTAACTCAGTAATTGGGTATTTAATAATTTTATCTAGGACAGTGGTCGACAAACTGCGGCTTGAGAGCCACATGCGGCTCTCAAGCTGCAGTTTGCAGCTCTGTTGACTGAGTTTGCCAGCCACTGATCTAGAAGAAAGAATTAAAGTGGGCCTAGCATTGTCAATAGTATAGCCTTCCATGTTAGCTAGGAAATAGGCATATTTAGTCATTTTTTTAAATCTTAGAATATCCTTG
The DNA here is from genome assembly GCF_964339955.1 of Pipistrellus hanaki. Taxonomy (NCBI): domain Eukaryota; kingdom Metazoa; phylum Chordata; class Mammalia; order Chiroptera; family Vespertilionidae; genus Pipistrellus; species Pipistrellus hanaki. Next base: position 34,552,070 of record NC_140503.1, on the reverse strand, counting down.
TCTGTGTGTTCCAGATGTGGTTGCAGAGAGCTATCTGATCCTTGTTCTGTGAGCACAGTATGCTCAGTGGGAACACCACAGGCTAGCTGCCTGGAGTGCTTTTTACTTTCTCAAGGGACCAGGCGCTTGGTGGCCATTTTAAGGAGTGAGGGCTTATATGTTAAAAGGGTTTTAAAAAGCACAATAACATAATACAATTTCAGTTTGGACACACCCCTCCAGTGGCTATGTGGAGGATGGTTTTGAATGTGGTGAGACTGGATACAGATGGTCCAATAGGAATAGAGGAAAGAAAATGTTCTGGGAGAGAGAAAGAAAAGGGCTGCTAAATGATACTCCATGGGCAGAAAGAAAACACTTGTGCTGCAAAAGAATTCAAAGAGAAGCAATACAAAGTTATTTGGACAAATCAAGAGCGTCCCTTTATCTCCATTATTTCATGGGGGAAAATTCTTTAAAGTTTCAGATTTTCCTTTTTTTTTTTTTTTAAACTAAAACCCAGGGTTTACTAAGTTCCTGATGGACAAATAGAATTTCTTTAGGCACCTGAAACTTGTTTCAGCTCTAGTAATGTCCCTACAGTAGCCTTTCCTTACTTAGGAAGGAAAAATTTTGCAATACAGGGGTGAGCAACAGTAGGTTCACAGTTGTGAGTACACGAAACAGAATTCATTCTTGTATTATTATAATCATAACCTGCATGGCTTTTTTTTTTTTTTCATATAAATGGTAAACCTACTGTTGCCCACCCCTGTATATTTATCCTGGTACAATTCAAACCAATTATCCCAAGCAAAGAGATAGGTTAGCCCAGGTTTTCTTGGGAAATGGATTCCTTCTGCTGACCCTGGGCCTTGAGTTCTGAATCAGCTGCCAGGCCTGAGCTGCAGATAGGAAAGGCAGATAAAACAGGGCCAGGTCACCTGGCTTAGCACTTTTGTATTGTAAAGGGACCATTCTGGAGGAACAAGAAATTAGAATAGAAACCTGTTAAGTAAGAGGAAAGGGAGAAAATTCTCTTTCACATCAGGCAGGAGATGGATTGTCAGTAACTGAGCGTGAAGGAGAGGGGACCATCTTGTTTTTGAGAAACAGGGCGCTATGTATGTGGTTGTCCTGCTTTTTTAAATCCATGAAATTGTCCTTTATGAATGTAAAGACAGATGCACAGAGAACATGTGGTAGAGGTTTGAAAAGGAAAGCAAACCATGAGCCCAGTCACAATAAGTCATAGTATTGCAACTATTAATGGCCATTAAGACAGAAATTTTAGCCATTTCAGGGAAAAGGATGTGAAGAAATCCAAGAGTCTTTCCTTTTAGTCTTTTGTTTGTTCTTTGGGAGATTGCCTCAAGTCACTTAATTGTAATCTGTGACAGCGCATTTATGTAAATAGCTCTGAGCAGAGTGCTTCTTAGCATTTACTTCTACTCCATTTAACAAACGTTTTGTGGAACAGACGTTGGTTTGAGAGCAACATTTTATAAACTCAGATATCTTGTTTATCCAGTACTCCGACAAGCCTGTTTTGTAGATTAGTCTTTTCTAAAACTGTTTTTAAGTCAAATAAAACCCTCAGAAAGTGAGGATTTTGTTAATTCATGACCTTGTGTTTTCAGTAGAGAGAGAGTGGGCTTTGCAACCCATAAAATGTGTTAATGTAGGGATAGAAATCTTTATATTTCCACTTACACTAGTTCCAATCAACAGAACGGATTAGGCTCTAAATAATCTGACATTAGCATTAAAAACAAACACTTATAAGCATGTGTATCCATTACTGTGGTACATTATGTATGAAGCTTTATTGCTTGGTATTAAGACATATCCTGACCCCAAACACATTTAGTAGAAATCATGACTCTGTGAAGTAGGGTAGGGAACACAGATTATAATTTACATCACGTTTTCAGTTATTAGCTGAGGAAAGTCTAATGGCCATTTAAGAACCGATTAGTGAGACAGCGGGTTAAAGAGAGGGTACCTTGTGACATATTTTGCTCCCCTGCCTTTAAATGCCTGGCTTTGGTGCTGAAGGACATCTGGGATGAGCAAACAGGGTATCAATGTTCAGATTACACACCTGAACTAGCACAAAAGGCACGCCAAGGTTTCCCCAAACCATAAACCAGTTCAATTATCAACAGTTTGGAAGTGGCATAGCATACAGCTGTAGGTGGTTAATTTAAATTTTCCAAAACAACAACAACAGTGTTACATACTTCAAGATATATTTTCCTTTCCTCCAAACTGCCTACATTTTTCCAGTACCTAATATTACTCAGTGACATATTTCTTTTAAAAATATGTTTTTATTTATTTTAGAGAGGGAGAAAGAGAAACATGAATGTGACAGGGAAACATCAAGTGGCTGCCTCCCACGCACCCCCAAACCAGGGATTGGATCCACCACCTGGGCATGTGCCATGACTGGGCATCAAACCAGCAACCTTTCAGTGCACAGGACGATGCTCAACCAACTGAGCCACACCAGCCAGGGCAATAACATTTATCATTTTAGGGACATATAGATATGCAATACTTTGTCCTTCCTCTCATGGAGCTTACAATCTACATGAAGGACTCTTAAAGGTAAAGTGGTGACATGTTAAAATAATTCAAAATCAACAATCTAAGCCACAATATATTGTCTAAGTGTCAAGTAAGTGGAGTAGATCATGTAAGTACTCTCAGCTTTTGACAGGCAAGAAATCATTATTGTCTTGGAATAGTACATTGAAGCTTTATTAGAAACTAGAGGCCTGGTGCATGACATTCATGCACTGGCTTGGGGTGGGGGGTGCAGGCAGGCGGGCATCCCCCAAGAGATCCTTAATGCTGCCCTAGAGGCTGGAGAGGCTCTCACCACTGCCGCGGTGCTAGCCAGCTGTGAGCCCCGCTCAGGGCTTCTGGCTGAGTAGTCAGCACACTGACTACCAGGGGACAGCTCCTGCATTGAACATCTTCCCCCTGGGGGTCAGTGCGTGTCATAGCAACCGGTCATTCTGCAATTCAGTCAATTTGCACGTTAGCCTTTTATTATATAGGATGAGTACTAAGTCAGTTCATGGAAGATAGATGGGGCAGTGGCATACTGGTGGAAACCAGCTCTTCAGCTGGAAGTGGGGGGGGGGGTGCTGATTTTGCAATTTTCATAAATACTCACATCCTTGACTAATTTAAAGCTACCAACCCAACATCATTGAATGTAAAGTGGGAAACAGATGTTCACAATTGGCTCTTGTGAGCCAATGACTACACATAGGTGGCGAAGATTCATTCATTGCAACAAGTATTTTTTTAAAAAAGAGAAAAGATGGTGTTTGGGGGTTTTCCTAAGAAATGAAATAGCATTTTGCCTTCTTCCCCCTCTTTAATTTCAAAATTCAAGCACAGTCCTAAATATAAATCAAATATCTTTGAAACTACATGAAGGACCTTTCATACTTCAGGTAACAATGCTGATATAGTGCCAGCACTACCCTTGGGGTTGCTTTTCCCAGGGGCGATGATAGTCTCACCCTGATCGATCTATCCCTTCTTTCTCAGGTCTCTTGTGAGCAAGGTACACATTTACAAGGTGATGGGACCAGATTAGAAGAACAGGCTATGTTCCCAGAACAGATCAAAGTTACATACAAGCCCAGAATTAGACTGAATTTCCAACTTGGTAGAACTCGGCTGACTGCTCTCGTGGCTATATTTGTCAAGTGTTCAGTGGGGACCCCAAGTCCTGATCTCATTGCTTAAGAAATGTTATGCCTCGGGTGAAGCCGACTTTAATTCACCATGACTACTAAAACAGAGGCTTTGGAAACGAAAACAGAAGCAAATCTCCCACATAAGATCAGAGCTCTTCGGGGGACATTCGGCAGCAGCTGCTTGGGATATTTGTGTGTATCCAAACAAAATTAACATGACAAATATTTCTAGCAATTTCACCAGTGCACTTGCATAGCTGAGGGGAAGAAAGGGCAAGAAAGGGCAATTTGCCTATTCATTTATTTGCTTTAGAAAAAAAAAGATTAAAACAGACCTCATTTTCCTTGTTTCAATCCTTACCTCCTTTCTGTTTCTTTTCCCCATTTTTGCTTTCCCTATCCCCCCACCTTTTTTTGGTGTTTTGTTATCTCCCCCTCCCATGAACCTTGATTAACAGACAACCCCAAAGCTTACGAAAACAGCTCTTGAAAGAACTGTTCTGAGTTTCTGGAATAAGATTACTCCAATGATCTTTAGCAGGAATCATGAAAACCCAGAGTCATTGCTAAACTTCACAGTAGTTCGAGATAAAGAAAACTGCACCCTAGGCCAGAGCACAGGTCCCATGCCCCTCTCTTTCAACCTAGAAGACCCCAATCCTGCATCGTTTTGGAGAGTTTCTGGGTTTCAGGCCCAGATTTGCATCAGCTGAATAAAGCCTGTGACCTCACCTTATTAGAAACACCTGAACTGTTTCTTTTTTCCTGACACAGCAGGTATTTGTTGAGCCTTCCTCTGGCCCAGCACTAATCTAGGGGCTTTGGGCCATCAGTGAATAGTAACCAAGACCCCCACCCTCTCAAGTCTAATTCCATGAAACCACGGGCAGACTGATTTTGGATGAAACACAGCTTTAAAGAAGGGTGTCATGAAAGTAAAGACTGAAGGCAGAATTCTACGCTTCTGGACCCACTACCCATTCCCTAATTATTTCCCTCCAGAATCTCCTTTCTGAGATCCCATTTTCATCCTAAGTTGTAATAAACTGACTTTCACTAAACACTATACTTTTCAGAAAGGACCCCCAAAATACCAGACTCTTCAAACGGTATCAAGTGGAAAATGAAAAACACAAATCTTAACTTATTTGACAGAAGAGGTCAAACACGAGACAAAAAGACTGATTTTTGAGAGTAAATGTAAAGCCCCCAGCTGACAGCACTATCTAAGAATTACTAAAGCAATAAAGGACTACTACTAGGATAGTCTTTTCTTGTCTAGAATTGCTGTTGACACTAAAGACTGGACTACTTTAAGCTGATTATTTAGACTCTCTCCATTCTGACTACAGACCCAGCTGACTACTTTCATGAACCCACTCCCTTGTACATCAGCACTCTTCTTTCAAACATTGGCTTAGATTCTTCTCATCAACAGTCCTTCTGACTAGCTCCTGTCAAGCTGACTCCCAGGATCTATTTCTTCCCTGACTTCTTATAGTCACTAAAGTACTGTGAATTAGCCCTATTTCAATGAAACCTGGAATGTGCCAGGCACTGGAGAAGAGAGAGGAAAGAGAGTTTCTTCAGATGAATAGACAGGAGAGAAAAGGAGATCTTCGGGTGAACAGTCTGCAAACTGGGGAGCATAACCTCCGCCTCCAGCAGAGACTGAAAATTGGCTCCACAGAGACCACGGAGGCTCCCTCTTATAGAGAAAGTCTCCGCCCAGATTCCCAATTGGTATAACTCTATGCAAATTAAGTTCCAGGGATTTGAACAGTTTTTATTGGTCAGTGGCTCTGATCATGTGGCTCTGATTGGTCATTATGAAGCAGTTCTGATTGGTTGGTAAGTCTAATGAACCAACGGCAGCTGGCCCCATGGAAGGGAAGGGGGAAATCTGGCCTGGGAACCTGACCTGGTAGCAACATTCCAGGAATAAAGGGCAAAAAGCTACTGAAGTACAAGGTGGGGACTATGCCTGGGGCAGAGGGAGGAAAGGAAGGAAAAGCTTAGTGAGAACGTGGGGCCCAAGCTGCCCTGCATAACACCTGGGAAACAGAATGTGTCTCCCAAAAGAGTGGGACTCTGCTCAACTTTGCCACAGATTCCTGTGCAGTCTTCAGACCATGGGAGGCAACCATGAGAGAGCAATCTGATGGTAAATAGTAACTATTTTTAAAATTCAGTATTGAGAAGGGATAGTGGTGCCTGGTAGTGTTGCAGAAGACCAAAGAAAACCAAGAACGTTTCTGAGAATAAAAAGCAGAGACACTGTTTAATACACCAGTGGATTCAGGGAACAGCCTTCCAAACCTGAGTGAAGGAACACACATGGGGCCCTCCTTTATATCTCCCTCCCTGTGGTCTTTGTCCCACAAACATGGATGATGCTTCTGGTCCGTTTTGTGGGCCTTGCAAGAAGGCCCCCAGGTGTTGGGGGTCTCAGGCCATATCTGATGGTCTGGCCTGGCACCAGCGTTACTAACCCTCCCTCCGGGGCAGTGCACTGTTCACAGTAACAGGTTCTGCAAGACCGGTGTCTGGGAAGGAGAGAGGGACTAAATTATAGGTGATCAGGAATGCACACTGAGCTTGCTGGCTTGGATTCAGATCACTAGCCCCAAATATCAGGGTCACATTGGAATTAGGCCTTTTAGCCTTCTCATTAGTGATAGCCAAGCTGGGCAGGTGCCATCAATTAATTGCAGAAACCCTAACATCATTGAAAATACACCTCATTCTGAGCACTGGGCTAATGGACATTACATATGTTATTCACTTACTAGTCACAGTCCTTTGAGGTCATGTGACCTCCCAGATAGGATGTGACAGAACCAGGATGGTAGCTGACTGCATTTGTCCGAGCACACACATGAGGCATCCCCACTCCCCAGGGACTTCAGACACACTGTGGGCTGAGCTCTCCAGGGGCTAAATATCGGGGTGAGTTTTTCTGGCGGCTGTTTTACTCACGTGACCCTATTTGATTTTACTGTTGGTGAAAGCACAGAAAACGTGGGTGACAATAATAAAATAGTCCCATCGGTTAAGGAGAATACAGATAAAGTAGTCCAAGCTCAGATATCTGAAGGGATGGGCTTGTGCTGCCATCCCCTGGGGCAGGTCAATCACTAGGAAAAAACTGATGAGCACTGAGAGGGGGCAGATTGAGGTCCCAGCAGGGGTGAGAAAGGGAAGACAGCCTTGGGGTGTGCATGGGGGCTGGGGAGCCTCTCCCCCTTCTCCTTCCCACCCCACCACCCCTGGGGCAGGCTAATGAGCTGGTGCCTATCACGAGGCCCCTAAGAAGCAACTGCTCCTGAGCTACACTTAGGCTAATGGCTGAACTTGGGACCACCTGGGGGCTTTAAAAGTGGCCCCTCACCTCCTCAGACTATCATTTAATTGATCTGGGTGTGACCTGGGAGAGGGAGTGAAAGATGAGACAGAGGGCTGAAAACCAGGACTACAGGCTTTATTGGAGGAGAAGGACCTGCCGGGCTGTCTCCTAAGCGGGTGTAGCAGCACGTGCAGAGGTGAACACGCCTTCTGAGGGGAGGAATGGGAAGGGATGGGGCTTAGGGTACTCGGCATGCGCTGATTGGTGGTTTCATATAAGGCACATGATTAGGCACTTAGGTACTTAGGAATCGAGGACTTAGAGCAGTGTTTCCCAAACTTCTCTCATGATGAGAATCACCTGGTGGAGTTGTTAAAACACAGATTCCTGAATCCCAACTAAGAAGTGCTAAACTAGGATTTTTGAGAACATATAGGTAAAATTGTATACTTAGCTAGTGCTCTGAGACAGATTTTATATACAGAGCACTAAGTTAGGTATGCAATTTTACCTATATGTTCTCAAAAATCCTAGTTTAGCACTTCTTAGTTGGGATTCAGGAATCTGTGTTTTAACAACTCCACCAGGTGATTCTCATCATGAGAGAAGGTTGGGAAACACTGACTTAGAGTATTTGGCAGGTGCTGATTGGTGGTTCAACGTGCAGTCCATATAAGGTGCCTGGTTAGGTGCTCAGGATGTCCAGGCTGCATGTGCAGGTTACATCATATTCAGTTCATCAGTTGGGGGAATGGAGGATCTATCAGGGAGTCAGGATGATTAATAGCTTCCTTAGGTTGCCGAAACCCGTTTGGCTCAGTGGTAGAGCGTTGGTCTGCGGACTGAAAGGTCCCGGGTTCAATTCCGGTCAAGGGCATGTACCTGGGTTGTGGGCACATCCCCAGTAGGCGGTGTGCAAGAGGCAGCTGGTCAATGTTTCTCTCTCATCGACATTTGTAGCTCTCTATATCTATCCCTTCCTCTCTGTAAAAAATCAATAAAATATATTAAAAAAAAAAAAAAAGCTTCCTTATGTGATTCTAAAGTGCAACTGCCAAGGTTAAAATACCTGGGTTAGAGCAAGCCCTGAGGGAGAGTTAATTGCACCTAATATTTTGTGAGCAACCACAGGCACTGTGCTGGGTGCTTTATAGGAGTCCTTTCAACTCCTTAAAACCAGCTTGCAGGTGGGTGTGCTCAGCCCATTTTGAGATGTGAGTAAACTAAGCCTAAAAGCCAAATCAAGGTCACAGAGCCTACCCTGTGGGCCTGCCCCAGGCCCAATCCTTACCGCTGTGAGCTGCCTCTTGGGAGGAGGATGGCACCGTCATTTCATACCTGAACTAACTGGTAGGTAGAAAGAGACCAGAGAGGATCTTCCCAGACCCTCTTCGGGACAGACTGTAAAGGCTCCCGGCACCTTTTCTGCCAACATCATGTACTTGTCCTTGAACACAAGTCTTCTTCTCACAGGGGTGCTGCCATGACCTCTGAAAAGGGTTTGCCCCCGTTACCGTTAGCACTTCTTTCTCGTTTTTACAACAATGACACGCAAGGAGCTAAGGGATATAGCAGAGAAACACAGCAATATTAAATGAAACCATGTAAGGACTTGTATGCATGCATATAAGCCTAATCAATGGACACAGACACCAGGCGGGTGAGGGCATGAGCAGGGGTGGGGGATGGAGGGGGGGAAATTGGGGGATAAGGACACATATGTAATACCTTAATCAATCAATGAAAACATTTGACAATAAAAATATTAATAGGACTTCCTGTAATATAAAATGTATTTTTTTTATTACCATAGATTGGTCTCTAGTAGTATGATATGTATGACTTTATCTGTTTCCTCTGTTAGAGCCAGAGGAAACCATTTTCAATCAAGTGTTGCAAACTAGAGGGGGAAAATGAGGGTCACAGGAAGACAGGAACCACATTAATTTTTTTTTGAGACAGTAGCTGCATATACTTACATCTGTATTATAAAACACATGTATTGTTTTATTTATTAAATACTATCATCACAAACCTGCTGCAGAAATAAATAAAACTACTTTGGAATAGTAATATGGGGGGAAGGAGGGCAAATTATTTGAAAAGCAGTGAATGTCTCGAGCCCTAATTATTTAAAATGTGGTCCTCAGACCAACTACACCGGCACCCCATGTCGCTTGTTAGAAACGTGGAGCCTCAGCTCCACCGCAGACCTGCGGATGTCGCCGGCATCACTTGCTTCATTGTGTGGCTTTGGGAACATCTGTTTTGTCCTCTTTTTCCCATGAATTTCTCCCATAAATGTAAGATTTCGTTCTTTCTGTTAGAGTGCGGTTGCATTTCTCCCTGCCGCTCTTAAAGCACAGGAAGCCAAGATGAGCAGAGAACCCAAGTCTTGCCCATAACGAAGCCTTTTGTCAGTGCTCCTCTATGGCTCCAGGGGCCCGGCTCAGCTGCTGATATTTGATTCCGTTCTGCACCAGCAATCTTAGCATTTGGGAAGTAAAATTCATTTTTATCTCTCTGGCTTATGAAAGCCTGGGGCAGAGGAGGTGAAGACAGGGGAACTCGCAATGGGGATTGGAAGTATCAGGTGCAGCAGTGAGGTCAGACTGTTTTCCTTTTACGTTCTGGCGTTTTATTTGGGCCTTGGCAATCTATCCCTTTAAGTGGAGATGGGAGACTATCTTTAATAAGGCCATGAACAAAGGTGTGTAGTTTTAAAGGGCTCAGCATTTGACTCACAAGTAAAGACTATATTGAGTCACGCTCTGAACAGGGGTTAGGTTCTGCTGTTTGGTATAATTACTCTCGGAAACGTTACAGCATGATCTTCAGACACCTGCAATATTCATTGTTTCATTTAATAAGGGAATTAAGCTCACATAAATGTATCATTTTCACTCAGTCAAGCAATAAAATGAGTGACTTCTTAGATCGTGGATCTACCTGTTTAACAAACCTGCTCTGCTCCTCATTTTAGCATCAAAAATAAAGCCCTACCTTGGTTACTGAGCAGATTCTAAAACAAAACCTACTCGAGGAATAAATGCTTGGGAAACCCTTGGGCATTGAAGGACGCGGGTGACTTTGAAACAAACTACTATTCTTGCAAAGTTGCAGAATTATGCTATTATACTGTTTGCCTTTGGGAAAATTAATTATGAGCCTAAGTCATGGGTTAGAAATAGAATGAAACTGATTAGTGTCATAGGATAAAAATAAAAAGGGAGGCCCGTGACAGCTTCCTGCGTCCCTCCCACTCCCCAGAAAGGCTCTTAAAGGAACATTTAAAACACAAGCCTTTGTTCCCTCCATCTGTGGTGCTCCGGTCAGGTGGACCCTGTGGCGTGGCTGCAATATTTCAAACAGTCACTCACAAATGTGTCATTTGACCTGCTGTTCTTCCAAAGAGGTATGAAAAGTGTGTTTCTTGCTGAGATAACTTGAAATCAAGTAAACATAATCTCTTTAATTCTTTCTAAATAGTTCTATATTTTTAAGTCTAAACACAATAGAACACAAAGCTTCTGGCTTTTTTTTTTTTTTAAAGTTGTTTTATGTGTGTTGTTGAATTTTTTTTTCTTCCAGTTTGTGTTAGATTTTAAGAGTATAATTTACACGTTGAACCAAGTGCATATGTTTCCTTTACTTTAGAACACACACACACACACACACACACACACACACACGAGTCTGTGCAATGTTGCTACTTGGTTAAACAGATATGTGTTTTTATAAGAGCCCTTGCTATCTGTAACCAAAGACAAGTTTCTTGTGTATATTAAGCATCACTTGATAGAGCAGAGAAAATTCTTCACCAAGGCTTATAACAATTGCACAATATTTCCTTATGCAAAATTGGTTTTGGTCCATTGTTTTTATTTATCTGCAATAATGGTACTCACTCGAGTTTGTAATAACCCCGTCACGGCTGAAGGGAGTTTGTTTTAGGTATTATATCTATTATCGGCTTTCTCTGCCTTCTTCAAACCTCATCTCCAAGGAGAAAGTCTGGATGTAGCTCGGATTTAAGAAGAAAACAGAACACAAAAGCTTTCCTAAAATCTCACGGGGTTGGTTGTTATTTTAGATTGTTTTAAGATTTTTAATAATTTTTGTTTGTTTGCCCTTGGCGTTGAGCATTGAACAAAACAAACTGCCTTATTCTTAGAGAATTATCGGCTTGGGGTCGCCATATAACATTCTATTAATTTATCTCACTCTTTTGAGGCAAGCCTCCCTAACCTTTCGCCCGAACTAGTGTGCGCTTTGCCTCACCACCACTAGAGTGTGCTCTAGTGCCATGAGAGTCGGAGTTTCTGTAGATGGTTGGCAAAGGAGAGGGATGAAATACCTAGAAAAAATATCTCCCGTGACCCAGGGCCCTTTTGCTCTCCGGCCTTGAAGCAGCTTCAGGAGGAATGTAACTTTCTTCTCCGGGTATGAGTCACTGTTGCTCCAGCAAAGTCTGAGAGCAAAGGTCCTTGTGGCTGGAACACTTGTCTTCCCAGATCTCTAAAGCCCTCTGTCTGCTCAGGGCTGAGAGACCATAACCATAACCTCTGGGGCTCAGGAGGTACCCCAAGACCACGTTCACAGAAGTGTGGAGCTGCCTGGAGGCAGTGTGGGGGCCCAGCTCAGGTCCTGCTCTAGGGATCCCCCTGCAGCAGATGGTCAAGACAGGAAGAGGTAGCTCAGGAGATTTCAGGACCGCCCCCCTCCCCCCAATAATCTCCACCTAGCCCCTTTCAAAGCCACCTCAGATGAAAGTAGAAACTAAACAAAAGCAGTGCCTTTGCTATGTAATGTGTCCCTCTCCAGCTTCCAAGCAGAGCTCCATCAGTAGGGACACCTGTGATCCAAGGCTCATCTGCAGCGCCCCTGTGGGACTCTGCGCCTCCTGGGGCAAAGGAGCCCCATCTGTCCTCCTCCTGGTTCAGGGATTCTGGTCCGGGCAGGAGCCCTGAGAATACCAGGCTCTGAGGCGGCACCTGAGAGGCTCTGAGAACCCCACAAAGGTGGTGTGTGATGGCCAAGCTTCCAAGCTGAGCCCGGCTCTCTTCTTGCTCTGACAGTCTTTCAGCCTCGGTGCTTGTGTGATTTGCAGATGCTCTTTGAAGAGCAGAACCAAAACACAACAACCCAAACCCCGATATCTGCTCCTCACTCGGGCAGAGTGTGATCCTGTAAGGAGCACAGGTCCCCAATTCCTCAGCTTGTCAGGTGTGTCACCAAGGAGGGTTACTCAGACTTTCTGGGCTCAGTTTCCTTTTTTATACAAGAGAGGTGATGTGAGAATCAGGCTTCCTGTGGCATCCTGCTACCCGGAAAGGGAGAATCGGGCTCTCAGGGAGGAGACTCTTAGGCCAGTGTACTCATTCACTCACCAATTGGTCCACCTGCAGGGGGTGACTCAGTCCCATTGGTCACAGCTGCCTTAAAAAAAAAAACTCATGTGTTGTTCATCTTGGGTTTATATTATTTACTAAGCAAGCTGTCATTTCAGAGCAAGAGGTTTGACAGACTTGAAAAGAAAAAAAAATATCTTAGACACAAAGGTTTTCCTACCACAATATTGACTTGCACCACTAAACATGTTCTATAATACTAAAGGCACAGTGCATGAAATTTGTGCACTGCTAGGGTCCCTAGAGACTGCCCGCCATGGGCCAGGGCCGGGGCCTCCCTCCCTTTCCCCCGCCGGCCCCACCTCCTGGTCAAACTCCTGGATGAACTTGTGGTGGAGGGAACACTTTGCATACTACGCTTTTATTGTATAGGATGTGGGCTTTTCAAATTCATTGCAGTTATTTAACTGTCATTTAGAAGTATACTGTGGGAGAAGGTAGAGAGGACATAAAAATGAAAAGATATATATGGTTCCTACTTCTGAGCCACTTACATCCCTCCTGGGAATAGAATCCATACTTAGGCATTGTCAACGGAGATTGTTCCACAGAATTTTTTGTTTTTGTTAATCCTCACCTGAGGATATTTTTTCCATTGATTTTTTTTTCTTTTTTTTTTTAGAGAGAGTGGAAGGGAGGAATGGAGGAATAGACAGAGAAAAAGAGAAACATAGAAGAAGAGAGAGAGAGAACATAGAGGTGAGAGATATATATTCATTAGTTGCTTCCTATAAGTGCCCTGAAGGGGTCAGGGATGGAGCCTACAACCCAGGTACGTGCCCTTGACTGGGAATCAAACCCAGGAAGTTCGGGTGTGTGGGGGCAGTGCTCTAACCACTTGGCAACACTGGTCAGGGATAGAATTTATTGTGCATAATTACTGTTACTCACAGTTTATAGTGTGAACACTATTCAGTAATCTCATACCAGCATATAAATTTGGGAGTATTTCCCCCTGAAGCAGCTTTCTCATCCAATATAGTGACAGGAATATAGAATAGTATGGAAAGAGCATTCCCCCTAGCTGGTTTGGCTCAGTGGATAGAGTGTCAGCTTGCGGACTGAAGGGTCCTGGGTTGATTCTGGACAAGGGCGCATGCCTGGGTTGTGGGCTCAATCCCCAGTGGGGGGCGTATAGGAGGTAGCCAATCAATGATTCTCTCTCATCAATGATGTTTCTCCCTCTCCCTCTCTCTCCCCTTCCCTTCCTCTCTGAAATAAATTTTTAAAAAATACATTTTTAAAAAGAGCATTGGACTGAAGCCCAGTTCCAAGTCTGCCCTCAACCAGCTGTGTGGCTCCTGTGAGACACCTAACCTCCCTGGTATCTGCTTCCTTATCTGTGCAATGAAGGGCTGCAACTCTAGACCCATCAGCGGGCCCCAGACCAAGCTAATCAACAGGGTCACCTGGGAAGCTTTGAAAACGTGCAGCTATCCAGAATCTACCTGAAACTACTAATTAGAATCTCCAAGGGAGGGCCCCGGAATCCACAGTTTTAAAAAGTCTGCCACATGTTTCTGATTATCTTGCTGATATTTCCGGGTTCAGGAAATAGGACGTTAGACAATAGCCACCCTTGGTCTTTCTTTAAGATGCCTCTTCACTCATCCTTTACAAAATCTCTCACACCCACCTCTGGTCTCTTGCCTCACCTTTCTGCTCCTTGCTGAGAGATTTCCCAGCATGCTGCTGTGCCTCTGTGGTCTTAGGAACACACCTCTGCTTCTCCATGGTCCCATTCTGTTCTGACTGCTTGGGTTCCTGCCCCCACAGCGCACTAATTCCCGCAAGTGAAGACACTTCTCAGGATGAACCCAGTCTCTCCCATCTAGACATCCACACTCAGGCTCTGGGGCCCACCCTAGCCCAAGTCAAAGGCACTTCCAAAACGAACTCCAGGCCTCAGTGAAACATCACGGGGTACAGAGGAGATAGCTGTACCCCTTGATGCCCACGTGGTTACTGTGTGGGCCCTGAGGTAAAATGCGCGGATCTGAATTCCTGCACTACTACTCCTCACTGGCTGTGTGACCTGGGCAAGTTACCTGACTTCTCCAGAGCTTCCTTTCCTCATCGTAAAATGGGAATTAAATGTTTTCTAGCTCACAGGGTTGCTGGGGGTGTAAAAGGAGGTCACATGTATTGTAGCATTTTTATGAGTGTTTACTGATGCAGCAGGCAGTGTTTTAAGCATTGTGCAGGAATTAACACATTTCACTGTTGGGGGAAGGTCTCCAACCCAGCCACTACTCCATAACTTCCTTGATGAAGTGCCTGGCATACAGTAGGAGTTTCTCAAATATTCATTTAAAGAAAATCCGTGTTTATCCTCATTCTGACTCAGCTTATATTTAGGGCCCGAAATCAGGGCTCTTACTTTCTACATTGGGACCAGTCCTTTATCTCATAGTCCAATTGAAGCTGTACTCTCTACTGTTCTCTGAGACTCCGCCTTCCTACCTGTGTGCTTGGCCAGTTCCCTCTGACTCCATCTACTCCTAAGAGCTCTTTTGTGAGGCCTTTCTTTGCCATCACAGTCTTTTCGTTCTTCTGCCATCACCATGAGAAGGACATGACTGTGCTAGCCTGATGGAAGATGGGAGACACGCGGAGAGTCATGTCCTCCCAAAGAAGGATGTCCTAGACCAGCTGGCAGCCAGCCCATCCTCAGACATGTGAGCAAGGTCAGACAAGACCAGCAGAGTCACCATGACAGTTTCCCCAGAAGCATGAGCACTAATAAACCCTATTGTTATGTGCCACTGAATGTCTTGTTTTATAGCCTTATTATTTTTTATATATGTTTTTATTGATATCATAGAGGAAGGGGGAGAGAGAGAGAGATAGAAACATCAATGATGAGAGAGAATCGTTGATTGGCTGACTCCTACCCACCCCCTACTGGGGATCAAGCCCACAATCCAGGTATGTGCCCTTGACCAGAATCAAACCCTGGACCCTTGAGTTCACAGGCCAATGCTCCATCCACTGAGCAAAACTAGCTAGGGCTCATAGCATCATTGAAGCAATAGATGACTGGTGCATAAATGTTTAAGTGATATCACATGAACACTATAACAAAAACACAGAATTTGAAAAACCTGGAGAATGAATAATCCAGTTTCTTTTCTGTCCTGTAGAATTCCCCACATTCTGGAGGGAGAAATGTTATTGATTAAAAGAGACTTCAGAGACATACGAGTCAAAGGCAATGTCTGGATCTTATATGAACTAAAAAGGTGAAGGAAAACTCATGAACTATCTCATGCTAACTAGGGATAATATTCTGGTTATCATTCAGTATAAATATGTTCATTAGATATTAGATAAATGTTCCATAATCTTCCTTCCTTCCTTCTTTCCTTCCTTCCTTCCTTCCTTCCTTCCTTCCTTCCTTCCTTCCTTCTTTCCTTCCTTCCTTCCTGTCTACATATTTTTCATGAAATACTTTTGTAACATATTATACAGATAGAGAATGCATAAAAGATTTATAAATAGTTTCAAGATCAATTATAAGGGAAATACCCATGCAGCCACAGCCCAGGTTAAGAACAGAAACACTGCCAAAACCAGTTTGGCTCAGTGGATAGAGTGTCGGCCTGCAGACTGAAAGGTCCCAGGTTTGATTCTGGTGAAGGGCCTGTATCTTGGTGGTGGGCACATCCCCTGTAGGAGGTGTGCAGGAGGCAGCTGATTGATGTTTCTCTTTCATTGAGGTTTCTAATTCTCTATCCCTCTCCCTTCCTCTCTGTAAAAAAAAAATCAATAAAATATATATATTTTTAAAAAGAACAGAAACACTGACAACACCCTAAAACTCACATGTACCCCTCCCAAGTCACAGCCCCCACTCAGCCCAGAGGTAACTACCATTATCCCAACATCCGTGATGATGATTTTCTTTCTGATTTTCTCTACAGTTTTAAACTCTATGGATATATTTCTAAACAATATAGTTCAGTTTCACAACAGTCTTTCAACTTTAAATAGGAATTTTTGAGTGAGGGTCGCCCATATTATTCAATGACAGTGTGCTGTAGTTTGTTCATTCTCTTTGTTGTGTTTCACTGTATAGATATTCCAGGAATGGCACACTCTCTATTCCATGGTGGGTGGTGTTTGAGGTTGTCTCTGTTTGGCACTGTTACGAACAATACTGCTGTGAACATCTTATATCTGGCCTCGGGCTCCTCCAGGTACAGCCTGAAATGGAATTGCCGAGTTACAGGCTCTGCACATGTTTGTCTCCACTAGAAAAATGTCTGTTTCTGAAATGGTTTTATACCAATTTGTATTCCTGCTAACATTTTCACTGTTCCACACAGTTGCTAACATTGCATGTAGACTCTCATTTTTGCTAACCTGGTAGGTATGTAGTATCCCACTGTGGTTTTCATTTGCATTCCTCTGATTATTAATAAAGTTGAACACATTTTCATATGTCCACTTACAATTTAGGTCAAATTTTATGGCAGCAGCAGGTTCTCTGTTACTAGTTCCTAAGCGCGATCCCTAATGGATACACCACCAATGTCCTATTGTTATTTTATTCATTCATTACATAAATATTTGTTGAGTACTATTTTGTTCCAGATACCACTTTTGACACAGGTATACAGGAGAAATAAGATAGACAGAGTCTTCTGGGTTTGAAATGTTGTTTAGACGTGGAAATCACCAGGTAGTTGGGTCTTTTTAAAAAGTTGTCCCTTAAAAGAGTGGTTGGTGGTATGTAGCTTTCAGAGTGATCATCCTGTAGTTACTAATTACAGTTTTGGTAAAACACTTGCGGGAAAGAAAGCAGAAAGAGAGATAAGTCTACAGCTCAGCCCCGGTGCACTCTCCGGGGGAGGTCTGACGGAAGCAGAGTCAGGATGGAGGGGCCAGGGGCAAAGGGAAGTCACAGGAGCAGGCTGTCAGTGAAGCTGGAGGAGGAAGCGCTTCTGGGAGGAGCGGAGAGTCAGCATGCTCTCTGAGAGGCAGAGCTGGACAGAACTGGCCACTCTTCACCCTCAAAGGAAATTAAACTAATGAAGCTTAAGTTTCACAGATGGTCACTAGCACAGGCTCCTTCCAGTGCCTGTACCTAATTTTGTACCTGCAGTTTTATATATTTTTTTTGCTTAGATGACTTTCCAAATTGTATAAACTCAAGCCCCACAAAACCCAGATGCGCTATCCTTCCTCATCATCCTCCACCTCTCCGTGACAACATGTATTTCATTGACATTATTTCCTCCTTAGCTTCTTCTGGCACAGCCCTCTCTTCCACTCCTCTCTCCTCTCACCATTCCCTAAATGGAGATATGGGCTAACATTTGGCCTCAACCTTGTTCTCTCTACACTAAGCCGCTGTGAAATTATTCATTCATATCACCCTGACATGGATAATTCCCAAACTCATACTTCCGGCACTGCTCACTACCTCCCAAACATAGGCAAATAATGATGCCTTTTTAAAAGTAATTTGCCTTGATAAGCATTTATCATTTTAGAAAGCTCATAAACAAAAAATAAAATAAATTTTTAAAAAAGGAAAGAATTATATACTTGGCTCAGCTAGTATTACTCATTGGCATATTTTTTTGTAGGAAAAAAAACAAAAAACAAAAAAAAACAAAACCCAAAATGGAGCCTGTCTTAGTAACCTGTTGCTGAATAACAAATTACCCCACAAGTTAGTGGACTGAAACAACAACAGTGACCATCTCCCAGTTTCTGTAGGACAGCAATCTGTGTGAGGCCTAACCAAGTCCTCTGTCTCTGGGATTCTCACCAGCTGCAATCAAGGCATTGGGAGGAGTTATCATCACCTCAAGGCTTATTTGGGAAAGGACCCATTTCCTGTCTCCTTCAAATGGCATGGCCCAGATTTGGTTCCTTGCAGGTTGGTGCACTGAGGGCTTGAGATCCCCGCTGGCTGTGCGTTGGAGGCGGCCCTCAGTTTCGTGCCATGTGGACCTCAAGCAGCTCACAGCACAGCAGATGACTTCATCAGAGTCAGCAAGGGAGGTAGTGACCTCAAGAGAACACTCAAGCCAGATGAAAGTCAGTCACCTGTTGTCTTATTCTATTGCTAGAAGGGAGTCACTAGATCCAGCCCACATACAGTGAAAGGTGATTACACAGAGTGAGTACAGGCAGACCTCGGGTTACGTCGGACCACTGACAGGACTTACCATGGTTGATCTTTGTGGTTAAATCACCATCTCCCATTTATTTATTTATTTTTTAAAGTTCCATCATTTCGACATATGTACATATGTGCTTTATGTATTTTATTGTTTATTTACCACAGTAAAGGTCAGGAATTATCCTTTCTTTCTTTCTTTCTTTCTTTCTTTCTTTCTTTCTCACTTTCTTGCTTTTTTCTTTCTTTCTCTCTTTCTTTTTTACTGTTTCACTTCATTACTGCTGTGTATGTGCTCCATTTGAGTGATGTAGGTGGGTTCCAACTACGGCAAAAATAAAGTTACCTTGCGCCATAAGAATGGATTTCCAACGTAACCTGAGGATCTACTGTACCAGGAGTCAGGGATCATTGGAAGACATTTTAGAAGCAGCCTATCACACAGCTCCTGCCCTCCAGGGACTCACAATATAGGTGAGAAAGCATTATGTAGGTACCTGAGAAAGACTAAGGTGTGCTGGCTCAATCAATGCCAATCAGTGTAGATGTATGTTGCCCTATAGCTGAGTCCCTGTGTTCCTGTCAGATTGCTTGTAACAAGTTTTAGATCACATGTGTCAAACACAAGGTCCACAGGCCAAATCCAGCCCGCCAGGCCTTGCAATGTGGCCCGCACCGCGCTGTCATCACTGCACTCCGCTGTCAGTTTATGACATTGTCAGTTTATGACTGTTCAGTAAACCATTCGGCCCCCGATTTAGGCTGGATTTTAGATTTTGGCCCCTTCTCTGATTGAGTTCGACACCCCTATTTTAGATGGTCATTGATCCTCACTGTACTTTGAGAGATATTTCACAGAGACTGCCCTCCTCACCTCCCATTCCAGAAGAACTGCTATAATGATGTAAAATGTGAGCTTAAAAATCTTACTAAGAGTGTGCTATGTGCTTGGGCAAGAATCCCCATTCGTTTATGCAATGCTGCTAGTAGGGAAGGACAGTGTCCATTTCTCGCTTGGTGGTCAAAACTCCATCCAAATACCCCTCTTCCTTAAAAAAAAAAAAAAATAGGAGACAACACTACAGTATTTGGATATGAATTATTGATATTTGCATTAATTCAGAAACTCAAGTTTCTCAGCTCATCTGCTGACTTTTCCTCTTGCCATAAGAAAAGAAAAAAAGAACAATTGGCTTATTTTAATCTCTCTGAAAATTACTCAGCGATTTAATAACTAGCACCCGGGCTTATAGTCAATCGTAGGAAACACAAGCGATCAAATTAATTATGGAGTTACTTGCACATGTTGTAAGCACACTTCCCCTGGCTTTATAGCATGTGGCTCTGGGCTCCTAACCTTGGTCCTCATGTGTAGTTCCACCCCACACCAGATGGGGCAGAAGCAGCCTTTTCTTACTCCGGTTTCCGCCCTCCCCCCCCTCCCCCCAGCTTCTGTCTCTGTCAGACCCTACCAAGTCAGTGAGAAAGGGGGGACGGCCATGGAGACTGCAGACTTGTGCTCAGGATTGCCTTCTCAAGAGGAGTGCATTCCAGACAATGAGATTTGTACATACATATTATAATTGTATAAGCTCTTGTGCGTGATAAAACTCCTAGGGCCTGGCCTTTCAAGGCCCAGCATTTTCCTACCACCCCCCCCCCGCTCTGGCAGTGGAAGGTTCGGTCCGGCCTGTGGAGGGCCGACCCGGAAGTCGCCCCGCGGCGCGCGCTGCGCTCTCCTCCCCGCAGCGGGAAGTGGAGCGCTCTGCTGCCCGGGATCCTTGGGCTCCCCGGTTCTCCTCCTGAGTCCCCCCTTCCTGGGTCCCCCCTGGCCTATGGGCCTCCACAGCGACGGCGGGGGCCCGGCCCCGGGGCGCGCAGCCCGAGCGCGGCCACGGAGCTCCGCGGGCCTGTGCGGCGGGGCCGCCGTGTTCGCCGCCGTGGCCGCAGTGTTCACCCTCACGCTGCCGCCCTCGGTGCCCGGGGGAGACGCGGGTAAAGTACTCCCAGGCCGCCCCTCCGCCCCGCTCCCCGGGTCTGCACTCCTCCCGCCGCGGCTGGGCACTCGCGCCCTGCTCCCTCCTCCCTCCTGTCATTCCTTTGGTCCTCCGGCTTTGGGGAGCTTGTCAGTCTCCTCTGCTGGGACGGACCGCCCTCTCCCCTTCCCCAGGCCATGTGTCTGGCCCCGTTTTGCGTTCCATTCCCGTCCAGCCCACATGCCTTCCCGCTGCGTGTGGTGCTCCGGGCCGAAGGAATGGACAGGAGAGGTGACAGGTATCGCGGAGAGGACGCTAGTGCCGGGAGATAGGCCAACCGCGGATAAAGAGCTGCCCGTTAAGTGGGGATCATGTTGACAGCGAGAGGGAAGTGTGATGGAGAAGGGGTGGCTAGTAGCTCTTTCTTTTTTTTTAAAAAAAATAATTCTCTTTCGATTGAGTTTATTGGGGTGACATGGGTTAATAAAGGGATACAGGTTTCAGGTGTATGATTCTATAACCCAGCATCTGTGTACTGTACTGTCACTCACCACCCCACGTGACGCCTCCTTCCATCGCCCCTTATTACCCTTTACCCTCTTCTACCTCCCCCCTTTCCCTCAGCACCCCATTCCCTCAGCAGTCACCCTACTGTTGTCCTTGTCCAGGGGTTTTTGTTTGTTTAATCCCTTCACCCTTTTCGCCCAGCTCCTCAAATCCCCTCCCCTCTGACAGCTGTCAGTCTGTTGTCAAAGGAGCCTGTTTTCTATTTGGTTTGATTTATTTTGTTCATTATGTTTCACACATGAGTGAGATCACATGGTGTGTCTCTTGCTCTGGCTTATTTCACTTCGCATGATGCTCACCAGGTCCATCCATGCTCCATGCTGTTGCAAAGGGTAGTAAGGTGTCCTCCTTTTGTTTACCGCAGGGTAATAGTATTCCATCGTGTAAATGCACTGCACACAGCTTTTCTTTCTTTTTTCTTTCCTTTTTTTTTTTTTTTAATCTAGTGGCTCCTGAATGGCTGGTCAGGAAAGGCCACGGAAGAGGTGGAATTTTCGTGAATAACAGCTTTGCAGAATATTTGGGGGAGAATACTTACAACAGTGGAAGTCAGGTTGCAGTTTAAAGCAAGCTACTTCTATTAAAAAGCAATCCATGACTCATGTGCCATTTAAATCACGAGAATTCTTGTTTTGTATTTGGTCCGAGGAGAAACAAGAAGTAGTTTTAGTTTTGCTCCCAATTTGAGTGACCGTGCAATAATGGCCAGTAATTTTGTCAGTGCCCTAAATTCAGATAGTAAGTCTGTGGTTACCTTTGCTGCATAACAAGGTACTTGCTTCAAACAACGAGTGTTTTTTAGCTCCTATTTCATGTTTATCGGGAATCTGGGTGCTCTTCCTCGGGACAAGGTTGCAGTCATGGTGTAGGCTGGGCTGCAGGCCTGTCCAGGCTCAGCTTGGGGAGGACTCGCTTCAGAGCTCAAACCAGTTCTTTGCCATGTGGGTCCGGCTGAGCTAACCTCTGCCCGGAGGAAGAGATGGCCCCTTTGCCATTTTGTAGCTTAATCTTGGAAGTGATATACCATTGCTCTGTTTTAATCATGGAAGTTCATAACTCAAGCCCCCTCTCGGGGGAGGATCATACAGTGAGAATACCAGGAGGTGGACATCCTCAGGGCTGCCTACCACACACGAGGATCCTTGATGTTCCATTTTCAAGCCATTACCTTTATTCTTTTGGGACCCATTGCACTTGTAGGGGGATGGTTTCATGAGTACAGTGGGGAATGGAGGTACCATGCTTCCAAGGTTTATATTATACAAGAGAAATAACTATTTTTGTGAGAATTTTGACATTGGAGAGCATTAGTCAGGGGGTGGGTAGTTCTATACCTTTCCCAAAAGAAAACCACTGACAGGACTTATCATGGTTGACTGAAATTGAAATATTGAGGAGGGAGTGATGAATAATAATAACTAATACTGAGCACTTGCTATGTGCAGGTACAATGCTAAGTGCTTTACATGGATTATTATTTTAGTCCTCCCAGCTACTAGGGGTAGTAGCTATCAATATGGTAGCTACTTTCAATAACTATAAGGTAGTTACTATCAATATCTTTATAGCCCTGGCAGATTGCTCAGTGGTTAGAGCATTGGCCAGTGGACCAAAGGGTCTTAGGTTTGATTCCTGGTCAAGGGCACTTACCTCCATTGCAGGTTCCTCAGCCCCGGTTGGGGAGGGTTCAGGAGGCAACCAATTCATGTGTCTCATGTAGATGTTTCTCTCTCTTCCCCCCCCCCCACCTTCCCTCTAGAAATCAGTGGAAAAAAATAAATATCTTTATAAATGAGAAAACTAAAGCTGAGCGATGTCCAGAGTAACCCAACTAGAAAGTAGGGGCAGTTAAGGAAATAATCCAAGAAGGTTGACTTTAAGACATGCTCTCTTACTCTTTACTCTCTGTCAATTTATAATTTTATAAATTGTTTAATAAATGCGTCATCACATATATAGTGATATTTAGAGTATTTAAAATCTGATTGTTGCCTTGTCTTTATTAATGTTTTTTTTTTTTAATTTTCCCCCAAAGAATAAAGTTATCTATTCACTTTGAGTTACCAAAAAACTTTTTAGGTGCTCTTATTTGTTTAGTTTGACACTAGTTGTCACTTCTAGTACTGTTGTTCATTTCGGGGAACAATAAATTGTATAATCATATCTTTGATAATTTTATGTTGAATGGGCTGTTCTCCTTGAATGTTTGTGTTTATGAAATATATTTTATATCAATAAACAACCCATCTCAAAACTAATAAAGAGCATGTATTATTATTCCTGATAAGTCTTAAATACTCCATCAATCCATCCTACTGTGTGGCCTTGCCAATCTCTTGTACCACCTGATACACATAGTTGATTTATGGGTAGGAGTGCTCAGTCCTTTGGAGGAGAGGGTGAGAATCTAACCTTCACGTCAGTTTGTTATTCTTGGGGGAAACGAATTCACATTCGAATACTATCTTTAACAGACTTGGTGTTTGACAATATAATTACTATAAAATGTATAATATAAAGGAACTCATTTTTAATGATTAAGCATCTGCTAACAATTCTGAGCTTGCTACCCATTTATGTCCCAGACAAGTGATAAGAAGTATGAAGAAGGATCATCACGAAAAACAAAAAGCTGTGGTTCTCAAACTTGAATATACTTCAGAATTGCCTGGGAAAATTCAGCCCCAGTGTCAGATTGTCTTAGCGTAGATAGATTTGGGGTATGATCAAGAAATCTTCATTTTTATAAAACACCCAGATAATTTTGATTGCAGGTAGTATTAGGACTTAAATTTCAGTAGCGTAAAAGGTTGGGTGGAAGCAAGGACCCAGGAGGATCTTTGTTGTTTTTGACTGTTCATGTTTTTTCCTTTCATTATCATACATAATTTTAAGAGTAATATTTCCCACCCTAGCTGGTTTGGCTAATGTGGATAGAGCATCAGCCTGCAGACTGAAGGGTCCAGGTTCGATTCTGGTCAAGGGCACCTACCTTGGTTGCAGGTCCCCCAGCCCTGGTCGTGGTTCTTGCATGAGGCAACCAATCGTATGTCTCTCTCATCGATGTTTCTGTCTCTTCCCTCTCCCACTCTCTTGAAAAATCAATGGAAAAATATCCTTTGGTGAGGATTAACAACAAAAATAATATTTCCCTTTAGCTCTTTATCACAAATAAAGTTATAGGCTTTGATTTGAATGGTAGCATCTTCTTTGTATAGATTTTAGTTTAACCTTTGATAAGAGTTGATGGAAGTTTTTCATATTCCAGAATTATCCTTATACTAACAGAACACCAGCAAAGAAGAACAGCACATAGGCTTTCTAATGATAAGTAGTTAGAGAAAATGGGCTATATTTGTTAATGCTAACATTTTAAATGGAAGGGAATGACTAGTGGCCTTGAAATTTTGAACTGCACTGCACTTCATTACACCTACAGAAGTTTAAGAACAAAAAATTTGGTTAACATAGTTTTGGAATAAAGACATTAGAACTATCTTATTCTAGAACAAAACTATATACTTGACAATAGTTACAAAGGGAACAGTTATTCGAGACATTTTTAGATCATAAACAATTTCTTTGAAAAGTATGTGAGATACATAAATTACCTTTGGCTTCTAAGGTCTTCTTGACTATCTCCAGAAAACTTAGAATATGCCCTTAAGTAATTGACTTTAATAAGCAATATGGGTCTTTAGGTGCTTTTATGGAGGTTTTATGATGTAAGCAGTCATTTACCTAAGAGGTGTCTGAGGAGCAAGGATGACATATGATAGGTGTCAGTCAACCTCTATGTCTGGAGCTCGAATTAGAGTCTGTGTGTGTGGCGAGAGGAGGAAGAGGTGGTGATGTCTTGACAAGATCCTGAAGTGGTTAGAATAATATTTGTAACTTAGTGGAAAAGACAGAAATGAAAGCAACTAATCAGAATAAAAGGCAATCTAAACAAATGCTAAATATAGAGATTCAGGCAGGTTCTATAAGGAAGCAATGATCAATTCTGATGGGGGAGTTAGCTGTGGAGGGAGTATGTGTAAGGAGACATGTCACCGAGAAGGTGACAACTGAGCGATATGGATTTAGAAGAGAATACCAGGTGAGAAAATGAGCAATAAGAGGCATGAGAGAGGACCATTCCAGAGGAACTGTGGGTAATCAGATTTGACCGAGGTGAGCATAGGTTTGTAAAGGGAACTTGAAGCCAAAGAGGGCTTGCATGTCACGCTGAGGAATCTGAATTTCATTGAGTAGGCAGAGAGCAGCCATTGAGAAATTTTAGACGAGGGATACGATCTAGCCTTTTGGGTTTGGGGGAGTAGGTATGGGAGTGGCATTTAATGAGTGACTTCAGTATGAAGAGGAATTGAAATAGAAAATTGGTCAATACTATTGTAGTCCAAGCCAGAGTAGGTAAAGGTCTACACTGTGGCTAGGGCAGTCAGTAAAAATTAAGAATATTGATATTCATTGAAGGATAGAAAATGGGCATTAATACATTTACTAATAGATAATAAAACTTTCATAAATCATCAGTTAATGTTGATTGATTTCTTACATTGTCCGGTATTACAGTATACACAGATGAGTCAAAAATAGTCTGTGTTCTGGATGCTTAAAAAATATTAACAGTCTCTTCCTCTGCGTTGCTGCATTGCCCATCTCCTACTGGGCACCATGGCGGCCCTCAGACCCCTGGTGAGACCCAAGAATGTCAAAAAGAGGACCAAGAAGTTCATCCAGCACCAGTCAGACCGATATGTCAAAATTAAGTGGAACTGGCAGGAGCCCAGGGGCATTGACAATAGGGTGCGCAGAGGGTTCCAGGGCCAGCTCCTGATGCCCACCATTGGTTAGGGGAGCAACAGGAAAAAAAAGCGCATGCTGCCCAGTGGCTTTCAGATCTTCCTGGTCCATACGTCAAGGAGCTTGAAGTGCTGCTGATGTGCAGCCAACCTCACTGTGCTGAGACTGCTCACGTCTCCTCAAAGAGCCCAAAGCCACTGTGGAAAGAGCAGCCCAGCCGGCCATCAGAATCACCATTCCCCATGCAAGGCTGCGCAGCAAAGAAAATGATCAGACAGATTATGTACACATTGTATTTGCGTTAATAAAATCGTAAAATTCTGCCCAAAAGCAATGTTAACAAAACAGGCACTGAATTAATGCATTATCATTTTAAAAATAATTGCTAATGGCAAGGAACTGGAGAGGGCTAAGTAAATAGTATAAGGATTTAATAGTTTGAAAATATATATATATCACGGTAATTGGAGTTTACCAAAATAATTTGGAGCAAATAAACACGTGGAAATTGTTTAAAACAGCGTTTTTCAACCGCTGTTCCCCGGCACACTAGTGTGCCGCGAGATGTTGCCTGGTGTGCCGTAGGTGCAGACAAGACAAGAATTTTATAATTTTTCACTATTTTGTTTACTTAATATTTCATAATAAAGTAATTATAAAATACTTTCTTTGTGTTTATTTGATTTCTATTCAAGAGAATTACTTTATATATTGTCAATATAGGCACAGAGTTAAATTTTTTAACATTTTCTAATGGTGGTGTGCCTCGTGATTTTTTTCATGAAACAAGTGTGCCTTTGCCCAAAAAAGGTTGAAAAACACTGGTTTAAAAGGTAGGCAACCTAATGACTGTAGAGAAGGCATTTGAATGTCAGATGTAGGGCAATATGGCACACTATTTGGATGTCTGCACTTTCTACATTTCATACGGTTACATCTTTATAGACAGTTTTGTACTATATTCTTGAGGGATAATATGTTACATTAATGCTCTCTAAGAGTTTTAAAAAATATTTTGCAAGTGTGTACAACTTTCAGGAGGGAAAATAAATGTTTTTGTAAAAATGAATTCACCTCCTTTTACTGACCAGTTACTAAAAGCTACCCAAGATAGTTTATTCAATAAGACCTAAGGTGGAAAATATTCTTAGACTAGTCACGCTGTTAAATCTCTGCAGATTTAGTTTTATCCGGTAAAATTAATGCAAAACCCCAATGCAAGCATTTGGATTTTGAAAACTTTGGAGGAGTGTCATTTTCTAATAGTCATTATTGGTTTTACATTATTTTTTCACAGGGGAACTGATCACAGCCGCACACGAGCTTGGAGTAAGTATTAGTTTTATTGTTTAATCAATGCTCTCATTAACAGTTTTAGGAATTAAGAAAGTTTAATTAAGCATGGAATAAAGTAGATTAATTTATTTTTAAACCCCAGTTTTTACTAACTTATAAGTTCAGTATGTGACAATTTACTTTAAGTTTTAAATCCAATTACACTAAATTATAAAGCAAAGTCTTTACTATATGTACAGTAGCCGGCTTATTATCACCCTAAAATTTGGTATAAGCTGTGGAGAATAAAATAAATCGGGTTAACAGTTTTTAATAAGTTTATTATTTAATAAACTTTATTATGGCGCATGATCCCTTTAGGCAAGACCTTAGGACTGTCAGCATGGTGGTAATCCGACGGCAGTGTGGTCTTTTCAACTTTCTCACCAATACGATATTTCAGAACATGCTTCTTCTTTCTTTTTTTTTTCCAACAGCCTTTTTAAATGACCCTCATGTACTATGAACCCCGAGAACAAACTGCTTAAGAATTGACAATGAAATATGTCACCCTTTCTCTAGGTGACATACCATGTGATAGACCCTGCCAAATCCACTGAAGAAAATATTTATTTGTATTGGCACAGAAGGATTACAATAGAAAGCCACTATTAGCCAGCCATTCGCTCTTAATCTTTATACTTGCCCGAGGAAAGGGCTACTTGTTCGTGAAAGCCGGTGTGACCCTTCCTTTGCCAGATGAGAACCTTCTAACCGTTGTGAATTTTCCCGCAGGTCGCCCATCCTCCTGGCTATCCTTTGTTCACTCTGGTGGCTAAACTGGCAATTACACTCTTTCCTTTTGGCTCCATTGCCTACCGAGTCAATTTTCTGTGTGGTTTATTTGGAGCGGCAGCTGCGTCACTCCTTTTTTTCACCGTTTTCAGGTACAGTAGTTGACTAGTTAAAATCCGTTTTGACTAACTGAAGATGTGATTTTCTTATAGCCCAAATACAGACATTAAAAATTGAGTTTCGTTATCGTCTGGTTGGTTTTCCAATATCACCCATGCGACTCCACTTTCATAATCTATAGTGATTTCATATGCATTTGACCCCTAAATGATTACACAGTTAATTCTGCTTCATACAATGGCATGAAAGTATCACCAGTTCATTATCACAATTCTCTGGTTAGGCAGAACTAATAAGGTTTGTCGTTTTATGAAAATGCAGATGGGCTAGTTTAACTCAACCATAGGAAGTTCATCTTCGGGTAAATGATAAATGTCCTTTAATTACTCACGGTATTGCTGATGGGCAGCTGCCTATCAGGTTCAGAGCTAAGACCCAATCCTACTGTATTTAAATATGCACATGTTGTATACCTTTTGAAATGAGGCTATTAACTAAAGAAATCATTTGGGATGTGGTTTTAGTAAGGTTTCACTTTGTTCCATTATAGCTGTAGGGAAAATAGGCAAATTGGACCCCACTTATTTCATTGATGGAAGGCTTTCTTAGTTTTGAGGGCTACAGCACTGCTTTTAAAAAACAGGTCATTAGTTTAGGATATTGGTGAACTCATTTGTCTTTGCTATTTCTGTTTCCTTCATTCTTAACTCAGTGTAACCTATGCCTAAGAGGATTAAAGTGAAAAATACAAATTATACTTCCTGCAAAGGGAACGCCAAATTAAAACACTTCTTTCAAAAACTATTGTAGGTTTGATTATAAAACAAATAACTTTTGTATGTAAATATAGTAGAATTTGAACAGACATAATTTCAAATGTCATTTTGGAGGCCAATAGTTTCATTTTGGTTAGTCATAATATTGCCCCTAAACTAAATTATTTTCTAAATTGTCTTTTAATTATTTATAGTAAGGTAAAAGTTAACATAATTATGACTTTATACTTTTAAATCTATTTGTAGAAAGCTTTCAGATTCAGATGTCATAATTGTTGATCATTCACTAAATTTTTATTTATATTATTTAATTTGTTTATATTTCAGTCTTACAGGTTTTCAGTGATAGCCATTTTTTTAAGTATGAAATGTTTAATATCTCTGCTTGAATTTATGTGTATTATGAATGTTATTATATTTTCTTTTTCTAAATGATTAGAATAATCTTTATTAGATTGCTCCTTCTGAGTCTTTTATAATTAAGAATCTATCATTATTTCTATTGATAGGAAAACTGATCTTTTTTATTTTAAGTATTCAGGTTGAAATTTAGACTTACCTGTTCTGTATTGAAAGTGTGAGTTATTAATTTCCACAAGACACTTAAGACAGACGTTTAAAGAAAAGTAATACTTGTATTTAGGTTGTTCATCTGTAATTTAGAAGATTATTTCTATAACATATACATATGTTTAAATGCTGTGTGGCTATAAATAGCTTTTATGCAAATAAAGAGCTTTGCTTTCTAAAACTTTTCCATATTTTTCAGTATATGAATTGTTGATGCTATTCTACATGAAAACCCCTATAAAAATCCTTACCTTTATAGAATCCAAATAGTTTTTAACAATAATTTCCCTTTGAGTTTTCCTTTTGAGATTTTAAAATAGCTTTTCTTAATTATTATGCTTGTCTATAATGGGTTTTGGATTAGCACACTAGTATGTAACCCTTTTCTTTTAATATATAGTCTTAGTGATAAATTTATGTACTCGCTGTTACACGTTTTTAAACCAAAAACTCTTAATATGATAAACTGAATATTTAAGTTGCTTTAGTAATATAGTACTTTGAAAAAGTTGCTTTCTTTCAGAAAAGGGACCTAACAATATTATCTCTTACATGCATTTTCATATGAAAATACTTCATTATTTTGAGTACAAATAATTGACAAGGTACACGTCCTTTGGGAGCAACCTAGTTCAAGTGGCAAATCTGTTTTGTCAAACAATAGACACCCTTCAGGAGAGAGCAAGCCATCTCTATGGTAATAGGACTAACAGTAGCCTATTGATTGAGTGGAAGAAGACATTATACAATGTCAGCTGGCTTGTTACAATTTCATTTGTTGTATGACCTGAACTTAACCTTTAAAACCTTTCTTCTGTGAATATAAACCCAACCGCAGGATGCAGTTTTTGTACAGCCATTACAGTGACAGCTTTTTTCCAGCCCTACCATACAGTAAATGTATTCCGTTACAGGTTGATTCCTTTATCAGAATTCATTGAGGAAACATTTCACCACTTTATTCATTTATACACCAAATCATCATTCTGTTTTGTTGTTACATGTTGAGGAGTTTTGATCCAGGAAGCTGTTTTATTCTTTTTTTTTTCCCCTGCCACTTAAGAGAACATTACTGTACATATGGGATTAATGCTGACTGGTGTGCAGTAAATTAATTCTTTTAACAGGTTTGGGTTTTTTTCAGGTAATTGTTCACATAGCATTCACTATATTTAGCTCTTGGGTGGACTTAAAGACCTTCTGTACCTTTTAAACAAAGATTGTATTTCAAAAGCAAATTTCTGTTTAAATGTGTTGATGTAAAAAGCTTCACTTTTTTTCAGTAAATATGACTTGATTGAGAGACCGATTTATTCGTTGTTTCCAATTACTATGTAATTTTTGCCTTTCTCTTGCTTTTAAAAGCAGTAAGATGTCATTAACACTGCATTTTTTGGTCAATCTTTTCCAGGGGTTGGCAAGAACTCATTTATATATTTGCATATGAGTAAAGCAGCACATGGAAAGCTATCTGTATCACTGTAGTTTATTGAATTAAACATAGTGAGACTATGCCAGTTGTTTCTGTGTGTATTTATGTATTGTCCCCTTCTGGGGAATTTTTAAACATGCCTAATGTTAAGGGAGTTTAATGTAATACATTTAATTTATATTACATAGAATTCATTTTATTAATGTGTGCACCTATGCATTTAAGACTGTAATACAGTTAATGTTTAATAGTAATTGAGATTTTCTCTTTTTTAAGGCCATTAAAGTAAATGATTTTTGAGTTTGTATGATATTTAAAGCGTTAAATTTGAAATTCACAAATCCCAGTAATACAACATAAAAAAAAGTTAAAGAAAATGTAAATCACTTACATGAACACCACCTAGCATTGCCTTGTACTTGAATCTCAAATTTATTTCCTAAGCAACATGATTCTAGGTCCTATATACTAATAAGGAAGGAATACTGAAATCACTATCATTAAACATCAATGTGCTTACATTTCATATATCCTGGTATCACTAAAAGAAAATGGATAGTATTGCATAAAAACTCTTTACCTCAGGAAAAATTTAAATCGCTTATGATCTCAGATGAGGGCATATCTTGCATCATTTACTTTGGTTGCTACAAGGCAGGGAGTAGAGTCTCAACAGGTTTGAGAGTCAGCATACCCTTTTCAAACTGTTAGGGGCCAGAAGGAGCATTAGAAGGATTGATTCAGCAGTATTTGTTGAGCACTCAGGTGAGTTGAAAGTAAACTTGTTTTAGTTTTTATAATAAAAATTCAGCGCTTATTTTAAAGAAAGACAAAATTACCAACCTTTAAACAGGCAGTTTTTAAAATATTTTCTCTAAAAGGCACTGTTTCAGGAAACTCACACTAAGAAACTTTCTGAGGCCATTAATAGTACACAGTAAGAAATCAGATCGTTTAATGCCAAGCAGGTTACCTAGACTATATGAATATTAATAATAATTACAGGTATATGGAAACTATGCTTGTTTACTATAAAGAACCTACAACCAGCTTCAGGAATATTTAAATATCTCTGGCAAATCATTTTGTTCCATTATTTTATTTATAGGGTATTTAATTTTTTATGAGTTGTACGTTTCTAAACATTATGCTGCTGCTAAAAAGAATTTGATTAGGAAAAAAAACACTTGATTCTGAGCACTGTGTCTGCTGTTCGTATAGCTTCAGCTAAAATTCCCTTCAATAAAGAATAGAAAAAAGGCATACCTTAGAGAATATAGAATCTTCTGCTTAAGGGACATTTGGATTTTCCAACTCAAAGAGTATTCTAGATGATTGCGGTAGAAAATAATGTGAAACTCTGCCTAATTTCAGAGGTAACTATGCATAAGTAACAAATAGTCACCAAATTTTTGTAGTTGAAGAAGAATGAAAAGTACTTAATTTCCATTCACGAGATTATCTGTTTTGATCCCTGGTTAATTGATCATATATTTCTCTCATACTTGTATTAAAATTGCATTGACTCAGACTGGGTAAGCATCTTAAGAGCTTGGTTCATTTGCATTTTCTTATAAGTAGAGGGACATATTAGGCTCAAATAACAGCACTTCATTTTGAAGGGGAGAAAAGCAGGGCAAAAACTCTTTTTTAAGACTGTGGAGTCTTTTCTGACAGCTAGTCAGAGTTAGAATTAGTTCAAGGAAATGTTAATAATGCACCGCCTCGCCTAATCCCTTTGATATCACCAGGTATCCTCCTGTTCATGGGTTAATTGCTTTAAAAGCAAAGGCAATATTCTGAGCGGTGGGCCGCTTCACCTTTTCACAGCTGTTACCATTGAGTGACAACTAAATCCCATGTGTAAGATGAGGAAGAGCTCAATCTCCAATTGGGAGAAAATTTATGTAAACCACAATCCCTTCAGAATGTACGGAAGTCATAGACTTTCTTGATTTACTCTGCTTTTCCCAGAAAGCTCTATTGTTCACTTTCCTAAGTCCCATCAACCCTTTGTAGCAGAATATCACAGCGGCAGCAGATAGCTTGAAATATATAAATGCTATCATAGCTCTGATTAATAGCAGTGCTTATGAGTCAAGTCTGATAACAGTGCAGCTCTCCACTCAATTTCAGATACTGCTAATGGAATCTGTCTTCTCCAATTGTAATATGAGAAGGCCTAATTTGCCATGGAGCTTGGAGCTGTCACCAGTAGGGGATTGTGGGGTCAGATGGGAGCTGCCAGGTTTTTGCCCTGCAGCTTGTATCTCTCACTTTGAATAGAGCAGCCCCCTGCCTGCCAGTTAGCTGATAGGCCGCCATGGGGTTTATGCCACTATATACAATAGGAAAGGGCTACATAGGCTGACTTTATAATTGTGAAGCTAGCTCATATTTCCACAGCTACTGTGCTGCATAATTTCTAATAAGTGGTTTTAACAAATGTCAGATTATGAAAAGTTTCCTCAATTACAAAAACTTATAAAACATTTAAATTGCTAAATCTGTTTCCTGCCGAGATTTTGCCACTGGAACTAGTCATCAGTCATTATGGCTATAATAATAAATGCATATATTTCTTAAAACTACAAATAAAATCACAGGTCATAACTCCTATAGGTTTGCTGCTTTTCAAAGCCAGGGCAATAGAAAACAGGCTTGATGATTTCAGATGTTAAGATGTACTTGTAACTTTGCATAACAAGACTACCGAATGCCAATTTTCTATTGTTTATTAAGTTGGTTAGGGTTGTTAGTGAACGTAGTTTAATACCCTCATTTGGTTGATTTTATTATTTCAATCTTTTAAGTTTACTCATACACCTTTAGGATCTGAACAGTTTAAAAGTTATGCAGCATTTTCTAAGTTTTGACTTAAAAAGGACTTACTATGATGCGTTGGCCCATGCCTTTGAGACTGATATGCTGGAATATGCTTTCAACCAATTTCGATTTTGTTACTGAATACAAAACACACTATCAAAATTGAGTAACAAGCTAATATTGAGGTCATGTGTGTTTTTAAACATTTCAAACAATATTGACAAAAATCTGTAATTTGGGAGTTATTTTAAACTACATAGGTTGTGCTTAAGAAGATAATGCCTCCCGGTGTGCAGGTTATTTGGCATACCATGAACACTTAGTAAAATGTAAAGTAAATGATGGTGATTTCTATAAAGCCCAGTCCAGTGTTTTTCTTTTAGATATTCAGGTATAAGTTGATGGGATATAATAAAGTGAATTGTTCTAAGCTGTGAATAGCTTTCTCGTTTACTGGTTAATGCATAAATCTCACTTGTAATGGAAATTGTGTGATTGCTTTTTATTTATGGAAGCTATTCATAATCTTATTCCTTCCATTTCAGTGGTGCTTTTTCCTCTTTTTGTTTTGAAAGCGTTTACATTTTTTACCTCCAATTTTACTCAGTGGTTTAAAACCAGGGCTAATACTTTGTACTTTTCCTTTTTGTGTGCTGGTGGTTGATATTCATGTAGCTGAAAATTCAGGGTAAAACAGTTCTTTTCCTTTTGATTGAGTCTCATGAAATAAAACAAACCGTGGTAGGATTTTATCTGGAGGAAAAGTAAATTTTTGTGAAATTTGGAAAAAAGGACTTATTTGCAAATTTATTTTAAAGATGGAAATGTCTGGCATTTTTTAGGTGCCATGGTGGTGGCTTTGGAGGTAGATATAACTTTAATACACCATGTCCTAAAGTATTGATGTATGTTCATTAAATCTAAACTTGAAAATGAAAGGAAAAAATTTAGATTGTACTGCTCTCTAAATGGCCACTGGCTATAATCTGCCTATAGACCGCCTGGGACATAGTAGATGCTCAGTGTGTACTCGCTGGGTGCTGAGTTAACTGCCACGGAAAGAGAAAGGTTCAGCAGTGCACCTTTTTCCAGTAGCTTAGCTTCCCAATTGGGCCATTCTCCGGGTACACTGAAGATTTAAATAAATGGGTGTTGATTATGTGAATGAGCCAGAAGGTAACATTTATATAATTTTCATGAATATGGCCCAGAAAGATAAGAGCTTGGGAGGATAGAGGTGGTAGACTTGCTATTAATTGTATCTTGTTTTACCACACTGTAATCCAATGCATTTTTTAGTCATTGATATGAGTTGACACTAAGAGTAATTTACTTACTAATAGTGCCCAAATCCTGCATTGTGGACTTTCTATTCGACTCCACTTACTTCAAGGAATTTTCCATGTAGAAGGAAGGTAGTGTACTCTCCGTGTTGGATTCTTTGCATGCAAGTAACGTTGCAGACAAATACATTTGTGGATTTTTATGAAGCACGTCAAATATGTGTTCTGAAAGAATCTCAGGTTTCTGTTATTTGCCTTTTGATGAAAGGTTAATGGAAAGAAAAATATATTTATCATCAATAACAACCTGTGTCAGTGTGTAAATTGTAACTTCCTGATTTATCCACTGTGTCAATAGATGAATAGTTTTCCATCAGTGAGAAAACTATTGCACAATCAGTACCTCTCTAAGGCATCTTCTCTAGGTCTCATGGATTTTGTGGACTGAAGAGAAGGCAGTTATGTTTTAACCATGGAATTCTGAGCATCACATTTGTTAGGATGCTCTTAATAGCATCATGTGTACCTTACCTCATCTCCACCCCCCCAGTGGAGAATCTCTGTCTTTTGCATTATCTGAATGAAATTTTAAATACTTGATCACCCTTCCCACACAACTATCATACTCTCAGTGTATCTCTTCTCATTGACTAATCGGTTGCTATCTTAGAATGTGAGCTGCATGATTTTAGTGTCAACCCAAGTAAAGCACAATTAGGTAGATGCACTTACTGCACATATACTGCAAAATAGATTTTATATTTAAAAAATAAATATGTAATAAATTACAATATGTAACATAAAATATCCTATATAATAAAAGAATAATATGCAAATTGACCATCACTCCAACACACAAGATGGCCACCCCCTGTGGACATAAGATGACCTCTACAAGATGGCTAGCAGAGGAGGGCAGTTGTGGACGATCAGGCTAGCAGGGGAGGGCAGTTGGGAGGGATCAGGTTTGCAAGGGAGGGCAGTAGGGGGGCACCAAGCCTGAAGGGGAAGGCAGTTCGGGAGAACCAGGCCTGCAAGGGAGGGCAGTTGGGGGCGACCAGGCCAGCAGGGGACGGCAGTTAGGGGTGACCGGGCCTGCAGAGGAGGACAATTAGGGACGACTGGGCTGGCAGGGGAGCAGTTAGGTGTCGATCAGGCTTTCAGGGGAGTGTTTAGGGGGTGTTCAGGCTGGCAGAGAGAAGTGGTTAGGAGCAATTAGGCAGGCAGGCAGGTGAGCAGGTGGGAGCCAGAAGTCCTGGATTATGAGAGGGATCCCAGATTGGAGAGGGTGCAGGCTGGGCTGAGGGACACACACATACCTATGAATTTCATGCACTGGGCCTCTAGTATTTATATAAAATAAAATATACTTCAATACATTTTGGATTATTTGCTATTTTGAATCATCCATATAATTGATTTGCTCTATTAGTATGAGACCTTGAAAATTGAGAATACCTCTGAAACAATGTAAAAATTTGCTTTTGATTGTTAGTATTAATGTGTCTTTTACAATGCAGTATTGCATTACTAAAATAATCATAGTAATGGTGTTTAAAGTGTGATCTTTATTGCCTCATTAGATGTTTGTAAGTCAGGTTAGATTCTAAAAATATGTATTTCATTTGAAGAAATGTCTCCCTTGAACTTCTTCTGTGAGGTTCTATGAGAATTAGGTTGAGAATAGAAAACATTTTTTTCTCATCTTATATCTAATTTATCACAAGGTGTTCTTAAGTTAACATGGAAAATAGTTTAGACTGTTTGGCAATTCAGAGGTGAGTTCTGGTGAAAAGACTTTATTTTATTGACAATCTTGTTTGAATTCTTTTTCTTTCTCCAGTTTACTATTAGTTTTGTTGAATTATTTTATCAATTTCAGTAGAAAAATGTATCTTTTAATTTTAAGATGCCACTCTACACACTAAGTGTAGATAAATAAACTTATTTATTTCTTGGTTGCCTTTTAAAAAATAACTATTAAGCATATTTACTTAAAACAATAAAAAGAACATTGAAAGTAGGGCTCCCAGATTGCCAAGTGAAAACACAAAGATGCTTCTGATTATGTCATTTTTAATTTAAAAAAACAATATTCGATTTGGTCTCCGGGTAGATCACAATTGTCTTATTTGAGGGACACATACATATATAGTCTGTCTGTACATTTGACTTTATGGATGGACCAACCAGCTCATTTTGTGGCCTCAGAACAGCAATTTTATTTAAAATTCATCTATATAAGTGACTGTTAAAAGCCTAAGTGACTGTTACAACTCATCGACTGGAATGAGCAGAACTACTGGAACAATTGGTTGGCCAGTCACTATGGTGCGCATTTAACAGCAGGGGCAGACAACGCAGGAGCTGTCCCCTGGTGGTCAGTGTGCTTCCACTGCCAACCTCCTGTGTGCCTCCCCAAAGCCGGCTGCCCCCCCCCCCCCCCATCGGCCCCAACAGGCCAACCTCCCATGGTCCCTCTCCCCTGCCAGCCGCACCCCTTCATAGACCTTGATCACTGACCAGGCCAAGGGATCCCTGACCCATACACGAATTCGTGCACTGGGCCTCTAGTGTTTAAATAATAATGTGAGACTGGACATTCCTTCTATATATTTCTAAAAAAAAAAAAAAATACTTAACCAGAAATTTGTACTACCAATTAATTTAACAGTATGATATGCAAATTTATGAATAGTATTTTACTCTACTTATACAATTTAACTTTCCCAAAGAATGTTATAAGTACATGTTGTAGCCTTTTCAGGAAAATAAACATTCTATAAAGCGTGTGTTCTGTTTAGAATTACTCCCCCAAAGAGTGAGGTTACAGCTAACTTCTTTATTCACTCCTCGGCACCCTTCATTGAGAGGGATTCTAATTGGCTCCTAGGGTAACAAAGGCCCCAGCAAACAAAGCAGGTAATTGATTCATTGCAGGCTCTAAGAATTCTGTAGATGCATAGGATTTATACCTTTCTTTTAAAACTCATAAATAAATAGATAATAAAAGTGCTTATTCCATCACATCATTTGCTCCACAAGTTTAAGACTAAATTAACCTCAGACATTTTTATCAAAGAGATTTTTACAGCATCACTTAGCATCATTTTTACTGCACTTTTAATATCTTCTTTTATCTCAAAGTCACATGGCTTACCGATAGGGAAGGTTCATTGATATTTGGTTCAATAAGGTGTAAGACGGAAATTCTGAGGTATTTTGTTTAACATAAAAAAATTTGAGAAAAATGTAAAGGCTTCCTTTACGTAGCAGTAGGTGAAAGGCAATATGAGTAATGTGAACCTTCTGTATTTTATTTATCGTTCCCTTTGAAATATTTATGTTATAGACAAGGAATAAATTGCAATATGAAAAAAATGCTTGTTAAGTAAATTATAATTTCTATACTCTTGCTGAAAGAATATTTAAATTTGAATTAAAGTACAGAATGCTGAAATGATTATTCCTTAGTATCTGTAAGATATATCCATATGGAAGTCACTTAATTAAAAAAATAAAGTAAAAAAATAAAAATGAATTTCCCCTTAATTTTGTTATTAAGACACCACTTTTATAACAGTAAAGGATAGCAATGATATAGGACGTAGCTCTTAAAAGAAACAAAATTTACCCCAATATTATAACATCTTTCCTTTTCTTTTCCACTTTTTACAGTTGAAAAAAGTTGAATTTCTAGATAATGGCAGAAGTAATTTTATAAAGCATTATTTGGAAATGAATTGGCTTAGGTTGAAGTAAACAGAAACTTGCTATTTAAAGAGCGTTGAAAATTAAAGATAAAGTACGACTGAAGTGAATATATATGAAAACATTTAGTTTCAAAAATCAAATAGCTTTTCTAGGACCCACAGAAATATCATATATATATATTTTTTTCAGTCATACTTTTAATCTTAAAAATGCACTAATATGCTGACATGGCTGTTCTGGTATCAGTGTTCCAAAAATAATTCTGTTGGCTCTGTAATATACTATTTAGAGAATCTTAAGTTCATCAAATCTGGTTTCCTTACTATGTTTTCATTAGGTTACAGTTAAACATTTTTATTCTTCAGGACTTTATTTATTTAGAAATATAGAAAAATATCTATCCAGTACCTATTTAATACACTTAATGTGAATCTGGAAAAAGGGCAACAACCGTGGTCTTCAAAAGCAGGGAACACTCCTTGGAAAGGTGATACTGATGCTGAGTTGTAAACAACCAGTGGGAATTGCCCAAGTGAAGGCAAAACTATTCTGGATACAGGGAACCTCATGTGCAAAGAAACCCAGAGATGGAGAGAGACAGAGCTCATATGTACAGAGACTTACAAGTCATTTAGTGTTGCTGAGACACAAAGTGTGAGATGGGCTTTATCAAAAAATGGAGCTATGGGTGACTGAGATCCAATCATAAAAGATCTTGTGTATCATGATGAGGAGCTTATAGTGTTTTACAAAGAAGACTTATTAAAGGGTTGGAGGCAGAAAAGTACAAGACTAGATAAGGTTTAGATCCCTCCCTCTGGTGGCAATGGTGGGCTTAGGACTGGAGGCAGACAGTGTACAAAGCTGTTGCACTAGTGTGAGCCCGAGGTGATGGTAATAGCTGAAATAGGGCAGTGGTGATATGGATGTAGACGAGAGGAAGAGTTTTTAAAAATGTTTATGAAGTAGAATTGTCAGGGTGTGAAGTGTTCAACAGGGGGAGAGAGGGAGGAGAGCTTTGATAGTGACTCCTACGTTTCTTACCTTAGATAACTAGGTAGATAATGAAAATCACTAAAAGGACATAAGAGCAGGAGCCATTTCAGGGAAGAGGATGAGAAATTAGTTTTGCACATGTTGACAATGAAATTCTCCAGGACATCCAGAGCTGGAGTGGCTTTGTGGTGAGGTGTACAGCAGTCAGTCAGAGATATGTAAGTCCTAACTTAAGGGAGAGGCCGTGCTAGAGAAAGGTTTGGTTTCTCCAGTTTGTAGCGGGCAATTGACATCCAGAGAGTAGATAAAGCCACCCAGGCAGAGTAAGTCGAGTGAGAAGAACAATTGCCTGGTAATGAAATCTTGGGGAACACTGACTTTAAAGGAGTTCATGCAAGAATAGGAGCCATTCAGAGAAAATGCAGGAGGCAGATCAAAGCTGTAAAAGGAAAACCAGAGGGATGTGAGGTCCCAGATGTCAGCTCAGTAGAGTGTGGCTGGGGGAGTGATCAAGACAGCAGAGAGGTACCAAAAGCCTATTGTATGAGGCGGTTAGCTGGTCACTGGGGACCTTGGGAGAGCACTATCCACAGAGTGCTAGCTGGGGTGAGAACGGAGGGTAGAGGCTGCAGGTGTGGGCCCTGTGAGATTAACACTGTGCCTAGCCAGGGCCCTGAAACTTCGCTTTGTGAAAGCATCCTGACATCAGCTTGCTCTTCAGCCCGTTATCTCTGTCCAGGAAGGTGAAAGGAAGCATGCTCAGATTATGCAATATGCCTTGAGCAATATAAGGGGACCTCTACCTATGGGCTCAGTGAATAAAATGAAGACCTTCTCCAAAGTCTTCAGAAATTCCTCATGCTTACCGTTGCTGACATCATTGTTTGATTTGTCAGCAGGGCTCAGCTTGCTGTGCACTGACATGGGCATTACATGTCCTCGTTAGCACGCATGCGATGCTGTGGCAGTGGGCCTCACGCCTGTCGTCTACACTGTACTCACCCTGCAGACTTACCCATGTGTGGCTTGTCCTTCAGGACCAATACTTAGTTTTAATGAAAATGTTAAGATTTTGAGGACAGCTTCACATTAAACTTCCATTTCGCTATTTTAAACAGTAGAGTCCGGTCTTATTTAACAGGTGGTCACATCCTTCCAACAATTGGATGTCCCCTTCCCCAGCCTACTTTTCACTCCAGACACTTCAGCTTTCAGTCTGCTCCTTTCCTTGATGCCCTTATACTTGCCTCCCATTTCTCTGAGACTGAGAACACTTTGCTCATCCTTTTGTCTCCTCCATCTGCCACCTGTGGCTTTACCTCCTTCCCTGTCTAATGCAGGCCCCATGGTTCATTACTTTAACTCTCTTTCCATCTTGCCATTCTGACTGACTTATCTAGCGAAGCCCCTAACCCTGGCTCATCCACAGTCTGCAGTCTCTAGCCGCTTCTGAGCATAGTGTTACCAACAAGTCCTCATTATATATCCCTACGCAGCTTGTGGAGTTTTCCCACAACAGATACCTCAAAGTATCTCCATTTTTCTAACCTGTACATGTTATGTGGTCAGTAAGTGTTGACGAATTCTGAAACTAAGCACAAACTTTTAAAGGCAGTGTGTTCAAGTGTGTGCGTTTTAGGGGACATTCACAGTTTGATTTAAAACATTACTAAAAACCTTTTATTGTCACCTTAAATTGATTATCTCTATAAAGCTGTGTTTTTTACAGAAGGAAATATTCAAATCTAGAATTGAAAAGGAATTTCTAGGCAGGTATGTTCTAGTGAAACCACCATTGGCTGTCCTCTCTGGGCACCAGACACCCCAGCTCACACTACCAACTGACCTGGATTCTCAACATTGCCCCTCAAAGTGCTGCCATCAATTTCTATAGAAATCATGTAGAAATGCCACCAGCTATGTCGGAATGTATTTGCCTCACCAGCTTCCAAGTAAAGAATGGAATGGGTGCTTCTGATAGGCAGAGCCCAGGTCATACACCCATGCTCAGAGTCTAGCTGCAAGGGAGGCTGGAAAAGTATTTTGTATTTTCAGCATGTATAATAGGAGAGGACTATGCCTCATTGGCTGGGAAGGGATTTTAGATTACCCCTTTGTTTTCATTTTATATTGGGACTACAACTCAAATTCCTGTAAGACAGTTTGATTTCTAAGCAAGCTCATTGAGATACTAAAAAAGATCAAGATTATAGGTTTGATTTCCATTACTGGTTTTATGATGCTACCTCTCTTCTATAACCATATTCAGTAGTCTAATAAATCATTTCTCTGATACCAAGGAAAATTGGGTGTTAAGAATCTATTGATTATTATTTGCAAAACCATCCTGGCCTTGGTATGGGGCCGGGGGGAGGGAGGTAGAGATTCAGAGATAGACCTGTTGATGTATGCTTAGTCTTCAGTAAAATGCTACTGTAATAAACTAACTGTAATAGTCTAAGGTGACTGGATAAATTTTGTCACTGAAGTTTATCATTTATCTTCTCTTCAATTTTTAAAACTGTATGAAATAGATGAAAAGGCAGTTATTCCAATAATTGATGGCAACAATCCAAACACTTTAGGATGTCTTCCTGAGCATAATAATGTGTTAAAAATCATGATAGATTAATGAGTCTTGAGTTTTCTTCCTGAGGATGCAGACATATCAAGACTGTCATCTCTTCAGTTCTCTTTAATTAACTGATGGTTTTAAACTTTGACTAATTGCCCTTTCCAGGGGGCGGAGGGTGAGATGGAGTGTTAAAACCAGTCTTGAGAGATGCAGAACACCATTCAAGCTGCTAGTGTGTTGTTTTGCTGAAAGAGAAGTAAATACAATTCTAATAACTGATAAAACTTTTACTCTATTCTTCACACCAAATAAAGTACATTTTATCGTTAATATAGAATGAATTATTTGACATTAAAACTAAAATAACCACCTTATATCCCATAATGTAATGGCACTAAATAGCTAGACGAACAGTTTAAATTCTGGTTCTGCTGCTTAATTGCCATTGGCCTTGGAAGAATCACTTTGCTTTTGTTCGCCTCAGTTTCTTCATTTGAAAAGAAATAAATAGTATCTATTTAAATGAATTTTTCGTCTTTTAAGACCTTGAAATTTTTTGATACAAGCCAGTTATTTTGTAGAATGTTCTTCAATTTGAGTTTGTTTAGACTCAGGTGATGAATTTTTTGTAGGAATGTCGTAGATATACTGTGTTTGTCCCACTTCTGGGCTGTTAACCTTGATCATGTGGCTAAGATGGGGTCTGCCACTATAGTTACCCCTTCTCCCCCATGTAATTAATCTATGTAAAGGGAGATACGGTTAGACTGTGCACATATTTCTGTTACTCTTAAATCTTTACCCATTAGTTTAATACCCATTGATTATTGTTGTTATGGTGATTTCTGATTCTTTCATTTCTTATACAGTTATTAGTTGGCATTCTATGGACTTTTCCTTCTCCCCTGTTTACAGACAGTCCTCGGATTACATCCAACTCGATGTACTTTGTTTCGTGGTTATATTGCCATCTCCCTTTTACAGTATTTATAAAAAAATAAAAAAATTAAAAAAAAAAAAAGTTCTGCCCTAGCTGGTTTGATTCAATGGCTAGGAGTGTCTGCCTGTGGACCAAAAGGTCCCACGTTCATTTCTAGGCAAGGGCACATGCCTGGGTTGCTAGTTTGATTCCCAGTAGGGGATGTGCAGGAGGCAGCCAATCAATGATTCTCTCTCATCATTGATGTTCTCTCTCTCTCTCTCTCCCTCTCCCTTCCTCTCTGAAATCAATAAAGATACATCATTTTGATGTATGTACATATGTGTTTTATGTTTTTTATTTATTTACCACAAGTAAAGGTCAGGAATTGTTATCTTTATTTTAAAACTTTTTGACTGTTTCACTTCTTTACATGTGTGCTCCATGTGAGTGACGTAGGTGTTTATGTAGGTGGGTTCTGACTTATGGCAAAAATACGTGTTACGTCCTGCCATAGAAATGGATCTCCGACGTAACCTGAGGACCTACTGTGTTTGTAATACTACTTATTCATAGATTCTTACTTATTCATTGGGTTACAATCTAGTACTATAATCATTTTGTTGCTCAAATTATTCCCCCAATTTGATGAGTGAGAGTCCCTTTAAGCTGGCTCCTGCGTTCTTTGTCATGTCTCTGTTTGAGCACTTCCTTAATTTCT
Source organism: Pipistrellus hanaki (assembly GCF_964339955.1). Taxonomy (NCBI): domain Eukaryota; kingdom Metazoa; phylum Chordata; class Mammalia; order Chiroptera; family Vespertilionidae; genus Pipistrellus; species Pipistrellus hanaki. Next base: position 34,508,128 of record NC_140503.1, on the reverse strand, counting down.
GACACAGGGTGTTTCAGATTCATCTTGTACTTGAGCTGCCCCATGCCTGCAATCAGCCATTTCTCCAAAGATGCTAATTGATATTTCAGTAGAAGAAGGGATCTGTATCTTATGCTGACTTTCCAAAGTAATATCAACAGAAGATGCGTAGAACTTCCTTTTTAAAATGTTACTAATACTTTAAGATTAATTTATTCTCTCATTTCACTAAGTTTCCTTCCTGTGCTTGGGGCTAGATGCTTTCAATAGAAGTGAAATTTAACTCCAGCTCACATTTCAGAAACAATGTCAAAATAATGGCTACAGACATTTAAATGCTATAAATGTTCAGAGGTGGACTAGAAACCTGGGGATTTAAAAATTTGAGAAAGAGTGGAGTTTGAATAAGTGGAAAGGAGCAGGGAGGACATTCATTTCAGGGTTACGGCACAAGCAAAGGTGTAACACTGGCAACAGGCATGTTTTATTAGGGAATTTTGAGAAGCCTGGCTAGTTGGTGGAGAAAATAATGTTGACACTTTGTGGCTAGGTGGGCAGGGTTCCTGGTCTTCAGGCTGACTCATTTAAAATATGTCCTGTAGGCAGTGAAGCTTGGGGGCTATGTAGTCATAAAGGGTATGTTTAGGGAGTTTAATCTGCTGTTATATTGCAGAATAGAAAAAAAACAAGACAAGTCAGAAAACGATTAAAATAATTGAGTCAAAGGCCATAGGCATACAACTTGATAGGAATTTGGAATAAAGAAGTGACTTTAGTGTGTTGAATCAGGATAACTGGAAGAATGGGAGACTGTGATGAAATGAGAAACTGGTGATTTTTATAAAGGAAAGAAAACAAATTGCAAAGAGAAACTCAAAGGAAAAAAGGTTTGACGATATTAAAATTTTTATTGTAACTTTTCCCCCTATAATGGTTGATTAAGAACCATATAATTACTCCATAATTTTTATACAAAACAATATAGTTAAAAAGTGTTGATGTGGGGTCATATAAATCAAAATTATTAGGTACAGAAGTGCCTGCTGAATTTTATAACTCTTGCTAGACATAGACATTTGTAATAACTTTAATTTTCATAGCTTTAGACTTATAGTGGAATAGGACGTTGTTTTGGTTTGATAAACACTAGTATTTTCAACCATATTACCAGTCTCGAGGCATGTCTCAATTGAGATCCGGATTCCTGACTGATTTGAAATACATGGCTCTTGTTGGCATTTGGGGAGTGGAGAATTTGTTTCTAAGTGCAGCATTTAATTCTTTCTGCATTATTAAAATTCCCATACCCGTTCCTCTCTTTAAAAATACATTGTTTTTAGCTTTACCTCTGTGTAAAGAAGAAATCATGAGAATCTAAGCACTTAGCTAACAAGGTCTTAAAACCACCAAATACTGTGACCAAGAGATGCTTCACCATATGTTGGGAGATAGGTATAGAAAGTACCCGGACCCAGACATTCCCAGGAAGTGTGAATGAGGATTCCTGAATAGATATTTTGCCATTTCCTTAATTTTTACAATTTAGCATATTCCAGTCTTAACTTTGTAGATAGAGGAAGAGAAATGACACAGGTTATCTCCCTAGCTACTAACTCTTCAGGCTTTCTGAACTGGCTTGAACCCTAGAGCAGCGTTTTTCAACCGCTGTTCCGCGGCACACTAGTGTGCCGCAAGATGTTGCCTGGTGTGCCGTAGGTGCAGACAAGACAAGAATTTTATAATTTTTCACTATTTTGTTTACTTAATATTTCATAATAAAGTAATTATAAAATACTTTCTTTGTGTTTATTTGATTCCTATTCAAGAGAATTACTTTATATATAGTCAATATAGGCACAGAGTTAAATTTTTTAACATTTTCTAATGGTGGTGTGCCTCGTGATTTTTTTCATGAAACAAGTGTGCCTTTGCCCAAAAAAGGTTGAAAAACACTGCCCTAGAGGTTACATCTGAGAACTAAACGTCATGTCACCCAAGGATACCAAGCAGGTTTGTTCGTTGGTGTGTTACTAGGTTAACATACGGGCTTCCTAATTAAAATATGTTGGAGAATATTATTACGTGGAGGGATGCACTAACCATGTAGCGTGTTGGGATGGTGCCGGGTGACTGTCATGATTTCCACTGCTGCAGTTATAAAAAAGGAGAACAAAGTCGGTTCTTTCTGTTGGGAAAGAAGATTTCACGTTATCTGTATTTGCAGGCTTTCTGGCTCTCATGCCGGAGGAGTCCTTGCTGCGGGCGTGTTTTCATTCTCTCGTCTAACGTGGCAGTGGTCCATCGCGGCGGAGGTGTTTAGCTTGAACAATCTGTTTGTGGGGCTGCTGATGGCTCTTACTGTACATTTCGAGGAGGCAGCAACCGCAAAAGAAAGATCAAAGGTAACCTATTTTGAGCACAGTGAAATCACTTGGTGTTTTCATTTTTAGATAGATGCCATGTTTCTTTTAAACTTTGGTTTAGGTATTGTTTACCTATCCTGATTGCTGTTAAAGTAATCTAGGCATGTGGAGAGAGAAAATATTCTCAGGTCTTTTACTGTGGACCATGAGAGTCTTTCTAAAAGATGGGATTTCCCCAGTCCCCCCACCACCCGCCCCCTTGGAGTTCAAAAGTTTTTTGGAGAAGGAGGGGATTCTGAAATTCCCTTTGAGTCCTATGGGAAAGATAGGCTTATTGGTTAATTCCACCATTGTGTGTGTGTGTGTGTGTGTGTGTGTGTGTGTGTGTGTGCGCGCGCGCGCGCACTCGCAAGACAAAGACATCAGTAATATGCCAAGCTCTAGATTGATCACTTTAAATTATATACCATTATGGTACAGTGACTTATTCCCCAATTCCAAAAAAAAGGGATCAAATTTGTACTTCTTTAAAATTTTAAATTCTTGATTGTTGAAAGTATTACATATGTCTCCTTTTTTCCCTGTTGACCTCTCCCCAAATTTGTACATTTTAAGAGGAGAGCACCAAATGTAAGAATGAAGTAGTTCAGAAGAGATTACAATGAATTCTAAGGTAGGCACTATCATCAAGATAATTTGAAGCTCGAAGGAAGCCTGTCTCCTTAGAACTTACAGTCTACACATTGGAAAATACCAAATCATCTCTGATAAGCAGAATTGTGTTGTTAGGGAATATAGAACCAAAAAACCATTGTGGTTATCTGTGGTTTCCATAAACAGATCTGTGATGATGCTATTAGAGTTTTTTGTTGTTTAAAATAAACTTTTTTCTGAATCTGAAAATAATGCATGTTAAAAAAAAAAAAAAGTAATAACACTACCCATTGACAACAAGGTTCTAAATAAATAGTGTTATATTTCATTTATTTAATTTAATGGGGGGAAAAAGTAAAGCAAATAATTGCTGAATTTTAGTTACAGATTTTACTCAAATAAGAATTATATATCTGATTACTGTTAGGACTTATCTAGTCCACATACAGGACTTTTTGAAATTTAGTTTGAAAAAAGTTATTTAAGGTCAAACTGCAATGCTTTGATGAGAATGAAAAATATTAATAAAAATAGTGGTAATAAATATTAATGGCTGGTAAAAAAAAAATGACTGCTTGTGTCTAAGCAATTGATTTTTAATGTGACCTGTGTTATGCCTAGTTTTAGTATAAAGAATAGCTTTTTACTATTGTGCTTAATTAGAGTTTTAGGTGAATATTTAACTTGTTTTTTATTTTTGTTTTATTTTCAGATAGCTAAAATTGGTGCTTTCTGCTGTGGCCTTAGCTTATGTAATCAGCACACAATAGTACTCTATGTTTTGTGCATAATACCATGGATTCTCTTTCGACTTTTCAACGAGAAGGTAGGTTTTGAATTTTGTAAAAATGAAAGTTCATAATATTTTATTTAGGCCCAATATAACATATGCCACCATGACTTTACTTTTTTTTTTTTTTTTTTTTTTTTTTTAGTTTTATATGTCGTTTAAATTTCCTTAGGTCCTAACAACATTGAAGAAACAGGGTTTTTGACAAAAATTCTGCAGTATTGATTACAGTGGCATCTGGCCTATTTCATAATTTTCTTATGGATTCTGAATGGTTGGAATCTCTGCTCAGGCAGCAGGAATGCAGTTTGCCAAGATCTGAGCGCTGGTTGCTTTGTCAGCCCGGCTTCCCTTCTCCACCTCTATCTGGTCCTCAGCGGTTGAGCCCTGCAAATGCCCCCAGTGGTTCCCATGAGGTGAGACCCCAGTGAGCTTCCTGGAAAGCGTCCCACAATGCTGGAGGAACTGGGTGTCCACTGGGACTGTTTCCCCCTGGGAAACTGCAGCCCCAGGGTGTCCTCTCCATGCGGTGTGTGCTGGCCCGCCGGAGGGGCGGTGCTTCCAATGCAGTCCTTCTCAGTCATTGTGTTCCCGGGACACAGATTCGGGTACTTGCAAATGGTGTTTTGTCTAGGGATAGCAGTTGGTTGATCTTTTTGTGAGGAAACTGAAGTCAGGAATGACGTATGTTATGAACTTAATGGTGTCACTCTTAGCCAGGTTTCATTGAGAAGTCTGAGAGGTGGGAAGAACCTGACAACCAAGTGTTGGATCAATGGTCGGCAAACTCATTAGTCAACAGAGCCAAATATCAACAGTACAACGATTGAAATTTCTTTTGAGAGTCAAATTTTTTAAACTTAAACTTCTTCTAATGCCACTTCTTCAAAATAGACTTGCCCAGGCCGTGGTGTTTTGTGGAAGAGCCACACTATAAGGACCAAAGAGCCGCATGTGGCTTGCGAGCCTCAGTTTGCTGACCACGGTGTTAGATGATTGAGAGGGGAGGCCATGCTTTGTGTAAAACATGCAGGACTTGAAGCTGACACATTAGGAGGCTGGTTTGAGAGCCTCTTGGCCCTGTACTGAGGCCAGATACTGATGAAGAATGACATTTTGGGAAGAATGACTCTTCAAAGGACCTGCCATTTCCATCATTTAAATAACAGAGGCTAGAAAATAAGGTCTACCAGTGGAGTGGCAGGGTAGTTGGATTTGAGACAGAGTAAGAAGTCCTGAGTCCCTTGGTTGCAATTCTGGCTGCTCACTTGAATGATCTGGGAAGCTTTGAAAGAGTATGTGTTTATATGTGTGTACATATAGGGTGTCCCAAAAATGCATACACACTGAATAATTATAAAACAGTTTTTATTAAAATACATTTCATTTTCAGAATTGAGCTATCAGCTGTTAAAGTATATATACATTTTTTGGGACACCTGTATATTAATGTGTGTGTGTGTGTGTGTGTGTGTGTGTGTGTGTATACATACAGGGTGAGGCTTAGACACTGATATTTTTTAAAAGCTCTCCAGGTGATCTAATGCATGCACAGCTAAGACATGGAACCACTCTCCTGGGCCCTGTGGATAGCTTTCATGTAACTGCCTCCTGTTTCTTTCCTGCACAAAAGGAAAATTCTGCAGCAGTTGCATCTTGCCATTCTGTAATATGCAGAAACTGCCACAATGCAAGCATTTACTTTCTTTAAGACTACTTTTAAGAATAGCAAAGCACATTGTTCAGTTAGTTATTTCTTACATTCTTTTCATGCTGTCATTTTTTATGTATCTCATTGCCCCAGTAGGAAATCAGTACTATAATAAAAACACTCAAGAATCAATTAAGAATGTTTATTTGAAAATATTAATATAAGTCAGCTACTTGTTAAACATCTGGTGAATGTGAATCTTGATTCTTCTATCCATTGTCACATATGAATTTCCCTTTTTTGTAAAGAAAAATTGGCAATTTCCAATGATGATATTTGTAAGAGATCCTCTTTCCCAATTACTAAAGCAACCACTATTTGAATCTTTGTAGTAATACACCAGAATTCTTTTGGACTTAATCTATATAAGACTTTGTCACTATTATACTTCATTTTAGAGGTGTGCCAATGAGAAATATATTCTCTATAGAGGCAACCTTGTTATATAAAACAACACATTTCCTTTAGTACTTCATTCTATATGTAAATTGAGGATAGATAACATTTGGGTGAGCTGGGAGGTTATTTAAAAGCTAGCTTCATTTGTGCCAAATATTTCCATGATATGACCCAAATTCTTTTTTTTTTTTTTAATATATTTTATTGATTTTTTACAGAGAGGAAGGGAGAGAGATAGAAAGCTAGAAACGTCGATGAGAGAGAAACATCCACCAGCTGCCTCTTGCACACCCCCTACCGGGGATGCGCCCGCAACCGATGTACATGCCCCTGACCGGAATCGAACCTGGGACCTTTCAGTCCGCAGATCGACGCTCTACCACTGAGCCAAACCGGCTTCAGCATATGACCCAAATTCTTGCAGAAAGTTTCATATTATAATGTATAGTCATAAGAGAGTGTATAGCGAAACTCTACTCCTGATGAAGGTGATGAAATGAGTTTGTATTTGGGGGCATATCCAATATTTGGGGGCATATCCAAAATAAACTGAACAACCTAATCTCTTCCAATTGAGTTATCTCTGCAATGCTGCATGTCATGACATGGTTTTAATTTTAAAAGATGCAATAAAAATGGTACTTAAGGGTCTTCGCTAATATTATCTGCTTCACTCAGATTTCACCTGCCATGCAAAGGAGTTCAGGCTGATGCAATTTTCTAGTAATCCCTGGCAATCAGAAGGTTTAACATAGTATTCTGTGGCGACTTCATATAAATTGAGAGATCAGAGCTGAGTAAACATAGTTGATGTTTTCCGTGATGTGTTCTTGAAGTTCCAGGATGAATCTTCTAGGATAAACATTGTCATACGACACACTGTGCTCTGATGCAGGAACTCTCCTGGGGCTCTGTGTGGAAGTTGAGCCTGTGTTTCTCTGCTGGTTTGCTGCCCTACATCTATCTTCCTATCTCATCCTACCTCAATCAAGCCCGCTGGACCTGGGGAGACCAGACAACGGTGCTGGGATTTTTGACTCATTTTCTCAGGGAAGAATATGGAACATTCAATCTGGTAAATTTATACTTAAAGCTCTTATAAGGAATAAGTGGCAAAACTTCTGTGTTCTGCCTGGACCTCCATTGAAAAAAACAAAACAAAAACAATGTTTGTCAATGACAGTATGTAGAATTTTTATTTCAGTTATTTACGGAACAAAGTTGCCCATTGAAATGTGACCTTTAACATATGTAAGGGGGAAAAATGGAATCCCTTAACCTGATGTTGTACCTACGGACGGAAATGCTTCCAAGTGCTGGCAGCAGAGCCTTTTGAATGCTTGTTACCCTAATGGTGTCACTTTGGGCTCTTGGTCTGAGATTTAAAATATCTGGAAAAGATTGAAGGAAAAAGTTAAACTCGAAATTTTTAATTTACTTTGACCCAAACTTTTTTTAAATATATTTGATGAATAGTATTCATATTAGTATTTAGTGTAATGCCTATATGTAAAGTCTTTATAAAATATAATTTCACTAAGTGTGTAAATTTTACTGTGTCCTAAAGAAGTTCAAAAGGGCTTGTTTTTCTTAAAACGTATTAGGGGAAAACACTGAAGTGGTTACTGTATCAGTTATCTGAAAAATAAAAGTATAAACAGATGGGTTTTTATTTTAATACTAGAGGCCCGGTGCACAAAATTCATAAACAGGGGTGTGTGTCCCTCAGCCCAGCCTATACCCTCTCCAATTTGGGACCTCTTGAGTGATGTCCAACTGCCCGTTTAGACCTGATCCTACTGGATCAGTCAGACATTCCTCTCACAATCCAGGACTGCTGGCACCCAACTGCTCACCTGCCTGCCTTCCTGATTGTCCCTAACTGCTTCTGCCTGCCAGCCTGATCACCCCTTTACTACTCCCCTGCCAGCCTGATTGATGCCGAACTGCTCCCCTGCCAGCCTGACTGCCCCTAACTGCCCCTTCAGGCCTGGTCACCCCTAACTGCCCTCCTCTGTAGGACTGGGTCCCCCCCAACTACCCTTCCCTGCAGGCTTGATTGTCCCCAACTGTCCTCACCTGCTGGCCTGATTGCCTACAACTGTCCTCCCTTGCAGGCCTGGTTCCTCCCACCTGTCCTCCCCTGCTGGCCATCTTGTGTGTGGGAGTGACAGTCAATTTGCATATTACTCTTTTATTAGATAGGATAGACAGTTGTATCAGACTTTTCATTATTTGTGCTTTTTTGTTTCTTACTTAAGAAGGCAAATCTCAAAAGAGTACAAATTATATCACACAATTTATACAAAATTCTAAACCATGCAAAAATTAAACAATCTATTTCTCAAGGATACATACAAAAGTAATAAACCTACATATTTTTAAAAGTTTATGGGAGATGAGGAAGGTCAGGCTGTGTGAGATACCTTATGTACTCATGCAGTTCTATTTCTTAAGTGAATGGTGGATCTATTAAATTAGTTTTAAACTTTCACTTAAATATACATTATTCTAGAGACTCAGTGCACGAATTTTTTACAAATTGGTGCATGGGTAGGGTCCCTCTGCCTGGCCGGCAATCGGGGCAGATTGGGGCCATCTCTCTGAGTCCTGATCGGGGATGATAGAGGCTTGCTGACGGGAGAGGGGAAGGGGAGGAGAGGCGACGGGAGGAGTGGGGTGGAGGAAAGAACCCCAGGAGGCCCAGGAGGTTGTCTGGTCGCGGGAGGTTGGTTGTGGGAGCAAGCGCACTATCACAAGGGGCCAACTCCTGTGTTGAGCATCTGCCCCCTGGTGGTGAGTGCAAATCATAGCAACTGGTCCACTGGTCAGTTGATGCCTTTAGCTTTTATATATATTTTATAGATATTTAATAATAAAAGCATAATTATTTTTTGACTTGAGAATTTGACACTCCTGGTTTACTTATATTGATCATTCCATTAAAATATTGTTTGAGGACCATTCCAGATTTGAAATTTGTATAATTCAGAGACAATTGTGAAATTATAGACTAACAGATGATAATGAGCTCTAATCAAAGTGCCCCAAAAAAGAGCTTAAAAAGATTCTAAGTGTAAAGACTATTAATTTATTAATGTGCTAGACATTTCTGCTGGATTAGTTTGACTGATTTTTAGCCAACTATTATTTCTGAAATTTTTCCTAAACGATATTCATGTTTAATTTCACTGATTTTGCTTTAAAAATTTAGTAAGGCTCTGAAGTAAAGACTTGGAATGAAGAGAAATGTTGCATTGTATATTTAAAGCATGTATCTTTCAAATGGAGATAGTTAAATAAGATAGCTTAGCAGAGTTTTAGTTTAATGCTTGTGTAAATGAAAACTTTTCTCACTTATGTTTAGGCTAAATCTGAAATAGGATCCAGTATGTCTGAAATTTTACTGTGAGTATGAAATATTTGGAACTGTTTTAAAATGAATTCTCTATTTGTTCCTTTGAGTGGTTTGAGGGACTTCTGAGTTTCTCTCTTTGTGAAGTGGTATGTCTGTGAGTACTTTTCACCCACATAGTTGGCAGTTGTTTTGCATATTGTCAAGTATCCTACCATCTCCTTCAGTAAGAGAAAACTGAAAATGAGCAATAAATCCAACAATGAATGCGGCTATTAGGAGACTACATAAAACCTATAAAACTAAATGCTTCAAATGTAGTGTTTATTTAAAGTTCATGCTTTGTTCTGATTTTGACTATCTTCTTTCTCCCAGACATTTTAAAACATAGTATTTATCAACATGAACAATTATTTTCTTGTTATCTTGAAGTGAGCTATGCTTTTTTAATTCTTTGGCGCTTAGTATATCTAATGTTTCTTAAGACTTTTCCTCTAGTCTAGACTGTCCTTAAGCTCTTTTTCTGAGATACATTTTTTAACGTTCAACCTTATTAAAGCCAGCTCAAGCAAATATATTTTATCTATTAGCTTTTTTGAAAAAATGGATTAATGTTTGCTTTAAAACTTACACAAATTAAGACAACTTGGAAAATACCCATATAAATTCTGTAATTTTTTTAAAAAATATTTTCAATATGAAATGAGGGAAGAATAGTTTTCTATAACACTCAAGTTATCTCTAATTATTAATTTTGGATTCTAATTATTAATTTGAAAACCATTTGAAAAATATGGGGAGGTTATGGCCAGTTTGGCTTACTTGGTTGGAGCATCATCCCATATCCCAAAAAGAGGGGGGTTCAACTCTGGATCAGGGCATATGCCTAGGTTGTAGGTTTGATCCCTGGTCAGGGTACGTGTGGGAGGCAATTGATCAATGTTTCTCTCTTATATCGATGTTTCTCTCTCTTTCTCCCAGCTTCTTCTCTCTAAAAATCAACTTAAAAATTTTTATATAAATTGTCAGGAGAATATTTCAACTCTATACATAAATCAGTTCATAGTTTCTCTTACTTGCTAGCTTGTTTTTCTTTCATCCTTCCTTCTTTTCTTTTTTTAAAAAAGGACACAAAATTATTATGAAAAGTTCAGAAAATACAGTTAATAAGCAAAAATACGAAAATGCAAATTACTATAATTCTAACATGTAGAGGTAACCACTATTATTAATCCATAATGTTTTTATCTATTTTTCCAATATTTTTAACATATTTGTTTTTTTAACGGGCTCATAATATACAGGGGTAGGCAAAAGTATGCTTATAGTTTTTATATGGAAAAATAATAACACAAAATAAACTTTTACATACTAATAACTATAAATCTACTTTTGCCCACCTCTGTACACACTGATTTATTAGCCTCCAGTTTTTAATTTTGTGCTGTACTTTGAAAACATTTTCCTGCTATCAATTATTTGTATATAACTTTTGATGGTTTTCACAGCTGATTTTAAATATTTCTCTTTATGTCTAAGACTGTTTTGCTGGGAAGACAGCAAAGAGGCTCAGTTTCCCTTTTAAAGATAAAGACAGCTTTGCCAGTGTCTCGAGGCTTTTACTTTCTCCTTCTTTGCTCTGCGTCAAAGACTCACTGCCTGCTCTTTTTTTTAACCTATCTTTCGGGGCTGCTATCATACTCAGGATTACTAGTGTATTTGCTTTAACAAATCCCACATGAACTCCAAAGAACTCTCAAGAGCAACCCTAGACTAGACATCTAACTTTCATAAGTAACACATAAAAGTCATCTGTTAGGTAGTTATATGCCTCCTTTACATTGAAATAACAACAGTTTGGCTGTACCCCCAGGAGGGGAGGGGGAGGACTGACAAAAGTGATGACCACTTACACTATTTGTTCGGACAAGATTATAATGTAAAAATGGAAGCATAATCCTTATACTCTCTGTTTAAGAGAATTTCTAGTGTTTAATTGTTTCAGGTGGACAAGAGTGTTGAGAAAGGGAAATCATAATTAACTTACTAGAAAATCCTTCAAAATGATGGAACCTAATCATCAACCCTTTGCCAGTCGAGCAAATTAAATTCTTTCCCCCACGCATATCTCTAAATTGCAATCCTGTACAAGGAAATTATTGAATCTAACCCTAGGCAGTGACCATGTTTTAGAGCTTACATTTAAGCAACAGATCTCCAAGAATTAATTTTGAGGCTGACTTCATTCCTTTTGAAGAATGGCTTGAAATGGGCCTCATGCTGGAATCAATTTTTTCAAGTGTATTTGAAAATGAGTAAGGATATCTTCCCATAGTTGATGAGTCTCCATTAGTAAAATACACATTGTGTGGTTTCTATAATTATGGCATCACATTTTCTCCAGTAAAATTGCCAGTAGGGAGAAGAAAGTTCTTTGAGATGGTATATAGAATCATTTCTTTTTCAAAAAAATGGACACTGCTAGAGCTCAGATGCCACTTGGAAAATGCTTGTTAATTAGTTTATGAAGGCAATGGAAGAATTTAGTATAATTATAAGAAAAAATTATGCATTTTCTCAGAGATTCCTTGAACATTTTTTGAACCAAATATTATAGAAAACAAGGAAACCTTTTTAAGGAAAAAAGTAACCCAGAAATGAATGGTTGGAGATCATTTCTCTTGTCCTTTTTTAAATTCATGATTGGATCTTCAAAAACATGCTTTGAATTAACTTTGTTTTTAATTGCTAATTACTGGAGGCCAGGAATAAGTTCAGAAACCCATTTCAGATGACTTCTTACAAAGCCAATTAGAAATACAGATTGTTTTTACAATATCAATACAGTATACTAGTATCACAAACACTGAAAATTATTTGTTCCAATGCTATCCCAAATAATATAAATTGATAACCAGATGTTACCATTGGAAAAATATCTTAAAACTGTTTAACTCTTTCTTGAAGTACTTTCCCCCCGAATTTGAAAGAAAAAAAATAATTTTCAATCTGACTTCATCCCTTAAAATTATTCAATACATAATCCGATGTATTTTACAAAGAATGTTTTATTTGGAATTAACCAAATTTGTTTTCTGTCAACAATAAGTTCTATCGTCTTTTACAGTTCTCAAGTAACAAACATGAGGATTGAACTCTCATTCAACATCCAAGCCCTTGCAGTTTGGGCTAATCTATGTTTAGTAAGAAGGTGAGTGATATAATTTTTCCCATGTTTATTAATTAAATTAATATTTTTAATATGTCATTGTAGAACATGGCCACTAGTACTTTATATTTCAAATAAATTGCTCTAACCACTTCTATGAAGGCAAATATGTATTATTCATAGTTTTTGTTCTGATTATAAATTAGTGGTTTTGAAAGATTGAGCAGTGTATTATAGTCTAACTAGGCGAGTCATTTAATGTCTTAAACTTTGGTTTGATACCTTACTCTGCCCATAGCCAATTATTATTGCTTTACAAAAGAAACAAACAACTATTTGAATTCCTCTAAAGATAAAAGTAACCTCCAATGATTAAAAATAAAAACCTAAAAAAATAGAACTATTAACCACTAATTTCTAACCCATCAAATATTTTTTTATTTAAATGTATATGTACTATGTACATTTATAGTTTTGTTTCCTTAATATCTAACATTATATTGTCAGGATTTCTCTATACCATAAGAATATTTAAAATCATTTAAATGTCTGTATAATTAAATATTCTCCTATTAGAGGATCTTTAGAAAGTTTCCAGTTTTTCCACTATTATAAGTAATACCAAAGCATTTTTAGAGATTAATCTCTATCCACATTTCTAGTTATTGCTTAAAGATTTATTTACACATGTCAAATTACAGGGTCAAAATGTGAATATTTTTAAGCATCTTGATATATATTATCAAATTAGCTTTTCTTAAAGACTGTACCAGTATACTTTCTCAAGCAACCACATTCTCGCCAGTACTATTGCAATTTGTCATTTTATTATTTTGGTGCATGAAATTATCCTTTTGTTTTGCATTTTTAAATTACATTTTAATTTAACAAGATTAATAATTTGCATTTCTTCTGCAAATTTTAACTTTGTATCTTTTGTTGCATATTTCCTAGCTGTCTAGAATTTAGAAGACAGTGTATTTTATGACTATGTTTTGGTTATCTATTCCAATTCAAATTTGAAACACTGAGATCCTTCTCTAGTCCTACTTAAAAATGGAACGTTTTAGAGTTCCAAATATTTTCCTATAGTTTTAAAACTATGTAATAGTAGAATTGGTATTCATGTACACAAATAATTTTGGACCTATTTTAATTTTTTATAGGGATAGACAGAACCCATCATTAGTGTGGCTTTTTACTGGAATGTTTTGCATTTATTCATTGTTCTTTGCTTGGAGGGCAAACTTAGATATTTCAAAACCACTTTTCATGGGTGTGGTAAGTTTTATTTAAATAAATCTTTTGACCAGAAAGTTTGTGAAGAATATATTAGTTTGTCTCTCATGAATCTTGTAGAAAAGCAGATCATCTCAGAAGTAGTTAAAATTATATGTGCATTATTATAAATCAAAAGTTAAATTATTGAACTAGTAAGGCAAAGGCCTCTTTTTAGGAAAAATGCATTGTTTAATTAACACAATAGTTAAATAGAAAAATAAATGTAAGGTAGATTTAAGTTAGGCATTTTATGTGTGTGATAGATACTGGTACTACTGTATTTCTCCTGGATTTTTTTTCTAAATAGCAAAGAAATATGGGTTTTAATTGGGGGCTCTTATCAAAACAGTTTATTATTTCTTATCCCACCTGTCCAGGCCTATGCAAAAGAGCAACCACATTTCTATTTTTCCCTGGCTGTTATTTCTGAGCTTCCCCATAGTAGAAACTCTGTAAATATAGACAATTCTTAACAGCTGAAACAATTTTTTGTGTGTTCAAGTGGCCCAATAGATAGTATCCTATTTAGTCACCTGAGTTCAGAATCAGTTGAGAAACAAGATAACAAGCAGTAGAATCACCTTTATCACTGACTAGAGGCCTGGTGGACGAAATTCGTGCACAGGGGAGAGGGGATAGGATCAGGCCTAAATGGGCAGTCGGATATCCCTCTTAAAACCCAGGACTGCTGGCTCCCAACTGCTCGCCTGCCTTCCATCCAGATTGTCCTTAACCATTTCTGCCTGCCAGCCTGATCACCCCCTAACAACTCCCCTACCAGCCTGATTGATGCCTAACTGCTCCCCTCCCAGCCTGATTGCCCCTAACTGCCCCCCCTTCAGGCCTGGTCACCCCTAACTTCCCTCCCCTGCAGGCCTAGTCACCCCTAACTTCCCTCCCTTGCAGGCCTGGTTCCTCCTAACTGTCCTCCTCTGCCAGCCTGATCAACCCCAACTTTCCTCCCTTGCAGGCCTGGTTCCTCCTAACTGCCCTCCCCTGCTGGCCTGATTGCTCACAATTGCCCTCCCTGATCCCTCCCAACTTTCCCCCATCCCCGCTGGTCATCTTGTGGTGGTGGCCATCTGTGTCCACATGGGGGCAGCCATCTTGTATGTTGGCTTGATGGTCAATTTGCATATTACTCTTTTATTAGATAGGATAATAAACCATTTTATTATCTGTGAGCAAGGGGGCTTCCTCATTCTGCATTCACAACAGTAGAAGGCAGACCTACCCACTAGTCACAGGTTGTGCTGCATAGGCCAGGCCTTCTGTACCCCACTCCACTTCACTGTCCCACTGGTGCCAAAGGGTCAGAGTCTGCCACTGGGCAATGCACGTCCAGTCCCAGCTCCCAAATTTCCTAGTCAGCTCAGTCCATACCGTCCCGCAGGAAGAAATAAGTGAGAGGGCAGCGAGTGTTAAACTAATGGCACTTCTGCACATGGGAGGGAACGTCAGGAGTGAGGCAAACGCCTTTCTCCACCTCTTCCACTTTCCATATTGCAGGAGGTCAACGCCAAGTCCATAGTATCGAAAAGAATGTGTGGGTCCCAAAAGGGAGCTTCACATGTCAAACTGGGAGGAAGGAATGTTTGAAAATTGAAAACTAAAGAAACTTGGAGTTGGATTGGGGAAGTCAGTAAGCAAGACCTGAATGACAGCAGGCATAAGCAATTAGGTATAAGCAGTATATTTGTAAGATAGGTAAGTACCAGATTGATTGCAGATCAGTCACCTTGTGTGCCTCTTCGCAGGTGGAGCGATTCTGGATGCAGAGCAACGCTGTGGTGGCAGTCCTCGCTGGCATCGGGCTGGCCACACTGGTTTCCGAGAGTAACCGAGTGCTGAACACCAAAGGCCTTCAGTATCTGGAGTGGCTTTCAGCAGCTCTTTTTGTAACTTACCAAATATATTCTAATTACAGGTAGGAAGTGGTTCTTTTTATGACAGCACTCAAGCCAGAGATGTTTGGATTATTTAGATTCTAGAACTTTATTTCATCTTCACCTTCCACCATTTTTCAGAGTGAGACAGCTTGGTCTGAAAGCCATGGTCCTTAAACTTTTGAACCAGAATCTCAGCATGAGTGATAAGTAGTTCAGGGCATTGCAAACTGGGTGGTGCATGTAAACCATTTGTGTATTTTCCTCTAAGGAACTCGAGAGAGAGTTAGTAGAGTCTGCAGTATGTGTAAAATTCCATGATGTAAAAAACCGCTTAGAGAGTAAAGACATTTGGGCATTGTCGCATGCCCTAAAATAATTCACACTAGGCTTCAAAGATTTCATTTTTTTGAGTAATACCTGGCCCTTACCTAGTTCATACTGTAGAAGTGAATATTAATTATCTATAATAATAAAAGCTTAATATGCTAATTAGACCGGACGACCTTCTGGACGAAGCCGGGGCTGTGAGGGAAGCCCAGGTTCTGGGTGCCAGAGGGAACCTGGTGCCAGCAGCCAGGGGAAGGAAGGCCTACTCTTGCATGATTTTTGTGCATCAGGCCTCTAGTTTTAAAATAAAGGTCTAAAACAAGCATGTCACACTCGTGGCTCATGGGCCACATGTGGCCCACGATGAATATTTTTGTCCACAATGAATATTTTTGTGGCCCAGCCAGTATAACGGTATGTAAGAAACATTTCAATAAAAATTCATAACTTAATTTTTACAATATCCTGTTATACATAATTATTAATAATGAACTACAGCATTTGCTAATGACTAATTACTATAATCATCTTGCATTCATTTCCCTTAATGCGCCTTACACGCAGGTGCACCATTTCTCTCCACTTGTACTAGTAGTGAATATTTTAGCAGCTGATTGCCACATCATTAGTCTTTAAATTACTTGTTTGGTGTGCACAACAAGAAATATTTTGCTCTCGGAGAATAAGAAAAACAGGTTTATTTGCATTACACTTATTAATTTGTGCAGTTATTCAGTGTCTGGTAACTTAATGTTCAAGAAAAATATTATTTTTTATTAAAATGTTCTGTTATTTTACGTTAACGATTACTCATTTATTTCAGCCCTTTGTATTCAGCGTGTCTCTATCGAAATAAACCTATGTTTCTATGACAGTTGAAGCTTTTGTTTTTTTGCTGCCCACACAAACTTAAACCTTGTTTATTTGGCCCATGTTATCCTTTGAGTTTGATATGTTTGGTCTAAAAGCTTCTTTAACCCATATATTAGTATTATATGTATTTTTCAAAATCTTTTAAATAATCATTCTAATGAAAATCTCAGTCTAACCTAAAAGATGTCCAAGTTTTAGGTGATAATTCATTTATTTCCAGCAGTATTGAGTAAACATTACAGAAGTGGAAGAGTCCATGGGAGTTTTGTTATAAGATGATTTGATTGGTATTTTACAAAGTTTAATTCCTCTGTCACCTTAACTTTAAAAACCGATGTTCTTTAGAATTCCTGGGTAGAGCCAGTGTTAGGAAGGCTGCATCACCAGGACACCTGGTGGGATTCCATACCCAACTCCACAGCTAGCTGAGAAGGGCTTGCCAAGCCTGCAGTGAGTGTTTACCCAACCTTGCTTTTATCCCAGTCTTCTGGCTCAGGTCTTTGGCAATCCAGGTTCAACACCAGGGATGTCAGCACAGGCTGGGTGGTTTTATTCTGTTTTGATTATTTTATTTGCCCCAGGCGGATGGGATAGGTAGCAACACTGCTGGGTGGTAAATGTGAAGCATCATCCTGCAGAGCAGGGGGTCATAGGAGGAAAAGAGATGCATCCATTACAAAGGCAGGGATAATATTTTGTTTCTGGTAAGGCTTATTTGCTTTGTGACACTAGCCTGCCAATTCAAGTTTCGGCTGTTTCTCAGTATCATTAAATGCCATAGACCTGAGGAGACAAGGAAGGACCTTGCTTGCTCAGTTTTTTGATCCTTTTACTCTTGTAGTCTTTTTCTTATGTTATGGGAAATGCTCAGAATTCATGCCGGTTTTTCTTTGAAGCTAGAACGTTCACTTCATCATTGAAGGGAGTAGTGCTGCTTTTGCTATAATGCTTGGAGAGAAGTAACAACTCAACCCTCTGTTCCTTCCCTCTCTCCTCATGGGCCCCCTTCTCTAACGATTGCTTAGTCTGGAGGGAGAGAGAAACACAGGGAGCCTGTGGCTCAAGGTGTAGAGCGCGCCTGGGAAGGCACCTGGGCATTTCTTTACATTGCCAGCTGAATCCAGGGTGGTCAGCAAAGCCACGTACTGGAAACACGTTCTGCCAAAAGGCAGAAGTGTTATCAGCTTGACCTTCATTTCAGCCCAGGTGCCAGGGGGTGAGGTTTATTATGTAAATCCAGCCAAGCACCAGGAATGAATAGGAAAACATCCTGGTATTTGGGGGTATAAAATAAACACGCCACATGGGCTCTGGGTCACTGTCTCTTCATCGGAAGAGGGCAACGGTCCCACCTGGTCCCAGCTTTTTCCTTTTATCTCTGTGTCTTGTTTCTATCTTTTATTTTTCTCTCCCCAGCCGCCCCTACTCAGGAACTGGACCCGCTCTCTAGCCGTGCTGGACACAGAAAAGAGAAATATTTACATCAAGGAAGTGGTGCAAAGGGTCACTCTGGCATGCAAGAGTCAGACAAAGAGCATCCCAGTGTATGCTGCAAACTGGCAGATTTCTTTTTGCATTTCTGGGTATTCCTTTGCACTACGTGGAATTAACATGAAATTACCTTAAATTCCAGGTGGAATCAGAAACCTTACTTCTTTTTAGTAAAATTGTATATGATTTTAGGAAAAAGGAAAGGTCTTATTCTTGAGTCCTAACTGATTCTCTTTTTATGAAAATGATTATAATTCTAGACGTGAAATAATACATTGATTTTTTTCAATTGCACAATTAGTTCCTTTTTTTCTTCAGATGACAGTGTTCACTTTCAAGTATAAGCATGTTGTTGGGAAATATAAATTTGAATACTTTGAAGCAGTAAATATAAATTGTGTGATGGGAAAGGAATGAGGTAGAAAATAAGCCCAGTCTTAATAAATCTGAAGCAATATGCTGCTATTTTAATGTGGGGTTTTTTTTTATTCTTTTATTTAGCATTTGTGACCAAAAGACCAACTATGTGATTGATAAATTTGCAAAGAACCTTCTAGCCTCCATGCCTCGTGATGCAATTATCTTACTCAGAGGAGATTTGCCAGGAAATTCTCTCTGTTACATGCATTATTGTGAGGGACTGAGGCCGGACATTTCATTAGTGGATCAGGAAGTGAGTATATGGAAAATATACTGAGAATATAGTAATTGTAATGATTTAAAAACATGTTTGTTTTTTTAAAAACTCTATTTTAACAGTGTATGGGTACAGATATCATGATCACTTTTAGAATATATATCATATTTTTTTATTTATTTCTTAAATAATGGTGTAAGTCCTATGAGTTGCCTCTGTGTTATTTAAACTGAGTGTTGTATGTTAAACCACATTTTAAGAATGTGTTTCATGTTAGATTCAAATAATATCCTAGGTCTCTAGTTCACATGACAAACCATGGGAATATTTTATTGTAAATTTATTTTTAAATTGTTCTTTTATATACAAATTAACACTGCCCACTGGTCTAGGGATTAGAATAAATTAGGTTGAATATAAAATAAGTCATGCTGCAGGTAAGTAAACATTTCACTCAAAATAGAAATTATTAACCATAATTCTGCTATAGAATTTTTTGTAAACTTAATGATTATATGCAAAATATATGGTCAGAATGGACTTGTGAAACATCCTGGAGCTGAATCTTCTAGAACTGAAGAAATATATTTAAATTATAAGATTTATTATTTAAACTACAAATACTTAAAAGGGAATAAATCTATCTATTTTTAGAGCAGTCATAGGAAAAGAGAAATTCTTAATCTTAAAAAAATACTATGATTACTTTGGTTGAGAAAATTATTAGACGCATTACTAATTTAACAAATTTTGTTGAGTTAGTGAATAACTAAAACTTTTTTGGAGAAAACTTTATAAACAGATTTGCAAATATAGAGAAACTTGCAAATGATACATTTTTTAAAAAAACAAAACTATATTTTATTGATTTTTTTTACAGAAAGGAAGGGAGAGGGACAGAGAGTCAGAAACATCAATGGGAGAGAAACAATGATCAGCTGCCTCCTGCACACCTTCTACTGGGGAAGTGCCCGCAACCAAGGTACATGCCCTTGACAGGAATTGAACCTGGAACCTTTTAGTCTGCAGGTCAACGCTCCATCCAAACCAATTAGGACACAAATGATACATTTTTATAAGCAGTTTGAATTTATACCTAGTATGCCGATTAATTTTATCTTTAATCTACAATAGCTTCTGACAAAAGCTAGCTTATTTATTGATAATATGGTATCACAGTATGGTTTTAAATACTGTTTGAGTTGGCAGCTACTATAGTTGAGGAGTATGGATTTCAATCTTAATTAGACCTAAATTCAAGTCCTCATCACTTCTTGAATATATGACATGGAACTAATAACTTTTTTCTCTCAGAGCCTGTTTCCTTATTTATAAAATGGAAATGATCATCATATAGACAGAATGCTTTTGAATTTGCAAGAAGCAAAATATCTGATTAAGATAGTTTAAACTATGGAGTTTTTAATCTCACATGACAAGTAGTCTGGAGATAGTTGGTTTTAGGTTTCTGTAATTCAGTGATGCCCATGTTCTGGGGCAACTTCTCTGCAGGTACCTTGACCTGATGGATGCCCTCTTCCAAACATCACATCATGAAACCAGGCCACAGACTTCTTCTGGGGCCTGCCCCACCGCCTTTCTCTATTGGGAGTAACATGTAACCCAGAAGCCCCAAGCGGACCTCCATTCGGGCCACACTAACCAGAATTGTCATATGCCCCCTCCTAACCTGTCACCAACAAAGGGGAATGACTAGACCCAAGCATATTGCTGCCCTGGTTACCTGATCAAAGTCAGGATTGTATTCATGAGAAGGGAGAAGGTATTAGCTATTCAGTGGGCATTCAATAATATCAGATATAATTGTTCTCACATATAAGATTATTATGAGAATTAAATGAGAAACAATGTCATAGCACACCATGGGTATTTAATTAATGTTAATATCCCAAGAACAAACTATTGGGTAGTAAAATCAAATTCAATAAGTTTTTATGCCCTAGCTGGTTTGGCTCAGAGGGTAGAATGTCAGCTAGTGGACTGAAGGGTCCCAGGTTTGATTCTGGTCGAGGGCACATGCCTGGGTTGCCAGTTCAATACCCAGTAAGGGACATGCAGGAGGCAACCGATCAATGATTCTTTTTCATCATTGATGTTTATATCTCTCTCTCCCCTCTCCCTTCCTCTCTGAAATCAATAAAAAAAATAAGTATTTTGTGAATATTTTCCATATACACTTACATTAAAAATACTCATTTTTAATTAAATGACTTAGGTATATAAAGCAAGTAAAACATAAGCATAATTGTTCAAACAATGATATTCAAACTTTAACAAAGTTTGAAAGTATAAATAGGAGTATTTTTCTAAGTTAAATTTTTTATTTCAGAGAGGAAGGGAGAGGGAGAGAAAGATAGAAACATCAATGGTGAGAGAGAATCATGGATTAGCTGCCTCCTGCACACCCTCTATTGCTGTTCGAGCTGGCAACCCAGGCATGTGCCCAGACCAGGAATCAAACTGTTTCCTCCAGGTTCATAGGTTGTTCTTTAGCCACTGAGTCACACTGGCTGGACTTAGAAGTATTTTCTTTAAAAAAGAAAGAAAGAAAGAAAGAAAGAAAGAAAGAAAGAAAGAAAGAAAGAAAGAAAGAAAGAAAGAAAGAAAGGAAACCTATACAAATAAAAATATATCTAAGTATATATTAACTACAGAATTAAGAAAAATTACTTTTCTAATATTAATGATTTGTTTTAAATGTCAGCATATGTATTAATTTGGAGATACTAATAAATTCAGATAATTTAGCCAAAAGGTTTTTATCTTTGAAGCCTAGATGATTATATGATCAAGCTTCTCCAGGGCAGGGATTATAGATAGCTTCTTCATTATAGGTGAGCAATACCTTATTTTTTGAGTGGATGAAAGAACATATAATGGCACATCTTTATTTTGTCTAGATTGTCTAGTCTGGCCATCAAAGACATTTCAACTTCAGCAAACATAATTTGAGAATTGTTCTATGCCAGGCAGTGTGCTAGGAGCAGAAGCACAAAGGAGAGAGAGGATACAGTCCTTTCCCTCTAGGAGTTCATAGTCTAGCGAGGAAAAGTCTAGAAGCTATGCTAGAGGAAAGTGCAAGTGCTGCCGGAGCATGTCATTCTGCTATGGAAACTGGGGAGGGTGTCCTAGAGGAAGTGATATGTAAGCTGGTTTTGAAAGCTGAGTACACATTCTCCAGAATGGGGGAAGGTCATGCTGGATAGTCCCTCAATTGCATGAAAGCAAAATGAAACTAGATGCTGGCCTTACCCAAGAGAGTCATAACTTAAGACATGACATCCTAGGTTTAAGTCATTACAAGACTGGTCAATGCCACATACCTCAGTTATGCTTGTATGTATTTTTTCAATTATGTTTATTTTTTTAGGTTGTTTTATATATATATATATATATATATATATATATATATATATATATATATATATATACATACACACACACACACACACACACACATTGATTTCAGAGAGAGGAAGGGAGAGGGACAGAGATAGAAACACCATTGATAAGAATCATCCATCGGCTGCCTCCTCCATGGCCCCTACTGGGAATTGAGCTTGATACCTGGTCATGTGCCTTGACTGGGAATAGATCCATGACCTCCTGGTTCACGAGTCAATGCTCAACCACTGAGCCACCCTGGCCAGACCAATTATGTTTATATTCGATGAGCATATACCCACATTTTAGAACTTTTTTTGTACTTGCTAAATTTGATTTTTCTCAAAGAGGTCTAATAAATGCATGACATCATATGTTATTTTTCTGGCAGATGATGACTTATGAGTGGTATTTACCCAAGATGGCAAAGCATTTACCAGGTGTCAACTTTCCTGGGGACCGGTGGAATCCTGTGGAAGGAGTATTACCCAGTGGAATGGTCACATTTAATCTTTATCGCTTTCTTGAAATAAATAAACAGTAAGCATTCTTTTAATATAATAGCTTTCCTAAAATCTTAAGCTGTTCTAAAATTGTTTATGTAGCAGCTGTGCTTCATCCAAAAGACCAATTTTCTACACCTATTTTCCTGTCACCGGTGAGATTATCTTTGTAATTAAATTGAATATCTGTGCATAAATGAGACCAGGCAGAAATAAACGTTATTGTTCTGGGTAAAGGAAAAATAAAGACAGATTAGCAAGAATAGCAAATAAGATCTTAGTACAATTCAGAGAAATTGGAGATGTGCCTCCTACTTGAAATCATTTCAGGTGAATCGCAAGCAATTATAGTTTCCCCCTGATCAACGCCATGGCTTCCTTTTAAGTGTAAAGGAAATGGCTTCCAGGAATAATCACATCACTACATAAAAATAGCTTAAGAATTTCTTATAAAGGATAAGGCATTTTTATAAATAAGGAAAACATATACGGTTGTATTGGCTAAGATAACATGAGAATTGTGAATTCCATACTTGAGAACATAAAATTATTCATAGTTAAGGTCAAGAATCAATAACTCCTCCAATAGTATAGTATTGAACATTTCTCCTGTCTGTGAAGTGCGTGCGATTGTCCAGAGTGCGAAGAAGAAAAACTTATTTCATAATTTCTAATCTCTTCTAAGGGGGACTTCAGAAATACTTTGTAAATTGCAAAGTTAAATTATCCCTTACTAAGAACATAATAATATACTTTTGGTGTTCAAAGCCTGGAGTTTACTCTGGCTCCTGAAGTAATATGAAGGTAATGGATATAAACATGCTGTGACAATAGCATTTAATTGTTCTATTTTGGATTAAAATTCTAAGCACCATTAACATCACCAAATAGGTATGTGTGTGTGTGTGTGTGTGTGGTATTTATTGGACATTTATTGACTATGCCATGTTCTAGCTTATATTAGGCCCTGGCAATATAATGAGACCAGTTCCAAATTTAAGTAGACCACAGCCCAGTTGTATATAAACATGGGTACAAATACAACTGGCCATAATATGATAGGATAAGCTCTATTCTAACAAAGCTTTCTCAAGTGTGAGACCCAGTAAGTGTTCAGTATGTGTCTCCTGAATGGGTGATTTAACTGACAGTATAAGCCAAGTGTTCTGGGAGCATGCTTGAGGAAGCAGTTAATTCTGCCTCGGGGCATTCGTTCAACATTTAATAAATATTGTGTGTCCAGCGTGTCCAAACAACTGTACTAGGCATAGCTTCATGGATATGATCCCTGCTATTACAGTGTTTTCCGATACGGTTGCAGGATCAATCTTAACTATGAAACAGATATACGAGAGCAATAATACAAGAGTTGTTTTCCCTGTCAGCTTTCAAGAGTATTTATCTTTCATTTTCAGGAGTTTGAGTATGGTGTACATGGCTATGGATTTCTTTGAATTTAACTTGTTTGGGGTTTATTGAGTTTCTTAAATCAGTAAGGTGTGTCTTTTCCAAAATTTGGGATCTGACAGTCATTATTTTTTAAACATTTTTCTCTTCTTTTAGAATTCTGATGATATGAATGTTTTTGCCCCACAGGCAGTTTCTTATAATGTTACAAACAGATAGGTTTTATCACTTATGTCTGTTCACTTCTCCCCAGCCCCCCAAACAGCTTTTTTCACACCAATGTAAATTTCCAACAATCTGTTTGGGAAAGATGTAAATAAACTGAAATGGCTTATTGGTGACTAGCGTTTAAGGAGTCAAAAACGACGCATCATGAGTTACATTTATTTAATATTTAGAACTTTAAGGTAAAAATATATCATATATTTTTTTCTGTTTTCTATAGAAAAGAAACTTTTGTTTGCATAGGAATTCATGAAGGTGACCCAACCTGGCAAAAGAAATATTCACTTTGGCCATGGGGCTCTTGTGACAAATTGGTTCCTTCAGAGATTGTATTCAACCCTGAGGAGTGGATTAAACTTACAAGAAATATCTATAACTGGACTGAAGAATATGGACGGTACGAATAGAGTTATATTTTTTTCCCTAGTATAGCAATTTGTGTGCCTGAAAGAACACTGTTTTGAGATGACTAAATTTTTTGGATACTTTCTATTTTTATTAGTTATTAAAATAGTCATTTGCTGCCCACAAAGTATCATTATAGAGAAAAAGAACATGTATTTCTTGTCCTCATATTTGAAGAACAATGGGACAGTTGAAGGGAAAGGGAGGTTGTAGCTGAGTGGACATAATAGTTAGAGGCATGAAACTCCTGTCTGCCAGCCTGTATCTCATATCCTTAAGGTGGAAGAGATTCATTAACTACGGCTAAGCTTTAAAAGCCACTCTGGGCCCTGGCCTGTGTTGCTCAATGGTTATAGAGTTGGCCATCTCGGGTTGTGGGTTCCTTTCCCAGTCAAGGGTGTGTACCTGGGTTGCAGGTTCAATTCCTAGTCCTGGCCGGGGTAGGTGCAAGAGGCAACCAATTGATGTGTCTTTCTCACATTAATGTTTCTCTCTCTCCCTCCCTCCCTCTCTCTCTCCCTTCCTCCCTCTTTCCCTTCCACTCTCTCTAAAAAAGTATGGGAAAAATATCCTTGGGTGTGGATTAACAAAAAGAAAGTCACTCGATAGCATGTGATAGTTTCTACATCATACACTTGTCATATTTTCCTTTCTTCTAGAATGGCAGCTAACTTCTCTATAGGGAAGACTGGGCCTTGAAATTTTCCTCACAATTGTTTGTCATCAGCCTGGCTATGTTATTTTGGGCATGCCTACTCTTTCTTGAAGCAACTTTCTCCCATTTGGAACCTGAGTCACCATCTAAAGAAAGGCGCCTCCATTGCCTATGTTTAAAATACGAATTATTTAAAGATTAGATAATTATTGCTTGTAATTCAAGGACAATAGGCAAGATCATATAAAAAATGCTCTAAAGGATTTGTTAATCAAATTGAGCAAATGGACTACATTGCTATGCTCCAACCAGAGATGGGTAGGTCGGTCTACATCAGAGCACTCTGAGACCACCGTGAGGAGAAGATAGAAAATAACCTCTTCCGTAAATGACAGTACAAGGACACAATAGTGTTCAGTCAAAATGGATGCATCAGAGAATGTTGAATTAAGAGAAAGGAAGAAAATCGGTAAATAGTTTAGCCAGTGTTCCTTGAGCAGCATCCAGTTCCAGCAGTGAAGTGGCAAAGCCAGGAGTCCCTCCTCTTCAGGCCTGTCCCCTTACTTCCCAGCTCGTTGGCTCTTAGCTGTGTCCATAGCGTGACTGAGGCCTCAGCCCTGCCCCTTTGCCTGACGGTGACAGTTCTTAGAACAGCTCGTTCCCTAAATGCCTCCAGCCTCTTTCCACCAATTCTTTGTTTGCTCCCATGAGGCACTGGGGCTCATTATACAAATTAAGAACACATTTACCAAAATTTCAAATTGCTAACAATCCAACTTTTCTAGGAGAATAAGTTTTTTATTTCAGTCTCTATTGGTACATCAAGATCCAGTCTATATATTTTTACCCTCCCCCAAGGATATTTTTTCCATTGATTTTTTTAGAGACTGAAAGGGAGGGTAGAGGAGGGGAGAGAGAGAAATATCGATGTGAGAGAGATACCTACTGATTGCCTCCTGCACAAGCCCCTATTGGGGGTGGGGTGCAAAGCTGAAACCAGGATATGTGCCCTTGACTGGAATCGAACCTGCGACCTTTTGGGCCACAGGCCAACACTCTAAACCACTAAGCAAACCCATCTAAGGCAAGATCCAGTCTATTTCATTTGCCTTGGAAGATTATAAAAGACTAGAGGTCCGGTGCACGGAGAGAGGGTGGGAGACAGGCAGGGAGTCCCCTCAGCCCAGCCTGCACCCTCTCCAATTCGGGACCCCTTGGGCTGCTGGACATCCCTCTCACAATCCGGGACCACTGGCTCCTAACTGCTCACCTACCTGCCTACCTAATCGCCCCTAACTGGCCCCCTCTGCTGGCCTGGTCACCCCCAGCTGCCCCTGCTGTTCGGTTGTTTGGTCACCACTCACTAATCCCCCTGCCGGCCTGGTCGCCCCCCGCAGCCTGTTTGGTCATGCAATTGGTTGCAATGGTCACTTGGGCTTTTATATATATAGATTATATGTCCATGGCAATAAATGTGGCTGGCAGAAAAATGTTACTGTTTTCTTGTAACTACAGGTTTGATCCATCTTCTTGGGAATCTGTGGCCAATGAGGAGATGTGGCAAGCAAGGTGACTAATCTGCACGTCTGTGTTTGCGGCTCATTGTTAACATGGCAGAGAAGTAGCCTGTGGCCCTTTTCATTGAGGAAACAGGGGTGGGTGGTGATCATAAAAATGACATTTATGGGCAATCATTTTGTTTGAGGCATTAGACTAGTTTCATCCTCACAACAACCTACCTGAAAGTTATTATTATCTCCATTTTACAAAAGACCACACTAGAGGTGGAGAGGGTGCTTGTCCGAGGCTCCTTAGCTGCTGCTAGTGCTGGATCTGACTCAAACCCACACCACTCCTGTCCTCTCCCGCCTCAGCTAAGCCGGAGTGAGTGTGATTGAGAAGTTGATAATGACCGTGCCCACGTATATTAGTTAGTTACTTAGGCACATATTGCATACTTCCTAGAGGCCAGGCATTGTGCCAGACACAGAGACTGCACACGTGAATACAACATAGTTCCTACCCTCACACTGCTCAGACTATGGAGCAATCAGATATGTTAAAAGATCTGACTATGAATGTGCTTGATTCTGTACATTTCCGTTGTTCCTGTATGGAATGCTTCACGATGATGCTATTGATTCTCTTGGTTCCTGTCACTTAAAAAATAATTCAAAGTACCTAATGCTAACAGACTTTGGCCTAAATATTAATGTAAAAGTTCTAAATGATGCAGATGGGGGTTGGAGGGTCCCACGTACATAGGACGTACTTCCTGCTGCAAAGGAAGAAGCCCACTCCGGGCCAGGGTCTGAGCTTTGCCCTGAGGCTTGACTGATAGTGTATAAAGGGTTTACTTATAAGTTTAAAGAAGTTTTAAAAAAAATTGTCAAGAAATCCAGCTCCAAATTAACAATTATAAAAAATAGACGTCCTAATAAATGGTGTTGGGAAAATTGGACAGACACATGCAAAAGAATGAAACTAGATCACCAACTTACACCATTCACAAGGATAAACTCAAAATGGATACAGGACTTAAACATCAGACGGGAAACCATAAAAATACTAGAAGCATCCACAGGTAGCAAAATCTCAGACGTATGCCAAAATAACTTCTTCACTGATACTGCCCCTAGGGCAATGGAAGCTATAGAGAAAATAAACAAATGGGACTACTTCAAAATAAAAAGCTTTTTTACAGCAAAAGAAACCATCAATAAAACAACAAGAAAGCCCACGGTGTGGGAGATCATATTTGCAAATATTACCACTGATAAAGGTTTAATCTCCAACATTTACAGACAGCTTATACAACTAAATAAAAGGAAGATGAATGATCCAATTAAAAAATGGGCAATGGACCTAAACAGAATATTTTCAAAAGAAGACAGAAGGAAGGCCAAAAGGCACATGAAAACATGCTCAAAGTCACTAATTATCCGAGAGGTGCAAATCAAAACAACAATGCGGTACCATCTCACACCTGTCAGAATGGCCAACATCAACAAATCAACAAACGACAAGTGTTGGCGAGGTTGCGGAGAAAAAGGAACCCTCGTGCACTGCTGGTGGGAATGCAGACTGGTGCAACCACTGTGGAGAACAGTGTGGAGTTTCCTCAAAAAACTGAAAATGGAACTCCCATTTGACCCAGTAATCCCACTTCTAGGAATATATCCCAAGAAACTTGAAACACCAATCAGAAAGGATATATGCACCCCTATGTTCATAGCAGCACAATCTACAATAGCCAGAATTTGGAAACAGCCTAGGTGCCCGTCAGCAGATGATTGGATCCAAAAACTATGGTACATCTACACAATGGAATACTATGCTGCCATAAAGAAGAAGGAATTCTCATCATTTGCTGCAACCTGGATGGAATTGGAGAACATCATGCTGAGTGAAATAAGCCAATCAACGAAAGAGAAACACCACATGACCTCACACATCGGTGGATGATAAAGATCTTTATAAACTGATGAACCAAGAGACAGATATAGAGAAAGTAAAGCAACAGGCAGACTGTCAAATTACAGTGGGGAGGGTAGGGATATCAGGGGGAGATAATAGATCAACCGAAGGACTTGTATAAATGCATATAAGTACAACCAATGGACATAAAACTATGGGGAGGGAGGGGATGTGTGGGAGGGAGGGAGGGGGGCAATAAAAAAAAATCAAGAAAATATGTAAAAAATAAATAAATAAATAATAATAAAAAAAAAATAGACGTCCTATAGTTTATGCAATAGTGTTTATGAAAATGTCAGAAAACGGCATATTTCAAGTTATCAGCCTAGTTATAGGGACAAATACTTGGCTCTGAAGAACTGAACAAAGATTAGCCATACATTTGCACAATTCTCCCCTATGATTGAATGCGGGAAAGCTGGAGGAGCGGTCACATAAGAGAAGAAAGCAGGTTATTATCCGGGTGGGTGTTGATTTAATTGGTGTGCAGAATGCCATTTGGATGAGTTCGCCTGGTCACAGAGTGCAGCCACCTCTGAGGAGCTGGTCACATGCGGCCTGAGCCATTGCAACGGGCACCGAACTCAGCAAGTCCTCCGCTCCCCTCTTCTCTTGCGTAACAATAGTGCACATCTGAAGCGGAAATGATGTATAATAGTGGCGCTGAACACAGCTTTTTTCCTAAAAGATCCGGCAATCAGTGTGAAAGCAGTGTCTTGGCAGTTGGGGAAAGAAGGGGTTACTGTTGGTTCAGAGTAAACGTTTGAATCTGAGAGAAGTAAAAATGATGCAATAAAGGGTTTTGTATGTTCTCTATCAGTGGAAAAGTCTGGCAGATAAATTTGAAGTTGATGGCATGATTTTAATGAAGTGTTTTTCCTCCACCCTTCCAGGATGAAAACACCATTCTTCATTTTTAACCTGGCAGAAACTGTGAATGTGCCTTCAAATGTGAAAGCTCAACTCTACACTCACGCATATGACGTATGATATACTTCTACATAGATCAGTATACTAGCGGCCTGATGCACAAAATTCATATGCTCGGGGGAGAGGGGTCCCTCAGCCTGGCTTGTGTCTGTCCTCTTGCAGTATGGGAGCCCGTGGGGAGCAGGCCTAAGCCGTCAGTTGGACATCCTTAGCCCTTCTGCAGAGGCAGGATAGTCTCCTGCCACCACCACTGCACTTGCCAGTTATCAGCCCGGCTTTTGGCTGAGCGGCACTCCCCCTGTCCTCAGATGCTCAGTGCAGGAGCTGCCCCCTGGTGGTCAGTGTGCATTATTGCGACCAGTTGTTCTGCCGTTCGGTCAATTTGCATATTACCCTTTTATTATATAGGATTTGTTGTGAGGGTGGGAGTTGTTGGGATGGAGAGAGGGTGTGTCACAGAAATTTTACTTTTTAGTTTCCAGCTTTATTTACCATTATAAAGCAGTGTAAGTGGAAAAATACTCATGCATCACAAATAATATCTGAAGTAAATAGCTGTCATTGGCAAAATAATGGTCCCCCTAGAGATGTCCAGGTCTTAATCTCCAGAACCTGTGACCTTATATGGTGGTGGGATGTGGCAGAGGAGGATTAAGGATCTTGAGGTGGGGAGATTACCCTGGATCATATCCAGGTGGGCCCAGTATCCTCACAGGGGTCCTTAAGAAGAGGGAGGCGCGAGAGTCAAAGTCTGGGAAGGAGAAGGAGGTCAAAGAGGAAGATCTGAAGATGCTATGCTGGTGGCCTGAGAGATGAGGAAAGGACCACAGTTAGGGAGTACAGGCAGCTGGAAAAGGCAAGAAATGGATTCTAGAGCCTGCTGATTTTACAGTACCCTTGATTTTATGACTTTTGACCTCCAGTAATGTAAAATAGTAAATTAATGTTGTTTTATGCCACTATATTGTGGTGATTTGTTACCACAGTAATGGGAAACTAACTTTATTTCGAAAAGAACTCTATTGCAGGAGTCATGACCCTGTGACACTTGAGACGACAGGGCCAGGGCTGGTGGAGAGTTCATGAGAAAGATGAAGGGGAGGAGCATAGCTTTGTCTTCTGTGGTCCCAGGAAGCCAAACAGACGTTGAGACCCAACCACGCTAAAGGGTCTTAGTAGAACTTTGAAAACTTGATGAAGTAAAGAACAGGAACAGTTCCCGAGTACTTGCTCTGTACTGGGGAGTGTGCCCCGCCCTTTCCACTTGTCCCTCATCAGAGAGAGGCTCAGGAAGAGAAAAAAGACTACGGGGAAAGGTAGAAAACATTGCCGAGTGAGGGAAAGAGTGGAAGGCTGGCCCTGGCCGGGCACCTCAGTTGGTTAGAGAGTTGTCCTGATACACCAAGGTTGTGAGTTGATTTGTAGTCACAGCACATACAAGAATCAACCAACCCTTACTAATAAAAGCCTTAGTGGTCATCACACTGTGATGCCCTCATGTTATTACAAGATGGCTGGGTGCACAGCGGGCATGTGCAGGTGGGCAGGGCTGGGCTTGATGCTGCGTGCGCAGCATAGAGCCTGCCTGGGAGCCCCGCCCCCTCCCAGCTCCAAATACAGAGCAGGGATGAGGCAGGTCCCCTGGCTCCCTAGGGGCCCCACCTAGGGGTCTCACCTCCTCCCAGGTTGGTGAGGCCTGCCTGGAGGCAGGACACCTGGCTCTGGCCTACCTCTTTGAGGCAATCCACTGAAGACTCCTGGATGGGAGGGTAGGCCTACCTCTTTGGGGCGATTGATAGAAGGGCTCCCTCACTGTGACAGAGCACAGGCCCGGCTGGGGGACCCCCCCCCCCCCCAGTGCATGAATTTTGTGCACAGAGCCTCTAGTGAATTTATAAATAAGTGGAACAACAAATGTCTCTCAAATCAATAAATTACACAATTTTAATTTAAATGTTAAAAAAAAAAAAAAAGTGGGGGTTAACTTCCTACCTAGCTTTGGTGTATTTGAAAGTATATTTACAAGAGTGCAGGATGATTTTCCTGTTTTGTGAAGTGAAGGAAATTCAGGGGAAACTTGCTTTAAAAAGCAACTTAAACACTGAACATTATAAAATGTCAAAATGGCGTATCACACATGGATTGAGGAAATTTTCTTGTGGACGCTACTTAAAAATAAATTAGAAATGCATTTGTCTGCTCTGGAGTAGGCATTGGAGAAATAGATAATATAGCGGGTTCCTTTCAAGTGAGTGCTATGTTGAATACAGTCGTTAATTCAGAAAGCACTTGTCCCTAGAGAAAACATAGTTGCTGTTCTGTGCTCTCATGGAGTCTACTGTAAACTCAAGTTCCTGTGGATCCCACTCCAACTTGACAATCCCAGGAAGGCTGAAATTCCCATGCAACCAGTGTAACCTTCCATTTCGCAGACACATACCTACTTTTGTTAAATTTTCATGTTTTCCCACCAGAAAACTGTATCAAAAATAAATAAATTCCAACTCTGTTTAATTAATACTACCTCTGGTGTTGAGAAATAAAATGTCTAATTCCTGTGGACCAAGTTTTCACTATCAAAATGGCAATTATAGGATACTAAGAAGACTTTTAATGTTTCACTCTAAAGATATCTCTTCAATTCTTATCATGTTTGGCCTTTTTGATGCTGGGTTTGTTTTAATATGGCTATTGTTATTACTCTTGTTTTAAAAGTACAGAGACATTTATGTAAGAATGAGGGACAAAATTGAAATTCCTTCAAGTTCTTTTCCCATGCAGTTTTTTAAAGAAAGCTATTTTTTTTTTCCTCCTCCAACAGCTAAATTTAGAGTTTCAAGCTTTCTGCCTAGTGAGTAAATAGCTTTCCATGAATTAGAACTAAATCTCTTTCCCGGAACATCTTTCTGCGGGAAGAGCATTTGTCCTGACGCAGTGCGTCCTGGGTTTCCTCTGCAACATCTGAAAAAGCCCAGAAGCAGTTTTAGACGGAGCACATTTGCCTCCTGCCGCAGTAATTACAGTGGCATCCTTGCATTTTCTGCATGGCCTGGCAACGATTAGATTCCTACCGCAGGCTGTTCGGATTTCTTTTTCCTTGTGTTATTAATTCTTCTGTGTTTTCTGGTATTTTGTGGGGTAAAAAAGTAAAGGGATAAGAATGAAATGCCATCATTTTTGCTGTCTTCCAGCTTTATAAGGAGATTGTCTACTTGCAAAAGGAACACCCAGTGAACTGGCACAAGAACTATGCCATCGCCTGCGAGCGGATGCTGCGCCTCCGGGAGGGAGGCGCGGACCCCGAAGTCCTGTTATCGGAAACCATCAGGCATTTCCGCCTCTACACCCAGAGAGCGCAGAATGACCCGCAGCTGGCTGATATTTCTGCCGCTCTGAAGCACCTCAGAAAAGAACTGCAGAGTCTGAGAAACAGGAAAAATGCCTGAGACAGCACAGTGTGGGAAACCTGCTTGTCATCCTGCTTCCAAAATGTTGAGGTCCAAAACTTTTCCCTCAGACAAAAGAAACTATGAAAAATTGAAGACTTAAGTCACTTCCCAGATAGAAGTAATTGGGGGGGTTGGGAGTAGGTAGGGTGATTATGACTGAATTATGTTGTTTATGCAAAATCTGTTTATCCCCCGTCCTCAAGTTAGCATGTCAGGGAGAAGCTTCTGAACATCCTTCCCACTTCCTCAACCTTTCACCTGATGATGTTGCTCCATTAGATTCTAAAAGAGAACGCACTCTCTTCATATACTTAAAATATTGACTGTGAATCTTCTAAGGGCCCTGCTTATTGGGATCAGTTTTGAAGGTTATATTCTTCAAACATTAATACCATACCAAAGACATTTTCTGTTTCCCAAAAGTGGCTTAAAAAAAACAAACAAGTGAATCTTGTTATGCTGCAAGTCAGAATTCTTTTATTTTTTATTAGCTGTGGTTGTTACATAATCTCTTGTTTCAAGCTAAGCACCAACCAGTGATATTTTGAAAAAAGTTGGGGTTTTATTCTCCGAAAGCACTGAAAAATAAAGTTAATTCATTGTTTGCTTTTTTTAGTCGTGTAAACTGGTTGGTCAGTAAAAAGATTTTTTTTTAGTTCCTTAATTTTATATTTATGCTTTGCTTCTGTTTGTGCTCATGAATCTGGGCCCAATAATTAGTAGGCTCCTGCTGCCAAAATGCAAAAAAAAAAAAAAAAAAAAAGGCGGGGATTCGAGGGGCTGGATGGGGAAATAGTTCAATAAATTCATTTCTGTTACAAGCATCTTTTATACATATTACTAAAGAGAACATAGTAAGAAATGCAAATAATAGTTCTTTATTTTATTATGACAGTTAATTAATAGCAACCTGTTTTAATGAATAAAGTCACTCAGAGTCCTTCAGCACTTCCTAAGTAGAGGCCCGGATCCGTAGGGATTCTTTTCCCCCCGATTGTATAGCTCCGAGACTCCGAGCACTATATAGGCCCCTGTATAGAAATGCTCACTAATGAAGAGGGAGGGCTAGAGGCTTGTCTGCATTCAAAGATCACTGGTGAGTCATTCAGCGAGAAAAGGCCCCTTACCAGGAATAGTCACAGTTCCGTGGCATTGTACTAGCAAAAGGGTCTGATCAAAGGTCTCCCGTGGAGCTTGCATGGTTCCCTTTCATACTACGACCATAATTAAAACCACTAATTCTCTTTTAAAATGCTGCAGGATGCCATGTAGGCATCTGTCTGGAGTGTCCTTTGTGATGTCATAAGCTGTTAAGGACCAGCGCCGAGGGCTTTTGAGTGAAATGCCAGTCATGAAGGTGCTTCAAGACAAGGGTGCCTCTAAAAGCTTGACAGGGCCTTGACTGCACAATTCGAGCTGAATTTGCCCCTTGTCAGCTGCCAGTAAATAAATCCCGAAGGGGGAAACGCTGAAGTTTCATTACCTGATCCGTGGGGCTTTGTCGGTTTTGGCACCACACAGGGGAAGCCCTTGCCCCGCCATTCTCTGGGTTTGAAGATGTCCATTGGAGCCTGCAGTGCCTGGACAGGGTTCAGAGCGGAACCTTTTGAAGAGTGTCAATAGTTGTAACAGTTCAGCTGTTAGGAAGACAAATAAATGGAGGAGCTCATTAATCCGCTTTTGGCTCTCGGTGCCTTTTGCCCTTTTATCACAGCCTTATTAGGCTCCTACTCATCTTGAACCAGAAAAAAATGAATTGAAGTTGTTGAGTACTAATTGGCAAAGACTTTTAATCATGGGCCAAGAACTTTCACTGACTTGAAAGTAACTTCTCCACGGGGAGGAACCGAAAACCTGGTTTACCTTAAAACAAAAACCTGCTGGAGTTCAGCGTGGTGTGAAAATTGAAGGAAGCCTTGGCAAATGGTCTACGTTTACCCATTTGAAGGAGATTGTGTAAGATTATGATTTCCACTTTTCCAAAATCAAGTATAATAAAAATCGTATAAATGTTCCCTGGAAATGCATTGTCTTTATTGGTTCAGAAAAGAGATTGCATGCATGAGATGTTCATGTTTGTTTCTGAACATCTATATGTACATGGTTGTAAATCTTTGAGCATCTACACATATATGTGGTGCTGAAGGAACTTTATTAAAAGTAGTATTTCCTACTTAGATCCTTAAGAATGGCTAATGAAGACATTTTCCTTCATATCTGCTTTTTCAATTTGTCTATATGCCGTATGTATATATACACACACATATATATGTCTATGTCTATGTATATGTATATGTATATGTATATGTATATGTATACACACACACACACACACACACACACACACACACACACATCTGACTGTGCTTTGTGTATTGACCATTGTCAAATGGTGCCCAGATTTTTCTGTAATTGTCCAACAAAGACTTTGGACCATTCCCTCTTTGGGAAAGCAATGATATAATGGCCCAATGTAGATAGGATCATAATTTTTTCAATTTTTGAAAGCCATCAGGAAGTGAAAAAAAGAGCAAATTGAGCTGAGATTTGGGCATGTTGGGCCTCATTCCCAGATCAACTACCTTGGAGAATCCTTTCTCTCCGTTGCACGAGGTTAAACAAGTTGCTTTC
Organism: Pipistrellus hanaki; assembly: GCF_964339955.1. NCBI lineage: Eukaryota > Metazoa > Chordata > Mammalia > Chiroptera > Vespertilionidae > Pipistrellus > Pipistrellus hanaki. Next base: position 34,472,123 of record NC_140503.1, on the reverse strand, counting down.
TTTTTTTCTCTTTCTCTCACTTTTCCTTGGCTGGTGCACAAACACCATAACATCTGACAGAAGGGGTTTCCTTCGGTCCAACCCCCGACGTGGAAGACAATGTGAAGAGATGACTTCTCATGCGGATTTGGCCGGCATTTTCCTCGCAGTGTCCCCGGAGTGCCAGGGGTTGGCAGGGCGACAGGAACCCCACAAGGCCAACTTCTGCCTGGACTTTGGCCTGAGGATCCAGTGAGAGCCTGCAAAACTGTCTGCCTGTCCACATGCTGCTGTGCCCTGCTGCCCGGCCCGGGGCTGGCACTCACCAGGGCGAGTGGAGAAGGGGCTGTTCGGCCCATGTTCAACCAACCTCCTCCCTGCCCTGTTCCCGCTGACAGGAGGTGTGCTTGGTTCTTGATGTTGATGTGCTTGGTTCTTAAAGGACCCAGTTTAAAAACAAACAAACAAAACAAAACAAAACAAAACTCTTTTATTCTATTACAATGCAGCCAATATAGAAGGGAATCAATTATTAGTGTGCTCTTTTGAAATACTCAAATAAAAATTAGGAAATGTTATTTCTGTCTATATTCTTAGTATTTTCTGGTGATAGAACCATGATGGTTAGCCTTTATGATAATTAAATACAGCCCATTTTGAGTGCCAGGGTATGTTTGATACCTTAACAATAAGATATAAAAAGGGGTGGGTTTTTTTAAATTTTATTTATATTTTAAAAGTTAAATAATGTGAGTTCTTAATCATAGTTCCCACCAGTATTTCTCAGAATTTACAAATGTTAGTACTTTTAATACTAAGGAAAACAATAGAAAAGATTGGGGGGCAGGCGGGATGGAACCTGTTACAGCAAATCCTTTCCCTCTGTTTTAATTCTGGTGTATTTTACAAATGCGCCACTATGGGTTATTACTTAAAATTCTGTTCTAACTGGCTCCAAGCTGTATGGCAGGTAAAGAAAAATATTCCCACCCAATAAGAGATTACACTGCTTTTATTCATTCTCATATTTTGTTGTGGGGGCAAAACCATTCTAAGGCTTATACTCACAAACAAATAAGTGATGTTTCCAGGGGTTCTGGAAACATCTAAAGGCCAGGATCTTGGCACAGCATGACAGAGCAAACAGGGAGCCGAAGCTCTGAGCAGCGATCATATTCGATGAAGACGTCATTGTCAGTACCGTCGAAAGGTCTGTTTGGTTTGGATTAGCATGGATGGTGTAAAAAGGCCTTGGGAAAAGCAGTGTGCTTACCTGGATATAGGAAAGTAAATGAATAGGACTATGGCTTGAGAAAGGAATTTTTCTGGGGGGAAAAAAATCTGATTGCTTTTCAATGATGTAACATATATTTGATGGAAATTGTATGTACTGGGAAAAATAGTTTATGTCATGTAGGAAAAAAAACAGAAAGGTGAGGAGGATGGATAGAAGTTCCCAAACCATAACCATGAAACCCACAATTATTGGCCTTTCTATACACAGTGATCTGGGTCTTTTCTGCAATCCTACATATGACTGGCGAGGCTTTTCGGTAGTATAAATATTGTGGTTTTAGAAAAAGTCAAGTTGGTAAGGTTGAGAAAGTTTCAAGATACAGCTAGAAAACACACAGGCAAATAACTGCCCCACATTCCCATCCCAGTGACCCAACTTTAGCACCCACGCGATATCATGTCTTTTTGTTCATAGCTGTCATCACAGGAGGATAATGTTAAATAGGTTGAATGAAAGATAAGTAGAAATAAGCCAGATCTAAGGTTTAATAGTTTTGTTTAGATTTTTAAAAATCCTCACCCTAGGATATGTTTATTGATTTTAGAGGGAGGGGGGGAAGAAGGGGGTGAGAGAGAGAGAGAGAGAGAGAGAGAGAGAGAGAGAGAGGGAGAGAGAGAGGGAGAGATTGAGAGATGTATGAGAGAAACATTGATCAGTTGCCTCCCATATGCTCCTGACTCAAACCAGCAACCTAGGTATGTGCCCTGACCAGATAAGGTAAACTTTTTGGAGTATGGGATGATGCTTCAACCAACTGAGCCACCTGGCCAGGGCTAGAACTTCTTATAAATCTGTATAAATAGCATTGGAGGGAAAAGTATGATTGATGGAGTACAATCTTTATATTGTTAAGTTCATTAAATATTATAAATTTGTAAATGGAGATTATGTCCTGTTTTTTAAAACATACACACAAACCACAATTATTTTCTACTTAGAAGTATTTCTAGGAAATGAGTTATTTTGTAACATAACCTTTTATTTATTTATTTTTTTTGTTATATTTTATTGATTTTTTTTACAGAGAGGAAGGGAAAGGGACAGAGAGTTAGAAACAAAGATGAGAGAGAAACATTCATCAGCCGCCTCCTTCACACCTCCCACTGGGAATGTGCCCGCAGCCAAGGTACAAGCCCATGACTGGAATCAAACCTGGGACTTTTCAGTCCACTGGCCGACACTATCCATTGAGCCAAACCAGTTAGGGCTGTAAGGTAACCTTTGAAAGAAGATATTTTGAGATTTCTCTCATCTACATGAAATAGTCCCAACAGTTGAACCATGGAAAATATCCCTACCCCTTGTGGCTGTTGCTTATATACAAAAGTGCGTGTGATTAAAGAGAGGGAACCCTGCTTGAAAAATCAGACCCAACTTTTTCTTCCTTGGATTATGGTCTGATGGCACCTACGAGAAGCACCTATTACCTTAGACCCTTGAGTATCATCTAAGACAGAAGAGATCCCAGTAACACCCTGGCATGCCGAGACTTAACTCAGAAAGTGCCACAGAGGGCCCATCGAAGATTTGAGGACAGAGTGAAGGATTCGAGGACTACAGTCTTCTTACAGTATCTTTCATCAAAACAGAGGGAGGAAACATTATATAATTTTGTATTAATAATACATGTGTAATTAATAATTGTATTATTACCGGTGCTCTTAAAAGTTAATATTTTAAAAATCAAGGATTCTTTTGAAATACTCTAACAGAAACGACAAAAACTTTAAAATGGGTGGTTTATAAACAAGATAATCCACTTAGCACAACACTAGGGTGCCTTTGATTGGAGAGTACTTATACTGAAAGGTTGTTTTTATTTAATGCGTCATAATTTTTCTCTAAAATTATAGCATATTTCTTCAATATGTGTGTGGACTAGCATCTACACCGTTTTTATAACTTTTTTCGGTGATCAGAATTTTGACCATGAACCTATGTGATCACTCATTTGGCAGCAGGCCCTCGAAGTGCAGGATTGTGCCCGGCTGAGGTGACTGTGAAATGGGTTCAATTTAGTGGAAATTGAACAGATTTTCTTAGTGAACTAAAATAATACAATAATGCATCTGAAATAACAAGGCTAAGTATTGCTTCATGAAACTCATTCACATATGAATGTGTGTGTGTGTGTGTGTGTGTGTGTGGTTGTATGTATTACATGTGTAGTTGTATACTACACATACGTTGGCCTAGCAGAACTTAATCCAATTTTATTAAATGTTAATGCCAAAAGGGCTAGTAAGGGTTCGCCTAGTATAACTAGCATGACTGACCTAGTTTAATGGATGAAGAAACTGAGCCCTGCACTGAGTAAGCACCTTGGTTAATGTCACACAGCCAGGCAGTGCAGAGCTGGTCCCAGAACACACGGTTTTTGGCTCAGTCTGCGTACTTTCCCCTCTCCCATCACAGCTAAATGAAACCAGCTACTTCTACTACCAACGTTGTCACCTTAAAGTCCCCAAATAATATGGACAGGTTAAAATTATGATAAACTTTTCTAGAGGTAAATGGTGTGTGAAATCAGGAACTATGTCATAGGAAATCCATGCACCAAACTTCTTTCTTTCCTCCACCAAATCTCCAGAATGCAATTTTACTTTTTCTCTTTGTTTTCAGCAGAGCCAGTTACATCTCTAGCTTTTTGTTGATCTTGATCCTCACCCAGGATATCTTTTCCATTGATTTTTAGAGAGAGTGGAACGGAGGGGGAGAGACAGAGGGAGTAAAATATTGATGTGAGAGAGACACATAGATTGGTTGCCTCCCGCACACATCCCTACCAGGGCCAGGCTAAAACCAAAGTACACGCTCTTGACCCTGATTGGAATCGAACCTGAGACCCTTCAGTCCACAGGCTGACTATCCACTGAGCCAGACCGGCTAGGGCACATCTCTAGGTTTTTGTTTGTTTGCTTGTTTGTGTGTTTTTTTAAATTTCTTAATTGATTACGGTATCACATATTTGTCCTCAACCCCTCATTCCAATCCCCCCCTCACTCATGCCCCTACCCCTCTATTGTTCTCGACCACTGGTTAGGCTCATATGTGTGCACATAAGTCCTTTGGTTGATCTCTCCCTTTTATCCTACCCTCTCTTTGAGGTCCAACAGTCAGACCCATGGCTCCTTATCTCTGGGTCTGTTCCTGTTCATCAGTTTATGTTGTTCACCATTTCCCCTAGATGAGTGAGATTATGTCCTACTGGAAATATAATTATGAGAATGGAAAACGAGACAAGCTATAATCGTTATGCTGAAAGGCATATGAATCAGTCTGTAGAGAGTTTCTTTCTGGGCCACTAGTTCTTTTGAGACCCAATTTCAATGTCAAACAGTTCCTTATGTGTACATGTCAGCAATGATATTTCAGTTCTGGATGGTGGGCAAATGGTGGTAATGCAGGCCCAACCCTCTCTAGTTTGGTCCTGAGCAACCTGCAGTGATACACAGATGCTGACTGCTATTATGGCAAGACATCATCAGCATCTTCTATCTCTGGATTGCTTCTTTTCTGCCTTCATGGTTGGAGTAGTCCTGTCAATTCCTCTCTGTTGCCAGAATCCACATGGTCTCTGAGTTGTTTTCTAAAAATATACAAACATATTCTTGATCAAAAGTTAATAAAGGAATATTTTCTATAAATTTGATGTGGGATCCTTTTTCATTTTTTGCCCAAATGATTTTTCTCTGGCTTGTTTTGACACCATGTGTGTTTTTCATGGTTGTCTTACTGATAGCATTACAATCAATTTTCTAAAGTATGAATTTTCAAGATGTAATTTACTTTCAGGATATTTTTCCTTACATAATATTCTTCTACTCGCCCCCCCCTTTTTTTATTTAAATATTCGGAAGCTTTTGAAAATTTTATAATGTAGTAGTCTTGTTAGCTTTTAAATTTCAATTTTTTGCACTATAATATGACTGCTTTAAGTTCATTTCCAGTTGTGAGATTTTATCCTGAGATGAACTACAAATAAAAATTTTAGTTAACACTTTAGGAAAAGCTTTTTGTCCAGTGCAATTAGTTTTCCTAAGACATCCCTAGGTTTGACAGAGAATTTTCCTACCCATTCTAGATTTAGGAATGTACACTGAATGGCCAGATTATTATGATATCTGAACACATAATAATCTGACCACTCAGTGTATATACTATAATAAAAAGCTAATATGCAAATTTTCCCCTCCACCAGGAGTTTGACCAGCAGGCAGGCCGACCAAGTGCCATGTCTCCTCCCCCTGGCCAGGATGGCCAGGATGGCTGGACCCCACCCATGCACAAATTCATGCACCAGGCCTCATATATATATATATATATATATATATATATATATATATATATATATATATTATATAGCCAGATTATTATGCATTCAGAGATCATAATAATCTGGCCACTCAGTGTATCTCCAAATTAAAAGGTTTTAGTGTAATAAGAAAAGTCACTTTGAAATCTAGTGACTTAGCAACATAAATTACAGGCTAGCTAAATGAACTACCAAAAACTCCATTTAAAAAATGTTGCACTTCTTGAAACAGATATAATATTATATGTCAACTCTAACTGAAAACAAACAAATAAACAAACAAATAAATGTTGTGCTCATTTATGTTTTCCTTCCCCCTCCTGAGCATGGTACAAAACATACTGATATTTCTGCTTGGCAGAAGGGCCTATGTCCCAGCTCCACTGGAATGTTCATTGAGTTGGGAATTTGACTCTTCCTGCCAGAATCCAAGACCATCGAGAGCCATTGTTCATGATGGTTCTGTTAGCTTCGGCCACTCCATTGAAAACTGTAACAGTGTACAGAGGCAGAGGCCTCTGAAGACTTGGATGCCTGGCTTTCTGATCATGAGCCTTTCCCATTCAGTGTTTAGGTGACCATTTCTTCCAAATTTGGCTCTTGGGTTATATGTATGGTTTGTCAAAATACATAACAATAATCACAACTACCGTTACTGTAACAACTAATCACTACTGAATGGCTTCAATGGTCTTAAATCACCTATATTTCCTGCATTTGCTGTCAGCATTGGAATGCAATTGGCCTTTCATCTTTGGGAGACAACTACACTTGTCCCACATGAGACAGTGACTCCTGATGTGACCACTCAATCCATGCTACCCGCACTATGCTCTTCTATTGAAGATGACCTATGTCACAGGGTGAGCATTCTCCTCTCCTTTTGCACATCCCCTGGTGAACAGTGAAGTATCTGATCCACAGAGCCTCACCCTGTTGAACGCCATGAGCTATTTGTACAAGGTAAATGTGTGAACCTACATAGGAATCACACAAAATGGAACTTTGTTTTGTTTTATATTTTTAAAATTTAGTATTGAAAGTATTACAGATATTTCTTCCCCTTCAGTGACCCCCACTTCACCCTGCAACTGCTCCCCTCCAGGCCCTCACCACACTATTGTCTGTGTCCATGGGTATGCGTTAGAACTTTGTTTTAAAGCAATGCCATGAGATTCCATAATGACTGTGAAACAGGTGACTGCTTGAAATGTTGATGAGATATATCTGTGTTCCTTTTTGGTATAGTGCTGGCAGGATAAATTAACTCCTTAACCAACACCTTTAGTTCACCCTGAAAGCTCCCATAACAGTGGGCAAGCTCCTGCAGGACTCAGGAGGACCTGCCAGTGAGGGAGGACGGCTGTCGTTCCCGCCGCCTCCCTGCAGAGGCACACTCAAAGATGGGTGCCTGGTGGACTCATGTTTGTGCCTCAAAGAGCCAAGAGCAGAAACTTAGTCCTTCCCACCTCTTGCATTCACATTCCCAGGGTACAGGCTATGTTGGAACACACAGGCCTCCCTTGTCTAGATCATACCAGAAGCACTGTTCAGGATAGTGGTTAGTGCCAGACTCCCAGCTCTGTCACCTACTAGCTGCTGACTTGACACCTACTAGTGTCTCTGGGTCTTAATTTCCTTTCCTGTAGAATGGGGATATGACAAAGGAACTTAGGTCATGGCGTGTCAGTAAGGCTAAAACGAGTTGGTACATACCAAGTACATTGAAGAGTGCTTGGTGCATGCCAACTACTTATAATCTGCCCATTCCATCTGCTTTATACACCGAGTAAAAGAAGTCTTCAGAGCCGCCTGCTGCTTTGCTTCCCAGATGTTTAAAAAGTCCTCACCAAACAGATACCTGGAAAACTTAAATCAATTTAAATTACAATGGTAATTACAATCAGGTTATTTAAATTATATGCAAAACTGGCAATTACAAGAAAGCAACAAGGCCTGGCAGGCATGGTTCAGTGGTTGAACATGAACTTAGGAACTTGGTCCTGGTCTGATTCCTGGTCAGGGCATAAGCCCAAGTTGAGGGCTTGATCCCCAATAGGGGCATGCAGGAGACAGATAATCAATGATTCTCTGTCATCATCAATGTTTCCACCTCTCTTTTCCTCTCCTTTCCTCTCTGAAATCAATAAAAATAGATTTTTTTTAAAAAAAGAGCACCCAGCTGGTGTGGTGTGGCTCAGTGGTTGAGCATTGACCTATGAACCTATTTTCTCTCATCATTGATGTTTCTACTCTCTCTCCCTCTCTGAAATCAATAAAAAATATATATATATTAGAAAGAAGGAAGGAAGGAAGGAAGGAAGGAAGGAAGGAAGGAAGGAAGGAAGGAGGAAGGAAGGAAGGAAGGAAGGAAAAAAGGAAGGAAGGAAAGAGCACTGAGCAGATGAAGAAGTCAGTCCCATCAATCAGGTAGACATCTGTCAGCCTGCAGGCGCATGCGTACACCCACACAAGGGCGGGCCCATTAGTAAGACCATCCTTCCCTCTTTCCACAGCTCCCACACACCATGACCCATCTGTAAAGAAGCTTCAACATTACCATTCGCCTCTTTTCCCCAAACTTACATTTTGCCATCTCTACATTCTCTCCTTTATTACTCAGTGTAGATTCCATTGGTCCCAGAGAATTCTTAAAAAATAGTCTCCTCCCAGCACAGCTTCTCCTGGCACCTCGAGGACAGACGCAGGACAGGTAGCTTGGGGTCCTGCACTCAGGGCCACTACTGGGCCTTCACTACCATGCTGGGGCCGGGGGCGAGATTTCTGAGTGGGGAGGAAGACAGTGCCCAACTAGATGTTTTATAAATGAGTACCCCATTCGCTCACGTATTTCTTTTATTCATTTAATCAATAAACTTTTTTTTGTTTGTTTATTTTTGTTTTTGAGCTCCTACAATGTGCCAGGCCGAGGTGCTAGGTTTTCAGAGGGAATGGGGACCCAGACAGACAAGGGCCGGTCCCCTAAAGACCTGCCAGAGCCTAGAGGGGGAAGAAGCCAACATGCAAGTCTTACATCTGCCCAAGGATCCTCCTGCAGTGCCACCATGGAGGCGACCAAACCTGCTTCTCCTGCTGCAGGTGCTGACTGAGAAAGGTTTACACCGCACTCGGCACAAACTAGCAAGTCTCCCACCAGTGGCGACATCTGCATCTCATTCTTAGGTTATCTAGAGCCCCCTGAATCCACAGATCAGTCCTTCTGCCCACACTTCCATTTTACCCCCCTCTCTCCACACCCCTTCCCCCATCCAAAATCCATAATCCTCTGCCTTGACTTGCTGATCTCAGTAGCACTAGATTAAAAAAAACAAAAAACAAAAAAACACTTCTCATTGTCACCTACAGCGAAGAAATGTTCTCACTTCTTCCATTGCCACCCATAGAAACAGAGGAAGGAGGATGTATATAACAGAAGCCTATGTGGGCCCTGGCCGGTTTGGCTCAGTGGCTAGAGCGTTGGCTTGTGGACCAAAGGGTCCTGGGTTTGATTCCAGTCAAGGGCACGTACCTTGGTTGCAGGCTCCTCCCCGGCCCAGGCCTTAGTGGAGGTGCATGCCCGAGGCAACCAATCGATGTATTTCTCTCACATCAATGTTTGCCTCTGTCTTTCCCTCTCTCTCCCACTCTCTCTAAAAATCAATGGAGAAATATCCCTGGGTGAGGATTAACGAGAAAGAGAGGGAGAGAGAGAGAGAGAGAGAGAGAGAGAGAGAGAGAGAGAGAGAGAGAGAGAGAGAGAGAGAGAGAGAAGCATATGTGTATGTGTATGCTTGGGCTCAGATTTCCAGAGGGGAGGGGACTTACTCTTTCAGGCCCTCAGCTCACTCCTTGCTGAATGTTGCTGGAAAAGCAGGTCCCACTGGCCCAGAGCAATGGGAAGGAATCAGCGCTTCTGTAGTGTTCTGGCCACAAATGCATAACCTCAATTTAGCCTGAAACCCAAACTGAAAAATGTCAAAGCCATGGGAGACGGGGAAAGCAGAGTGTCCCCTACTGAAGGAGACTGAGGACACATGACGACCGAGGGCAACGTGGGACCCAGGGTTGGGTCTTGGGATAGAAGAGGTGCTGGTGGCGACACGGTGAGCTCTGAGTTAAAGTCCGCCGTGCAGCTAATGGCATTGGTTTTGATCATTGCACCGTATCACGTAAGATATTATAGTAAAGGGGAAAACGTATACAGGAACTCACCGATTTTTACCACTTTTCTGTAATTCTAAAATAATTTCCAAAAAAATGTTGTTTTTTTGTTTTGTTTTTTATAAAGAAAATGTTTTTAAGGCAAAGCACTCCTTCCCCCTCTCAGTCTTTGTCATTCTTTGTTGACTGCTTTAATCCTCAACATGAGCAGTAGAACAGTGGTCTTATTACTTGGGCGCATCAGTGATCAAAGAGACAGCTCCTTAAGGCCAAAGGCCACAGGCCTGCCACCGGTGCTGTGCTAGGGTAGGTGGTCCTCCTTGACCCTGGGACTGAGCCCCTCCTAGTGGCTGTCCAAAGGGTCCGGGGTGAGGACGGGCATCTCCAGGGAGCCCAAGGCTTTGTTTCCTATCGCGGGGAGGCTCGGGAGAGGTCTGTGGGATTAAATTCCCCACAAAAGTCTTTGGACTCTTGGGTCTCGAAAGAACTGTTGGCCCAGAAAGAAGCTCACTACAGACTGATTCATATGCCTTTCAGCATAACCAGTATAGCTTGTCTCGTTTTCCATTCTCATAAGTATATTTCCAATAGGACATGATCTCACTCATCTGGGGGAAATGGTGAACAACATAGACTGATGAACAAGAACAGACCCAGAGATAAGGAGCCATAGGTCAGACTGTTGGACCTCAGAGGGAGGGTGGGGATAAAAGGGAGAGATCAACCAAAGGACTTGTATGCATACCTGTGAGCCTAACCAGTGGTCAAGGACAATAGGGGGGTGGATATATGAGTTGGGGGGGAGGTTTGGAATGGGGGTTTGAGGATAAATATGTGATACCTTAATCAATAAAGAAATTAAAAAATAAAAAATAAAAAATCCTTGGACTCACACCCCATCGGACAACAGCAGGGTCTGTCTCAGATTATGCCTGTGGTTGGGTTTCTCTCTTCAGGCAGACACTACAGGAGAAAAGGGAGTGAAGGCGAAGCACCCATAATACCCTCATTCTTTCCCAAGATGATTCATGTTTTGTAGCTTCATTAGCATTTGCAGATAGAAATACATTTTAAGTGGCATTATGCTAAGTAATTATTTTTTACAGGATGTGAAATTAAACACATTTTACTCAGCAGGAAATGATTCCTGCCATGGATTGAGCTTGGTGACAGCTTGAGAGTTTGGATGGTGGATTGCAAGAAGGAGCAAAGCAATCTATGTATTTTTTTAAAAAAAACAACAAACAAACAAAAACCCCACCAATCTGAAATATTCCACCAAAGGTAAGTCCTTGCAGCAAAATAATTTTGGCTGGGTGGAATATTAAACCTGCTACTATAAATGTCACGCCTTACATTCCTAAAGCAGATGCGGAATGACGATGCCAACAATTAATTGGAAGTGACGCGGCCTGCCTTGTGTACTCTATCCAGTAGAGGGCACAGCAGATAAGCCTTGTGTGCGGCGGCGACTGGGAGGCTGATAAGGCTTGTTTGTAATTGCCTCTGCAAAGATATGTGGCCACATGCTTGGATGCTCATTTGCATTTAGGAATGTGGTTCAGAATAGGAGGTTTAGGTTTATAACTTCGGTTTCGTCTGTCAACACATGGGAGACCTTTGGTGGTTGCGAGCATTATGTTTACCAATGCGCAATGTTAACTGGCTGGATTTAATTGTTACAGTACAGTGAATTATTCTATTATTTCTCCCCTCTTCTTAGCCTAAGGAAAATTCAAACTTTCCAGGCTTTAAGGCAGGATCAAATGGCTCTGAGCATGTCAGCGTCTCAAGAGCACGTTATTTTCTTATTGGATTGCATTAACTTTACAGATGGATATTTGAAGGAGAATTAGAAGGCTTAGCGATGGGAAATTTGGGGAAGAAAAGAATAATGTCTTAAGGTTTCTGGAGGGGGTTAACCGCTAAGTCATTTTGAAAGCTGCTGATGATAATTCTCATGGCAAGAAACATAGCAGGCCCTGAAATGATCGGGAATACGGCACAGAAATGCTAAGAAAGAAGAGAATCTTGTGTCACACCTGGAGTTGCCAAAGGATTATTCAGGTTCTCTCTCTCTCTCTCTCTCTCTCTCTCTCTCTCTCTCTCTCTCTCTCTCTCTCTCTCTCTCTTCCTGGCACAGATTTCTCTTGTGTAAACTTTCCAAGGTCTAGGTAAAGGATGTTTGGCAGTTCCACTTAGTTTAAAAAACAAACAGTCCCCTGTCCCCAACGCACACATTTGGATCCTGAAAGACAGAAACATGACAGGGACAAACAAACCTTCATCAGTAAGCACTCTCATGTGCAGCTGAAGGGAAAGCTGGGGGAATAAACCAGCACATCATGAAGCCTAACAGAAAATAATGCTAAAGAGAAAACCACAGGCCTACCTCCTGCCAGGGAATCGACTATTTCCTGAGCATCAAGAGGCCAGGAGTGGACAAGCACGGCTGTCTGTCCATGCTGTCCCCCAGCCAGGCACCAGCCATGTGGATCTGGAATCCCTGTCATCCTGCCCCTGCCTCCGCCCCCACCACAGACTCTTCCTAGCTCTTTCCACCATTGTGGAGCCTTCCACACAGTCCCAGGATCAGAGACACCCCGCTGGGAAAGTGAGCTGGCCTCTGGGTGGGGAGCCAGGCAGGAGGGCTCAGGGGTGGGCAGAAAGCTGTGTCCCCTTTTTAGCTTTGACTTTTGTTCCAGGAGCAAGTATTACCTGATCTTAGTATTGTAGCGAAATGGAACCCACACTCATCGAGAAAGAGTGGCTTGCCCATTCCCGGACCTGCTCTGCTCAACCCCTCTCCCCGCTGAGGGCATCACTTTCTCACTCCAGTGTTCTCACATAAAAATAAGCACTCTTCTCTACCGAAGATCTTGTCAGCATTGCTCCCTGGAAACATTAGCTGTTCCTATTGTGCTGCTTCTTTACAGATGGACTCCTCCCCCGTGTGTGAGGGGGGTGAGGAGGGTGGTCCTGAAGGTCTCCCGGAGGAGGGAGGGGAAGATGGGAGGGGAGGAGGGAGACAACAGGGAGAATGAGGAGAGGCTGTTCAACGCCAGTGGACCAGTGGGTGTGGCGGGAGAATCCCACCTGCAGGCGTATACATTTAAAGGTTGAGTTTTAGGCTGAGTTCAAGTTTCATGTGAAAGTTTCTCTGCCTCCCACTCACCCTTCGAAAATCCTGTTGGTGGTTTGTCACAGAAGATTGTCTACGCACCCAAAATGGCAAGAGCCAGGCTTTAGCCGCAGCTACCAGTAGAAAGGACAAATCTTGCCCCCCATCTTCCATAGCTGATTCTTGCCGGGGCTGACCGGCAGACCCTGAACGACGGATGAATGATGACTCTCACACACTCTGTGAAAGAGAGGGCTAAGGCACCACCTGGCTGTCCCCGCCAAGTAGCCCTGCTCACCTGCCTCCTTTGGCTTTTATTGTCATAACAGCTTGAACTCAAATTAACCTCTATACACAATCAGCAGGGTAAGCATCCTTGAGAAAGTACATGCTTCTACAAGATTGGGTCTAAAGATTAAACATAGATTCCAGCAAAACATCCCGGGGGATCAGACTTGTTTGGAAAAGTCAAGGCAGGGGCTGCCACCTTTGGCAAGGTCCCCTCAGAGGCCCCCGACCTTTGGGAGAATCCTCCTTCCAGACATGCCAACCAGGCCCTGTGTTTCCCCACAGATTCTCTTATCTTAAAATCTTTGTAACCAGAAGCTATATTTAATATTGCAGATAACTACTCTCCTGGTGCATCAGCCAGGGTCCTGTTGCCATGACCAGAACTTATTCCAGCGCATTTCAGCAGAAAGGGACTTATGACAAGGCATGAGAGGGCTCCCAGGACTACTGGGAGGGCTGAAAAGGCAAGCTCTGGGTTTAACCTTCCCAGGATGCCCCCAACACTGCTCTGCAGAACCCAGTCGCCCACAGAGCTGTGCCTTCTGCAACCAGGCAGCTCCAGGCCAGAGCCGGAAGCTGCTGCCCTGCTCCCAACTCCAGAGCCATGACACCACTGGCAGCCGCAGGAAGCCACCCACATGCCCGCTGGAATCCACACCAGCCAATGGCTGACCCATCACAGCTTTCAACACACACGAAGCTACAGGGAAACTAAAAGTGTGTCGTGCCGGTGCCTGCCAGCAGAAAACACAGAAATGAGGGCCGGCTCACTGCCACCTTTGGGCCCCCATGGGTGCATCTGAGCTGCCGACCCGTGTCACGCCCGGAACCCCGGAGTGCATACCCGCATGGAGGCTGCTGGAGGAAATGGTCAACATCAGTCTACCATCTACTACCCTGCAGGTCACAGAGATGAGAACTGCATTCTGGGGGAGGGGAAAAAAGAGCCAATAGTTTCTTTTGAACCACAAAATACGTATGCCTTCAGAAATGGACAGATCAGTCATGCAGGATTGTCTAACAGGAATTTATAGGACCTGAGGTTGACACACAAAAAGGGGGGGAATGGGAAGTATTTCCTCCATTTTAGCAATAGATGAACTAGCAAAAGGTCAATGCGTTGTGCCTGTTTTGTTATATCTAGCGCATGTCAATCAATACATGATTAGAACGTGGTGCAGAAGGGCTAAAGAAAGCAGCTAATAGCGTGGAAGCCGGTGGGAACTCCCTGCTGTGAAGGCTAGAACTGAGGAAGGAATCTCTGGTGGGTCTGCAGGACCTGGGACTGCATGAGCCAAAATCAGAGGGCCTGTCCATAGGAAGGAGACAAAACAAATCTGCCCCTTTCCCAGTGGCATTGGAGAAGCCATCCTAGGACAACCTGCTGGAAGGCAGAGTGAGTGTCAGACCTGGGGCCAAGTTGTTTATGCTAAAGAGCAGCTAAAGAAAGAATTTCTGGAAATTCAAAGTCAAGTGACCCAAGAGACGACTCACGTGCACTGCTCCAAGCCTCTCAGAAGCTGGAAGACATTTGTAAAGAAAAACATAATCTACAGCAGAATAACAGCAACCACAGATGCGGAAGAGACAGGAGGTGGGCAGGAGCTAAAGACAGCGGCAATTATCCTGAGGGAAGCCCTCACAGAGGCTCACACAGGCTCCAATGGAAAGTCAGAAGTCCAGCGGAGAACCAGAGCTGAAATGATAGCTGAGTCCAGAAGGCCACACAGAGTCACCAGTATAAGGTTCATTGGGCCTTGAAGGCAAGCCGAGTCAACTGCTCTACAGCTTTGAATTACCTTCAGTGCAGACACGAACTGTTCTAATCTCTTCACTTATTGAAAAAATAAAGCTAACAGATTTTTAAAAGTAATTAAAGAATCCTGACCGGTTTGGCTCAGTGGATAGAGCATCAGCCTGAGGACTGAAGGGTCCCAGGTTCGATTCCAGTCAAGGGCATGTACCTTGGTTGCAGGCACATCCGGGTAGGGGGGAGGAGGGGAAGAGGTTGTACAGGAGGCAGCTGATTGATGTTTCTCACTCTCTATCCCTTCCTCTCTGTAAAAAAATCAATAAAATACATTTTTTTTAAAAAAAGTACTTAAAGATAGGTATGGTATTTTTTTTTTGGGGGGGGGGGAGTTTAATTTTATGAGGCCCAAATCAAAATAAAGATGCATTTCCATTATAATGTGGTATCTGCTCTAACAAGAGAAGCATAGAGGAAACCTACCCAGACGCAAAGTGGAGGAATGTCACAAAAAGCTGGGGGGTGGGGAGACCAGGATGAGAGGGGGAGAGGAGAAGGACAGACAGAGCAGGAGGCAGGAGCAGGAGGAGAAAGAGTATTTCAGGAAGAAGGAATCCCAAGTACAAAGCCTTGGAGCAGAGAGAGAGTACAGCACATTCAAGGAACTTACAGACATTCTGGGTGGTTGAAAGGCAGAATTTGAAGTGAAAGTGGCAAGAAATGCAACTGTGAAGCAAGCACAGACCAGCTCCTACAGGACCTTCAGGGCCACATTAAAGAGTTTTGGGTGATTATACCTGAAACTAATACAATATTGCATGCCAACTGTAATTGAAAAATAAACTTTAAAAAAAGAGCTTGGGCCCTAGCTGGATTTGCTCAGTGGATATAGCATCAGCCTGCAGACTGAAGGGTCCCAGGTTCAATTCTGGGCAAGGGCAAATGCCTGAGTTGTGGGCTCGATCCCCAGTAGGGGGAGTGCAGGAGGCAGCTGATCAATGATTCTCATCATTGATGTTTCTAGCTCTCTATCCCTCTCCCTTCCTCTCTAAAATCAATTTAAAAAAAAAATATGTTTTTTAAAAAAGAACTTGGGTTGCATGTTGACGGCTGTGGGAAACTATTAGAAGTGTTTGGACTGGGCTGTGATGCCCGGTGAATGTAGAATGACTAGGGTGACCACAATGTGGAGAACAGACCAGGAGCAGGAGCAAGGCAGGGAGAAGGGATGCTGTGGGAACCCCTTTCACGTCCCACGTGGTTCAGGGTTCAGGTTCAGGGTTTAGGTTCTGGAGAAGGCTGCACACAATAAAGAGACTAGAAAAGTATTAACTTGGGAATATTGGGGGCCGGGCGGGAGCCCACTTCTAGTGGGAGGACTACCGCCTTGCTTAGGCCTTGCCATCCCTTTTCTTCAGGTTTGGGATACATCCTTAGGTAGGTAATTTCAGTAACAGGCAATTATCTTATCAGTAAGGATTTACATGCTTATTTGGTGGGGGAGTTGCCTCAGTTACCATTGTCTTAATTAGATAGGGAGTGATTGGCTCTGACCTTTCAGAACTTCAAGGTTGACCAGCCTTCAGGGTTCCTTGTCCACATCTTTGTTAATTAGTGAGACAATGATCGGTTTCCGGCAGGAAGCCAATCAGAGGCGGTTGCGGTAACAGAGGTGGTGCTGTGGTCTGAGCCAGGTAAATGCAGTGGGAAGGAAGCAGACTGGGCATTTTCTAGTGTCCCTCCCACCTTGAAAGGCTCCCGAGACTGCCTAACACTCCTGGTTCTCATGATCTCTGGTCCAGGACCACCACAAGCTTTCTTCGCTCCTGTTCCTTTACCTCATAGCGATCTCCTATTTAGTTGAGAAAATAGAAGCCATTGGAAAGCATTTCTTCTTTCTTCCTTGCCATCAGACCAACCTGTGTTTGTGCCAATGTCCCCCTCTCCAATCCGGAACCTGCCCCCTTCACAAGCCAACACTGGAGACCTCCTCAAGGTCTCTGCTCCTCCCGTTCTCTTCGTGCCTGCATCACTGGTGTCTCATTCCTCTCTTTTCCCCTCCATGATCTGGCTTTGCTTCTCTCTGCACGATCCCCTGATTCTGTTCTTTTTTTTTTTTTAATATATTTTATTGATTTTGTACAGAGAGGAAGGGAGAGAGATAGTTAGAAACATCGATGAGAGAGAGTCATCGATGAGCTGCCTCTTGCACACCCCCTACCGGGGATATGCCCACAACCAAGGTACATGCCCTTGACTGGAATCGAACCCGGGACCCTTCAGTCCCCAAGCCGACGCTCTATCCATTGAGCCAAACCGGTTTCGGCTCCCCTGATTCTGTTTTATTCCTGGCCCCAAACCTCCAAGCTCTTTCCTACCTGGAGGGTCTGTGCATAAACTGCTCCGTCTTCCTGAAAAAGGCTTACCATTTGCCCTGGGTAGAATAGTGTCCCCCACAAAGTCATGTCCATCCAGAACCTCAGGATGTGACCTTAATTGATAATAGAGTCTTTGTAGATATAATCAATTAAGATTTAATGGCTGGTGTCCTCACAGGAAGAGAAGGAGATAGGAGCACAAATAGCAACCAAGTGCTAAGCGTTAGTGAGAGGCCCGGGCCATCCTGTTAGGCCCGGGCCATCCTAACAGCCTGTCTCCCAGTTAGGATGCCTCTGCTCAGACCTGAAAGTGTGGTCTTTGAGATGACTCAGCAGTTTCCCATTCCCAGACCATCTCGGGGTTCTCTGTCCAGACCACCTCCCAGGGTATTGGACAGTGACTCCCATGCTGGGGTAGGGCTGCCTCCACACCTTCAAGGCCCTCTTCATTCCTGCCCTGGGCAGCCAAGGAGTGAACTCTACTTTTAGGCCTGTTAACTTCGGCTTGATCTCCCACTTGATCTTTGTTTCACCCCCGATTTGGAGGCATGAAACATATTTCCTCCTCCTCCATCTTTCCAAAGGGCTTGCAGATACCATCTGTAGGGACCTCAGGGAGCTTGGTGGAGAAACCCACAGGATGGCTTTGGAACCTTTGGTGCCCTCGGAGGCTGGCGGTAATTAGCAGTCCCCACCACAGGGTCACCTCTCACATCACTCTGTGTGTGCTGAACGGAATTAATAAACACCCGGAAAGAGGAGGCCTTAGCATCGCGATACCGTTTCCCCTGCTTCATCGTTCACATGCTGCTGCCCTTCCTCTGAGCTCAGTGCAGGGGTGCTGGAGGTTCACAGGGTTGCCCACAGCTCCCGGATCCTTCACGCCCTGGCCCTGTGCTTGCAACACCAGACACAGTCTTCCTCCCTCTCAGCTGCTGGCCAGAAGCACGGCACTGCCAGCCTCCTACAGTCCCTGGATCCCCACTTAGTAACACCCCTCCAGTACTGCTTTCTGGCCACAGCCCTGTTTCTTTGCCTTCAGAGATTGGCAGAAAGCGTCCACATAGCCTTCTATTTACACATTTAGAATGAAATGTGTAATGTTATTGTAAACTGAGATGTTTCTAGGGAAGGTCAGTGAACCACGTGAGCCTGCAAACATTCCCCGCTAAGTCTGTTACCTAACACACCTTTGCATTTCACTGCCAAGGCTGTTTGCTTTCTTGAGATGACAGCATATTTCCCTGATTCTTAAGATGGAGCTGAGCCTGCCTGCCCCAGCCTTGTGGGTTTGTGTTCTGGGGCACCCTCTTCCAGGACCACTAGGCCTGGGTGAAGAGGGGTGTCTTGGACTAGTTGCCTAACCTTTCTGAGCTGCTGTTTCTTCATCTGTAAAATGCAGGCAATGATAATTATCCATAGAGGTTTGAAGAATAACGTGATGTAATAAATGCGACCTGGCCCATCGTTAAGTGCCCGTTCACGATCCGTTGCTGTTACACACACTACCCAGAGTTTGGCAGTGGCTCTCCTCTAACTCTTCTTCCCTTCCTTCCCTTAGTCTTAGCTGGTCTGTCTCCTCTTCTGGCTCAAGCTCTGACTCAGACTCAGTTTGTTCACTTTCAGGCCCTTCCGACAGCTTGACTATCCCCAGGTCCTGAAGCCAGGTCTCTGTTCTTCCAGTTGGGCAACATCACCCACATTCCTGAGCCGCCCTTGGCCTCACTTGTTACCCTGAAGAATGAGCACACACTTACCTGGAAATACATACATTGGTAATACATGTGGTGGTTGATTACTCCAACATGCATTTTATCCTTCTACCATTGGGTTGTGATATTTACCATCTGAAGAAACAGGGAAGTTTCCAGAAGCCATCTTATAACCATGAAGCTAATTCTGACACGGTAGACTAATCAGCAAGAACAAGTGAACCTGAACACTTCAGTAAAATACTGGTTGTCTGAGTTGTCTCTCCAGTAGACTGTGGACTTGTCTAAGATAGGGACTTTGATGGGTCTGGCACATAGTAGGCCTACAAGCAATGTTTACTAAATGGATAGGAGTTTGCCAGTCAGTGAATAAACAAACAAACAAACAAACAAACAGTATTCTAAGAAAAGTGCATTAGTTCATGTTAGACACACACAAAACATGGCATAGCGTGTTTAAGAACAATAAGTTAAAAATTGCAAAGGATGTATGAAGAGAATTTGTGAAGCAAAGCTGGGGAGAGTGGTACTGCCTGACAGCGCAGGATCTTCATGTCATGCCAAAGGCTGTTTTTTGGAGCAATGTTAGGTTTTCAGGAAAAAAATAGAGTTCCTCGTACTCCCTCTTTTCCTCACTCTCCCCTAATGCACACTGCTCCCCCTACTATTAACAGCTTGTATTAGTGTGGTGCGTTTGTTACCACTGATGAACTGACACATTAATAGTAACTAAAGTCCATAGTTTACATTAGGTTCAATCTTGGTGTTGGATGTTGGATGGGTTTTGACAAATGATTGATGTCATGTACCCACCATTACTGTATCATACAAAATAGCTTCACTTCCCTAAAAATTTTCTGTGTTCCACTTATTCTTCCTTCTCCACCTCCCCTGAAACCTCTGACAATAACTGATCTTTTTATTATTTCTATAGTTTTGCCTGTTCTAAAATGTCATATAGTTGGAATCATAGAGCATGTAGCCTTTTCGGACTGGCTCTTTCACAAAGCAATGTGTATTTAAAGGCATACACCACCCTCCAATGCCTTCTTGTGGCTTTATTGCAGAATAACATTCCATTGTATGGATGTACCTCTGTATATCTATTCCATCTATTGAAGGATATTTTAATTATTTCCAAGTTTTCAACAATTACAAAAAAGGCAGGGTTTTGCATGAACATAAATTTTTTAATCATTTGGGTAAAATATCAAAGAGCTCAACTGCTGGATTATACAATAAGACTATTGTATAGCTTTGCATGAATCTACCAAATTGTCTTCCAAAGCAGCTGTACCATCTTTGCATCATTATCAGTAATGAATGATAACTCCCGTTGTTGCATGTCCTTGCCAGCTTTTGGTGTTATCAGTGTTCTTTTCAATTTGGGCTGCTCTCTTGCTGAAACTGGTTTGGCTCAGTGGATAGAGCACCGGCCTGCAGACTGAAAGGTCCCGGGTTCGATTCTGGTCAAGGGCACGTGCCTTGATTGCGGGCACATCCCGTGGGGGGGGGGGGGGGGCGTGCAAGAGGCAGCTGGTCAATGTATCTCTCTCATCGATGTTTCTAATTCTCTATCCCTCTCAATTCCTCTTTGTATAAAATATATTTTTTTTAAAAAAACTGTTCTTTTTCCATTGTGTTACTTATACTCCTTTGTCAAAGATCAGTTAACTATATTTGTATGTTTGGAGGATCTATTCTGTTTTATTGATCTACTTATCTGTTCTTTCACCAATACCACACTATCACAATTTACTGTAAGTCTTAAAGTCAGGTAGTATCAGTACTCCAACTTTATTCTTCTTCATTATTGTGCTGGCTTTTCTGGGCCTTTTGCCTTTCCATATAAACTTTCTAATCAATTTGTTTGTATTCTCAAAATAACTTGATAGGATATTTATTGAGATTACATTAAGTCTATAGATCGAATTGGGGAAAACTGACATCCTAAGTATTTTGAGTCTTCCTAGCCATAATTATGAACATCTCTTCATTTTTTAGGTCTTTGATTTCTTTTATCAGAGTGTTTTTATTTTCCTCATATAGACCCTGCACATATGTTAAGTATATACCTAAATATTTCATTTTTGTGTGCTAATGCAAAGATTGTTAACGTTATGCTGTAGGCAATAGGAAATCAAGGAAGTTGCTAAGCAGAGGAGTAATGTCTTATAAATGTTTTTTTTTTTTTTTTTTTTTTTTAAGAAGATTGTACTAACAGTGTGGAAGATGGATTAGATTTGAGAAAAACTGGAGGTGGGAGAATTTATTTTTAATATGTACAAATGGAAGTAAAGACCTAAACTGAGGAAGTGGCAGAAGGTATGAGAAATGATGAAGATAGCCTGGCTGGCGTGGCTCATTGATTAAGCATCCATCTATGAACCAGGAAGTCATGGTTTGATTCCTGGTGAGGGCACATACCAAGGTTGTGGGCTCAATTCCCAAGGGGGCCTGCAGGAGCCAGCTGATCAACGATTATCTCTTATCGTTGATGTCTCTATTTCTCTCTCCCTCTCTCTTCCTCTCTGAAATCAATAAAAAATATATTTAAAAAAAATAAATGATAAATCTAACTCAAAAAAAGAAGGCAATAGTAAGAATGTTCTTTTTCTGAGAAAGCCAAGCAGACAGATGTTCTAATCCTTGAGAACTGTTCACCTACACTAGCCTTGATACTCCAGGGAGGTGGCATTTAGAGAAGAAAAACGGCAGTGGTAACTGCCTATCCAGCATTCCTTTAGCCCGCCCAGCCCCCTTTTTCCTGCCTAACATAACCCCAGTTTTGCTCAAGTATCCTCCTTCTCCACCTGGCCAAGTACAAGGGAGGCCAACTCCAGCCCCAGCTCCAGGCGTCGCCTGATTGGCCTAAGGGTGACCGTATCCTCCTTGCCAGGACTGGCTCTGGAATAGGCTTCTGGTCTAATTCTGGGCAATGAGACAAAAGGGGAAGTCTGCTGAATGGGATGGGGACAGAAGCTGGAAAATACTTCCTCCATCTCAAGTGAGAGCCACGGGAAGCAGTGGTCTCCAGCTCTGCTCTGACAGTCGTCATGTCTTTGTGACTCCCAGAACTGCCTCAGCCTCACTGCACCTGAGGACGGAGCCAACAGTGAAGGTAGACAAAGCATTGTAGAGCTGCTGAATCAAAGGCACTACATTTCCTAACTTTTTAAGGCAACATGAGGTGGGATTTCTGAGACTTATGTTTGAAAGCTCCCTATCTATTGCACCTGTCCTTATTCAGCAACTAAGCTAAAGGAAGCTTGCCTGCTATCCACCCACTCCTCTGAGGATGCTAAGTTCTTTCGTAATATCAGGCTACATCAGACCTCAAGAGTAGACCTCTGTCAGCTTGTTCACTGCTCTAACCCCTACATCTATTACCTGACATTTAGTTAGTACCTAACTACCTAATGTACCAAACAAATGATTGAATTACGGAAGAGCTAAAATCTGAATCACATTTGTCAAGCTACTCCTCTTCCCTTGCTGTTTTCTTTCATTAAAATTTACCATTGAGTTGTGACTGATGTATGCCAAGCACCAAGGATTATAGCAAGAAATAGCTGTATCAGAATAGCCTCTGCATTTGTATATAAAATGATTGTCAAACACACTGTACGATGTTTTCAGTGTTCCCATATGAAGTCTCCAAAAAAACCCCAACTTTAATGCCAGAAAAAAAAATGTACATGTCTCTTTCTTATTCCACTTCCTTCTAGCAGGGTAGATGGACCATCTAATTGGGTATCCTTTTTGCTATGGCTGCCAGGAAGCTCAAACCTAATCTGATGCCAAATCACTGTAACTATTACACTTCACAGTCAGTACCTGTGTCTTCCCTCTTTCCATGGCGTTGCTTTTCTAATTTTAGTTGAATAAACTTATTGTGCTTGCCTTTAGAGTAAGATGCTTCAAATCCTTTGCAGAGAGAGGTGCGTATATGAAAAAAAAAAAAAAATTAACAGCTCAAGTCTAAAAAGCCATGCAGAGCCTGAGTTGGCACCACTTGCTCTTTGTAATAGCCTGGGAGGGCCCCCAAAGTAGCCTGGTGCTTTATCTTTACAAACACATGTCGGCCAGAGCAGCGGTGCTCACCGGAGATCTCCGGAGACAAGGGCAAAAATCACCCGTCATTTTCTCCTGAATGGGTGTCTGGAGGACCATTCAGGCTCCTAGTGGCTGGATTTGGTGGGACGGATTAACATGGAGAGCCCTTGGAAAATCAGCATCGCCCCTGCCTGCACCGGCTATTGTTCCAGAGGTGAGTGTTCTGTCTAGTTTTGAAGATAGAATCTCCCTCCTGCCTGGCCCCAGCCCTGTCGGCTTTGTACCCAGGCTCCAGGGTCCTTCCTCTGACTCCGGGCCACAGGCCTCCCCAGCCGGCCCTCTGTGCCAGCTGACAGAGGGTGCTCTTGTATAGCGGATCTGACTCCCTCCCGATGCTTTCCTGCTCCAGCCGGACTGCCTCCACCCACGGGGGCCCTGGAACCCTCACAAGGGGCAGATTGCCATGTTTATTTGTTTGTTTGTTTGCTTGCTTGTTTGCTTGCTTGTTTTTCCAAGGGCTGGCCTAGGCCACGCTGCAAAATCACTGCTGAGCTGGCCTCATTCCCCATCGAGCTTGTGTGTCCCCTGTCTGCACCTTGATTTTCCCACAGGTGGAGGCTACATATGGGAGGGGCAGACGTTGGTTTGCTGATATCCTATGTGTGTTGGGGAGGGGCATGAGGGAAGGAAAGTGGGTAGAGGGAGAGAAAGAGAGAGGGGGAGAGACAGGGAGAGAGAAGGAAGACACTGTTCTCTCAGAGTTCTGCAATAATAGATTTCATGATTTAATTGGAATTTTAGTAAATCTGCTAAGACATTTAATGGTTTAAATTTTTTTCCTGTTCTGCAAAGAAACAAAAGCTTCTGGTTCACTCAGTGTCTTTCAACAACTTTAATTTCACTCGTAGATTACAGATGGAAGTAGCATTTCCACTCGATTGCATACTGGGCATTAAGGAGACAAAACCCTTCATTGTTCGCAGCCCTCCGAATTTTTTTTCAGACACTAAGCCGTAGGTGGTATTCTTTATACCTGACATCAGAGCACTTTCGTCAGGCGTTTGGTTGGCAGGATTTATTGCGGCCCGTGGTGGGTGTGTGAAGCAGGGGAAACAAGAAAATACCGCGTTCAGGTGGGCAGAGAGAGGGGCGCGCAGGCCCGCCGGCCGATCGGGTAACCGCTGCTTTTCAAACTGTGTAATTAAAGACCTTCAGAGTTCTTCGAAGGGAATTAATTAGTAGAGAAAGGCTGTTTTGTTTACAGTCCTAATCATCAACATAATCAAAAGCCAGCCTGGATACTGGTGGCAAATTGGGCTGAGTTCTCCGGAAGCCAAGAACGCCTCACGCAGAGCTTTTCTTGCTCTGGGAGGTTCGTTCCATCTGTGCGTTAACTTGCCCTGGGGTGGAGGGGAGCGGGCAGAGGGGGAAGAGGGGCATTGTGGGTAGGGTCGGCGGGAGGCGCCCTCAGCATCGTCAAAACGCCCGCAGCCTCCTGTGGCGTCCTCATCACTGATACCCACCTGTGCGCTGTGTGTTGGCAGGCTGGGATCAGTGCTCTCAGTTCACCTGCCTGCACCCAGACCGCTGCACCTGGGAAGCCCTAAGGGATCATCTGGCAATGTGTCACAGCAGGTCTCAGTGGCCTGGTGGCATCCGAAATACCTGGAGTGCTTCCTCATAAATGAGGATGTCTGGACCTCACCCAGCCTTATTCAACCAGAACCTCCTAGCCAAGGGCTTCTCAGATGCAGCTGGGTTTGATATGCAGACTAGTAACAAACCATTTGGTGGCCTTTTGGTGAAAGGACATGGGCATGAAATGGAGAAAAGGGCTGGGTACCCCAGGGCAATGGTCGGCAAACTCATTAGTCAACGGAGCGGCAAACCGCGGCTCGCATGTGGCTCGTGAGCCGCAGTTTGCCAACCACTGCCCTGGTCCAGAAAAGGCTGGTCGCCAGGAGTAGACCCCTGACCTCAATTATAGACTAAAGCTGCTAGGAGGCAGGCTCACTCTTTGCAAAGTACAAATGAACCTTCGCCGTGAAGGACCATCTGTAACCCTCGCCTGAGCAATAGGGGAGAGACTGCAGGGCGGCTCCCCTTTCCCTGAGAGAGCCATTTCGTGGTGCCAGGAGCTGTTTGAAAGGGCCGGCAGAGCTAGGGGAGGGAGATGGATGGATGGGACATATGACCATGCAGTTGGTGAGAAGCAGGTCTCAGGAGGATCTGGATTTTATAGGCCCAATTTCACCTGATGCTCTTGGTGATCATATTCCAGGGCAAGAGCTCAAATGCTGGGCTGAGCCAAATGCCGTCTTTCCCTGGCTGCCTCTGTACCACAGACAATCCATTTTCTCTGGATGTTATGGAATATTTAGGCCTAGCCGTGTAGCGTCATTTCCAATAGAAGTTTATACTGTAAAAATAATGCAAGGATAATATGTTGTTAAAAATAATTTTTTTAAACAAGTAGAGGTGTATCAAGTGGGGAGGGGAAGCTCTCCCCAGAATCTCACTCTTCAGAGATAATCCATTACTGGGGTCAGCCACCTCATTTCCAAGATGCTGGGGTTCAGAAAGGTGAAGTCGGCCCCTCTGTGGCAGAGCAAGGACAGGAGTCCCCCCTCTCTGCCCAATGCTCTCTCCACCTACAGCTCTGAGGGAGGCCTCTCCTAGCACCCCAGATATCAGATACTTTGAGGCAACCCACAAGGAGGTGACTAACTAATTTCCCATGCTTGGGTGACCAGCATGCTTCCCTGGTGAAGTCTCCTCAACACCCGATTATTCCATAGTATAGGACACACCCTCCGGTTGATTCCTCCTCCAACCTTCTGACCATGGCACCCATCCATTTCTCATCACAAGGCTTCACTTTTCTGAGCCAGGTTCCCAGAGGTTACTGATTCTCAACGAGGAAAGCAGAACTGAGCATGCTCCGTAGCTGTTGGGTGGCTGGAGTGTCTTGGGGAAAACAAAGAGGGAAGGCAAGGGGAGTTACCGTCCCCAAGCAGAGCCCACTGTGCCCTTCTGAGTTCTCCCAGAAGCCCTTGCACCTTCCCCCAACATTCCTGGGAACTCGAGCCTGCCTCTGGTTGTCACATCTTTCTACAACATACAATCTGGATGCCCCATTAGTGACTCCCCATGAATGGGGCATCCAGGTGCAGTTTGGTTTCAGTTCAACAGCAAAGCGGAGGTTCCTGCTTCAGGATGCATCTTGTTTGTTCAGCAGTCCCCGGGAACAGTCGTGAACAGCCCAGGTCTCTGTATTTGCAGAGTCATAAGACAATAAGTTTCATTATATTAACTGTCATGTATTAAGCATCAAGTATGTGCCAGGCATCCTCGATTGTGCTCCCCGTTAAGTAATCAGGCTAGGTGCTCCATGTAAGTTATCAACTCTCACAGAGAGCTTGTTAGCATCTGCGTTTATAAATGAAGACACAGAGAAGGTACCAAGTAACCCAGCCAGTTCCCAAGAGAGTCAAATTTCCAATCCAGGCTGATTTGATGGCAAAGCCTGGGGGTTTATAAATGTGGATGCAGGCCTGGTCAGGTCCTAGCCAATACCTCCCACACCTGACACAAAGCTTATGGAGAAAGGCAGGGTCAGCTAAAGGAAGGCCCGATTTCCTACGCTGTACCCCAGAAAGTGGACGCTAACCAAGGCTGTCCACACGTCATGGTGGGTGGAACTTCTGGGGACTCGTGGCAACTGCAGACTCAACTGGGACTCAAAACTGGTCATTATGCCTTGCTGGTTTATTTACTTATTTTATATTTAGTCCCCTTTTCCCCTAGAAAAACGATCTTCGCCTCTTTGGAAACCCTTGCCGGTGGCTCTGTGGACTACAGGAGCGCATACTGACTGCAGCAATTGATAAAGAAATGAAGGCTCTGTCAGATCCAGAGGGAAGATGGGGATCTCTGGGAGCTCTTACACGGAGGGGGGCCCAGCCAGCTTGGACAGCCAGGAGTGCAGAGTGGCTTTCCCCCCCCTTTTACCACTCTAAGCCAGGTTCCTGGGGGGCCTCTCTGGGAATCCTCTTGCTACTTTAGCTTAGCTTGACTCTCCTGTGTATTTGCCATCCCATTGTTGGAAGAGACCTTCATTTTCCTTCTTTTCTCCCTTCCCTGGGCCCCTCCTTCTCTCCCTCCTCCCAGATGTTTTTGCATCTGTTAATCCCAGTTGGAAACCTTAGCAAGATAACAGTCTTGTTCTGTGTAGATTGCTTCCAGAACAAATACCGGGGTAGATCATTTAGCATTCGGTTTCAGGAGGGCTTAGAGGGGGGCTGCCCTCTCCCTCCCAGGACACCCAGTGAAAGCAAAGGCCAAGGACTTCCAAGCTCAGATGGAATGCATGTGGATCAGGTTCATTTCCAGGACGGCCGCCGCCTGCATGGAGGGGATATTAGAAGCCACCATGACAGCAAAGTAGTTTTATGCCGAGCGGCTTAGCGAGCACTCTGAGAACTAGTTTAGGGAAGCTATCAGGGTGAAAAATAGCAAGTCGCGAAGTTTTAATGAAACTAAGTGTGGATCAACATATCATAAAGAGCATCCAGGAGGACTTAAAAGATCCACGGGTGGAAATGAGAATGGATCTTCGGGATTTATTTGGCAAAGCCCATCTATTTTGATCTTTTTTCCCCCTCGTTTCATATTAAGGCTCCTGAAAGTGTGTTTTTGTTTGGCTGAGGCTGGAGGAGGACAGCCGCCATTGGGGCTTTTACACGGATGCTGCCACTGAAGTTTAGCGGCATTAATTGACTGATAAGGGCCCAGGCATCAAATAGCAGAGAAAAAGGCCATCGGAGATTTTCTTGCTTTATTACTCTCTGCACTTCATTTACATCTTAAGCCATATTGGTGATCCAGATTTGAATAAAGCCACAGCTTAAGCAAGTGATTAGATCTCAATAGCTTGGATTTTCTGTGAAATTGCTGTATTTTTACTAGATGTATTTAGAAATACTGGTGAAAACTGACACCTTGGGTAACTTTATCATTTAAAATGGAGCTTCGGGTGAATTAAATGATAATAATAAAAACAGCTAAAAGGGGGGTATTAGTCACCAGGCCTTTGACTCGAGCAGTGTCAAGGGTTAGAATTAGACAAAAGCCAAGCTCGGCACGACTTGGGCAATAAAGAATGCAGATAAGTCAACCCACCACCTTCCCTTCAGCCCACTCTCCCCCAAAATGTTAATCAAAGCAGTGATCCCATAACCTGAAGAAAAATAAGGAAGCCAAAAGGAATATATAATGCAACAAGGAGCTTTTTTATTATTATTATTATTCTGAGGTTTTTCTTTTAATCATGAAGCAATATTTTTAACTCTAAGGTTAACCTGCTAATCCTTAAGCTGGTGATATGACAGTGTCAAATGTGATGGGATTTCATGATTTTCATTATTGTTATGTATTGTTCTTTCCCTGCTATTCCATATTAATATTTATAAATGCCCTTTTTATAGAACCAGGAGGGCCAGAACCCATTATTAAATTTTTTTTAAATGGACAAACCTCGCATCCAATATAGTTGATTACAATTTAGAACAAAAAGGATTTCGGTAGTAATCCACTTCTTGGTTCCCGTGGCTGTTGATTTGGGTAGACAGCAGAGCTCCTGGTGGAATTATTATTTTTTTTTAAGCTACTGTTTGCACAAAGTAACATCCAAATGACAGAGAATAACAGAGTATTGATTCTGCTCCACGAGCAGGTGGAAGGCGCCGGGAGCAGGTAAGAGGGCACCATGGAGGAAAGGTGTGCATTTAAAATGCCAAGTCACCCGCCAAGAGCAAGGGTAGAATGAAAGAATCGATTGCAATTGTGAAGAGAGGGAGGCTGTTCATTCGGTTGTTTTCAAGGGCCTCGTTTACTTGACGAGTGGGCTCTGAAGGGTCCAGTAGGCATCCACGTGTGAGAAAGAGGAAGTCTCCGTGATAGGGAGGCAAATCAATCATCCCGCCGCTGAACCAGAGGCAAGAGTCAAAACTGACAACTAATCTGCAGAATCCGTTCCCCTTTCAGCTCCACGGGGTGCAATCAAACTTCCTTTAGAGTCGGGTAGCAAGAAAGGCTCTCTGCCCAGCTCACAGGCGTTACTAGGCTCCCAGCTCCTGGCAGCCGAGAAGTCTAATGCCCCAGAGGAGTGTCCATGGGAGAAAGATATTTTATTTTACTTAACATAACATTTTCCAATCTGAGAAAGACCAATGTCATATGATCTCACTCATTTGTGGAATCGAATGAACAGAATAAATTGACCAACAAAATAAAACCCTAAGCTTGGAGGCAAGGACCAGACTGACATACCTCAATATGGGATTGGGGGGGGGGGGGTGCGGGGGGAGACAAGAAGAGATAAACCAAAGAACTTACATACTTACTAGAGGCTCGGTGCACAAAAATTTGTGCATTTGAGGGAGACGGGGGTTAAGGAGAGGAAGAGGGAGATATTTGTAATACTATCAACAACAAAAAGTATATTAAAAATAGATAAAATAAAATATAATAGCTATAATACTAATAAAAATAAAATTAATAGGATTCTCCCCCTCACCCCCCAAAATAAAGATAGCTTATGGCCAACTGGTCCCACTACTCCTCTGTCTCCTAAAAGGCCTGAAAAACTGGGTGTGATGAACAAGAGTGTGTAGGATTGATTGGCTGTGATTTGCTGGGAGGGGGCCTGGGTGGCCTGGTTTTGCAGAGGGACAATCCAGGAAGAAAAAGGATCATGTCTCTGCTCGTCAAGCCAAGAACCCAGAGCAGTGACGGCAAATGGTTAGCAATGTCTCGAGTCTTATCCTTTCGGAGACATGCTTTCAAAGGCGATGTTTTTTTTTTATTCTTGTTTATAAATATTTTCCCCAACTTAGTGTACAAAGCTTCAGCATGAGTCCTAAGTGTGAGTCCTGGCTCTTCCCCTTCAAGCTGTGTGACCTCAGGCAGGTTACATAAGCAAATGTCCTTGATTGTAAAATGGGGAAAGTGACACCTGCTTTCTGCTGTTGTGCAGATTAAATGAGGTCGCTGCATGATGTTCAGGCCGTCTGGCACATAGTAAGCCTGCAAGTAGTCACAGACTTTGGATCATTTTTTCTGTTCTCCTCTCCTGGCTTGGGAATTGCAGCCCACGCATCTTTGTAACTATAGGTTTGCATGTGCAAAAATAATAAAGTAGGCCAAGTGGGGTGTGCAAGGGCCCAGGTTGCCATGTGTGGCTTCTGGAATAGAATACCAGGGCATTTCTTTTTAAACGCGTCTAAGGCATTGTCCAACACTAACAAGGAAAGAGGAGTCAGAACTGATGCCTAGTGGTTCTGACAGTTATTCTATTACAGTGCAGAGTTACGGCCACGGGGAGGGGAGGTGCTCGGTCTCAGGGAGGCGGGGGGCGGGTTATTGTATGCTCAAAGCAGCAAAGTGTAACTCAATTCCAATGAAACCTAAGTTCAGTGAAGCCATGAGAAGGCTATTCATCATGACCAATCTTTAAAGAATCTGGCCTCGCCTCTGGGGAAACATGTCTTATGTTTCAGGCAATGTGGAGTTGGTTCCGAAACTATGCAAAGACTCAGACTTTCCCGACTGCTCACACACCCGCCAGGTGCCTCTCCTTGCTGTCCCGCATGTCTTTAGGAGCCTTCATTTGAACTCGCCCTAGAGGGAGTCCTCCCGAGAGATGTGCCCGGGTGCTCTTCTCCTCCTGTTCATAGGGGACCCCAGACTTCTTTCCATCTTGTCCTCAGACTCCTGGTGACTTAATTAGGCCCTCGTGGAACTTCCTTCTCCACCCCCATTCACTGCCCCCAAACTGTTCACCTCCTACTGCCGTATCACAATTACCTGTCTTCTGCTTCATTTCCTCAGAAGGACACTGAGGAAGCCACCTGGCACTCCCAGGAGAAAGCTCAATAAAAGCGTGATCAGAATTCAATATATGCATCAGGGATTGGCTTTAGCCTTATGGAATAGTGACATTCTCCCTCAGATAACATTCCCTTGGTATCAGACAGCTGTGGTGCCCTTTCTCACATGGACCTAGGCCACCTCTGAGCTCCAGCTGTTACTGTGACAACACCTGTGCCCAGGTGTAGCACTTTCCTTGGCTGTGCTTCCTTCCCACAGCTCTCTGCACAGGGCTTCTGTCCTAGCACTGCCCGTGGCAGCCAGCTCAGCTGTGCTCACGCACCCAGGCACAAACCTGGAGGAGCGAGGTAGTCAGCACTCCCAGAGCAAACTGACCAGTGGAGATAAAAGCCAATAGGTAAAGTTCCCCTTGTCCCTCTCTGCCACATGGTTCCTCACACACTATCCCCCTGGGGATGGACATTCATGGAAGATGACACAAATCAAAGAGCAGTTCATTTGGGATTGCGCATGTATTGATTATGCAGGGGTTTTTTTTGTTTTGTTTGTTTGATCAACTGAGAAAAGGAGGAGAATGACAATTCCAGTTGCCTGTGTTAGAATATTACTTAAACATACCATTGCCCTCTACCTGAGAAGTCTCTTCTGCCTAAACAATTTGAATTTGGAGGTATGGATGTTTTTTTTTCTTTTTTAAAAAAATATATTTTATTGATTCTTCACGGAGAGGGAGGGAGAGGGACAGAGAGCTAGAAACATCGATGAGAGAGAAACATTGACCAGCTGCCTCTTGTACACCCCCCACTGGGGATGTGCCCGCAGCCAATATACATGCCCTTGACCAGAATTGAACCTGGGACCCTTCAGTTCACAGACCGACACTCTATCCACTGAGCCAAACCGGTTTCGGCATGGGTATGAATGTTTTCAACAATATCAGGGCTCAATGGCACATCAGAATGGAATATTTGAGGGTCCATAAAATCTTTTTGGCCCTGCAGAGCAATCTCTATTAAATTAAAACTTGATTAAATCCGCAGCAATCAGACTCAGTCCTGAATGTGAGGATGAAGCTGGTGGGCAAAGTTTTGGAAGCTCTTTTTTCCCAAAGAACTAAACACAGGATCCAATGAAAGGGTTCCTCATGTCCTTTCAATTACTCAAAATGGGACTTGTACTCCTCTCTGAAAAGTAGTAGCCCCTGCCACATTTTAAAAAGCTCATTTCAGTCCTTTAGCCATCCAGTGACCCCAACTGCATCAAAATTTCCCAGACAATTTCAAACCAAGCACAAACAGAAAAAAGGGTAAATAAATAACTATCAATAGAAACAGTTTAAGTCTGGAGATTTGCCTTGAGTAGCCCTAGAATGTGGCTTGGGAATCTGTAATATTTTTAATCTTTATTGTTCATATTATTACAGATGTTCCTCTTTCCCCGCCCCTCCTCTGTTGCTCCCCTCCACCAGGTTCCCACCCCACCCTCTGCCTTTTCCCCACCCATCATTGTCCTCATCCATAGGTGCACAGTTTAAAGGAGCCTCTCAAGTAATCAGGATGTGCCTCCAGGTTCCACCTCACAGCTGTCTGTCAACAGGTAAAGGGCCCCCTGTTGACAGCATTTTCTTCACCTGATGGTTAGTTTATTTAACAAATGATAGTCCTCTGTAGGTCATTAGGACAACAAAGTGATGTTTATTGAGCCTAATAGAAGAATAAATCCACTTTGCAGTCACTTTATTGTGTCCAGGATTAGTTATTTGTTTCTTGATGCTTTTCTGATAAGCTGAATGAGGATGTCTTGAGGATGGGCCTTGGTGGGATAGCTCAATTGGTTAGATCCCTGGTCAGGGCACATATAACAAATACAAGAATCAACCAATGAATGCATAAATAGGTAGAACCACAAATCAATGTCTCTCTCTCTCCCTCTCTCTCTCTCTCTCTCTCTCTCTCTCTCTCTCTCTCTCTCTCTCTCTCCCTCTCTCTCTCTCTCTTTCTCTCTCTCTCCTTCTCTCCCTCTCAATAAATAAAAACAAAATTTAAAAAGTTAAAGAGGATATCTCTAAAGGAAGCATAGATGCTTCTTTCTGATTTGATTCTTGATAGAATAAATTTTAATATAATTGAGCCCATCTTGAATATATCCTCTCATAAGCAGAAGTTGTTTGCTACTGATAAGGAGTTCATGTCCAAAATTTATAAATAATCTTATAAAACTCAACACCAAAAAAAAAAATCCCAAAACACCAATCAAAATAAAATATGAACAAAGGACCTGATTAGACTCTTCTCCAGAGAGGACATACCAATGGCCAATAGACATATAAAAAGATGATCAAGGTCACTTATCAGAGAAATGTAAATTAAAACCACAATGAGGTATTCTCACACCTGTCAGAATGGCTATCATCAATAAATCAATAACAAGGAATGCTGGTGAGGATGTGGAGAAAAGGGAATCTTCATACACTGTTGGTGGGGATACAGAGTGGTACAGCCATTGTGGTAAGTAGTATGGAATTGCCTCAAAAAATCAAAAACACCTGGCTGGTGCCTCAGTGGTTGACCATTGACCTACGAACCAGGAGGTCATAGTTTGATTCACAGTCAGGGCACATGCCCAGGTTGCCGGCTCACATGCAGGAGGTAGCCAACCAATGATTCTCTCTCATCATTGATGTTTTTCTCTCCCTCTCCCTTCCTCTCTGAAATCAATAAACATATATTTTTTAAAAAAATTAAAAATGGAACTGCCTTAGGACCCAATGATTCCACTTCTGAGAATATATACGAAGACACCAAAAACACTAATTTGAAAGAATCTATGAGCCCTTATATTCGTTGCAATGTTATTTACAATAATCAAGATCTGGAAGCGGCCCAAGAGTCCATCTGTAGATGAGTGGATAAAACAGCTGTGGTATATTTACAAAATAGTATACTACTTGGCCATAAAGAAGAAGGAAATCTTACCTTTGGTGACAGCCTGAATGGATCTGTCGATTATTATTTATGCTCACTGAAATAAGCCAGCCAGAGAAACACAAGTATCATAAGATTTCACTAATATGTGGAATAGAACAAACAAAATAAATTAGCAATCAAAATAGAAACAGGCTCATGCACAGAGAACATACTGACAGCTGTCAGAGGAGAGGGAAGTTGGGAGGCTGGGTAACAAAGGTACAAGGATTAGGCAAAAACAAAACAAAAACCTCATAAAACTCAGACAGCGTGCTCATTACCAGAGGGAAAGAGGGGTGGGGAGAGGTACAAAGGTCAAAAGGGGATAAATGGATAAATGGTGATGGAAGGAGACTTGACTTGGGGTGGTGAACGTACAATACAATATACAGATGATGGATTACAAAATTGTACACCTGAAACCTATATAATTTAATTAACCAATGTCACCCCAATAAATTCAATGTAGAAAAATAAAACAGATGAAGTATGGGGCAGGGAGAAGCTTCAAAAACCGTTAAGTGTTATAGAAATGCTACACACTCAACATACATTTATGAAATGCTTCTTATTCATCCACGACCGCTATTACTAACAAATATGACCATTTACTCGCTTGAAACCCTTGTTGGAATCTGGCATGCAAATTTCCCAAGTGTTGCTCATTTGCATCGGAAAAAGGGAAAGAGGTGGGAGGCCTTTTGAAGCCTTTTGAAAATTGAGCTCAGGGGGGGACAAATTCTTATCACTGGCCCCAAGATATAATTGGTTTTCCACGCAATAGCTCACAGGTGCTATATTTAACACCCCGAGGAGGAGGAGGATGGAAATGTTTCCCAACGTGCAGTCTGTACTGAAAATACCCAGTGGCAACCCCTTCCCTCTGGGGAAGGCTGAGAAGCCGGGGGGGGGGGGGGGGGGGGGGGGGGGGCTGAGGTACCCCACCTTTCCACCGATTGTCTGACTGTGCTGATGGAGGCCCCTGCTCCTTACTTCTCATCCCACTGGGAGAACTGAGCCTTGGGGTTCTTATTTCCAGTGGCCAGGTCCCAAAAGCACCTCTTTTCAAACCATGGTTAGGGACGAACACAGGGCAAGCCCACCATGAAATACATATTAATATTATAACAACCCTTTCAGAATTCACTGTTGCTATGTCAACAAAGCAGCTGGGGAAATTGGGTCTTTGGGAAAATGGGAAATGAGGTCGGCTTTGGCTATTTGGCAAGTGTTTCCTTCCCTCAGAACAATTGCTCTGTGACACCAGCCAGCCCTCTCCTAGTCGCCCTTTCTCCTGTTTATTCACAGAAAAATGGAGAGGCAAAATAATGGCCTTAAGGTCGAGGGCTCAGGAGCTTCCATGTAGATGAAGAAGCAAGAGAAACAAAATGATCCTTTCCTCCTTTTCACTTGTTTATGTCAGTTTCTTGGTCCCAAGCAGGACTCAACTGAAAATGAATTCCGTACCCAGCTCTGAAACTTTAAATGAGTTACATCTCGGTCTGACACCTCCTTAGGAAAGGTGCATCTGCAGGGTCAAAGACATACATTTTTGGGCCCCAAACAAGATGAAAATGCAGGGCCCCTTACTGAAAAATGAAGAATTTCAGGATGGCAGCAGCTGGGCCTCAGACCAAGTCCAGTGCCCCTCTGAGCACAGGCCCTGTGTGAAGGGCCAGGTCCCCGCCTGGGAGTCAGCCCTGTATATTGATTACTTACTACTCTAGGTTTACAAAGGAGAGGAGCCAAGCCACACTCTTGACGCTGAAGATAATTTAGTGAACAGTTACTGTGGTATCGAGGAAACCATGGGAGAGATGAAAACCTGAGGGCCCAAGAGATGCCTCCCTGCTCTGTTCTCTCATCTCTGCTCTCCTCAGGACAGCAGCTCCGTCCTCTTCTTCAGACCTACCCTGATGCTAAAACAGAGCCAACAGCTCCTGCATTTTCCATCTTACAGCTTCAGCCACCAGGAGACTCGCAGTCGGACATACTCTCAGCCTCCCAAATGCCAACGCTTGGAAAGGGCCTCCCTGGCTCAATTAGGTCAGGTGCCAACTCTAACCAACAAGCCCTGGATGAGGGGCCCGGGTGAATTTCAGCATACTGGGGGGTGGGGGAGGAGAGCAGATACCCCCCCAGCTGCCCTGCATATTGTGAGAACAGAGATAGTAGATTTCATCTCGCTGCCGCAGGTGTATTGAAAGCAGCTGCCTAAGTGAAATGTGGAGATATCTAGGGCCACACTGCCTGCCACGAGGCGCGATGGTGCAGGTGCCTGCATTTTCCATTCCTGGCCTAGATTCTGTGAACTCAATGTTTTCTTACAGTCCTAGCCTTCTACCAGTATTTCCTCTCTGTGCTCATGCTCATCCCCAAAATCAACTTTCAGGGATCATTTATTTCATTCAATAGGTGTTTGTAAAATGTGATGAAATTAAAAAAAAAATAAATGGATGTATTTGAAACATGCAAGAAAAATGCTCTGGCTCAAGCAATGCTGAAGCGAGTCCTTTGGTAAAGCAGACTCTTACTTAAACTGAATGGTTACTTAGTTCCTTAGCAACTCCGCATTTTCAGAGAGAGCTTTTCTTCCGGTGGAGAGACTGAGGGTTCTGACTTGGAAAGACAATCACTGAGGAAGAAGTTGAGGAGTCTGCAGCTTTAGAAATGTGCCAGGCACCTCGATCTACTCCACACCCACCTAAGAGACAGGGGGTACTTAGCATCACTGGCACGTTCTTCGTGGCTTGTCCCTCAGAGGATGCCTATGTGATTATTCAAGCACAAGTCCACTTGTAGAGCAGGTTTTCATTTGGGTGGCGGAGGGGGTGGGGAGTAACAGGAACAGCTTTAGACCAGCACTTCCTGTGCAGTGGCCATAGTCATATGTGGCTGCTAAGCACTGGAGAGGAGGCTGGACTGACTGAGACAGGCTGCATGTGTAAGTTACACAGGGCATTTTGAAGACTTCATGTGAAAACATGTAAAGTATCTCAATAACATTATTTATTGACTAGTGACTTG
Source organism: Pipistrellus hanaki (assembly GCF_964339955.1). NCBI lineage: Eukaryota > Metazoa > Chordata > Mammalia > Chiroptera > Vespertilionidae > Pipistrellus > Pipistrellus hanaki. Next base: position 34,435,180 of record NC_140503.1, on the reverse strand, counting down.
CTACAGGAAATTCGTGCAATGGGAGGGGAGTGTCCCTCAGCCCAGCCTGCATCCTCTCCAATCTGGGATCCCTCAAGGGATGTCCGACTGCCCGTTTAGGCCTGATCTTACTGGGCAGTTGGACATTCCTCTCACAATCCAGGACTGCTGGCTCTCAACTGCTCACCTGCCTGCCTTCCTGATTGCTCCTAACTACTTCTGCCTGCCAGCCTGATCACTCCCTAACCATTCCCCTGACAGCCAGATGATGCCGAACTGCTCCCCTACCAGCCTGATTGCCCCTAACTGCCCTCTCCTGCAGGCCTGGTCACCCCTAACTGCCCTCCCCTGAAGGCTTGATTGCCCCCAACTGCCCTCCCTTGCAGGCCTGGTCCCTCCCAAATGCCCTTCCCTGCCAGCCATCTTGTGTCCACATGGGGGCATCCATTTTGACCACATGGGGGCAGCCAAGTTGTGTGTTGGAGTGATGGTCAATTTGCATAGTACTCTTTATTAGATAAGATTATATATTGAAATGATAGCTTTTTTATCCATGGGGTTAAAGAAAATATGTTATTAGTTTCACCTGTTTCTTTTTACTTTTTCATGTAACAAGGAAATGCAGAGTAAGTCACGTGGCTTGTGTAATGTTTCTATTGGAGGGAGCTGCTCTAGACCCCGTTGCCCAGCGCTGGTCCTGGGTGTGGCCAGGATGACTCACTGATTAAAGATTTTCTGAAGCAGAAGGTGAAAGTAACTCTGACTAAGGGAGACTAGGTAGAGTTAAGTAAGGGCAGTTTTCCACTTCAGGCTCTGTCTGACAGAAACTCATAGAATTGTACAGGCAGAAACAGCAGATCAATGTCCACACTAGTATATCACCCCCACAGCTGAATCTCCAGTATTGTGAAGATTAGAGTCAGCTGCCATCAGGAGGAGGTCTGTTGGCTGCCCCTCCCCCACCCCCCCGCCCCCAGCAGGAGGTGGGCAGCTCTGTGACTGCTCCGCCACTTCCAGGCCCAGCTTTAGGAGGAATGGCCATTTCTGCTTCCTTCTTCCAGAGCCTAGAACCATCATGAAAGAATCCCACTCCCTTTCTGGGGAAGCCTGGAGACCACGCGGAGGAAAGAAACCCGCTGAGCCCAGCCTGCCAAATGTTTGCGCTGAGGTGCAGGACATGCAGGTAAAGTTGCCTTGGGTCCTCCAGGCCATTCTTGGCACTGGCTGATACACCAGGCACCCCCGCTGACACCACATGGGACAAAAGAACCTCCCAGCAGAACCCTGCCAAAATACCTAACCCAAGGATTTGTAATAAACATGGAAATGGTTGGCCCTGGCCTGGTGGCCCAATTGGTTGGAGTGTTGTTCCGTGCACCAGAAGGTTCTAGGTTTAATTCCCCAGTCAAGATATGTATAGGAGGCAACCAACCAACACATTTGTTTTTTCACATCGATGTTCCTCTCTCTCCCTTTTTTCCTTCTTTCTTTCTTTTTCTTTCTTTCTTTCTTTCTTTCTTTCTCTCTCTCTCTCTCTCTCTCTCTCTCTCTCTCTCTCTCTCTCTCTCTCTCTCTCTCATCAATTTAAAAAATCATTGGGTGAGGATTAAAAAAAAATGGCTGATGTTTTCAGCCACTAAGTTTTGAGTGGTTTATGCTGCAGCGTTAGTTAACCAGACACCCTGCAAATTATTGCTGTTGGCTCCATTTGCAGGAAGACAACAGCACACAGGCCAAACATCCACTCATCATTCCTTTTGGGACATAAGAAAAGGAAGCAGTAAAGTCATTGAATCAGGAAAGCCACTGATTTGAATATTAAATAAATTTGTAAAGTCTTGAATTCAAGGCTAAGAAGTGCGATTTTACTAGAGGTAGTGAAGAGCCACTGAGTGCTTTGAACAGGGAGTAATGCCATCGGAGCTGTGCTTTAAAAACATCATTGAACAGCTTTGTGCAAAGTGGATTGGAGGAAGGCGAGATTGGGGGTGAGAAGACCAATTCAATGATCCCAAATCCAACATCTCAGATGAAAAGTGAATTTTCAGAATCCAGGCGAGTGACAGAAAAGCAGAAGAAAAGTTCCCGTGTTTCTCCACAGGGATGACACTGAGCTGAGGGCACATTTGGGGATATTTAGAGCTGTTTGTGATTGTCACAGTGACTGGAGGGCATTACTGGCATTTGGTGGGCAGGGGTCAGAAATGTTAAATAACCTGCAATGCACAGGACAGTCCCACACCATGAAGAACTGTCCTATCCTAGTAGATAGAAGACTCCACAATAGAACTCAGCAAGTGATTGCATGGAGATCCAGCAAAAAGGGAGGTAAAAGGTGTCTAGATTTGATGACTGGCATCATAAGCAGCAATGGAAACCCAGGAAGAAGGCTTGGGTGAAAGCTGAAGAGTTTGGGGTGCTCCTGAGGCTTCCAGATGGAGGCGTCTCACAGACAGCAGGATGGCGTTCAGGGCACACTCAGAAGACAGGCGCTGGGATGGAGGTATTGCAAAGCCCACTATCCCATCCCTGGTTTCCATCAATCTGCAGGGTCTGAGTATCCCCACTTTAGGTCACATATAAGGTTCATGGCTCCCTGCTCCAGAAGGCTTCCCTCTGGCCCGGGTACAGTCACCAGTATTGAGTGATCATTGAGGCCAAAAAGAGTGATTGAGGGGCGGGGAGAATGCTGGACTGAGGAGCAGCAAACCCTGATCTGCAACTGGCTCTGCTTCTCACTCCCCAGGCAGACCCGCCAGACTGCTGGCCTGTGTAAAACAGGTGTTAGAACGACTGGATGAGCCATAGGATTGGGCCAACTCCAACTCTTTCATTGGCGATCACGACCCCAGGGAAGGACCCTCATCATGAGGGTTGTCCTGCAAGAGGGGAAAGGGTTCTCACAGACCACAGGGGTCCTCTAAAGTACCCTTCAAAGAAGAAAAGAGGGGATCCATGAGCACTCACACTCATGATGGAAGACGTAAGCTTCTCCCTCTGACACTTCCTTGATTCTATAATACTCTGCTAAAGCCTGTCTTTGTAAGGGCTTAATGTTGTGCCTACTCTTCTCTTAAGGACTGATGAGAAGCCTACCACCCCATTTCCCTAGGTACCCACATCCCACCTGAGCCTGCTCATTGCTTCATTACCCTCTCCTTCCCCTCCCCCTCCCTTTCTTTTTCTCCCTCCCCCTATCCCTCTAGGTAGGTGCAGTAAGCCCTGTTTCCCATGTGAGAAATGAAGCAGAATGTGGCAGGAGGCATCCACTGTCATTTCTGAGGAGATTGGGGGGGTGGGGGGGTGCAGAGCAGCTAAGTGACACCTTTGCTCCCCAGGGGCAATATTTGAAAGCAAAGTCACCCCCCAACACCCAATTAAAATTCACACTTAACCTCCACCATCTTCTGAGATCCATATCATTAAGTCTGATTCCGGTAAGCTGCCTCGATATTCTAAATTATTTGTCAGCCTGGCGCGACAAATAAACATTTGTGAAATTCATTTCAAAAGATGTTAACACCGGTGAAGCCCACGTGGCCCCCAGAGGGATTATACAAATTTCCATGTCAAATATTTGAGGCAAAGCACTTGTGGAGAAACAGTGTTTTTTTGTGTTTTGATGCCATTCATTTCCATAAACTAGATTACTTTCTGAAATTACTTTCACACAGAGAACCGTTTCTATTGAATTCCAGTCAGTGAACTCCTCCGAGTGTGAGGTGAATAAAATATCTCGGGGCTGTGGGACTTCCTGGTTGCATATGCACCTGTGCCGTGTAATGGGGGCAAACCAGGTTGAGATGTTATCTTCAGAGAGTCATGTACCAGGTCTGCTGTCTTAACAGTAATTGCCGAGCGGCGATTCATTTCATTTCGAGCCTAACAAGGAAGCTCTGGGGTTTTCTCTTCCCCCTGCCCCTCCTACCTGGCTAACAATGACTCCGGCTCTGTGGCTAGCTGGAGATTTGCTGGCAGGCAAGCTGCCTGCGACAGCGAGGCTCTCCCACAGTCAAGTTTTATCTGCTTCTTGCAAACACTGATTCTGCCAGAGAAAATTCGCACAAAAAATTTTGATCCCTGAAAACATTGTCCTATTGTCCTAGTTCTGTCAAGCCCATAAAATTAAAACGGACTTGGTTTTCTTAAAGGGGAAAAAAGAGAGGAAAGTAGTTGAAGGCCCAAGTAGAAGGAAGCTGCTGGGTTGAATGTTACCGGAAACGGGCGTTTCCCAGGAGGTGTGGGCTCTGAGCTGGTAACAGAGTGGGGATTCCTGTATGGGTCGGGACAAAAGGGACATCTTTCCTTAGATAAGGGCCCTTGAAGGTCTTTTCTTCCAGAGCTTCTGCGGAGAGTTCTTGGTTCTGGGGAGAACATTTCTGGGCAAATCTAACCTTGACCAGCTTTAGAGTGACTGACTGATTGGCACATGAGGAGAAGTCTGCAGCCAAGGCGTGGCCCTGACAGGCCACAAGAGAAGGAGGGAGAGCAAAAGGAAAGGGCGTAGAGCTGGCTGGCTTTGTTTTTGTTTTGTTCATTTGTTGGTTTGTTTGTTTTTCCAAAGAAGCAGAGGTAAAGATAGCAGTTTCCAGCTTGACTCCTCAGGATGAGGTGAGAGCCACTGGAAGGTGTAAACCAGGAGCCAGGTGTCCTGATTTGCTTTTTAATAAGATCAATCTGGCTGCTGAGCTCGAAGCAGGCCAAAGAAGAAACAGTTAGGAGGCTGTTGGAAGAGGCAAAGCCAGATACCATGGTGGTTTAGGCCCGTGGTCGGCATTTGGCCCCTTGAGTGTGGCTCTTCCACAAAATGCCATGGCCTGGGCGAGTCTATTTTGAAGAAGTGGCCTTAGAAGAAGTTTAAGTTTAAAAAATTTGGATCTCAAAAGAAATTTCAATCATTGTACTGTTGATATTTGGCTCTGTTGACTAATGAGTTTGCCAACCACTGGTTTAGGCCAAAATGGTAGCAAAGGTGTGTGGACAGGTTTAATTCTGGGTTTATTTGAAGGTGAACTAGTCCTTGCAGAGTGTGAGAATAAAGGAAGAGTTAAGGATGCCCCAAATATGTTATCCTGAGCAGCTGGAAAAGTCAAATTGCCATTTACTCCATGGAGGAGGCTGCAGACAGAGCCAGGATTTGGTCACAGTCTTCATTAGGTAGATATATTAGGCTTCCCAGTGGAAAAGTCAGATAGAGAGAGTGGTTTGCATGGAATATAAATCAGAGAGTCATCAATTATAGGTGTTATTTAAAGCCTTGAAACTGGATGAGAGCACCAGGGAAGTCAGTGTAAAGATAAGGAGAGGTCCTGGGGCAATTCAACATTAGGCATATTTGCCACCTATCAGAGTGTAATTCAAATGCAAAATGAGCTAAGTGGGTACAGAAAAAAAAGCAACTATCTGGTCACTTAAAGGGCCTGGAGGACTGAGACACAGAATGTGTACATTATGAAGGAGACAAGCCAGGTCTCTAGGAAATGTGACATCTGAGGAGTTGATGGAGAAAGAGGTAATGACTGTCGCCTTCACAGCAAAATGGCAGGACGCAGAGGATGCAGCAGAGGTCACAGGTGCAGCCGGGAAAGACGGGGTGCGCTGGGAGATCATTAAAGAGTTGAAAGAAAACAAAAAGGGAAGCCTCAGGAACAACTCGTTGCAAATTTTGCTTAATCCCCTTGTTCCTCCCCACTCTTCACTGCCCTCACTCCCAGCTGTCAACAGAAATTCCCCCAAAGAGTATTAGAAACAGAGAGACTTTCTTCCGGTGAGAGAGACTGCAAACCAGAGAAAAGCAACATTTCTGGCAGAAATGGGAAGTACACTCCACCAAGACAAAGCGAACGAGTGTGTGAGTGTTTGAGTGTGTGTGTGTGTGTGTGTGTGTGTGTGTGTGAGTGTGTGTGAGTGTGTGAGTGTGTGCATGTGTGTGTGTGTGAGTGTGAGTGTGTGTTGGAGGGAGAGGGAGGGCTGTTTTTTATAGAGAAAGTTCTTGCCCAGGTTCCCAATTAGGTTCACTTAATGCAAATGACAGTTCTAATTGATCCAAATCATGCAGTCCTGATTGGTGGCCATCATGCATTCTGGTTAGTCAGTATAAATGCAAATGAGGGTATAGTTATGCAGTTCTGACTGGAGGGGCAGCTCTCAGTCCACTGATTGAAACACAAAACCGTGAACTCCCTTATATAGTGGTTGACTCAGATGGCAGGAGCATGCACAGTACAGGAGGAGACTGAAAGCTTAATTTGTGGCTTTTCACGAAATGAAGAGTGCATGAAGAGGCCTCCGGCAGCACCAGGCACTAGACTCTGGCTATGGATTTGTGCCCGTTTAACCATGAGACATCTCTTTTGACAGATACAGTTCTTCTCCGGCTTTCCACAGCCTTCCATGCTGTGCAGGTGCCCATGTGTGTGCCCATAACACTCCCACACATTCTCCCTCTTCTCTTCCAAGAGAGAGATTGGTAACACAGTGCCCTTTGCTAGAGATGCCTGGCAGAGGTGACAGCCACCTCCCCCCTTCATCCTCCATCCCTTCACCCTGCTTCATCTCCCCAGCTCTGCCCAACATCAGGGCTCTAGGGTGACATGTGTTTTCTCCAGGTTAATGTTGCAAGGATCACATTTGCTTTTTTTTTTTTTTTAAAAAAAAAAAAAAGCATCACCCAGTCCTGCCTGGGGTGTTCAGTGGTTAGAGCATCAGCGTGGGGATTGAAAGGTGACTGGTTAGATTCCTGGTCAAGAGCATGTACTGTGGGAGGCAAACAATCAATGTGTCTCTCACATCGATGTTTCTCTCTCTTTCCTCTTTCTCTCTTGCCCGTTACTCCCCCCCTTCCATTCTCTCTAAAAATTAATGAAAAAAAAATATCATCAAGTAAGGATTTTTAAAAAAGCACGACTCAGTTGCTGTTGTGTTTTCCTGTGGATTTAATACACTTGATGGGGTGGAGGGTGCAGGGGCGACTGGATGATCTAGCAAAGCTTCCTCTGTTGTTTCCTCCTCTGCTTGATAGGGAGAGAAAACCTACCTCATAGCAGCCCCAGAACATGTGCTGGGAGCCTGAATTGGGCATCGTGTTTTGAGTCCAGGATCTTCTAACTCTTACTAGCTATTTGACCAGGGACAAGCATCCAAAAGTCTCTCTGTGCTTGATTTTCTAATCCAGGTAAAAGTCGGTTCTTGCCTCAGAGACTTGAGCAGATTACATGATAAAGAGTATAATAAAGCTCTTAGCACCTGGTGGCCCCCAAACACAGGCCACCGGAACTTAGTGAATGAGCTGGGACAGTGGTTGGCAAACTCATTAGCCAACAGAGCCAAATATCAATAGTACAGTGACTGAAATTTCTTTTGAGAGCCAAATTTTTTAAACTTAAACTTCTTCTAACACCACTTCTTCAAAATAGACTTGCCCAGGCCGTGGTATTTTGTGGAAGAGCCACACTCAAGGGGCCAAAGAGCTGCATGTGGCTCTCGAGCCTCAGTTTGCCGACCACGGAGCTGGGAGAATGCTCTAGCCCTGCGTCCCAGGAGATCCCGTGGGGAAGACACTCAGAATGGAGCTGCCCATTGAGAAGTCTCAGAGCTGCCCTGGCTCCTTGTGCTACTGCGGGAGAGAGAATCAAGCCCATTGCCTGTAAAAATGGGTGCTCCTTAAAGACAGTATGTTGTCCCTCCAGCGCCCCTCCACCCCATTCCACATGAAAGCTTCCGTTTCCAGGCATTTTCAAGTTCTCCTGAGTGAGAGAGGCAAGGCCTGCGGCTGCAGTTGCTCCGGGAGAGCAGGTCACCGTCTTTCCGGAGAGCCCGGATGAAGAGCGGACCGGAAGACTTGGGTGTGGACAGGGTAAGTATGCATGGGGTGCAGGTGAAGGGCAGTGGGGTTGGAGGGAGGACAGCCCAGGTGGGCACAGTGTCTCCCATTCCCTCCCAGTCGAAGCTGCTTTTGTAGTACTGTATTCCTTGGGCTGTAATTTTCAACAGCACAGCCTTAGGTTCATGGTCTCCTGGCTTTGCCATGAAAATGTGCTGCAGGAGAAATTTGGCATGGAATGTCTCAAGCCAAGGAGAAGCTTTCCTTTCTCTTTCCCCACCCCCTTTCTTTCTTTCTTTCCTTTTCTTTTTAAAAAAATATATTTTATTGATTTTTTACAGAGAGGAAGGGAGAGGGATAGAGAGCTAGAAACATCAATGAGAGAGAAACATTGATCACCTGCCTCCTGCACAACCCCCACTGGGAATGTGCCACAACCAAAGTACATGCCCTTGACCAGAATCAAACCCGGGACCCCCTCAGTCCTCAGACTGACACTCTATCCACTGAGCCAAACCGATTTCGGCATCTTTTCCCCTCTTTTTTTTTTTTTTAATATATTTTATTGATTTTGTACAGAGAGGAAGAAAGAGAGATAGAGAGTTAGAAACATCGATGAGAGAGTCATCGATCAGCTGCCTCTTGCACACCCCCTACTGGGGATATGCCCGTAACCAAGGTACATGCCCTTGACCGGAATCGAACCAGGGACCCTTCAGTCCCCAAGCCGACGCTCTATCCATTGAGCCAAACCGGTCTCGGCTTTTCCCCTCTTTTGACAGATTCTGCATCACAGTCATCTAGTCAATTTGCCCTAGGAAAGTAATCTCAAAGTAGAGCCCTACCCACTGATCCCCAACCTTTCTTGTGCCAAAAACAGCTTTTCCAAGAAGTCTTCAACTTTCCCTTCTGGAACTGAGCCTTAGGCAGCCTCTCCGGCAGCCTCCCCTGAGCACCTGTTATTCTCTCATCAAAGGCAAACAGCACAACCCTCCTTTTGGCGTCACTTCCTTTTACTTATTCCATGCCCAGAACTTCCCTGGGCACCAGTGAGAATCTTGCAAGTACAGAGAAACACCTCTGTACAATATAGAAAGCGTTTGCATGCGCGCGCACACACACACACATACACAAGGACAGGAGAGAATGAAAGATGCTTAAAGTGCTTAAACCTCATGTATAGCTACTAAGGACTTAACATGTTTGCTGGGAAAATTAAAGAAATCTAGAACGGAATTTTTTTTTTCCATGCAGAAATGTAAATTTTGCATTTCAGCAGGATCAAAGGAAGCCCACTGACAAAATGATAGCACTTGAAAACAGGATAGGCTGCTTTGATTAAAACGAAATGTACTGATAATCAAGGAAAGATTTAGTAAAGCCTTTTAGGCTAAATTTATTGCACCGACCATTCATTTATTCACTTATCCACTCAAATACTTTTTAAAGTCTACAACGTGTTAAATTCTCACTTAGAAAATGTTATATAGTTCTTTTCTGAGGCTGTCCTGAGTAATCTTGTTATTCCGTATTGTTAAGGCATTTTATGAAATGCAGTTCTTACCGTGAAAACTCATTCTCTGACATTTAAAACTTTTTCCTCCATAGGAAGCTAGATGGAACCACCGTGCAGGAAGCTAGTGTGAATCACTAAGATCAGAGTTGGAACTCTGCCTTGACTCTTCTTAGGATCAAAGTGGAGGGCATGTAGCGAGGAACTTTTCTTGCATATCCATTAAAGACCAAAGGCTTTACAGAATATCCCATTTAATTTTCATTCTTACAACCCAAGGAACAGGTTTCCATCTTGTAGCTTAAAAAACTTAGGCTGAGAGAAATAATAAAACTTGTACAAGGTCAAGTAACTTGTAAGGACTGGCATCACTAACCCTCCCTGTTTTTCAGCACATCATCCATTTCATCTATGCATAACTTTATTGAGCACCTACTATGTGCTAGGCCCTGTTCTGGGTGATGAAGTTATAATGGCAAATAAAAAAGTCTTTCCTAATGGCATTTTCAGCCCAGTGGTTGAGAAGGCCACTGTGGCTTGAACTTGCGTGATGTTAATATAGGTATGATTTATACTTAACCCTAATGGCGTCAGACAAGGGCCTAAGAGGGACACAATTACAGACCTTAAAGTCACCTGGCCCTTCCCAGTCACAAGGTTATCTGAGCATTTCTCTGTGGTTTTGTGAGTAGCCACTTGGCTAATCTTAGTAGGATGTTGACCTCCTCTGGGTTCTTCATTAACCGGATTGGTTTTCTCATTTCTAGGGTCGCATGGATGCTCTTGGTTGCTCTGTATGGATCCATGAGCACCCATTGGAAGAGAGACTACCTGCATAGAGCAATCAGGCTGTCTTCCTGGCTATGCTAACACAGGGAAACCTTACACCCCTCTGATTTCTGATTTTTATGGTCACACAGAAGGCTTTTTTGACAGAGCCCCAAAGGCAACCTCCATTTCCTGGGTGAGCAGACCACCCCATAAGTCCAATAAAATGAGTTCAGAGCAACTTAACAATTAGTCCTTTACTGATTAAAAATATCTCGAAAAGCACCTAGGGATGCAGTTAATGAGAAGGTAGTGCACAAGGCTCCCCTCAGAGGTACTCTCCAGTCCGTGGCTATTTCCAGAAGTTTGCCGTCCATTAAAGATGGGTAAAGACCGCAGACCTGAGGCCCAGCTCAGAGACCTGGCAAAGGCCTGGACCAGGGTGGCTCAGTCCTCGACTGCCCATTTTCTCCCTGGGTGGGACTGCAGAGCCTGCTCAAATCTGTCTCACTCCCCTCAGCCAGGCCAGCTCCAGCAGGACTCCCTCACCTCCATGTCCACCTGTTTTCTGTCCCCAAAGCCCCACCAGCATGGACATCCATCTTCGCCTCTGCCCTCTCCTTCTGCTTGCTCACCTCCCTCCCTCACCCCCTTCACTATACACCATTCTCTGCCTCAGGATTCCACCAAGGCCCTCTGTCCTCTCTGGGCAGCAGCAGGGATCCTGGGATCCTTTCCAGGCTCTTTTCTGGGGGGACAGGAGGAGAAAGAAGTGTTAGAGGAATCTTAGGAGAATGTTTGAGAGTTGGTATCTTAATCAGGCTCCTTGCAAAAACCTTTGTGAAGAGGAGCAAGAGGGCCCCAGCCCCACCAAGGGCCTCAGCTCTTGCTCTGCTCCAGGGGTCTTCAAACTATGGCCCGCGGGCCACATGCAGCCCCCAGGGGAGTCTGATCCTGCCCGCCAGGTTTTTTGGGCAGTGAGCGCAGCCAAGGTGTTACAGTAGGAATTAGTAGTTCATATAGTCCGGCCCTCCAGCTCTCTGAGGGACCGTGATCTGGCCCCCACTTTAAAAAGTTTGAGGACCCCTGCGTCTGCTCCTTCCGCCCACAGACAGGAGCCTGGCCAGCAGCAGGGCTCCTGCCCAGAAGAACCCCCTGGTTAATGGAGCTGCTAATGTCAGGGGGCTGCCTGCCATTTCCGTTTTTCAAGGAAATCCCTCTTCTCCAGGGTCTCCAGGCAGGGGTGACACCTACCCAACACCCCCTCTGGGCACTGGGGTTGCCTCGTTCTCCCCACCCCCACCCCCTGTGTGGGTTGGATGCACACCCTCAGGAATGTGATGGCTGTCCCTGCCCAGGTGGCATGTGGCTGTCCTTTGGGCACAGTGGCCCATTTGGAAGCCTGTCTATGTTTGTCAGAAAACAAATTCCTTGTGAAAACAAATACCTAGAGAAAGCAAACTTTTCTCAGGGAATGCAAATACCCGTGGATGTTCTGTTTTGTAAAGATGACTAAACACACTGGGTTCCTGAATGGCTCTCTTACATGTGTCAACCGTCAGAAATTTAGCCTCACTCCCGATCAACACGAGCGATTCGTGGTCACAAACTTGGTGACGGGAAGGCAAATGCGGAAACCTCAGGACCAAATTAGGCGTAATTGGCGTAATTGGTAACCATACAGGAAACTCTCCAGTCACCTGGCAACTTGCAGCTAAGGGAGAACACGCGCGGCATTGTCTTAACAAGTTCATTAAATATGCAATTAGCCACCAACCATCAGGCACCAGGCACCAGCCACCTTTGCACTTGGACTTATGGCTGCTGCCGGTCATAGACTGGCTTGCGGACGTCTCTCAGAACCCAGGCAGATGTGCAAATGCAATACACACCAAGAAGTGCAAACAACAATGCCTGTCTGGCTTCTTATTTGATAGATTCACAATAAGGGTGTCCCCCACCAAAAAAAAGTATATACATTTTAACAACCGATAACTCAATTTTCACTCTGTTTCAGCTTTAACTGATTTGAAATAATGGGTGAAGCCAGACTAAGTGTTGAACAAAGAAAATTTATCTTAAAGTTCCACTAGACTTTTTTTTTTAATAGGGGTGCATGAAAGATAAAAGTTTTGCCCAGCTGGTGTGGCTCAGTAGTTGAGCATCTCACTATAAACCAGGAGGTCACGGTTTGATTCTGTCAGGGCACATGCCTGGGTTGCTGTCGGGCATGCAGGAAGCAGCTGATCAATAATTCTCTCTCAGCATTGATGTTTCTATGTCTCTCTCCCTCTTCCTTCCTTTCTGAAATCAATAAAAATATATTTTAAAAATAACAATAAAAAATCAAATTTATAGTACAAAACCGGCAACATGAGGGTGCACAAATACCAAATGAAATGATTCTTGATGTTTGTGATTCATTCGCTTCACATTACCAGCAGTGCCTGGACCAGAGTGATCATCAGCGTGAAAAGCAGGCATTGACAAAAAATGGTATTTTTGTGGATTCTTTTAAATTTTGAAAATGAACTGTATGTTAATAAACACTGACTTTATAATCATTCAAAGTGTGGATCCACTTTTTGGGGACACCTTGTAGTTTTCCTCATTTGGGGGTCAATTTCACTCAAGTCCTTTCTGCAGCAGGAAGCAGGGAGGGTGTCACTTCTTGTCAGAGTTTAGTGACAGCTATGAAGACAGTTGGAAGAGCAAGCATGTTAAACTCGAGGCCCAAGGATTTTTTTTCACCCTTATTGTGAATTTATCAAATAAGCAGCCCACAATGAATATTTTTGCAGCCCAGCCAATATAACAGTATGTAAGAAATATTTTAATAAAAATTTTGTAACTTAACTTTTACAATATCCTGTTATAGATAATTGTTAATAACAAACTACAATGCTTGCTAATGACTGATTGCTATAATCGTGCTGCATTCATTTCCCTTACACACCTATGTGCAGGCGCACCATTTCTCTCCACTAATACCAGCAGCGAATATTTTAGCAGCTGATGGCCACGTCATTAGTCTTGGACTGACTTGTTTGGTGTGCACAACAGGAAATATTTCGCTTTCAGAGAACAAGAAAAATAGGTTTCTTTGTGTTATGCTTATTAATTTGTGCAGTTATTCAGTGTCTGGTAAGTTAATGTTCAAGAAAAAAATATTAATTTTTATTAAAATGTCCTATTATTTTATGTTAATGATTACTTGTTCATTTCAGCCCTTTGTATTCAGCATGTCTCTATGGAAATAAACCTACGTTTCTATGACAATTGAAGCTTTTGTGTTTTTTTTGTGGCCCTCATAAACTTAAACCTGGCTTATTTGGCCCTTGTTAGTCTTTGAGTTTGACATGCTTGCTATAGAGCAGTGGTTCTCAACCTTTCTAATGCTATGACCTTTTAATACAGTCCCTCATGTTGTGGTGACCCCCCAACCAAAAAATTATTTTTGTTGCTACTTCATAACTGTAATTTTGCTACTGTTAATGAATCATAATGTAAATATCTGTGTTTCCCAATGGTCTTAGGCATCCCACAGGTTGAGAACCACTAGCAAGGTCACCTAAGACCATCAGAAAACACAGATATTTACATTACAATGCTTAACAGTAGCAAAATTACAGTTATGAAGTAGCAATGAAAATAATTTTACGGTTGGGGTTAGCAAACATGAGGAACTGGGGTTGCGGCATTAGAAAGGTTGAGAACCACTGCTATAGAGGACGACCTGTATTCAGACAATTTGCTTTTCTATTGTAAGGAATTGGTTTCAAACATGTCCAATAAGGAGAAATATTGAGAATCACAGAACTCATAGCCTCAGCCAGCCTGTACAGTGAAAAGGCCTCAGGACCCCGCCTCCCCGTTCCAGCATTACAGAAAGAATTAACTGACAAATATTCTTTCTGCAAATAAAAAATAATAGTACATCCAATTAAGCATGACCAATAAAGATTAAAGTCTGTAGCTTTTCTTTCTGGACATATCTGTCAATTCGCTCTAGGACCAATATAGACTACTTTTCTCAGGAGGTGAGATTACAAAGGAAGAAAAGCATTCTCAGAGCTCAGCTGGTAATTAATCTTTGCATATGACTTCCTCATAGTTCCCATTAATTATCAATATTCAATCATGCATTAAAAATGGATTTTTCTTTGACAGAATTTAGCTGTTTGTAAGACTGACTTTATCAAGCAAACTTCTAATATAATCACAGAGGTTGGCCTTGCAAAACCTTCATTACATTTTTACAAATCCTTTAGTGGAGGGTTACATACAAACACATACATAATAGCCAATTCAGCAAAATCAATGTGTGAACAACAATATCAAAAGCAAACATAAGCATGTCAACCAATTGTAATGTGTGGACTTATGAGTCAAACTAACTAATTTCCTTTTTAAGTGTTGAAATTTTGAGATGACTAGAAATTAAACTTTGGCTGGATATTAAGAAATGCTTATTCATTTTTAGGTGTGATTGTTGTATTGTGGATATGTTGAAATATTTATGGAGGGGATGAGATAATATCTGAGATTTTCTTCAAAACAATATAGGAGTGAGAGTATAGGCAAACTCTATTGGTTATTAGTAGATAAATATTCAATATATATGGGAGTATTTTATGTCTCCTCAGCCAGATACTACAGTAAAAAAAAAAAAAAAAAAAAAAAGAAAAGAAAAAGAAAAAGAAAAAGAAAAGAAAGAAAGAAAAAAGAAAACCACAAAGTCAACATAAACATTGTCTCTCTAAAGATTACATGATTACATGTCAGGTAGCAATTGGTTAATAAAAAAGAAAAAAATTCTTTATTTGATTTGATTTTCTTTCCCATCAAAATTTATCCCTCCATACCTTCTTCCAGCTCCACCTCACTCCCCCAATTCTTTTTAATAATCAAAACGCTAAATTGTAAGCATCAAACTAAAGACATGCTGAGTGAATCCAGCTGGCCATTGGGTTTTATTTGGCTTGTGTAGTGTTTTTATCAAACATTTGAATTTTTTACCAAATTCCTCATTTCTCTTGAAAAGTCCCAAGACTTGGCAACCTGAGGCCCATAGTCTCACTTTGCAGCAATTAGCAAGAGCTGAGTAGAGGCCGCCCCCGCTGATGAAGCAGGACTACTCAGTTGCCTGCCCTATCAGGCCCACTGCACTCCCTGAGGCTGGGATTTGGACCTCTTTCCTAGAATCCCCCTCCAGGTTGTCAGGGACCCATTGCCTGAGGACAAAGAGCTCTCAACCAGCTTTTCAGCAATTACAACCAGGAACCCACATTCTCAGCCCATGTTTCTTTTGCTAAAAAGGGCACAGTTCTCTCCGAGGCTGCAGGGAATCTTGAAGAACATCTACCTTAGTAGTTCTCAACCTTGGTTGCAAGTTAGAATCACTGAGGGGAGAGGATTATTAAAAATTCCAAAGTCCAAACTTCAGTAGAGGCCTTGAAGTCAGACTCTCTATGGGTGACATGTGAATTCAGCTGGCCCTCACTCCGGCCTAGCAGTCTACCTTCTAGACTGGCCCAGCAGGGCTACCAACCAGGCAACCATGACTGCTCATGAGTGTCCAAACATCTCCCAGACATCCCATGCTCTTTATCATAGCCTCTGCTGTTCACACCTTCAGAAACATTCTCTGCCTGTTCCATTGTTTCAGGACTTCAAACCCCACCTCTACACAATGCCTTCCCCCATCTCATCCCCCAAGCAAGTTTTGTTTCCCTCTTCTGACATCCCACAGCAAGTAATTTAGAGCTTTCTGTAGTGTGTACTCTAATCTCCCCTGTGCTACATCTATTTTGTAAACCTGACATGATTGTAAACCTTTCTATACATGCTAGACATGAATCTCCCTAAGGCGTGTCTTCATTATTTTACAGCCGCTTGGAAACCGGTATTCCAAGATGTCAATGAGATAGATTAGCATTGCATTAAATGTCGAGGACCTTATTAGCTTCATCATCTTCATAAGTAACGCCCACATATTTCCTAAGTTTGTTTTTGTTTTGATTTGCTGACTTACTAAGAGTGGGAGAATGAGATAGGTATTGATTGCATTTCATAGATGGCAATGTTATAGTAACAAGTATTCTGCTTAAGCCATTTGGAGCTGATGGCAGAAGAGGAACTAGGAGTCATCTCTTACTCCCCGCTCTGTGTGCAGTGGAACCAGTAAGCTTAGATGGGGTAACACTAGTCAGGAACACTGGGCGGGAGAGGAGAGAGAGCTTCACTTCAGAAGTCTAAGCTGCCTGGAGACTTGCCGTGTTCAGCAGCTACAGGCAACTCTGTTCTTACTACTCCCAGCCTGGCTTGAAGGCTTCTAAGAGGAATGCTGCTGCCCTTCGCCAGCCCTTCCAATGGCTGAGAGCACCCAGCAGAGCTGGCACGTAGTAGGTCCTCAACAAATGGTAGCTGTTGATGTGTTCATGTTACTCAAGAACCTGGCCAAGTGCAAGTGTGGAATAGGGAGCATATGTGTCCGGTCACAGGTTCTCACAAAAAGCTCAAGGCACCAGTAATTATTATTTTTTAAGTCAAGGAGCCTTTTCAAAACTGAAGAAAGCTATGGACCCCCCTCATCCAAAAGACACAGGTACCATTTCAGGGACTTCATGTCCTGGCTGAGGCTCACCATTCACAGCCCCTGGCTGAGAAACTCTGTCCCACAATGGAGTGAGCCTGTGCACTTAGGTCTGAGAGAGAACGCGAAGTCCAGCGGCGTGGGGCACCTGGTTCTCTGCATCACAGCCTCTGACTGGCCATGCGGCCTCTGACAGATCATGTATCCTCTCTGCTTCTCACAGTTCTTAGATGTAAAATAGGAACTTTACCCCATTTACTCTTTTTTTTGAGTAGAATTAAAAACGAGATGCTGATGTTATTCTGTTCTTGCTTTTCTTTGTTTTGTTTCTAACCAACTTTATAGGTGCTCAATATTATAGGTGCTCAATAAAGGTTATTTCTATTTCCCAAAGCAGAAAAGATGAGAACTCTAGCTAACTGATAACTAGGCCAAGAGAACATGAACAGTCAACATATCTGACCTGTCGTCAGCAGCCTAATCAAATAAGAGGATATGTACCACCTTCGGGGGGTCAAGCCCTCCAGGAGTGGGATGATCTGCTTTCAGAGGATGACTTTTTTTTTTCCCCCTGCAGGACTGAGAGATGATTTGGCGCATTTGAATTGCAATGGAATGTAAACAGAGCTCCTGTGAGTCACTGGAGAATGGAGCTGGGTGCCAGGTGGAGGGGCGAATCCCATTTTTACATTACACTGGTCCCGCTCTCCAATACCCCACTCCAAACAAGGAAATTAAATTAAGCATTGCTTAACACGCCTCAGACAATCATATAAATTTGTATTAAATGAATTTAGCGTCATTTCCTTGTTTGGAGTGGAAGGTGGGAAAACACTGGAGTGGGGGAAAGAGTAAATAGCTATCTTGATTAATCCTATTGAAGGAGAGGATGGAGCCACACGAGTGATTTTTGTGAGTGGTTAATATTTTACTGAAAATTGCTATTAGCTCTAACCTATCCAAATCAAAATCTACCATGTAATAGAGCCAACAACTTAATAGCTGGAGTGCTGGACCAAAGGCACGGCATGATACCGTGGTATTCAGGAAAATAAAAAAAATAAAATAAAATAAATCAGAAAAAATAAAGGGGGTGAAGGAGGGCTGGAGTTGGAGATTTAAAATCCAGTGGGAAGAAAATCCAAACCAAGGAGGGAGATGAGATGATTGTGAGGGAGGAAGAGCAGGGCAGGAGGAGAGTAGAGATCAGTACCAGGGCCTGTTCTACTGGAAATGTGCTTTCTGGAACTCCCAGAGGACAAGGAGAGGGTATGGAGAGGGGATAGAAATCTCAAAGTGAAACCCTCATCCAACTCCCAAGAGCCATGGTTATAGTAACTCTCATGTCCCCTGGGACCCAGCATGGCTGGAGAGAGAGGGGAGAAACCCTGTGCTGGCCCTAGCCTGCGGGACAGTTGTCATTGGAAAGGTCTTTTACCTCAACCTGAAAGGGAGGGTTATTTTTTCATTTCATGGGGACATGGAGGAGGAGACCAGAGTAGGGGTCCAATGGAGGGTCCATGTTGAGTCCTTGCCTCAGAGTTGGTGTCATCTTGTCCATCACTTGGTGTCTGGCTGAGTGAGGCGGAGTCACTGGGGACAGAGGAAGAGTCCAGCCAGGCCCAGAGCCTGGGGCCCTCCCTTCCTGACCAGTGCAGCTGGGAAACAGGGGAAGCAGGCAAACTCCATGGCCCCATCCTCAGGTACACCGGCTCCAGAATCTGGTCATTGCACTTAAAATCCTGACCTTGCATTTATTTGCTGTGAGCAGATAATTGTGTGCAGAAAATCGGGACTGTTGTGGAAGATTGAAAGTGTATAGCACTTTACTTTCCAGAGCCAGGAAGTAGAAGTCCACCTTTACTGTCCTCATTCCTACCACAGAATCTCAAATTCCCACCAAGAAACAAGAGCCTGGGCCAGGGGCGCTGACCGCAATTCAGATTCTCTCTCACACCTTCCAAAAGAGGCTTCTGGTGACTTCCAAAGTGAAAAATCATAGCAAAGGGCACAATTAAAGATGGAAAAGAACAGAGGCCCCTGGGGAAGCCGGGAAGTGGGTCTTCCAGGAACTCTCTAGAGTTAATTAGGGTTGCCAAGCATTGATTTTGGCTTTAAGTCTCTAGGTAACTAAGGCAAGGAGCAAAGTGTGTTAGGTTACATGGTGCCTTTCCTCACCAAATGCACTGTGTGTGTGCATGTGCACACACATACACACACCACACACACACACACACACACACACACCACACACCCACACACACACACACACACACCCACACACACACACACACTTTTGCCTAAAGAGAAATCCTTTTCTGGGAACTCCTTTCCAGGAGAAATGCATGAAGTTATGTCTTGAGTATAGCACATTGAGAATAGCACTTTCTGCTAGGGCTTTACATATTCAGAAAAGACTCTTCCACCCACCCCTACACACCTTGTGGTCATAATGCTCACAGCTGAATTAGGGCTTTGAGGGAGAGGGTGGCAGGTGAGATAATGGAGCACTAAGTATTTTGCTTTCTCCTTTTTTCTATTAATAAAGTGAGAGAACTTAGAGGATCCCGAAGAATGGGTAAGAAGCATGCCTTTCACTGTCCCTCTAAAATTCTCTGGCTGTTGTTGAATACTGCCCATTCATGACAGAAGCCTCCAATAAGTGCATATTCGTGACAACGTGTGAGGGTCAAGGGAGTTAAACTGTGAGCCATTTGCTGTAGCCTTCAGATAGAAGGGGAGCAAGGAAATACATCACTGACCAGCTCTGCCTTGCTCAGTTAGCTGAATGTATTAAAGTCGTTAGTACATCAACACAATGTGAGTGAAGAAGAAAAAAAAAAAAAAAAAAAACAGGGAGCAAAGGAGAAAACATAGCACATTATTTCATCTTACAAGGTCAACAAATACCGCCTGTCATGGACTAGGAGTCATTCCTTATAAAACCAGAAAGCAAAGGGTTATAATGGATCTAATCCACTAATTTACATAATAGTAGTCACTAAGATGACATATAAATCAATAGAAGTTGCTCATGGAGTTATTCGAGTTAGTCAGTGCCAGGATTTTGACATGTAAACATGAATTCTAGTCTTCTAGACACATTTGTCATTCTACAGCCAGTCCTGCTGAAAAGAAAATTTTAATTATCTACTCAGTAAGCATGAGTTAGTGTCCACTATGCGCCAGACACTATTCTAGGCTCTTGAGTTACATCATCGAACAAAACACAGATCCCTGCCCTAGAGAAGCTTACATTCTCAAAGAGGAGACAGACAATGATAATACACTTGGCAAATAAGTAAAATATGGAATATAGTAAGAGGCGATAAATGTTATGTGTGGCAGGGGAAGCAAGGTTACGAGGAGTTGGGGCAAGGGGGTTAATGGGACAGGGCAGGTTGCAGTTTTAAACAGAGTGGTCAGCCCAGTCGGTGTTGCTCCAGGAGGTCACTCAGGGCAGGGTTGATTCTCAGTCAGGGCAGGGTTGCAGGCTCCATCCCCAGTAGAGGGTGTGCAGGAGGCAGCTGATCAATGATTCTCTCTAGTCATTGAATTTTCCATCTCTCCCTCTCCCTTCTTCTCTGAAATCAATAAAAAAATATTTTTTTAAAGAAAAGGGGACATATGTAATACTTTCAACCATAAAGATTTTAAAAATAAAAATAAACTTTAAATATATTTTTAGCCGAAACCGGTTTGGCTCAGTGGATAGAGCGTTGGTCTGTGGACTGAAGCGTCCCGGGTTCAATTCCAGTCCAGGGCATGTACATTGGTTGCAGGCACGTCCCCGGTGGGGGTGTGCAGGAGGCAGTTGGTTGATGTTTCTCTATCATCCATGTTTCTGGCTCTCTATCCCTCTCCCTTCCTCTCTGTAAAAAATCAATAAAATATATTTTTTTAAAAAGGAAAAAATATTTTTAAATAAATAAAATAAACAGAGTGGTCAGGGTATACCTTGTTGAGAAGGTAACATTTAAGCCAGGGGTGGGGAATGTCTAGCCTGTGGTCTATAGAACGCCCTCAAAATCATTTGGTTTGGCCCTGCCAAGGCATTAGGGGTGAGTTAGTTAAGTGTTTGACCAAATATGGCAGGCTGATTTTTAAGTTGATAATTTAATATGGCCCCGAAGGATGTTATAAATATCCAAATGGCCCTTGGCAGAGAAAAGGTTCCCCAACCCTGATTTAAGCTAAGACCCAAGGGAGAGGAAGGTGTAAGCAGCTATCCCATGAATTTGGTTTTTACAATGTAGTTGAAATCAAATTCAACATGACCAACTACAATTCCCACCCTCTCACCCCCCAGCCTCACTGGCCTGTTAATAAAAGGTTTGAGTGTTATCAACAGCAAAACAAAAACAAAAAATAAGCAAGGGCAGGAAATACAAAGATATTACCTTTGTGAAAGGTTCTTGAGAGACTAGACAGTGAAGACAAAGAACGGGTTGGAAGCAAATATGGGAATACCGGCAATGAGTGATAAGGGCTGGAAGATAAAACAAGGTCTCTGCCGGGAAGGCCACACCTGGTTTATTCAGGTTCTTTTGCATAAGGGGAAGGTGTAAGCGTCACTCTTCCTTTAAAATTCATTGTTTCAATTTTGGGGGAATACTGTGAGGATCTGGTAAAAACTGTGATCCTTCTCTTGCAAAACACACACAAGTGTTAACATTTCTAGGGGTCTGGGGCCTTTTGAAGCCCACCATAGGCCCCGTTTAAGAGCCCTCCAGGTCAAATCCAATCTCAGGGTACCCACCAAGCTCACTAATTAATATTTGAGGGAAATGATGCCAAGAGGAACCCTCCCTAAAATCCATACCCACTGAGAGCCAGACTCCCCTGGAGTGAGACAAGACCCCTCAAGTGTGGGGGAGAGGGGAAAGCCACCCTCCTGGTGGCCCTGGTTTGAAAACCACACTTCCTCCAGGCGCATTAGAACGTGTTGGCCTTAAGCTCCAGGTTTTCACAAGGTGAAGAGAGCTCAGCGTAAAGCCTTGCGGATCTGGGAACAAAAAGAGAAGTCAGCTCAGGTGATTCTTGTGAGCTTGCGAGGCTCATGATTCATTTGACGTGTTAAAAAAGATCATTCCTTAATCATCTTTAAAGCCAGCCCCAAGTGAAGTGCCTGAGTTGATATTTCTCAGCTTACTGGTGACATCTTCAACCCAATTATAATGGTAGGGAAATTTTGAAATGACTCCAGAAAATAGAAATGCATAGACTTGTCCAGAATTCAATAAAAATCTATGAAGAAGAAAATTTTTTATTGGAAAAAAAAAAAGAAGGTATAATCCATCTTCCAAGGTCTTTACTTCTGCAAGGGATTGCCCATACTAACTATTTCACACCCTCAAGTTGCTTTATTCAACTTGTATAAAAGAAGATAGATAATTTTAGATAATAATCTAAAAAAATTAAGTTTAAACCATTATATTTTCAACATGCAGTCACCTGATGCTGAATATTGCATTTCCTGAAATCAGCTGTTCAAAGGCATTTGGGGCCCTTACTTAAAAGATAAAACAAGTCATCAACAGCTAGGGATGAAATATTCTTTTCTTAAATTTTATTCACCAATATAAGATCCCTTCTTATGTATCTGAAAAAAAAATAGCCAAAGCAGAAGGCTGACACAAAGGAGTTTCTCTTTTGCAACATAATTACATTTTATTTTCAATGATCAGAGTCATCTTTGGATTTTGCTGCCATTAAAAACAAACAAACAAACAAACAAAAAAACATTCCAGTGGAACCAGTTGCATGTTAGGACATGCAAGCAATTAAATGGCCATGGGTTCTATAGGACCCTGAAAACTGGACTGGCAGTTTTTCCACTGAAATGACAGTTCAGCCCACCCTCTCAAAACACACAGGCTTGTGTCTGGGACAGCTCTGCTTACAGAGGAATGCACTCTCTGAAACCATTGAGTGCTGCTCGGCTCCCTCTTTCCTCTCAGTCAGGCTATGAACATTTAAAAAAAAAATGTTTTTATTAATTTCAGAGAGAGGAAGGGAGAGGGAGAGAGGCATAGAAACATCAATGATGAAAGAAAATAATGGCTTGACTGCCTTCTGCACGCCCCCTACTGGGGATTGAGCCTGCAACCCACGTATGTGCCCTGACCAGGAATCTAACTGTGACCTTCTGGTTCATGGATCGACACTCAACCACTGAGCCATACTGGCTGGGCCAGAGTCTGGACATCTTAATGTTACTGAGTTTGGACAGCTGAGGGGACTTTGATTCCGAACCTCCCCAGGATTCCTGGCATCCCTTATCTGCCATAGTTTCCAGAGTGGAAGAAGAAAGGATTTCTGGGAAATTCTAAGGCAGAGGTGAAATGGAAAGATAGACCACCCTGGGGCAACTCTGCTGGGCCAACCTTGCATCCCCTACTCTGAGAAAGAAGCAGACACATGTGGAGAGCAGACCAGAGCTCCATGCTCCCCTGAATGGAGGACAATCAGGGTGGGGCAAAGTAGGTTTACAGGTATGAGTATGTGAAACAGAGTTTATTCTTGCATTATTACTAATTACTAGAGGCCCAGTGCATGAAATTTGTGCTCAGGTAGGGTCCCTACCGGCTGCCTGCTGCAGACTGGCGCCTTCCTTCATTCCATGCCACCCCCAGTTGGTCAGCACACGTCATAGCCAGCAATCAAACTCCCAATCTCTCGGTCGAACTCCCAAGGGGACACTTTGCATATTAGGGATATATATATATATATATAATTTTTTATACAAACAACTGTAAACCTCCTGTTCCCCACCCTGTAAATGTTTTTGTTCTTTCCAGCAAACAATTGCTTTGATTGGACACCTACTCCCAGGTGAGCTTGTGGTCCCTGAATGATAACCCTAAAAAAAATTGCAGCCTCCAAAAAGTAATCCTTGGGAAACCGGTGTCCAGGAATCTGGGTAGCAATAGGGAGGCCATTTCAAAAAGCCCTAGGCAGAGAGGGGACCGTTTATCTCGACCCACTTCAATGGAAATCGTCATGCTTTCTATTGCCGTGAAATAACAATCAGAAGCTGGGGGAAGGCACACAATTTCCCCTGCCCGGTCGTCCCAAATGGCAGCCCTGCAGAAACCAATTATGCTAATAATATTTTCATACTAAAAAGAAAATGCGCGATTGCCGGTTATTTTGTTTTGAACGGATGTCATTTTTTTTTCCATTGGGGGAAATTTAAATGCAATTTTGTTGTTTCCCTTTCCTCAAAAATGTGTCTCAAATGGTAATGAGCCCCAGTGACAAGCTCTCCCGGCGGATTTTGAGGACTAAAGCGCAGGTAACAGTGTTGGCCCCAAGCTGCTCTCAGCCTCTAGCAGGGGAGCATAAGTGCCAAGGACTCAGCTGCCCGCCTCGCCCTGCCGTGGCCTCATCAAGCTCTTTGGTCATTTGCAGTCTGCACCCAAACCTGCAGAACAAATGCTGGTCTTCTGTGGCTCAGCATCAGCTCCCACCTAGGAACTTCCTGTGGAACTGCCCAGGCTCAGGCTGGTGTGCCTCGTGCATGACTGGAGAGGAAGCTGGCTGCCCTGGCCAGACCACATCACTTTAACATCAAAACAAAGCACCCCAGCCCAACACAAAACCGCCTCGGCTCTCTCCCCACAGCTCTGAGTCCACGCCCACCCCTGCAGGAGTGATGTGCTCCAAGCCCTTCCTTCTTCAGAGTGCTTTCCAGTAACCTCCAGAGCCGTTTTTCTAATTAAATAAACCTCATCTTGTCTAGCTTCCTAGTCAGCATTTTGAAACCCCTACAGATGGGTCTGAAGGATTAACAGCAAATCCTCCTCGACCTAGCTCTGGCAGATGGGCGGCGTGTGTCTGATAAATACTCGGACCAGGCTGGCTTCCTCCTGTTCCGAACAGATAGACAGAACACCCAGCAAATTAATTTTAAAATGGTGCCCCTCGCAACCCTTCGAATGGCAAAGGAGGCCAAACACAAATGCTATGAATTTCATATGTGGAACACATTATCACCTCCCAAGAACTGAGAAAAATATCAACCTGTTGGGTAAACAGGACCTCCGGGGAAGGCTGGGTCAGCACGCTTGGCCTCGACCTGGAGAGCAGGCCATGTAGGCACTGGAGGGCTCACCTCCCGGTCCCAGTTCGTTTGCAGGTAGCCCTTTCCTGCTGAGAAAATGCCTTGCTGCTTTGCACTTCCTGTGTGGTGGCCCACGTGCCTCTGAAATTCAGTGCAGACGTACCAGAAGAGGGAGCGTGGTGGTTTTCGTGTTTTAAAAAGGAGGCAGCCAGACAAAACATCTTCCCCAGTCCTTAGAGATTTATAGGATGGGAATAATAACACCGCCCCTTCCTGCTTTGTATAGTCACACTTAAGCTCGGTGACTGTATTAATCTTTTCCAACCGGGAAAGGGAAAGGCAAGCCCAAGCTCTGAGAGAAAGGAGTAATACAATGGCTTCATTTAAGTCAAGATGCTCTTCACTTATGAAAGCATTCCTCCAACTGCACCTGGTTTTGGAGTATCAGGCAAAGCTTAGCACTGCCAGCCAGAGATATGTGCCTCTCTCACTCCTGGGCCTTTGACCTCATTTCTAAAATGTAAATATATATATATGTTATTTTAACTTCTCTCCATCCTCTCTACCCTCCCCAAAAGCCCAAGCTGGATCAGATATCTCATGTGACCTTCAGCATTAGGAGCTGTGGCTTATGCCCCTAGTAAATGGACAAAGCAGGTAGCGGAGGTGTTATTATTTCCATCCTGCAAAAATGAGGAAACATATTCCTGTTGGGAGCATGTAGTAGTGACTCAGTTAATGTTGAACAAAAAGGTGAAGTGTGAAGAGAATAAAACTAAGCCACAAGGATAAACTTCCAAGGACATACAGCTACTTTCTAGAAGAGCCAGGAATCCAGGTCCCTAGACTATGAATAAGGTAATTCCTCTGTGAGACAATGTGCTTTGCAGATAGGAATCTTGAATTTTCCCAATGATACAGGCGGCAGATTTGCTAATAACTCTTTCAAGGTTGGAGAAAAATGACCCACCGAAATTGAAATGACTAACCAAAGGTAACTTGGGTAGTCCAAGGACAATTTAGATTAAGAATCCAGGTCCCTGCCTGGCTGGCATGGCTCAATGGTTGAGTGTGGACCTATGAACCAAGAGGTCACGGTTCGATCCCAGTCAGGGCACTCGATCCCCAGTAGGGGGCATGCAGGAGGCAGCTGATCAATGATTCTCATCATCGATGTTTCTATCTCTCCCTCTCCCTTCCTTTCTGACATCAATAAAACTATATATATTTAAAAGAAAAGAATCCAGGACCTCTGGTTTTGCTTATTGTCACCATACTCCATGACCTTATTAGCTTTATTTTTCTTCATGTCTATGGTGACCAGATGTCCACTTTTGCTCAGGAAAGTTTTACTTTATACCTGTTGCCCAGAGTAATTATAAAAAACATGCCCAAAAGGGAAAGGGTTTGGAAAGTTCAAATTGCATAATAAATCACCATCTGACATATATATTTTATTTGTTTATTGTTCCTCTGTCCAATTAGAATGCAGGGTCCATAACAGCAGGGATTTTGTGTGTTTTGTTCAATGTTGTACCATTAGTACCTTGCCTGCTGCTGACACATAGATGTTCAATCAATATTTGCTAGGTTATTGGTGAATATATTTTAAATGAGTGATATTTGATGAGTCATTCAGAATAGTATTAAGAAGCTAGCATTGCCAAAACCGGTTTGGCTCAGTGGTAGAGCGTCGGTCTGCAGACTGAAAGGGCATGTACATTGTTTGCGGACACATTCCCAGTGGGGGGTGTGCAAGAGGCAGCTGGTCGATGTTTCTCTCTCATTGGCGTTTCTAGCTCTCTATCTCTCTCCCTTCTTCTCTGTAAAATATCAATAAAATATATTTAAAAAAAAAAAAAAAGAAGAAGAAGAACAAGCTAGCATGAGTGGGGGTAAGGGGAAGAGATCAACCAAAGGACTTGTATACAAGCATATAAGCCCAACCAATGGACACAGCAAACAGGGGTGAGGGAATGAGTGGGTGGCAGGGGAGGAGGGGTTAATGGGGGAATGGGGACACATATGTAATACCTTAATCAATAAAAAAGATATATCTATATAATAAAAGCCTAAGCGACCCTTATGGCAGAATAACCTGAATGACGGGCCACTATGATGCACACTGACCACCAGGGGGCAGATGCTCAATGCAGGAGCTGCCCCCTCGTTGTCAGTGTGCTCCCAGAAAGGAAGTATGGCTCAGCCAGAGCTGGGTTTTGGACTGGTGAGCAACAGCAGTGGTGGTGGCAGCCCTAAGGAGCAGTGAGCTGAGTTGTAAAGAGCAGAGAGCAGGCGGGCAGTAAGGAGCAAGGGGTCCCAGACTGCAAGAGGGATGTCTGCCTGCCAATTTAGGCCCTAGGAGTGGGCCTAAGCCGGCAGGCGGACATCCCCCAAGGGATTCCAGACTGCGAGAGGGTGCAGGCTGGGCTGAGGGACCCCCATCCAGTGCACAAATTTCGTGCACCATAGACACAATAAAATGGGTTTCAATTGTAGCTCTGACTTTCTGTATATCCCTTGGGCAAGTTCCCTAATCTTCCAGAGCTCCAGAGTCCTCTGGAGTAGGATGGAACTAATAGCAATCCAACTCTGCCCAACAGAAGCAGGAGCAGATGTGTTCATTTATAATAAACATATATTAATGTATATGACAATGCTTGGGAACTCTAATGTGCCACCTAGTTGCTAATTGATTCTACTTCAACAATTACAGAGCAGTAGCTTTACTAGAATCAAATGGCAGTCGGGATGAAAAGGGGGATAGGAAAGCTAATATTTGGACTTTTTGTTAAAGGGTTGAGCATATTGTATCCTTTCAGACACTTGTGCAAAAGCACCCCCCCAAAACAAACAAACAAACAAACAAACAAACAAAAAACCTGCAGGTTTGTAAAAGAATCTTCTCCAAAGCTATGTTTAAAGGGCAATTTTTCCAGGTTCCTGCTTAAGGAAGGAGGCAGCAGGGTGTGCTGCTCTTACGGTTATTGACCCCGGGCCCAGCTGGCTCCCCGCCTCTGCCCTGAGCCAGGCCTCTTGGAGCTAGGAGGGTCCTGCTCTCAACGGGCCATCACACACACTTAGAGCCAAACCACCGCAGGCAGGGGCTTGCCACGCTCTCCCAGGGAGTTCCCAGAGCAATTAACAAAACATAGGCCTAATTAGGAGCAATTGGGATTTAATGCCAACTTTAAAGTGATCCTGAGACCCTTTTGAAGGAAAGTGAGGTCTTTTCCCAGGATCCTCCAAGCAGGAATTTGTCAAAGATGTGTCTAAGGGTGGCAGCCTGGCAGCTAATTCTCAGAGCTCTCCTGATGCACGCTGTGAAGGGCCTTCCCCCAACTTAGGAAACGCTAAGTAGCAAGTCAAGGAAACATCATTTTGACAACGCTAGGCCTCACCTCCGGCATTACTTCCTCTGCTGTTGATTTGTATATTTCCTTCGGTGAACGATGAGCTTTGCCTTTGACTTTTTTCTCTTTTTTAAGGCACGACGATTCAGACCATGTAAGTGTGCCTATGTCATTCCCCCAGTAATCCCTCAAGGAGTGCCATTAGTCATTCCTAACTATGTGCTTCACATCACAAGAGACACCAGAAGGGTAAAACCAGTGTAAATTGGCATCTCTGGCTCAACTTCGTGCCTTCACCCACCAGATTAGCACAGAGTAAGAAATGGAGGATGGGGCTGTGTTGGCAGGGAAGCGGGCACAGCCAAAGGCTGCTGGGGGCATTTACATCAGCGCCACCTCTGTGGAAAGCAATTTGAGGCTATCTATCAAGTTTACAAATGCACTTAGATTTTGACCCAGCAATTCCATTTCTAGAAATTATTCCTACAGACTTACTTGTTCGTGTACAGAATCACTTCTGTAGGTCTTTGGGAGGGTGGTTATAGGAATTATTAGGGCAGCCATAAAAAATAAGGAAGATTTTTAGGCACCACTCTGAATTGACCTGCCAGTTTTTTAAATGACTGTAATAGATTGCACAAGCACATACAAGTAGCTGGGATCTACATATAAAATGTCTCCGGTGTGATAAGCAAACAACAGTTAACATTGTTTGCCTTTGGTGAGGAAACTGGGTGGCTGGGGAACAAGTGGAGATGAGATACTTATCTACATACTTTTGTGATACCTTTTGAGTATTGCATTCTGTACAATTAGCTTATTCTAAACTAGAGGCCCGGTGCATGAAATTAGTGCATTATGTGAGGGGGGGTGGTTCCTCAGCCCAGCCTGCCTCCTCTCGCAGTATGGGAGCCCTTGGGGGATCTCTGATTGATGGCTTAGGCCCATTGAGTGAACATCCTTAGCACTGCTGCGGAGGCAGGAGAGACTTCTGCCACTGCCACTATGCTCGCCCGCCATGAGCCCGGCTTCTGGCTGAGCAGTGCTCCCCCTGTGGGAGTGCACTGACCACCAGGGGGCAGCTCCTGCAGCAAGCATCTGCCCTCTGGTGGTCAGTGCATGTCATAGCACCCTGTTGTTCTGCCATTTGGTCGATTTGCATATTAGCCTTTTATTATATAGGATAATGCATAAGTAAATAAATAAATTGCCATTTGTACATTCTAAATGTTTTCACTCCAGACACCAGTATTTTCTTAGTCTGCTTGCTATAATGAACATTATTCATAATTTTTATGATTTTAAAGCAGAGATACTGTCCTGCATTTCTAAAGTGGGTTCAGATACAGGATTGACATAGGAGTTTAAAACTGATTGTGACACCTCTCAATAAAAAAAAATAATAATAAAAAAAAAACATTCTGTATAATTTTTTAATTCTTTAAGAGAAATAAAAACAAGATGGACATAGAGATGAATTTACGGTGCATGGAATCAGAAATGCATTTCTAATATAGCGCTCTATAAATATAATGCTTAGTATTGTGACATGCAAAAAGTAAACACCTGCCGAAACCGGTTTGGCTTAGTGGATAGACCATCAGCCTGTGGACCGAAGGGTCCCGGGTTCAATCTGGTCAAGGGCAGGTACCTTGGTTGCGGGCACATCCCCAATTGGGGGGGGGGGGGTGCAGGAGACAGCTGATCAATGTTTCTCTCTCATCGATGTTTCTAACTCTCTATCCCTCTCCCTTCCTCTCTGTAAAAAAATCAAATATATATATATATTTATAGTAAGCACCCGATACATGTGAGCTATCATTATGATATAAACCCCCAGGATTTTGCCCTCGCTCTCCCCTGTACCTGGAATACTCATTTTCCAGGCATGCCTTCTTGCTTTTCCCTCACTCTTTAGATCACAGCTTAAAAGTCAACTTCCCTCAGGAAGCCCTCTCTGAGCACCCCACTCATCCCAGACATGACTCAGTGTGGTGTCTTTCCATTAGGCTTCCCAGTCCCTTGACAACCCTGATATAGAGCATGCTACATGCATACATGAATGTCTGTTTACTTGTATGGCATCTACTCCCTTACAGGTTTCACAAGGAGAGGGTTTTTAGAGGGTTTATCATTATACACATGGCACCGAATCAAATGACTCAGCAGGTCGTTTGTATTAGACAAAATGCATAAGTCCCTTCTCCCTTGAGGCAGTGCTCACAAATGGGTAGGAAGAGAGCTTCCTATTGGAATGCCTCTTGACATTCAAAAATGGTGAGCCAACCAGAGATGGACAGCTAGACATGGAGTTAAAAAAAAAAAAAAAAAAGGATAGGTTATATAGATAAACCACTATCAAAATACCTATGTAGTACGTACTTAGTCCTCTGTGTATTTTGGATCCTGTTAGTTGTTATTTTGACAGATAATAGCTAATTCCCATTCACAGAGGTGAATAAACACATTCATGGAGGCGAAGGGGGTGGTGGCTTTGGAACCTGATCCTCTGGGTTTCTGCTTGGCTAACGCACTATCACCAGCTTCCCCTTCCTGACTGTCCTTGAGTCCTCGCTCCTACAGGAAGAGGGGTTTGGTGCCAGCACCCAATGGGTCTGGCCAAGAGTTTCCTCATTGCTGTAAGGACTCGAGCTCCCTGGCCTGATAGTTTTAAAATGGACAAATAGGCCTCTTAATTACTAATAACATGGCAATGTGGTTTTGCATCCCTGAATTTAAAAATATGTCTTTAAACAGCCTGATTTGTGAGTGGGCATTATCTTTTTAAGAAGGTAGATTTTTAGGCAAACAGCCAGTTACCAGGTTGTAATATTGTCGTCGTGTTATTTACACGGAACATGCTCTCTGGTCTCAGCAAGAGGAGTACCAGCATTTCTCTCAAGTCACTGGTTTGATTTTCTCCTTCAATAACATAACCAATGGTCTTTCCTTTTCCAATCTGGACACCAGAAAATGAAGTCGGAACTGCTTTCCCCCTGTTAAAACAGCTTTTCAGAACTAAGAAGTGTACATGAATCACAACTACACAGAATTTCAGATTCTTGGAGATGACCTAGTCAAACCCTTTATTTTTCTTTTTTTTTTTTAAGATATATTTTATTGATTTTTTTACAGAGAAGAAATGAGAGGGATAGAGAGTTAGAAACATGGATGAGAGAGAATCATTGATCAGCTGCCTCTTGCACACCCCCCATTGACCGGAATCAAATCTGGGACCCTTCAATCCACAGACCGACGCTCTATCTACTGAGCCAAACCGGTTACGGCAAACCCCTCATTTTTCAGATGAGAAAACTGACCCCAATTAAGGAAACGAGAAGCCATGTAAGGCCTGCAGTTTGTCTACCAACCTCCTCCCTCCTGATTCCATTTCCTTTCTTTCCTTCATGTTACTGACCCATTTTTAATCTATCTTGCTGAATCCCATGTATTTTTGTAAACATCCCTAAATTATTCCTAGGAAAGGTGAAGTGTAAATGAATAGGTTCAATCAACACTCTATCGTCCTTGACATTTCCCCTCCACATCCTTCCCTCTTGTTATGTCCTCAAAGAAAGACACTGCAGTTGCTGGGAGTGGCCCTGGTCAACTGAGTGACTGGTGCTGCTGGTGGGGGCCAGCCGCTGCCAGGCCGCCTGAACCCACGGAGGAAGAGCTGGATCTGAATGGCATTTTCCGTTCAAACAAGCCCTGTTTCACGCACACTCAAAGGCCCGGCTCCAAGGTGAGTACACAAAGCTGATTGTTTCCTTCGGGGACCTTTTGCCACATTCCCCTCTCACTGTGCTTTGAAAATGAACCACCAGAGTCTGGTCATTATGGCTTCATTAACTATTCCTTGTAATTGCACCAGTCATAATTAATTCATTTGTTATTCACATGGGTGACATACGGACACTTTAATAGATTTCCCTCAGGGAATTCCACATATTAAATAATATTGATGGTGCCTTTGGAAAAGACTTGCAGGCAAACCACAATAGGAATCGTTTTGTGTCAGTAGCAATGAGTTATTTTATTACAAAAAGGAAGCTAATTGTTTTAAATCTGCCAGCCTTTTTTTTTTTTTTGGAAGATAGTCAGGTGTATAAATGAGTCCTTCCTCCCCCCACCAGACATTTCTAATCCATAAATCAGAGTGCCAAAATAAAGTTCTTATAAAAATAGATGGTGTATTTACACACATGCATGAAAGAGCATTTAAGAAAATAACATTTGAATTAATTTCAGGTTAAAACATTTCCTTTATGCCTTCCTCGTTATTTTTTTTTCCAGAAACCATCTGTATTTTAACATCTTACTGCACAGCTGCATTCCTCATGTTTAATTTATGTTGACAATCTTTCGTGTCAAGACCAACTTATTTTTTTAAATAAAACCAATTCATTTTAGGTAAAACACTAGTGACCCAAATATTACACACTTTCAAATTATGCATAAACCCCTCCTCTACCCTTTCCTCCCCCCACCCCCTCCCGACAGCCCCTGACGCCTTTTTATAGGAGAGCTGAATGAAAATTCCACACTGCTGAATATTTAACCAAATACTTTAATCATCGGTTATTTGGTAGAACCCTCAAGCTTATGCTGACAGACACACAATTAAGTGGCAGAACTATGGCAATTATCTATATAATTCAGGTTAAAAACTAAATTCAACAACCAGTTTTGCCTGAAATACCTCAGTCACGGAGAGGGGGCGGGGAGTGTCCCTTTGGTTTGTATTATCCCCGTAATTGCCTTAATTCCCATCTGACTCAGTATGAGTGGAATCACAGAATTTGGGTCTGTGGGAGATTATCTTGCCCAACCCCCTTATTTTTCGGATGAGAAAACCAGACCCACAGAGGTCAAGTGCCCTGCCCAGGTCATCAGATGGTGGCAGAATTCCATCATGAACCTACATTTCCCAGCTCCCAGCTCAGCATGCTTACAACTGACACAGTCTCACCCTCGTTCCACTGCCTCTGGACCTCAAGGAAATGGTGAGCACAATAAGCTTTAATTAAAGCCAGCAAAATGCCACCCAAGACCTTGACCCCAAAGCAAATGCAAGAATTCCCCTCCGCTGAGTATCAAACAATTTTCTCAGCACATGTTCTACTAACACTAAAAGGATCAGCTTTTAAAAGTATACACGAGCCTGATAGGCATGGCTCAGTGGTTGAGCGTCGACCTATGAACCAGGAGGTCAGGGTTCGATTCCTGGTCAGGGCGCATGTATGGGGCGTGCAGGAGGCAGGAGGCAGCCGATCAACGATTCTCTCTCATCACTGATGTTTCTATTTCTCTGTCCCTTCCCTTCTTTTCTGAAATCAATAAAAACATACATTTTTTAAAAGCATACACTAATGAATCTTCACAAAAGAAACAAAAGCCATTTTCATCATTTGTAATAGGTGCCCATTGAAAAATCTACAAAAAACTTGTAAGACCCAGAGGAAAACTCAGGCCCAGGATGTTGTACCAGCTTCAAATCTGCCTCCTTGTCAAACCCCGTAAGCCAGGTTATCAGTTGGATGACCTTCAAGCAAAGCAAACATCACCGCAGGCCGTTATGAAAGAGCCCACGCTGAGGTTCCCAGTTCTCTCGGAAGAGCTCCCGGCCTGCTAGCTGGGTGCTGTTTCCATGAAGTTGGACAAACACATATTCTTCATTTTTATTATATATTTTATTGATTTTTTACAGAGAGGAGGAGAGAGGGATAGAGAGTTAGAAACGTCGATGAGAGAGAAACATTGACCAGCTGCCTCCTGCACACCCCCTACCGGGGATGTGCCCGCAGTACATGCCCCTGACCGGAATCGAACCTGGGACCTTTCAGTCCACAGACTGATGCTCTACCACTGAGCCAAACCGGTTTCGACGATATTCTTCATTTTTAAAACAAAGTTGTCGTGATTCTGCCAAAGGGTGCTTTCTGTTTTCAAGACAGCCCCGAATCCCAACTGCTGAGTGAGTCCACCTGCCTTTTCTGCCTTGAAGCCCGCCCAGCACATGCTTTTTGAAAAAATGTGTTGGTTTTGTTTGTGTTTTTACATCAGGATTTCTGGCTCTTGGAGCCACGGAGCCCACCTGTAGGTAACTAGTGTGACCCACCCAGCAAAGGTGCTCGCTGTGCATTCTGCTGGCGGGGACCGAAGACCCAGACCAAGGTCCAAGTTATTACGTGGAGATTAAAGTGTAGAATGTAATGATGTGTTCTGTTGCTCCTGGTACATTCATTAATTTAGCAGCACTGGGGCTACACAAGCAGGACTGATTAATTTGCAAAGACATCTAGGTAACAGATTGTGATCAAAGTGGAGGCCTGATCCTGTTAGATTGAAGTGTGTTGTTTTTGTGCTGCAGGAAGGGCAGGGAGCAGCACGGTTTATCTTTATCAATGCTTTCCTCCGAAGGAGGGGAACGAGTTTGCAGATACTAATCAGGGCTGAGGCCCTGCCACTCAATAATTACCCACTGTCTCATCATAATCCCGGAACTAAGCCCCTGCCCAATCCATCTGGGACCCTTTTCCATCTATTGCACGGCTCAAGAATACGTGTGTAAGCTATTACCTCTGGTCGTGCTATCTGTCCCCTGAGTATAGATTCATGGCAGTGACCAATTAGGTTGCCATGTTCTCTTTCCCTCTTTGCTTCCAAACCATCCCGTACTTCCCAGCACGGGTAATGAAGCACAGATTCATCGGGGTGCAGAAATCCACTCACCTATAAAAGCTGTCTTGTCCCAGTCCCCGATAAACATCATCTGAGGCTTCATTTCCGCCTTGAAGAGGGAGGTGGCGAGACTACAGCTCTGAGTCTTGAGGTTTCTTTAAGCCACTCTCAACCTGCCACTGCCTTCTGCCAGGGACAGATCACACAGGGAGGAAAATATTCCTGACCCTAATCCAGGAATCAAATGGTGTGGGGGTGAGGGTGGGGGGTGAGGAGGGAGAATGTGGGATAATTGAATCCTGGATCCCTGAATGAAAACCCAGTAGCAGGCAGGGGTAATGAGCATGGAGCCCTGAAAGCAGAGAGAGGTGGGTTGAAATTCTGGCTTTGCTGTTTCCCAGTCACTTAACCTGGAGATCCCTTAGCCCCCCTCCATTAAAAGCACCTTCCTCACAGGCTGCCTTGGGGAGTTCACTGAGCAGCAAGCTTCACAAATTATAAAAACGCAGTCGTTAGCTAGTCCTGCCATTTTCTGAATCCCCATCACATGTATAGCAGACCCAAAAAGCCTCGTTTTTGATCCAATTGTTCTGACCGTTATCTGCTGAGTGTATTTTATGTGTGTGTGTGTGTGTGTGTGTGTGTGTGTGTACATTTCAATTTCCCAAATAAATGATACAGCCCTGAGGGGTAAGATTCGTGGTTTTTTCCTTCTGAATCTCTCACAGGTGCCATTGATAAATGTTTGCTGACTCTTTTACTGAAACTTAACAACTCTTCATTAAAAAAATGTTGAAGGGTATAATTTTCAAATAAAGAAATAGGGGCAAGCGACAGAGATATTAAGCAAGTTGCTATCATTAGTGGTAGAAATCCGTAAGATACAGTCGGGTCCTTGCTAGTAGAAGAGTTCTCAGAGCAACCAGGTGATGCCCGCCGTGTGCTCTGGGTCAGGGCACAGCTCACTCACCTGCAGGGGCTGCTCCCAGTGAGCACTTGTCAGGGCGCAGGCCCAGCACCTAACCAGGACCCCATTCCAGGCCTTGGCTGAAACTGACCGTGTTTTCATTAGTTCAGTCTATAACTTGGCTTTTCTTGTTCTTCTCTGGCTGTCAGAGAGGAAAATATGCTAAAATGTGCGTATTTTACATGTGTACTGCCAAATCGCCCCTGTCCTATGGCGTTAAGGGCATACCTTGAAGATGGATCGCCCGCTGGAATTTATGCCAGCAACCCTGACAGCTGTTTTGTATTTATTTCCACAGTTGGGTCATTCCAGTCTGGGGCTCTCATTCATTATATAAGCAAATATTGGTTAAGGGATCAGGCACGGGTTGAGGTATGTTTGTCAGGACTTGTAATTAAGGTGGTCTGAGGAGGATGGGATGGGTTGGCTCCTCGGCCCAACTATGGCTGTGTTACTTTGAAAGACTCATCAACCTCTCTGGGCCACATGGGGCCTATGGGTATATCCTTCTTGTTCTATTGGCCCAAAGCATAGATAAGTAAGAAACAATTTGGATAAAACATTTTTAGTCTCTAATTCATTAGCTTTTGGCAAATCCTTTGCCTGCAGCACATCCTAATGCCATTTTATTTTTTAGAGTGAATTATAATTTCACAAAATTAAAAAATATATATGTATTTGGATCATAAGCTCTTACTGATTTCTAGTACATTAATCATTAATATGTAGGCTCTTGCAAAATGATTATAGATATTGCTAAAGAGTACTTTGCAGATGACACATGATTTTTCCGAAGGGCCAATCTATAAAGATGTCACTTTATAGATTGGCCCTGCACTTGCCCATAAGGAAGACCAGCCTCTGAAGCTGGCAGTGACTGCTTAGATCCCCTCTGAGCATCCTTGTGTTCCCTAGCCTACCTGTGAACATTTCAAATTCTCAAAATAATTCTCTCTCTTTCTCTATCTCTATCTCTATCTCTATCTCTATCTCTATCGCTTGCCAGAAAATGATTTTATCTTGGGGCTGGGAATTGGGGTGTGTAGCTGCAGGCTCATGCATAGCACATTGAAATATAAAGTATACACTCTTTTATAAGTAGACTTGCTAATTTCATTCAATGCCTTACATCATTTTTTAAAAATATATTTTTATTGATTTCAGAGAAGAAGGGAGAAGGAGATAGAAACATCAATGATGAGAGAGAATCATTGATCAGTTGCCTCCTCCACGCCCCCAATTGGGGATAGAGCCCGCAACCTGGGCCTGTGCCCTTGACTGGAATCAAACCCGGGGTGTGATTTGATTCAGTCCGCAGGCCAATGCTCTATCCACTGAGCCAAACTGGCTAGGGCTCACATTGAGATCTGTACAAATTAAATACTTTAGAGTTCTATGGCTCCCAGGTAGAATGTGTCTAGGTTGTTAAGGTGGGTAACCTGAGTTATGAAATTACAAGATTTCCCAGGGGCTGGCCCAGCTGCCTATGAGAACTCAGAATCACAGACCCGTATGCAGGCCCCGCACTAGGCAGCCCTAGTTGCCTTTTCTCCACCCTCACCTTGCTCACCTGCTCTGTGGCTGGTGACATCACAGACTTCGCTCTCCAACGAACACACCTTTGGCTTCTATAATTCGACTCTTTCTCCTCCTGGCCCTCTGACTACAGGTGTTCCTAATCCTCTCCTGTTTCTTTCTAAATTTAAACCTTCTAGAATGTACTTATGTTTGTGTCCTTCATACCATCCTTAGACAGAACTTGGGACCCTCCTTCTCCAGTCCTGACAATGCACCAGACTCTGGATCAGGATTACCAGCTCTTTCTAGATGTCTGTGCCTGGAAAAAGCCTCATCTCCTAAAATTCAACATGTCCCCAAATAAGCCCATTACTAACCCTCTTCCTCAACACACACACACACACACACACACACACACACACACAAACAAAAAAAAAAAAAAAAACAAAAAAAAAAAAAACACGGAATGTATTTCCTTTTCCAAACAACAGTATTTTACTTCCAGCAGTGGCTCCACACAACTTGACACTTCCCTGTTCTCTAATTGCTTACTTTGTGTGTCTGTTTT
The DNA here is from genome assembly GCF_964339955.1 of Pipistrellus hanaki. NCBI lineage: Eukaryota > Metazoa > Chordata > Mammalia > Chiroptera > Vespertilionidae > Pipistrellus > Pipistrellus hanaki. The sequence goes on along the minus strand of NC_140503.1, from coordinate 34,397,348 downwards.
GCTTCCTGACTAGATTGCAATATCTTGGAGAAAAGAGGTTCTGTGGAGCAGGAGGCCCCTGGAGAGCCCCTAATAAGTGCCAAATGCAAAAAGGTTGAAGTCACCAATTGAGAAAATCCTCATAAAATACACCTGAGCTTTTGTCCTGTGCAAAATCAGCATGATGTTTTCTCCTGGGAGAGGTTCACAGCATATAATTTTTAGTTCCTATTCTCCCCAATGCTCAAGTTACTCCAGGAAGCAATTTGGGGTGAGAGAAAGGCACAGGTCCAGCTGAATACATGGCAACAAAATTGCTCTAAAATATCTTCCATGAGAAAACCTGATTCTTCCTGGACTGAGTATTCTGGTGCATAGTTAGGCCTTGGACACGTCCCACAGACAATTCACAGGGCTAAGAGAATCCAGCATGGGATAGTAGAGTCAGACAGGCCTGGGCCCAAATCTGACATTAGCTGCTTACCATCTGTGTGTCTTTGAGAAAAACCCCATAACCTTTCTGAGCCTCATTTTCCTCTCGGTAAAAATGGAAATAAGATTATCTCTTGGATTTGTGAGAGGATTAGCAATTATATGTGAACTATAATAAAGTGCAGCGCTTGGCATAAAGTAGGTGTTTAATAAATAGTGACTGCTATTTATGATGAGGTTGAGAAGAGGTTATGATGATGATGATGAGATGATGTCCAGGACAAACCTACCCATTAGAGAGGTCCATTTATGTGATTTTGTGCACACTACGAGCCTGCTCAGGTCACCATGGTTGGGGGCTTGAGGATCATAGCTGTAAAAAGGGGCATGTGTGTATAGCAGGTGAGTCTCTTCCCTTGGGAGGTTGCCTTTCTCCCAACCAAGTCAGACACTCCTCCATGGTCTTCTCCACTTCAACAGAGAGATGCACAGAGATACTGAGTTTTCAATACAAGTGAAAACAACTCTCAGCGATGTCTCTGAGTTTCCAGGACAAGTGAAAGCATAACTCTCAGCTGTGCTTTTTTATTGTGATTTCTTTTTTTCTGGGCAGAAATGTCCACTGAAAGACAGACTCATTGGAAAGCCTGAGCCTTGCTTAGAGAGAGAAAGTCTCTGGAGAGATCATTCCTGACTCAGGTTTTTGTGATGCCAATGATCATCTCGAGAATTTATAAACATTGTCTTAATTTACTTTCATTAAAAAAAAAAACAAAAAAACTCCAAATGACAAAAAAAGCATTGTGTTTTCACACACCTTTTAATCACTGGCTCTGAATCAGCAATGTTACAATAGGAGGCAATAGGAATTAAATATTAAGTCATAATCCAATCTGCAGGTTTCCTGTGTGTGTGTGTGTGTGTGTGTGTGTGTGTGTGTGTGTGTGTGTCTTTTCTCTTTCCCAGATCATGGACCACTTGAGTAGTGCAAATGTTCCAGAGTAGACTACCTATTCCCACAGAAACACCCCTGGAGTTTATGGACAGGCTAGTGGTGCTCATGAAGCAAAGTGAAATGGCCATTTCAGATCCATATCACATATTATATGATCTGATCTATAAAAGCACTCTTTGGGGATCCCACCAACAGATCTTGAGGTGCTTGTTCACTGCCCTTATACCATCGTACCCACTTTCCCAGGCATTGCCCTGCTTGGAAGAAACTTGCTACTCATCTGCCATATTCACCTTTTAGTAGAAGCTGCCTATTTACATTCAGTCTTCTCCTCATCACTCAGCAACAAATAGGAGAGAGTCAGATATTGGCATCCCCTTTTGGAAAGCTTCCAACCTAATGTATAGACATTGTGATCTTCCATCCATCTGCTTAATGCTTTTCTATGGTTAGGTCTTGGTTGAATTATCTAATCCAGTGGTCAGCAAACTCATTAGTCAACAGAGCCAAATATCAACAATACAATGATTGATATTTCTTTAGAGAGTCAATTTTTTTAAACTTACACTTCTTCCAACACCTCTTCTTCAAAATATACTTGCCCAGGCCATGGTATTTTGTGGAAGAGCCACACTCAAGAGGCCAAAGAGTTTGCTGACCACAGATCTAATCTATCTATCTAATATGTTACATGAATCGAGCCCTTGCACAGTGGATCTCTCCAAGACCACATCACTTTGAAAAATACTTGTCCTTTTGAGATGTTACCTGACTAAATGTTCTTTAGGGACAGACTTCAATAGGTTTCTTTAATCCTGTACAGTGTCAAAAGCCTCAGTCTATGTAAGCTAAAATCATATGCTCTGAACTTTAGGAGCAAAATATCCCACAGATTTCACACACCATGGAATGACCATTGAATGAGAACTGAGAGGTGTCTGATTTAATTATTGAGCTTTGTGGTTGAAGAATATTCAACATAAAATGATTTATCATCCCACTTGAGTTAGTGTTGAATTTTCTATTTGATAGGACCTGCCAATTTCCCATCTGTTGGATTTGAGTAATATACAAAATGCCCATGATGAATTGTAATCCCTTTACTATCATAATCAATGTACAGTGCATATGGTGCACTTTGGCCCACAGACGGATTGGGCTGATCTTCATATATTTCCTAGTTGCCTGATGCCTCCCTTCTGGTTATAGATTATATTTCTCAACTTTATTGTGATAGAGAATGTGCTTTTTGGTGGGGATTTACTCAAGTCTGAGGCATTTGTTCGACTTTCAGATTCAACAGCTGCCTTTGGCTTTTTGTTTCTCTCAGATGGATGCTCTCCCACTGCCTTGGATAAAGGTTGAAAGCCTGTAACCTCTGTCAGAGAGTGTAATGAGAAATCTGAATACCACCAAATTTGAATTTCTTGATATCACTCTAGAGTTCGAGAAAGGAGATTGCATAGGACCGACAAAGGAAATATGTGAAATGCAAATCCTGAAATTTACAGTAGCTAGTGTAAAAATGGGTTTACTAAACCTAAAACACCCACCTTTCAGACAGGAGATGTCCATGTGACATTTTCCCAAGGCAAGATCCATTGGCTCATTGTCCTCCAAGGCAATTTGTGGACTTACATAAATCTCTCAACCATGAACTGGTAAGATGAGCATCCTATTGATTCTGAAAAAATTATAATGAACACCTCCCTCCCCAAATGGTTAATTGGTGACAGTAGGTTAGGAAGAAACAGACTTATGAGCCTTGGTGAGAAATATTTCTCTTCTATCATATCTGGACAGCCTTTATCTGTGGCTTGAGAACAGAGTAAAAGGTGACTACCAAGATGATAAAAACACTGAAGGCATAAAAATTAGGATGCTTGATGACTTTCCCCTAATGGCCCCACATCATTCCCTGCACCAGGGACAGCAGTCTCCGCTAGTCAGTAGCTCAGCTTCCCATTTGAGGGGTTCCTTGGGGCAGGAGCTACCACAAATAAAGCCCTCCTCACAAAGGAAGAGACTCTGGGGGAACAGCATCAACTTATTTGCTCTCAAATGTTATCAGTCTCCAAGGATCCATGAGGTGAAGGGAGTCACCTCTAAAGCAGGAAAGGCAGAAGGAAAAACAATCCTAGGCCTCAATGTTCCCACCTGTTTTGTGATATCTCATATACCTTTGGCACTGGATCATGACTTTTCTTCCACAATACAGGTCGGATTATATTAGTTAAGGTAATAGGAGTGATTATAACAAATAGACATCACATTTCTTTCTTTTTCTTGAAATACTCTAGGCCAGTCAGGGACCCAGGCTGACAGAGGTTCTGCCATCTTTAACACATGACTCCCAAAGTCACCTTGGTCATTCCCCATCCTAATTAGCCAGAAAGTGGGAAAAGCATGGAAGAGCCTGGATGTCACTCTGAGACATTCCCATGGTCACACATAACTGCAAGGGAATTTGAGGAATGTAGACTAACTCGGTACCAGAAAGAAAAGGAACCAGATTCGTGGTGAGCAGCTGGCTTTTTCTGCCCCACAGCTTATAAGGCAGAGATCCCTGGGGAAAGAGAGCATTGGCTATTAATGCTAGTGACTGGTGTCAGGTTTTGCAAGGAAGGAAAGGACAGGGGAGATATGAGGAAGAAGAAGGCACTATGGGGGTAGTAGGGAATGGAGACTGCTATACCTGATGGACCATCTGTATGATGACATCCTGGAAGGATGATGTTACCCAGAGCCATTCACACAGCCTGATGAGGTCCTGCTTACAGCCAAGTGTAGGATGCTTGGCAGGGAACAGATCTAAGTGACTCACACAGAGGGATGGAACCTGTGAGTCTCAGCCAGAGACATGGAAAAGATCACAAAACTGACAACCTTACAGAGTTAACTCTGAAAAGAAGAATGAATGTGGTCAACTTCGGTTCATGAAGCCAGGGTCAGAAATGGCATCTCGAAAATCCAGGTTTCTTCACTCCCAAACATTCATCACCACAGGCTAAAGGAGCCAGACCCTTTTGAACCAAAGATAGCATCAGAAGGTTAGGGTCAATCAGATTCGCAAGGAAACACTTTCTTCTTCTGCAACAGACATTTACAGACTGACCTGAAGTTGGGCCCAAAACACAGTACAACTTTTGACTAACAAAGTCACTCCAATGCTTAAGATGAATGAAAAGCTGGCCTCTTAGGAGGTGCATTCTCCCATACGTAGTTGTGGGAGGATGTGAAGTTTGATTTGTAATTCAGCTTGCTCTTACATTTTTCCTTTTGTTGATCTGATTTTTGGCTACTTAACTTTAAGTAACTGTGCAGCACTTTTCTGAGGGTTTTACTATCCTTTCTCCACAGGTCAACCTGAGGATCAGAGTGCAGCAGCAGGCAGCATTTCAATGTTGGCAAACCACAATCCATGACACAGATATTCGTCACCACCATGCTATATGCTGTGCTCCAAAATTTAGGGCACCTCCCAAAACTACCCAGCTTACTCTTCAGGGCTGGTTGTTAGGGCTGAGTCACTGCAGAATCAGTGTCATCAAACCACACGTACTTAGCTCGCCACTACATTTGCATAGTCTGGTGTAATGGGAAAAGCACGGGATTTGGACCCAGGCTGCTGTTTGTCCCTGGCCAGCTCTGTGAATTTGGGCAAATTGTTTAACCTCTGTGCATCTCCAGTATCCATTCTGTAAAATGGAAACAATAATTCCTACCTCATATACTGTTATATAAAGAAATAATAACGGATTCATTGACTCTCATATGCTTGTAATTTTATATATTTTGTTTAACTCTTACAACTCTTCCTTGATGTAAGCATTATTCCCACACCCTATATTTTATAGATGTGAAAAATGAGGCTTTTAGATGAACTGACCAAGGACCTAGAGCTAGTAAAAGGTAGAATTATGATGTGAACCCACAGCTTTCTCATCCAAAGTGCATAGTCTTATATATGCATGACCCATGGACACAAACGATAGAATGGTGAAGGCCTGAAAGGGTCATTGGAGGGGAGAGGGGACATATGTAACGCTTTCAACAATAAAGAATTATTTTTAAAATGAAACAAAAATTTAGGTGCATAGTCTTAACTACTATGGTACCATGCTGAAAAGCTCAAATAAGATCATCTAGGTAAATAACAGTATTTGGTTTACAGAAAGTACTCAGAAAATGTTAGCTTTCTTTCTTTTTCCTGTATTTTTACTTTTAATGTCCTAAGGTACAGCTTTCTTTTCAGTGCTCAGATTGTTCCTTCCTATTATTCACATTCACTTAATAAATATTTGCTGAGTGCCCATGTGTCCTACCCTATGTGAAACACTGGGTATGCAATCGCCAATACAAAGACACCATCCCTCAGCCTCGGTGCACTTGTAGCAATGCCAGCTGTGTCCTCCAGGAGTCTATGAACATAGAGACTGAGCCACGCTTCACTACTTTAAGATGGATTAATACCGTAGCATTTGCAACTATAATATTACGTTACCTTGGACACCAGGCAATTAGCAAGTAATTAAATCTCCCTTGGTCTGAATACACCTGCAACCAAACTGTCTGCGAAAGTTCTGTTACACTCATTAATTAGCATGAGTTGAATGACAGGATAATCAGAAAGGAAATACTGTACCTCCTCTTGGAGACAAGCAGGAAATGATTTAAAAAGTGGAGTATGCTTTTGACGCTTTTTGCTTGAGTTTATATTAATGGGGAGTGGGTGCATGGGCCCAATGTTTATCAATATTAATCTCTGGCAATGAATGTGTATAATCATCCATTTGACATCTCAAAAACTTTGAAAAGAACTGTTGCTTGATCACCATCTGAATGTTCCCAACAGTAACAAGTAACCGTCTCTCAGAACCATTCAAGAAGGCACCATAGCCGAAACCGGTTTGGCTCAGTGGTAGAGCGTCGGCCTGTGGATTGAAAGGTCCCTGGTTCGATTCTGGTCAAGGGCATGTACCTTGGTTGCGGGCACATCCCTAATAAGGGGTGTGCAGGAGGCAGCTGATTGATGATTCTCTCTCATTGAAGTTTCTAGCTCCCTATCTCTCTCTCTCCCTCTCTGTAAAAAAAATAAATAAATAAAATAAAAATTTTAAAATTAAAAAAAAAAAGAAGGCACCATGCCTGAGGAGGTACAGGAGCACCCATCCTTGTTCAAAAAGCTGCCATGTTATTTTTATGACCAACTCGTACAAAGACATTATAGAAACCAGAGGACTGTCATCCAATTTCTCTCCCTTCCATTATAGTACCTGTTTCAATGGAATCTGAGGTCAGCCTACATTAGCTGACACATCAGGATATGTTAGCTTTGGGGCTGTTGACTATATATTTTAATAAATGGAAAAAATATTCATCGGATTGTTAGAAATTATGTTTCCCCTTCTGAAATTCCTTGACGAATGGGTTGCTTTGAAAACTTCAGTGGGAAGTATCAAAGTATCCTTGCGTTATTCCCCCATTAGGGAGCCTGTGAAAGTCTCCAACTGAGGACAAAAAGTCAGCGTCAGGGCTGGCTCATTGTACGTTCTCTGCTAATCAGTGGTCCTCATCCTCTCTACCCAGGGCTCAGACAGGCTCTGGCCCACCAGCTTTGGATAGGCCGAGGATCTGCTGCAGCGACAGCGTGTTAGAGACAGACTCAGGCAGGGTAAGATGTCCCGGAGCCCACACTGGGTTTTTCACTGTCGATTATTCAAGACATCTGTTGGCTCTTAAAAAAAAAAAAAAAAAAAAAAAAAAAGTTTGTTAATGAACAAACTTCAGTGTTCCTAGCTCTAAAGGAATTTAGCTTGATGCTAATGCAGGAAAAATTCCCCAGCCACTCGTGTAACTTTATTGGACAAAGTGGAGCATGCCCGCTCTTGAAGAAGAAAAGAAAGACGTTATTTTCTTTTCCAGAGACTGTGCTACCCTAGAAAGGGAATGCATTTGAAGGAGCAAATGTAGACGTTTCAGGCAAATGTGTACTTTGTCTTCAAATGAACAGCTTTCAAAACGATCTTGGTTAAGCTCCCTTTTATTTTTATCTTTTATTCCCCCCACAATGCCAGCTGAGGTTACCCATCTCCCAACAGCTACCAAATGGACCAGTAATTGTAAGCTCGGTGATTTAATTAGACTCATTCTAAACACTCACATTTTTATCAATTAGTTAATGGGCTAAAGAGAGTCTTTTTGTTGGAGCCAGGTCATTTGGAAGCTAGAGGCTTCTTGAGGGCAAGAAGCTGAAGAACCGCAGCATTAATATCTGTAATTAACCTCCCGAGTCCCAGGTTGTTCAATTAGGAATGACCTCCCTTCGCTTCCATATGCCTTTCGTCAGATGGGTTTTCATGTGAAATAATCACTGAAGAAAAACGAACCAAAATCGAACGCTTCCCCCAAAAAATTAGATCTGGAGGAAAACAAAAAAAAGAAGACATTCTTCAAGTGCTTCTCATTTATTTATTCAACTGAGGTTGTTAGTGGCTTCCCCTAAAAATAATAATTCGGCAATGTTCCTGATAATAGGTAGGAGAGAATCTTTTAAAATCGGGTTTTGTCTAATCACACAGGCTGATTCTAAAACAGAAACGATATGTGCTGTGCTTCTGTAAAAGTGTAATCACTTGTTACTGTTTGTAAATGATCGCCTGCAACCTTTCGGCTGGGAGAACTCTATGAACTAGTTTCCTGTGAAAGAAGCCTTCCACCTTGTGCCTATGGTTATGATAATAAATAAATAGTAGATGCATTAAAATCAGGATTATTTTGCTTCTTAACAGAAAGTTTGACTAATACTCGTGTGCGAAGTCTATGGGAAATTCATAAACTGTACATACTTATTCCCTTTTAAGAATTACTGATAAAATGGGAAGCGGCCTTACACATAAATATAGACTACTACTGGCGAAAAAAAATAATTAGTAAGGAAGGGTTAAAATGATTTACAAATTAAAATATGTAAAAGATCACACTGAAAATCCACCAGGAAAAACCCACACCCTCGAGGACTATACACCATCATTTTTCATTTTTAACCAAATCTCTAAGTCGCAATGGGTCAGCAACATCAGTATTTTGAATTTAAAATAACAAGATATCCACTTTGAAACTAAACATCCAAATAGTAGCAGTAAGAGAGATAACTTTTTTTGTTTTCTGCTGGGTGAGAAATCATTCACGGGCAAGAAAATAAAAGACTGAATTTGCAAGAACCATGAAACAGAGAGGAAATGACTGGTTTTCAGGACTTCCACAAAAAAAGAACGTGGGCTCTCATTGAGAAAATCGGATGGTGTCAGGCATTCATCACCAACTTCAGAGTCCTCCTTTTTGCCCGCAGTCCTCAAAATTAAACAGCAAGTAAACAGCGAGTAAAAAATAGCTGTTCCTGCTCGACTGTAATTGTATCAGCCGCCCTGGCCAGCAGCACTTTGCATGTATTGTTATGGTCAACAATGACACTGTGCATGCTCAGTAAATACGCTGCTCGGCTGCGCTTCATAAATGTGCCCTTTGTTTCCTTCATCATTAGGCAGACAGTTCGTTCTGTACAATGTCCAACTTCCAGACAGGTGGGATAAGGAGGTGGCATCTGTCTAAATATTGAATGCCACGCTTCCCCCATCTGCTGTAATAACAGTGCCGGGGCTGCTTGGCTTCAGTTATCCCCTTCTGCATACAACCAGGCAGCCATATGCCCTATATAGTGCATGTGCCACCAGAGCGACGGGCCCGTTTTACAGCCTCTGAGCTAGTAACCAAACAAGGGCGGGGGGTGGGGTGGGGATGAGAGCTGGAGGTTGGAGGTCAGGCACGTGCAGGAATCAGCAGGTGATGGTCAAGACGGCCACTGAGAGCCGCTCAAAGCACCAATAGAAAGGGCCTTCAGAAGTCGATGGCCAGTATCGAGCACACTGCCAATCACATTTTACAGGGCATACCTTCCAGGCTAGGCAAATAAGAAGATTTAGAGCACATGGCAGTTCATCGTTTATAATCCTGTCTTAGCCCAGCATGGCTTAGTGATAGTTCAGTGACAGATGATGAGCACATGACAGCTGCAGGATCTTATACAAACGCATACAGTAAAGTTCAAATTAAATTAGTGACACACGTGTACACATTGGTTGTGCAACAGTTACACAATCTGTTCAGGACCCCTCCCAGACTGCCACGATACCCTCAATTCAGGGTGCCCATAAGCACTTTCCGAAGGTGATGGTCCCGGCCGGTAAGAGCCATTCCCTTGGGCAAAAGAGGAGTCGGAAAGGCCTCTAAAGCAAATGAAGGTGCTCAGGTTCCCACAAGCAAAAATGGCAAAGTTTAATGTTGTTTCCAACTGGGCAATTAACATGAAGGGCTTGAGTATTTAAAGGAGGATGAGGGAAGTCAACACAACGGGAAGAAGTTAAGTGTGTTAGGCCTGGAAGAAATCATTAACTGCCTTGCTCCTTCCATCTGTAATCTGCTGAGCTGATCACTGACATATTTTATATGTGTTGTTGTCAAAACGTAATTGCCTATACTTGACAACTCTAATTTGAGGGTAACTTCTTTTGTTTCAAATGTCTGTGTCCTCTGCTATAAACAACAAGTGTTTGTTCATTCATTTGTCTAAATGTTTGTTCCATAGTTTCAGAAATTAAAAGTTCCTGTTTTCAATAGTTTTTCCTTTCTTCCCTGGACCCATCCCATTTCAAAAGGATTAGTGCTAACTCTATTTCACATTTACATTTGCTGTTAGTTTAAACAAAAACTATAATTACTGACCTTACACAGTTTTATAGCAGTCTCAAAAAAAGTTAACTTTCTTCTCAGAAATTGACTCAAGTACAATAAAAATGTGTCTTTCAAATGTCCAGATCTGTTTACACGTCATGAAATCTAATCAAGAGTTGTAGCTCCACAGTTCTGAATGTTTGGGAATTTATTCAGTATATTAATTTCTGCCTAGCTCATCTACATTTAGCATACGAAATAACTCATGGAGGATTTTTAAAAGACCATTTTAAATTATTAGAAAATTATACCAAAATTATTTTTTTTCAAAACTTCCTGTAAGTAATTATTGTTAATCCTCACAACCCCTCTTTGAACACTACGACTGACTAATGCCAGAAAGCACTTAAAGAAATAATCAATTTCTTTGACTAACATCACATGCATAAAAAATCATCAGTGGAATTTAGATTTAAACAAAGAACTTCTTACTTTGTCTTTTAGACTTTTCTTATAGACTCAAAATTTCCTCACCTCATTTTAAATTTCTGTCCCACCTTCGAGTCTGCTCCTCTGCCTTAAATCGTCTGTGTTTCCCATGTTACTAAACATGAAGGAAAGCTCAGAATCCATGTAACTGTGCTTATGAGTAAACCAAGGGCCAAACCAGTGTGGTAGGTGGGTCCTGAAGCCTGACTGGGAGCTCTGGGACCACTTCTACATACTTGAAAAAATTGTGTTTTCCTAAGAATGAAATCTTACCCACAATGCTGGTGATGTTTTGGATTTAAGATTTATTGGAGAATTTTATGTTTTCATGAGGTAGTAATAAAATTACCTCCTGTTTTCCAAAATAAAAATTTTCAACATTTCCTCTTTGATTTCTATATAGGAAGCTTCCCTTGAGGTCAGATTCTTGAGTGTACATACATTCCCTTGAGTGTACGCTCATATAATTACATGCCTCAATGAAGAGCTTTCTGGGGCCATTGTTTAAAAACAAAATGAAATAACAAGCAATAATTTTATTGTTTAGTTCTCACTGCTCTTTAATAAAGTTTCTGTTGAATCCCAATCACAGAAAGGCTGTGAAACAGGTTTCATGTCAGTCATACATGTGGTGTGATGGTAGAGTACAGAAAAGATGTAGAAAACAAAATGTCTGGCTTCCTACATTTACTGTAAGGTGGCTGAAGCCCTTGTCTGAAAGAAAGTGAGAAACAGTTGACCACGTTCAATCAGTATCACTGAGCCTTTCTGGGGCATATCCAAACAACAGGCTGAACATAAGCCAGTGCCAGGTCCTAGTATTCGAATTGTATTCCTGGTTCATCCACATCACAGGTGTGGCCTGCATGTCTGTGGGCACAAAAACCACAGAGACCATAGTCCCAACCTGTGCGAGGCTTTGAGCTCTCCGGACAGACAGGGATACGGAAGTGCAACCAAAGATACTTTCCTGCCAAAGATTGAAGAAAGTGGAACATAAACACTGATAGTAACTACTATGGATGTCCTATGAAAAAATAGACATACTTTTTTAATAAATAGGGTCAAACAGAGAGGGCATCCAGAAGTCCAGGTTAGTCAGGTTGTTGGATAAGTTGCCCAAGGGGGTCCTACCACAGTGGGAAGTAGTAACAACCACTGCAGGTCGCACATTCTTTAAGAAATGACACAAATCATAAAATGCCAACTAAATCATCAGGTCCATCATCGGTTTGATAGAGTGGCCATGATTGGCACATGTTCGTCCTCTGGAGGGAGTTCTGTGTCCATGTTCCTCTGCATCCCACCCATGACCACGAAGCTGAAATCTTTGCTGGGGAGCTTGGGGGGGGGGGGGGCGGTGCAGCCATCCTGGGAGAGGCTGGGTAGAGGATGATCTCCCTAAGTCACTAAACAAACCTTTAAAAAAAAAAAAAAAAAAAGAACCAAAGAACCTCCTTATTATTATTCTTTTCAGCCCCCGTTCTTCATTAGAAAAAACAAAAATAAAAGATTTGTACGCAGAAGCCAAATCTTGAAATGATGAAAATCCTTAGAGGAAAAGAAGGAAGACGATTTAGCAGCTCACTCTCTTATTACTATTATGATTACTCCTTGTAACTTAGCACTTTCTGGCACTTTATTTTTCCAAGTGCTTTCCAGTCCTTAATTACTTAGTCTTGACGTATATTTAGAAAGGCCCTTGAGTTTATTTGACGCTGTTATTCTTTGTCAGCCCCCACTCACAGGGGTGCGGTGTCTTCCCCTTGGGAAGCCAGTGCAGAGAGGGGTGGCTGGGATAAAGGAGCTCCTAAGGAAAATGGAGCGGGAGGAAGGAGAGAAGAAACCAGCCTGAGTTAAAATAACAATAATCAGCAACGATGAGCACTTCTCTTCTTTTTGGCATTCTCTGCGAGTCTAGGGTCTTTCAAATTTTTAAATAATCGGTAATTTATAAAATTCAGTAAATATATATTATGCATACCATCCACACAGCAGCTTTTTCGGACTGAATTTTGTTCCTTGTCATGCAAATAGGTAATGCTGAAGCAATTAAAAAACAAAGGCACGTTGTAATGCAGTAATGGAAGTTTTTGGATGCCAGCTCCTGAGCACAGTCCTTAAAGAGGGGGGTAGGAGGGGGGGGGGGGGAGACACAGAAACACAGAGAACAGAGAACAATATCATCATTCTATCAGCAGTTAACTCGAGTCTACTTATACATGATCAAAGACTACAAAAATAGTTTAAACAGCATGAAATAATCGCTGGGTTTACAATATGAAATTATTTTTTTAAAGCTAAACTGACAGCAATCCTAGTGCCACTATGTTTGGCGACTGAAGACTCATTTTGTGATGCACAGCCAACCTGAGGTAGCGGTAGGGAAATGAGGGTGAAGAGGCTAACCTCCCACCTGGGATCCCTTTGAAGATTTCTATATTCTGGGGAGAGGGTAATGAAAATATCTTACCTCCCCTATTGCAATTAGGTCGGGGGCGGGGGTGGGATGGTGGGTTGGGGGACTGCTCACACCACCACACACCAATGCAATTGCCATTCCAAAAGAGGCAAAAGGGACAGGACTCAGCCCCATGGCCTGCACTGGAGAGGCCGGTGCAGTGGCAGGGAACAGGTGACAAAGGAGAGAGAAAAGAAGCCAGCATCCTTCTTCAGCTTCTCCCACCAGCCAGGCACCCGCACAAACATTTGTTTTCAAAATCAAAAGTGTTTTTACTGAAGCAGGCTGATGGTGTCTTCAGCATTTGTTCATGTATTCGCTGAGCACTGCCCTGGGGTGCATGGCATACAAAAACATGGGGCTGCCCAAACTGGTTTGGCGCAGTGGATAGAGCATCGGCCTGCGGACTGAAGGGTCCCAGGTGGGCACATCCTCAGCGGGGGCTGTGCAGGAGGCAGCTGACCGATGATTCTCTCTCATAGATGTTTCTGACTCTCTATCCCTCTCTCTTCCTCTCTGTAAAAAATCAATAAAATATATTTAAAAAACAAACAAACAAGGAGAAGCTGGAACCAAAACCAGCCAGGCCCAGAGCTGGGAGGTGGGAGCTAGTCTTCACAGAGATGGAAAGGATGGCTCTTAAGTCCAGACTCCCCGACAGTCCTCAAGAAGAAACGAAAGTCCTAACAGGAAAGACACACCTATCTGCTTGCTTAGTTATAAATTGTTTTTTTCTAGTTTTATTTCGGACACGGATGAGGCAACACAGTGGCACAGGACGAAGGTAGAGATCAGAAACTTAATAACGCGGCACTAAACATGACAGCGTTTATGAAAAAGATTAATTACCAGGAGTAAAGAGGCCTGATGCCAGGAATTCGTAGGACTGATACAAATATGAGGCCCTGCTGGGCTGCTAGGCCCATAAAATGTAACCCTAATCTTCGGGCCTATTGTTGTTTTCTGCAGAAACAACAGGCTTCAGCCAGGACAACAAAAGGGTGGATAACAGAGTTTCTGTAGGGGGGAAACACCGCTCCAGCTCTGGAAAACAAACACCTTTTGAGAATCTGTGAACACACCTACCCTGGCCTTCCCTTAAAGGGACAACGTCTGCAGAGCATGAAGGTGCCATGGTTGTGTTCATCTCGGAGACCAGCTGAAGAAAAGGAGGACCAATTAGTGAGCAGAAATGGGGCCGCTGACCGCATAGCCCATGATTCCCACTGGCACCGGACAGAGAGTTAGTTCTTTAATTGGGAAACAGTCCAGCCGCCTTCTGAAATAAGAGGGCTGCTCTTGCAAACACACAGGAAGCCCTCTGCCTACAATCGGGGCTTCAGTTCCTTGTAAGCACGTGTGTGTGCCCCTCCCCTGTACAGTTCTCCTCATGCATCCTGCCCGTTTCTCATAATTGATGTGTCTGACATTCAGAAACACTTTGCGAAACCACAAATTAGTCATGGCAGGAACCAGAAAAGAAGCTCAGCCTGGCAATTGGATTACACTCACCAATCGGACCGGTGCCTGCCTTTGTTGGGACTCGCCACATTGACAATAAAGAGAAAGACAACTCTCCTAACTGGCAATTTGAGGTTGGCACTACATGCATGTTTAAATCCACACGCTTTTCCCGGGGATCCGCCGAAGGGGAAACACGGTGGTTTCCCATGTTTGTGGGTCCACAGCATCTTTGAAATGAGAGGAGGGGTTTTTGACATGAGCCAACCTGTGTTGATACATAAGCTACCTTGCAGCCTATACCACACGGAGGGTTTGTTTATAGCATATGGTGTCTGTTTCACATGCTAACAGTGACTTTTTAATTTGGAGTCATCCACAACCAGTGGTTCTAAATCCTCACTGTCTCCGGGATTAATTAAGGGCACTAGACAGCAACAGCAATCCTCTCTCCCTGATAAGCCACGCCGAGGAGTTGGCAAGAGGAGAAAATAGGCCTTTCAAGGTTAGAGAGGAGCTGAAGCTGACAGGCACCGTTTGAAATCAGAATATTAGTGACCAAATAGCCTCCATTCTTAGGGCTTCTCAGTAAACATCGCCCAGCAAGAAATGCCATTGCTAAATGCCAGCTACTTCTTCCTCTCCGTAGAACCAAGGAAAGCCGCACACCTCTGCCTCTGCAGTGACTCAGCAGCTGTTAGATAAACAAATAAATAAAGCAACAATGACAAAACTTTACTGTCTGAATAATAGGCCAAGGAGCTGTGGTTCCATCAGCCAGTGGTTCCCCAGCTTCATAAACGAAAACCGGCAGGAACCCGGTTTGCTCATGTCCAGGACAGACAGAGCAGCCATAGTGTAACTGATCACACCTAACGAAGGATATGTTGGTCACAATCCCTCACGCAGGCTTGCTCACATAACAAGATGCTCAACTCGTGCTATGGTTTTGGCAATGTATCCTTCTACCTGCTCTTCACCTGCTTCTCAAGATTGGAGATGGAGTTCTTGAGACTCTTCTCAGTCCTATTTTTCAAAATCATGTGATATTATTATATATACTAGAGGCCTGGTGCACAAAATTCATCATGGGAGGGAGTGTCCCTCAGCCTGGCTGGCACCCTCTCCAATCCAGGACCCCTCAGGGGTCCTAAGCCGGCAGTTAGACATCCCTTTAGCAATCTGGGACTGCTGGCTCCTAACTGCCACCTGCCTGCCTGATCACCCCTAACCACCTCTGCCTGGCTGATGCCCCTAAATGCTCTTCCCTACTGGCCTGATCACCCCTAACTGCTCTCCCCTGCCAGCCTGATTGCCCCTAACCACTCTGCCTTGACCCCACCACCATGGCTTTGTCCAGTCTATCTGATCTAATTAGCATATTATCCTTTTATTAGTATAGATATATAACATTTCTTTTATATACCAAGAACTTTGGGCATAAGGAAAGTGTCATCAAAAATCAGTAAATAAAAGATAAATCATTTGGACTATGATTGGAAACTGGATTCACTATATGAAGAAAAATAAAACAATCTCCACTTTAAATGATGAACTTCAGAGAGAATTAGAGATACCAACAGTAAAGATAAAATTAGCAAGCTAACATAAGAAAAATATTGGAGAATGTCTTTGTGAACTTAAGGTAAGGAAAGATTTATTTTTAAAAATTTAAAGGCATAAATCATAAGAGCAAAAATTGATAGACTTTATAAAAAATAAAGTATCATTTAACAAAGGACACTACAAAGTTAAAAAAGGGTGACATATAAGGAAAGGAGAGACTATTTGTCCTGAGTAGAACCAATAGGATATTAATTTGTAGACTACACAAAGAACTGCAGATCAATATGAAAAACCATGAACTCCAATAGAAAAATGGTCTAATGATATAAATATTCAGTTCACAGGTGAGAAAATAGAGCTAACAAATACATGAGAAAATAGGCAATACTAATCATCAGAGATATGTGCATTTTTAATGGATTTATTTATTTATTTATTTATATATTTTTTACAGAGAGAAAGGGAGAGGAATAGAGAGTTAGAAACATCGATGAGAGAGAAACATTGATCAGCTGCCTCCTGCACACTCCTGACAAGAGATGTGCCCACAACCAAGGTACGTGCCCTTGACCGGAATCGAACCTGGGACCCTTGAGTCCGCAGGCCGATGCTCTATCCACTGAGCCAAACCGGTTTCAGCAATATGTACATCCTTAATTAAATTTATTGGGGTGGCACGCAGGTTTCAAGTATACAACTCAATAAAACATCATCTGCACAAGAGATATGTAAATTAAAACAATAAAATAACTTTTATGTCTATCAGGTTGGTACAAAATTGAAAAGTCAGATAATGACGAGTGTTGGATACTATTTGGGGAATTATGAACCCTCATACATTGCTGGTAGGAATGTAGGCTTAGGTACAATTATGCTACAATATCATCTGATGTTTTTTACAGTATATAGCTGAGAGAAATTCTCACACAAGTCCTAAAATGATCATGTACAAGGATATTCATGGCATATTTTCATTAAAATAGAGATTTTTAACAAGATAGATGTATGTAACAACTATGTAGTGGTCAAAAGCAATGGACTGCAAATACATAGGGCAGTAAAACACATCTTAAAAACAGTGTGGGAGGAAAAATTAGAACTGGAATGAGATCCATAAAGGTACATCATCTATTTATATTAAAATAATACATATCTCCCAAGGATACATGCATACCCAAGGAAAACCACAGTCTGCGTTAGAGGAGGTGCCTGTGGACATATGCGGACAGATGGGAATGAGGTTTGGGGTGAAGACTGTGTAATGTGAACTGAAGAATAAGTTTAACTCAACTGTCTGCACCTGAGGATAAAGTAAAATCCCTCTAATGAAAAAATTTAATGAACATTATTTTTTAAATATGCTAACACCAACACTAAAGAGAAGCATATTGCAAAAATTAAATGGTCACTTTAGACTTTATCTAAAAACTAATTTTCTCAAGAATAAACAACCCCTACTCATAGATCTAGCATTATCCATGGAGTGATTCCAAATGTTAAGCATTTTTTTTATAGAGTCTGTCTTATGGAATTGGCATAGGGGAGAAAGCAATCTGTAAACATTTTATTAAAATGGAATGAATCCCTAACCTGTTTGGCTCAATGGATAGAGCATCAGCCTGTGGACTGAAGGGTCCCAGGTTTGATTCTGGTCAAAGGCATGTACCTTGGTTGTGGGCACATCCCTAGTAGGGGGTGTGCAGGAGACAGCTGATTGATATTTCTATCTCTCTCCCTTTCTCTCTATAAAAAAAAAAAATCAATAAAATATATTTTAAAAAATAAAAAATAAAATGGAATGAGAACTTAGGTTTGTTCTTCAGGGCTAGTTTCAAAGAAAACCACCAGACAGTAATACAAGTTTGGAGGAGTGATTAAGTACCATTCACTGTATATGCAGACCATACCCACTCTATGTAGTTCAGTATATTTGCAACAGGGACCATTCTAAAGGCCAAAAATCCTATAATATAAAAGGTTGATGTGAAAATTGTCCCCTTGACACGAGGCTTCTTCCCCTGGTCGGCCCAGCCCGATCAGCCCTGATCAGGGCAAGCTGGCCAGACCCCACCCACACATAAATTCATGCATCGGGCCTTTAGTATTAGAATAAAAAATAAGGGCATCCATCTTTTTATTTTAATTCTAATTTTGCTGCTAGCAGCCATACAATGTTTAAATAAGGTATCATTTGAAAAGTACCTTCTATTTCAGTGATTCATAGCTTTTATTATAAAGCCAGTCAATATATAATACTTTAATTATAATTTCATGTCAAAGGGACTGCAATGGCTCCTATATCTACATGCAGTGTGGCTCCTGTATCTACAGAAAGGACTAGACCGGCGAGTTCTGTCACCCTTAACTCTGAGGTCATTTGAATAGTGTTGGGTGGTGTCAAACCAGTGGGTTGTAAATCCCTAAGCAGCATTTGCTGATCACCTCTTTCCAGCCTTGCGTGGACTGTCACCAGTGCATTACTAATTGAACATGATGGGCACTAGGTTGATTAAAGAGAAAATTGCATTCTACTTATCAAGTGCTGATTAGCATAAGTAGCACATGTGCTTGCTTTCTCTTGCCCTATTCAATAAACATTTCATTAGAAAAATGAATTCTGTCACTTGGGAGATGGGGCTCTAATGCATAAACTTCTTACTTGGCAGGTAATATGCAGAGGAACCTGATACATAGTCCACGGTGTGTGGGTGTTGCCCTGTTTATTTGACAAATTCTCTAAGCGTATCTTGACCAATATCTCCCTTTTTAAACAGAGGACGTTGAAAAAGACAAATGAAGGGAGGTTCCCTGAATATTTCAGGATTCAGGGAAAGAAAACCCCTGAATCCTGAAATATTCTTCCCACTGCTGCTTAAAGCAGTTTACCTTGGTTTCTCTTCTATAAAACCATTGAGTCTTGACTAATTAAAATGACATTTTTCTCCCAAACAGCTTAAAGTGACTGGAAGAGAGCCCCAAGAATCACTAATATCCATGAAAGTCTATTGCCAAAATGTCCAAAAGTTTGAAAGATGGAAAGCAGATGGCCAAGTAGTCACGGACTCAAAAAAGTGGGAATAGTATAATTATCAGCACCTGCAGATGGGAAAGGCCAACATCAAAATAAAATAAGAGTGCCCTAGCTGGTGTGCTCAGTGGTTAGAGCATCAGCCTACACACTGAAGGGTCCCGGGTTCAATTCCCTATCAGGAGCATATACCTGGGTTGCAGGTTTATTTCCTACCCCCTGTCGGTGCACATGCAGCAGGCAACCAGTAAATATGTCTCTTTCACATCAATGTTTCTCTCTCTCTTTCTCCCTCCCTCCCTCCATCCCTCCTTTCCACTCTCTGAAAAGCAATGGAAAAAAATGTCCTCAGATGAGGATTAACAACAACAAAAACAAGAGAATTGGATTTATGCCACAGAACCCAAAATGGGGTTGGGATGACACCAGCTATTATTAAAAAGAGTAAATTGGGGTGGACCTTTTACATTAAAGAATATAGTCTTGCATGTGCCATACAGGAACCAAGTGATCAGCCCTCTCTCACACTAGCGGGAAATAGGAGGGGAACTCCGGAGAAATCAAACCAGGGCACTCCAGCCATGGACATGGGCTCACGAGGCAAGGAGGGAAGCAAAGGTGAAATGCTGCACTGAAAGATGGAGGTGATGGTTGATAGTTTTTATACAGAATCAGACCCTCTAACTCCCTTTCCTGCTCTTTCAGATGGCCAGGTGTATGCCCTATTCTTAAGATGTTAAATACAGCCAATACAGCACAAACACCAACCAGCTGAAGCAGACACTGGCCTTAGCATTGAGACAGGTCCTGCAGTTTTTTACCTTTTAGTTGCTAGGTTGTGGGAGGGTTAAAGGGGGCTTGGAAGAGTTGAGGTGAATAGAGTGATGGGCAGTTGGGAGCTCAGGGCAGTGACTATATGCCACTAGTCCAAGAGTTTTAAAGCTATATAATAAAAGGCTAATATGCAAATAGACCAAACCACAGAACGACCAGTTGCTCTGATGTGCACTGACCACTAGGTGACAGATGCTCAATGCAGGAGCTGCCCCCTGGTGGTCAGGATACTCCTACAGTGGGAGTGCTGCTCAGCCAGAAACTGGGCTCATGGCTGGCGAGCGCAGGGGTGGTGATGGGAGCCTCTGCGGCAGTGCTAAGAACCCCTCGGGGGATGTCCAGCTGACGGCTTAGGCCTGCATCCTCCGAGGGCTCCCAGACTGCAAGAGGGTGCATGCTGGGCTGAAGGACACCCCCACCCAGGGCACAAATTTTGTATACCAGGCCTCTAGTATAGTAATAACTAGTATGACTGCATTAATGTGTATATCACAGCTGAATATCACCCTGTTCATACCAGCAGGCAGGATATTAGAAAATTCTTCTGTTGAAACTGAATTATTTTCTGGTGAAAAATACCAAAAATGTAGGGTCCCCAAATATAAAGGCCAGGTCACATCCAGTCATCTCCAATAGTCAACAAAACTCTGCCTATGTACATGAAGCTTCCTTTGGCTTTTAGTGCCTGTGTTTAAACCTGAATGAACATGCCAGGATCATGCCACTTTTGTTGTTGTTGTTGTTGTTGTTGTTGTTAATCCTCACCTGAGGATATTTTTTCCATTGATTTTTAGAGGGAATGAGAGGGAGGGGGGAAGAGAGAGAGAGGCTGACACTCTATCTACTGAGCCAAACCAACTAGGGCACACTCCACTTTTGATAAAAGCCTCTGCCATTGAAGATGGGGATCAAATAAACTATAGATAATATGTATAGTTCATATAATTATACTTCTACTAGAGGCCTGATGCACAAAATTTGTGCATGGGGGTGAGGGTCCCTCAGCCCAGCCTGCACCCTCTTGAAATCTGGGATCCCTCAGGGGATGTCTGACTGCCAATTTAGGCCCTGTGGGATTGGACCTAAACTGGCAGTCGGACATCCCTCTCACAATCTGGGACCACTGGCTCCTAAATGCTTGCCTGCCTGCCTGCCTGCCTGCCAGATCACCCCTAACCCCTCTGCTTGCCTGCTTCATTGCCCCTAACCACTTGACTGCCTGCCTCATCGCCCCAATCCCTCTGCCTGCCCGCCTCATTGCCCCTAATTGCTTGCCTGCCTGCCTAATCATTCCTAACCACTTGCCTGCCTGCCTGATTGCCCCTAACCACTCACCTGCCTTCCTTAATCGCCCGTAACCACTCTACCTCGGCTCCCACCACCAAGGCTTAGTCTGGAAGGATGTCTGAATGACGTCTAGTAGGTCGTTTGGCTGTCTGGTCTAATTAGCATATTACACTTTTATTATTATAGATTATTATATAAAAATACACAACTCAGAGGAAATAGATGAGGCAAGGAAGGAGCAAGGGTTGGGGACAGGAAAAGACTTCCAAAACAACTATAATTAACTAGAGACCAGATGCATGAAATTTGTACAAGGGGCTTGGCCCTCACAGTCCCGGCTGCCTTAGCCAGCCCTCACAGCCCTGGCTTCGTCTGGAAGGTTGTTCTGCTGTTCAGTCTAATTAGCATAGTAGCTCTTCATTATATAGGATATTTTCAGAGGTCTAGGTGAAGAAATTGCAACCATAGAACAGAAACCAAGAAAGCACAGACATTCACTCATTCATTCACCAACTACTTGTTGAGCTTCGGTTATGTGTCACAGTTTTAGCGATCACCTATTTTCTACCTCCTAAATCTTTTTAATTGGCTGCCATCCCATCATGCCCACAGCCACACAGACCTTGAGCCGCCATTGCCCTTATCACCGCTCAGCACAACTTTTGCAACTGACTGAAGTCACCTCTCTCCCTGCTTCTAGTTGTTCTCTCCTATAATCCACCATTTACATTCACA
The DNA here is from genome assembly GCF_964339955.1 of Pipistrellus hanaki. Classification (NCBI taxonomy): domain Eukaryota; kingdom Metazoa; phylum Chordata; class Mammalia; order Chiroptera; family Vespertilionidae; genus Pipistrellus; species Pipistrellus hanaki. Next base: position 34,375,391 of record NC_140503.1, on the reverse strand, counting down.
CTGTAAACTCCAGGATCCATGGGATTTCCACTGCCCAGAGAAAAGAGCTCAGAAAACAGGTTTGCATACATGCCGCCCCGCCCCAGCAGTACCAAAGCAGTTGTCATTCCCCTATCTTCTGACATTTCGTAACTTCATGCCTCTGAGTACCTTCTGCCTGAAATTGACTTCCCAACCTCGTCCATACTGAGAGACAGCTCGTCTTGTCAGCCTAACGCCAGGCAGCAATGAACACACCCTCCTTACTCCACATGCTCCTTCCCTGGCGTGGAATGCTTGATGCCTGTTGTCCCTTCTAAATCATGTACTTCTTGAACCCAGGGACTTTATCTCTTTTGTCGTTGGGTCCTTGTGACTTAGCTCAGCGCTCAATACCTGGCGGAGAAATGATGTGTGACTGACTAGATGAATAGGTGGGTGGGAAAATGAATTTAGGACTTAAGTGGATAATTCCATTCATGTAATGATTCTAACTAATCATTTAAAATGTTTCTTTTCTGAAACAGAGGCCAGAACAGTGGTTACTAGGTGAGAGAACTGGAGAGATGTTGGTCAAAGGGTACAAACTTCCAGGTGTAAGATGAATAAGTTCTAGAAATCTAATGGGCACCATGGTGATTATAGTTAATACTAGTGCATTATACCTTTGAAAGTTGCTAAGAGAGTATATCTTAAATGTTCTTGCTCTAACTACAGAAAGAGAAATGGTAATTACGTGACATGGTGCAGATGTTAGCTAACCCTACGGTGGCAAAACATTTTTTGCAAAACATAAGTGTATAAAATTAGCATCATTGCACACCTTAAACATACACAATGCTATATGTAAATCATATCTCAATATACCTGGGAAAGGAAATAAATATGAAATAAAATGTTTCCCTTCAGGACACAAAATTCTTTCACATCTTGCATTAGATATAAGGATTACTTTGCAAATTGACACTTTTTAAAATTATAATTACTCTATACATGAATCTTCGTATATACTTTTACTATAATTGCTGTATTAATAGGTTGAACATATTAAAATCATTCACTAGAAATCAGAGCAACCATTTCCATCAGAGCGAATTTCTAAGACACACGAGCTATAGAACCAGATACAAAACGAGACACGGTTTTTGAACTCCTCGCAGGTCCAACAAGTGCCACAACTTGTTTACTTGACAGCTCAGCCATTAATTTCAGGCGGGCTAAAATGAGTAGCCGCCCGGGTTACAGTTGCCTTACAGGAATCCCTCTGCTATAATCTCATAGTTTTTTCACCTAATTAATTTCCCCTTTCCTTGCACCGGAGTTTCAGGAGTGTATCTTGTTTTGAGGAGATTAGGAGTCACACGCTTCATTAGCAAGGTGTAAATCATCGGCGAGCCCTCTCCCTCCACCTGCTTAATCGGGTTAATGAAGCACCTCTGCAGGGCCTTCCCGCCGCCCTCGCTGCTCTCTGCGGGCTTCGCCTCCCGCGGCTGCTTGCAAAACAGGCAAGTGTTTAAAGGTGCGACTGGCCTGCTCTGTTTGCACCGGGGGAACCTCACATTCAGCCTTGATTTGGTCTTTGGAAAGACAAAAACGTTGCTTAGGGAAAGTATACCAACAGGTGTTTTAGCATTTCCCTTCCTGCTCTTAATAGAGGATTGGCCACGAGTGGGGCTTGAGTCAACTCTTTTTTTTTTTCCTTTTTTTTTTTTACAGAGAGGAAGGGAGAGGGATAGAGAGCTAGAAGCATCGATGAGAGAGAAACATCGATCAGCTGCCTCCTGCACACCTCCTATTGGGAATGTGCCTGCAACCAAGGTACATGACCCTAACTGGAATCGAACTGGGACCCTTCAGTCCGCAGGCCCGACGCTCCATCCACTGAGCCAAACCAGTTAGGGTTTGAGTCAACTCTTGAGGGTTGTGACCATCTCTTCCTTGCCTCTTGAACATCAGGGCGAATGTCAGGCAGGTAACCTTCTTCGTGGTTTCTTCTGGTTACCTCTGCTTTTGGGATAGTCATGGTAGCTTCTTTTTCATCACTTCTAAAAGTTCATGGGGGTTGACTTAAATCTTCTGCCAACATTTTTTTCTATCGGGATGCTTCTTCGTTAGCCACGTGGAAGCTGGTCACTTCCCCAATGTCCTGCTCATACAGGAAATCCACGGTGGCACTCTGGCCCTCTCGGCAATCTGAAAGCCGACTTGGAGTGTGCTTATCTTAGACCCATTCAGACAAGATGAGAGCACCCCCCATGTCTCACATAAACGTTACTGGAACACACTTACATCCGCATCTGCTCCACTCTCCACGGCCGTCTTTCCTCACGTGTAAAGCTAGCGGCTCAGAGGCCTCGGGTCCACTTGTAGCTGAGTGGCAACAGACCCTTGGGTTCCCTCTCTGGCATCCTCTTAGGCCAAATTTTCGATGAGCTCAAAGTTAATTAGAGGTCAAACTTGGATGTCCATGACCATCTTGGGGATTTTGTCAGAGAAAGAAGCCCATTCTGCTTAAATCCCTTGGCCTTAGGAATTAAATCTCTCCTTAGAATTCACCGCTATCAGCTCACTGAGCTGCCCATCCCTGATGGAGAACAGGACACAGCCCTGCTTTCTAACACTCCCTGAAGTGTAAGACAATGTGCAAGGGGGAAATTTTCTCTTTTAGTTTGAGATCTCCCTTTCACCATATTAATTTTATTCATAATGAATACATCTGGGGTCAGGGGAGGAATAAAGATATGAGTAGAATGAGTCCATAAGCATATTCACATGATCACTTGTTTTGGATATTCAGATAGAAACTACTAAGTACAGATGTGCTAAATAAAGGCTTTAGTTTCCACGGCAGTATTTATACACTTCAGTTTATGTAACCTTTAAGGCATTGAAACTTGAGCTTTTAAGGCCATGTTTCATATAGTTAATAGCATCCTTCCAATATAAACACATGCATACACATACACACACAAACACGGACCACACATGCACATAAGCACAGGCACACATATATAGCCCTATGTTTCACAGAAATTCTTTCTTCAGTCTCTCATGATAGGGCGATTTGAGATGAATTATATGAATGAGCAGACTGGTCCATCTGCAGTGTCAACACCGACAATGCAAATATGGTAGGGGATTTAGACATGTAAGACTTTTATTATTAATGAAAATTAATCAAGTGACAGCTGAATATGTTTCCATTCCGGCTGGTAAAACAGTGTTAATATTAATGTCAAGATCTGTTTATCTTTGCTCTCAGTCGTGGTTACAATTACTATGTTGTTAAGATAAGAAACCTTTACATTTGCAGTAGGTACCTCATTTACTTCCTTTATGACTGCCATTACAGTTACAACTACCCACTTATGATGTAATAACTCTCTTTGCGGCCCTGTAATCTCTAAGACAACATTCATTAACATGCACCACACTGACCTGAGTGTGCACTAAGCACCAAGAAGTGTCCAGGACTGCTTGGAGGTCAAGGGGACAGCAGAGAGCTCTGCCACTGAAATGTGCTGGAAAGCAATGCACTGCCTCCTCTTCCCCATATGAAGACTTCTGCCTCTTTCCTCTGTAAACAAATGCAATTTCTCAAAGGCTCCCGCCTAAATCTAAGGATAGATTGGAGCTTTCAATTGCACATCTGGGTGGTGGGTTCATATAGGACGGGGGTCAGCAAACTGCGGCTCTGTTGATTAATAAGCTTGCCAACCACTGACATAGGACAGCTTCCAGGATGTGATTTGCAGCTGTTCTACATCATGTTTTTTGAAGGCAAAACAGCAGGAAGGAGCATCTCCGTGCATTCCAGGCACTAGCTATGTTTGGACCATTCCCACCTAGGGAACGGTCTATTTCAGCTCCATATCGATTGCAGCAACATTGTACATTAACATAAACTGACAACTATGGGCACTGTAATCATTGTGCAAGTACTATCAAAGGGTAGATGAGAAATTGGATCTTTTGAGAACCACCTGCGATGTCAGCTGATTTCCCAGGAATGTGAGTATGATAACATGGTGCTTAACTTTTCACAAGCTGTGTAAGTTGACTCAATGCTGTTCTTTTCTATAGGTGCCTTGGTATGTTTCTAGCTACTAAACTTTCAATAGCCACTGGTGTTTTATGCTTTTTAATGTTCATTAATTAAATAAAAATCAAATGCAACTTTAAAGCCCCTTGATTTTCTGCTACCCTGGAAGCACATTCTGACTTTTCAGATAAGATGATGTCATTTCGTTATGATCAAACTCCCTCACATCTCTGATAACTGAGTCTGAAACTAGGAAAGAAGAGGGAAGGGAAGCATGTGATTTATGAGCATGTGATTTTCCCACTACAGGTAATTTTGCAAACTGAAACCTCCCAGCATTAGCTCCTTTTGTCCACATTTTATAGCAGTTGAACCTGTATCCCCTTCATTCATTTAATTTCTTAACATGTGACAATCATTTGTTGAATGCTAATGCTCTGTACTGAGCATGTGTAGGAAAAAGACAATCCCTACCCTCAAAGAGATGCAGCCTGATGAGGAAGGTGGAGAAGCTGTTCCCACAAGGTGGGGTACCAGTGTGACAGGGGTAGCCCCAGGGTGCTTCATGAGCACAGGGAACGGGGCTCACCCCCACCTCGGTAGGACGAAATAAGGAAGTTTCTTTGGAGAAAAGGAGTTGAAAATTTTAAAGGAGCAAGCCCTCTTAAACATCCTGTAATTCTACCTCCCTTCTATAGATGGTAGATATTCCGCTATAAAACATATGACCCAAGTTCACCCTGTTTCTGCTTGATTCATTCACATATAAGAGCTCACTGCCCTCCAAGTCTGTTTTTGCCATTATTTGGCATCTCTCGTTGTTAAGAAATCATTTCTTAGGATACGCCAAAAATGTTCACCTTGTAACTCCATCTACCAGCACCCTACCACCTTCACTTAAGAATACCAGGTATAGTTAATTCCTTCTTTACTTTTTCTGTGTCTCATATACACTGAGTGGCCAGATTATTATGATCTCTGAATATATATATGAGGCCCGGTGCATGAATTTATGCATGTGTGGGGTCTGGCCAGCCTGGCCAGGGGGAGGGGACATGAGTGGGTGGCCAGCCTGCCTGCTGGTCGAGGGGACAATTTGCATATTAGCCTTTTATTGTATAGGATATACACTGAATGGCCATATTGTTATGTGTTCAGAGGTCATAATAATCTGGCCACTCAGTGTATATAAAGACAGTGGTTATATTCTCCCTATTTACCTCTTCAGTTTTATTTTTTATTAATTTATTTATTACTGATATTTAAAGAGAGGAGGGAGGAACATCAATGTGAAAAGAAACATCAATCAGCTGCCTCCCACATATGCCCATCCAAAAACGAACACAAAACCTGGGTGTGTGCCTTGGCCGGGAATCAAACCCAACAGCTTTTGGTGCATGGAATGATGCTCCAACCAACCGAGCCACACTGACCAGGGCACATCCTTCAGTTTAAATATTCCAAGACGCTTCCAGTGTTCTTCAAATGAGAGAATCTGCAAGTCACCGTGTTTATAAAAATCCTCCATAAAGTGTGAACCAAGGCCAATGGCAATTCTGCAGTTAAAACCCGGACATTGTATTTCTATTAATTCAGTCTACAGTTGCATTTATTTTTTAAATATATTTTTATTTATTTCAGAGAGGAAGGAGAGGGAGAGAGAGAGATAGAAACTTCAATGATGATAGAGAATCATTAATCAGCGGCTTCCTGCACGCTCTCCCGCCTCCCCCGTGGATTGAGCCCACAACCCGGGCATGTGCCCTTGATTGGAACTGAACCCGGGATCATTCAATCCACAGGCCGACGCTCTATCCATTGAGCCAAACCGGCTAGGGCTACAGTTGTATTTCATGTTTATTTTTTGGTTGAGGGTCTCTCACTTTTCCTGTACCCAAGAGTTCTTAGAGCCAATACCATTTTTATCCTGTGACTGCCCCCCAAATCCTTTCTCTACACACTCTTCTTAAAGACATCATCATCCCGTCAGGAACCTAGACATGAAATCTTAAAGTCCTAAGTGGGTATTTATTATGTCTGACTTGGACTATTTAAATATCTGCCAACTGGTCTTTCTGCCTTAAATCGCTCTCTGCTATAATCCATCCTTCAGCTGCCACCACAGTAATCTTCATAAGGGGGGCTCTCATCACTTCACTCCAAGTGGATATATTCTATGTATCTTCTTAAACCTCCCATCCACTTCTCATGGAAATTTGTTTTTTATTTCCTGACCGAATATATTTTATGTGCCACATTCCATTTACAACCCCATCATACTGTTTAGGTGATGCCTGTGCAATTACATTTACAACTGTAATACAAATAAATAATGCAATAATAAATAATACAAGAATAAACGCTGTTCTGTGTACTCACAACTGTAAACCTACTTTTGCCCATCCTTGTATTTACAACTTAGATTATTTACAACTCCAAGTTCACTTTATTACTCACATTCTGTGGATTGCTATAGAAATATTAGAACGGCTATGAGTATTGTTTTTTAGTCTTTATTCTGCTTTTCCTGCCATTATGTGGCACTTTTTTCCAGTATGTTTTTTCTTCAAAGGCCACAACTGTTATTGTCCATGGTAACATGATGAAAAGTACAGATCATAAGAGAAATATAGATAAAGTGCTATGAAAGCTCCAGAGCAGAAGAGATTGCTTGCAGCTGAGGGGCTGTGACAGACAGGCACAGGAAAAGCTTCCTGGAAGAGACAGAACTTGGGGTGAACCTAAAAGGATGGATAGGATTTGAGGATTGGGTTAAGAGAAAGGGCATTGTTGGTGTTGGGATTTGCAAAGAAGTATGATGTGGGAGTGGGCAAATAATTTTGATAGGTTTAATTGCCAAGAATATAAAGGGAGTGAAGGCCCTGAGAGGGAAAAGGGATCAGATTTTAGTACACTTGAATGCTGAATGGAGGCATTTGATGCCATTGGCATGCCAAGCTTTCGATTTAGAGTGATCAAAATGCCATCTGTGCCTCTAAGCCTTGGCATGCCTATCTCTCCAAAGTCAATAAAGATGTACCAGTACACTAGGTCTGGGTGTACACCTTGTCATTTCTTCCCATTTGACACAATCTAAGTAGGCAGAGGTTAGTGGGGTTTGAAGACTCCTGCCATACATCAATGCAAATGGTAGGGGAAGATGGGGACGTTGCCTGCTTGGCCCTCACATGATGATTCCAAGCACAGATCCTCAGCACAGTCCTACCACAGTGTGTCTCTTTCTCCTAGGGCAACTATAGAATTTCCTCCAATCGCTAAGCTTTGATGTACTCTTTAAGATTTCTCCAAGCATGCTTTCTTCCACTTCTGAAAAATCTCTGGGTTCACCCTCCAAGGGAAGAGCTGTGTACCTGTTGCAGGGATTTAACATTGCCAATTTCCTCCTCGCCACCCCCCCACCTCCTTTTATTATCCTTCTCTACATATTCTTGCCACTGATTTTGTGGATTTCTGTGTATATATGACAATTTTTTCTACCTGACTGACTTCTATGTGGACATTTCAACCTCTTCAAAAAGGTAGATTAAAAAACACAATGTAGCTGAAACCAGTTTGGCTCAGTGGATAGAGCGTCAGCCTGCAAACTGAAAGGTCCCGGGTTTGATTCCGATCAAGGCATGTACATTGGTTGTGGGCACATCCCCAGTAGGGGGTGTGCAAGAGGCAGCTGATCGATGTCTCTCTCTCATCAATGTTTCTAACTCTCTATCCCTCTCTCTTCCTCTCTGTAGAAAACCAATAAAATATATTTTAAAAACAAACAACAACAACAACAAAACACAATGTAAAAAAATGAATAAATAAATAAAACAAATGGTCAATTAAAAAAAAAAGATAGAAAATCCCTTTTCCCTAGAAGTTCACAGGACCAGTCCCCCCATATACATATCCAAGGTGTCCATGCATAGAATTCTGGGGGTCCATGAACTTGGATGAAAAAAAAACTAACTTCACTAACCACTTATGGAAATTTAATATTTCCTTCCATTGTAAAGTTCGGCAACACCCTACAGTATCTTAAACAATACCCGCGACTTTGTCTTAAGTATAGAGAAATTGCAGGTATTTTCGTCATAGTTCAGCTGTTGCAGATATCTCAAAATATTGCTTAGGCCCACCAATACTCCAAAATTAAAGTCATTATCAGACTCATAGCTAGATCTTATTAATATCATTGATAAAGAACAGCACATACATAAATTATATCAATAAAAATGGCACAAAGGGCACATGTTACTATACCACACCTTTGATTTTTTTTAATATATTTTATTGATTTTGTACAGAGAGGAAGAGAGAGGGATAGAGAGTTAGAAACATCGATGAGAGAGAGAGTCATCGATCAGCTGCCACTTTCATATCCCCACTGGGGATATGCCTGCAACCAAGGTACATGCCCTTGACCGGAATCAAACCCGGGACCTTTCAGTCCCCAAGCCGATGCTCTATCCATTGAGCCAAACCAGTTTGGGCTGATTTTTATTGTTTTTATAACTACATTTCAATATAAGTTGGTTTTCTTTGTAATTCTGTGTTTTTAAAATATTATTCTGAGGAGTCTATGTAATTCTATGTTTTTAAAATATTATTCTGAGGAGTCTATGGGCATCACCAGACTGCCAAGGAGTCCAAGGCACAGAAATGGAGTAGGGTCCCTGCCCAGGAGGGAGACCTTGATGCATTTACAGCACATGTAACTGGCAGATTCCCTAGGCAGAAAGGCACAAGACTGTCCTTACAGCATCAAAATGAAAAATGCTAAGAACATAGATTGGATCAAAGAGGCAGGCTTCTGATCCCAACTCTGCCATTCCTGGGGCTGCAGCATTGGGCCTACCCTCTAAATTTGTGTCTATGGCCTTATCTAGAAAGTAAGAAGTAAAATTTAAATGGAGCCTTATATCTAAGTGATTAGCACAGTGCCTGGTGCATAGTGAGCATTCAATAAATAAATAATAGCAATCATTAATGGTAATTAGAATGAACTATTATCATAGCTGACCATAACATTATTATATTATGATGATCCTTTGTGACTTCCCCCTCATCTCCGTCCAGATATATTTTTGTCTCAAATCATTCATAATTGAGACAAAGAGAGAATATTAAAAGCAGCAAGAGAAAAGGAGGTAGTTATCTATAAAGGAGCACCCATACGACTGTCAGCTGATTTCTCAACAGAAACCATACAGGCCAGATGGGAATGGCAAGAAATATTTAAGGTGATGAATAGCAAGAACCTACAGCCAAAAATACTCTACCCAGCAAAGCTATCACTCAGAATCGAAGGCCAGATAAAGAGCTTCACAAATTAAAAAAAGCTAAAGGAATTCATCACCACCAAACCAGAATTATATGAATTGCTGAAGGGGGTTCTTTAAGAAGAGGAAGTAGATAAAGATAAAAACTATCAACAAGTGAAACTAAAAGCCAAGGGAATTAAAAAACCTGATGAACAATATTAACTGGTGAATATAATAAAATCAGAGGTATGGAAGGGGAGTGAACTGATGATTCTCCGGGAAAGGGGGAGTAGGGGATGCGGGAAGAGCCTGAACAAAAACTGTGCACCTATGGATGAGGTCAATGGGTGTGGGGAAAGGGCAGAGAGTGGGATGGGAACCTGGTGGAGGGGAGCAATTAGGGAGGCGGGAGGGAAAGAGGAACATTTGTAATAATCTGAACAATAAAGATTTATTAAATAAATAAAATAAAATAAATTTAAAAAAACATTCATCATTGAAGGTCTTCTGCAAAAGAGCAATAATGAGAAACCCAGTTCAATTCGCTTCAGCCAGTACTTGTGAAGGAACTATTGTGTGTGCTGTGCTCTGTACTCAGTACTGAGACTATCAGATAGATAAGGCCTGGCCCCCTGCCTTGTGTAGCTCATGATATACCTAGAAAGACAATCATGTAAACAAACAATTATGATAACTTGTAATAAGTGCTAAATATCAGAACTAGCAAAGAGCTATGAGAACTTGGTAGGCAGAGGGATTAGCTGGCCAAGGAGGAGGGCGACTGAGCTGGAAGCCTTTAACAGAGAGAATGATATTTGAGCTATCTGGAAGGATGAGTAATGGTTTAGCATGCAGAAAGGGCATAACATGAATGAAAGCACAAGTCGGAGAATTGCCAGGGAATGTCAAGAACAACAGTTTTGCTAGAATGTATGGTCCAGGGTGGGGAGTAAGTTGAGATGAAGCTAAAAAGGCATTGAACACTTGGACCAGGCCAATTGTTGTAGCAACTTGCTATTCATAATGTGGCCCAGGACTAGCAGCATCTGCATTACCTGAGAGATCCTTAAAACTTTTTGGGCCTCAAACCCAGACTGACCAGGCCAGCGGGGGTGCTATAAGGGGTGACTGGGCCGGAGGAGGGACATTTGGGGGCAACCAGGCTCCAGGGGGGAAAGTAAGGGGTGACCAGGACTGCTGTTCAGTCATTTGGTTGTCCCTCACTAACCCCCCTGCCAGCCTGGTCATAGGCAGCCATCTTTGTGAGGGTGTGATGGTCAATTTGCATATTACCACTTTATTATATAGGATTTTGTATCTAGCAGTGCTTTTTTTGTAAAAAAAAGGAGAGAGAGAAGAAAAAGAAAATAACAAAATAACAAAGAGTTCTGCAATACACTTGTTTATCACTTCATTAACATTATAATTTGTTAGATAATTGGTGTAAATTTTAGTAACCTACTGAATTAGTAGTATTTAATATACCTAATAAATATAGTGATTATTCCAAATAAATTAACTATTTTTATTTCTTAGTAAATGACTATCTGTTCTTTTAAAATAAAAGAGTATTAGCTGTAAGAAAATCCCTCACCTTAATCAATATTGCATTCTAATGTACACCTGTGGTCCATTCTTTACTGTTGCTATAGATAACAGAACGCTGTTGAGGAATTATTCACAACTCCACACGTTTTATAGCAGTTCAGCCCTGGGAACATTATTCCCTTTTCCCACCTGACCTAGGAAGAGTAGGAAAATGAGGAGAGGAGAACTTAGCTACAAACACTACAATTTTTAAATATACCACCATCAACACACACACACACACACACACACACACACACACACACACGTCTCCTTTCTTCAGGAATTTCTTCACTGTAGTCAATTGTGAACAAGGCCAGCCCCATAGTGGACATAGAAAAAGATAAGAACTTGTAAACTAAATTAAGGAAAGTGAAAAAACATAATCCCACTTTATTATTAAAGAAAATATGAACCTGTATAAAGAAACCCACTATGTAACTTGATCAGGAGTGTTGGGAGCACTGGCTGTTGGCAAGGCTCAGTAATGTCACTACAGATTTCGCCTTCCTGTGAAAAGAGAAACAGTCTGGGAATTCTGTCTCAGGAAGAGCGATGGCACCTAGATATCTTATAAGCAAAGCTTTCCAATGCCAAGAGCAGGTCTGGTCTTTTTTGTGTGTGCGTTTTGTTTTAATCCTTACCCGGGATATTCTTCCATTGGAGAGAGTGGAAGAGAGAGGGAAAGACAGAGAGAAATATCAATGCGAGAGAAACTCATCGATTGATTGCCTTCTGCAGGAGTCCTGACCAGGGCCAGAATCGAACCTGGGACCCTTTGGTCCACAGGTCAATGCTCTATCCACTGAGCTAAACCTGCTAGGGCGCATGTCTGGTTTTTAAAGACATGTATATTCACTTTTTCTTCTAGTAGGATGATTTTTAGAAGAATTGCTACCAGATCATGATGGGGAGGAGAAGTAGGGGACAATACCACAAAAATACCCTGGTTTTATTTCTCTCACAATCAACTAGTTTTTAAATTTAATTAAAGGGAAGAACTTTGGATTTATCTGGCATATAACTCACTACTAATAGTACCACTTTTCCTTCTGGCTTCAAGTTTTAAAAGACCACTACAGAAATTAGTTTAAAAATCTCCAATATTTTACCAAGTCAGCTCATTTCCAATGTACCAACGACCTAACAGTGACCACTGACAGGTAAATTTGAGACCTAACCACATAGTACTGGTTCCAATTAACTTTTTCGAAATAAAATAAAGCTGGTCACCCCTCTGTGCCTGTCTCTACCCTCCCTGCCTGAGTGGGAGAAAGGTGGTGAGCCTCAGGTGGACTGTGAAATCCGTGCCAGCTGTAAAAAAGGGAAATATTAAAGCCACAGCAGCCTTTCTGAGAACCGACCGATGCCAGGAGCCATGAGACGGAAATCTGCATTGGCAGGTTTTGTTATTTTTTTAACTTGACCCTGACAATACCTGCTGGGCTACCTGTGCTTTCTGCCAAAGAAGTGTCAGAGGAGGGAGGAAGTTTGCACACCTGGTGAATTCAACCTCACAATGCTATTTGGAGTGGGGAAAGAGAGAGGGAAAGGCAACGAAAAAAAAAAAAAAAAAAAAAAAAAGAACAGGGCCAAGAAATAGAAACTGGGGAGGAGGAGGAAGAGTAATGAAACAAACAATTTAGAGGAATTCTTGTGTGACATTTTCCAAGATCATTTTACACCACAGGGACAGACCTAATTAAGTATTATGGCAGCTCCAGAGTGTGAGAATATGCCGCCCTGGGTTTGAATTCTTGCCCTGGGTTTGAATTCTGAATCCTCAAAAGGAAACTCTGCACCAGCCACTGTCTCTGTCTTTGATTCTGATGCCGTTTGGCCGAGCTGCTGCTCCGAGGAGTTTCCAACTGCATTAAGTAATTACACATTAAGCGGTCTCTTAATGGGCTGGCTTTTCCAAATTGGCCTTTCTTTAATTTGCAATCAGTATGTCTGTAGAAAACACTAAGTGATTGATTTTCCCTGTTCCAGTGACACTTTGGCCATTCTGTTAACAGCCCAGTTTTTAAGGAGTCCGTTTGATTGAGGCAATTGGAGCGGGTGAGGGAGGGGGTCGTTTCAAAGACGTTCAAGCCAAAGCCAAGCTTGTTAGCAGCAACTGTCACACGACAAGGCCAGGACACAGGACACCATATGGAGCTTCAGAGGCCACAGAGCTATGTATGTTCTCAGCGAGGAGCAGCCCATGTACTCCCGCTTCCCTCCACACACCCAGGACATCCAGAGAGACTTCGGTATGGAGCACCAGGACATCTGAATTTTATTCCATTGTGTTTTCATTCATTGCAGTGCTGATAAACATCGACCTTCCGGTGTCACTTACCTTTCTTTATGTCATTACACCACCAGTGTTTTCATTTTGATTCAGAAGTTTCCAGCTCCTTTTATGACCACCATCAGTAGGTTTGCCCATGAACATAAATGTGAGCTCCATGAAGCCTTGTATGTACTGACCTAGGAGACTGCCTGAAACAGAGAAGAGCCTCAAATATTTGCATAATGAATGGATACATCATAGGATGGTCCTCGTTTTCTTAAGTCCTAATGAAAATTCAAGTGGAAACTTAATTTTTAATAAACTTTACACCTGAGAAGCCTTTCCGATAGCCATTGTAGCATCTGTTTTTATGTCTCTGGGGCCAGGAAAACGTTATGATTTTGTTATTCTTATAATTGTTGGTAACGCAGACAGGGACTGCTATTTGGAGAAATTTACAGCAGGCTCAGGAAGCTGGCCATGTACTTGGTTATTCTGTCAATCTTCGGAGGAGGTCAAAGCTGAAGTATCTGGAAGGCAAATACTGACTCTTAATAAATAACTATATTTCCTCGTGGAACAAATGCAAATCTGTATAAACCTATAGAAATCCTTTTGGCAATGACACCATTAGTGTCACAACTGTCGAAAGAATTGTAAAAATAAGAGTGATGATTAATAAGCACACAATAAGGTACACGGTGGGCGGAAACCTATCAGGTCGTTTAGCCCTGAGTCCAGAATGCTGGACAGTTCCCGAGGCTTAATTCTCAGGGCTCTTCGTTCCCTGCCTTTCAGCATTCCAAACCGGAGACTGTCTCTTCCCTAGAAGGACTGGCTCTTCCACAGCCCGTGAGAGGTCACCATTGAAAGATCTTTCTGTTCATGTCTCTTTACTCCAAATTAGCCCCTGGGATGACCCTGGACAAGTCTGCCAGCCTGGCAAGTGATGCCTTTTCAGACCCTTGCCAGTGGCTGTCAAGTTCCTGCTCCATTGCAGAGGTCACAAGGGGTGTCTTGCCTCCCTGTCTGTGACCTGGGAGACACGTTTTGATTTTGCTACCTGAAACAAATTGCTTCCATAGACTGTGTGCTGAAGAACTGTGGAGGCTAGTGGCTAAAGTTTTGCTCTTTACATGTGGTCCATCTTGCCTGTTCAGGCTTTCTTGAGATATGAGCCCCTCCAGCCACTTACTAGTTTTCCCTGTAATTCCTCAGAGAGCGGAATTGCCATCTTCAGTAAATTCATTTGAACAAACACATTACGCTGTTCTGATCTCCTTCTGCCATCATTCATAGTAGTTGATTTGCATAAAATGCTTTTTTTGTTTGTTTGTTTCCAGTTATTCTCCTATTTCTTTCTTTCAACCAAGAGCCCAATTTACAAGGTATTTATTATTTCATTACTAAACTACTTTGCTCACTTTTTTTGTTAAATGCCAGTGTTTAAGGGGGGGAGTGGGGGAGTGAGTGAAATGTATTGACAACCCGGTTTAAAAGGAAATTAAAACCAAGTTTTGACAGTGCCTTTAGAGATGAGGAGAAGGCAATGAATGTTTCCCACAGACTGGATTAGCCTCCATTATGTGGAAATGAAGATGCCAGTATCAATCTCAAGTACAGTGAGAACAGGCTGGTGTTCAGATTGCTGGAGGTGGGGGGGGGGGGGGGGAGGCGGGGAGAGAAACTTCTTGCCATAATGGAAAAATATTCTCAATATTACATGGAGAGGACTAGAAGTGTGATTTAAAGATAATAGGGTAGTTTATTTTGTTACACCTTTGCATAATGTAACTCCCCCTTGTCAAATTTGCTTTCATCTTACTTCCTTCTATTCAAATATATTTACAGATTTTGAAAGATGTGTGAATTCTCCTACTATTTTTTGTTTTAGATTTTTATTGATTTCAGAAAGAGGGAGAGGGAGAGACAGAAACATCCTATCTAATAAAGAGGAAATATGCTAATTGACCCTCACATCATCACAAAGATGACAGCACCCACAGCCACAAGATGGCAGTACCTAGTCCCCTCAGCTGCTCTGCGTGCCTGCCTCCAGAGTCTCCCAGGCCCCTCAGCTCCCCAGCCACCAAGGGCCAGCCTGAGGCACCGGCAAAACTCGGATGGTGGCTGCCCAGCAGCCCAGGGCCACCCAAGGCTCAGGTAACCAGGGCTGGCCAAGGCTTGCACTGCTGGCAGTGGCAGCAGCAGATGTATGATGGGGGCATTGCCTTACCCTGGTTGCCAAGTCACCTATCGCTCCTGAGGACTCCCGGACTGTGAGAGGGAGCAGGCCAGGCTAAGGGACCCAGTCTCCAGTGTATGAATTTTCATGCATTGGACCTCTAGTTGATAATAAGAGAAAATCATTGATTGGTTGCCTCCTGCAATCTCCCTACCAGGGATCAAGCCCAAAACCCCAGCATGTGCCCTGACCGGAAATCAAACTGGTGACCTCCTGGTGCCGTAGGTCAATGCTCAAACTCTGAGCCTGGCTGGGCTTTCTTCACATGTTGAACAAAAAATACAGACTCTGTAACAAAGGCAACTCAACACAAAATTAATTTAACCATGTAGTTGTGCTACATCTATAATTTGATACTTATATAACATTGCGTAACCACTCTTCTTACATTCTTTCTATTACATCTGTGATCCTATTGCTTTAGTAGAATGAGTACAGTCAACATTCATTCATTAAGACTTCTGACTCTGACTCAGAATCTGTGTCACTGACCAGAGATTGGTTATGACAATGATAATCATGGTGGGAACATGAATTAAATACTGACACTGAGCAAAGTTCTTTAATTCTCACAATTAAGGAAGTAGAAACTATTGCTTTTTCTATTTTTCAGATGAGGACACCAAGGAACAGAGGGGATAAATAACCTTCTTAAGAACAAACATCTACCTGGCTATAGAGGAGTTTAGATTTAAACACAGGCAATCCAACTCAAAAGACTAGCCAAAAGTGGTTTGGCTCGTGGATAGAGTGTCGGTCTGTGGACTGAAAGATCTCAAGTTTGATTCCAGTCAAGGGCATGTATCTTGGTTGCAAGCACATCCCTGGTAGGGGGTGTGCAGGAGGCAGCTAGTAGATGTTTCTCTGTCATCAGAGAAACATGTGTTTCTAGCTCTCTGTCTCTCGCTTTTCCTCTCTGTAAAAAATCAATAAAATATATTTTTTTAAATAAAATTAAATTTAAAAAAGGCTGAATGCATCAACATTATCCTTAACTACTCCCCTGGCAAAACTAGGGGCCAATTTCTCAAATAACAACAAAAAATGCATGTTCTAAAGCATTTGGAAGTCATATTTCATTAATTAATGTTGTATGTGGGTTTGTACAATGTTAGAAGAGCTAGAAATGTAGGCCAAAAACACAAACCCATTTGTATATGAAGTTGAAGTAAAGTTATCAAAGCTCAAGCAAAGTTCAAAATATTCAGAAATGATAGCAGGATGAACACAGATTGCACCTCCACAAGGGAAACTACAGACCTCCCTTGGCACCAAATCCACTGAAGTTATCCATGAAACACAGATGTAGAATCCTACTCCTACAGCAAAAACTGACCTCTGGAAAGTAGAAAACGTATTAATTTGGATATATCACCTGGTCCAACACCCTGCTTATTGTTTTTAAGCTATATGCAAATCATTTCAATATGGGAAACTGATCCTACATTTGGCATCACCACCATGAAGGTGTGGTAGAACTAGATCAAGAGAATGCAAGTCAGGTTTTATTGATTGATTGATTTTTAACTATATAGTTTATTGATTTCAGAGAGGAAGGGAAAAGAAGAGAGAGATATAGAAACATCAGTGATGAGAGAGAATCATTAATTGGCCTCCTCCTGCACACTCCACACTGGGGATTGAGCCTGCAACCCTGGCATGTGCCCTGACCAGGAATGGAACTGTGACCTCGATGCTCAACCACTGAACCATGCCAGTCAGGGTGCTTTTATTGATTTTAGAGAGAGAGGAAAAGGGAGAGAGAAACACTGACCAGGGCTCTCTTTATGCTTTTAGAGCCTTATATCAGCGAGACACTAGAGCCACAGTCAAACCTCAAGCAATAATAAACTTAATTGTTTATTCCATGCTCTGTTTCCCCACAATCAGACAATGGCCTGATGCTGCAAACTACACTATCAATCAGTGACTTGTTACATAAGAGACATCCCTGTACCAATTGGATGCAATGCAGCCATCCTGTGATTAGTAATTATGGCTTGGGTTTATTTAGTTTATCCTTTTGGGGAGAAGGTAGGGTTTGCAATGAAGGAGGGTTTGCAAATACTAGTACCAGTTACCAAAAAGCTAGGGCATCACACACAGGGTCTCGAAATGAAGTTCTGAAACAAACAACATTGTGGGGTGTCTCAGTGACATTGTTAACAACTGAAATTCTTCACAGGTGAAGTTGATCTTTGATCCTGTCCCAAGGAGGTTATTACTAAAAATACCTAAAATAATTTGGTTTAACTTTCACCATCAATAACCTACTTTCAACACATGGACCTTAGAAAATATATTAGTAAAATAAGTAACTGAAATATTTTTAAATCTCTCCAATTTTTTTACTTGCCAATCCTCTCTAGCCATCTAGCAAAATCACACAGAATCATTACAACCAGGATATTGGAGTAGTGAGGGCAGAATAATTCCACCAAGCGGGAAAGGTTCGTTTTTATGACTTCAGGCTAGTGCTGAGTACCCTGGGGTGTGAGGCTAAAACTATTCTCTCCACATATATGAAAAGTGCAAACCGTGGCGGTTCCCCGTAGGTAACTTAGCCTGGTTTCCCTCCGGGTATCAGCACACAGGACAGCTTTTGTTCACCAGCAAACCCCTTTCCTCTGTTCCCTCTATTCTCCACTGTTCCCCCCGCTTCCCACTGCCCATTCTAACCCCGAATTGATGCCAAATGAGTATACAGTGATCTGTGCAGACCTCACAGATTGTAAAAATAAAGCTATTTTCAGAACAGTAAAAACTGATTCCAGATAGCATTTTGCCACTTATTTTTTTAAGGTGATTTTTTTTCCTTTTCTGTTTGGCAAAAAACAAAACAAAACAAAAAAACAACCACACATTTCTTCCCAGAGGCTTTTTCTAGTCCTAGTCACAGTCACAGTGAGGTTGTTCAAAGTTTATTGGGCGAGGAACACACACAGTTACCTTTTCAACCTTTTAAATTTGTATTGGATTCTAAGCTCCCACATCTTGCCCTTGGGCATTTTCCTTGATAAAGCCCTCCTACCTTCCAGTCCAACAAAGACCAAAGACTTTGGATATGAAATTTTTAAAGTAACCACTGGAGAAGAGGCTTCAATTGTATTGGCCCAACTGGCAATCTGTGGAAGGCCACAAGAATTGCTCAGAGATAACGCCCTGTCTTTCACCTTGCGGTCACCAGTTTGAGTCAAGCAGAGATTAACGGTGTCCAAGGGTTGTTATCATCTGGTGGATGGCCTGGGAGCTGATAGGAAATAAATTGCTAGTATCTTACGTCTACTTGCCTGAGGTCACCTGGTTCAAGCTATTTTGGGGACCAGATCTGAATCTTGGCTGCAGTGGTTTCTCTAAAATGGAAGCCTCTGAGCAAAGCTCCAATGCTAAATAAACCCGTAGATTATGCTTTCTCTTGCACTAATGGAAAATATCCTCTCAGTTGAAGGTTAGAAGTAAGCTGAGGATGGGGGGGGGGGGGCGGCAGAGGGGAATGCGCAGTCTGCTATTCTCAATGACAGGCCTCTGAGTCTTTAATTTAAATACTATTGGGTCCCCTACAGGTGATTATACCATGTGATCTTACATTCCTCCCTGGGATGGCATAACCATGTCCTCCTTCTGATTCAGTCAGAAGGTCCCACTACTCCTATTGTTTCATCCATCTCTGACAAACAGCAACATTTAAGAAAAACGAAAAATTTTTCAACAGAAACTTTTGAGAACCCAGGCATGGTTGATAAGTTTATGTTTGTGCAAAGAGAGAGAAAAGGAGAGAGAACTAATGGACACTAAATTTTCTGCCATTTTTAATTAGGACTAGATAATATTTTATTGCTGTTGTTGATTATTTTGTTTTGGTTAAAGGGGCTTTTTGGTTTGAATCATTAAAATACTTGCTTAAATTGTCTACTTTAGATTGCATGTGTAGATAGTATTAAAAATAACTAGTTTCCTTCATTCATTATTTTTAAATGTGTTATATATGAATAGCCTCATGGATAATAATTCAAATTAGGCCTAACTAGGTAGAATTGAGAAATAAAGATAATTTTGTAGGTTACTTTGTGTGTGTTTTTTTAATCAAGGTTTCAAAAAGTTAAGAGTAGATTTATATTCCATGGGGTTGCCTCTTGTCCCTTTGTTACCAAGAACTACAAGTTCCCCTCTCCACGTTCACCCTTTGTTCACAACACATGCATCATACAAACCCATCGCTCTCAGTTCCCGGTGGTTACACACCCTTTTGTGAATCTGATGAAAGCTACAGATCTTCTGCCCAGAAAATTTTCATTGAGCACACAGACAAAAACGAATTCTATACAACTGAGAAAATTCACCCATCCTCTACCCAGGCACTGCCATCCCCCTCAAAATCGCTTGTTCCACAGGTTGCGAGTTCCTGAAAAAAAAGATTCAGCTCAGGCATCTTTTAGTAAATATGTGTGTGTTACATACACCACACCTTTATCAATAGATATGAAGGAGAAAACAGGGTGGGGAGCAATGTGTCCATTTAAAATGGTCAGGAGTCAAGATTATCTGTTTAATCAGTTTCTTTATTTGTCCTTGAAAGCGGTGAATGCATACCGTGTTTCCCCGAAAATAAGACATCCTCCGAAAATAAGACCTACTTACAGGTTTCCTTCTGAGTGAAATATAAGGCATCCTCTCGAAAATAAGGCCCCTCCCCCCCAGGCTAAACATGAGAGATTTGGTCCACTGATTCTGAAAGAAATGGAGTCACAAGAAATTCACCAGGAAATTCAGGAATTGGATTGTTATGATGATGTTCCAGAAGATGATGACATGATTGTCATTGAATAAATAAATTATTGATACTGTAGGATTCACAGTACCGTACCGTATACAGGTAATAAATTTCCTTTAATTTCATTTAACAATAAATGTGTACCGTATTCTTCTTCATGGAAAAATAAGACATCCCCTGAAAATAAGACCTAGGCCATTTTTGGTAGCAAAAATTAATATAAGACACTGTCTTATTTTCGGGGAAACAGGGTATTAGTGTGGTGAATGCGTGTTTTCCGCTACTTCTCTGCCGTCGCAAACTCAGAAAGCCCTATCTATTGTCAATGTTAAGACCAAATAAAGGCTATGCTTTTTTTGGTGAAGGTCATTAACAAACAGACTGAGTTCTTGTTAGCCTTCTAAAGCCTCAAGTGGCCCACTTAGCCTAAAATTAAAAATAGAATCAACTTCATCAGCAATATGAGCTATTGAAGAATGCATTTCACTTAGAGACTAGCATCCATTTAGAATTCAAATTATGAATACGATCTTTCCCAAAATTACCTAATTTCATTTTTAGACAAATATGTACATATAAAATTGCTCAAAATATCTGCACCCTATATCGCAAAAAAAAAAAAAATGCCTTAGCACTTGGGAATAAAAATTAATGGCTGGAAATTTCTAACCAGACATAATTCAACATTCATCAAACTGGCATGGATTAGTGGCCAAGAAGGACTGGAGAGGGGGAGAGGAGTTTTGTCAGTGCACTGTAAGTGTTTAAAACCCTAACTCAGAATTCATGTGTCCAGTCCTGTAACCGTGCCCTGGCGCGGGGATCTGGACGCTCCAGCTGGCGAGGTCTGGCGTTGGGAGCGGAAGCCTCACCAGCTGGCTGGCCAGGCCCTTGGGGAGGGGCGGGGGGCCTGGGTGCACCTTCCCGAGGGCCAGGCCCCAAGACAAGACCCGCCCCGCCCGTCCGAGGAGGCAGGGTGCGGCTGGCCGCCGGCTCTAAAGACAACAACTTGTCTCCGTCCCAACGTCCTTTCACCACGGGGAACCGGAGGGCGGGGGTTTGGACGTGAGGAGCCCGCCCAGCGTGGAGCCCTGGTCTGGGCTTCGGGCAAAAAGCGCGGCCTCGAGGGCCTGGTCGCCTCCAGGCGCCGCTACACCCACACCCACCGCCCTGGGCCCTCGGGACCGGGAAAGCGGTTGGAGAAGACGGAGCTCCCGGGCCACGGGCTCCCCGGGCCTCTTCTCGGGGCGGTGCCCTATGCCCTGCGCCCCAGCCTTCGCTCCTGCCGGGCCGGCGCGACCCACCGCCTGCCCCTCCGCGGGGGACCTGGCGCCCCGGCCAGGTGCGGCTGCAAGCAGGGCGCGGGAGCCGTGGGTTCGAGGCCCGCTAGTCGCAGTCGTAGATAGTAATCTCGGGGTGCCACTCAGATGGCCGGAAAGCTGCCTGTCAGCCCCACCCCCTACCCTCACCCCCAAACTCCCGCCGCCCCGCGCTCTGTACGGACTCCTAACCACCCAGCCGGGGGCGGTGCGCTCTGCAGCCACGGAAGGCCCAGCTTTCGGAGTTCCCCCGCTTCATTTGCCTCGTGAGGGGTTCGGGGCGCTCTTGCCAGAGTTTTCGCTGAAACCGGGAACCCAAGCCCTCGTCTGAGCGCCATCGATTGCGCGCAACCGGCCCTCAGGGGTTCCTCCTCGGGGCGAACCGAGCATTCGCTCCGGGGCCTCTGCTCCGAGGCCCAGAGGCGCGGGACCCCCGCGGCGAAGCCTTCAGGCAATTTGGGCCTCCGGGGCGTGAGCCTCTATCTGCCTCCGCCACCGCCTTGTGGCCTTCACCGTTACAAGCCGGGAAGGGAGGAGCAGGGTCCGCCCCTCTGTGTCTGGAGGTGACCTTATGCCTACGGGCAGGTGTCCCCCTCCCCTTTCCCGGACGCGGTGGTGGTTAACTGGGTTAAAGGAAGAACACGGGGGTCTCCCGCTCGGATGTCAGGAAGATCGCCTCTTCTTAAAAGGATCCCGGCTCCGAAATGGTGGGGCTGTAAGCTGATCATCAAGTAGCTGTGCTCAGACACCCACGCCGGAACCTCGCTGCTCGTGGGCCGTGGTATCACACTCGATGTCCATTAGGCTCCAGTAATCTGCTACCAACGCGTTTTAGAGCTATTTGGACGTTAAGGAGATTGTTATTAATGCCCCCCCCCCTCCCAGCCTCAAATGTGACTATTGGTCCTAGGAACAGATTTTAGTAAATGGAAGCTGGGATGAGTGATTTTCAGGTTTCAGTGTGGCCTCGGGCCTCCAGAGATCCCAGTTGGGAGACTAGGGGCAGGGCCTAAGGCAAAACCTTTACTCACCCCAAAAACTGCCTCTGAGGGGCGCTTTCAGGCCTATCCTCCACCTTGGGAACCTGGGATGGAGGGCGGGGAGCAGGCTGCTGCTTTTTAGGCTCCCCAAGGCAGCACTTGCTGGTCCCACCGGCAGGTGGACGGAGGGAACTGGCAATCGTATGAAGCTTCTAGAAAGAGACATCTTGTTTTTAAAGAAGCCCTTGGCTGGAAGTGGCTCCTAGCGATGGCCTGTGGAGTAAGACACCCTTCGTCCCAAAGGCCCCCTTACCATCTCCAAAGTAAAGGCAGAGACCCTGGGGTGGCAGAGGAGCCATCTGATTCTAGAACAGCTTTTTCCCTTGTGGTGCTGCAACAGAAGTCAACTCAAACTCTGGCCACTTACAGTTCTATTTGCTGTGGGATTTTTTAAATGTATTTTATTGATTTTTTACAGAGAGGAAGAGAGAGAGTTAGAGAGCTAGAAACGTCGATGAGAGAGAAACATTGACCAGCTGCCTCTTGCACACCCCCTACCGGGGATGTGCCAGCAACCAAGGTACATGCCCTTGACGGGAATCGAACCTGGGACCTTTCTTCAAACTGCTTCCACCAGGAAAACTGCCCATTCTAAATAATGCCTACATTTTGCTTTAATCAGGTTTAAAACAAAAAAAAAAAAAAAACCTGCATAGTACTTCCAGGTTTTATGTTGCTATTGATATTAACAGGCAGTTTGGAAGAGATGCTCCCAACAATCCCATACAATGTGTCCAATGCAGCAGAGCACTAGGGTCTCACGTGTAATGATAATTCTGTCCGAGACAAATCCCATAATCTGTGCAATTTCAAAGCCCAATACAGAAAAACATCGGAGTGACTTTTGTTTGTGGGCTTTCCCTCTCCATCCTAGGGACAGTCCCAGGGGCTCCCCATCTTTCCTAGCATGCTGACCCAAGGGCAGAAATGGGGCAACTAAGGGATCAGGTTTTATCAGGGCCTGCTTCCCTTATAGGGCACTAGCCATTGAGGAGGAAAACTGATATACCAGGCACTGGTGGCAGATCTGGGCATGAAGATACATGTCTGGGGCTTGGACCCCCTTTTTTTGGGGGGGGGGGGGGGAGAGCTTTTCAGAAACGTTTCCAAGCAAGGCAAGAAGTAGTCTGAGGTCATGGCTAAGCCCCACCTCACATCTTCCAGTTCTAGCTGTTTGCTAGGACTTCAGCTTCCGTTTGTGTGGGAGGCTGGGATGCCTGTCTCCTGCCTGGCATTTTTGTATTTCTCTTTTGCAATAATTAATACACGTCTCTGTAGGCAGTAAACCAGCAGCTAACACGGGCATGCCTGGTTTTGGGTTACAGCTTTGTCTGGGTAACACAGCAAAGCTGTCATGTTGGATGCGGGTTCGAACACGCGGCGTGTGCGTGCCAGGGCCGGCCTGCAGAGCGCCCGCTTCTGGTTCAGTGGGGCGGGTCCGCGGCTGCGGCCGGGCCCGCAGGTAACCGGAATGGGCTGCCAGGCACCAGGCACCGTCAGGGCCGCCAAAGGCACCGCTTCCCCGTTCAGAGCCGACACCCAGGGCCCATCAGTGCTCCCCGAGTCCAGAAAGGAAAAGACAAGGCGCCCGGGTTACACTTAGAAAGAGAGGGGCGGGAGGGAAGGGGTGAGGGAGGTCGCATGCTCCCCAGGCTTCTCTGAAAGCCCCAGCTCGGAGCCCAGGACCCCAAGGGGAGGCGGAACACCCAAGCATCACACTCCAGGCCCCGGAGCCCAAGCACCTGGCTCTCCTTGGGGGCGGGGGGGGGGGGGGGCGGGGAGGCAGGCCCAGCTGGACCCCTCTGGGCGCCAAATCCGCCCTGGAGATGGGAGCGCAAACGCGGCCTGGGGTCCCTGCTGCGGCTGCGGCGGCCTTCTCGCCCTTCTCCGCGGGTGGGAGACCCAGCGTCTGCGGTGCCCCCCCCTCCCCATCACCTCCAAACCCCCGGGAGCCGAGGGAGAGAGGCCACGGGCCTCCCGGTGCCCTCCACGGCCCGCGGGGCCCCGCTCGCCGTCCTCTCTCTCTGGCCTCCGGCCGGACGTTCCCACGCGCCCCGGAGCCAGGCCACGAAGTCCCCGGCGCCGAGGCCGCGCCCGAGTCCGGGTCTGACTTCAGGGTCGGGGCGCCCGCACGGGCGGCCGGGGCGCGGGGCGTCGGGCCCAGAAGAGGGACCGGCTGGGCGCCGCAGAGGTCCCGCTCCGATCGGAGGGAGGGAGCGGAGAGGGCCTGCGGCCGGCTGGCCCGGGGCAGGGACCAGCTTTCCCCGGAGGCCCTGACGGGGCGGTCCAGGCTCAGGAAGCACCGCAGCAGGCGGCCATCGCCCGTGCCCTCCGCTGCGCACCCAGCCCGCAGCCTTCCGGGTGGAGCGGCCCGGGTGGGTCGCCCGGGGGCAGGCGAGATTAGAAGGAAGCAAGGGCCGGAGGAGGTGAGGAGACGGACCATTATCTAAATCTCAGAGGTTAGAAAGCCGGAACTTGCCGGCCTGATTGAATGTTCCTTATCGGTGAAGAGGCACTCCCAAGGTGGAACACAAAGAGGAGTCTTTCTGGGAAAGATAAAGGTTTGGGGCAGCAGACCTCAGTAGGGCAAGCTACCCACCCTCACATCCCCCCCACCTCCCCAAAAAACGGCCATTATCTCGCCATTTCCCGTCTACGTAGATTGCCAATGCGCTGAAGGAGGGGGTCGTCCTTTCCACACCAACCATCATTACCATCACCTTGGGGCTCAACGTGGTGAAGCCCGGCCTTGACTGGGAAGGTCAGAGCTCTTGGCCTCAGAAAACGCTGCCCCTTCAGGCATGCCCCCCCCTCCGGTGCCTGTAGGTGGGTGTGGGGGAAGGGGGGGAGAAATTCATCTCTACTTAGGGGCTTAACTGAGTGGCCTGTTAAAACAAAGTATTGCAAAAGTGATGACAAAATTTGTTTCAGAGGGCAGATAGCGCCGTTTTCTGACCTCATCCTTTCAAAAAAGAAAAAGTATCTGGAGAGAAGCTGCTAACTTAACTGCATTATTTGCAGAGTAACCTTTCTTGTTTTTAAAGAATGACTTTCCTGACGCATTCCCTTTGTAGGGCATCTTCAAAGCTGACAGACTGTGTGAGAAGTTATTCTGGATCTGCCTGACTACTTAACTGCGTGAGAAAAGCTGGGAGCAAACGACCCCAGACCTACAAAAGTATAAAGTCTCTCTCCACCCTGATTCACTTCGGTGCAATCTATAGTAGGGTGGATGTTATCAGTAGGTACAGGGAAATCTTGCCACCAAGTTTTGCCTCTAGTATTAAGTGTGAATGATTGCATTTTTTTTTTTTTAGCAGAAAAAACAATCAGGCAAGATGATGTAGGGTTTAAGAGAACAAGCGCACCCAGGGACAGGAAAAATAAACAATAGCCAGAAAACAAAATGGTTGCAACTGCTAACCTTCATTTAAATAGTTACAATCAAAAGTCACTTAATTTTGGTCAAACTTAGAGAGCACCAGAAGTTTCCAATGAGCTTAAACCAGGATCATTGGCCCATTTGTCTCTAGTGATTGGCCTACAAAATGCAGATACAACTGAGAAGGGACCTATTTTTCCTCCCAACACTTGCTTTAAAAAAAAAAATGACCAGAGTGCCTTATGTTCAGCTACTCAAATTATAGGTTTTAAAACTTTTCTGAAACTCCTTTGTTCAGAAATCATTTCTGCCTGGATTGCTTTCAGATTCTGATTACATTCACTCATGTTTACCTCAATTGTTTTTGAAGCTAAAAAAAAAAAAAAAAAAAAAAAAAAAAAAAAAAGCCCCCTTAATCAAATAAGAATAAAAACACAGAATTCTTTTCATTCTCATTTTCTCTGAGGTTCTACAGTTTTACCCTTCTTGCTTAAAAAGTTGATTTATATTAAAACATAGTAATAAAATGCCTAAGAAATAGGGTATGCAGAGGGGGGGAGTGGAAGGGGGAAGCAAGGAGACAAAATCCTAATGATTATTGGTCTCTTGATTCAGTTTCAGAGCAACCCTGATGAAAGTCACAAACACTTTACATACCACAGTCATTCATTGCTACTCCATCCTTAGATTAGATCCTCCAAAATTTAAAAATAAAGTCTGCTCCCTAACCCAAGAAAAACATGTTTTAGGAAGAAAAAGACTTCTCCCTTATAAATAATGGTATACAATTAAACTGGACCCAATGTTGTGCTAGAACCATTTTAATATAATTATACATATCTGCCAAATCCGGGAAGAAAAGTTTATGCATATATCATTTTTTCCAGTTAACATCTGCAAGCATAAACAACAATGATCTCAGTTCATAAATTCATCAGGGTCAGAGCAATTGACCAATGTCTCTTTACTGCCAGGTTTACCAACAGTAAATCACAGATGAATCGGTGTCCTTTCGTTTCTCTTCTCTCACTCTCCTTGTCCAGAGACATTTTGTTGTCAAGTTTCAGTACAGCTCCCATTCAGCCAAAGGTAATCTTTTTAGGTAAGGACTCAGTTGCTCTGAATTTTGCTTATAATTATAACCTATTTAATCACAGAAGAACCCCTGCAGAGGTGGAGTTCAAGGTTGCATACAATAACAGGAGATCACAGTTTTGAAGTCTAGCACAGATTAAAAACCACAGATGTACCATTTATATAAGACACACACTGATTGTCTCTTAAAACTACATATTGACTCCTTATGAACATTATTTTTTAAATAAAGTAGTGCATCTAGGACAATCAGTCGCACAATTCACACAGCCCTGAAAAGGTTTTCAGTGCCAACTAACAGTTGGTCATGAAACGTGAGCGAGCTTGAGACACTGTCCATTCCTAAGATTCAACCAAGGATTGGCTAAAACATTGGAACACCTCTGCTTAAGAAGGCTATGTCCTCCCCTCCTTCACCTCACAATTTCGTTTTGCTTTTATTTTTGGTGGTGTTTGGTTGTACATGGCTAGGATGCTTTTGATCACTTTGAGAATCGGGAAAACCAATGATCTAAAAACTATGACAGGATCTTAAGTAGATTGGTTTGTCCATTTCAGGTTGCTGGTTGGTGGGTCCCTCTAAGGACCTTCATTATTTCCTTCTATGCCTCCTGAAACATTGATCAGAAGATGAGTCTGAGTATCATTCCATCTAACTCTTTTAACCAATGCCTGGCTAAAACTGGAATGTCCAGCCTGGTATAGTTAAAAATCACCCACAAAAAGAGGTTCTACAGGTCTTCACAAAACCTGGAATTTCCACGAGGATGTCTGATCTTTATAATCCAAGCAGTCAGCATTGAAGTTAAGCTTCCAGGAGGCAGTTTGGTCCTTATAATCCAAGCAATCAGTGGTGGAGTTAAAACCCAAGCTTGAAGCTCCATATCCCTGGGTGGAGAGGGAAGCTGGGGACTGATTGAGATGGCTGGTAACTGCATTGGTACCCATAGGGCTGAGGGTGGCCCCTGGTCCAGGAAGCTGGTGATGCATAGGGCTCAAGTAAGATCCACAGTCCATGCCCCCGAAGTAGGAAGTTGAGCCAGCATATCCTTGACTATAACCTGAAGCCTGAGTATAGGTCATGGGATAGGACCTCTGCATGCAGGAGGAGGAGGTGGACAAGGGATCTGACAGTGGGGAGATGGAGGCTGGGCTCCAGATAGACACAGGAGCACTGCTGCTGGAAATGGCCGGGACTGAGGTGCTAGAGGGGGGAGTGAACTGGCCACTCGTTCCACTCTCTGAACTCACTTCCCGAGCCGGAGATGTCTTCTTTTTGGCAGGCCTCACTTTGTTCTGACCTCCGTTCTGTTGCTGCTGCTGCTGTTGGCGGCACTTAGCTCTTCGGTTCTTGAACCATACCTTGAAAGGGAAAGAAACTTCTTTAATGTGGTTTCAACAACTCCTTAAGAACCAGGGTGGCTCCCAGGTTATATAATCTCTCCTGCATGGACAGAGGAGCTGATAAACTCTCCTGCCACTGAAAACCTAGTGTATAGTACTCTCACATATATGCTCCTGCAATTGTAAAAAAAAATGTCAGGGAGACTCTGTTTAAAAACATTTGACTCTGCTTTACCCCCAACCTAGAATAAAATTTAAGACCAATCGTGTGGCTAACCATTCTCCACCTCACTTCTCTATGTTGTTTCACCTCGAATACACACATACACACAGGCCCAGCTGTGTTTTGGGACTCTCTCACAATGGGATAGAATGTATTTATGTCTTTTGGAGAAAAACACAAGGGAGTGAAAGCAATTCTGTTGTTCCATGCCAACAGTGTACATTCAAACAGTCTACAGTCCATCTACTAGGGAGCCATTGCTAGTATGGAGGTGGGTTTCATCACTCTGCTTCTTGTCTTTCCTAGACTCACAAAAGAAAGCTCCAAGGGGAAGTGAGGAAGGAGGTCTGAAAGCCACTGTGGCGCAAAACTTTCTTTTATTATTTTATGATTTATCTTTTTATTAAATTATTATCAGAGTACATATCTGGGGCAAAATTTTATGTTAAGTGGAGTGTCTCCTAGGTGCTCTGCTTTGAGCTCAAGGACAGACTTCCCTACTAGGCTCAAGTGTGAGATTAGAATCTGTGCCTTCAGGGTAGTGCCATCAGCACCTAGATTCAGTTTCCTGTACTCTGCTCATAGGTTTGTCAACTTCAGCCTCTGCCTGCAATCAGGCGATTCTTTTTACCAGCGCTGTCCCGGTTCTATAATGAAGGAGCTGTGTTCAGTGTGGGACAGAGCTTATCAGAGAAACTGCTAGCATTTTCTAGGCAACATGTCCTTAGCCGCCCTCTTTGATCAACTCCCCATGTGAGTGTTCTGTGGTAAGAACGATGCTACCAAAGCTGAGTGAAGCATCACCAACCATTCCGGTCATTTATTTTCTTTCAGTGAAGACTTATTTAAACTGAAGAAGTTCTTCCATAGCATTTTGAAAAAGCCTCTTTCCTGGCTTGCAGTTCCCTATGATGTGTCCCAGCTGAAGGGAGGTCTCTGGTATACAGGTAAGTTTAGGTGCTAATCATTCTTGCAGAACTCTGCATGGGACGCGAGTTCCAGGAAAGTTAAACTTTACTTTCCCTCTCCAGCTTAAGGTCAAGTTAAGGGGGCCTCAGGGAAGGGGAGAGGGGTCACCAGGGATGTTATGCAGATATTGTATCTGCTACATGGCTCCGAGCTAGCAAATTCTGTTCAATCCCTGAAATGTCAAAGAAAACACTCTTGCATCATTTCAGAGCACCAGCTGATCCCATAGCCTACCTCTACCACCAACCAACGTGTGACCTTGAGCAAATCACCTACGGTTTCTTCATCTGTAAGAATATTGGGACCACCTGGGAGCTAAGCTTCTTTCACCCTTAAAAGTGAATGAGAGAACGGGGCGGCTTTGTACACAGGGGAAGGGAAGTACTAACATATTGTGTGGCAGTATTTGCCTTCTGCCGCCCGCCAAGGCTGGGCCTCTGTGGGCCAGGTACCCAAGCCTTCCAGGGCTGTGCTTCCTCACTGACGCCCACTCCCCGGTCTTCCTTTGCACCTGAGCGGAAGACCCTTGGCTGGCAGCACGGAATGGGGGTGGAGGGATAAAAAAGGAGCTCTAGTAGAAGAAATCAGGCACTCAAGGAGCCTCAGGCAAGTGTGCTGGCCTCCTGAGGAAGGTTTAGTTTCCAGCCCTCCCTGGGTCATCTCGAACACCTGGGACTCCCCTGAGCCCTCTGCGCACACCATGCCGGGGGAGGGGTGGCGCGGTTCGGAGGGGTAGGGCTGTCTACAGCGGCCCTACCTGAACCCTGGACTCAGGCAAGTTGATTTTCAGTGCCACCTCCTCCCGCATGAAGATGTCTGGGTACCGGGTCTTAGCAAACAGCGCTTCCAGCACGTCTAGCTGCGCCCGGGTGAACGTCGTCCTCTCCCGGCGCTGTTTCCGGGGGGTGGCTGCGGGACAAGAAGCCCAGGGCCCTTTAGGGTGGGGGAGCAGTTTCTCAGTCACAGGGGTCTCTGCGGGTGCTCCAGCTCCCCCCACCCCGGCTCCGGCCCCCACCCGGACTCCGCGGCCCTCCCGCCCCCGGTCCTCCCCGCCTTCCAAGCGGAGCCCACAGCGTTCGCCCCACCCCGCCCGGCGGCCGGGCCCCTCCAGCGCGCACTGGAGGTCTCGGGGCGCACAGCGCCCCTATCAGGGGAGCCGCCGTGCCGCCTGACGTCGGCGATCTCTCCAGCCAGAGCGTCCCTTCGAAAGCTGCCAAAACGAATGAAATCACGGAAGACAAAAAAAAGAAAAGAAAAAAAAAGAAAACACAAAAAGCCTCCAAAATCAACCCCGAAAACACTACAAACAAAAAGAAAAACCCATTCCGGGGAGTCAGAGATCCCCGAGGGCCCCCAGCTCGGATTGGTGGGGCGGATCTCGATCCTACTGGAGATCCAAGGGCCTTTGTTCCTCTGTCTTTAAAATGGGGGCACATTTCCTCCTCCTTCGGTGAGGACTTTAAAAAACATATATAAAAAGTCCGCCAGGTTCGGAAGGCAGCCGCACCCGCGCTCCGTCACACCTTTCGGGGTTAGCGCGGAGCTGGAGGGCCGAGCGGAAGCCCAGCCCGAGGGAGAGGCGGAGGGTAGGTACCTCCGAGGAACTGCGCTTCGACCTATGGGCAAGGGCCTGTCGCCCCCAAATGACCAGGGCAGAAACCTCCCTCGCCCCACTCCACTCCGCGTCCCCTGTCCGCCCACAGAACCAGCGACGTGATGTTGTGTGCTCGCTCCCCGCCAGCCCCGCTCCTCCGTCCAGGCGCTCCGAGCTGCTTCCCGGAGGCAAACCCAGTGGGGATTTCGCCCGGAGCCAGGACAGCATCACCCCCAGCCCGCCCGGCGCTCCCGGGGTTAGGGGTGTCACGTCCCCGCGGGGCGGGGCGGGCGTGTCGCGGGGCTCACTTACCCGGGTAGCCCACCGAGGGGTGCAGCAAGTCCATGCCCGACGTGGTCAGGCTCAGTCCATTGACTGGGTAAGGCGGTTGCTTAAGATAAGACATCATGCTAAGGTTGTTAGGAGGCGCAAAGTCAGCCCAAAGCGGGGGGACCCAGCCGGAAGGTCCTGCGTCGCCGGGGCCGGACAGATTCAGGGTCCTTGGTGGGCGGGTCTGTCGTGGTGGAACTAAGGGCAAAGCAAACAAACAAGAGGTGCTGGTTTACTGCTTCGGAGGCAGCAGCCCTTCCACGTTTCGCCACTAACTTAAAAAAAAAACAGCCCGGGCTACTCAGGGCAGAGGCTTTTAAAGAGCTTGCAGACCTGCTCCCCACTTACCCAACCCCCCAGCTGCTGTGAAACTGGAAGGGATGGAGACCTGATAAACCTGTCTTCCCCACCCCCACCCTAAACTTAAAAAAAAAAAAAAAAAAAAAAAAAAAGTACCCGAAGAAAGCAATTACCATCAGCCTGCCCCGAAGAACAAAACCCTACGCCTTCAAATGCACACACCGCATTCCTATCCCTGCATTTGCATAGGACTCATTGGCTGGCACTAGCTAATTGTCTCAAACAAAACTTGATTGGGGCCATTTGCAGAGACAAAGAACTCTTCGGCTAAATAAATAATGCTGATAACAAAGCCCATGGGTGAGAAACAAAAAAACAATTCAAGAAATCTACCTCCCCAGACTGTTGCCTTTCCGAGGCTGATTTTAATTATCTTAGCTTTTTCACCACTTGCGACAGCTTGTAACCTAAAATATCAGTGCATTTAACATCTAAAATGTCAACTTGCTAATCGACAAACTTGAGAAAACTGCCTAACCACTATTATTCCACACTTAAAGTCATTTCCAGTCATCATTTTCACCTAATTAGTAGCCTGGGTAATTAGATTTTGAGGCAAGTAACAGATTTATTAGGGTTCTGGAGAACCTTGATTATAATGTGTATAAAGAGCCAAAGCTAAATAAACAAAAATCGAACTTTTAATAGATACCCATCAAATACGTAATCATAGTGCAAGAGAGAGAGGGAGGAAGAGAGAGAGAGAGAGAGAGAGAGAGAGAGAGAGAGAGAGAGAGAGAAGAATTCTTCAAGACTGGCACAGGGTTTGCTAGCAATTCTGAAGTCAAGTTAGAATCCCACCAATCAGAAAATGAGAGGCCCCACATCTGCAGGGAGAAAGGGTGCAGGTTTGCAGCGCAAGCTGCTTCCATGTTGATTTTGATGTGTGGAGGCTGCAGGTCCTGCGGGAGGCAAATTTTCGGACATTTGGGTCTTCCGCAGCTCCAGCAGTTTCCTGTTAACCTTAGCCGCCTTTTGAACATTTTAGGTTTTGAAGAAAGTAGATACACAAACACCCAAAGTTGTGAAACCGGTGTCATTTCTCCCTACCTTTCAAATTTCCTACAATCCTACAAGAAAAAGAGCTCGGGGAGAGAGAAGAGAAAGGAAGCAAAGGAAGTTATTTACTTTCTTCAGCTGGCTGTCTCTCACTCCCCCGAGCCAAGGGGTCCCAAATGGACGTAAATATAGGCCGGCTGCTGGCAAGTCTGGCCTTTCATTTTCCTAAGAGATGGCACCTCTCCTGCAAGGATCTCTGCTTTGCAACTTTGACACTCTGAGAGTTTGCTCCAAAATGGCGGAGTCGAGGTTAGGAGAAGTTCCTTCTTACTTTTACAGAGGTCTTACTGAATTTTAATGATGATGGGCTTTCATCTTTAGATGGCTTAAAAGGTAGAGACACAAAGTTTCACAAATGGCACAAGGTTACTGCAAGTTCATCCCGATTAATCTTTTTTTCTTTTCCTTTTTAATTTTCACTTCTTCCCGACTTAAATTCATAGCACAAAAGTTATTCTTTCCACCCTCGGACCTAATTTAATATAATTTTTATAAATGTCCTTCTTGGGGGCGTTTGTATGATCTCATAGGAATACTAATTTAGTTGGTCCTACAACAAAGACTTGATGTTTTATAGTCTCTTTTCTTTTCAAGACACTTATTTGGAAGCCATGGAAATAATATTGCTTTAAAATGCAGTCTTTTGTTTGTTTAAATCGCCTCTAAGCTGGAGTTCTTCCTTGTTTAATACAACCTCACCTCATATTGGCAAGTTCTGAACTACCACAGAAAAAGACAAAATCCTATCCGGTGCACAGGATAAACATGGAAGTGTCCGTTCTTACATGCAGCGCTCTCACCCAATTAGAAACGCCTGACACATCCTACATTCAAGCAGCACATTTCAATATTAAAAGTGGTAACAGACCGAAAGCCGCGGGACAGCGATCCTGTTGGGGCTCCTTTGCCCTCACCACCGCAACGTGGCTAAAACCCCCGGGCGGACCGTCTCCCCTCATCACTACGGGTTCACCTTTAGAAGAAAGTGCTCCAAGAACGAAACTATGGGGGGAACTCTCACCAGCCAGCCTTGGTATCCTATCCGCTCCCAAAGGAGAGAGGCCCGCGGGCCCTTCCACCTAACTTTCAAAGCCCTGCCCGCACGCCTTCCTCCCTTCCTCTCTAAGCAGAGCCTAGAAAGAAAACAGAAATACTTTTTTTTTTTCCCTCCCAAGAATATAAGCCGCAAAAGCACCGCTCTGGAAGTGGCCACTGGAGAATCTTACCCTAGAAGAAGCGGGCGGTGGACGCGAGGGCGGCCAGTGACTTGGGCGTCCCCGCCGCCGCCAGCCCCGCAGCCCGCCAGCCTCGCAGCCCCGGGTCCGACTCCACTGGCCGCCTCGGCCCGCGCCGCCTTATATCTAACGGTCAATTCGTGCAATCTGTCGCTCCCCCCTCCCTCCCTCCCTCTCCCCCTCACCGCCTCGTGAGTGTGTGTGAGTGTGTGTGAGTGTGAGTGTGTGTGGGTGTGTGTGTTTTCTTCCAAGGAGCCTATCTACCAGTTGCCGTGTCCTCGCTCAATCATAATTACCCCGTCCGAGAATTAATTATAATAAATGTTTTCTTGATAAACTAACGAGATAATCCGAGGGGCACACGTTCCCTTAATTACAGGCCGCCCTGCTCCGCTCTGCCCAGCGCCCGGGCTGGTTAATTTTCTGCCTGATGGAGAGGAAACAAAACTCGGCGGGCTGGCGGCGGGCCTGCGGCGGGGCGGCGAGGAGCGCGGGGACGGGGCGCACCGCGGACGCAGCCGGCGCGGCCGCCTCTCTGCGGCGAACTCCAAAGTTTCTGGCCCCGGGGAGCCAAACCACGCGGCCACCCGCGAGGGAAGAGGCAGGAACGTGCCAGAAGGGTGGGCCTTGGCCATGCATGACGGCGAGGAGAAGGCCGGGTGCTGGCGCGCGCGGAGAGGTCCGGGTGTCTCCCTCCTCGGGGGAGGGGTCTCCGCGCCCACTCCGCTCGGGCGCGGAGACTTGGGAGCCGGGACCGCGTCCCAGGCGCGGAGAAAGCCTCAGCGGCCAGGCAGCCGCAGGGAGGGGGGCAGAATGTCCCAGGGCGACTGCCGGGCCCTCCCCAAGTCATCCGCCGCTCCAGGCCCTGCTTCCCTCGCCCCACGGTGAAAGGAAGGGGAAAAGCCAACTCAGAAGTCTGATGGGGAACTTGGCTGTCCAAAAATCTGGCCTGAAATCGGACCGTGCTTTCAAGAGTCACTTGAACGCATCTGCACCAAAGACGTGGCCCAGGCCGAGTGCCGGATGAGATGTTTTGAAGGTTCTCCTCAGGCAGACCCCGAGCGGAGGCCGGGCCGCAGCGCTCCCCTCCGCCCCAGCCCGGGCCGCGCCAGCCCCTGGCCTCCCAGCCCGGGGAGGGGGTGGTGGGAGGGTGCGAGCCGGCGCGCCAGCCCGCCCGCCGCTGCCCGGGCCCGCGAGCCGCCGAGGGGCCGCCTCCCCACGGAAGGTCCCCGTCCCGGGCCCGCCGCGGCCGGGGCGGAGCAGGGCCCTCGGCGCCGCGTTGCCCCCCAGGGGCGCGCGGAGGGCGGCGCGGGGTCCCGGGGACCGCGGCCGGCAAAGTCCGGCAGGGAAACGACTCTCAGAGGCTAGCCCGGCCTAGGGACTGGATCGGGGATCACAACAACCACGGGGGGAGGGGACATTGCCGTCCCAAGAGGGGGGGGAGAGAGGTTGATCGGGGGAGGGGAGGTGTTGAGAGAGAGAGAGGGAGAGAGAGAGGGGGAGAGAGAGAGAGAGAGAGAGAGAGAGAGACCTGGAAGCTTTGGAAGAGGCTGGACACAGGGAGTGAAGCTCGGTGAGCTGCTGGCTGCTTTAGGCCTGGGAAGAGGGGACCGACCGGAGCTGCCGGCGCTCCGGACTCCTCGGTTACCCTCTGGGCTCTCCTGCGTTAGGGCTGGGCCGGAGGCTGTCCGCGCCCGGAGACCCGCGAGCCAGCGGGCTTTGGGGGCGCCGGCCCGGGAGGTGCCCGTGTTGTTACTATCCGTCCCTCTAGCTCCAGATGCATCTTTTTGTCTCAGGCTCTGAAAACGCCCTTCGTTCTGATCCATCCGAACGACCCAAACCACAGCCCAGGGACAAATCGCACAGCTCGCAGGGAGAAGCCCAGAATGGGCGTAGACTTAAGAGAACCACAAACAACCCCCCCCCCCCCCGGAAAAAAACACACCAAACCACCCCGCGGCAGACTCACAGGGTTTGCACGCCGTTTTGCGGAAGCGGAGAGCCCGGGAGCGCGCTCCCTCCCTGCCTCCGGCCGCTGCCCCCGCCGCCAGGTCCTACGTTTTTTCTCAATGGTCCTTGTTACACCTCAACACGGACAAGGGGCAAACTGCATCCGCCTTTAGCCGAAAGCCACGTTCGTGGAGACGCATCGGTCGGCCTGTGGGAGGCCTCGGGGTGATGGTGGACAGAGGGACTTCTAGAGACAGACAGACTACACAGATGGACGCTTACCTTACCGCCGCATGGGAGATTAGAGGAAAAAAAATCAAGTTATCCTTCAAAATCCCAAGTAGCCAGCCAGCCTACAAGAAATCAAGAAATCAATTATACACCTCGCGGTCTTCACCTTTCCATAAAAAAAAAAATAAAAAAATAAAAAAAGTCAAGCACAACGAAAAATAAAATTTTAAGAACGGAAAACGCAGAAAATAGCTGGAGCTGGAAAAAACGCGCGTGGCCCCCTCCGCGATACATACAAAAAAGTGGCCGCGGTGAGGGCCGCCCGGGCGATTTTTTATTTTTAATAACAGTGGAGGCCGAGTTGGAGCTGAGGTCGGCTCTGCTCTCAAGGAGATTTGCTGAGAAAGCGCCTCTCTG
Organism: Pipistrellus hanaki; assembly: GCF_964339955.1. Classification (NCBI taxonomy): domain Eukaryota; kingdom Metazoa; phylum Chordata; class Mammalia; order Chiroptera; family Vespertilionidae; genus Pipistrellus; species Pipistrellus hanaki. Next base: position 34,338,677 of record NC_140503.1, on the reverse strand, counting down.
GCAACTTTTTTGACGCAAACTCTCCAACCAATGGCAGGGAGAGAATGATTGACACATCTAAGCCAGAGGGAAAATAATAAAAACACACAACAGGGGGAGGAAAACAGGCCGCTTGCTGCACGGGGGGACGAGCAGGCAACACATCCAGGCCTCCGACATTACCAGAATGTTCCTGAAAGACACCGGGCTCGCCTAAAATATACATTACGGGCCAGAGAAAGGGAACTGGCTGTATAATTAAAACGATGGTCAGGAGGCCTCTCCTAGCCTCCTTCCCTTCCTCTCCCCGTCCTCCCTTCTACACCCCCCCACACACACCTTTTGTTTTGTTTTGTTTTTGTTTTAGAGAGGGGGAGGAAGGAAACCCATACAACGAAAGATGGGAAGATAAAATATTTAAGTAAAAACCTTCTCGGGTGCGGGCTGGGGCTCACTGGGGTACAGATCCTGCGCTTAGCAATCTGTGTGGCTCAGATGCAGAAAGCAAGTCGGACTGGAGCTTAAAAGCACGCCTAGGCTTTCTCCAACAGGGTCCGACCAGGCCCGGGTGAAGGGAGGAGGCCTGCAAGCCGGGCGTGGGCGTGTAGGCCAGCCACAGACAGACAAACCGACAAGTCCAAGAACAAACTAGTTTCAGAAGCTCCGTGTCTCTCCCACTCCGCACGCCTTCCTAAGCATCCCCGGGCCCCAGAGCGGGAGGAGACCCGGGCTCCTGGGTCCTCCAGGGTGTTTGGGGTTTTAAGAAGCCCGAGGCGGGCTACAAAGAACAAGAACCCCGGGTCTACCCCCGAGGGCCGGTTTGGGGAGACCAGAGGAGCTTGGTTGGGACGAGGCACCCGGGGAGGGAGACCCGCCTCTGGAATGAGAGCGTGTGTGTTGACAACAAACACCGCCCAGAGCCCGCGGACGGGGCCTGGAGCTAACTCAGCCCCCCGCGGCCCGAGGCAGGAGGCTGGAGAGTGTCGGCGCCTGGAGACCCGATCCCGGCAGAGCGGACCCCAGCCCAGCCTTTCTTCCTGGGACCCCACAGCTCTCCAAGGCGCCCGAGTCCCCAGAAAAGCAGAAACAGATTGGGGGGGGGGGGGATGGATAAGGGCACCACCCCAGACTGTGTGAATGGCGGGGAGGGGGGCCGAGATGGGGGCGGCGGGGAAGGGGGGGTCTAGCAGAAGACTGTTTTTGCCCTCCAGGCTAGAACAGAAAAATAAAATCTCTTCCTAAAACCACCCTCTCCCCTCCGACCACCGCCACCACCACCAACCACCACCACCAGGGCGAGTGGGCCCAGGGAAGCAGCTCGCTGCCTCTAATTTGGGGACCTATGTTAATGAAGTCGGTAATTAATTCGCCGCTTTGTTGTCGGTTCTTGTGCTGTACGTGTAATCAAATGTGGCCGTCCTTGGGATTTACAGCAATTAGCGCATTACGGGAGAGCGCGCGAGGCGGCGGGCGCTCCGCGGCCGGGCTGGGGCCGGGCCCTCGGCGGCAGCAGTCCGCAGGTGTCTCCGGAGCTCCGGGCTTCGACGTCCCCGCGAGCCCCGAGCCCCGGGCTCCTCCCTGCTCCCCCCGCTCCCCTCCTCGGCTCCTCCCGGGCCCTCCGAGATCCCTTCGGTCCGCAGAGACCCGCGGCCTGTCGTGTTCCCAGGAATCACCACTTTCTGGGGGCCCGGGCTGGGGGGTGGGGAGTACAGACCTCCTTTCAGTCGCCCCCCGCCCCCACGGTGCTGGAACACCTGGGGTCGCCCCCCCCTCCAGGCCTTCCTTTGGGGCAGGGGGAGGGGGGAGAAAGGGGAGGGCAAATGCCGCAGGCGGTCTGGCCCGCCCGGCGCTCGAGGGGAGCGCTGGACCGGAGTCCCCGCGCTTTTTCGGGGTGCAGACCCAGCCTGGTCCCCTGAGCCAGAGCCTCTTTCCTACCCGGAGGAAAAAAGTGTTTAATCACAGGGATGTTGAAAGCATCAAAGAACGAAAAATAGAAACCTGGACGTGGACGGTCTGGCGGAGGGGAAGGGCCGGAGGGAGGCCTTGGGGTCGGTGGGGGCGGGGAGGGGTGGAGAGAGATCCGAACGCGCGCCGTGGTCTCCACCGAGTAAGTGGACATTTTTAGGCTGGGAGACCTAGCTGCTCTGGGGTCCAGTGTCGTGGGGACCCCCTCACGGCCGCTGTAGAGGTTTTTCGATGTCTTCTTCGATGGTGGGGTTAGCTGCATCCCCTCTTTCTCCCCTCTCCCCCCCACCCCCCACCCAGCGGGCTCTGCTGGACCAGCAGCTTTGGGCGCCGAGGGCAGTGGGAGGGCTTTTTCCCAGGCGGCGGCCGGGCGCGGAGTGCTCCCGCGTCTCCTCTGCCCTCCGGTCTAATAACTTCGCAGCAATGCGGGGCCAATACACCAGGAGTTGGAAATGGACAGTGTTAAATAAACAAGGGTCTCTTTAAAATTCTCCTCCACTTCAGATGTCTAAAGTAAGATTGTGATGATTTTGTCACGGTTTGGTAAATTTACCCCTTTAAGAGGCTTTCACAAATCCCAGAACACACCTTCAGCCAGATTTGAATATAGATTTAGGTTTTAAAACCCAGAAGCTGGAAACACCGCTTTATCAAAGAGAATTTCCCTTTAGCTCAGCAATATGCTGAAGCGCTTAAAAAGATCGGATCTGAGCGAGAGGGAGACAGAGACAGAGGAGAAAGAGAACCTAGAGACAGAGAGAGGCAGACAGGAAGAAAAAAAAAAAAAAAAAAAAAAAGACTTTCTTTTTCTTTCTAGAGGAATTCTGCCCAGACTCTGCAGCAGTTGCTAGCAAGCCAGCTTTTCTCCTGGATGTCTCCTGGAAAAGTTGCAAAATTGCTCTTCACCTGTAAGAACTTGCTCTTTATGTTCCAGCCTCTTCTTTTCATTTTGGAAATTGCAGACTGACAGCCGGGCTCAGGTACAGTCCCCACAAACCCTACTCCAGGTCAGGACAAAAGCCACTGGCTTTGGGGGGAGGGAGGGGTCTGGGCTGTCCTTGTACTGAAAATCTTAGACGCTTGGTGGGAGAAAAAGGCTCTTTGGATGAAAAGTCTAACTCTTGATTTTTCAGTAAGTCTTTGAACTTCCAGTATACTTAACTATATAGTCACTGTATTTTCTCATGTTTATCTCTCCCCTCCCCCGTATCCTGTGTCTTTAATTTTTATATTCTCTATGAATCTGACTTATGGTAGATTGTGTTTTTTAAATAATTTTCATTAACAAGTGGATGGTTTTGACGGCCACAATGATCTTGCTATGAATATGAGATAGAAGTATTCAGAAGCTAAATGGAGAAAACCAATGCACAGAGAATCAAATTTTTTGTCAGAGTTTGCATGCAGTTTCAAAAAAAAAATGGCTGATATTCCTATTTTGAAATCTAGATTCCCGTCTGGTGCTTGCTGGCCATACTGTCTTCACCCTGCATGCCAGGCCAGTTTAAAATATTCCAAACTTTCCTCCAAGTTTATTAACTGCGCTGGTGTGAGGGCGAGTGGGGGAGCGGGAGGAGAAAGCAGATCTAGGGGTTCTTCTAGGCTATTTTTTTTTTAAAAAAAAAAAGAACAAAACTCATATTCTGTGAGAACACAGCCTCTCAGGGGGAAAGGAGCCAGTTAGACTCCCTGATCACTTACTTCAGAAATATGAAGGTTAATTTTCAATCATTTCAGCGACTCAGTGGACAGTGGGGGATCGTATATTGCCTTAGAATTACCTCGAAATTTAGAAAAAAATCATTTTTCATTAGGTTTTAAGGTGTGTCTTTATTAAAAAAAAACTTTGACAAGATTAACTCTGATTAAATTTTTAATGAAGGCTGACGATTGGCAATACTGGCAGAATTTGGGGAGAAATGGCGGGCAGCAGATCACTTATAAATTAAGCTTGGGGTTGCTAATTCTCTGCCTTGCAGTTGCTTCAGAAAAGAGGGTAAGGGGGGAAGAAATGACTTCAAAGATAGGATTGTGCCATCTTGATAAAAGAGTAAGAGGCAAATTCCAAATGTAAAAAAAAAAAAGAGGAAAAGAGGCCCACGTTGCTCCGGAATGAAACGGATTAAGATTGTGTGACAAGTGCGAGGTGTGGGGCTGTGAGACGTGTCTGGGCTGAGTGTGAGCTGGGAGCTGTGCGCCTGTCCCTGAGTGTGTGGGGACCAAGAGTGTGTGCAGACAAGGTTAGGGTGGGGGATAGAAAGGGCGTGTGTGAGTCTGAGGGATGGAGAGCAAAGTGAGGTGTGTGTGTGTGTGTGTGTGTGTGTGTGTGTGTGTGTTGGGCGGGTGTGGATGGGAATGTGGACGGATTGATGAAGGGTGGTAGCTGTCAGTTTATATAATTTTCATCTCCCAGTCCTGAAGTTTCCTTGAAATCAATTCTACTGCAGGCAGCAGCCTCGAGCTTGCAGAGCTGATATAAAACAGCCATTACAGTCCAATATCGTGGCTGTTTGCAAACTTCATTTAAAACTGGGGGGGAAAAGACCCGGGAATGGTTTTGTAAGAAAGGAAAAAGGGAAGAAAAGAAAACCACAGTGAAGCTTTAAACTGGTTTGGATAAATCTCTAATCTTTTATTTGTAACCTTTTACAAGCTTTATTTCCCCGTATATGAAAAGCTTCTTTTATATGGGCATGACAGACCTTTCCTTTGGATTTTTAATTAGAGCCCATCAATTGTAGCCATATTTAAGAATCAATATAAAGTAATCCTCCGAGATGGGATAAGGTTTTAATCGAAAATCTAATTTCCCACTCTTTACAGATCATTTTAAGGGGCTGGTTGATTTTTTTAAAAAGAGGTCAATTTTTTTAAAAAGGCATAACACCTAAATCCTGGGGGAAAAAATCATGCCTAAAAAAACAAAACAAAACAAAAAAACCTGATGTTGCTTTAAAAAAAAAAAAAAGCCTGGCTGTTGTTGGGAACTTTATTCTTCTATTTAGAAGAATTTGACTTATTTTTTTTCTCAAACGCTTTAATGTGGATCCATTGGGAATATTCACTTTGACTGGAGAGAGGAGAAAGGAGAAAAAAAAATTGTTTGTCTAAAACAGTACTGCAGATGCAAAAGATGTAACTTAAATTTGTTATTAACCAAGAAAACATAAATCTCCATAGATCTTTTTTCTCTAACTTCCAATTCCCAAGGTTAGAAAATGAACAGCACACACTTCATTTTTGCTCAAAGTGCAAACTTTCCACTTTCATATTCAGGCATGAATATTTTTGACCATTTTAAAAACTTCAACATCAGAATTTTGCAATGTTAATTTTTTTTTTTTTTTACAACAATTGAAGGCATGGGATTTTAAACAGTTCTACTAGAGTCACTGCCTTTTCATTTGTTTTTTAAAAGAGAAGAAGCGGAAGGAAAGTAAGGAATGGAACAAAAACTAATTGCAGGTGCCGGCCTGGACAGTTTTTGCTCCTAATGATCAGGCTGAGTGAGGGATTTGCTCAGAGGCTGCACAGCGTCTAAATGTGCTCAGTGCATTTTCAACAAACTCTGCTGTGGTCATCTCTACACTAAAAGGGATCTCCCAAAAAAGTTTATGGACATATTGCAGACAGTCACTGACTTTGTTGTTATACTTGGTAGGTGCATTTGTGGAAAAAAAATGAGCTCGTGGTACTTGCTCTTTAAATCTGAATGAGGCGGGTTTGGACATATTTGATACGCATGCTTTTCTTTCATCTGCAGAAATTTCAATTTATGTAAAAGCCTGGCATTGAACGCACTACAGGACCCCCTACATTTTACGGAAACTCTCTTGTATCTCTACGCAATCGCGCGTCTGATGAAAACCCGGGCTTTTTCCATTATTATTTTCTTTTTAATGTATACATATAACGCATCTTCATTAGGAAAATTGACTGCTGTGCTCACGACAGTTCTTAATTGAAAAGGCGACCTATTTTAATGGCGTGGTGGAGAAGATTACAGACTTTATCCAAACACAAAGACAATTAATAACGAGAAGCGGGCTGCTGCCATTAACGCTAATGCGGTTGCATCAATGTCACCAGGAAGGGCTCGTACCTGAGAGACGGGGTGCAAACTCCCCGGATTCCCTCCTGCCCCGCTCACCCACTCCTTGGTTAGGGTTTCTGAACGTGCCATCAGCGGGGCGAGCAGTGATGGGGCTAGTTTCGGGGGCCAGGCACCCCTGTCCGCGGGGCGCGCGGTCCCGGGCCGCCTCTCCCGCCCGGAGGCGCTCACCCCGCGGGGGACTCCGCGCCGCCCGCCGGCCCGCCCTCCCGGCGCCCGCGGCCCCCGGCGCGCTGCAGGGCTTGGGCTCGGAGGCTCGGGGCCACCTGGTCCGTTCTGAGAACTTTACCAAAAGGGACTGAGCCGCCCCGGAGCCCGGATTCTGCTCGGATTTGCTTACGGGAAAGTCGTGGGGGAAATGTCTTTAAAAGCTGAGAGTGCTGGGGAGGAGGGACCTCTAGGCACCACTGGCCATCAGACGAATCGATCGAGTTTTCCAGTGGTACCTTCTCCGGCCCTCGGGCCAGGAGAGGGAAACGTGTGTGTGTGTGTGTGTGTGTGTGTGTGTGTGTGTGTGTGTGAAGAAGGGGCGGGGTGGGGTGGAGGAATCCGACCTTTCCCAGGTTCCAGCGAGCCCCGGCTCCAGGCAGGGCGGTGGGGAGGAGGAGACGGCCACCTCCTCCGGCTTTTCCTTTCTCAGGCGAATGGTGGGAGCCAGCGTGAGAAGGGGAGACCCTGGACTCCCCAGCCTGGAGGCCCAGCGATGCCGCTCAGTGACAGGCGTGGCCCTCCGGCCCGCCGGGCCCGCCAGAACTCGAGGGTGCGGTCTGCCTAGCGGTCACCAGGCCCTGAGGGCGGGGACCCGCTGGAGAAGGGTCAGATCAGAATTGGGGTCCTTAGGAGGCGCCGAGGAGCCTGCCCGCGAAGGGGGCTGCTGTTTGGAGCCAGTCCCACAGCTCTTGGAACCTTCTCTGTCCTCATCCCTTCCCCAGAGCGGTCTCCCAGCTGAGGCTCAAGCAGCTGGGGGAGGGGGCGCCCCTCTACCGGCATCGCCCCTCCCCCCAGTGTGGACGAGGGCGCGGCTGCAGGCTGATAAGCACACTTGCACCAGGTGGTCACCTCCCTTCACCAAAGGACTGGTGGGGGGCAAGCTCCCTGGAGGAGTTCTGGAGACTTCTTGTTGGCCAGCCAGGAGCAGCGCCAGGGAGAGCTCTGCCGCTGGGGTCCCAGCCCAGGAGAGGTGCCTGGGAGGGAAGCGGGAGGGGAGCAAGTAGCCAGAATTCCAAGGCTGCCCAGGACAATCACAAGCACATTCTGCAAAGGAAGAAGGAAGGACCCAGGCCTCAAGGCCCAACTGGATACCTCCCTTTTCCTGGAGGGACAGCATCACAGGAAAGTTACTCCCGCAAATGCTCACTCCCTCCCTGGTCCTCACTGTCAGCCTCCTTATCCCTCAATTAAACATACCCCACTTCCTCCCCCCCCCCCACCCTCCCCAAACCATTTTCATCTATTCATGTACAGACTACCTACAGACGTCTTTTTTTCTGTGATTCTGCCAAATGGTTAAGGAGGAGTCTCTCCAAGACTGAAGACAAGCAGACCTGGAGGTCTTTTCTGAAGCCCAGGCTTCTCCTCCCTCCCTCAGGCCAGGTGGATCACCATTGCATTGCACTCTTCCTCAACTACTTGGCATGGTCTAGGAAGCTTCTGTCATCTTTTCCCACCTCATTCTTTATGGTATACCTAGAGTTTTTCCTGTTCCTCTTGACCGCCTTGTTCAGATTGCAAGTACTGAAGTACTGCAGTTACCATTTATGAAGTGAGGTGAGAACATGTGTATCAACTGGATATCAAGGGGGAGACCAGGTCTCGTAGACCAGTAAGAAGTGCTTCTCTTCTCTGGATAGCTTGAGCCTTAGATGCCATACTTTCCCAACAACTTCAGAATAACAATAGACTCACTAGTATTGTGGATCTGTTTCTTGGCATTTGACCTATGGATGCTGGAGGCATCTTTATTAGCATGTGTGTGACTTTGGATAGCCACTCAATAATGACATTCCTAATCATTTATTGAATACCATTTAAGCTAGTTCAGTAACAGACAGTAGCTCTTACACTAAGTGGCAGTTTTCTAGCAGCTTATTCAACTAAGGAACAAGCAAAAAGAGAAAGCTATAATTGCTTCTAATATTTAGCTCTGAACATGACACACTGACCCAACCAAAAGTAGGTGGTATGTTCTGGGTTACTTTTGTAAAGGTGGTTTCCTCTGGTTGTGCTGTCTTATATTTGAAGCGCAAAATATGTCAAAGAAACAGACATGGTTTATAGATATTAAGTATCAATAGAATCATGGCTCTAAAGTTTATTCTGACCTTTTCTTACTGTTTCAGTAAGTAACAGAAATAGCAAAGGCCTGAATGAAGGTTTTTTTTTAACAAAGAGACATTCTATAGATACTAGATATGCACCAAGGAATAGGTGACTTCAAGTGTCTCTGATAAAACCAAGAAATTGCTTGGAGGAAAACCAAACAATTCATTATCATTAAAAAATATTTTTAAGTGCCTTGGTAGATAACATTGAATATATACAATCTAAACCAACTCTAGAATCCCAATGAAGACATTCCAGTAAAAGCAAAAACCATTCTACAATAGACAATATAGTAAAATCTGACTGCACATTTGGATCAATTTTCTCTACGAACCCATATATTCATATGTGAATGCATATATCTACTTACTTTACATGTATAGGGCTGTCCACTGAAATCTCTGGTTTCTCTAAAGGTGAGTGATTATCAATCTAAGAAGTCGCCAGAGCACGCCTATGTTTTTAAAAGTTGACTGTAAAATGAACTCACATTTATTCATTCGTTGATCTATTCATTCAAGGAAGATATTTGGGGACCACTATGCTTTGTGCCAATGTCAGGAGTTGATTATGTCTAGACTGACTAATGCTCAGGACCATTTATTGGTTATTTATTTTCCTCTCATGCAAATCAGAAGCAGATATTTGTAATAAGCATCTGATCTAAAAGTTTACCCTATCCATTCTTTTCTTAAAAATTCACCATCCCAAATATGAAAGCAGAAGTCATATTGACTTTTCTGGTTTCCAGAGTAGAGAACATCATTGGGAACAAAATTAAGCCTGGAGAGCTTTGTCAGTTGTTCAAAATTGTAAGTACTTGTTGATCATTCACAGTACCTCTCCCAGGAAAAGCTGTAGGAGTGGTTTGCATTGACTGACAAAAGTAGAGGACTCTTAATGTTCAAATTTGACTTGTTTTTAAAAGATACAATCAGAAGGCAACTGAGTGTATAACTTATTATATGTTTAGATAGATTATGTGCTCTCTTGTAGAAGGTCATTTTTTGCATAGGAATAAAAACACACTTGAGATTTAACTCTATATTTTTTAACCGATATCTAATATATATATATATATATATATATATATGTATATATGTGTGTATATGTATGTATGTATATGTATATATATACATATATACACACTATATGTGTGTATACTATCAATACATTCTTATCTCTTTCTAAGAGAATGGGAAAAAGTAGTATTCAAAATAATTATAAATTATTTTAGTTTTAAAATCCCCCTTTCTTGGCTAGAAATGGTTATTGTAAACTTGTTTGTTTGGGGCCATTTTAGCTTCAACTATTTGCCAGTCCTCAAAGATGAAGGGTTTAATTTCCCTTTGAATTCAGGATTTCCCAAGTAACAATATAGTATTTCCCATAAGATGTTTCTCCCTCATTTTTAATTTGCTTCCCACCCATAAAACAAACATCACCATGGATTTTTCCATTGGTCATTGATGGTTTTATTGAATGTGGTAATTAAATGGTAGATTAGAACTGAGTCTCCATAGAGGTGGCTGGTGTATAAAGCCTCTCTTTTGCTGGTGAACTCTAATAGGAGGAATTAAATGCCACCTCTTAGAAGCTATCTTACTGATGTATGTCTGTTTGGACCTAATAGAGTCTTTGAGCCATCTCTTCACCAATGGTTATTTCATCTTTTGAGAATGATCTGTGGGTCATAGCACCCATGAATAGCCTGTGGTCTGAAGAGAGGCCATATTGATGAATGCCTTTAGTAAAAATTATTCAGAAGCTTGTTGGGTTTGTTTTTTGTTTTTTAATCCTAAAAACATCCAAAAACTCATTCTTTGTTTTCCAGTTTTGGTCTTTTTAATTTCCTACACAGCTAAGAGGATATGAGAGCCCCTTTGTTCTGGAGCTGCCAATTCTGCTGTTCAAGGTGTTTGTTTGTTCCAGGGACTGCACTTATGATTTTAAAGTACCACACATTCTTGAAACTAAGTCCCTATAGTTCTTATACCACCTTACCAGCTTAGATTGTGTGTTCTTGAGAATGAAGGGGGAAAAAAAGTTTCCATGAGATTAGGTAGCTATTCATATTATAAATATGACTTTATTAAATTTAACTGGCAAAGAGATGTATTGCAAGTAAAGAAGGTGAAAATACAGGCTTACAATATCCAGGACTGAAAATAGAACATTTAATTTCTGATTCTCTCTGCAGGTGGGGTATGAAATAGAATGCCAGTGTGGCTGCTGCCAGAATGCTTGCCTATTTTTACACTTTCATAAGGGATGTGGGCAGTGGAAAGGGATACTTATTGAAGTACAATAAGGTTTATGTAGGAATCTATCAGGCTTGAGGAGAGTAGTATTTGCCTTATGGAAGAGAGTGGGTCTCTTGACACCAAAAAGGTATATGAAAAAGACAGTGCAATGAAAAGGGGATGAAAATCCAGACACTCCATTAGCAGCCTTACCCTGTGACAGACCCAGAGGCAACTCCAAAGCCACCAGGGCAACTGCCTGTTCAGTTTGCCAAAGAGCCAGATGCTGTTGCTTGGAAGAATCTCCTCCACAGCTTGATGTCTGGGTCCTGTGATTGCCATCCAAAGAACAGTGGTGGGGCATGCTGGGATGAATGCAATCCCAGCATCCACTATAGTGTTTTCTTTCTAAAAAAGGAGCCATTTTAAATTAAATAAGTTTTAAAACTCACATGTTATTTTTGAACATTTAAAAAGGAAACTGGAGGACAACAGCACAAATCAAGGCTGTATATTTGAGAGATAAAATCTTCTTAAACCCAATTTCGTCATGGGTCATATTTAATTATCCCTTAAGGACCGGGGACATTTAGAAGAGATAAAAGACCATCCACCATATACAGTGATGAAATAAAAATCACTACAATCTAGAAGAATGGTGATGATGATAATGTTTATGGTTTATGTTACTGGCTATGATCATTTATAATATTTATTTACATGAAATAAAAGTAAGATTCAATTCTGTTATCAGAATTTTGCAACAGAATTTTTATTGTGGGTGCCACTGAATGTGCATTAAAATAAAAAAGGTATTAAGAAAAATGATAGGTGATGCTTAGAGGGAAGTACTATGCCTCACTGGTGAATCACTAACATCTCTCCTTAAATGTCAGTAGTATTGTTACTTGAAGCAAAATCCCTCTTTTTCAAAATATGTGTTAATATCTACCATGCTAGAGCTGAGTGAATAATAACTGCTATATGTCTTTGAGACTACTTCAACAAATGAATGTAATTTGATTCCAGTGTACAACCCAAATCTTTGCTCTGTTTTGTGTAATCTTTTATTTTTGTAATTATAGGAATTTTTCCCTTTAATATTCACAGGCTTTGTCTAATAGCCTGATAGTAAGTACCCAAGTGCCAGAGTAAATCTGTAATTTCTTTAATCATTATGATCAATGTGAATCATGGCACGATTAATGTGGCCACGGTAATAGATAATAGTTAAAAAGATAATCAAAATATTTGGATAGTAATAACTTACTATAGAGCAGTGGTTTTCAACCAGAGGTGATTTCTTCCCCTAGGGGACATTTGGCAATGTCTGGAGACATTTCTGGTTGTCACAACTGTTATCTAGTGGATCGAGACCAGAAATGCTGCTAAACATCTTGCAATGCAGAGGACAGCCCTCCACAACAAATAACTGTTTGGCTCAAAATGTCAATAGATGCCAAGGTTGAGACATTCTAATGTAGAAAAATATGTTATGTATATAATAATGTTGACATTTAAAAATTATGGTGAATACCAAAATACAGCTAGCTAGCTAGCAAGTATCACTAATCCAGATGAAAAATAAAGAAACCTTAGGTGCTCAAATATTTTCAAATATCTTTGGGTTTGAGATCATTATAGACAAAGCATAAAAGCATAATGTTACTCTTATATTCTGTAAAATCTATTTCTCATCCTCACTTCAATTATTATTTAAGCACATAGCTAAATAATAGTAATGAAATTACTATTTTCTTGATGAAATCCATAGTAACTTTTAGTTATGTTCATATTTCATGAACAGCATACTAATTCAGGAAAAGGGAAAACTAGAGAGTTGTGTGTGTGTGTATTTTGTTTATTAGGTTTTAACCTTTTTTCTCTATTTCTAAAAATTCTTTACAAAAAATTTCTGATAAATGTGTAAAACTAAAAAGGAGAAAATGAAAAATATCCTTAATCCTACCACCTTAAGTTTTTAGTTTCTGTAAACTCAAACTTGTGTACATGGGCATTGATTTCTTAATACAGGAACAAATACTGTTTGATAAAATATTTCACTGTGGTTAAGTTTTCATGATATTAACTCCTGTTGCACACCAATGAAAGTGAAATTTTTAGTCATTTTAATAATATTTCTCAATACTAGTTTTCCTCCCTTTTTTTGAGTGTGATTTTTTTTTTTAATGGGTTCAATTATAATAAATAGAAGGCATCTCTTCACAGAGAAACTTACTTGGGGCTGTTCTCCTGCCTTATCTGTTTTTATTTAACCTTATGTAGGGCTTGTCTCCTACTAATTCTTTAGCTCAGATGTTTATGCTAAATTAGTTGTTCAGTGGATACCAGCATAAACAAGACTAAGACTTTAGTCACCAATAAGCCTTATGGATCCTGGCAGGGAGATACAGGCACGGAGCCCTTGCCAGGGAGTGAAACCCACACAGAAGTGGAGGAAGAGTTGCCAGAATGGTACGCGGGTCCAGTATGGGAAAAGTACAGAAGCTAAAAGGACAGATTGAAGTTAATGGAATGAGGCACAGGCTTTAAATACTGAGCAACAATGAGCTTGAGCATTTGGGCAGTTATGCAAAACAAGATTTCTGGTTTATTTAAGCCACTAATCTTTGGTTTCCTCTTCGGACCCACATTACCGCTTGTCAGGGAAGCAGAAGAGGGAATGGAAATGACCCGTAATCATCAGAGCTCATCTTTTCTAGGACTTTAAAATAGGGTCTAGCCCTCCAGCTATCACACATTTGGTTCTATGCAGTTGAAAATAATTTTTTTTTGGAACCGACCCCTTGAATATAAAACAAGAGCTTCAGTGAGCAGTTTCTAGAGCAGAACCCCTTTCCTTCTTTGCAAAATAGGTCTCATTCCTGGAAGTGTGATAGGTGGCACATTCAAACATAACAGGCTTATGTGAGCTGCTGCTTCTGCTGCTGCTGCTGCTGCTGCTGCTGCTTCTTCTTCTTCTTCTTCTTCTTCTTCTTCTTCCTCCTCCTCCTCCTCCTCCTCCTCCTCCTCTTCCTCCTCCTCCTCCTCCTCCTCCTCCTCCTCCTCCTCTTCTTCCTCCTCCATATTCTGAGCAATAAGATTCTTGTACTCTTTTATCCACCAAGGTCAGACACATGGAAGGGGACATAATGCAATGCTTTCTAAAGGTTGCAAAAGAATCATTTGAGGAGAAACAAAACATACTGTACAATGAATAATATGACAGTAAAAAAAAAAAAAAAAGAATGTAAAAGAAGATATACAACTGAAGTATGGATCCTTTCCACAGACAGGAATGGATGAGACCTTTGGCCAGTAAGGCTACAGAATTATTTGCCCCGGTTCCGTTTTGAGTCTTTTTTTCTCATCAACTGCTGATGGGTCTCTGCTGGCCACCTGTGGGGTCCTGTTCTGGCCACAGCTAAAGTTGGCCATTTCTTTGTATTAGGGCTGACTTATGGAAATCATAGTCTCTGAGTTATGGAATTCAGAGTCTGTTTCAAACTTTGAAGTTTGAATTTAATGTCAAGTACCTTCAATAACTGCATTTTTATACCTCTAGTTACCCCTGTTCCTATTTTTATATGCAAATGTCTGAATGGGCTGCTCCTTAAATTATGTGTCTGGAAATTTCTATGACTGTCAGTTACAACACTTGTGTTATGTTATTTTGCTGCTATGGAGGAAGGGGCCTATACATCTAGCCCAGGGTTGATGGGCAGAGAATGATAAGCCCTCTGAGCACCATCTAGACAGGATCTCCTTTTTCCATTACTTAGAGGTGCTTGATTTAGGACTACTTTCTGTCATATTCTTACCTGCACTTTCATCACTACCTAAAACATGAATCAAAGAGCCATTTGCCTACTCCCCTTGGGGAGTTTTATATTTACATGCTGTCCGGTTATATGTGGTTTGTATAGGCAGCCCTCAACTTCTTCCCAGATTGTTAAAAAAAAAAAGAAGAAGAAAATCAAATGGAGCATGCTTGGTCAGGAAGCACTTGACCCTCAGGATTGGGGCTGAGAATTAGTGAGAGAACAGGACCTACTTTAGTCACCGTTCTCTAAAATGCAGAGCATGTGTACAGCCCTAGGTAAACAGGAAGAACTATTATAATAGGAAGGCCATATGGGCACTTCTATAGCATAGCATAAAGGGTAAATTTATTGAATTTGAAGAAGAATGGCTACAGTGATGACCCAGTTAAGGTCGTAGAAGGCATAGAAATGTCTAGAAGAGGAATTTTAAATGAAGTTCTTCATGCCTTCTTTTTGAGATCAGAGATAATGAAAGAACTTAACAAAGGAACTATTTCAGCAGATCATATACAGTCACATCCCCAACTCACCCAGCCCAGCGGTAAAACAGGAGTATGTTTACTAGTGGCCATTGTGGAATCCCTGTGTTTGGAGATCTTTGAAGAAGATTTGGTTAACTAATTTTATTTGCATCTGTCAGAGCAAATTCAAATGATTCCTGAAATTTCCTTCCAGTTCTTAGCCTATGATGCAAACATAATTTTAAAATTAAAAAATTTTATTTTTATCAATAACTGAGGGAAATGTTTACTCCCAGCTAGTAAATTTTGATGTGAAACGATTTATTAACCTTGAAATTGTCACTTAAAAAAGCTCAAAGTCCCAGATTGCATCGTTCTTTCATATTTTTTAGTATGTACTTTATTTTTTTATTTGATTTTTAAAAAATATATTTTACTGATTTTTTACAGAGAGGGAGAAAGAGTTGGAAACATCGATGAGAGAGAATCATCTATCAGCTGCCTCTTGGTACATGCCCTTGACCGGAATCAAACCTGGGACCTTTCAGTCCACAGACCAATGCTCTATCCACTGAGCCAAACCGGTCTCAGCTTTGGTATGTACTTTAAAATATTTCCCCTTATTCCTTATAGTTTTAGCATTATTTACTATTTATTTACAAATTTATTACATGTTATAACTTATATTTTATCCTTCATAGGCCAGAATAAACCTTAAAAATATCTAAACCATTTGTTATATCCTGAATTATTTTTTGTTACTTTTTTATTTATTTTTTAATTATCATAGAGTAACATTGACCATTTTGGTGTACAGTTCTGTGAACTTTTTAACATATGTATAGATTCATGTTAAAGAGATCAGAGTACCCACAATTGGGGTACTCTGATCTCTTTAATATTAGACACCTCCATCCTTTAACAACTATGCCACTGAAATCCATTCTGTAAGGTAATTCCTCAGTGAGTTTATATCCAGCAAAACAGATAGTGGAATATATTTACTGAAAAAAATATAAACTGATAAGTGTTTGTCCACAATAAGTACAGTGCTTTGCTAAAGATATTCTAAAAAGACCTAAGTTGCTGAATTGGACCCATTGTGTTCAAATTGGTTTTATACAATTCCTTGTTATCACAACAGCTGTCATCATTAACAGACAATGACATATGCACATATACAAATCAATATGAATACCAATTTTCCAAATTTGGGAGATTTTATAGTAGTTCAACAAGGTTCAAAATTTAAAAAGTCTAGCCCTAAATGGTTTGACTCAGTGGACAGAACGTTGGCCTGCGGACTGAAGGTCCCGGGCTTGATTCTGGTCAGGGGCATATGCCTAGGTTGCGGGTTTGGCCCCCAGTAGGGGGTGTGCAGGAAGCAACCTATCAATAATTCTCTCTCATCATTGATGTTTCTCTCTTTATCCCTCTCCTTTCCTCTCTGAAATCAATAAAAAATATATTTTTAAAAATGTATTTTATTGATTTTTTACAGAGAGGAAGGGAGAGGGATAAAGAGTTAGAAACATCGATGAGAGAGAAACATCAATTAGCTGCCTCCTGCACACCCCCTACTAAAAATGTGCCCGAAACCAAGGTACATGCCCTTGGTCAGAATCAAACCTGGGACCCTTGAATCCGCAGGACAATACTCTATCCACTGAGCCAAACCGGTCAGGGCAATAAAAATATATTTTAAAAAATTAAAAAAATCTGATTTCAACTATGGCATGGATTTATAATCAAATTATAACTTAGAGCATTTTTATTCATTTACCTGCTGCAAAACACCCTGATTATGTTTTTATTTTATTTTATTCTTTCTTTAGAAGTTGCTTAAGACAACTGACAGAAAATATGATTTCTACCACAAGCCACCAGAACAAAACAAACTCCTTACCATGCCAGATTTATACATCCTAAAAATACTACTCTCAGAAAAAAAAATATGTGAAGATTCTGTCCATATTTTTATGGTTGAATTGAATACCTCAAAATGTTTGGGTCATTCTGACTTGTGTAAAATTTCTAAGAGCAATTAATACTGCTTGCAGAGTCTTTTTGATGGGCAAGGTGAATCAGATATTTTAGTAATTTCAAAATTGCCTACCTGTTTGTAGATATACAGTATGATAATATTTTGCAATAGGCCCAGTTTGTATATACACAGAGAAATAATAACACAGGTAAGCTAGCATTTTTGGCTATGTTTTATTTATTTATTTATTTATTTATTTATTTATTTATTTATGGTTGTTGTTAATCCTCATCCAAGAATATTTTTCCATTGGTTTTTAGGGAGAGTGGAAGAGAGAGGGAAAGACAGAGAAACATCAATGTGATAGAGACACATTGATTGGTTGTCTCCTTCAGGAGCCCTGATCAGGGCCCTGGCCGGGTGGAGAGAAGCCTACAACCAAGGTATGTGCCCTTGACCGGAATCAAACCCAGAACCCTTTGGTCCATAGGCTGATGCTCTATCCACTGAGCCAAACCGGCTAGGGATGGCTATATTATTTCTATGGATAGAAGAACATAGGTGCGTCGAAACCGGTTTGGCTCAGTGGATAGAGCATAGGCCTGCAAACTGTAAGATCCCAGGTTCGATTCCGGTCAAGGGCATGTACCTTGGTTGCAGGCACATCCCCAGTAGCGGTTGTGCATGAGGCAGCTGATCAATGATTCTCTCTCATCCATGTTTCTAACTCTCTATCCCTCTCTCTTCCTCTGTAAAAAAAATCAATAAAATATATATTTTTAAAAAATCAATAGGATATATATATATTTTTTAAAAAGAACATAGGTGTAATTTTTAGGTAACTAAGTTGGAAAAGTCAAGGATGTGTGCTCCACTAATCACATTCAATACACTGGATAGAATTCTGTTAAAAAAACAAACAAACAAAAAAACCCATTCTTTCTATCTCTTCTTCAGGAAGAGTGGTTATTATGAGACAGTAAACATAATATGGTTAAAAAATACCTGGAAATTTAGTACGTGGTGACAGAGAATAGATCACAATAGTCAAATGTAATAAGGTTGGATTGGAGGTATACCTCCAATTTTTCATTTTCTTTCAAAGCTATTATTTCACCCTTACTGATAACCTCTCTTCAGTTAAAATAAAAATTACCATTAACATTCACTCACGTTTTGCAGGTTCTGAACAATTTTTTAATCCAACAAGCTATTTTACCTTACACAATAGATGGGTCTTAGCCAATAATCTTCATTGTTGAAAACATCCAATGGCCTTTTAACAATTATATGACATTCATTGTGTTCCACTTTCTTTTTATGGCAGTAAATGCCCTCTAACGCACTCCAACTAGTAAGGTACATGAGGTATTGCTTTCATAAAGCTATGCTAGCTGTCTCTAATTCAATTATTCAACTCAAAGACTTTCTTCAATGCTGCAAAATTGTCCTGATATGTGGTTGCTGGGGTTGTAAAGTGTTTCTTTATCTGTTTTGCTTATCTTTTAAAACTATTTTACTTTGTCATGAGGAAATGGTTTCAGATTTTTTTTAAAAAAATTTAAGAATCACCATAGGAATTATAGGTAGTTGTCATTTATGTAAGTGTAAATAAGAAATGGGACAGCTGTGGGGGAGGGGGGGTGTAGCAGCATCTCTATCCAGGAGTAAAGACATGAACTTAAAGCTCAAACTCTGGCTGAAACCTGTTTGGCTCAGTGGATAGAGCATCGGTCTGTGGACTGAGGGGTCCCGGGTTCAATTCCGGTTGAGAGCATGTGCCTTGGTTGTGGGCACATCCCCAGTAGGAGGCAGGAGGCAGCTGATTGATGTTTCTCTCTCATCGATGTTTCTAGTTGCCTCTCCCTTCCTCTCTGTGAAAATTAATAAAAAATATATATATATTTTTTTACAAAGCTCAAACTCTGTACCACCAATGGCACTGCTTCTTATTGTTCACCAGCTTCCACCCCTTTATTTCTGGAGTAAATCTATTTGGGTCATTTGGTTATTTACTTATTATCTCAAGAGCATGGGCAAGGTAGTACTATCTGAACTCCAAATACACTCAAAAATGCAATAAAGGTCAGAGGCTTGAGAGGATTAAACCCCTCTACATTTTATAGTGATTGTTATATTTACTTTTTGAAAACCCTTCCAGGTTTAGCCCACAATTTTATTCTGGAAAAAAGTAGAAATTATATTGGCTACATTATCAGAAGAAAGTCAGTATGTAGTTCTTTACCACTAACCATGATTAATTTCTTCTCTTATACAATAAAAATTTGGAGTTAGTTTGTGATAGGTTTTTTTCTTTTCTTCCTTTCTGAATATTTTTAGGCACGGAAATCACAGATGCCAAAATCTCCCTCATATGTTTGATTCTAAAGCGCCTGAAATGATGAATCATTTCGCTGAGTTGATTTTGTCTCTTATTCTAATCCCTCCAAGTTGATGGTTGTATCTCTCAATCTGGCTACACCATTGTTAAAGTTTTAACCAGAACTGGTATACATATCACAATGTGTATTTGGGTTTCAAAAAAAAGTAGTGGTCCAGAATGTGTAATCCCTGAAGCGTGTTCACTCATTCCTAAAAATTCATCCAGCAAACATTTCTGAAGCGTCTACCATGTGGCCAGGCACTAAGATACAGCCCCTTGGGGTGATCCAGAACCAGGAGCCTACAAGGGAAAGTTCGGCTCAGACCAAACCTCAGCTCGTTTAGACAAGAACTAAATAAAATGTACTCTTCCAAAAATATACCCGAATGCATCCACAACAGGTGCTCAATAAATATTTGTTGAGCCAATGAATGAGATGAAAGAGTTAAGTAATTCAATGAAGAAGAGTTTGTTATACATTTCTATGCAAACAGTTAATGTTATTCATTTCTATGATTACTTATATGGATATCTGCAAACAGTTAAGATGGTCACTTTTGTGGATATCTGCAAACAGTTAAAATCATCACTTACATGGATTTCCAAGATCTAATCACAAGCCAGACTCACTATGAAAACAAAGACCTGGCCTTGTCTTGCCCACTGTAATAACCCAGCTTCTAGCTTGGAGGCTGGTACTGAGCTAGAGCACAATCTACATCTACAGAGTAAATGCTGGGATACATGAACAAATGAATGCATATTTGAAGCAAGTATTTTTTCAGGAAGGTTGCTTGGGGTAGTGGCACTCCTTGTGGGGAGAATTAGGAGGGGCACATTAAGCAGTTAACATTGCAGTACATCAAGTACTTCTTCAGATTTTTAACGACTAGTCCTTGTAAGTACATTGCAACTTTCCCTCCCTTTAATTCCTTGTGCAGTTGTTGAAATAGCGCTAAATATAAAGAGGGGAAATCATGTCCTGCATCACCCTTGAAAGGCAACCCATGAGGGCAACACAAGGAGATGCGGGGCTTCTGTCCCTGGCCGGGGGCCAGGTGTGTGTACCTGTGGTCCCCCTCAGTGCCACTTGCACGTTTACTCTTGTTCCTTTATTCTGAGAGCGCTACCTTCTTTTCTTCCTGCCATTAAACTCACGTTAAGTCATTCTCAAGTGCTTCCCATAAACGCCAAATGAGAAGTACAGCTGCGAGAAAAATTATCTACCTGTGCGGAATAGATTATTACTTTAATTTGTAATCTGAGTCACATTCATTGTAGAGAAAGGACTTGGGGTGTGCCCCCCCTCCCCCCCCCTAGCCCCATTTACTCCAAAAGGAGTGTTGTTGTTGTTTTCTCCTCTCCAGCGTAGCTTTAACCCCTCTGCCTTGTTAATTGTGTTATCTGGGGGTACATTTCTATTTGCTGGCTTTTGAAACATCTCATTTTTTTATTTGCCGTTGGACACAAATAGAGATCTAAGTTCAAACTGACTTTACGGCTTGTATAGAAATGGAAAGGTAAGATGAATGTTGTCAGATGATGATGGATATGTGGTCATTTTAACTTTAAAGCGGGCGGGCCTCCATGTGGGGTGCATTACATTGCACACACCCAGATTTCTCATCTGGTCGGCTTTCAGCTTTACAATTCCTGCCTCCGGGAGGATGAGACGGGAGCTCCAGGCTTTCGGGTGTCTTTAAGATCTGGGAATACCCACTGCAATCCAATTGTGGGCGAGGTGCTCTGTGCGCCAGTTTCTTGTGTTTATATTTAGAAAGAAATGGAAAATGATTGTTAGGGCTGATGGCACCCTGCTGACCTGGAGACGGAGTTCGTGATGAGGGGGTTTTTCAGAATCTTGTGGCTGAGGTAGGATGAATTCTTGTCACTCGAACAAAAGATTATTTATGATGAAAACCTTAACCCATACACTCTAAGACAAAATCAAATATAAAAGAGGTGAGGGCAGTCTGAAACACATGGATGAAAAAAAAATGTTTTAAACATGTGCTCTAGGAACGGGATTGTGCGTAGGCTACTTTCCGTTCTGAGCACTTGTTCAAAGGGGTGAAATTCTTTTCTTGTTTTAAAGATTCCCCCCGCCCCCTGCTAAATATTCCCAGGTATCAATCTCCAGATGTCTTTCCCAACATTCAGTTTCTAATTGTATCTGTAATATTCTAAGCAAATATTTTTACTGTAGATTATGACATTAAACTGGCATATTTAATCCCCCCCATAATTATTATTGTAGATGCTATATAAAAATAAAAGCAACTGTTTTTTGTTTGTTTGTTAATCCTCACCAGAGGATATTTTTTTTCATTGATTTTTTTGTTGTTTGTTTTTTTGTTAGAGAGAGAGTGGAAGGGAGGGGAGGAGGGGAAGAGAGAGACACTTCATTGATTGGGTGCCTCCCTGACAGGGGGAGAGGGGAGGAGGAGATAGATAAACATCTGCTTTGGACTGAAGTATGTGATTTTAAGTTGAGAAGTATAATTTGAAATAATTTAAACACTTTTGAAATGTCTTCTGAACCTCAAGAAATTATAATTAATAAACAATAAAATTAACTATATTTTTTATTTTTAATAACCTTTATCAATAAGAAACAAAGATAGTCTGATTTTTAGACTATTATTGAGCAAGCCTTAAGTAAGTAATCAAGAAAGAAAAATAGTTGGCTAGATTATATGACTTAACCTTTTTGTTTGTTTTATTTCAATCTATTAAATTAATAGTTTATAATAAACTTAAATAAAAAAATTAGAATAACTATTTTAAAACTCATGTCTAATGTATGCATGGTTCTAGTAAGCAAGACTACAGTGATGAGTAGACCCAACAAGTAAAGGCTGAACACATGGAATTTTATTCCCTTTTTTAAATTTTTTATTTATTTATTTTATTTATTTTTTACAGAGAGGAAGGGAGAGAGATAGAGAGCTAGAAACGTAGATGAGAGAGAAACATCGACCAGCTGCCTCTTGCACACCCCCTACTGGGGATGTGCCCGCAACCCATGTACATGCCCTTGACCGGAATCGAACCCGGGACCTTTCAGTCCGCAGACCGAGATGCTCTACCACTGAGCCAAACCGGTTTCGGCGGAATTTTATTTCTTGTTCATGTCAGAGTCCTGGGGAGATGAATAGATTGGTCAGTGGCTCTCCTCCATGCACTTATTCAGGGTACCAGTTTGACAGATACTCTGCCATCTTTAAATTGTGGCTTCTGTAATCACCATGGTTATTTCTATCACAGGCAGCTAGAAGGGAGAGAGTAGGAGGGCATTATGGGCAAGGCTTGGAAGTGGCACATTGTAACTTTGTTCTTGTTCCATTGGCTACTACTTAGTCTCATGACTTCCTAACTGCAAATGGAGTCTAGCTCTGTGCCGAAGAAAAGGGGCATATGAAATTTGGTGACTAGCCAATAGCCTCTGTCACAGTCCAGCACCCTCCCAGTCTTGCGGAATATTTTATGCACAGCAGGACCTCCATTAATATGTGCTGAATTAGTATGTATAAGTTACCTTCCAAGTGTGTATATAGTTCGATAATATAGCAATAAGATACTCATATTTCCTATTTTGCTATTGTGACTTGAAAATTTCTTATTTATTTGGGTAGTCACTTGTTTCCCAATTCTTTACAAAAAAGTTAAAGATAAATTATCTAATAAATATTATTCTATGGTTCTACATAGTCTTCATAATTATAACGTTACAACTTGTTTATTAAGGCTTATCACTAAGATGGACATATTTTTTAAAAATAAATTTTTATTGATTTTTTTACAGAGAGGAAGGGAGAGAGATAGAGAGTTAGAAACATCAATCAGCTGCCTCCTGCACACTTTCTACTGGGGATGTGCCCACAACCAAGGTACATGCCCTTGACCGGAATTGAACCCGGAACCCTTCAGTCTGCAGGCTGATGCTCTATCCACTGAGCCAAACCAGTTAGGGCTACTTTTGCTTCTATACATAAGATATAATGGCATTGCCCTGACTGGTTTAATATACTTAATTTAATATATATTTATTTATTTAAAGATATAATGGCATTGACATTGACTTGGCTGAAGTAATTTCTTAGGATAAATTCCTGAAGTGAAAATATTGGATCAAAAGGAATAAACAATTGCATGATTTTTTGCAATGTATTTTATAGTATTGGCAGAATGAAATGCAGAGCTCAGTGAGGCTGCAAATTCATCAACCTGAATGGTACTTGAAACATGCTTCACTACCTAAAATGTGTAAAATAGAACAATTATTTTCTATTTGTTTGATTGTTAATGGCATTTCTTCACTATTTTACCCCTTCCTTGGAGATAGTTCTTCCTATTTAAATATGATGACTTGTAGAATGCTGTCATTGAACATGCTACTTAAAATTGAAATGTACTTTAAAGACTCCAGAAAAGTACAAATGCAGGGTTCTCTTAAGAGTTCACAGATAGCCTTAAAGTGACAGAGGTACTCCTGGAATTGTGGGAAGGATGCTCTGAATAGATACTTACCTACATTTTTCTGAATGTAGAGTACATAATTTTTTATCAGATTTTTTCTTCCATTATAGTTAATTTCCACAAGCAACACAAGAATTGGGTCTGTCAGAAACAGAAAAAAATACGTTAATTTCTTGCTTAATTTTACTCTAGGACTTTTAATTTCCATTGGATGCTAGTAATACATCAGAGGTGCCTGATTTCTGGGTTTAAGTGGCAGAATTAAATGCTAGTTCAGTGGAAGCTTTTCCCTTTAATTTGCATGTTCTAAGAATCCAGGACTCTATGACTCTCAGATATTGGCTGTACGTGACTAATATTTCTAAGTTTTAAAAACATTGGTCAAAAGTTTCAACAATAATGTGTTATTTTTGAAGGATAGTTCCGACTTTTCCCAGGAGTGAGAAAAGTAAAAACAACAGTACCAATGAGAGAAAACCCTGGGTTTATGGTAAAGTTTTAGAAGTAAACTGAATCATAGCTGAAGGCAAACATAAAGAAGAGGCAGAAACACAAAGTGATGTAAGAGAAAGATGAACACTTTTTGATCCCACACTTATAATAAGGTAGGAAGTGAATGATGGCATGGCTATCTCATCTCTGAGTAGACATACATCCCTACAGAATGTAAGCTCTGTGATGGCTGGAATCTTGCCTGATCATTGGTGTATTCCCATCTCTTAGAACTGTGTCCATTATAGCAGCAGGCATTCCATGATTATTTATTGAAAAAAGTATGTAAGGCAAATACATCCCAAGTGGGAAAGCACACACCTCGAATTCTTATAGGAAAAGAGGCAGAAGAAAAACGATGAAAGTGGGTACAGGGACCCCTGTTGCTGGTTGATTCAACATATATGTTGGGCATTGATGGTGTCAGGCTCTGTGCTGGGACCACAGAGGGTACGAGTGGTTCACAGTCTTCAAGGCCAGCGGCTGCACCCAAAGGAGCCTTACAAGGCCAGGAGGAATTTTACTCCTCCATAAGCTCCAATATCATCTTTCCTTTAAATCAGTGTTCTCTGAAAAGGGAAATGAAAAATCCTATTAAGTTAAAGTAAAAGTGTCTTTAGAAAATATTCTTCGTTATGAACTCTAAAGTGCAATAAAAATAAAAAACAAAGACAAAAACCCAGTTAATATTCCAATAAGGATTCATGGTAAGTCCCTTATACTTTTCTCCTGCCACCCCAATTGCTCCTCCTGAATAGATTTCTGGAATTGCCATTACACAAAACAAAGAAAATGATGACATGGATAATTATTATACAAGATAGGAAGTGTTAGAGGCCTTAAGAAATGTATAGGTAAAGTATTGTGAGGGTTTGGAAGAAGAAAGGATCGCCACTTCAATTAGTCAATGTCTTTGCAAACAATGGGAATCGGCAGTGGGAGATTTTACAGAACCAACATTTCCTCATGAGTCAACAATGGCAGGAGCCCATTCTGAAAGCATGGGAACCATACCAGAAGGGGAAAAACATGGGAGCCAACTCATATCTCAATAATAAATTCTGCTCAACTTGTTTTTTTTGTTTCAAATGCATGGAGTTCGCCTTTTAGCTTTCTTTCCTAATATAGCCTGTTGTTAATATTTGTTTAAATACAGACTGGGCTAACGTAATAGAGGCATTTCAAAAAAACAACCATTTGGACAAAATAGACGTTTCTATCTCATGTAACAGTTTGGGTATAAACAGTCTAAAGGCCAAAAAGAGGCTTGATGGTGTCAGACGCACAGTCTGCTTCTTTCTTTCGCTCTGTCATTCACAACACAGTTTCAAATCACAGTTTAAAGTGGCTGCTCCAGTACCTACCTTCACATGTGCATCCCATCCGTTGGGAAAGGGAAAAAGAAGAGAAGAAGGCCACACTCTTTGTTTTAAGTGACCTGGAAGTCGTGTATATTACTTCTGTTCACACCCCATTGGCCAGAACTTAGTGACATACCCATATTTAGCTGCAGACAGAGTGGGAGTTGAAAAATAGATTCTTTATCTGGGAAGTAAATAACACTATTCTTACAGGAAGATGCGAAGTTCTATTCTTACAGAAAGATGGGGAGAATAGAATTGTGGGAATGTTGGGGAACAGGGAGTCTCTGTAAAGTGTGGCATATTACCAAACAATTTTGTATTCTATGTAGAGATCCATTTATTGCTTCATCCGGGAAAGGGAGTCATTCTAAATATTTTTAATGATTAACTTAAAACCTACAGTTATTCTGTAGGTGGCTTCTTTTCCAGGGCTTTTATTTTTGTAGCTTCTATCAAATCATGAATTCTTTCAATAAATATTTTTGAACACCTATTGCGCTGGGTATATTTTAAGACATATAAACACTCTTATTTCCTATCCTACTAGTGACTTTATTCTAAAAATGCTGTCTCTATAGAAGACATGACACTAGAACATGTAGTAAAGGCTCCTAAAAGCACGGGGAATGAGAGTTGGGAGCTGCAGTTGTTAGAATCGGAAGTGAGGAGTAGTTGGTGGGACTCTAGCCCTACAAATCTCCATCAGACTCACACATTCACCCCCAATAAACATGGACTCCAGCCAAAACCGGTTTGGCTCAGTGGATAGAGCATGGGCCTTTGGATTGAAGGGTCTCCCAGGTTGGATTCCGGTCAAGGGCACTTACCTTGGTTGCGGGCACATCCTCAGTAGGGTGTGTGCGGGAGGCAGCTGATCGATGTTTCTTTCTCATTGATGTTTCTAACTCTCTCTCCCTCTCCCTTCCTCTCTGTAAAAAATCAATAAAATATATTCTAAAAAACAAACAAACAATGGACTCCAATTAACAGCCTGCTCACTATGCAAATATAATTCCAAGGGTAGTTCTTTAGCTCCTTTTTCCAAAACATTGCCGTCCTTGCACCTGTCCTTTCTAAGAATTCTAGGCCACTCCTGGCGCGGGGATTTGGACCAACTCCCTCGCCACCCTCCTGAAGGGCAGGATAAGAGCGGATCCTGAAATAGGAGCCAACCGGCGTGTGCCAGTGTCTTTCCCAAGTAGTATTCTTTCAAAAGAAAGAAAAGCGAGCGGGCAACACAAAGCACTCCACCTGGCACGACTTCAGAATGCTTGCGATGAAGATATTCCGCGTATTGTTAGTCAGAGATCTAGGCCTGCCTTGCTCCACACAAACAGAAGCTGCGTTTCCCCGCTGCCTGTGTGCATCCTCTTGCATGTATGGCTTCACCTTGGGGTGCTAGGACAGCAGGGCTTCTCTAAACGGTTCTGAGGCCTGAAGAACATGAAAAGAAGCCACGAAGGGCTCCGGAAAGCGTTTACATTGACGAGTGATACGTATGGACGGTACCTTTTCCCTTTTCTTGCTGCAAAGGGAAAGCCTTTGTGCGCTGCTTTCCGTTGTAATTGAGGCGGAGGCCGAGGGGCCAGCAGCAGGGGTTGGCGGGAATTAACGAAGGGAGGCCGTTTGGGCCTTATCATCCTCACTCCTGGACCACTCCCTTGCACTTGAACTGGCTGGAATTCAAGGGGCATGGGGAAGAGTAGTGTGGCCCTGCAAAACAGAAAGAACCAGAAGCTTTCTTTTGGGATTCAGTCACCTGTCAGGTGGTTGGAGAGGAAGCCACAGCTCTCTTTCTTTCTTTCTTTCTTTCTTTCTTTCTTTCTTTCTTTCTTTCTTTCTTTCTTTCTTTCTTTCTTTCTTTCTTTCTTTCTTTCTTTTCTTTCTTTCTTTTTCTTTCTTTCTTTCTTTCTTTCTTTCTTTCTTTCTCTTTCTTTCTTTCTTTCTTTCTTTTTTTCTTTCTTTCTTTCTTTCTTTCTTTCTTTCTTTCTTTCTTTCTTTCTTTCTTTCTTTTTTAAGACTTATTTTTTGTTTTCTATAGCATGGATCAGAGCATTTAAGTACCAATAACAGCTAACACCTACTGAGAGCCTCTGATACACACCAGACACTGTTCTGAGTGTTTTTCGTGTCATTACCTTATTTGATTCCTACAATAACTCTCTGCGGTGGGTGCTCTAATTATTTCCATTTTACAGCTATGAATCGGAGGGAGAGGGGAAGGCTCTATGCGGCAGGCTTGGGATTCTGTCCTTGGCTGTCTGACTCCAGCACCATCCACTACATCACCCTGCCTTAGAGAACGGTTGAGCTCATGGTTGTCATTGTCTTCTAGATTTACATCTCAGGTTCTGCGACAGGTGGTGGACATAGATTTGCATTTCCTAATGGAAGCAGGAATGAAGTTAAATCATAAACAAGAGGATGCTTGAAAAGAATGTTTAAAAAAACCTTGCAAAGAGTTTGTGCCTTTTCCCTGACTGCCTGCTGGCACGTTTCTAGCTGTGGGGAAGGAAGGACAGCACATTACTAGGTTCTATATAAAGCAATTTATTATTTTTTTGAAACATGATAATGGCCTTGTGTTCATCTTAAGAGTTGAGAGTGGCAACAGTCTGATAGCACCCTCAGAAGCATGCACTCAGCAAGATTCCCTAAATAGTTCTTCCCCTCCAGTCCTGACCCAGTAACCTCTGGGCCATTCTATTCCCTGGAATCTCCTGTATAGGGCCCCAAAGAGTATGCTGATGCCTGCAACATCCTTTTAGGATGTGAAGACCTACAGACAAATGGCTCCTGGGGATGGGAACATATCAAAACGTAATCCTTACTCATAACAGAATTGAGTTCTGTGTGAACCCAGCAATCAGGGGATGAAAGGTGAGTGCATTAACCTACCATGTTATCTGTATAGGAGTTTTATATCTTAAATGGAACAGACATCCCTGCAAAACAATAATGGGCTGAGATTAATGAGTTACAGGTGACCCTCAGACACGGGAAGGTTGACTTTGGATAAGCACCCACAAAGGTCAAGTGCTTATCTGAATGAACCACAAGTCTTGGATCTGGGGTAAAATAAAGGCCGAGAAATACCCTGAGGAGAGGCTTTCTTCAACCTGAGTTTTGTGTTCTTTCGTACCTTCTGCTAAATTCCGCATTGCATTGGACCAGTCCTTTCTTGTGGCATTTGCACACACATCTCTGGCCTAAACCAGATCTCTACATCATGGAAATAGTATGAAAACCCAGAGCAATGCTTTTCATTCACATTTGTAGGGTTTCAGAATGGGTTGTAGACCAATTATTTTTGCTAGCATAGAATTTAGTCTTTCTGATAGAGGCTTTGTAAGAACTGGAATGAAACGCCACAACTCTGGTCGCTTTTACCTGGTACTGACTTGGGGATTTGCATCTGTCTCATTGTACAGGGCAAATATGTGCTGGTAATGATAACTTCTGTGTCTATCACTCTTGAATCAGTTTTGATATTTCCATTTAAGACAGAATAATTAATCTCCAAAGCAGTGCTGTATTCTTCATTTATTGAAAAACACACTTGGAGTTGCACCCCCCATAGAGAGTATCTGCTGGGCTCTATCTTAGGAACTTCCCCCCCCACCCCCCCAGGAAGGCGAGTCAACTGGGAGAGGTCCGTGGGGGCAGGGCAGACCCAGCTCAGGCTTTAGGAGAAGTTCAGTGTGGAAAGTGGAGTGTTCATGTGGGAAGGTGAGCATACACTTACCTGATACAGAACACCAGGGTGTCTCCACTGGTAGATAGCATCTTGGTCCAGGTGTGTTGACAGTAATAAAGGGATATAAAGCTGCTAGCCCTCATGTACCTTGCCCCTGCCAGACATTTGAAAACAAGGGAAATAAGATGCCCACTGAGAGCCAAACTTTAAAAACAATGTGGACTGAAATAGAGCATAGATATGCAGTTTTCCTAGGCCTCAGGAGCCCGAGAATATATTAACACATGCAAAGAAAGAATGCATGACTCAGAAGGGGGGTTGGCCAGCTCATGGAGGTGATTAAAAGAGTCCCTGCTGCAAAAGTTAGTGGTGCTGGTCCAGGTTTTGGCCCTGGAAGACGGATTGGGCCTGGCCAAAGTCTTCTCAGACTGGGGTAAGCATCAATTAAACGTTTACTCAAACAAATGGATATGGAGTGCTACATTGCTGCGTTAGGTGTAGGTTGAGCTTTGGGATAAAGTGCTGAGGGTGGAGAGTACCTCTCAAGGAAGAGGACTGTCCTGAACCAGGTACAGTCTGGAAGGAAGCATATTCCTATGAGGAAGAAAAACTGTAGCCTAAGGGCTCTTAGTCTCCAGGAAGACTTGCCTGAGGAAGTAAGTGTAGATGGGAGAGGTGAAGGCCCACCTGGAGTTAAACAGTAGAAGGAAGTACTTTTAAGGGCCAAATAGGGCTAGTGTTTGCTCAGGGCAGGGATGGATGGAACTAGGGTGGTTTTAAATAATAGATACTATTGTTTTTGAGTACTTAGTAGGTGCTAGGCACTTTGAAAGTGGTTTATTCTCCTAATTTTCATCATAATCCTATGAAATAAATACTGTCTTTATGCCTATTTTACTGAAGAGGTAACTAGAGCACAAATAGGTAAATAAGTCACCTGAGCTCCAAAGTAGAGGAACAGAGATTTGAACTATGGAAGTGTGGTTGCAGAACCCATATTTTAACCTTTTCTGATACTAAAGGCAGAGGCTGAAGTAGCCGGACCATGTAGAGCCAGCAGTGTCCAGTTTTAAAGGAGTGACCTAGTCAAACGTGTGCTTTGAAAAAAAGATCACTCTGGCCTCATTGTGATCTACCATTTTTCTAAAATCTGGTTATGATTTTGTTCCCTGTATAAGTCTGTGGAGAAACAGGGAATGAACAGATCATATGAACTTCAAGAATTTTGCTCATCAAGACAACCATTTCTTACTATAAATTAATATACTAGCTTTGAATATGATACGGCTTTTCAAAATTTTTGATGGCAGGAAGAGAATACAGTACATTGCTTGTGTAGCTCCTACAACAATTGTTTCTTAATGTAAATTAATAAAATGACACCCTGATTTGATATATCAGACTCATGAGATAGATTAGGCAGTCTGCCCTAGCAAGGTTGATTTATTTTCTCTAAAAGTATGACATTTCTGATTTGCAATACTAAGGAGCAGGCTTTGTCAACAACAAACTCACCAAACGAATGATTTTTCCTGTGGCAGGAGAAAGTCTGCTGCCTTTTCCCAAGGGTGACTGGGAAACACTTAACATCACTGGGGCTATGTATGACAGCCACAAGTCACCACCCCCAGCCCTTCTCCCATTCTTCCTCTTTCTTCTCCTCCTCCTTTTTATTCTCTTCTTTCTCCTCTTTTGATAATATTAAGCAACATACACAGGTAGGCAGTATTAGGAAGGTCTGTCAGCATATTTCTGGTTCAGAACCCTTTGCTGGGAAACCAACAAGGCATCAAGCAACAGGGAAATAAAAGAGAAACCCACTCAACATAACTGGGGAGCAAGCTGGAACCTGGATCTTGGTTTCACAACAGGGGCCCAGCATACGAGCCATTCAGTATGGAGATACAAATCTAGACAAAGAGTAGAGATGGTATTCAAAGCCTTGTAGCTGAGGAGATCCTCTATGAATTGAACATAGTTAGGGAAAAGATGAAGTCAACCCTCATCCCTGGGGCACTCCAAGTCTTAGTGGCAAGGAGATGAGGCACCAAGATGGGAGGCTGACAAAAAAAGTTACTAAGAAGTGGGAAGAAACTCAGTAGAGAATGGTGTCCTGGAAGGCAAGGTTAAAAGTCTTTCAATGGGGAGAAAATTATCAACTCCATAAAATGTTTACAAGCAGGACAAGGACTGAGAATTGACTGATGGATTTGGCCATGTGGAGGTCCTTGGTAACTGTAGCTGGAGCAATTTTGATGTTTGCAGGGTGAGGTGGTGATCAGCTTGCTTCGAGAGAGAATGGGAGGAGAAAAATTGCTAGTGAATATAAACAACTGTCTTGAGGAGTTGTGTTGCCAAGAAGGAAAGAGAAAGTGGAGCAGTAAGAGAGAGAGGTGGTATCAAAAGATTTTTGTTTTTACTTTTAATGAAAGAAACAAGAACATGTTTATATGTTATGACAATGGACCAGGAAAATGGGTGGTGGTGGTGGTGGCGGCGGGAGTTTGATGCAGGAGAAAGGGGAAGAATTGCTAGATTGCTAGAGAACTATTCTTATGGCATTGAGAGGGGATGGGATCTAGTACAAAAGTGGGAACTGGCCTTGGCTGAAGTCACCCAAAGTCACAGGAGCAAAGGCATGGTATCCCTCATCATCACTCAACATCATTCACTTTTTCACCATGAAAACAGAAACATCTAGAAAAAGATCTTGCTCCCCAGGTCCACCACTGGTTGTGGAGGATTGAGGAGAGGAGAAGGGATGAAAGAGTTATTGAGGAGAATGGGAGAGGGAATGGACAAGGACACTGAATGACACAACTGGGCAGCATTATTGGTCCATGGGAGCTGATAATAATTGGGAATTTAGAGTGAGATCAGCCAGCATGGTTGTGTGTTTTTCTCAAGCACGTTTAGTTGTAAGGATGCTGGCACAAAATAGACAGAAAGTTGGATTTAATCAAGCCTGAAAATGTACCAGCACAAGACAGTGAGAAAGGAGCAAAGAGGATGAGGGTGCTTGCAAGAGAAGAAGAATGCTGGATCATGGAACTTAAGTAGGATAAGGAGGAGGCACTTGAGGACACAGAGGAATGGGGACAGTGACGGGGTGGTAGGATCAATAAATTGCAAGTCCTAGTGAAGTCAAAAGATATCCAAATGTCTCACACTCCTGATGTTCATATTTCTTTAAATATTAATGACAATAGTTTTTCCTGGGGATGGGGTTCCTCTGTTGGAGCAGTTATTGCTGGGGAGCTGCCAGCATCAGTGCTTATTGACGAGAGAGGAGAGAGTGCTGCTTCCTTATCAAGGAGACAAGTGACAGGTATGGGGTAGCACAGTGGTCGGCAAACTCATTAGTCAACAGAGCCAAATATCAACAGTACAACGATTGAAATTTCTTTTGGAAGCCAAAATTTTTAAACTTAAACTTCTTCTAATGCCACTTCTTCAAAATAGACTCGCCCAGGCCGTGGTATTTTGTGGAAGAGCCACACTCAAGGGGCCAAAGAGCCGCATGTGGCTCGCGAGCTGCAGTTTGCCGAACACGGGGAGAGCAGGTCTCAGAGTGTCCAGTCTCTTGGGTTTTCTAGTCCTAGGATTAGAGGAGGAAGTGTTTAGACTCCAAGTCTCTCTCACACACAAATGCACATGCACACCTCACATGTGCATTCTTCTTCTTTTAACAAGAATTAGGATAGTGCCCCGTGCCAGATGTGTGGTCTGTCAGTGATTCTCCAGATGTTTTTGGAGACTAAGGGGAAGGCCACAGACAGCCCACGATAAGGTGAAAAGTCAGGAGAGGAAAAGGCTTTTAAAGGCAATGTTTTATGGAACCTTAGGATTTAGTTTATGGAGGATATCAAGTAATGTCAATGTGGAATATGTAGTAGAAACCTGCTCATCACTTCATGAGGGACGAAGTCTATAAAATGTGGCCGATGTCTTCGTGTGGTGACCACAAGACAGGTAGTTGCCTGAAGCTTACCTTTGGGAATTCTCGTGTTTATGGTTACCTCAGCTTCCTGCCCGCCTGCCCTCTGGTCTCAGCCAAGGGTTGCTTGGTCGTTTAGACTTTTAAATAAAAAATGGGCTTTTTAGATCAGTCAGCCCTTTTTCTTTTTACAGATGCTAGAATTCAGGCCTAGCGAAGTGAAATCTGTGTTCCCCCATTCTGCAGAGATGTGGTGCTGTATTCTGGCCTATGGCTGTGATGAAAGCAGCCCCTTCCTCCAAGCTTCTGTTGGAGACTTGTTCCTCCTCGTGACTGCCCTTGACCTGTGTGTTAAAAGTACAGTTTGCCCTCAGAATGAGATGCCTTCCACATAACCCAGAAGTACAGCTTGCTTCGTCCTACACTGTTATGCAGAGGATGGAGCAAGAAGTTTTGGGTTTGTTTGTTTTTGTTTTGTTTGCAAACTTTATTCACACACAAAAATGATCAGGGACTGGGGATGAGAAGGGGACAATGCTTTTACTCTTTAGAATAAATTTTATGTAAGAAATATGAAAATAATAATAGTAAATTATGCTGAAAGAGTTTGAGTTTTAGAGCCAGACAATAATGATGATTGTATGTTTTGAGTGCTTATTCTGCTGGACAGGGTCCTCTCCCACACACTGGTGTCACTGATTATGGGATCTTAGGCAAGTTACCTAACTTCTTTCAACATCCTACCCCCCTCCCCCCCCCCCCCCCCCCGCCAAATAAAATAAAATAATAATAATGCTTTTTTTAGGCAAGGTTATTTTTGTTAATTATTAATTTTTACATCATGTAAAAGTATCTGACATATAACAGGTGCTCAATAAATGTTTATTTGTGTTCTTTTTATTTGTTTGTTTGTTTGTTTGTTTTTTTGATACCTTGTCCCTCAAGGTTCCTAAGCTTTAAAAATACTTTTCCAGATTTTGAGCTGTTAAAAAATTTCAACAGCAAGGTGAGAATGGTTATGATTAAACCCACTTGATATTGTGTGTTCAATTTTGTAATGTAACCTGATATCAACAGCCAAGATCTTTGTCCTGAAGGGAATTTCAATATTTAGCAAAGTGGGGCTGATTGAGTAGCCATTAATTCTGAAGATATGTTCAAATGCAAAGTCCATCTGTTTGAAAATGTAAATTGCTCTTTTTAAATGTATTTTGTATTGGAATTTAGGAATTTGTCACTTTTTCTTTACACGGGTTGCAGGTGCCTTTACCATCACGGAGTCCTATTATTGTAACATCTCACACAGGAAATGCACACTCTGACATTAGGCATCAAATTGCTGAAATGTCCTGTGTTTTCTGTTCATTAAAGCCCTAAAGCACTATGTGCAAATTCCCTTACTTTAATTACACACCTCGGGGATGTGCAGGCCAAAAAAGAAAAAGAAAAAAAGGAGCCAGTCAGACAAAAAGCCAGGTCTCTGCCAAAAATCCCCAGCCCCCTAAACTGGTAAACATTTATTTTCAGCTGGGAAATCTGCTATTAATTCATATAGTGGCTTTCCCAGCTGAAATAATGAGCCGAGCCAAGTGAACCAAATGTTCGCAGTGAGCAAACATGAGCGGTGGGGAGTCGGCCCATCTCTTATTTGCAGGCTTGTTTCTTCAGCAGTTCAGGAACATTTGTACATTTCCCTTTTACCTGGAGGCCTCCCAGTGTTTATGCTTCCCATGTCTTAGTTTTCAAGCAGAGCTTCTAGACGCTACTGTAGAGAGGTGCTTTAAGCATGAAAAGAAGAGCAAAAAACACAAACCCAAATTATTTATTAGGGCTTAAGAGCAAAGTCTCCCCACCAGCATTGTTGACTTTGTATTTGATTTGAAGGCCTTAAAAGTCAGAATGAGAAAAAACATGAGATTTTGAGGGAAATGCCATTTTGGGATTTTTTTTGGGGGGGAGGGGGTAAAAGTTAACAAAAATTCTAAACTTATAAGCACAAAAGTTTGTTGTTCCATAAAGCAAACTAGGAATTAAGATGCATTATAAAAGGCATTTAAATTTTTCTGGGAGACTCTCTTCATTTCCATTTCATGGCGAAGCTTTAGAAGGTGGAAAATAAGAAAGGAAATAGCTACCCACAGGTGCCATATGCATATGACCAGGTAGAGTGTTATTTACACTTTGAACCCAGATTCTGGAACAGAAAGTTGTATGAAACGGAATAGAAAGTGGTTTGCAGAAGAGCATGCACGAAGGCTTCATGGAAATCAAAGAAGGAAGGAGAAACATAAACATGAAATGACAAAGTAGGAAGAGTCAGTCAGCATATTAATTCCGATGACAATGCAGAGAATCTGCTCAACAATTAACCATTTCACATGTTTCTTGATGTAACAAATTTAAAAAGTCCCAAACCCAGCTCAGCTGCCAATATAATCAATAACTGCAGTTTCAATGCCTCTCCTAATATAAGTGTGGATGCAGAGTTTTGATTTATTCTCAAAAAATGAGATGGGTTACATTTTAATGAAGGTGTGGTTTACATGATAGCAAAAATGATGAAAAGCAGCTTTTAATTCACAGTGCTTTCAAATCAAGGTTACCCACCTCCAAACCCTGTTCCTAAATGAAAATTTTAGCAGATACATGAGTTTTTAGCAATGAATAAATGAATAAAATGTAGGAGAAATATTTTCTTTTTTGTTTTATAAGAAGCAGCAATGCCCTATTAATTTTGACAGACAACTTGGCATTAGCCATTTTAAAATCCAACATGGGATAAAGTTATGCATTACTAGTCTCCCTACATTTTTTTTTTTTTTTGTCAAGAGATGAACGTTTTGCCAGATTTTTAATAACATGCCAAGAGCTTTGTCGGCCCGTTTATTGAGCTCGGCGTGACGATGCCAGTTTTTTGTCCACCACCCCACTGGGTGTAACCCTGCCCGTCACAGCTCACATAACTCCTCCCCTGCAATTAGACAAAGTCAACACAGCAATCACTCCCCACCGCCCCGAGGTACCTGCACTATCAACAGTGCAGATTCCAGAGGCTTGAACAAGCTTTGCTTTGTCACTGCCTCCCCATCCCAATTAGGACTTTTTTTCCCCCCTTCTTTCCCTGCCCAGGCAATTTAGCACCAACACCAAGGGTGGACCAGATAACTCTTTTAAAAAAGCGTGTTTAAATCATTCTTCTGCCCCTCCCCCCAGCCCAACCCAATCAATTCTTTCTCCACCCCCTTTTCACCACTTCCTCCACCACCATCCCTCTGGGCTCCCCTCTCTCTTCCCCCCTTCTCCCCCCCCCCCCCCAAAAAAAAAATCAGCCCTCTCAGAAGGAAATAGGAGTCTGCAAGAAGGCAGCTCGCAGCCCCTAACTAGTTACCATGCCGACTGGAGCCTGTGCTGAGGAATGTGCTGCTGCCACACTGAACTCAATAAAAAGATGAAGAAAATGTGCAGGCAATACCAGTTTGGCTGCGGTGCCGGGGAATCTGAGGCAGGGCTGCTGGTATGGAGGGGTCTCACTGCATGCAATTTGCAAACATGCCAACTCAATAGCATGTGATAGGCACTGGATGGCATTTAGAGGTCTTGGCGTCTTTAAGGGCTGGCAAGGAATGAGGGCTTGATGGGAAATCTGCCTTGTGAAACAATGCTTGCCCTCAGAAATAGGAGCTTTATTAATTTTAATAAGAATCTGTGCAAAATGCTTTGTACAAGCCTTCCACTTCTCAGTCCAATCATTACACCTCCATGAGATGTATCCGCAACTTACTTTTGACTGGCCACCAAAAAATAAAAAAATAAAAAAAATCTGACTTTCTGTCCTAAAAGTCATGGGTAGAAATCATATGATACCAGGGTTGTGTTGTCAGGAGCTCTGATGGAGTTGTAAATCACAAGCAATATTTTGTGCGCCATGCCACGGAGAAGAGGATGCTGTCCTTTGTGAGGAGAAAGGGGGAGGCAGAATGCAGTCCATGCAGAGCAGGATTCCGAGGGTTGGAGAGATCTGGAACTTTCCATCCAGATGGAGGAAGATCGGGTCTATGCTGTGGTACTTCTAGGGAGTCTTCCTGGGTCTGGAGAACTGAGCTACCAAGAAATAATTCTTAGTTCAAAGGTGCCCTTGGGATGTTAAAAGTAAATACAGGACCACCATGGGGACTAGGTCCACTCCAACAAAATTCTTTTTTAATTGAAAGTATTGAGGTAATATCAGTTAATAGAATTATATAAGTTTCGTACAGATGATGTATTACAATTTTATAATATACTAGAGGCCTGGTGTACAAAATTTGTGCATGGGGGGGGGAGGGAGTCCCTCAGTCTGGCCTGCACCCTTTCACAATCTGGGACCTCTGGCTCCTAAACCGCTCACCTGCCTGCCTGCCTGATTGCCCCTAACCCCTCTGCCTGCTTGCCTGCCTGCTTGCCCCTAACTGCTCTCCCCTGCCTTGACCCCCGCCACTGTGGCTTTGTCTGGAAGGACATCTGGAAAATGTCTGGCCTATCTGGTCTAATTAGCATATTACCCTTTTATTTATATAGATAATCTGTATATTGTATTATGTGCTTGTTGCCCTAAGTCGAGTCTCCTTCCATCACCATTTATACCCTCATTACAGAATTCTACCTCCCCCCACTTCCCTTTTCCTCTGGTAATCACCATACCTTTGTATGTGTCTATGAGTTTTTTGTGATTTTTCTTTTTCCTTTTTTTCTTTGCTTAATCCCTTCATCTTTTCCACCCAACCCTTCAACCCTTCTCCCCTCTGGCAGTTATCAGTCTGTTCTCTGTGTTCTATGTGCTAGTTTCTATTTTGTTAATTTGTTTTGTTCATTAGATTCTACATATAAGTGAGATCATATGGTATTTTTCTTTGACTGCCTTATTTCACTTAGCATAATCCTCTCTAGGCCCATCAAGATTGTTATCCAAAACACCTCTTCCTGCCTCCCATTCCCGTGAGCCAGACTACCTTGGATTTCCCAGAATGAAGGGGAAATTTTTTTCAGAATGAGGATGACTCAGGACAACTACTTATACCTCACATTCAAATTAGTAAGATTCTTTCTTCCTGCCTTTCCTGCCTTCCACATCGATTGATTCCAAACTGTCCTGCACATCACTGGCAAAATAGTTTTCCATGCTTGCCAATTCGACCCTGTCTTTTCATTGCCCACAGCCTCCCTATGGCTCCTCATTGCTATGGCAACCACATGTCCTGGATTTTTCAGGACATTTTGATTTCAAATGTTCTGTCATGTGGTCAGACCATGTGTCAGATCATATGCCAAAAGATATGTCCAGATTTTGGTTTTGAAAATATTGTCACCATACGCATTGCTCCCCAGCTATGTCTATCCTTCCTTTTCTAGCAAACTACAAAATAGTCCTTCTCTTTTAATACAATAGCTTTTATGTTTACGTAGTATTTTGCAGAGTGTTTTCACATAACCATTTTGATGAATCCTTTCCTTCCTTTGAAGTAAGACAAGATAGAAGACATTATTTCAATTTTATAGATGAGAAAATGGGGACACAGTGAATTGATTTTCTATCATGTCTATAGTGGCAAAACGATTAGAATCACAGTCTCCTGAGTCTAATGTCTTTTATCTGCAACATGCTGCTTCCAAATATAAATGTGATGCTTTGTACTCTATGTTTGTTTGCTTTTTGTCCCTGAAAGACTGCCTTTGAGGGGCCCGTGTGATTGTAGATGAACTATTTCCTGATTTATGTTACATATCAGCTCATGAAGTTGAGTAAAAGTTGGAGGAAAGGCTTTAATATGGCAGAACTGGGGGCTGAGATGTTAATCATCAATGTCGTGTGTAACTTAAAAAACAAGAGAGAGAGAGAGAGAGAGAGAGAGAGAGAGAGAGAGAGAGAGAGAGAGAGAGAGAGAGAGAAGAAGGGAGGGGGAGAGGGAAAGAGAGGAAGGAAAGGAGGGTGGGGGGGAGGATAAGGAAGAAAGGAAGGATAGAAGGAGGGAAGGGAGAGAGGAAAAGAAGGAAGGAGGGAAGGAAGGAAAGAAGGAAGGAAAGAAAGAATTCCAGGGAATCTGTCAGACAGTTACACCAGCAATATGTCTAAAAGTCAGACTCATCTAGCACATGACTAATGATATTTGCAAACATTTGCTTCTTAATATTCTTCTTTATTATTATTAAAATTTCTCAATAATAGCATTTTTGTCATATGGTGCTAATATGTCATATGGTGCTAAATGCTAAATAAAAATAAAATGAAAAAGGAGAGAAATGCATATTATTAGCCTAATTATCCATTCATGAACTCAATAATTAATTTACAAATATCAAGCACCATCTACGTGCCTATACTAGATGGTAGAGATAGAGTGGTGATATCTCAAAGCTCATAGTCTGGTGATAATTATTGATTGTGACAAGTGCTACAAAGAAGATAAATAGGATGATGTGATCAGGAGAACTGTGGGAAGCTGGTGGGTACTTAAGGAGAGCCACTTCAGAGACAGTGGTCAGGGAAAGCCTCTCTGAGGAGGTGGTGTTTAAACTGACACTTGAAGGGTGATAAGGAGCCAGAGTCATGCAGGAGCTGGAGGGGGAGGGGGAGAGCATTTCAGAAAGTGAGAACCAGAGGCACAGAACCCTGCAGTTCTTATGTTCCATGTGACCAAGTATTTTATTTTGCATAGTATTTTGCAGAGTGCTTTCACATAACCATTTTTTTTGATGGATCCTTTCCTTCCTTTGAAGTAAGATAAGATAGGAGACATTATTTCAATTTTATAGATGAGAAAATGGGGACACAGAGTAGTGAATGGTATGACTGGAGGAATGGTATGACAGCCATAGTAAGTGGTTGGGACTATATTCTAAAGCACATGTGTCAAACACAAGGCCCGCGGGCCAAATCCAGCCCTCCAGGCCTTGCAATGTGGCCCGCACCGCGCTGTCATCACTGCACTCCTCTGTCAGTTTATGACATTGTCAGTTTATGACTGTTCAGTAAACCATTCGGCCCGCGATTTAGGCTGGATTTTAGATTTTGGCCCCTTCTCTGATTGAGTTCGACACCCCTATAAAGCAATAGAAAACATTGAAGCCATCGAGGAGAGAAACCTATAGCTAAGATTTTTCTAGGGAAAACCCGCAATACTACTGCTGGACCCAATTCTTATCTTACAGGCCTAAGTCTACAGAAGCAATGCTATAGGTCGAATATCAGAACTCTTTTTTTTTTTTTATTAAAATATATTTTATTGATTTTTTACAGAGAGGAAGGGAGAGAGATAGCTAGAAACGTTGATGAGAAAGAAGCACCGACCAGCTGCCTCTTGCACACCCCCTACTGGGAATGTGCCCACAACCAACGTACATGCCCTTGACCGGAATTGAACCTGGGACCTTTCAGTCTGCAGACTGACGCTCTACCGCTGAGCCAAACCTGGTTTCGTCGAATACCAGAACTCTTGGGGGCTCTTTGTGCAGCATGATAAAGTTCTTCACCCTCTAAAAATGTTCAAAACAGAATTTTCAGGCTAGATTTCAAACTCTGTCTTCATTAGCATCTCTCACATGCCAAGTTCTATATCATCTAGGCATCTTAACTCAAGATCAGTAACACTATCTAGAAGTGGGAAGGCAACCAAGGTAAATTTGAGAGGAGAGGACATGAAAATAGGAATAGCAGGCAGATTGTTTCTGGGTAGACAGGGATGGAAAGGATTTGTTACTAAGCAGAGAAGAGGTTTAACTTCTAATTGCTGTTGATATCTTCGGCCTTAATGTTTTGCCAGAGAAAGGACAGGAGGAAGCAGTGATATGTGACTGAAGCTTTTTTGCATAACAGTTTACTCCGGAATCAACTGGCCAGGCTGAGGTTTTAATTTGGCTGTGATTCTAGAAAGGACAGAACATGTGTGATGAGCAACTCTTTCTGCTGCAATCCACGGTGATGTCTGCATAACCACCATTTCAGTGAAAACTTTTAGCCAACTCTCAGATGCTCTGCAATGGTCAGACTCATGCATAGTACAACTCACAGGTTTGAGCTTTGGGGGGGTGGGTGTTGGCATTGAGTTGCACGTGTTCACTGAGGATAGTTACAGATGCTTACGTGACCTTTCCAGGAATCTCGCCTGCTACACAGTGGCACAGTATAAGGCCAGGAATCTATTTTAAAACAAACTCAAAAATGAAATGTATGACTCTCAGTCTATATTCTTTATTTGTTGGGCATAAAGCAGCAAATCAATTTTAGAAAAGGAGTAATGGTTGGATGGTTTGTATTTAATTGGCTACAGCATTGGTGAGAAAAAGATTCGTGCTAATTCAGACTATGATAATGGCTTCCTTGGTTCTTGAAGGTATATATTTAAGAGCAGATGCACAGCAAACCCAGACATACAATAGCTTGTCAAGAATGTCTATTCCAAAGTGTTTTCTATGGAAACCTGAGGGAACTGGTTTATGTAAATATTCTTACTGTACTACTTTCAGAATAAGTATCTTAGATCTAGCTTAATAGTCTCACAAGAACACAGCGAGCCCACGTT
This sequence comes from Pipistrellus hanaki, assembly GCF_964339955.1. Classification (NCBI taxonomy): domain Eukaryota; kingdom Metazoa; phylum Chordata; class Mammalia; order Chiroptera; family Vespertilionidae; genus Pipistrellus; species Pipistrellus hanaki. The sequence continues at coordinate 34,296,881 of NC_140503.1, read as the reverse complement.
ATAAAGGTATCCTTAGCAAGCTGAAATGTCAGGTGGGCTTTATGGTTTATTCACGTACTGGTTAAGCTCCTATATCTAATCACTTATTTGTTAAAACACACATAGTAAAAACAACTTTTATTTTAAAAATGTTGGTTTTCCCCTTTTGCTCTTTGGATTTGAGTCTTTTAGATCACGTAGTATAAGGCAAACACTTAAAAGCCTAAGTTACTTGACACTTGTATTGCTTTTTAATTTAGTTTCAAAATAAAGCTCTGTCATGCAGTTTATTAACTAAGAAAAAGTATAAAAATTTACAGGCTGGCAATGCTCTATTCCCCAGCTGTTGGCTATATCTTAAAATGTTTTTAAAATGAAAAATCAATTAAATTATTTTTAAATAGATGACTGAAGTTTTCCTTATTTATTAATACTAGTAAACTAAGGGCCCAGTGCATGAATTCATGCACCTTGAAAGGAACTGTGGGCTACAAGGCTGTGGTGGGCACAGGGGTGACCACAAGGCTGCGGTGGGCACAGGGGTGGGTCTTGGACCATTCTACACACCCCTTCATGGCCCCTCCTGCCAGGGCCACCGGTCCCCTGTGCCCCACTCCTGCCACAACTGCTTCCACATGCTGATAGTGCAGAACGATTGAGGCCAGCGCCAGCAGTGATGCAAGAGGCGGCTGCCAGTCCTGATTGCCCCTCAGGAGCAAGGGGAGATGGAGAAGCCCTGAGGGGTGATCAGGGCCAGCAGCCACTAACAGTGCTAAGTGATTGGGTGCAAGCAGGGTCAGCACTGGCCCAACAGCAGGGGTGAGTGCCCAATGGGACAGTGCTGTGCGGGAACAAAGAATTTTCAGTAACCACCAGAGAATCATCCCAATGACAGAGACCAGCACCCTGCCTTGGTCTGGCACTCCCATTCACCTGCTCCTCCACCCACTGTGGCTGGTGCCTGCCATGTTCCCCACATGCACCCCCTGGTTGTCAGCACACATCATAGCGACCAGTTGTTCTGTTGTTCAGTTGTTCCACTGTTTGGTTTATTTGCATACTGGGGTTTTATATAAAGCTATAGAGATAGCTTTAAATACCTACTGTGTGCCAGCACAGGAATAGGATCTAGAGATACAGCAAGGAGAGCAAACAGTGATTTTAGGAGGAAATGGGAAGGTACAGACCTGGGACAGGAGACAATCCAGAAAAGCACAGAAGGCTTCATAGAAACTAGACCTTGAGTATTCCTGCCAGTGACTTTAAGCAGCAAGAAACTAAGCATGAACATTCTTTATGTCAGTAGTTATCATGCCCTGTTATGAAAGGGATTTCTTCCAAATTGCCTCCTTCTATGTCTCACAATAGATGACATTCAGATAGTCACAGTTCACATATTCTACCACTGCATTAGATCCCTGCTCTCCTTCCCCAGCCCAGTTTACTTCTCTCAAGGGTTGATTTTTAACTAGGATAATTTTTAAAAATTTTTATATGTTAACTTGAGAGAGAGAGAGAGAGAGAGAGAGAGAGAGAGAGAGAGAGAGAGAGAGAGAGATTTGTTGTTTTACTTATTTATGCATTTATAGGTTGATTCTTTTTTAAAAATATATATTTTATTGATTTTTTACAGAGAGGAAGAGAGAGGGATAGAGAGTTAGAAACATCGATGAGAGAGAATCATTGATCAGCTGCCTCTTGCACACCCCCTACTGGGGATGTGCCCACAACCAACGTATATGCCCTTGACCGGATCGAACCCGGGACCTTTCAGTCCCCAGACCGACGCTCTATCCACTGAGCCAAACTGGTTTCGGCCATAGGTTGATTCTTTTATGCACTTTGATGAGGGATTAAACCTGAAACCTTGGTATATTGAACTGATACTCTAACCAGTTACCTGGCCAGAACTTAACCAGGAGAATGTTATAGTTTCTTCTGTCCTAATATTTTGGCATATTTGTTTACTCCTCAGAGTATAACTTCCTCTGAGAACACTCTAAATCTGAAAGTTTTGGAGATCAAACTGGGTGGTGGTAAAGAGGGAGACAGAAGGTGTGGAAGGGTTGAAAATTCTTTGGGAAAATAACTCTTCTCCCTGGATAAATTTTCCCCCATTACTCTGCATTCCCTAGGAGCTGTTCTAGTTCTGCCATTTAGTGAAAACTCTGAGAATATGCTGGCTGCCACTGTGGGGAGAATAAAGAATTTTGGTGACTCAGAAAATAACCATCTGTTTTTCAAGCATCTTTATTCTGTCCAAAGACAGTTCACAATAATTCAATCATGACATTTGTGCACTGAGATAGACACCTTTATAACCATGAACCAGATTTAAACGTGTGATTATTTTCTTTGGGTCTTATCCAATGAATATGATAGTTTCTTTCAAGAAAATTCTCAACTCTCCCATCTCAGGTGGTTCCTCTGCCAAATGTTTTAGAGACCTTCAAGATGTGTGTCTGGGTAGACTTGCCAGATAAAACACTGGATGCTCATTTAAATTTGAATTTTAAATTAAAAAAAAAGGTTTTTTAGTGTAAATATGTTCTGTACAATGATTGGAACATGTTTATTATCACTTGGGGGGGAAAAACTATTCATTCTGTCTTGTATTTTAACTTGCTAATTCTAGAAACTCTATGCCCAGGCAATGGACACCAAGTCTTCACACTATGGTACCAATAGAGAAACCGGGTAATCAATTTAAGGCACTATTGTCAGCCTAGTTTCGGTGCCATCAATAGCAGCACCATAAAAACAGTTTATGAAGCACCCACATGCTCATCAGAATTGTGCTGGTTGCCATGCCGAGTTAGTTAAGTGGACATGGTCTTTTCAATCTAGGAAGACAATAACGGGACAATGTCAACAGTGAGGAACCAGATAAAAAGAAAGGGCAACATTAAAAAAAACTTGACAGACATCAAAGGAGTACATTCAATAAATAAAGCACTCCTATTATGTGGACAACTCGTCGTTAAGAACTGACACAAGACCACAAACATTTCTCAGAGGTCACTGGGCAGCTGTTGACATCTTCTGTTTAGAGGTAAAACAATGACCTAGAAGCAAAAGAATCTCTGCTTCGCTTAACTCCCAGAGTCCCCTTCACTCTAGAATCACCTCAACTCCTCATCTCTGCAGGACAGTTCATGGGTTAAAAAGTATTGAACATATGAAAGGACACAAGCGCATACATTACTATATGCCCATAAATAAATAAGGGAAAATGAAACCTTTGATGCCATCTGAAAATTCTCACCTATGTTTGTGCAGCAGAACTGGTCAGTTTGCCATCAGTAATGACTGAGAGTGGTAGCTACGTTCAGATCAATGGTGCAGACGCTGCAGTGGTGACTAAGATGTTTGGAATGACCTGGTCCACTGTGCCTAGTCTTATGGTGGATGTTCACTTGGCAACTACTTATCACACTTTAAAAGTGATTTAAAAGATTGATTTAGTGTGTCCACATTTAGAATTGAGGTGCTCTGAAAGATTATCAAGCATTATCTGTACACTAGAGGCCTGGTGCACGAAATTAGTGCACTTGGGCGGGGGGTGCACGGAGTGGAGTGTCCCTCAGCCCAGCCTGAGCCCTCTTGCAACCCAGGACCCCCTCGGGTAGGGTTCCTAGGCTTGGCTGGCAATCAGGGCTGATAGGGGCTTTCCTTCCCCTAACTGCTGGCCACGGCTTATATTCTTTCCTAATTATAAAAGTAATATATAAAAATTATAGAGACATTAAGAAAATGGGTAAGATAAAAGATAAAAAGTAGTCATAATCTCACATTTCTGAATTTCTCTTTAAAATTGTTAATCTCTAAAAGGTCAGAAAATAATGTTTAAAATTTCTCTCTGTCCACCACCAACATTAACTATATATTACTGTTAATATTATTATTTAATTCAGATTTTTATATTTTTGAAATAATTCTCTATTTTTTTTAAAGGAATAAAATAAGCCAAAACCGGTTTGGCTCAGTGGTAGAGCGTTGGTCTGCGGACTGAAAGGTCCCAGGTTTGATTCCGGTCAGGGCATGTACGTTGGTTGCAGGCACATCCCCAGTGGGGGGTGTGCAGGAGGCAGCTGGTTGATGTTTCTCTCTCATCGATGTGTCTAGCTCTCTAGCTCTCTCCCTTCCTCTCTGTAAAAAATCAATAAAATGTATAAAAAAATAAATAAAGGAATAAAATAAAATAGATACTGCTAAAGACCCACCTCCATTGCTGTCCTTCCTTTCCCAAGGTTGGTCACTGCCCTGAGATTGTTGTGTATCTTTCACACAGATACTCTTACAATATACTTATAGATAAATAAACTATTGTTTTGTGTGTTTTTTAAAAAGAAATACTGTTCTTTTTTGGAATTTGCTGTTTTCACCTACCATCATGTTTTAAAGATTATTTATTTATCTTTATGTTAATGCTTGTAAATCTAATATATTCATTTTAACTGCTGTATAGTATTCCATTAAGTGAATGTATCCATTTCTACACTAAAGGACATTTAGAATGACTGTACATTTTTCTCTAATATACACAGTGTAGCAATGGATATCACCATGTGCACATGTTCAAGATACGTACACATATAATAATTTAATAAAAAAAAAATAAGTAGTATTGTGGTGTTATCCTAGCAAACTGAGAAACTAAGGCAGTAGGTTAATAAGACGATCTGGCCGAAGCCGGTTTAGCTCAATGGATAGAGCGTCGGCTTGGGGACTGAAGGGACCCGGGTTAGATTCCGGTCAAGGGTATGTACCTTGGTTGCGGGCGTATCCCCAGTAGGGGGTGTGCAAGAGGCAGCTGATGGATGACTCTCTCTCATCGATGTTTCTAGCTCTCTATCTCTCTCTCTTCCTCTCTGTACAAAATCAATAAAATATATATTTTTTTAAAAAAAAGACGATCTGCATTTTTATTACAATATGTACAGCCATACATTTATTTTTACTAGGGGCACAGTGCATGAAATTCATGCCTTGAGGGGAGGGTCCTCAGCCCAGCCTGCACTCTCTCCAATTGGGGACCCATTTGGGGGGATGTCCAACTTCCAGTTTAGGCAGTTGGACATCCCTTTCACAATCTGGGACTGCTGGCTTCTAACTGCTCACCTGCCTGCCTGCATGATCACCCCTAACTTCCTTTGCCTGCCTGCCTGATCACCCCTAACTGCCCTCCCATGCCGACTTTATCTCGCCTCCCAACGGCCTCTGCCTGTGTGATCACCCCTAACTTTCCTCCCCTGCCAGCCTGATCTTGCACCCCAAGTGTCCTCCCCTGCTGGTCTGGTTGCCCCCAACTGGCCTTCCCTGCTGGCCTGATCACCCTAACTGCACCCTCCTCTCCCTAGCATTATTTCCCCTAACAGCCTCTGCCTTGGCCCCCAACAGCATGACTGTCTGGAAGGAAGTCAGACCTATAGTCAACCAGTCTAATTAGCATATTACCATTTTAGTAGTATAGATAGATTATATAGGATATGATTGCTTAAATGGGGAGGGGTGGAGCCTTTTTCAGCAGGAGGAGATGCTCTTGGCAGACAAAAACACATAATCCCCACATCTAGACTGATAGCCATGCACTATATTGCCAAACTGGCCATTAAAAAATTAAACTGTTTCCTTACACCTTACACCAAACAGCTGTTGCCCTTAAAAACCCTCCTTAGCCCCAACTTAGGTTCTGCTTTCCCAGTTCACCCAGATTAGGTTCTGATTGGTCGGTTTCTATGCAAGGCAGTGTCAAAAGGTCCACCTCTTAAGCAGCCATTGACTCCTGGCACTTCACCCAGATTAGGTTCTGATTGGTCAGTTTCTATGCCAGTCAGCATCTCTGGGCCTGATCAGAGTGGTGGGGCTGATCAGCAGCCCCTGAGGAGGCCCAGAGAGAAACAGAGGTGTAGCTGCTGGCAAAGCAGGGAGAGAAAGAGAGAGGCAACGGCTGATCAACAGCTGCCACAGTGGCTGGGGATCAGACCCTGTCTTTCTCTCTCTGCAGGCCTCTCTCTGGGCCTGATCCACAGCTTCCTCGGCAGTCAGTGCTGGGTTGCTGTGCTGGCACCAGCTGCACAAATCTGAAACAAAAAGTTTCAGATTTTTTTCCCTCTATTCTCACTATATGTTTTCCATAGTGCCGTGCATTTGTGATTTGAATTCCTCCTTATATGGTTTACAATATACTTATATCACTGCTGGTTCTATTATTTCAATTCTTAGGGGTCAAATGCTGCCACGTATTTTTGTCTGTCTATTGTGTCTGCTTGACTTGATAATGTAGGAATGTTGATGATGTGCTTTGATTGTGAGTTCATCTCCAGTGAGACTGTATCTTGGGAAACCTGTGGGTCCTGGGTTGAGGTACAACTCCCCGGAGCAGGTGCTTTTGCCCGGCAGCTAAGTGGTATCGCTGAATCACCGAGGGGCATCTCAAAGGCTGACTACCACTGGCCTGAAACCACTTTTTATGTTGGTCTCCACATTTTTGGTTTCTCTAACCTTGTGGTATGAATTCCAGAGGAGGTTGTTTTCCCACCAAGAATTGAGGAAGATTCTGATAAATTTCCTTATTATTTCTCAGTATCACTGGGCAGATTATTCCCCCAGTCCTTGCTTTCACTAAAGGTCAGAGTCCTGGTTTTATGCCAGGGTCTTAATTTCAACTCCCCACTTTGCTCTAGCCCAAAGTCTTGTCTTCTGTTCTTAGTTGGGTGTTGATAGTCAAGGTTCTGTGTTTACAGAAGCTTCTACATTCCCTTTCTTCCTTTGATGTTCATCTTACGTATTTAAGATATTTGTGTATTTTATCTAGCTTTTCTGGGTGTTTGTACAGGGAGAGATTGTAGGTTATCTAGTTTTCCACCTTACCGGAACATGTCTTTACCTACAGGACTAGGTCAAGAAACGTAAGTCAAGTTATCTGCTGGTACCTGAGCTGCTTATGTATCTTCCATTCCTCAAAGAGGGGATGGGGGCTCCCAGGCACACCTTGAAAGGGGTGACATTCATCGTCAGCACCTTCTCATTCAGAGCTTTTCCTTCCACCTCTCCTGTCCTCTGCAGCACCTTGCTAGTCCCTTCCTCACCGGGCCCTGCCCTTCCAGGATGCTCCCAGCTCCTTTCGGGACTTCTCATCGCTGTGCTTTCCCTCCCACTTTCGGTGGAAACGTGCCTCACCAGTATCTCTACACCGTCCAAAGTGTCCAGGTGACAATTAGCTAATCTGATAAGCTCATTCATGCTAATGTGCTAATGAAAGAGGCCCAGCGAAGATGGCTGTCCTTCCCCTAGCTCCTAATCAGGGGCCCTTCTCCTGCCAGGTAACATATGTGCAGAGCAGCAGTGATCTTCCAGAGACCATGACCTGGCTGCAGTGGTCTGACCTGGAGGATTGACGTTAATGGAATGCAATTTTTAAGTCATGTGGGAGGGACGACTGAGTTGGGGCAGGCAGGAGAGGGTTAGAGTCAGGCAAAAATGACCCTCCGATCATGACACGTGTTTCTTAGGTGTGGGGGCTGCATTAACCCTTTGCACACCTAAACTGCAGAGAATAAGGAAGGTTTCTCAGAACATCCAGTTTCATTTTGCTGAGTCCCATAGGAAAAGTCTCTCCTCTTAAAGAGGAGGGATGGTCAGGAAAGAGATGGGTTTTTTAATTGGAGGCTAGAATTTGCAGGGTTCCTTTAAAAAAAAAAAAGAATATATATATATATATATATATATATATATATATATATATATATATATAGCTAATCCTCACCCGAGAATATTTTTCCATTAATTTTTAGAGAGAGTAGAAAGGAGAGGAAGAGACACAAAGAAACATCGATGTGAGAGAGACACATCAATTAATTGCCTTCCACATGAGTTCCTCTTGAGCTTGCAACTGAGGTATGTGACTGGAATTGAACCCAGGGACCCTTTAATCTGAGGACCAATGCTCTATCCACTGAGCCAAACTGACTAGGACTGCAGGGTTGCTGTAGGCAGAAGAGACAAGGACTGGTAGCTGCTTCTCCCCTCATTCTATTAGGTCTCAATCTCCAAAGAGTGAGGTTGTCAGCTCCCAGGAAGTGAGGTTCTCCTCTCTCCCTTGCGATGTCTCTGAGCTCTGCTTCTCTGCCCAAACCTTTTATTAAACTCTTTACTAAAGAGTTCTTTTATTAAACTCTCCTCAACTTGTCCTAATTTGAGTGGCCACCTGTTTCCTGCTGGGAAACCTACTGACAAAACACCTAAATTCTTGCCCCCCCCCCTTTTTTTTTCTTCTTGAAGCAAAGGTTTTTTATTATTGTGATAAAATAGAGATAACAAAGTTTATCATTTTAGATGTACTGTTCAGTGGTAGTAAGTATTGTACATTAACAATGTGGTGCAACCAGCACAGTTACCCATCCTTAGGATTTTTTCATCATCCCAAACTAAAACTCTGAACCAAGTAAACAATGGCGCTCCATTCCCTTCCCCTCCAGCTTCTAGCAACTTCCATTCCACTCTCTGTCTTTATGAATTTGACTATTCTAGGACCCTCATGTAAATGAATCATACATTATTATTATTATTATTATTATTATTATTATTATTAAATATATATATTATTTATTTTTTACAGAGAGGAAGGGAGAGGGATAGAGAGTTAGAAACATCAATGAAAGAGAAACATTGATCAGCTGCCTCTTGCACACCTTCTACTGGGAATGTGCCCGCAACCAAGGTACATGCCCCTGACTGGAATTGAACCTGGGACCCCCTTCAGTCCACTGGCTGATGCTCTATCCACTGAGCCAAACCAGTTAGGGCACAATATTATTTTTATGTGTCTGTCTGGCTTATTTCATTTGGCATGATGTTTTCAAGATTCATAAAAGGTATGTGCATTGATACAATAGATCCACAGAGGATGATATTGGTTCACGTCTATAAGCTTATAAATGTTTCAGATATTCGTGGACAACTTCCTATGGAAGGCAGCTGTGATGGAATCAATGTTCTGATTCTTGACTGGTAAGGAATCATTGATTCCTTTAGTGGTAATAATCTAGTTTCTCCCCAGGAGAATTTTGTTGAGTAAAACCAAACACTGACCAAACCAAATACATTCAAATGATATCAGCTGTGCCATTGTAATAACACTGAAGGATGCATTTAAATCTTGATAATCCTTGAAAGGGCCTTTGAAACTATTGTGCAAGATCTCTTTTTTGAAGTTGTGTAAATTTATGACACTGGTGTAAATATTGAAGAATCCAGAAGTTTCTTGCCCTGATTCTGAGCTTGACTCAACTCCTAAGCTACACTGCCACATGAATAATAATCATTTTTTGTCATGTGATGTGGACTGTGAAAGCAATTTAAGGGTTGTAATTTTGAATAACACCATGCTTTACAGAATACGTGAGCTGAGCAAGGATGAAGCTCCCCAAACAGCCTATGGATCTTGGTTCTGTCTAGAATTTGAATTTCCTTTTGTGTGTATGTTATTAATGCTACGAGTAATGGTGCTGAGTTAGAGGATGTCCTAGTCTTCTATGGTTGAGTAACAAACTGTCCCACAATGTTATTATTATCTCTTATGGTTCTGTGGATCTGCTGGGCTTCGCTGGATGGTTCTGGCTTAGGGTCTCTTCTTCACTCCTATATCAATTTCCACCTCCTCATGATGCCTTTCCGTGGATGGATTTTTTCATGGCAGGGCAATAGTCAGTCTGCGATATCAGCCTTCTCACTGCTGGTTTCCCCAAGAGTGAGCATTCCAAGAGGACCTGGGCAGATGCTGCCACAGCACTTTCTCAGTGTGGGAGGGGGAGGAGGGGGGAGGAGGCGGTTTATAGACTCAGATCACCTATTCAAGCACTCATAGTCCCAGTTGCTGTGTCTATTGGCCTTTCTGCTCCCAAGGAAGGACATCCCTCCTGCCCATGCTACCACAGTCCCAGGGCAGCAGAAAGTTCTTTTCAAAGAAACTGTGATTAAACATACCTGGTTTAAAATATCCATTATTGCCGAAGCCGGTTTGGCTTAGTGGATATAGCATCAGCCTGTGGACTGAAGAGTCCCAGGTTCGATTCCGGTCAAGGGCATGTAACTTGGTTGCGGGCACATCCCCAGTTAGGGGTGTGCAAGAGGCAGCTGATCAATGATTCTCTCTCATCGATGTTTCTAACTCTCTATCCCTCTCTCTTCCTCTCTATAAAAAACCAATAAAATTATATATATATATATATATATATATATATATATATATATATATATATATAAAACATCTGTTAACTTTCTAAAAAAAAATCCATTAATTAGGGCCATTCATTCATTCAGCAAGCATTTATTCAACTGGAACTATCTTCTAGATCTTGAGTAAAGATAAAGATGATCTAGTATCTGCCCTCAAGCAACTGAATCTAAGGAGGAGACAGATAGATTTATCAGACATCACACTCAATGTTTTAGCTGAGATAATATCTAACCTTAAAATCTTGAGAATGTGTCAGTCTTAAGGATGTAACACGTATTTTCTATTTAATCATTACATAACCCCTATTTTCCTTAGAAGGAACCAAGGAAGAGCTCAGCCCCGTGTCCTACAGCTGGTCAGTGGCAGAGCTGAACTGGAAACCAGGTAACCTTGATTGTACTGGGAACAATTATGTTGAAGAGTGTTCAGATTCCTTTGGGAGCACGAGGAGGCTATGTTTCCAGCCATGCAGGACAATGGCAAAGGAGGAAACTGGAACACTTCATAGATCAGATGACTTTTTTAAAATAAATCTTTATTGTTGAGCATATTATAGGTTTCCCCCTCTTTCCCCGTTGCCCCACTGCCCCCCTCCACCCAGTTCCCACCCTACCCTAGTCCTTCACTACCTTATTGTCTGGGCCCCTGGACAATGCATATATGCATACAAGGTCTTTGATTAATCTTTTCCCAACCTCCCCGACCCCCTTCCCTCTGAAATTTGTAGATCTGTTCCATGTTTCCATGCCACTGGTTCTATTTTTTGCATCAGTTTAATTAGATGAATTATTCATTAGATTCCATATATGAGTGAGATCATGTGCTATATGTCTTTCTCTGACTGGCTTATTTCACTTAGCATGATATTCTCCAGGTCCATCCCATGCTCTCTTAAAGAGTAAGAGATCCTTCTTTTTTTATTGCTGCATAGAATCCATTATGTAAATGTACCATAGAATGTACCACAGCTTTTTTATCCACTCATCTATGGATGGGCACTCGGGCTGTTTCCAGATCTTAGCTATTGTAAATAACGCTGCTATGAGCATAGGGGTGCATATATTCTTTCTGGTTGTGGGTTTCTTAAGATATGTTCCTAGCAGTGGGATTACTGGGTCAAAGGGGAGTTCCATTTTTAATTTTTTGAGGAAACTTCACACTGTTTTCCAAAGTGGCTGCATCAGACTGCATTCCCATCACCAGTGAACTAGAGTTCCTCCCCCCCCCCCACACACACACACAAACACTTCCTGGCCAGCACTAGTTATTTGTTGATTTATTTGAAGTGTAAATGTGAATTGAGATACCTTGAAGGGTAAATCAATTAAGAATTTTAAAAAAGAAAAAGGAGAAAAAGAAAGTGAGGGAAGGCATTCCAGGAAGAGGAACAGCATATGCAAAGATAGGAAGGCTTCTGGGAACTACAGGGGTTGGAGAAAGATAAGTTCCTTGTGGAACTTTCAGTGTGGAGGGTGAGGTAATAGGAGATGGTGCCAGAAGGCCTGTTTGCATATAAGAATCTATATTTTATTCCACGGTTAATAGGGGGCATGTTAAAAATTTTAAATGAGAAGAGTAATATGAGCTGCTTTTATGCTGATTGAAATGAAAAAGAAAGAACCAAAGCCTTGGGACTTTAAAACGTCTAATACAGAAATAAGGGAGGGGAAGGCCACTGTGGGAGGACAGCCTAGGGGAAGGCCCTGGAGGCAGGTAGGCCTAGTGGTAGGTATTGAGGGCTGTTGTAATCTCATGGCCAGCACCCACTAGGGAGCCAAGAATAGTTCTTACATTTTTGAAGGTTTGTAAAACAAACAAACAAACAAACAAACAAACAAACAAACGAAAGACTATTTGACGGAGACTATATGTGGTTTGAAAAGCCCTTAACATTTATCATCTGGCTCTTTACAAAAAGGCGTTTGCTTGGCCTCAGCTCTGCGTAAAGCTGATCTGCAAGAGGGGAAGGGAGGAGAGAGGATGGAGAGGGGGAGGGTCATCCTGAAAATCCTTAGGAGGTTGAACTGACAGGAATCTTGGCCAGGAGGTGGGGAATGAGAGAATAGGTGATATCAAGGAAGAATCAAAGTATCACTTTTCAACATACAAACTACAAGAGAGAGACTAAAAGCAGTCGCTGATTGGGGACCTATTGCCTGTGAAGTGTCCACAAGACATTCAGGTGGAGATGCTCAGGAGAAACATTGTACTGAACAATGCTCCTGCTTCTCTGTTATCTGTGATATAAATTCCTTCAGGGCAAAGATAACGCACCTGCTTAGTGTAAATCCTGGCACATGATAGGCTATTAAATCAAGCGTGCTGAGTTCACTTAACTGATTTAGATGGTTGAATTAGAAGACTCAGCCCTAGCTGGTTTGGCTCAATGGATAGAGCACTGGCCTGTGAACTCAGGGTCCTGGGTTTGATTCTTGTCAAGGGCACATGCCTGGGTAGTGGGCTCGATCCCCGGGGGGGGGGACATGCAGGAGGCAGGCAATCAATGATCCTTTCTCATCATTGATGTTTCTATCTCTCTCTCTCTTCCTCTGAGATATATATAATTTATATATGAAAATTTGTGTATACATAGTAATGCTGTTCTTTTGATATCAAATTAGTATTAAAGTGGGATGGAAATTCCTCATATATATATATATATATATATATATATATATATATATATATGACTTGGTGCAGGACCAGGTCTAGATTAGAGGAAAAGACAAGTCATTGGTCTTTAGGTGGCTCCTGAAGTCTGGGAACAGATGTCAAATTTAATATTCTTATCAGCACAACATTAAGTTATATCCTATATGCCTTTGTGTGGCTGCCCAATTGATAGTAAGCCCTTTCTGTGGCAGCATGTATCACTTCTATGTCTGTTTGTGGAGAGGCAGCAGAGCAGAGCAGCTTGGAGGCAGGGCTTATAGTCAGGCAACTTGAGTGTGAAAACCTACCTCGTCTACTTTCTAAGTATAACCTTGGGCAAGTCATTCAACTTCTTGGTACTTTAGCTACTGGGGGACTGTTGTGAGACTTACTAAATACCTGTATGTATCTGGAAAGGACTATGATCTGTTCTTAACACAGCACCCAGGGTTATTATTCTTTTTTAAAAGAATAATGGGTCAAATCATGTCACCGCTAATGAAAACCACCCGTGGCTCAGAGTAAAGGCCAAAGGCCTTACCACAGCCTCCCTTGCCTGATTTTCCTGCCTTTATCTCTTCACTCTGCTCTTCTCGCTCCACCCACCGCAGTCTCCTAGCTGCCTCCTCAAACCTGCCAGCTACAGGCCTGCCTCAGGGCCTTTGCAATTGCTTTCCTCCCGCCTGGAGCACTCTTCTCTAGTCACCACGTATTGCTCCCTCATCTCCGTGAGTCTTTATTTAAACGTGACCACCCCGCCTGGCTGTGGTCGCTCAGTGGTGGAAAGTTGACCTGTGACCCAGGAGATCATGGTTCAAGAGATCTGCATGAGAGCTTCCATTCCACCCATCTTGGACAGCCATCTTGTTAAGTGCACACGCTTCAGAAAATAGGCGAATGCTCTATGAGAGTGCAAAACCCATTTGTAATCTTTTTGAACTGGTTTAACAACCTCAAGAAGAAAATTTGTGTATACACAGTAATGCTGTTCTTTTGATATTAAATTAGTATTAAAGTGGGATGGAAACTCCTCTTATATTGGGCTCCTATGGAGAAGGACAAAGTAATTTTAGAGAAAAAGCAGCTGCCCTCAGCAGTAGGCTCAGAAATGTCAATTTTAATTAAAACATTTATTTTCAAATACATTTCACGGTTCATATGCAGTGATATGTGTCTACTTCATGCAAACGTTCAAACTGCTGGGCTGAGAAAATCGGAGAAAGGCATTTTGATAAAGAATGAACAGTAGGATCAAAACAAAGAAATGCAAAAAAAAAAAAAAAAAAAAAAGAAAGAAAGAAAGAAAGGAAAGACGATCCACATTGTGCTTCGTGTTTTCCTCATTCATGTGTCAGATTATTCCCCAAGGACATGCCCACTGCTGGGTCCAGGTCTGCAGACCCCAGTAGAAACCCAGTGTCAGTGGGTCATCATGGGCAGGGGTGGCCGTGCCCCCACTCGCAGGGGAGGCCCCGTTTGTGTCTGGAATAGTTTGTGTCTGGAATCCTGTTTACGTCAACAGCAGAGTGGCCTCCTGCTGTTCCTAGATCTTAGCCAGAAGAAAACTACCAAACCTGCCAACCTCCAGTTCAGAATTCTCCCAAATTTTGTCATTCTTTGAGTCTGAGTTATTCAAGCTGCAGAAAGGTGTCCGGAATTTTACAATGACCTTCTGATCTCCTTTCTCCTCTTGTTCCCTGCCCTGCAGAGCTTATGCACCTGCCAAACTTCTGTTGACTTCCCAGGGAAACTGGCCATGACTTCAATGTGGCCAAAAAAAGCACTGAAATAAAAATGTGGCTCATTGTAACAAGCAGTCAGTCAGGCTTCAAATTTCTGAAAATTTTGCTCCAATTTCTGTCGTCTTCTATAAATACATTTTCATTTAGAATTAAGATATCAAGATAATCTCTATAGGTGCTGTGCTAAAACACACACACACACACACACACACAAACCCACAAAACCCACTGTGATTAGGTTAACATCAAAGACAATAAGCAATATTTATTATTGTGTGACAAGTGTCCTTTACCTTGTAATCTGGTGAATGCATTTCTGATTAAGGTGTAGCCTAATATTTGAGAAAATCTCGACATCTAAATACAGTTGCATCGATTGCTGCTCTCAATATGCTTTTAACCTCTTCAAAGGAGCCATTAACATCACAGTCAGAAACACATAGTGAAGTCCGGAGGACGTATGCCGCGCCGCCATTGGCTATGCGCAGCGGTGCTAAGCACGTTTACAAGTGACGGAGTGCTTCCATTTATAAGTTGCGGGAGTTTGACTTCAGGTTTCACATCGATAGGATACTTTTCCCTTTTTAAAATTTTATTTCTGGGCCAATTTTAAGATGCTTTTGAGTCTTACACTTTGATTTTAAAATTACTAAGTTATAATCAATACGTTCTTAAACCCAAACATGTGGGCCCTCCCTAGGCATTGAAATATGCATGTAGTTTTGATGGAGAGTTCTGAGAAAGGGAAGGAGACCCTGCCTTTTTCCTCAGGACGGGCTATGTGATCACTAAACAGTTTGGTGACAGTAGACAGGGATCCTGGCAGAGTGAACTGAGTGGCCTGTTGATGCCACAGGAAAGTACAATGATAAAACTGTAAAAAATAAACAAACAAACAAACAAACAAACAAACAAATAAATAAATCAGCCTTAACCAGTTTGGCTCAGTGGATAGGGTGTCAGCCTGCGGACTGAAGGGTCCCAGGTTAGATTCTGGTCTAGGGCATGTACCTTGGTTGCAGGCACATCTTCAATGGGGGGTGTGCAGAAGGCAACTGATCAATGTTTCTCTCTCATCAATATTTCTAACTCTCTTCCCTCTCCTTTCCTCTCTGTAAAAAATCAATAGAATATATATATATTTTAAAATCAACATGAGATACTTAACACCAACAAGAGAAAACTGGACACTTATTAAGTTTTGACCATGTCAACGCAAGTGCCATTCTGAGAGTTCTTACATACCAGCTCCTCCGATCCTGCCAGCACTGCTTTGGGAGACGGGCATGTTACCATTCCCATTTTTCAGATGAGGAAACTCACAGGGAGGTAAGGTTGCCCCACATCATAAAATGAGTAAAAGACTTGAACCGGGCAGTTGGGCTTTATAGTCTGTGCTTCTAAACACTCGTATTTCTTAAAAACAGAGGATGGGCCATTCTAGGACCTTTCTTTCCATGGGATGGTGGTTGGTTGCTCATTGAATCGTGGTTCAAGGCAGGGCTTTCAAGCCAAATACCGGGTTTAAGTCAGAGCCGCTCCAACGCCAGCTGTGTGATTCCAGCCTCTGGGTTGGTATCAATGTGGAGTCCGTTTTGATGTAACCTACCACTTCCTTCAGCTCCTTCTCTCCCATTTAAAAAAAAATATATTTTATTGATTTTTTTACAGAGAGAAAGGGAGAGGGATAGAGAGCCAGAAACATCGATGAGAGAGAAACATTGAGCAGCTGCCTCCTGCACACCCACCACTGGAGATGTGCCTGCAACCAAGGTATATGCCCTTGACTGGAATCAAACCTGGGATCCCTCAGTCCGCAGGCCATGCTCTATCCACTGAGCCAAACCCATTTCGGCTACTCTTATTTTTATGTTACTTCTCTTTCTTAATGTTCTGAAACCCAGGGAGGGCCTGGATTTCAACAAAACCAGGTGCCACAGGAGAAACAAGACAGAATCCTGGATGCCCAGATGAAGTAATAATTGTATCAAGGAAAAACTGCAGACCGGGTAAAGTGTCTAACACAAACCTTTGGCAAGCGAATGCATCATATGCTTCATGTCTATGTTGCTCAGGCAAGCAAAGAAGAGACACAATCTTCAGAACCAAAGGCAGGTTGTTGGTGAAAAACCACAAACAACTTTTCACTGCAATTAGGCACCAGGGTGGAACCATTTATTACCAAGACAGCAGATATGATCATTCTTTGCATCAGCAGAACTCATTACACCTTGTAGGAGGGGCACTGTGTACTGTACATTATTTCATCAGGATAAGACCACGGAGAAAGAGGCACCATTAGTGAGGGGGGTCCTACCGGCCAGAGGCTCCCTTGCATTAAAGAAAGAGACGCCGTGAATTGTTGGGCAGAAGTTGAAAGTAGGTGTATTTGCTTTTGTGATTTTTATTTTTTGTTAGTGGAGGATCATGTTTTGCTTCCTGAAGCATTTGATTCATTTAAAGTAGCTCTTGTCATTAACTAATCTTTACATTAGCCTTCAGGCATGTGCCGGCAGCTGTAGGACAGAGGCAAATGCATTATGTATGACTCTTTTGGATATAAGTTTTGGAAAAGCCAACTACCATTCTCCTCATCAAAGAGAATCCCTTACCAAGGGCTTGGCGGAGAGGATAAAGCACTGGCTAGTTACCTTATGACCTTGGTTCCCATCCAAATCGCATTGCCAGTGACAGGAGTCGTGTGATCTCAGCCCCACACAGGTGGACAGCAGTCCGTATCACCAAAACGCAGATAGGCAAACCTGGAACGGTCCCGCTGAGGAGGGACCTGAGGCTGAGAAAAGTCCAGAGACGTGGACGTGAGTGACAAAGCATCCCGCTCAGATGCCTTCCTAGGGACGGCGGTCTTCTCGGCTGGACAAGGTGGCTCCCGATCGCAGGCCGGGGATGCGCTCCAGCCTGGCTTGCGGATAAAGAAATCTGTTTCCAGAGCTTGCAACGCGTCCAAGTGTATTCTCCAAGCCAACAGCTCCTCTCCTAGGCCTCCCCTCCCCCAACGCCCTTTTTCCAGAAACAAAAAGCAGAAAGTCAACCACAGGCTCTCTAGGATGCCCTTCGCAGAACTAGTGTGATGGTTTTAATCTTCAGAAAGGACGATTCCTGTTGAGCTGATCTGTTTCAGACCTTGCTTTAAAAAATTAAGATGAAAAGCAGCTATTACTTTCTCAATAGCGTGATTTAGAATGCAGAGTTAACGGCTATTACAATTATGCCCACAGTGCTGCATTCTCGGCTCCATTAACCAGTTTTAAAAGGTAAAAGGAATTTAGATCAAATTAACAAGAGACAATGCAGTTTGTATTTGGCCTTAGAATTTATTTGATAACAGATATGACTCTATGTCCCAAATGTGCAATATCTTAAAACAATTTCTCTTTGCTTCACTACATTTGATCACTTCCTTTATTTTTTTACTCGATCAGCGTACTAATTTAGTTATCCCTCAGTCCTTCCAAAAAGTATTTTAGTCATGTGGCGTAAAATAGTTAACATAGAATAATTATGTCTATTTGGTGTGGCCAGAAGGGAGCATTCTGACATCTGGTTATACACTATAACCTTTATTCCCAAATATAGAGAGATAAGAATAATCTCTCCTTTGCTGTAAGAACACTCAGCCAGGCCAAAAAAAAAAAAAAAAAAATATGCACTTCCGTGATAGAATCATTAGATGCATATACGGTCCTGTTCTCTGTAGACAAACCTTGAGTAACTTCAGCTATTTTAAGACCAAAGGCTCGTTTCCCCGGCTGGGAGAGGAAACTCGGCTAGGGTTTCTGCTTCTAATAAGGGAAAACATCCCTCCCCCATAAGATTTAAAGGATGACTAGCACCACCCATGTGAGGGGATGTCTGCTAATGGTCTGTGTATGGAGCCCAGTGGGAGAACACGGGGCACCTGTCCAGCACAACCCTCTCGAGGGCACCCAGGGTGGACTTGAAGGAGACGCAGGTCACGGCAGAGGAGCTTGGCAGGACACAGACACCGGCACAGGGACCCGAACGTTCCAGGGGTTCTGTCTGGGAAGCAGGTCCCGGCTTTGGCAGGAGGCTGTTGGTCCTTGGTGCCCGCACCATTAGGCTACATGGGCCTCTCTCGCGAGCATGGAGGGGAGAACAGATGAAAGGATGCAAATGCAGCCGCCTGTTATTGTCTGCAAACAAAAAGGGGCACACATGTGCCAGTTTACAAATTACTGTTTTCATTAAAAAAAGGAGCTCAAAAATCAGGTTCCACTTATCATGGTTAAAACCTGACATTTTTTCAGCCATGTGATTTCATTATATGAATTACAGAACCGTAATAGAGTAATATTACTCTTAAGCCAGCTCACTTAAATTTAAGACATTCAAGGCCCAATAATGCACTTGGTTCTTTAGTTCAAGTTATGCAAATAATATACATTTCTTATTCGGCTTCCCACCAGGTTACACATGTATTACAAACACAACAAAGACCGCTTTCTTATGCAATATATTACCCAGAAGCTGGTGGAAAATAGAAGCCAAAAATATTGTGAATTACATTCTTAAAACGCCTTGGCTTTGTACAACTGGCTGACGTAGTTTAAATGCTGAGCAGACTCGGGGACTGCAAACAGAAACGTCGACTCCCTGTTACCTACTGGTGTTGTAATCTCTGCAGATGTTCCTCAACATCTAAATCAGGTTATTATCATTGTTTTCCTCCGAGTGGAGCTGGCAGGTCCCACTCTGCTACATTTGGGAAATTGGCGGGGGGAATGGTCATCTCGAAAAGAACGGGCTGAAACTGAACGTACATTCCCAGGGCTCTCCCTGATCTCAGAGGGGACAGACCCTTTCCATTCTGCCACGTAGAGGTGATGATGGACATCAACATGGGTTATTTCACAAGCGTTGTTTCTTCCATCGTTCCTACCGATTCAGAATGAATCTATGCATTTTTAAAATACAACCACTGGCATATTAATTCCATTGAGGTTTTTAAAAGGAAAAAAACAAACAAACAAGCTAACATTTTGAAAATCAGAGATACTTAATTCTGTCTTGTGATGAGGACAATATTCACATTAGCCATGGACTTAGCCCCCCACATGATACGCTGGATGGTGAGATGGCTCTGTGTCCTTCTCAAAGTCACCATGTTTCCATTCATATCCAATGGGGTCCATTGATAACTTGCTCAATTTGATAAAAGCAAGCGAAACAGTAAAATAATATGGTTGTTGTGTTTTTTTTTTAAGAAAGTGAGCAGAAGTATATTTACGTGTGTCTCATAATCTCATACTTCAAACACCCCTTCTCTAAGGGAGCTGTGCTTGTGTATGCTGGGCAGATGGAAAACAAAAATAAGTGGAAAATAGGAAATTCAGTGCTTTGGCTCATGACGTAACATGAGCTCTGTGGGAATGAGGGAGCATTCCTTTATACTTGTGTGCAATCCGAGCTCAGTGGCTTTGAAAGCTCTGAAGTGCTCCACAAAACTCTTTCCTCCCTTTTTTCCCCCTTAAAAAAAAAGCAACACAAAAAAACCCCCACCTCAGCTAACTTATATAATTTCATCAGCATTTCTAACAGAAAGTCTCACCTCCAATTCCTTCATGTGATGGAGTGGGCAGACCCCGTCTGCGGAGTACCTGGCAAATCACTCCCAGGCGCCTGTGCAATTCAACAAGTGCCAGTTGCGTCTCTCCTGTCAGCATATAGTTCTTTGGCCCTGGCAGGAAGGGCGCGCTGGATGGAGGGCAAGCACGCTCCTCGGTGGTACATCCTCCGTGCGGAGGCTGCTAGCCTGCCCTTGGGTCCCTGCACAGCTTCCTTCTGAGCCAGTGTAGGCACAGGATCACATTTCCCGGCACAAAACGGGAACAGGGCTGATGTGAAAGATTCAAACGTGCCATCCATCAGATTGCTATAAAGAAAAGAAGAAGAAGGGGAGAAAAAAAAAAAAAAGACTGTGAGGCCAGAATTAGTTCTTAATTGCATTTCACACCTGGTTAAAATAGTGTCCACAGCTGCAAGGAGATGAAAGGAATGATTGATCCCTGACAAAGGAGAGGTAGGGTAGGCATCGGGGAGGCTTGAGCGCCAGGCACACTAGGGTGGAGTGAGAAGCAGAATTCACTTTTGGGAGAATTAATTTCTTGCCAGCATTGGAAAAAAAGAGGAAGGTGGCTGTGGGAGCCGTCTTCCTTCCCCAACGCTGACGGCAAACCCCCTCACCCACACGGCCTCCCTGTAAACAGCCGATATTTTAGATGCAATTAGACCTCCGTGGGCCGCGCACAATAGCTGGGAAGAGTTTCCAAAGTTTTCCCTTTTTCATTGGAACGGCACGCCGAAGAAATAAAAATATCCCGACAACTTCCAGCGTTGTCTTGTGACTTTCAAAAAAAAAAAAAAAAGAAAAGAAATCAGCCTGTGAAGTATCACTGCTCTGTTTTAGACTAATGCTACTTCTATCTTTTATCCTTTTTAATTAGAAGGCAAATTCTCAGACCGCCAGGCCTAATCCCTACACAGTGGAACAAAGCCCAGCAAAGCCTTTGAACACTGTTCAGCCGGGCAGCACAAACCGTAGTAACTGTTGGCAGTAGGGGCAGGACTCTGACCCTCATCGCAGCCATTCTCCTGCAGCTCCTGATGCTCCCTGCCCTTCAGAACCCTATCTGTTGTTCTTCTGTTTGGACGGAGAAGACAAAAGGGGAGACAATGTGGGAAATCTAGAGGATTGGCTAGGTGGGATGCGGGGCGCTGGCGATGGACAGGGCCGAGTCAATGGGGTTTCACGGGAATGGACACAGTGGGGAGAATTGGATCACCAGATTAGGTCTTTAGGTTCAAGAAATTTCTTCATCCCTCACTAAATCTTTTCACGGACAATGCCACTTTTTAAACAATTGTTGCATTTCCAATTTACTCCAGGAGTGTTCAAACAAATGCCCCCGAACCCTCCATGAAAAGTTTGCTCATATTTTAAACTCGCCAGATGAAAATCAATAAGACAAACACCCCCCGCATCAGGGGCAGACACTTACATCTCCAAAGTATTTACACTGGTAATAATATTTGAGTCAAGAGCATAATTTGAGCTCACTCAAGCAAAACACGCAACTAGACAGGGACGTGCATTTTCAAAGCTAATGGGAACAACCGTGAATCAAAAAGCCAAATTCCAAGTATGCAAATATGAAAAAGGGAGTGTTAGCGTTGCCTGCGTTGGCTAGCTGAATTATTGAACAGCGACACAACAGATGCGACGGCCACGCGGCAAACTCTCCCAAATGGCTCTCAGATTGAGCTACAAAATGTGTGTGCTGCCTGCCTGCAGGGCTGAGAGTTGTGTTGGGATTTCTGAAAAAGAGTCGCATTTTCTGTGGGTTTTGTTTTTTTGTTTTGTTTTGTTTTGAGATAGCTGGGATAGGCATTTCAAGGGGGCAGGGGAAGGGAAGAAAAACAAAACCTCTTATTGGAAACCTTTTTTTTAAAAGCCCCCATCCCCAGACTCTTAAACACAGAGGTTTCAGAAAGTCACTTTCATTCCCCGCCACACACACACACACACACACACACACACACTTCTAATGTCTACAGAAACACCAATATGTGTAGCCAATACTTGATCCAATCATTAGGGTTGCCTTTGTAACCAAATGTAAAATGTGCTACTGTTACTAACCTGGCTTTAGGTGATTAAGAGGTTAATTTATATCATGGGAAAGGATTCGGTCAGGGGTTTAGATGAATGATGTCCAAAAACTGGGTGCCTTTTATCATGGAATCTTAAACTCAAAGTTAGGGCTGAGCCACTGTTACGGAAGCTCCCATGTTGAAAGCTCTTAGTAGGACGGATGTGCCACATTTTATTTTTAAACAAAACGTCATTTTGGAATTTCTTTTTAAAATGTGGGCTTTACAGTGATCTCTAGCTAGAACATGTATTTTGAGAACATACGCTTATCCTATTAAAGGAATAGTAATATATACAATTATGGTCCATTTCTGCCTAATATCTATTATTCAAATGACAAAACTCAGAATCTTCCTCAGTACCCTCTGTCCTTGCACTGCGTAAGCAAACCTTTTCTTCAGGTCAAATGGTGGTAAAA
Organism: Pipistrellus hanaki; assembly: GCF_964339955.1. Taxonomy (NCBI): domain Eukaryota; kingdom Metazoa; phylum Chordata; class Mammalia; order Chiroptera; family Vespertilionidae; genus Pipistrellus; species Pipistrellus hanaki. The sequence goes on along the minus strand of NC_140503.1, from coordinate 34,274,157 downwards.
TAAGTGAAAATGCACAAAGGTATTAAAACGGTATTTTATAAAGAATGATGTGACACTATTGACAGTCTTCTCTCAGCTTGCTTTTGTGTTTGTCTTTACCATTGATATCTTCAAAAGATACACAAAATAGAGCTGCCTCCATTGATGCTCTTTAAACACACCTCATGTTTATTCTTTTTTTCTCTTCGTTTTAATCAAAAACTGTCTGAAAAAATTAGGATATGCTGATTATTTCAAAGGCTCCCAGCAGTGATCATAATTTGCAAGTAAAAATATTTTAAATAATACTCTTCGTAAAGATAGAAGCCCTTTAAAGAAATTGTCTAAATGTTTGCACACATTTCACTGTCTACTGCTTCAATGGAAATGATCAATAAGCATTTGCATTAAAAAAAAAGAGCAAATTCATTATGCATGTGTTTTTTAATAATAATCATTGGAAATCTTTACCTAGTGGGAAATTATTTCTTGCTGTCTAGCATGCACTTGCTGTCTTTTGCAGGTACATAATGAAGTACTGAGGACAACCTGCTATACTGATATTTAACACTGCATTTCCAAAAGAAGGTTCTAGAAACTCAGAGATAGTCCCCAAAATGCATCCAGACCACAGCGAACCGCATACACCAAGCCTGGCATCATTCCTATCGGGGAATGGCTTTTGTGTTTGTTTTTGTCTCCACGTCACCGTTGTCTACCTAGTCACCTTGATCATGGGTCTGAATTAATTTTATTAGGATGCAATAGAAAAGAATCCAGATCAGAGAAATCCACAGCTTTTGAAAACAGCTTTGTCTCTTAAGAAACTAAGACTTGCATGAACACTGACGAGGCAGTGCACCTTGTTATTCAACGTGGTTGAATACGCTCATTCATACTCACTAGATGTGAACATTATAAGATTGCCAAGGTTAACATATTTTTTTCATGCAGGTTAGTTTTTGTTATGGTTATTTAGTTTCTTCCAGCGAATTAAGCTTCCTTTCCTAAGAATAAAAACCTTAGAGGGGTTCTGAAGCTTGTAATGTAAATGACCACAAATACTAAGCTCCATCAAAAACAAACACTGGGGTGGGGAGGGGCGCCCAACCCTTAATTCTGCATTCTGATCCATCAGTGACTGTATAACTATATCGTTAACGATGTTCCCTAACCGGGGAAGTCCCTACCCTAGAGTGTCAAGGATCAAAGAAAACATTCTTTTCTGTCTGGTACACTTAGTGGTCCTGCCTCCCAACCGTGGGATAAAAGGAACTTGCTAAACTGTTGCCATTTTGCAACATCTGCTATAATTCCCCTAAATCCAGATTTGCCTGACACAGAGGCCTGTTCTTACATCATTGCCATGTGACAGTATAACACCAGTCACATCAAGCTGGAGGGGCTGCAGCTCCGGGCTATGATAATATGAAGAAACCCTTTTCGCCTAGGGCAAAACACTTGTAACAAAGTATTATTCATCTGGCCAATTTAAATCTTCTCTCCAAAAGGTACCCGGAAACATATGCAGTGTGCCTTTGTAAAAGGCTTGAGCAGCTCATAGGCAAATGACCTGAACCAAGAGTACAAAACCTAATGTCCTGATTAATTACTGCTAAGCGGCTCTGATACACAGAAAGGAGAAGGCTGGTACTAATCCTTAACCCTGTCCTACATTCTCAAAATAGCCAAAACATCGCTGGCCGTCACAGAGACAAACCTGTTCGTGGTTTTTTTGTTTTTAAATTGTACATTATCGCCTGGTGTCCATCTAATAAAACCAGGATGCAGACAGGGGGTTACCAGTCCAGGGGGCTTCTTGGGACAAGGCCAGAAGGTCACTGAAAAAATAACAAACAACAATATAGGGGAGCCAACAACAATACGACCCCCCACCCCTAATATTTTGGGCATTTGGGTGTATCTTTTCAGGATTGCAGATTCCAAGAGACTGAGCTTTTCTGGCAGTTGTTCCTTAAGTGAAGGGTTGTGGAACCTTAGCACAGAAACGCTTTGCTGATTGACCTGGAGCAGTGAGGTTGCTGTGCTTAGAATCGCAGTGGGAAAGGGTCTTTGACTTTCTGTTACTTATCAAAAGAGGACGCCCGCATGTCACTCTAAATATCAGACATGTTAGAATCTCAAACGATTTGAATCGGACAGCGATATAGGTTTCATCAATCACTCAAAGGACACCTGTCTTTATTATTAAAGCAGACATCTGGAGTCCCTGTCATTTTTGCTGAGCAAGAAATACAAGGCTAAAAGAAGATAGTCCTGTAGATGAGAGAAGGAAGTTGCTTATCTTAGCAAATTTCTTTCATTAAAAAAAAAAGAAAAAAAAAAAAAAGAAATCAAAAGGTCACTAAACGCAGCTCAACTTATTATTAGCCAGAACACTATTACATTAGAGGTAAATCAAATTAAAAACATTTTTTTTTGGACTTCATGTAAAACATGGCACTTTATTTGCACTAATTCAACGCAAATAATAATCCTTATCTGATTTGAAGACTGTCCTTAATTTGACGTTATTCTACAGGCACACCTCCTCCTAGTTCTAGGAAGTGGTAAGGGACAGTGAAGCCAGTGATGGCTGGGGTTCCGAAGGGCCAGCCCACCTAGAGTGGGGGGTCCTTTTACCCACAGGGCTGCCCCCAATGCGAAGGGAAAGAGATCTCTCCTCACTCACAGTGAACTCATTATCAAGCCGAATTCCATTTTAGATTTTCAAGAAATTTCCTATATGTGAGCACATTATTTGTAGACACACACCTCTTTAACATGGCACAGCTACCCACGCAGTTAACAGACTGCCCAGGAAGTACATTTTCCACCTGTTTGAAGACCCAGGGCTGATGCTTGCCGCCCGAGCAAATGTGTGAGGCTGGCTCATCATCACAGGCTGAGTGCTGCTGACCGGTGCTGTTTCTTAGAGTCCTTGGTTTTCTTTGCACAACCCCCTTTCTCCGCTACTCATGTTCTCTGCCTCTCCCTCAGCTGGTCCCCAAGCGATGCACTTTGGTTTCCCATCATTCCTCCCTCAAGCCCCTTCTTGTTGAATTGGTGTGACTCGCCTTCTCATGAGTGAGGGTGTAGCTTGGGAGTCAATTCACCTCAGTGAATAGCTCCCCCTTAATCCTGAGCACTATCTGCTCCCAGACATGTCGCCTGTTGACGGAGACTGTTCTTCCTGAAACTTGAATTCTGGACTCTGTTGGGAGGCAGGAAGAAGAAGCAGATCTTGCTGCTTCTCAGGTCCTTCCAAGGTGAAAGAACCACCAAGATTGAAACCATTTAGAAGGAAATTGCTCTTTTCTTGGTTAGTTCCAGATTAACAAATAAAAGTTTGAAAATCACTGTCCCTCAGGAATTTGAAAGGAAATGTTATCAAGGATTGGAGACACGAAAGTATTTCCCATTATCTGGTTTCCCTTTCACCACGCCGGAGAGCACGTGAATTTTGGATTAGCAAGATCCAGACTTAAACCCGACTCTCACTGATCCGCTGCATGACGCTGAGCGAACAACTGGACATCTGGACCTCAGTGTCTTCAGCTATGAAATGGGGCCAAGTAAGACCTGTTTCTCTGGGTCGCTGAGAGGATTCAATGAGATAATGAATGTAAAGCAACCTCTTTAACCAACCTCAACAATCCTATTAGGCATTATAATCTCCATGTCACAGAGCGGGGGTGGGGGTGGGGGTGGGGTTGGGAACAGTTCAGGAAGGTTAAAGCACTTGCCAAATGTCACAGTCACAGCGTAGGTGTTTAATAAGCAGGTGCTATTTATAATCATCAATCCAAAGAGCTTGGATTCTCACCTACCTCCAAATAACTTATTATTTTTGAGTTGGAGGGCCTCTGCTCTTGGGGCCAGCCAGCCACTCTTCCTTTTGGACAAGCTCTCCAGAGGCCTTGCCCGGAGAGCACAGGAGGAAGGAGGCCTGCGTTTACCAACCTCCCCCTTTGCAGGAAGTGATTTTGAAACGTTACCTCTTCAATCAACCCAACAGCCCTCCGAATTATCATCATCTTTCTACAGAGCAGGATCCTGAAACTAAGAAATATTCAATTGCCTGCCAAAGGTCACAGGCATTTTTTAAAAAAATACATACTTTTACTGATTTTTAGAGAGGGAGTAAGGGAAAGGGATAGAGAGATAGAAGCTTCGACGAGAGAGAAGCATCATGGATCAGCTGCCTCCTGCACAACCTCCACTGAAGATCGAGCCAGCAACTCCTGACTTGGAATTGAACCAGCAATGTCTTGTTTCATGTGTCTATGCTCAGCCTAGACACAGGGACAGGCATTCTTTATGAGGGGACCAACTTTGTGAACCCAGGCTCCTCTGCCCTCAGGGAGTGCTCTTTCCGAATACTGAGCTCACTACTGCCCTTCTGCTCAGGGACTAGGACAGGGATGGCAGGAATGGAGAAAGAATGGCTGAACCTCTGCAAGGTGCCTCCAGATGTGCTGGAAACACCCTTCCAGATGTTTCCTGTAAACTCAGAAAAACCATAAAGTGTTTAAAAAAAATGATGCCTACATATAAGCCAATCTTTTTTTTTTCTCTCTCCCCCCCCCCCCCCCCCCATATAAGCCAATCTTAAGTAAAAATAAAAATCAGGGCTAAACTGCTAGTTCACTATACTGAAAAGACTAATGCAGTAGAAGGCATTATAGGGTGCTTTTGTAAAACAAAGGAGAGAAAATTTAGATAAAATTTTAAATTATTTCCAGAATAAATAGGGACTTAATAACATCTATTTTTGGTTGTGTGTGTACTAAAATAATGTTTAAAGTCAGCACATTAGAAAGCTATGCTAGTAACCATGGAATCTCATCCCCACTGTTCCTCTTTCCCTTCCAACCCTAACTCTATCTCCTCCCTGACACACTAGGGATTGTAATTTGGAAACAGAAAATGAGCTGAAAGAACCCACAAGAGTACTCTGTACCTCTCCCTTCTCAAAGATCTTGAGGTAATTAAAGAAATGAGCATCTGAATCACTTGGGGAGCTTGTTAAAATGCAGATTTGGGTTCAATAGTCCTTGGGATGGGGCCTGGTATTCTGCATTTTAACTGGAAGCAAAGAGTTTGAATTATTACATAATCCATGCTTTTCAGCTGTGGATCAACTCAGTCCCACTTCTAGAAGATGTCAGTGCGGCCCTTCAAATTCAAGAGACCCTGGTCCCAGCTAAGATGCAAACTCAAATTAGAAAGTTGTGCTCATTCCCAGAGCTCAGAGGAATCCCAGCAGGAAGCCTGTCTGTGGTTAGAGAGACTCAGCCAGGCTAGGCCAACAGGCTCCCAAGCTAGAGAAGGTAGGCAACTGGTCATTTACCCTCTCTAGTATCTCAACTCATTCCAAAACAGTCAGGAAAATAAAGACTTGTCAGCGACCTCACAAGCCCGAGTCATGACTTCTAGACAGAGACCAGACTCTGATTGTCTTAAAACCAAACCTATTGTGCATTTTGAATGTAAAAGGTGAACAGTTGGCTGTTGGGAGGACTTAATGGATAGGTGCTGGGGAGAAAGGTTATAAGGAAAGGCAAAACTAGACCCACTGAGCACAGAATGGGGGTAAGGGCGTGTTTGGTGGTCCTCCTCTCCCTTGCTCTCCGCTGCGTTCTGCTCCCCTTCCTTCCCCTACCCGCTCCCCTCTCTCTTCAGTATGATTTTCTGGTCCTGGTACAGTGAAAGGGCGTCAAGTGGGCGTGTTACAAAATCTGGCTAAGATTAAGGATAATAGTTCTGGAGGGAGCAGAGGGCATTGGAAGGAGAAAATGGCCCAATGAGAGGTAAAGAAGGCTTCTTGGATGCTGCACCAGGGCTGCAAACTAGCTGCCTGCAGGCAAGGGAGCTTTCTCCTTCCTTCCTTCCTTCCTTCCTTCCTTCCTTCCTTCCTTCCTTCCTTCCTTTCTTCTCTCTCTCTCTCTCTCTCTCTCTCTCTCTCTCTCTCTCTCTCTCTCTCTCTCTCTCTCCCTCCCTCCCCAGCAGCTGGACATATGTTACATTGATTGCCCAGTAGCAGATTCAGGTTGAGATTGAGAACTTCTAGGATTTGGGTCTCATACTCATTCCCTGGGAAGGCTGAACTACACATTAGATTGAAACACACCTGCCCTCCACTCCTGTGTTCCTCACTCCCAGGTACCTAACAAGGTCAAGACTGGCCATAAGATTTAGGGTGTTCTGTTGGGAAATTCAATGGGGAAGTGCCAACATGAATTTTTTTCTTGAATCTCATGTCAAGATAGTCCCTTGTGTAAAAGTTTTTAGAGGTTTTTTTTAAATTTGTTTTAGATAGAGAGGTAGAGAGATAGAGAAAGAGAAACATCGATTTGTTGTTCCACTTGTTGATGCATTCATTGCATGATTCTTATATGTGCCCTGACTTGAAATCAAACCCAAACTTATGTGTAGAGATGGTGCTCTAATCAACTGAGATACCGGCCAGAGCAAACACCTGCTTCTTCTTCTTTTTTTTTTTTTTTTTTTTTTTTTTTTTTAATATATTTTTATTGATTTTGGAGAGAAAGAGAGAAAGAGAGATAGAAACATCAATAAAGAGAGAGAATCGTTGATTGGCTGCCTCCTGCATGTACCCTACTGGGGATCAAGCTCACAACCTGGGCACAGGCCCTGACAGGGAATCAAACCATGACTGCCAGGTTTATAGGTCGACGCTCAACCACTGAGTTACACTGGCTGGCCAGGCACCTGCTTTTTAAAAATGGCACTTTGGTGCAAAAAGAGTAGGTTATTATTATTATTATTATTATTCTTTCAGTAAATCAAAATCATACTTATTTTTGTCAGATCAGCAAAATACATTTTTTGGTGTGCCACAGAATTTTAATAATTACTGTAGTTTATGTGTGCCATGAGATGAAAAAGGCTGAAACTCACTGTTGTAGAGAAAAGGAAGATCACTTCCTGCTGGCTATTAGAGTACAGGTTGTCTCATAAGACTGGCAGGCCTACTTCCTGTTTTCAAGAGCTGGACAGAGAGAGGGGATCCTTGGGAAGCCTTCCATTCACGCATTTGGACCAGCTACCTACCCTCCCTTTCACATCGCCAATGTCTCCTTGAATCTGTTAACACTTACCCACCCCCCCCCCCTGAAAACTTTCTTAGTGGATGTGAAGGAGAAAACCGGGAGGGGGATAAAGACTACTGTCAAATTGATTAAGTGAATGCTCATTAGAGAAAGTAACAAGAGGTGAAATCTGCATATGCATTGCAGAAACGTGTCCTGATCCTGCTAAGTTGTAAGAAGACAAAAAGGGGCTGAAAACCCCCGTAGCTGGAAGCCCTTGAGGGGGCCTGGGGGCGGAGACGTGCTCTCACAGTGACCGTCCTTCATAAGCCCCTGTCACAGCGGCCACTGTCTCAACACTTTGGGATGTATTTGGGATTTTGTTTTCTAGAAATTTGTCCCACAAATATATATATGTATGTATGTATGGATCTATCTATCTATCTAGCCTGACATCCCACCCCACCCCCAGAACACACTAGCAAATTCCTTAATTTTGGGTAATTTGAGGTTTATTTCCTCCTTTTTCCTCTCCCCCTCCCTTTCAAGACTCCTGCTCCCACCAAACATGACAACCATTCCATTTACACGAAGACCTAAAGCAACTAAGTTTGTATCTTTGGTGCATAAACTTTCTGCCCAGTGTTAAACAGATATTCTTTCTCAGTTTAAAACGATAAACGAGTCCGAAGTCAATGGTTTCTGTGGTTGTTGGAGGGAGGTGGGGCTGTTCTTATCAAAGGTCTCCCAGCTTATCGGCCTAAACACAAACTTCTAAAACGAGGACCCAGATTCCAGGGAACAGCACTGGTTTTGGAGCAGATGAAGGTCCTTGTTCTTGCAAACCGAGCAGCTTGGTAGTGCCATTCCAAGGCCCAGTGAAGCTGGTAACTTAGGTAACAGGAGGTGAGGACAGTGCTATTTCCCGCAGTCTCCCATCTGTGGGAGAGGCCTCTATCACAGCCACGGAATCACCCTGACGATGTTTTTATGAACAACTATTTCATAAGCATGTCACATCTGATGGTTCTGTAAATGTTCTCACTCTCACCCATTCCTGGGATTAGCTTTCAACTTATCTGCAAATGCCTCAAACTCACCTCCTCCTCTCCTGAAATCTAACCAAAAAATTCCTTATGGAAGGAGATGATGGTATTGACCTCAACCGACAGAATGAAGACACTTGAGGATGTGGCCTGAAAAGGTAAGGTAGACAGTGACCTCAGATAGGCCTCAGTTGCCCTAGCTGGTTTGGCTCAATAGATAAAGCATTGACCTGCAGATGGTAGGGTCCTGGATTCGATTTTGATCAAGGGCACATGCCAGGGTTGTGGGCTCCATCCCCAGTTGGGGGCATGCAGGAGGCAGGCAATCAACGATTCCTTCTCATCATTGATGCTTCTCTCCCTCCCTCCCTTTCCCTTCCTCTCTGAAATCAATATAGCTATATATTTTTAAAAATATATGCCTCAGTTGGCACAAATCCTTGATTTAAAATAGTTAAAAATAAGAAAAGCCCAAGCTTGATGTTTCTTAGGTTTACAAAGAAAGACTACATGCTACATGCATGCCTGAGGTGTGGACCAGACAGCCCTAAAGATGTGAAAGGAGATGCACAATAATCATAATCACACCAGAGGACGTCCTTTGAAGCATCTGTGGGCTGCCACAAAGCGGTTCTTCCTATACGTGGGGTTGTTTTGCAGCATTATGCGTTTTGGAGATCCTGGTAATTACAAATTTAAGGCTTAAACCCTCATTTCTTCTTTATGTTTCTGAACTACCCCCATAGGTATATTTACTCCTTTCTTTTGTCAAGCTTAAACATTTCCAATTACCTCCGACTCTAAAGGGAAATGCGATGGTTAAATTCCCGCACTTGTAATGACATTTATTAATCTGGCTCTGCTGAGAAATGTTGAATCTCTTGCCTTCCCAAATCATACATTTTAATTCTGAACACACTTCCAAAGAACACGGACATTGTTTAATTAAAATGAGGGTGCACATTAATAAGAAAGGATATCATTTTGTTATTTGTACATAATTTTATTTTGTTAAAAAAAAATGAACAGAGACTGGTAAGTTCCATAATTGCCCTCCATGGCGAAGGAATAAGTGTAGGAGAGAAGAAAAGCACAGTAAGACGCATATGTTCGTAAAACACTCCTTAATACTACACACGCTGCAGAAAATGCTACTTTGCATTTGGTCCTCAACGTGGCTAACCGCAAGCCATTGAGTAAAAAGTACACCTTTTAAACCTAATTCCTTGGTCAGAAGATAGAGCCACGTTTGGAAGCCTCCTCATTAATATGCTGCAATGGTCAAGTAAGAGATTAATAGCAAAGTCACCTGCTAAAGCAACCAGGAACCTGTTGATTTACAATAAGCCTCCAAAAATAAGATACCAGATTGCAAAGCAAAATCAAATCCCAGGGCAACAAGTGCTTCTGTAATTTATTCCTTCTTTATATGAGGGCATAAAGCTCCCTTTATAAACGTGTTTTCCAGGCCCTGCTGTGAGCTGTAGGTGTGAGCTTTTCAGCTGATTTATTAATTTTAGTTTCAATCAACGTGTCACCTGCAGACACAAAAATGTAGGCCTCACCACAGAAAATACAATTTAAGAGGGGGTGGGGGGGAGGAAGAAAGAAAAAGAAAAAGAAAAAAACGCAGGGCTTTAATTCAAAAAACTCTCTGCCAGCATTTTTTTTTTTTTTCTCTAGATGAACACCGGCACGCCTATTCTTTGAGATCTCAAATAATTCCCAGCGACATCGTTTTATAAAAATTAAACATTTTTGTCATACTTCAAAAGTCAGCCTCAGTCCCGGGAAGAGTAACACGAGGCTGCCAAAACAATCAGTTCCTCCTGTCAGTAGGGGTACATTCTCCCCAAAGAATCGAGTGAACAACAAGTCCCCTGGGCAAAATGTGCAAAAAATTCTCAATTAGTTGTCTTTATTTAGTGAGCACTATGGGGTCCTCAACCACACTATAGAATTATGGCAAGAAAGCTGAGCTCTTCACGAGCTTATTAGCATTCTCAGAGGGTTGGAGTGCCGCTGATAGCAGACTGTTGCCTCCAAGAGCTGTTGGTGGGACCCCTACACTCCCGGGCTTTGTCCTTTTGTCCTTCCAAGCCAGCAGGAAGTACTGCCCCATGTCCAGGGCATTCTGGGATACCTTCATTCCATTCACAGTTTGCATAACCCACGGGGCTGAAGCCTTTGTTATTGACGATGGCCATCACTGATGCAGGTTGCAGTGAAAAGCAAAAGCGATCCGGATCAGTCAATGCTAAATGCAGGTTTAGGAAGTAGCTCCCTTCCAAATGAACATCCTTGCAGGGCTGGAGTGGCCAAAGCCCCGTAGGAAATCCAGGTCCTGGGTTATAATCTGACTGCGTTGTTTTCATCCCAAAATTATAACACGAGGCTAGGGAACAGAAATGGGAGAGGATGAATGAAAAATCTAGACTGACTCTTCAGCATATACATTTTTATAGCATACCCTTACCTATTGGACCACCCTCCCCCCTCCACCAACCCACCCACCCCTAAGCATTCTGAAAAAGGAAACAAGCAAGATGGAAACAGTATTTTTACTAAAAGAACTGCAGCAAGTCTTAGAAATGCCTTCTCTAAAAAAAGAGGGTTATTTGCTGCTTTAGGGAAAACACTATCATTGACTAAATTAACAAGTTGTCTTATCAACTGCCATAAGCCTTGGAGTCTAATTAATTTAGTACTGATCAATAGTCCTCAATGAGGCATTGATTTCTGCCTGCCTGACAGGGCTGCCGCTGAAATCACTTCCTCTGTATGCCACACACACACACAGGCACCAAAGCTTATGCGTTATCACATTAAGATTTTATTTCACTCATCCTATACAGGCATGCATTTCATGAACCAAGTCGAAATGAGAAAAATGGGATAAAAAGCAACGGTGGACGTAAGAACAGGTTCACCAGCAAGTGTGAACAGAGATTGAGCAATCCCTGCCAAAGTTCTGCTTTCTTAGAAAATGCCCTTTGAGTGAGAGGAAACATTAAAAAATAAAAAAAGAAAAAGAAGAAGAAAAAAAGAAAAAGAAATTTAATGCTGTGCTTAAAAGATAGGAATTGCTTTCACTGGTCCTAAGACATGCAAAGAGGGCCTGAGTTATTTTTCACTCTTGTTTTCAGAGTGCGGATGATACTTTCATGAAAAGTATTCTGATGCAAAGTAATCATAACAGCACTGCTATCTGGCCAAGGGCAGAGGCAGATGGTGAGCCTCAGATCGGAAGGAACATGGGTGACAGGGCTGCCTGGGATTTGTCTTTTACAGCTGGGGTGGGGTAGGGAGGACTTCCTTCCCCTCCCTCCTCCCCAAATCAGCATATTGGGACAGTTATATTAAATTATTTTCAGCATTGGACTTTTCAATTTGCATCTGGGCTAAGGAGATACTTACTCTCTTAAGACATCGAGCCTAAGAAAGGGCTAGGTTTGAATGAGCGCTTTCAGATTCTCCTAGGACACAGCCCTTGCATTTTCTTTGGGGCCCCTCCCTGTTTGGGTGCCTGTTCGCTTGCATTGTGCCGGCCAGCTGCCTGACACCCCTGAAAATCCCCAGGCTGGCCCCCCAGGCCTGGCCACGTTTCCTCCTGTAGCAGTCTAAACGTCCCTTGAAATAAGAAGTAAGGATGGTAAAACTTTTCAAATATTTTACAGACCATGCTTGAATTTCAAACCCCAGGAAACAGGTAGCTAAGGAATTTATCTATCTCAGATGAATTTCTATTAAACTGATTTTCTATTCAATCAAAAGAGGGGAAAGGAAGGAGGGGAGAAAAACTGAAAACACATGCAACTGCCTTTTTTTCCAGGGTGAGAGAAACTATAATACCCCAAACGATCAAAACAAAAACAGTTCCTATTCTTCCCTGTGCATTTATCTGATATAATTTGGCTTATTGAAACTTGCAATTACATATATACATATATTTTTTTAAAGTCCCAGAAAAGTCCTCCTCTTAATCTCCCCGGGGCCCCTGAGTTTCCATAGCACTTTACAAAAGATCTTTATTGAGGAAAGGATTGGACAAACTTTCCTTATATGTGTGGCCCACATCATTAATTGCCCCATCTCCTCTGGCGAGGCCTTATTCCTATGTAAATACCCTTGCATAATGTTACAGGCCATTGTGAGGCCCGCGCCAGCCAGTCGCCACTTATATGCATTTTTATTTCAATCCGCCGCTCGGAGAATGAAAGATGTCTGGACTTAAGCTGTTTACCAACTGGGCCGAAGCTGCCGGGCAGCAAAACCGAAGAAAGCCCCCGAGCCGCTGGAGGAACAAGGTTTGACAATGCCAGCAGCCATTTGCAGGGAGTTATTAACCCGCCCTGAAACTCTCCTAAGCTATGCCTTTTTGCAAGAACAAATGTGCTGAATCAGACATGAATGAGCCAGAACTATTAAGAGAGAAATCCTCTAAAAGAACCATGGAACACAACATAGGTTTGTAATCATTTTGTCTCAGTTGCCTGCTACCCACATTATCAAGGATGATGATAAGCTGGCTCGGCGGTGCACTGGCTCAGAATGAAACAATAGTGCGGGGCCAGGCGGACCGCACAGGCGAGCCACACGCACCCAAGAGTCAAACAGTCTTCAAGAGACCAGAAGACGGAGTGAATAGCTATACCCCGGGCCCTTAGATGGATTTGGCAGGAAAACACAGTAGTCATCTCGAAAGGGAACATTCGGGGGGGAAAAGATGCTTCGGAATCTAAGTCTACCTCTCCACCCGACGCATGGCCTCATGCGTGCTTCCGTGGAAAAACTAAAATGCTTTCTACTTTCTAGCTGTGGAGACCGGCTGGGATGAGACAACGTGGCAAAAAAGCAGCAACGCTCTCCTACCAGCTTTCCACTCTGCAAGAATGCCCTGCAGGCAAGGAACATATCCTACTTGCTTCAACGGCACCGCAATCTGAGCGGTGTGGCGCTCGCCTAGAGAAATCCTTGACTATTTGCGTGCTTATTAGAGTCCAATGAGTGCCTAATAAGTGCATCTATGTGTCAGGAAACATCTCATTGCGGAGGTTAGGGCTACGGCGGGAAAGACGCCACACACGCGGAGGAAAGCGGTCTTGAGTTAATTACCATCACAATGCAATCAAGGACAACAGTCCTGGCTGAAAACCTCTCCCATTAAAGCTGCTAGGCTCAGCCTCGCCTCTGCAGGTCAGCCTCGGCACCGATAACCTTTCCAGCAGACAAACACGTGTAACGGTGCCTCTCCTAATTAAAAGCTCGGGAGGTGGGGGGAGGGGGGGGAATACCAGCACATGGACTCCGAGCAAATGAGCGGTGCCTTTGGCGGAGGACGCTACCATATGCTGCTGCTGTTTACTCTGGAAGGAAACTGAGTCACTTAACATTTCAATAGGTTAATCAATTGACAATTAAATGGAGAAATTGGTTAACTCTGAAAACAATTAACATGACACTCCATTAAGTACACTCTCTAATTGCCCCAGCTGTGAGTGGAAATGAACGTGCATGGTAAAGCCTCTAAGGGAGGGTTGGGGGTGGGGGGTGGCAGTGTGCGTGCGTGTGTGTGTGTGTGTGTGTGTGTGTGTGTGTGTGTGTGTGTGTTTGAGAAAACGGAATTAACAGAAAACTCGCGTTTTATTTTTATAGAGTAAAGAGTAGGAATTCTATCATTCGCTGCAGTTTTAGCAGAGGAGAGCTAAATTTATATTTTTGCGTTCTTTTATTCACTTCAAGTTGTTGGAATATTTAATTTGCAATAATTAAAACAACCCAAACACCTCCTACCAAATTATGGGATGGCGAACAAAATGGGAAATCTCTCCCTTTGCTGTTTTGGGAAAAGAATTACTTTGCAGGATCAAGTAGATTTCACTATTTCCTTTCTCACTAAACAACGCAACGCACAAGTCTTAAAGTCAGAATTTTTGCTGCACATTTCCCGAAGTGGTTACTGACTGTGTCCCTAACTTCACTGTCGGGTGGTAACAATCCTGTTCATTGATTACAATTTTAAATTGGAAGCTCCGAGTTTGGATTGTTACAGACTATTACAAATGTCTATTACAGGCAGTCTTTGAGAAGGAAAATATTCATTTACAAAAGAGGTGATAATTTAAGTAAATCATAAATGTTTCTGAGATGTATCAAGCATTAAGTATTATTTGAATGAATAAGAATATCTTTAAAAACTGATTATTAAAACTATATCATCTTCCTCCTCCTCCACCCCTTTTGGGAGCTCTACTCTCCCTGGATACACACAAATAAATAGAATAATCCACTTTGAGGGACTGCTGGTCTGGCAGCAGAGTGGGAGAATGGCGTTGAAGAGGGAAATGGAGAGCGCTGGGTTACACATTCAGGGAGTGGATTGGTCCCATAGGCCAGCTTCAACCTCAGAGAGGTGGGAAGAGCAGGGAGCTCCTGCTGCCTGCCTAGATGTCCTGCATCACTCAGCGGGGGGTGATGATGCGGTGGTGAATTCAGAGTGGACCATCTTTTATCGACTTTTCTCTCTGCCTCACTTGTCCTTTTCTTCCCTTCTAATACCCTGGCACTACACCTCCCAATGAAGCCTCAGGTCATAACTTTTATCGTAGGACTGTTCTCTAGGGATATAACGTACCTGAAATGTGATGGAGATGGTAATGTTACTTCATCATTGAAACTTCAGCCCATCCTTTCCAAAAACACAAGGATAGCCTTGGCCTGGTGGCTCTGTTGGTTGGAACTCTGTCCTGTGCACCAAGTAAACTATTGCATGGATCCACACACACAAAAAAAGCTGGCTCTTCTGGGTATGTATAGTTCATAGGCACATAGTTTATTGTACAGCATTCAAGCTGGATTTGAGTCCCCACTTATCCACTTATATGGATGTCCTTGTACAGTGAACAACCTACATAAATTAACCTATTTGAGTAGAGTAGAAGTGATATCCTATATAATAAAAGTCTAATGTGCTAAATGTCTGCCAGTTGGTTCGACTGTTCGAACAGTTGCTATGACACGCACTGACCACCAGGGGCAGATGCTTTACCCCTGGTCAGTCCATAGCCTGGCCATCCTTGATGCCCTATGCAATCATATACTCAACTATCACTAATTTCCAAATATGACTTGTGTATATGAATGAGACTTTCAGTCTGGAGGCTCTTCTCCCATTCACACACCAGAAAAACCTCTGTTCATTCTTTAAGGACCATCTCAGAAGTCACTTTGTGAAGCTTTCCCTGAAACTCCTAGTCAGAGTTGCCTCCTTCCTTCTTCCTTTCTAGCCTAGCCATTCAAGGTCTCTCTTCACCACGTTGTAAGTCTAAGATAATACTTACCATAGCTTTTCTGTGTACGTGTCTGTTTTCTCTTTAGATTGTGAGCCCAGAGGGCTGGAGTCATTCATCTTTGTTTCCCCAGGGAGGAGCACTCTGAATGGCCCTTAGCTCTGTAACTTAATATTTGATGGCTGGATGAGTACATATAACATACTATGGAAACACTAAGGATGGAGTCATTCACTATGCTGTTCACACTGAATAAAACATTTGGACCATCATGTCAACATAGCAAACAGGCCTTTGCGATACGTGAGATTTGAAAATGGCCTAGGACAGGACCTCGACTTAGAAGAGGCCTGTTAGAACCTCAGATCTATTGAGTTGGTTTGGCCACTGCCTCCTTGTGGGCCATGGATTGTTAAGTACCTTTTAGGTGATTAAATGGAGTCAGGGATGATTTGCTTTAGTTAAAGTTTCATTTAGGTCAATTGTTTATTTCTTATTCAGGACCCGTTATGTTACTAAGCACTGTTCTAGATGCCGGCAGATGCAGCAATCGAATCATAAGGTTTAGGACAGAGGGTCCATGGAGAACTCTACACAGTGGTTCTCAAAGTGTGATCCTCCCATAAACAGCATCAACATCACCTGGACACTAACTGGTTAGGAATGCAAATTCTTGGGCCCCAGCCGACACCCAGCAGTTCAGAAACTCTGGGGGCTGGGCCCAGCAATCTAATTTAACAAGCTGTCAGGTGGTCCTGATGCTGAGATCTACTGCTGAGTCCAGTCAAAGTCCATGCTAGAGGGGCCGTCAGTGGTCATATAGTGAGAGAAATGAAAGTTTTGCACCCAAAACTGTGCCTTTCAGGGTACTGATTTTAAGCTAGTTATTAAGAAACAAAAAATTCTGAAAGAATCTTTGACCTTCCCTTTTCCTGTCTAAGAGATTCAGATGGAAAGGCCAGGAATGGAATCTTAACATATTCAACTTAGCACTAAATAGGAAAGCTCAGGCAGGGGCCTGGTCGGTAGGCCGCCCCCCCCCCCCCCCCCCCCCCCCCCCCCCGCTTTGTGTCCCAGTGTCCCTGGGTTATCTAGCAAGAGTTTGTGCTTCTGTGCTTCTGCTCTTCCTCAATTACCTGTAAGTTGCCTATTTCCTTTGTTATCTCAGATCCCTTCCCTCTTCCTCCTTTGTCCGTAATGGCATATAAACCTCAGCTGCCCAATGTGTTTGGAGTCTTATATCTCCTAACACCCCCATCATGTACAATGGTAATAAACTTTGTACATTTTCTTCTATTAGTCTGTCTTTGTTAACCTAATTATTACCCCAACTAGAAGAACTTATCAAACCCTAATATTTGAGTTTGTCTGCCTGGAAATGCACACAAAGGAGTTTGCAGTGTTTAAAGGAAAACACTTTAATATTGAATTGGTCAATCTGGAGTGTGGGGAGCCAGCACTCTAAAAGACCCAACTCTCACCCTGGCTGGGTGGCTCAGTTGGTTGGATGTCATCTGTACACCAAAAAGGTTGCAGGTTTGATCCCTGATCAGGGCACGGATGGAAGGCAACTAATCAATGTTTCTTATTCACATCGATGTTTCTCTCTCTCCCTTCCTCTCTCTAAACATACTCTCAGGTGAGAACTAAAAAATAAAAGAAAAAATAAAACATCTGACTCTCCAATGGTACGTAGGTGTTACAGGGCAAAATCACAAGACATTGTGGGTGAGTGGTTCAGGGTCCTGTTGGGAGTTAATTGGTTGGAAGGGATATAACTCATTTCTCCAGATCTTAAGAGCAGCTCTGAGGTCTGCTCTGGCATCCCTCTATCTGTTTCATGGAAAAGTAGCCAGGAAGTCATTCCAACTTAGGGCTCAGGAGCTCAGTTGGGCTGGTAGCTCAGTTGGTTAGATCAGTGGTTGGCAAACTCATTAGTCAACAGAGCCAAATACCAATAGAACAATGATTGAAATCTCTTTTGAGAGTCAAATTTTTTAAACTTAAACTATATAGGTAGGTATACCGTTATTAATTAGGGTATATAGTATTTTGTGGAAGAGCCACATTCATGAGGCCAAAGAGCCGCATATGGCTCGAGAGCCGTGGTTTACCAACCACTGGGTTAGAGCATGGGCCCAATATGCCAAAGTTGCCATTCAGTCCCTGGTCAGGGCACATACAGGAATCAACCAATGAATGCATAAACAGGTAGACAACAAATAGATGTTTCTTTCTCTGTCTCATCTCTCTCCCTTCCTCTCTCTCTCAAATTTAAAAAATTAAAAGACTGTCTTCAGCCAGTCAGAGGTCCAGACCTTATGATCATTAGGCAGGCTATTTTGCTGTCTTGGGGAAAGGCTATGTCTATGAGGGGTAGAGAGAGGCAGAAATATGATTTCTAGAACTAGGATTCAAAGCTAATCAAAGTAGTAAGGGCCCACATTTTCAAAGGTGTGAGAGAAAGTATTTTTCAAGCCCCCACAACAGCTTCTGACTGGTCCTGCATATCCACCCTTCCAACAGCTCTCTGCCCTGGGAAATGAACGTGTGTGTCTGCATCAGTGGTTCTCCTGCCCCTGACTTCTGTTTGGGGTCAGATAATGGGGAGGAAGGGCTTTATAAGCCTGGATTCCTCCCTGCAAGGTTATCCCAGGCTGACTGTGTCCCTCAAGTCTAAGTCTCCTAAGGAATGGTTCCTCCTAAGGATGCCTTCCCCTCACAACACCTTTTCCAGCCTCTTGCAGTGCCCCCCCACCCCACCCCCGTCAGGCCTGCACAGGACTAGAGATTCCCTATCTCACTCCCACCCCACCCACAGATTGCAAAGAGCCCCTTTGTGCACAAACCCCACACATCATCCTGGGCGTCCTTTCTGCTTTCTGGTTTAGAGCTTGCCATCTTATTTTTCATCTTCTGCCGAAGTCCATGAAAATGGCTCAATAGCCTTTAAAATCAGAAGAAAAGATATGAATACAGTCCAGCCTAGACATATTTGCATTTATATTGATGCTATTTAAAAAAAATTTTTTTTTTTTTTCAATGAAGGAAGAGAACCACAAAGGCAAAATTGCCATTGGCCTACGAATGTCATGATGTGGCCTCTTGCTAATTGATTTTCTTACTTTTCAGTCATCCACTCCCCAACCCATCTCTTCCACCCACAGAACAATATACCCACATGTATAGACTCACACAAGAATATCTGCCCCTCTGCATTCATGATCCACTTTCCCCTTTTCCTCCTCCCCATGCTTTGGAGGAAGAAGGAGGCTTTTCTTTGAGGACAGTCAATAGGGGTTGTCTGGCAGACCAAAGGGTCAGAAGAAGAAGTCAGGGTGCTTGCTCTCCTGGCACCCTCCCTGCTGCCCATTGGTAAGGCCACAGCTTCTGCTACTGAATCCCCCTCCCGCTTCTCTCTCCAGGTTCCCGTAACCACTCCCTCCCTGCCCTTTTGGGTCTGGGGAAGTTTTGGCCCTTCATTAGCCCCTGGCGCCTCATCATTTCTTCCTGGATTCCTTACCCCGTGGTTAACAGCCTTTGGAAATAGCTTCTTCATTAACATGTGTGCAGACCTATTTTTAATCAGTAGTACAGAACCTTAGCTGTTTTTGATTTGTACATTTAATCCACCGCAAACATTTCCCAAGGTTTCCACGAAGCCTGCATAATGACCATATGTCAATACAGTGTTCTATCTCACGATGTACATTAATTTCCTAATTTTCCTCTTTTTTGCCCTTCCTCTTGACTTGCTTATCCTTAACACTGTCTTTTTTCATTTTCATTATACTAGTAGCCAGAAAAGACAAACATTCTCAAGGTGCAGAATTTTACTGCATATACGCATATATTTTTTCACTGCATTTATGTTTTTTTTTGTTTTTTTTAAGATTCTGATGCCATCTGTCTTATAACCACATGTCTACCCCTCCTTCAGAATTCTACAAACAGTTTTGCTCACTCTATGTGGAATGTATTTACACTCAACTGTTGGCAGACATTTGTTTAAACTATTCTCTCCATTTGAAATATCCTCTTCTCCTCAGTTATTCAAATGTCAACTTTCCTGCCTACCCAAGTTAAATATGTTATTCTCTCTTTTGAACTAACCTATTCAAATAATGTATTTGGTAATTAATAATTTATATTTTGTTTTTCTTTTTTCTATTTTAATAATTTTTATATTTTGAAATGTAATTTAAATATTTTAGATTATTTAACTGTAAACATATTACTATCTTTTCTCCTCCAACTTGACTATTAATTTTTTGACAACAAGAATTATTTTCTTATATCATTTTTCTTTATAGGGATGTTCACATATTAATAATTGCTTAGTAATATGTATTGATCTGAAAAATATTAGAGGCCAATATATAAAAGATTGACTGTCAAAATCCTAGATGAGTTTAAGTGTGATTAAAGTTGAGCTCTCTGTCATTTCTATATCACAAGCTGTGACTTCATCACATGATACTTGGATTTCCAATATTTTTTGGAGATAATATTGTTTTTAAGTATTACTAGGAGGGGAAATGCTTTAAAAGTATTTGTATCTAAGCCAAAGATGAGCACATGCACAAGAAAGGAGCACTTTATAGATTTATTTTATTTATTTACTTATTAAAATTATTTTTGTTAATCCTCACCCAAGGATATTTTTTCCATTGAGTTTTAGAAAGAGAAGAAAGAAGGGAGGGAGAGAAGAGGGAAAAGAGAGAGAAACATAAATGTGAGAGAGACACCTCCATTAGTTGCCTCCAACATGAGTCCCAAGGGGAGCCAGGGATGGAACCTGCAACCCTTGACCGGGAATGGTACCCACAACCTTTTGGTGTGCAGGCTGATGCTCCAACCACTGAACAACACAGGCCAGGGTACAGCAGTATAGATTTAGAAGGAGGAGTCAAGGCAGTAATACTACTGGTAGTGATACCTCAGCTTCTAATTACTAACACAGATCCTGAGTCATTCCATAACACCTTGCCCTGTTTAATTTTCATCATATTACCTCCAAATATATTTCTCATTTATTTTATTACTACTACTAATAAAATCTTTCTTACTCCATCTAAGATATATGTGACACAAAAGGAAGGATGTTTTGTTCTTGTTTTCCGCAGTATATTCCCAGTCCTAGAATAAGTTTAGCCCAGAGTATGCATTCAATGAACATTTGTTGAATAAATGAATGAATGGACATTTAATAATTTCATGATTTCCCAGATGGTACTCTAGGTGCTTCCCACAATCCCGTGTTAGGTACTTACTATACCTTTTACAGAGGAGGAAACTGAAGCTCAGAGAAGTTAAGGGACTTTCACGTCTAGTAAATTAGAGTGATGGGACTTAAACCCAGGTAGTCCGATTCTGGAGACTGCAGTTTTAGCCAGTATGTTAAATTTTAATCAAGAAAATATTGTAAAATTACAATAACTACCATTTGCACATGTACTTCTAAACGAATGTACTTCTAAAACTATTTTCACATGTATTTCCATTTTGATAACAATCAATGATCCTGAGCAAATATTATCATTATCCCTACTTTACAAATGGAAAGACTGAGAAATGAGTTGTCTGAGATCACAGTGCCATTAAGTGGCAGTAACTCAGATCTCCTGAGTCCAATTTCCATTCCTCTCCCACTCCCTGCTCCCGCCATGCACCATGCTGCAGCTTAAACGTGGCCAAAGACCACAATTTATGGCTTTAGACATACATGAGAATAAATTTTGTTTTAGGATAGTAGTGACTAATAAAATCATTGTTATTAGTCACCAAAAAAAGGTCTATTTTTATATTCACTGATTTTATTTTAGTATTATAGTAACTAACTTGTTAACTAATAAAATAGTCCACATGGGTTATAAATTGTGCGTGTGTGTGTGTGTGTGTGTGTGTGTGTGTGTTGGGTGTGGGAGGTGAGGGGAGGGGAGTCCCCAAGCATTCATTTTAGAAAGATATGACAATAACAACATTCTCATGAGTAACTTTCATAAAGTCTGTACAATCACTTGTTCAGTATTGCTCTGTGGTATGTATCTCCAATATATCAAAAGAGGTATTATCTCCCCTTCTTCCCTTAGATCTTTATTTCTATAATGGGTGTTGGCAAATGACTCCAAGTTGTATTTTCTTGACAAGATAATACACATTATAAGCATGATTTTGACAGTTAGGATGAGACCCTGAGGACTGGGGGGAGATGTGGAACCCCTTGGAACAAAGTGCTAGAGAGTGGTCCATGGAGATGACAGCAGAGTAAAATAAACTGACTCAGGCTCAAACTTCACAAGTTTAACACATGCAGGGATAACGATAGAGTCGAATTTGAAGTAAATCAAGACACATATCAGCCTTCTCTTCAGGGAGATGGGTGAAGAGGCGTTTTGCACACATGGAAGAACAGAGAAGGAACACGTCACTCTATGTCAAGGTAAGATGGTGGAATAGGAATAACCGTTCGTGATCAGAGTGGAAAATGCAGATTCACTGACTCTATAAGAAGGGATCTGAAGAATGGCTGACTTGGAAATTGTAGGGGACCAGGAACTGAATATGATTTAACACAGAAGCATTGCCATTAAGGAGAAAGATATTGTACTTTAGCATAGTAACGAGGTTTTGCTGTTGTCCACTCACAAGTTTTACTTCCCACAAAGCTTCATATTTACTTTTCATACAGTGCGCTGGCAATTTAATGTTCAGATTAATCCAAGACTCATTTCAGTGCATGCGGACCCGCTCACCAGCTACTGCAGTCCCCGGAGGTTTCTGTCTTTATGAACATGTCTAGCTCTTATTTCCATACCACTCACTTGGAATTTAGACTTTTAATGACAATTGCATTTTATTAGCATACACGCCTGTAATCTCACCAGCTCAGTGCATCTGTTTATTTTCAGGAACACGGCTTCATGAGTATCTACCACGTGGTGTTTGTTAGAGCCACAGAGTTTAGTGTGGAGTCCAACATAGCTGTTACTCAGTTACTAATTGCTGTATGATGATTTTACTTTTGGTTTAGGCTATTGTTTTCTCCACAGCCAGCAAAAGTTGCAGTAAAAGCTGTGCAGTACAATTTATGAACATTTGCGGGATGCCATGTGTTTATTACATTTTTTACTTCTCGATGGAATGCAGTGGTGTTCCTTTGAGTGAGGAATTTGAAATTATGTGGGTTTTGAGGAAGTATCTCCTGCCCCCACCGGTGGGCTTCCTTCCACAGGAGATGCCCGGTAGAGCACTGCCAAGGTGGCTCTGGCGAGCCTTTGCATATACAAATGTGGGTCACCTGGGCTTTCTTCCACAGGAGATCCCTGGAGGTAGCTGCCAAGTTTGCTAGGGCAGATCTTTGCAAACACAAATTTGGGTCAATGTGTTGACAGGATGTCAGATTTGTGTAGCTAATGGAGCTTCAGCATGAATATTGAGCCTTACGCCACTCCATTGTTGCCCAAATGAACCTGTGGGTGCCTACTCCTGCCCACCTCTATTGGAATAGAAAATAGGAGCCCTTCTTACCAAGGTCCACAACCTACCCTTGACCCATAGTAACTGGTGTTTAGCAGCAACTGAAAAGTCAATTCAAAGAGTTCCAAATGGCAGAGCACTGATGGATATTTTCCCACCAAAATAGACTGTAATTTCATGTTCAGGAATCTTTGCCGGGGTATGGATCAGCAGAGTAACAAAGAACAAGTCCGATCAGCTGATTGTATCTGTTGTATCACCGGAGGCCTCAGAAATTATTGAGTTCACTGAAACGTATAAACCTCAGTGGGAACAGTGGGTATCGGACTACTCTTCTTTTTTTCTCTTCATAAAAATACTCTGAAATTATATTTTAGGATCATGGAAATGTCATTTGAACTGAACATAGTAAACTACAGACAACTTTTATGTTCTTTTGAAGTCCATTAGGAAAACTGCCGGGTGTACTGTCCTGGACTCACATGGAATCAACTATGTACGTTTGTATCTCTTTGTGAACAAGTCTAGGATACATGACTGTAATCTCACCAACTCAGTGCATATGTTTATTTTCAGGAATATGGCTTCTTAAGTATCTACCCTGTGGTGTTTGTTAGAGCCACAGTGCTTAGTTTGGGGGCCAACTAAATAGTGTGAATTAAATAGCATTTACCATAAGCCCTCATTTTAGCTTCTTAATGTTCTATTGTATTACCTATAACTGCATTATCTGGTGCTTCTACTAATGAACATTTCTGCATATGTATACAACAATGATCTACATTAACTAGGTAATTTATTTAAGCAGGAGACCTTTTCCTCCAGTTATTCAGATAATATATTTTCTTTGCTTCAGTTGAGCCCCTAGTGTATTTATATTGGTTTTTTTTTTTTTTTTTAAATAAGTTTTTATTGATTTTAGGGAGAAGGACAAAGAGATAGAAGCATCACTGATTGGCTGCCTCCTGCACGCCCTCTACTGGGGATTGAGCCCGCAACCCAGGCATGTGCCCTGACCTGGGATCAAACCAGTGACCCCTTGGTTCATAGGTCGATTCTCAACCCCTGAGCCACATGAATGCATTTTTGAAAAAAGAGGAAATATTATACCTGCATATTTGTCTGTTGCAGTAACAAACGTATATAGTTGTGTCCATGTGAGTCCAGGACAGTACACTGGGCAGTTTCCCTAACGGACTTCAATGTAGAATGCAATGTCTGTAAAACCTAAGGGCTAAAAGTGTGCTAACTTGAAGTGGACACTTACACTGTCAAAATTTAATATTAGAAATAACAGAAATTATTTAGAACCTACACACAGTAATTTTGCAGAGAGGAGTCTTTTATTTCTGACATTGAATGTCAGTACGTGTGATACTTAAAGGCAGATTGGATTTTAGTTGATTTTAATATTGGGTTTCCACTCTGTTGACTGTGCCATATGCTTGTATTAAGGCCCACTGCTTCCACTTGGGTCCACACTGCTGTGTTTTATACAGTTGCGTTTTTTATTTTCTGCTCATATACTTGGAGTGCAGCTTTCAAAGGTAATTTTTCCCCCATTGCATTTCTTTCTTTCTTTCTTTTTTTTTTTTTTTTTTTTTTTTTAAAACCATGCCTCCTCTCAGTATATCATAAATCTTATTTTTATTTACTATTCCGACATTATTAATTGTCGCTCAGAAAGCTGTATACTGTTTGATGAGAACTAGACCTAAAGATAAATACCGATTTGTATTTAGTATGTTTTCTACATTT
Source organism: Pipistrellus hanaki (assembly GCF_964339955.1). Lineage (NCBI taxonomy): Eukaryota > Metazoa > Chordata > Mammalia > Chiroptera > Vespertilionidae > Pipistrellus > Pipistrellus hanaki. The sequence goes on along the minus strand of NC_140503.1, from coordinate 34,249,551 downwards.
GTTTAAAGGGAATAATGCCTTAAAAAAAAATAAGAATGGAAGGGATTAAGTAGAAGAATGTGGCAACATTCTGACAATTGTTTTGTATGTGTTTGTATTTGCCATCTATAAAAAGCAACTTTCCATATCTTATCTCTTTCATGGTGGCACAAAATAAGAATCCCTCACAAGAGAGCTCTCTTCCTCTCATCTCCTCATCCCGTACGTAAGTGTGCATGGATATTTTCTCCTACATTTGTCAGGTTGCTTTTTGGTGTTTTGTTTTGTTCTTTTTTTTCCTTGCTGGCATCCCAAATAGTAGCCAGGGGCAGCATCATACTATGCGTGAGGCTGTTTTGTTTTTTGACACTATTGTATTTTTCCCTTCTCTAAAATCAGTTCCTCTGTACTAACTAATTTTTTTTTTAATTTTTTTTTTTTTAATCAATTAGCTTTTGCTGGGACCTGTCTAATATAGAATGATGATTTTTCCCCCCATCTGTCAAGGGGGTTTTTAATAAATGCCACCGGTGGGGTTAGAATATTCTCCGGTGTTTGCTTTAGGGGAACAAGGGGATTGTCGGAAATCCTAGCCAAACTGAACCATAATTAGAGAGAAAATGTTAGCAATTAGAACTATACATTAGGCTTTAATTTACTACCATGGAAAAGTCGAGGGTGGCATTTTTATTCCATTTTTAGGTACAGCCAGATGGATTGCTCATTACAGGATAATTTCTGCCAACCTTCTGCATTTCTCGGGGTAACAAAGTGGCGGAGAGAGCACTGAGCAGTCAATGGCTCAGATTGTATTTTATTTTTTGTGGGTGTGGTGAGTGCAGTGGGAGGTTGAGCAGTTATCAGTTTCCTACACAGTCATTGACGTTATTGGGAATCTTTTTATGTGCTGAATAATTTCAGGCCAGGAAAACAGTTTGGGAACACAAGTACATTCATTTAATTTACTTTTAGATCCTTGCTTCAATGTATTGTACTGATGTGGTTTAACAACCTTCAGGTTAAAAATTTCCCTTTTCAGGGTTTCCACTTTTGATATTTCTTAATGACCAAAATGAACATTTTAAGCTATGCCTTCTCAACCCAAAGACACTATAGCTGCAGTCAATACCAGTCTAATTCCTGAAAGCTCCAGAAGCCACAGCGTGAAACTTGGTTGAAAATGATCACATTCTCTTTTTATCTCACATGTGACATTTTCATAAAATGAATTTTGGGCCAAGATGGTAATGACTATTTAAAACAAATGTATTTATATGTTTATGTATGTATGCATTTATTTATATTTACAAATGTATTTATTTTGATGTAACAATATTTTTTCATGAAGAAAGAAATCTTCTGGTTACTTTATATTACAATGAATCAAAATCAGCCACAGTTGACTGACTGCTACGGCTCAGTAGTTGAGAGTCAACCTATGAATCAAGAGGTCACGGTTCAGTTCCTGGTCAGAGCACATGCCCAGTTGCAGGCGGGATCTCCAGTATGGGGTGTGCAGGAGGCAGCCAATTGGTGATTCTCTCTCATGATTGATGTTCTTATATATATATATATATATATCCCCCTCTTCCTTCCTCTCTGAAATAAATAAAAATATATTAAAAGACAAAACAAATACATTTTTAAAAATCAGCCACAGTTTCCTTTGCTTTTGAAAATGTAGTTGAAAATAATTTATTTTCTTGTGATAAAACATATATAACATAAAACATTATTTTAACCATTTTTAGATGTATAGTTCAGTGGCATTAATACTTCACATTGCTGTGAATCACCACTATCCCTCTTCAAAACATTTTCTTTAAAAAAACAACAACATTTTTATTGATTTCAGAGAAGAAGGAAGAGGGAGAGAGAGAAGCATCAACGAGGAGAGAAAAACATTGATTGGCTGCCTCCTGCACACCTCCCACTGGGGATGTGCCGCAACCAAGGTACATGCCCTTGACCAGAATCGAACCTGGGAACCTTGAGTCTGTAGGCCGACGCTCTATCCACTGAGCCAAACCAGACAGGGCCAAAACATTTTCATCTTCCCAAACTGAAATTGCGTTTATTAAACAACAAATCTCCATTTTCCTCCCCCATTCTACTTTCTGTCTCTATAAATGGACTCCTCTAGGTATCCTATATATAATAATAAAAGATTAATATGCAAATTGACTGAATGGTGGAATGACTGGAATATCCGCAGTCCCTCACCCCAGCCGGCTCACCCCTGATGGCCCCCATTGGGTGGGCCAGCTAGATCCCACCAGTGCACGAATTCATGTACTGAGCTTCTAGTCTCATATAAGTGGAATCACACAATCTGTGGTCTTTAGTGTCTGGTTTATTTCACTTAGCATGTCTGTAAGGTTCATCCATGTTGTTGCAGGATTACTCATTTTTTAAGGCTTAATAATATTCCATTATTTGTACACTAGAGGCCCGGTGCATGAAAATTGTGCATGGGTGGGGTCCCTAGGCCTGGCTGGCGATCAGGGCCAATCAGGTTCTCCACCTCCCCTTTCTTCACTACCTGTGTGCCGCCAAGGCATGCCTCCCCCCCTTCCCTCGCTATGCTCACCACCACCCTTACCTCCCCTGCACTCCCCACCCCCAGTTCCTCAGCCTGGCTCTGATTGGGCGATTGAGATCTGTTGGCCAGGAGGAGGGACCAGGAGGTTGGCCAGCAAACCCTGACTAAGTGATCAAGGCCTGCCAGCCGGGGGGAGCGGCCAACTGCCACTATGGAGGATCAAGAGGTTGGCCAACAGGCTCCAATGGCAATCGGGGCCTGCAGGCTGGGGACAGTTTCTGCATTCAGCATCTGTACCCTGGTGGTCAGTGTGCATCGTAGTGACCAATCATTCCAGTTGTTCCATTGTAATGATTGTTTAGGCTTTTATATATACATATATATATATATATATATATATATATATATATATATATATATATATATACTAGTGGCCCAGTGAACAAAATTTGTGCATGGGAGGAGGGTGTCCCTCAGACTGGCCTGCACCCTCTCCAATCTGGGACTCCTCGAAGGATATCCTACTGCCGGTTTATAGAGATCAGGCCTAAACCGGCAGTCAGACATCCCTCTCGCAATCTGGGACTGCTGGCTCCTAACTGCTCGCCTGCCTGCCTGCCTGCCTGATTGCCTCTAACCACTCTGCCTGCCAGCCTGTTCATCCCCAACTGCCCCCCACCACCAGCCTGCTCAGCCCCAAATGCCTCCCCACCAGCCTGATCACCCCTAACTGACCCTCATGCCAGTGTGCTTGCTACTAACTGCCCCCTGCTGGCCTGTTAACTCCAAACTGCCCCCCCCCCACTATCCTGATCACCTCCAACTGACCCCCACTGATGTCCTGCTTGCCCCCAACTGCACCCCCTTGCTGGTCTGCTTACCCCCAATGGCCCCGCCCCCCCACCAGGCCATCACCCACAACTGCTCTCCCCTCTTGGGCTCTAACTGCCTCCACCTCGGCCCTGCCACCATGGCTTTGTCCAGAAGAACATCCGGAAGGTCTCCCAGCCTAATTAGCATATTACCTCTTTATTAGTATAGATAGAGGCGTGGTGCAGGGGTGGGGGATGGCTGGGTTGCCCTGAAGGATGTTCTGGATGAGGGTAGGGGTCCCGCTGGAGTGCCTGACTAGCTTGGGTGAGGGATTGATGGCTGTTTATAGGCTGGTCAAGCCTCCCCCAGGGACCCTCATCCCATGGGGGTGTGGCCAGCCTGGGTGAGGGGCTGAGGGCTGTTTTCAGGCTGGCCACACCCCCTTTAGGGTTGGGGGTCCCGCTAGGGTGCCTGGTCAGCCTGGGTGAGGTGCTGATGGTCGTTTTTAGGGTGGCCATGCTTCCCGGGGACCCAAGCTCACAGGCCCTCCTTTTTTTCTTTCTTTCTTTTTTTTTTTTTTTTTTTCAGTGCTTCCTTGAGTGGCTAGGAGGCAACCCAAGCCTCCTGTTTACTCCAGCTCCATGGATGCAGCCATATTTGTTGGATTAATTTGCATACTTGCTTCTGATTGGCTGGTGGGTATAGTAGAGTGACAGTTAATTTGCATGTTTCTTTATTAGTGTATTTTAAATCTTTTATACACAGATTTCCCAAAGATTTATCTCCACTCTCAAACGTTGATGAGTTGACATCTATAAATAAGCAATGTTTGCCATTGGTGAGGTGGCTGATAGAAAGGTTGGTGAGTTTTGCCCCATGGCAATTCATTGTAGGCAATTTAGACAATAAACAAAGGAAACTATCCAATCTATATACTAGCATATAAAAGCCAGAATGACCAGAACAACCAGAATGACCAGTAGCTATGATGTTCACTGTGGCGGCCAACAGGCCCGGCCCGATCAAACTCCCCCCCCCAACCTCTTGCAACCCCTCCCCCTGGCCAGCCCAACCCCGGATGGCCCTCCCACCCTGATCGGGGGTGCACCAGGCCTCTAGTCTTTCCATGAAAGACTAGTTGAGGACAGCCATATTAGGCTAATTCAAGTCATGACACAGAGAATAAAGCAGTTAATTAATTTTATTTTCAGGTAAATGTTAAGAAGGCATTATTAAAAACATTTACAGCTGTAATTCATTACAGAATTTTCAATGGTGGATAAAGTCAGGTACCTAGGTATCCTCAATTTTCTCTTTCATCGAAGGATCAGAAGAATGAGAACTATTTTTTCTGTATTCCACATTGTATCAGAATTTAGCTAAACTTTCCCACACCTCTTATGGAAAACATCAGCACAAAAATGACATACTTTTGTCAATTAATAATTCGATAGTTCTATAGCAGTGTGATAGAAAAAAAAATTTTCCTCATAAAAAATCATATTATGTAAACAAAACAATGAACTTTTGAGTTTTAAATGTTTAGATGGCAGCCGAAACCGGTTTGGCTCAATGGATAGAGCGTCGGCCTGCGGACTGAAAGGTCCCAGCTTCGATTCCGGTCAAGGGCATGTACCTTGGTTGCGGGCACATCCCCAGTAGGGGGTGTGCAAGAGGCAGCTGATCGATGATTCTCTCTCATCAATGTTTCTAACTCTCTATCCATCTCTCTTCCTCTCTGTAAAAAATCAATAAAATATATTTAAAAAATAAAATAAAATAAAATAAAAGTTTAGATGGCAAAAGTTTATTTAAGACCACTCTGCCTGAAGGTAAAGTTCAGCTATAACACATCACCTTTCATAAGCTCCCTTAGAAGGAAAACTCTGCAGAAAAGGGATGGCAAGACTTCTGTGGGGCTAAAAAATATTTTCCCTCCTATCTTCTAAGTTCTTTTAGCCAGGTTAATAATCAAATTATTGTGACTGTGTTTAAGATTTTATAAGGAGTGCTAGAATTGATAAAATTAGAACTGAAATTTTTAGGTTAGAGAAGTTAAACTTTTAACTTCATCTATTTATTTATTTTTATTTATTTTTTTAAAATATATATTTTATTGATTTTTCACAGAGAGGAAGAGAGAGGGATAGTTAGAAACGTCAATGAGAGAGAATCATCGACCAGCTGCCTCTTGCACACCCCCCACCGGAGATGTGCTCACAACCAAGGTACATGCCCTTGACAGGAATCGAACCCGGGACCTTTCAGTTCGCAGGCCAACGTTCTATCCACTGAGCCAAACCGGTGCCGGCTTAACTTCATCTATTTAGATATAGCCAAATTGCTCTGCAAAATTTCCTGGTTTTGAAATATGTTAAAAATGTTCTCTCTACTTATTTTTTTTTTTCTCTGAATGCTCTAGGCTTTGATGCAATAGTTTATCTTATTCTTTATTTTAGCATTACAAATTTTCAAAATGATAATGTATGGCCTAGGAACCACTCATACCTGATGCTTAAAAGTGCTCACCTTTGACTTTTAAATTATATTAGTCATTATTCCACCTTTTTAAAGATAATTATGACACATATGAGAAAACTATCACTTTGATATGAAATTGTGGAAATCTAAAATCTGAGTCCTAAAATAGTGTTGTTTTTTTTTTGTTTTTTTTTTTAATATATTCTTTTATTGATTTTTTACAGAGAGGAAGAGAGAGGGATAGAGAGTTAGAAACATCAATGAGAAAGAATCTTCGATCAGCTGCCTCTTGCGCACCCCCCACAGGGGATGTGCCCGCAACCAATGTACATGCCCTTGACCGGAATCGAACCCGGGACGTTTCAGTCCGCAGGCCGATGCTCTATCCACTGAGCCAAACCGGTTCCATCCTAAAATAGTGTTTTTAAGGAACTTGTTGCAAATCATCTTATTCTATAATTATTTGGATATATACCTTTACAAATAAACTTGAGGGTCTTCAAGCATACAGGTTATGTCTTACTCAATTTCACATGCCCTTAGCACTTAGAACTTGATGTGGCTTGTTTATATAGAAAATTTGTAAATATTAATATTTATAACTTCTTCTCAACTTATTTTATAACCCAAATGAATACACAATTTCTTCACAGATATCTCTGAGAAAACATTTTAAAATGCTTTTTCAAATTGTGATAATTATGCTGTATAATCGTAAGGAGTACTCTGGAGCTTGAACCAGGGGTCTTCAAGCTGCTGCACATATGAACCTGGGTACCCAGGCATGGGAAGTGTTCAGGAAACTAATTTCTAGATCCTCAACTTTCACTTGTACTTGGTCATATATTTATGCATTTTCTTTTTTTTCAATTGTATGAGTCCATTCATATAAAGCACAAATATATGCAAAACTAATCTATGCTATTATAAAATCAGAATGATGATTACCCTTGTGGGAGTGATAGTGATGGGAAGTTTCTGGTAATGTCCTATTGCCTAACTTAGATGTGCTCAGTTGTGCAAAATTCATCAAGCCAAGTAGTTATTGTGTAGAGATGTATATTAAAGGTCAATAAAAAGTTCAAAAAAAATAAGAAAAAACTAAAAAATTTAAAAAGAATAAATGCTAATAGAATATTCGAAAGAACTTACATATTCATTAACAACCACTTAAGTAGTTGACCAATTAGTTTGTTTCAGGACCATGGTGAATTCATGAGTTTAAGCACATGGGCTTAAACAGTTAATGGGCTTCAAACCACATCCTTACCAATGCTCAAATTGTTCCATCTTTGGCAAGAGGGAGTGTCTTTGAGTTGGCTCCTGTATCTTTCTGGCATGCCTTTGATAATCTCTGATTTTTCTTACTATCTAGTAGGTTGACAAGATATTCCTGTCTATTCTTGTACATATTCTGCCTCATACTTGAAACTAGCTATTTTCTCATGATGTTCTTATTTCCCTAATGGGAATAGGATTTTAAGTCCACTTTTCTAAATGCTAAGAACACTTACATACTTATTATTATCTTAAAGCTATTCTAATCCTTTTCAGTAGATAAAGTCAAGGATTTTTTTTAAAAGATAAAATATAGTTCATACTGATATTTCTAATTCAAATTTAGGATCATAAGTTTTGTTATTCAAACTCTTCTGTCTTGCGTCTATATCTCCTTTTTCTCTCCCAAAGAATTCTGATTATTAAGGACACCACAGAGAATAGAATTAGATCATCAAAAATTTTCTCATTTTCTTTTTCCACATTACACAGGATACTAGTACTAAATCTAACACTCATAACATGATTATTGTAAAGAGTTTAAAATTCTTTTTTGCTGTTCTTATCCTCCTAAAGACTGGATATGCATTTAATTTATGTTACCTTTTATTTTTAAGGATTGCTTTTAAAATTTAATTTTGTATGTTTCCAAGCCATATCATAAAACATATCTATTCAAGAAAGACTAGCTTTTATTTCTTACTGCTCTCCTATTTCTTTTTTCCTCTAATATATAACCATTTAAATATTTTTTCTCCCATTATTTGTTTTGTTATTATTAGCAAATTATAAACACACACACACACACACACACACACACACACTTTCTTTGAGAAATATAAATATACTATAAATTCTTCATTTGGAGAATGTATATATTTATATTTAGCTATATATTTATATATAAATTTTCTCTACTTGCCTTAAAACAATTTAGCAATATAGGACATCGATCCCTGGGAGTGGAACTGTATAAGGAAATTCCTAATTTCTTTCCAAGGAACTAGTATATCATTAGATGGATATACTAAAATTTATATGGAGAATAATGCTTTATATATTTTTATTTGTGAATCATGTGATTGACACCTTTTGAAAGATTTTCTAATTAAACATTTTATTTGTCATCCATAACTCTAACTTTCTCTATCAGAGCTATAGATATACTTTGAAGTCACTAGATTGGAACTTTTTTCTTTTTATTGTTTATATCTCTTTCACAGTTTTATTTTGTCTCTTCCTACTGCTGTGTTCTGACCACACTTCCACCTTGAGGTTTTCCATTTATGTCCATGAGGCCATGAGTGGTCTCGTCCTCTTCCCTTCTTGTTAAGCTTCTGCACTGTTTATGCCTCAGTCCACAAAGTAATGGATCTAATGAAGTGTCCTGTCCATTGTCTTTCTTAGCCTTTTCCCTATATATTGAAAGCTTTTTTTGAAATTTATTTTTAAATTCTTTATTATAAAAAAAATAAGTTTTCAAAATATTATCACAGGTGGCTTATTTTTTTAAAATTAGACTTTTGGCAATTTCTTATCCAGTGGGATGAATCTGATTTAAAAAAAAAAGTGCCCAAGTTGACTTATCTATATTGTTCTTGACATTCTAAAAATATATTTGGTCATAAAATCCAAGATTCTTATAAAGCAATGCATCCATGAGTACTTAGAGAGACTCCAGTATCCTGGTTACCAGGAAAAATGCATGCTATTCATTAACTATGTATAATACTGATAATCTCTGTGAAATGAAGCCCTTACTAAGATTTTTTAAAAAATATATTTTTATTGACTTCAGGGAGGAAGGAAGGAGGAGAGAGAGAGAAACATCAATGATGAGAGAGAATCATTGATTGGCTTCCTCCTGCACACCCTCTACTTGGGATTGAGCTTGCAAATTAGACATGTGCACTGAATGGCTCATAGGTTGATTCTCAATCACTGAGCCACTTTGGCCAGGCCCTTGCTAAGATTTTTAACCCCAGTAGGATATTAGTGACATCTATTAAGAAGTGGTAAACAGACAAACAAAACTCCTGTGAATTCATTCCTTTGAACTTTAACATAGCAACTTTAGTTCAGGTGTAGTCCAAGGGCTTTAGTCTAGAATAGCACTGTTCAGTAGAGGGCTTGCAGGAGGCAGCCAATCAATGATTCCCTCTCATCATTGATGCTTCTATCTCTCTCTCCCTCTCCCTTCCTCTCTGAAATCAATAAAAATATATTAAAAAACAACAATAACAAAGAAAACGCTTCTAACCGTGTGTGGAGTGTTTCCATGTTGGCAGGTTCTACTGCATGCGTTGTCTCTGCCAAGAACTGTGACAGAAAGGAGAGTGATGGGATGAGGACTGAACTGAGACGATGTGTGGCATAGTTGACAGTTACCTACAGTACCCACTCCATGGATTCAAGCACGCGTGCTGTCCTGGGCAGCTCTGAATTTTAGCTCATTTTCCGGGGCTATTTATTTGCTAGCTCATTAATTGCCTCGGAGCAGAGAAAATGTTTCCTTTAAGAAGGTTAAACAAAGAGTTTATTGGCAGAGTGAAACGGTTGAAGACAACATTATCAAATAAAAGACACTTTATTTAAACACCAAATTAATCACTTAAAAGCAAATTAGAGGTCATATCTTCTCCTAACTAAATAATGTTAACCAGTAATGAGATACCCATTTTAGATACAAGCAGCAAGCTCTCTCAGCCTTGGGCTGCTGACCAAACTGTGCCTTAGCTTTTCAAGTTTATTGAATCCATAATTACATCAGTATTTTACATATCAATGCTTTAAACGACATTTCAGCCACAATGTGATGTCTTTCTTTATACATTTTAAAATAAAATTGAAGCTTCCCTTTCATCCCAGAAGAGGATATGTGTTCTGAGAGAGGCACCTCACCATGGAAATGAATGCACCTCGGCTCTGGCTCCAGTAAGGGAACTTCCCACACAGGCCTGTGCATGAGTGCCCTTGGCATTGCCCTGGTTGCCCTGGCTGGGCCACAGGTAACTTCTGACTGTTGTAGCTGGGGACATGTGCACAAGCACACCCGCACTTGTTTTCAGAACCCTCTGCAGAGACTGAAGAGAAAGGCACAGCGCTTTTTGCTATGGAAGAGGTAGTGCTGTCCCCAAGGTTGTCTGGAATTTTCCCTTCTGGTTGGAAGGTGTCACAACTGCCCACCACATCCGGCCACACACACCTTTCTCAGGCAGCCATGAGGGAACGCCCCACGGCCTGCTCCACTACTGGGCTCTCAGTCACCAGCTCCCAACCACAGTGACTGCTGAGTGTTGGCAGGTACCATGTATTCACACTCCAGGCTCTTCCATGGTGAATCCCACGCTGATGCCGGCGGCTTTGTTTGACTTAGTGCTGAAGTTTCATTTGTAGCCAGAAAGGAGTTAGGAAATTTAAGGTTCATCAAATCCAGTGTTAGTCCACCCCTGCTGGAGAGGACCATCAGACATTCCAGCAAATCCTACTTTGTATCAACACACTTTATTATGCATATATGGAGGAGATGGAGAAAAAGACTCCCCACGGACCATAATTTGATTTGATGCCTATTTTTGCATGCCAGTTCCTGTCTGATTTTTAACCCGGTTTCAGTAAATATCCTGCAGTAATCTTTCTTTTAGAGTAACTGTCTCGATTCATCATGTTTCAATTAATGAGTACTGCTTCTCTAAACTCATCACTGCTCCTTGTTTGGTAACCGAAGATTTTTTGAAGGCAAGGGACTAAATTCGGGCTCTAAAACCCTGAGATGACTCTTGGAAATAGCATCTAACAATCTAAGCCTCAATGTTTCCAACACTTACTAACTGGGTTTACTGTCTCTCCCAAATCCCATGCCCCCAACCACATTACTTATTTTTTCCGACAGAGATGAGAGAATCTGCTCATCACAAAGTACACGTCCGAAAAGGTGTGTCTCTATGACACGGGTGGGTAACATAATGTAAGATTCCCAACCCATCATTTAAAGAAACAGTGAAAGGGAAGGTTGATTCAAACAATCCTGATAACCACCGATTGAGAGACAGAAAGGAATAAAACAGGACTTTTCTGATTATTTCAGATTCTATCTCCCCCCTTTTCTTCTCTTCCCCCCCACCCCCCCATTAGACATTTATATTGAGGAAGAAAGGCACTTTGTGTTTAAGGTTAATCAAGTTCCAGTACAATTTTTTTTTTCAAACTAGAATCACACTAATCTTTTTTCCTTGCTCTAATGTGTGGCTGTTGAAATCCTCAGCTGTGATAAATTAAGCTACTTATTAATCTAATTATCGTACATTCATCCTCGAAACTTTCATGTGACTTGAAAAGGCTATTCAACCTTTTCCCTCCCCTCCCAGAAAGGGCTCAACCTTGCACCAATTAAGATCATTCTGAAGTAAGGCTTTTAAGAAAGCTTTCTCTAATCACCCAGCGAAACGTGGGCCAGCGGAAACCAAACTCGGGGCTCTGGGAAAAAGTTTAGCATTCCTTTCTGTCTGCCAACTTTTATGGCTTCATTGCACGAGGGAGGGAGGCTTCATTTTCCTATTCAGTTGTTCTTTCTCTGACCTCCAAATAGGGTCCATGTAATTGCTGAGCAACTAAAGTTGCAGCTTGTGTTTTAAAAATCAATTGCCATTCTCCGGCTATGGAAACGCAACAATGCACAGATTTGCTGGAAAATGCCCAGCGTCAACCATACGAACTAAACCCTGTACTGTATCTGTACCATGGAGGAGCTTTGACCCCTAAAGCACGTACTTACCATGCAGATTTCTAAAAGGGCTTCTTTTATGACCTATCTATTGAGATTAAAATGTCTCCATCCTAATATAGGTTCAATTTAGAATTAAAAATATGTTGCAAATGTGTCATGTCTTAAACATCCATTCATTGCCAAATGCCTTCGTTATTAAAAAAAAAAAAAAAAAAAGATGGCATAAATGAAGCTATTTTACATTCAAATTAAACTAGCTATTAATTTGAATGCAAAGCAGCTCAACATACAGGATGCAATGTCAATGACAGGTTTACCCCAAGACAGAATTCAGGGGCGAGTCCATGTGGGTGAGTCCAGGCAGGTTGGCCCTGACTCTTGGTGCCTGGCAAACCTGCTCGCTGTGAATAGTTTTTGAAGTGAATGTTTAAAAGAGTGGAATTATAAAGTATAATTACATTTTAGTGAAACTCTAGAAATCAGAAAAAAAAAATCAGCGGGGAATTTTTAGTGAAACATGATGTGCTGTCATTATCATTAAAAGATAAAAGTTTCACACTGTTTTTATCTGTTTGTTTGGAAGACATCCAGCCTTTACAGTTATGCAGGAAACAAAAAGCGGGGATGCAGGAGTAATTATTAAAACCGTGTGATTTGTTATCTCAGCTACTGTCTTTCCAAATGGTAATGCGATATCAGCAGCTGCAGACGGTCGCTGATTTCGTCTATTAGTAAACAAGTGCTTTGGAGACCTGTGTGAGGCACTTTAAGCTCGCTACTCCCCGAAGTGCTGTCAGGCTTAACGACTAATCCATGGTATTTCAGAGCACTGGAAATTCATCTTTATAAAACCTGAACAAAAAAAAAAAAAAAAAAAAAGGAAAAAAGCCTGGAGGGCATGAGCTCCCTCTGGTGAGACAAATGACATGTTCATTTATTAATGAAACAATAACCCTGGAAAGAGGATCAAAGCACATTCCATCCTCACTTTACAGTCCCCAATTTTCTCAGGCCAAACCATTTAATTGAGCCATGACAATGGAATACTTAATTGTGGCCTTAAAGTTTTGAAGAAGCGACTTCTTCAGCACCAATGTGCAATTCGGGATTGTTATCCAACTATAATGTTAGCCGAATGGAAGCTGGCAGAATCTGATGCATCCCACATTGGGGGGCCTTGCGCCAGCAGGAAAGGGGTTTTCTCGGACCTGCAGCACTCACCACAGTGCTTCTTGCCTGTCCCTGCCCGCTCCCTGGCCTGAAACAGTCTTGGCAGGTGGCTTCCTCAGGATGAATGATCTGGCCTCATTGGTGGGTGACCGGGTAAGACACAGGTTCTTTCGGCATGTCCCCTGCTTCTGGGCCATATGAGGAACAGGAGTTCCCACTCCCAGAACCCAGAAATGGATCGGGACACCCAGCATGGAGCCCAGGGTGAAGTCCTGACAGGCCTGGGGCATGTGCAGCACACAGGGCAGACTTACCTATCCCTGTGTGGTTTCTCCGTCAGTGGTGTCTGAGAGTGATGGTCATGATTCCATCCTTCCCAAACTAACAAACCTGTAAACTTTTACAAAATGGAAATGTCTGTGTCTATTTTACTTTATTGTTTTTTAAATCCTCATTCAGGGATATGTTTTTATTGATGTTAGAGACAGAGGAGAGGGAGTGAGAGAGAGTGAAAGAGAGAGAGACAGAGAGACACACAGAGAGAGACAGAGAGAGAAAGAGAGAAACATCAATGTGAGAGAGGAACATCTGTCAGTTGCCTTTTATATGCACCCCAACTGGGCATTGAACCCGCAACCCTTTGGTCACAGGATGACACTACAATTGACTGAACCACTTGGCCAGGCCAAAAAGTCTGTGTTTAAATTCTATAAATTAACCCTGAATTTCAGCACAACATTCTAGCTTGATATTGTTTTATTTATACTTAAACAACAACTTTTCCAGGGTTTTCTGACTATGCTGTTTTACAAATTAAACCAAACTTTCAGGAGCTTTTTAAGGCTCAGAAGGGCAGAGTTCAGAAAATGTTTGCTGATTCATTGGAAAGGGGCCCTGAAGATTTTATATGTAATCTCTAGAACTCACCTGACTTAGACTTAAAACATTCTAGGCCAGTGTGACTGTAAGCCCGGTTTTCTATCACATGGCATCATTTGGAACTTATATATATATAGACTTTCTTTTGTTTTGCACCTGCTCATATTAATTCATTCGAAGATCCATGAAGCAATGAAAGTCAGTAGTCAGAAGTGAAGATTGGATCCTATCTATGCTTAGGATCTTTTTTCTCTGATCTGCTTTTGAATATAAGCTTTATAAAAATCTTTTTTTCTCTCTAGGTTTTTAGACTTAAGAATAAATATTAGACTTAGGAGTACCTTTATATTAAATATAGTAAAGTACCTTGGAAATTTTTTTATAAAGAAAATCTTAAAAAAAGGAAAGAAAGTCTTAATATGAGGCCATCAATTTGAAAATGTTCCTTTTTAGTTTGTGCTCTCCTTCATAATTTGCAGGGTAATTTTTCCAGCTACACACAGGGGAATGGTAGGATTCAGAGCATGCAGTGCAGTTCCCTCTGAAAGAACATGGAATGCTGGAAGTCAACAGTCATAGTAGGGGCTGGCCTACGAGGCAGAGGGAGTGTCAGATGGACTGTCTGTCTGCAGGAAACAATGACTTTTCTAGCCTCTCCTGTTGTTATCTTTTATACCTAAATGTAAAACATTTATTTTTTAAAAATGCACCTAGAAAGAGTTCATGAGTGTGGCATATGAATGTTCAAACTGCCATGGCATTGATGGCCACATCACAAAGTTCACCTGAGCCAAGGCTGAGACAGAATAAAGAGATTTACTTTGGCTGAAAAGGGGTACTTCTATACCTCTAAAGAGCACATTCAACTAATATGTATATCATTCATTCATTCATTCATTTCTTTCTTTATTTATTTAGCATGTCAACTAGTTATTCAGTAAGTATTGGTTAAAGGTCTAGTGCATGATTATCATAAACATGACTATGGATAGATCAGGGCTGCGTGTGTTTTTGTAAGGTACGTGGGAACTGAGACTAGGCATAGAAAGGAAAACAAGGAGCAGGTTGGGGATAACAATCTGGAGACAGAAATTTAGTTCTCCCTCAGCACTATTTTGAAAAGGTTCACGCACCCTTTGGTGTGTGCCTGTTGAATGTGTAATGGGAGTATTCATCCAACAGTATCTATCAAGCAGCTGCCACATTCCATGCACCACGTAGAACATATACACAGAAAAAGGCACTGTCCCTGAATCTCAAGATCTCCTATTCACAGTCTGGGTGTGGTCCGTGGTATCCCATATAATAAAAGTCCAATATGCAAATTGTTGGGAGTTTGACCGATTGCTATGACATGCGCTAACTACCAGGGGTGGAGGCGCTGCTGGCCTTGAGGGACCCCAATGAGAGTGGCACTGTGGTAGGATGGTGGAGTAGGTGAGAGGGCGATGCCCAGCCAAGATAAGTGTGAGCAGGGGTACCATTGTCCCACCAATCCCCCCTCAGATGGTGACCAGCAGCAGTGGTGGAGGGGCAGGGCCATCTTCTGGCTCCCAGGTGCTGAGGGAGCTGGCAGGGGCCTGGCCCCAACCAATTGTCCCGCAGGCGGGATGGTGGAGCAGGTGAGAGGTCAGTGCCAGGCCAAGGTTGGGTGCCAGGTGGGGCTGTAGGGCTGCAAGGCTGGGGGCATGAACTCAGGCCCGATCCTCACCAGCCCCACCTGTGCATGAATTTGTGCACCGGACCTCTAGTATACATATAAGACAATGAACTTGAGGTGGATGATGAGGCTCTGCATTGAAAGGTACCAATGGCAACTTCAAGGTGAATTGTAAATTTTGAATAATTACAACTTTCATGACATGGTCTGAAAGTTGGGGCTTGGTCCTTCTATTTCCCATTTTGCTGAGAAATGTGTACTCTGGGAAGGAAGGAGGACAAGAGGCTTACAAATGGGTGCATGCATTCACCTTTTGGCCCTTCTCACCTCCTACCCTTATGATCTTTGTTTCTTGAAGAAAGAAACAAGCTCATTACTAAGAGTTAGTGTAATATTTGATTGCTTTTACTGTCATAACAGATACATAAACTGATACTTCTATAACAATGAATAACTACATATGTACACATTGGTTTCATGAACAAGTTTAATAAGCACTAAGAATTAAAAAAAGCTGTGGTTACTGGATGGGATCTTAAAACAGAACAAAAGTACATTTAGGTAAAAACTAAGAAATTCTTCATAAAGTGTACATTTTAGTTAAAAAAAATAAACAAAAAATATACCTCAAAACACTATGGTCTGTTTGCCTCTCCAGCAGCTCAAATAACTAAAATTTAAAACAATACTAAACCACAAATATATGTAAGGATAAATGAAGATGATTATTTTCCCATGATGACTACCTACAATTATTTTGGGATTGCTGAGATTCCATAAAATATCAATTATAAATCTGAAATATTTTTCTAGCTTTTCTTTCCTTGGTGATTCTCATATGCTGGTAATAGACAATCCTGCACCGTTTGCATTAGAGTGTAATATGTGACTACATTGATTTTCTCTTCTACATTTTACTAACAAATTAATTATCAGAATGCCTTGCTATGAATTTAAAAATTTTTTTCTTGTACGTATTCCACAATTCTGTTGATGGCATTCACGAGTCCCACTAATATACTTGACCAGTTACACTTCTTTCTTTTTAGCATTCTAAGCTACAGTTAAATCATCCCAAATGTAACACGGAGAAAGGAACATATTTCATCTCCCTATGTTCTCTGTAGTCCATCTCCATTTCATCACAAGCCTAAAGGAGCTTATGGTGCAGAATATTTAGAAAATATCAAAATAGTTCAGAATAAACTGTTCAAAATAAGGTCATGGCTCTTTATTCACATGAAACACAAGATGTTATGTTTACTGTTTGATATTTGTTTCTTGAATTCAATAAAGAAATGAATGGCAGTTTAGTAACTGCCAAAATAGTAGCAAATATTTAATGAAATATTTAATCACAAAACATAACCCAAAACATTTATTTTCTTACTCTCTGAGGCTGATGTTTATATTTAATATTGTTACATATTATGTAATAAGTAAATAAAAACAATATTCTAAGTAATAAGGAATTCCTAAATTAATAATTAAATTCATTTTCCTACTTAAGATTTATCTTTCTCTAATATATAATGTGTTAGAAATAATAACTTTTTAAATTGCTATTATAGTTTTTAAAAAATTGGTAACTGATAGTCAACAAATACTGCTCTTCCCCATTTTCCCCACATTCTCCACTCCCAAAGCACACACGATTTTATTCTATGAAACTAAAAGCCCAGTGGGCAAAATCGAGCAGCCCCGCCCACCCACATCAGTCTTTGGTCATTACTGCATAGGAGCCACAAGTAATATATATATAAAGTTGTTGACTATACATACTTGACAACATAATAGTATCAGATTTGAAAACAACACACCAAGTAGACACCAAGTAATCCCTATCTCCTGCTTAAATAATTCCTGATTGCATTTCATAGGGACTGAGTTTCTATCAGGGTGAACAATAGACAGTAACATAACCAGGGCCACAGCCTAGAGATCATCTCAGCTTGGGGAAACAAAATGGCCCTCGCTATCCACCAGTGGGGAATACAGGATAGGCAATATCGCTTTAATTAGGCTCCATCCTCAAAACATAAACCCTTTTAAACTTTGCTGCTGTATTTCTAAAGTTCTGGTAGTTAAGCTAACATGATAAACACGGGATGTTATGTATTTAACTATCAATAATTAATCTATACATTGCCTGTAGGCTCATGTTAACTTCTAGCTCTGTCTGAGTGATTGCAAAGTAGAAGTCCTAGCGTATCTTCAAACACAGACTACATTCTTGCAAAGCAGACACACATTTGTATGGCCCCACGCAGACCTAGCCCCAGAGGTAAACAGATCTTGACGTTGTTTGGGATCTTGGATGGCCTCTGGGAGACCAACCTTCCATAGGTGAAAAGGGACATTCCTGCTCCATTTAGCAACAAGGGAGAAAAACGAGGGCTTGCAACCAAAATGGAAAACAACTTTCCCAGACGGGAGAGAGAACACTTGGCATTCCTGAGGAACAGATGCGTGCTGGTAGAAGTTATGATAATAAACTAAACTGGGTGAGCATTTCCTAAGAAGAAATATTTAATTATCCTGCTCACCATTATGAGGAACTTCTGCCACTCTTCAGGTTATTATACAGTAAATAACCATTTTTTTTTCTAAAGGCCAGAGCTGTTTTAATTATATGACAATGAATGCATAATTATTGTTTGTTAGGAATGAATCACAAGACAACAGACTTGATATTGCTGCTCTGGTTAGTGCATCTTAATTACTTTTTCATTTATTTTGCATATAAAAGCTATTTGCTAATTGTCTTTGCTGTAAATATGCAAAATATAATTAGTCATTCATAATTCTTTATGTTATCTGACTGTACATTTGTTTCTGAGGAACATATATTAAAGTGTGAATATTTAATGGGCTTTTTTGTGTGTATGAAATTTTTTTTTTTTTTTTTTTTTTTTACAAAGTTTTAAGTAAATATTAGGCACATAACAGTTTTAACCATACTCTTAGGGAAACTTGTGAATAACACAAAGACTGAAAACTATGGAGTTATGGAGTAAATGCAAACTATATGGAATTAAAAAATTTTTTCCATATGAAGACACTAATGATGACATGAGTCTCCCAAGACACTCAGATAAATCTTTAAGCATTACCCATTTCAGTTCAAGTTTTTACATATTTATGTGGATATTTACATATTTGTGTGGAAATGAGAAAAGAAACCCATGGATGTGCTTAAACAGTCATTTCTACATGCTCCTAATTGATTGCTTATGTCTGTTTACATTGTAAACTTTACAACATTGGGTGAACATTCTCAAAAGTTTAAAATCTTAACTCCAAGTAATTTGGAAAATCTATGTAAATGGCAATCTAAAGGGGTTTATATACATAGATATATGTGTGTGTGTGTAGATATATGTTAATTCTTTTAGAAATATTTTTATTGATTTCAGAGAGGAAGGGAGAGGGAGAGAGAGACAAAAACATCAATGATGATAGAAAATCATAGATGAGAGAGAATCATAGATTGGCTGCCTCTGCACACCCCATACCGGAGATCCAGCCTGAA
The DNA here is from genome assembly GCF_964339955.1 of Pipistrellus hanaki. Lineage (NCBI taxonomy): Eukaryota > Metazoa > Chordata > Mammalia > Chiroptera > Vespertilionidae > Pipistrellus > Pipistrellus hanaki. Next base: position 34,230,491 of record NC_140503.1, on the reverse strand, counting down.
ACCTGGGCATGCACTCCTGACTGGGAATTGAACCATGACTTCCTGTTTCATAGGTTGACACTCAACCACTAAACCACACTGGCTGGGCTATATGTAAATCTTTTAGTGAATCATGTGGATGTTATGACGAACCCGCAGTGAGATTTTGGGCAGATACACAGGAATCTCAAAAGTGAACCGTACTGGCCAGCTTTTCCGCCTCAAGCACATTTTTTTATTTTTATTAGTTGGAAATAGAACTTGAGCTAGTTTCTCCTATGGGGATCACTTCAACATGAACTCACATTTCTGAGAACATCTTAATGCCCTCAGACTCATTACAGTGAATAACTGGTTAAACAGATCATGTGCTTTCCAAACAGTATCAATATCAGGAGCATCGACCACTGATTAAATTTTTTTTTTTTTCATTCGTCTTCATGAAACCCTGCCCGTCCATCCTGCTGATGCATGTCACATTCCACTTTCTTCACCTCAAACATTTGATTTACTAACCGGTTGTACTGTTAATCCCATGTCATGACACTTCTATTCACTTCTGCTTTTCAACAGAAAGTGGCTTCTTCAAAAGATAAAGCTAGGTAAAGTCTATTGTGAAGAGGAGAATAACTTGAATGCAGCTATCATATCAAAATGAAAACACACTTCTGCTCTCTTCACCCACTAGACATCCTGAATCCTTTTCTTAATGATGAAGTCAAATAGGATAGCTGATGAGAATACAACCGATGATCATTTTTTTTCTTCACAAGTAATCCCATTCTGTAATTCTGTAATTATTCTTATTTATGTTTGATAAATCTTTTTAAATGAACTTATGGAAAAATAGAATGATGGCAAGGTGTGAATTAGACAAGAACTAGTAAACATGGTTTAGAAAATTGTTATGTGAATAAATTATATTGATTTCTGTTTATCACAAAAACATTCCAAAGATGTTTTAAACAAAGCTTTTTAAGCCCACACTTGCAAGAACCACAGTTATTGTGTAGGTGTTTTTTGTTGTGGGATTGTCCTTTTGCTTCCTTGAATATTTCTTCTTTTGCTTTTAGAATAACCAGAAGGAATGAAATATATATTTCAAATAGCATTTCACTTAGTTAGGAAAGTTGTAGGGATAATTCTCTGTCTAGCACAATCTTAAAAACCTAGTATTGTGTAATAAAATGGTTTAGTTGGATGAGGTTGTGAAATGGAGAATATTGTATAAAAAGATAATGAAACAGTGAAATTCACACCAATGAATCCTATAAAGAGAATATTTCATAGCTTTTATGCATGTGTTAATAGCTTGAAGTAGGTTTGAAGATTACATTTTCATCCATATTTCCAAATACTTTCATTATTACAAAAAGAAATATAAGAATGGTTTTTAAAATATATTTTGTAAACTATAGTGTTCTCCCATGACTATAATATATAGGAAATAGAGGCCCAGTACACAAAATTTGTGCAGGGGGAGGTGTCCCTCGGCCCAGCCTGCATCCTCTCCAATCTGGGACATTCCTCTCACAATCCAGGACTGCTGGCTCCCAACCACTCACCTGCCTCTGCCTGATTGCCCCTAACCAATTCTGCTTGCCAGCCTTATCACCCCCTAACCACTCCCTGCCAGCCTGATCGATGCCTAACTGCTCCCCAGTCAGCCCAGTCACCCCTAACTGCCCTCCCCTGCTGGCCTGGTTCCTCCCAACTGCCCTCCCCTGCTGGCATGCTCTCCCACAACTTCCCTGATGTCCTGGTCACCCCTAACTGTCCTCTCTGCTGGCCTGATCACCCACAACTGCCCTTCCCTGCAGATCTGGTCTCCCCCAACTGCCTTCCTCTGCCATCCTGGTAACCCCTAACTGCCCTCCCCTGCAGGCCTGGTCCCTCTCAACTTCCCTCCCCTGCAGGCCTGGGTCAACCCCCCCCCCCCCCACACACACACACCTCAACTATCTTCCCCTGCAGGCCTGGTCCTTTCCCAACTGTCCTTCCCTGAAGGCTTGGTCCCCCCACAACTGCCCTTCCCTGCTATCCTGGTATCCCCCAACTGCCCTCCCTGCTGGCCTGATCACCCACAACTGCCCACAACTGCCCTCCCTTGCAGGACATCTTGTGGAGGCCATCTTCTGTCCACACGGGGGCATCCATCTTTGACCACATGGGGGAAGCCATCTTGTGTCTTGGAGTGATGCTCAATTTGCATATTACTCTTTTATTAGATAGGATGATCAGGAAATTCAATATGATTAAATGTTTAAAAAAAGCAACAGACCTCAGGAAGAAAAAATATATAATTTTTCGCCTTAGCAAAAAATAACTTTGATTATATTTTGTGGCTGCAAGTATTTAAAACATTGAAAACATCTAGTTTTGACTTCAGAGATGACAAGGAGTTTGAGAGGGTAATTAACTTGAGGGGCTCTTGGTCTTTAAAAAATAATCCTTATCAAGCACTTAGATCACAAAGAACCATGTCAGAATAATAAACATGATCTTCCCAGTAGCATTATATAGGATAAAATTCAGAAGAATGAAATGTAAAGAGTGACTGATGTTGAATAGATAATAGGAAAAAGAGCTATAAAAGCTTCCTATCAGCATCCTGACTAAAAAATCCAGTCTTTAGTATCTTTCAAGATCCTAGATATTTTGACAAAGAATTTTCCAAAATGTACTTTTAATTAAAAGCCTTCTTTACAAGATCTAAGAAAGAGACTACCCAATGTTGTGGGTTCTGAATTGCATGTTATAGAAAAAAACCATCTTGCCGAAACCGGTTTGGCTCAGTGGTAGAGCGTCGGTCTGCGGACTGAAAGGTCCCGGGTTCGATTCCAGTCAGGGGCATGTACATTGGTTGCGGGCATTCCTAGTAGGGGGTGTGCAAAGGCAGCTGGTCGATGTTTCTCTCTCATCGACATTTCTAGCTCTCTATCTCTCTCCCTTCCTCTCTGTAAAAAAAAAAAAAAAATCAATAAAATATATTTAAAAAAAAAAAAGAAAGAAACCATCTCATTGGTTTAGTCAATTAACTATAGGATCTCAAATGCTAATTTCTAATGTTAAAGCACTCAGGGGAGGGATGACAAATGGCCCATGGAGATGTTTTAATTATGTTTATACAGTTGTAGAGATTACAGTAAATAAAAATTATTGCAATGAAAACCCCTAAGACATTGCTGGAAGAAACATTTTTTATCAAATGCTATCTATCAAGAGGATGTGTGTGTTTATAATATGTAACATATACAGAAAGGGGCAAGAGTAGGTTTACAGTTGTTTGTATAGAAAATAATACAATAATCTATCCATACTAATAAAAGGGTAATATGCTAATTAGACCAGGAGACCTTCTAGGCATCTTTCCAGACAAAGCCATGGTGGCGGGGCCGAGGCAGAGGCAGTTAGGGGTAATCAGGCCAGGAGGGGAGAGCAATTGGGGGTGAGGAGTCCAGCAGGGCAGGGCAATTGGTGGCAAACAGGCTGGCAGGGGGGGCAGTTGGGGGCAAGCAGGCTGGCAAGGGAGGGCAGTTGGGGGCAAGAAGGCCAGCAGGGGAGTATTTGGGGGCAAGCAGGTCAGCAGGCAGAGTGTTTAGGGGCAATCAGGCAGGCAGGCAAGCAGGCAGGTGAGCAGTTAGTAGCCAGCAGTCCCAGTTGTGAGAGGAATGTCCAACTGCTGGTTTAGGCTCGATCCTACATCAGGCCTAAACTGGCAGTCGGACATCCCCTGAGGGGTTCCAGATTGGGGAGGATACAGGCCTGGCTGAGGGACACCCTCCCTCCCCATGCATGAATTCCATGCACCAGGCCACTATTATATAGTATATAAAAAGCCAGTGACTGGAATACCATAACAACTATGATGCCCACTGTGGCCAGCGAACTGGCCTGATCGGGATGTGGGGCCTGCTGCCTAATCTCCTATGACCTCTCTTCATGGTTGGCCCTGCCCCTGATTGCCCCCCCTACCTCAATAGAGGGTGGGGCCAGCCAGCTAACTGCCTGCAGCCATTGGCTCATGGCCCTCTTCCTAGTCAGTTCTGACATCAATTGCCACCCCCTCCCCTAACACTGATCAGGGAAAGGGTCTGCTGGCCAACCATCTACAGCCCCTCCCCACAGGGAGCCTCACCCCCTGTCAGTCCCCACCACCCCTATCAGCCCGTGGCCCCTCCCCCCAGGTGGCCCAGCCCTGATCAGGCCCCAATTGGGGTGGGCCAGCCAACCAACCTCCTGCCATCTCCTCCTTCCAACAGGCCCAGCCCTGATCCACCCTGAGTGGGGCCAGGCTAGCCAGACCCCACCTGTGCATGAATTTGCATCCTATACAATAAAAAACCTAATATGCAAATTGTTCCCTCGACTGGGAATTTGACCGGGAGTTCAACCAGGGGGCAGGGCTGGTAGTGGTGATGACAGGCAGCCAGGGGAAGAGAGGCACCCTGGCTGGCAGCCAGGAGCCTCTAGGGACCTTACCCATGCACGAATTTTATGCACTAGGCCTCGTGTGTGTGTGTGTGTGTGTGTGTGTGTGTGTGTGTGTGTGTGTGAGAAAATATCTAGGATTTATAGAACACAGGATTAGAAATAGAACCATTGCTGCTGGTTGGGATTTTTGCTCTTCGGAAGACTTAGTCATCATCTCATGCAATTGCCATGACCGTGACCTCATTGGGCACTTGTCAAATACATTTAATTGTATTAACAAAAATGCGACACACACACATATCTCACATTATATACATACACATCTGTTTATTCTAATCTTCCTATAGGCCAAGCTCCTGCAGCCCCTAGCCACAGCCAGCCCTGCCCCTGATCGCCCTCCCCCACCCCTTATAAGCAACAGGGTTTGATCTAAATCCACCAAATAATGAAATATCTCAATGGCAATTAGCATGACCTCCACAAATTCCTGTCTCTTCATTTTCACATTGTTAAATAGAAATTGAAGTCAAGAGATAAGCGGTGAGTTCATTTATCTTTTTTTTTTATTTTTTATGTTCAAGCTCTACTTTCTCCTCTTCCTCAAAAAATGTATAACCCTTTACAGTTTAATCAATTTTTGTCACATGGTGCTATTATTCATCCCCTGAAAAAACGGTCTCGGATGCTCATCTCAAGAGCCAAACCTAAAACACCCTACCTTCTATAAATAAAAACAGCATCTTCTCCTTCAGCTTTAGACAAAGTCTTGGGCTGGGAGAAAATTATCCTCCTAAGGAAAAACAAACACTCCTTCCACTCTGTGTTTGTGTTTGCATGGATCAATTGTGAGACAAACAACATTCATTGACAGTTGCTGGCCATGAGTCTGCGTGTTTGAAATACCTTAGTCAGGAGAAGTACCACAAACTGAACTGAACAATCTCTCACAAAACATCTGCAACCATC